>NC_030814.1:51530000-52780000 GCF_001704415.2 Capra hircus | reverse complement strand
CATTTTTGTAGTTAATTTAGTGAAAGATGTGAAAGTGAAAAAGCTTGTGAAAGATGCTGGGATTGGCAGCCCCGCAGACTGAAGTCCTCTGTTCATCCACAGAACAGGTACAGCACGGGCAAGGTTACCCACCCACCCTCAGCCCTGATCTGGAGGGACCACCAGCAGGGGTGGGAGGGTAATTCAGCTTCTGAGGCCCTTTCACTCCTTGGAGTCTTTGCTGAGGCGACTTACAAAGGTGACCACTGCAGTGAAATTTTTCTTTAAAAAAAAAAAAAAAATGGAAACACAATTAGGAACTAGATGGACATTTCCAGTTCATTTCTGAAAGACCTGTGAACAGCAGTAAGTAATTCTTGGACTTCTTTTCTTATTTCAGATCCAAAAAGCTAATCCAGGAATCTGACCAGCACCTGAAAGACGTAGAAAAAATTTTGCAGAACGACAAACGGTATCTAGTACTAGACTGTGTGCCAGAGGAGAGGCGTAAACTGATTGTGGCGTATGTGGATGACCTGGATCGCCGGGGTCCACCCCCACCTCCCACAGCGTCAGAGCCCACAAGACGATCAACAAAATAATTTGGAATACTCTTCCACAGGGTGTCTGTTCATTCAAAACGCTTGCATGAGCCAGTTTTCAGGTTTTTACATGTATGTGCATTAGTCAGACTATTGCAGAACCATCTGATGAGCAGAAGGAGAAGCATCCGTGAACAGTTTCTGAACAGAGAACACTTTGGAAATATTTATGCTTTTCTTTGTATGGCATGACTGACTTACATACTCAAATATAGGCTGTCTCTAGTAAATCTAAAATCTTAAAGCTAAAAATCATCCTTTTATGAGATGTGGAAGTCAGTGACTTTTGGTGATGTTCTTTCTAGCAGTGTTATAATACATGCAAGATGTAAGAGCATTTGTGGTTTGAACTTGCAAGATGCAAATACCACAGATTTCCCCCCCCTAAAAAACCTAAGTTAGGGTTTGTTTGTTTTGATTTTGTTTTTTAAAGCGGGTAAAAGAAAAAAACACTGAAAATTGAATTATCTTCCAGAGGCTAAGATTATTATAATGGACATACTTTGACCTTTGTCTCTAAAGAATACTTTAGTTTCATTTGTTCACTTATGTGCTTTGATTATCCCCTTTGAATTATAGGCCAAGTCTTGTTGTTTAGCCTAAGAGAAGATTTATTTAGGAATTTCTTCTCAGGTATGGAGCCACAGTCATAACTAACATGTTGGCCAGACTAGGACTGCTGGTTAAACACATTTTATTCACCATTAAGTGATCTTTATCAATATTCTGGATTAGACAACAAATTACCTTTCTTGGATGTTCCTTGTAAACTATACTCCTATTTGAATGTTAATTTTTTGTTTCTAAAGTTTAATTTTAAGATGTTTGAATGTTCAGTTTATGTATTTGAACTACAATAAACCAACCCTTTTTATATATGTGGATTGTATATGATTATTGTTATATAATGTATAAATACTTCTTTTAAACCTGTTCTTAAAAGCAGCAGCAAATGCTGCAAAGAAGGTTTGAATCTTGAGTATCACGTCATTTAAAAGGCTTGAATATAATAAATTACTTGTACCATAAAAGGGAAGAAATTTGTAAAGAACCATTTTGGTGCTCAGTCTCGTAGCAATATCTTATTGCTTCATAGCAAGAAGATGCTGATGTTTGTCTGTTTTCTTGTTCTCATCTTTTATATTAACATATTGATGAATGCCTTTTTGGATTCCTTTCAGTGTGTTGAGTGCATCATACCATGAAACTTAGATTCCTGGTTATTCTGTCTAGCTTTACCTCTCCAGTTTAGAAAGATCTCTATTCATTCCTTCATAGATTTCTAGTTTGAATCACCACCATAAATAAAATGTTTAAGAAAAAATATATGTTAATAGGAAATTTATTTTCCCTGTTATCTTACACCTTCTACAATGGCGACAAAACCTTAAAAAGGGACGGCAATAGATATGTTTTATATGCATACAGATCCAGACACACATCACACACATACAAAAACACAGTCATATCTCTGTGATATAGTGCTTAGCTTAAATATATTAAGCGCCACAGAAATTATGTGGACTCTATATGTAGAGTTGGCTTCCCTGGTGGCTCAGAGGGTAAAGCGTCTGTCTGCATTGCAGGAGATCTGGGTTCAATCCCTGGGTCAGGAAGATCCCCTGGAGAAGGAAATGGCAACCCACTCCAGTACTCTTGCCTGGAAGATCCCATGGATGTAGAAGCATGGTAGGCTACAATCCATGGGGTCCCGAAGAGTTGGACATGACTCAGTGACTTCTCTTTCTTTCTGTAGAATGGATTATCTACAATTTTAACTTATAAAATTGGTAATTGATGGTATTTTTACATAAATCCATTGATGGAAGTCTGAAGTGAAACAAAATGCGTGACAAAAGAAACAACTATTACAGAATTAAGATTGTCTTACAAAGGTAAAGTTTCTGGAATATTTATTTTGTTACTCTGAAATCCACATAGTATTGGGTGCCCGCTCAGTACGCTGTTTCACACTGTAGAAAACTATGAAGAAAATGATTTGGTGATACCTATTTTAGTTGCCTACTTTTGCTGTAAAGTACTTGGAATTAACCACATATGGTATAAATCTTTTCTATGCAGATTTCTTTAAGGGGGCAGGTCAAGACTTTGTATATTAGGTGTTTTTTTTTTTAATTGAAATACAGTTGGTTTGAAATATCAGGTTAGTGCCAGATTACAACACAGTGATTCATTTTTATATGTATATACATATATATTCTTTTTCAGGTTCTTTTCCCTAAAAGTTATTACAAGATAACAAGGATAATTCCCTATGCTATACAGCAAGTCCTTGTTAATCTCTTAATTAGTAGTGTGTGTATGTTATACCTAAACTCATAATTTACCACACACACACACCCCCCCATTAGGTTCTTATTAATGACAGGGTCATTGTAGTTACATTGTGTTTCAGTATCTTCATTTTGATTTGGTGCTTATCAGCAAACTTTTTAAGAATACATGATTCCTTGCTCTCTGATACCTGTGCCAGTGTTCTCACCTTCCTGTAAAGCCCCCATGTGCTAAATGATAATTTTGAAAGCAGCATTCAAGACAAAGCTTAAGTCTCCAAAACTATCTGAAGCAAAACATAATGTTTTTATTTGTTTACAAGTTGAAATAGTGAAAGCTTACATCCTCCATTTACTATAGATAATGATCACAAGTCTTTAATTGAGATAGTTCATCACAGTTTTAAAGGTAATCCTATTATATAACTGTTGCCTCACAAGACAGTATTTTAGATACTTGTGTTTATTGTAGTTTAATGTGCTTTTGTGAGCCTTAAAATGAAATATGTTATGAACCAAGGCAAAAAGCCCTATCTTCTGTGTTAAAAAAGCAAATCATGACCATTTATAAGGAATAAACAAAGCCACAGACTGTACATTAAAAAATTTCATCCACAGCATGTTTCTATATTTTCTCCATTGCTTAGCCTAAATGTAGTTTTGTTTTTCTCCAGAGAGAACTCAGTGACAATATCCCAGAATTCCATTACAGAGTAACTAAAAATCATGGATAAATATCTTTTTTATATTTAATAGGGGAAGACATATATCATAATTGTTTTGTTGGGTGTGTGTTATGCTATACATTTAACAGTTATTGCTTGTTACTCAAATTATACTGGTAATATATTTGGAAGCACAAAATTTAGTTTTACTGCTTAAGTTCAGTGTTAACTGCTAAAATCCCCAGACTTAGAAACTGGAAACTCACTGAGGTGCTTTAAAAAGATCAGTGAAGCAGATTTTTGCATGAGGCAAAGTCTGAATTCACTTAGACTTTGCCTGTAAAATAAGCCATGGTTTGAAATTAGCTCAGGATCAGAATAAGGATGTTCCTTATTCTGCAACACACAGTCATGGAAATTACGGATTTTCATCAAGTAAATTAACATTTCTAAAGCAAATGAAGATAACATTAAAATATATATGTTAAATCTCTTAGAAGTAAATTTTGAGCTCTGGTTATGTGAAATAAGGTTTGATAGGTAGAGTTAGCAGGTTCAGGAAGAAACTAAAAGGAAGGAGACTGAGCCTCTGACATAAGCTTTCCTCCAGCCAGTACACAGCTGGCCCTACAGACTATCCAGGGAAACAGCCACTGTGGACAAGTGAAAAAAGAGCTGGCCTTTCTAATCAATCACTTCTGACAGAAGCATCTTAAATACAGCAGTTAAATCTTTGACAGCCAGATGATAACATAGTTGCTCTAATATGATGTCCTACTTAACCAAATTGTACATTTTGCAAATGCAGACTGCAAAGCATTTTTGTAATTCCTAATGGTATTAATTCTACTATGTTTCATATGGCAAAGTCAATGGTACTGATAAGCAGCATTATAAATAAATACAGTAACCACAATTTATTTTGCTTTGAAACTATTCATCACAGTCTCCTGTCTCTTGATCTTCGTGTTCCCAGGGGATAGGATCATTGTCCTGTACACAAGGGACTGTGTCTCTGTCATGCCAAAACTGCTCGACATCAGGGAGGATGGGAATCTCTGCCTTCTCGGCTTTCTCTTTGCTGAAGGAAGGAGAGCCAGTTTTCTCTTTCTCTGACATGAATGGTGGGGATTCCAGAGATGGAATACTGTCACGAAGGACCTGGGAGTTATCAGCTGGTGTCTCCTGAGACTCTGAAGCAGGTGGATGTTTTTTGGTTATCATCCATTTCCATATGCCTTTCAAGCCTTCCTTGAACTCCTCTGACATCACTAGAAAAATGAGAGGATTTGCTGAAGAGATGGAAAACATGAGGACTTGAGACAGGGCTATAAAACCTTGTGGGGGGGCCGGGCCTCCAGCCTTCAGATGCCACATCCACAGCCAGGCTATCCACTCAGGAAGCCACAGGATAGCAGAGGTGATGGCAATGCTCAGCAGCATCACTGTGAGTTGCTTTGAGCGCATCTGGTTTCTAAGATTTTGAGTTTTAGTTCCTCGTTTCTGACATTGGCCATAAGCTCTCCAGAAATAAAAGCTAGCAGAGAGTAACGGGAGGCAAAATGCCAGCAGCGGGTAGAGCTTACCAAACGTTGACGTGAACTCTCTCGCCACAGCGGGCACATCCATAAGGCACATTTCCACACCTGCGTGATGCCTGGTGGTGCTGAAGAACCATTCTGGCAGGGGTAGCAGGCTTGCCACAGCCCAGATAGCCACCAGCACTGACCAGATGGTGCGGTTGTGGATACTTACTGGTTTGGCTGGGTCACATGCATACATGAAGCATACCTTGGCCACTGCAACGATCGTCAGGCTCTTGGCTGCCATGCACGTGTGGATGAACCAGTCAGAGGACTTGCAGACAAACCAGCCTAGATCCCAAACACCTCTGGAGTATGCTGTAGCTCGGACAGGTGCAGAAAACAGCAGGAGAGAGAGATCAGCCAGGCTGAGGTTGAGAATCAGGGAGTGGATCATGGATGGCTTTCCTTTCCAAGCACTGTGGAGGAGGACGCCAATGACACACACATTCCCCACGAAACCCACCAGGCAGATGGCCACCAGGAGAGCTGGGACTAGAGTCCTCCAGTCCTTGGAGTCTGAGGGCAGGTACCCGCCGGCAAAGTGGAGGTGAGCAGAAGACACGTTCATGGTGTTGGAGTCTGCCAGGGCAGCTGTCAGTGCATCCCCTTCCATCTAGCGCCTACTTGCAAAAGTTAGCTTCTTTTTGTCTTTCTGCCTTGGCTCTTTGGTGTAGGAAATAAATAATGTCATCGTCAGTGTCCAATGACACCTCTGGGCCCTCCCCTTGCTTTATTCCCTGAGAGCAGACTGTGAAGAAGGTTGACTGCTAAGCTCTTTGCTGTGTGTGCTAGTCCTTGACTGCATTGAGTGACAAGCAGCAGGAGCTCATGGTTGCTGCTCATTAGCAAGTCTAATGACATTGTCAGCCCAGCGGAGTGAAAAACTCCCCGATAGACCCATCAATGATAAATGAGAACATAACATGTAAGTGGGTTATGTTCCTGGGGGGTCGCTAGAGCCAGTCAAGGTAATTATTTTCAACTAGCTGATTATAAATCTAGACCCGCATCTGTAACACAGTCAACACCACGTATGAGTAACCCACTTCTTTAAACGTAAGCACGCTTCAGAATCACCTGCACGGCTTGATCCATCAGATCTGGAGTAGGGTCCCCAAACTTGCATTTCTATCAGGTTTCCCAGGGATGTTATGATGTGAGTCGGGACCACCCTGTTCAAGGAACTGGTGCTTCCCCTTTCAGCTGCAGGAGTGAGCTTCCTCTTCTTTTACCCAAACCTCACCACCACTTTGGGTAAAGAATCCATCTGCAAATGCAGGAGACATGGGTTCAATCCCTGAGTCAGGAAGATCCTCTGGACAAAGAAATGGCAACCTGCTCCAGTATTCTTGCCTGGAGAATTTCAATGAACAGAGGAGCCTGGAGGCTATTGTCCATGGCGGGACATGACTTAGTGGCTAAACAGCACCACCACTTCAGCCTATCAACACCTGGCTGAGATCAAATGCGCAGAGCTGGATAATGAAAAAAAAAGAGAAAAAGCTGCTGGTAAGAAGTCCTATTAAAAAGTCTAATTATGGATTACTCTAAGTTTAGTCTATTGTAAATTTTTTAGAGGTGATTTTAGAACAGTGCATTAGAATGAGTTTACATACTAAGAAGACTCTTAAACAAGTGATGGTGATTAAACCAACCAATGTTGAATTAGATTTTCTTTTAGAGAGAATTCCTAAAGGATTTATGGAGACAAATGAAATAAAAGAAAAATAATTATTTGCAGAAGGCATGTAAGAGATTTTAAAGAAAACGACATTTTGAAGTTGGGAAAAGAAAAAAGATTCTAGAACCAGTCTTGAAATTTTACAATAGGCAGTGGAAAGATACTCTGGAGGAGGTCAGAGGAGCTGGAATTGTTCATGGAGAAGAGTTTGTGGAATTGAAAGGATTTTGAGGTCTACTCTGTGCTGAGTCAGAAATCCTTAATGTCGTATAGTGGAAAGTGTGCTGAGTTCAGAATCTGACCTTTAGGTTCTGGTTCTAACTCTGCTTTCACTAGTTTTTCTCTGGAAATTAAGGATGACATTTAAAATCTCCCTAAAAAAAAAACAAAAACAACTCCCTGAAATCCCAGAACTCAACAAGTAAGTACTGACTCAATAAAAACATACTGAATATCAGCAAAGCTGTCAGTGGTTCTTGATTATCTTTTCTGTTTTCCTTTCCCTCTAGGAAGTAGTTGTGTCTATGAAACAGTGGGGGTAATAACGTCTTGTCCCAGCAACTCACAGTAACCTCTAGTTAGTGCTGTGGACAGTGAAATACCAAGTCTCAATAGCACCATTTTTTGGGGTGAAGAGGCCCACACCATCATACGGGAAGGCAAATGGTTGGGGGCAGGGTGTGCAGAGACACACCCTGAGTACTACTTAGAGCAAATGAATGTCTTGTGAATTACAGGCTACAACAGAGGTAGTTCTACTTGATGTATGTGGAAGAGATGAGCTCAGGACCAGAAAGCAAATACTACTTTACATTATGGCTTATAAACTTGGGATGCTCAGGCTCCTGAAGATACAGAAAGCAAAAAGCTAAATGAATTTGAAAAGGCTTTAAAAGCATGGAAATTTGATTCTAACTTTTTATTTTAAAATAATTGCAAACTTATAGGGGAAAATGCAAAAGTAGTACAAAGAATTATCATTCTGATTTTCCAGCTGTCAACAATTTTTCACGTTTGTGCTCGTGCCCTCTCTCTGCACACACACACACACTTATATGCATAGACACATAAATATATACATTGTTTTCCGAACCAATTGAGAGTTGGTTTTCAGAAACTTTTGAGTTTTCTTCCTGGATTATCATTAGATATCAAAATGAGACTATGTGCTTATAGCAAAAAGGAATTCTTTCCTTTGGCAATACTCATCACCCAATCCAAGTTTCTGTTTATCTTCTGATATACCAGCACTTGTGCATCTAGATATTAGACAAATATAATATGTAGCAGTATGTACCTTATATCCACTTTTTGTTTTAACATCATTTCCATTTAGAGGATAAGTGTAACTTAGCCAACCTAAAAGAAGAATTACATCCTATGCATTTTTCTTATTTATATCATGAATTCAAGTTATTTTGATCTTTCTTCATAGCACATAGTTAAAAAAAATTTTTTTTAATACAGTATTCAATTGTATGCCTGGTGGACATTTGCCAAGTTTCCTTATTTCCATTGATTTTTGGAAGTTGCCTAGTATGTTAAAGTGTAAGTGTTAGTCAGTTAGTTGTGTCTGACTCTTTGCAACTCCTTGGACTGTAGCCTGCAGGCTACTCTGTGGGATTCTCCAGGCAAGAATACTGGAGTGGGTAGATATTCCCTTCTCCAGGGGATCTTCCTGATCCAGGGGTCAAAGCCAGGTCTCCTGCATTGCAGGCAGATACTTTACCATCTGAGCCACCAGGGAAGCCCCACTTTCTTATCTGATAGAAGGGATCTTGGAGAGAAATGATTTGGATGAGATGGATGGAGAAGTACAGTAAAAATACTTTAGAGTATTTGGGACGAAAACTGAAAACAACCCACCACCCCCACCCCAAAATACTGGAAACAGCTCTCCACCAGTTGGTGAATGGATAAAGAAATGGCTGTATTCATACAATAGACTAGTATTTAGCAATATAAAGGAATACATGCTGCCACATGTAAGAACCTCACAAATACTATGCCAATTGAAGCCAGAGACAATGACGTATTGTGAGATTCCATTTATATGAAATATCCAGTAAAGGCAACTCTATAGAGATGGAAAGTAGAACAGTGGTTCCCTGGGGCTACGGGTGGGAAATGGGAGTGACTGCAAATGGGCACAAAGCATCTTTTGGGGGTGAGAAAAATGTACTCAGTTGGGATTGTGGGGGTGGTTATACAACTCTGTAACAATGTACTGAAAACCTTGAATTGTACACTGAAAATGGGTGAATTTTATGGTATGTAAATCATACCTCAATGAAACTCTTTTTTTAAAAGAGTTATTTGGGATGGAGGAAAGGTAAAGAGCAGATGTCATAGCTCTTAGAATGCTGAGTGACCTCCAGTAAGAGGGAATATCCCATTCTGAGACTGTGATTAAAGTATATTATGTGGAGCCAGGGAGAGACTGTGATCTGGCAGGACCAAACCAAAGGCCAGTACTAGGTGGAAAGGGGCCGTGGGGAGAAGGGAATCCCAGGATGCTGGGATTCAGAGCCCTGAGGCTTGGCTTCCCCAGCTTGGAAATGGGCTTTTGGCGGAGCCCTCTCCCTCTGTTTCCACACGCCTGCTGAGACACCAGCAACAGGGCAGCCATCCCCAACAAGTACCTCAGTTGGGTTCCAGTCTGCGCATCCTTCCCCTGACAGGGACACCACCTGCAGTGATGATGCCAAGAGATAACTCTTGGAAATTGAGAAACGGTAAGAAAATAGATAAATCTGAGCCATAGACACACCCCATTCTTTAAAAAATTTTTAATTTACAAGGGACCTCAGCCAGCTCAAAAGAACCAAGGCTAAGCAAATTGGTGGCTAAGATTTTAAGTGGCTCCTGATAAAAGCAGAACTAGGTGTGAGCTCTTACTAGGAGCAGGTAA
Source organism: Capra hircus (assembly GCF_001704415.2). NCBI lineage: Eukaryota > Metazoa > Chordata > Mammalia > Artiodactyla > Bovidae > Capra > Capra hircus. The sequence goes on along the minus strand of NC_030814.1, from coordinate 52,770,282 downwards.
AGTTTATCCTATAGCTCAGTTCCATCCAGGGAAGGGGGAATAATAAAAACGTCCATTTTTTTGAGTGAGTCCTCAGTGCCCATCTTTGTGCTAAGCATTCTATGCCCCAAATCTTCACAATAGCTCCTAGAAATACTATTACTTTCTCCTTCTTACAGGTGATGACCTTGGGGCATAAAGAGGTGAATAACTTGCCTATGAGGCTTTCCTCGTGACTCAGGGGTAAAGAATCCGCCTGCCAATGCAAGAGATGTGGGTTTGATCTCTGGGTCAGAAGGTTCCCTGGAGAAGGAAATAGCAACCCAATCCAGTTTTCTTGCCTGGAGAATACCATAGACAGAGGAGCCTGGTGAGCTATAGTTCATGAGTTCTCAAAGAGTCAGACGTGACTTAGCAACTGAACAACAACAAACACCCCCATGGGAATGCAGGTTGTACAGCTACTAGATGAGAGTTGGGACAGAGACCCCCATGGGTCTGACCCCAGAGTCGGGGTTCCAGAGTAAGTATTGGTAAGCGGTATGCTGCTATTCTGCCCCACTAAGAACGTTCTGGGTACTCACTGTTCTCTAAACACTACAGTTGTGAAACTGATCCAACCAAGGCCGATATTCTAAGGCCCAAATAATGGACTATAGGTCACTTCAACAAGCATGTTTTGAGCCCTTGTGCACTGGGAATATAAAGTTCATGTATTCTTTTCTTCTTTTCTGGGGACCTGGAATCATAAGTTTAGGATGGAGCTGGGACTGATGTACCTGGGTCTCTAGTGGTAAGTCGGGGACCTGGAATACCCTGGGTCTAAGAGGAAGTTGGGTGCTTCCGATTCCTGAGTCCAAGAGAGGTGCTGGGTATAGAGGATCCCTGAGTATAGAGAGGGAGCTGGCTGTCTGGGATCCCTCAGTCCTGGAGACGGGATAGGTACCTTGGGCCCTATAGTCTTGAGTGGGAGTTGGAAGCCTGCATGATGCTTGGGTTCAGGAGAGAAGCTGAGGGCCTAGGATCAGAGCTTGGACCTTATATGAAGCAGGTGTGAGGTGTGGAACTGGAGTGTGGTTCCATTGGTCCTAGGAGGGAACTGAAGGCCCTAGCCTCTTGAGTTCTGGAGGGGAGCTGTTCCATGAGTCCTGGAAGAGAAGTCGGGGTTCTAGATTCCCTAGCTGGAGAGAGAAAGGGCAGAGGGGATTGCTGGGTTTCCTCTTGCTCTCTGGGTTCCCCCACCCCCACCTTCACTCCCACCCCTGGAAGCACTTGTCTGCAAGGCCTCAAGCAGGCAGGTGCCTGGCCCACCTGGCGCTACCCCAGACTCCATCTATTTTTCTTTCAGTGAATATTTGCTGAGCCACTTTCCCTGGGCCAAACCCAACGCCAGCCTCCGGGAACCCACTGTGGTAGAAGAGTCCCATTTTCTCCAGGAGCTACCAGGTAGTCGGAGAGATGGACAAAGGAGAAGCTGTGGAGAGAGTGCTGCGAGATACTGGCCGAGGAGCCAAGGCCAGAGAACAGCCGCTTCTCATCAGAGAGGTGAGCGTGGCTGGCTCGCAGGGTCTGAGAATAACCTGCTTCCACCTGTGGGCTGCCAGGCCCTGAATGTTGCACGGAAGCTCTGGGAGGGGCAGAGTGGGGGCGCGCGGGGCGGTTCGGCCAGCTGCCTTTGGTTGGCTCGTTAGACAGCGCTCGGTTCCGTCTCTTCCGGCAGTAGGGAGCTCAGCCCTCGGGTCTGCAGCGTTTTTGCCACCCGCGCTCCCACTCCCAAGGTCAGTAAACCGGTTGGTGGTTCCTTCTTTGAGGACAGCCTTGCTTGCTGAAGCGTCCTCTCTCCGGTCCGCTCACAGTGCTCCTTTCTGGATCACAGTTCCTGGTTTTTGTGAGGCATCCTTTGCCGTGGGGCTTTCCTGAGTGGCGTGTCCCATTACTTCTTGTCTGGCATCTTGGAGTGTTGTTCCAGACTGCTGGTGCAAAGCTGCCTGACCTTCCATCTCTAACGTGAGTTGGGGTAGGTCTGGCTGGGTCTGAGCGACCGCTCCGACGAGCCGGCACCTCCCCCGTCCCTTTTGTTTCTGCTGTTGGTTAAGCGGCTCTTAAGTCCACCGTGGGGAAGATGGTGGAAACAGATGGATTGTGCTGTTAGTTACAAAATGGGCACCAAGTATGGATACATAGGTCATCAACTTACCTTATTTACATCAATAACCGTTTATTTTATTGGAGTATAATTGCTTTACAGTGCTTTACAATTAAAATTGCTTTTAATTGATTTCTGCTGTACAGCCACGTGAATCACCTCCCTCCCGGCCTCCGCATCCCACCCTTTTAGATCATCACAGAGCCCTGAGCTGGGCTCCCTGCGCTACACAGCAGGTTTCCATTGGCTGTGTTTTACACATGCTGGTGTATATATGTCAGTCCCAATCACCCTCCCCATGACCACTTGTCTGTCCTCTACGTCTGTCTCTATTCCTGCCCTGCAAATAGGCTCATCAGTACCATTTTTCTAGATTCCACATATATGCGTTAATATATGATATTTGGTTTTCTCTTTCTGACTTCACTCTGTATGACAGACTCTAGGTACGTCTGCCTCACTACGGCTGACTCACATTTCATCCCTTTGATGGCTGAGTAATATTCCGTTGTAGGAACCGTTTATTATGTGTTGGCACATGTTTCCAGACTGGATGGCCATCCTGCTGTATTTTACCTTCCTGACTGGGAGTCAGGCGATCTGCACCCTTCCCCACAAAGGCAGACTGTTGCATCTGCCAGGGACCCTTTTGGATTGTCTGTGTCACAATTTTCCAGACGGGGAGGGAGATGCTCAGAAAGTGTAAGTGACCTGTTCTAGGTCACTTGGTTTCTTGGTAGCTGGGCAGCAACCAGGATTCAGGAGTCTCTTATTTTTTGTTCTTCATACTGTTTCGGACTTCTTCCTGCTGTGCTTTTTCCCCTCTGTTAATAACTTGTGTTTTGACTTTAACAAGGGTAAAATTTGTAGATGTAGATGGGAAGCCTCTTTGGAAAGCAAGAAGATGGTGAGAACATAGGAGGTAGCTGCAATGTATCAGCTGAGAACTTAAACTTTCTTTTCTAGAAACCAAATTTCCAGTCTTGTAAAACACAGCAGTGGTTGATAGGATGATGTATTTCCTTTTATCTGTTTTTTTCTTTGCAAGACTTTGTTTGCTTTTTACATTGTTAGAATGGAAATTATAATTGCAGCTCTGATTTTTTAAAAAAAATATTTTATTTGTTTGGCTGTGCTGGGTCTTAGTTGTAGTATGTGGGATCTAGTTCCTGATCAGGAATCAAACCTGGGCCCCCTGCACTGGGCATGTGGAGTCTTAGCCACTGGACCATCAGGGAAGTCCTGAAGCTCTGATTTTTGTTGTTAATGAGAGGCTCTGATTGTCCAAAATGACCCTAGGGGGAACTGTCTCAGGGATTGATTTCACAAGTAGTGAAGATGACAAGTTGCTTTTTGTAGAGGCCATAGTCCTAGGAGAACAGCAAGTAAAGGACTAACACATACATATGGGTACAGAATGGTTAACGTCACGCTTTGAATGCAATGAACGCATTCCTGGTTACAGCTATTTTGTTTTTGTAGGGTACAGTTTGCTGTGGATTCTTCTTGAATGACACATTCCATTATTTAGAGGAAGGTCTAGTTGTTTAAAAAAATCAAAATTTTATTGCCACGTCCACCTTGTACAGTGAATTTTTTCATATTCCTTTTAAAAAGCTTTATAGAGAGAGAGTTCACATACCCTTAGCACACATGCACGCACACGTCACCCAGTGAACGTTCAATTCAGTGGTTTTTGTTATCTTACTCTTTCACGTTCTTGTCCATGCTAAGTGGCTACTGTGGGTGTGATGCTCTCTTCAGCACCAGCTAGAGCTGTTTCTATGACTCCCAAATCCAGCAGGTAGAGTAGCATCATTGTGCACATTTCAGACATCCCAGAACTAGATGGCATGGAACACGCAGCCTTCAGAGATCCCATGCTGTCTCAGGTTCCTGGGGGCCCATTAGAAAGGAGTGTACGCTGCCATCCCTGAGTCCCAGACTTTGCCCTCCTCTTTAAAATGGAAGAGGCAGTCTATAGGTGTTGGCCTTCCTGTTTACTTCGAGGAGGAAAAAGTTTTTTTTAATTAAAAAAAATCCTCAGTAATGAAATATCATACTCCATATCTTGGAAAGAAAAGGTGTTTGGATGAAGGGGAATGAGGATTAGAGTTTGATTTCAAATGTTTCAACCTGGGTACAAAATGTTTGTCAATCAGCTATTCTGCTGAGTGCATTAAAACAAAAACTTGTTTAACATTTTTCAGTCCCTCATTCCTTGTTGAAAGTTTAGGAAATTCTTCTAAAAGTTTAAAACTTTTCCACCTTGCTTTTTATTTATTTATTTGGTTGTGCATTATTTCCCTCCTTGTTCAGTAGTTGAAAAATTGAACTTTGCAAGTTTGAGTGCTTCCTGTGATGTCTATAAATTTTACCTTCATAAACTTTTTAAAAATTAGGTAGAAGAGGTGATATTGTCATTATTTTGTATAGAAGAAACTAAAGCATCCCAGAGGTTTTTGACTTGCCAGTAGTTTCAGAACTTGTTAGTTGCTGGATTAAGAGAGACCCTGGATTTCTGATTCTGCTTCCAACTCTTCCACCAGATCAACCTCACAGTGGAACATAAATCAGTATACTGAGAGATGTTTTCAGGTGTTCTGTATTAGTTGCTTGTTGCTTCTGTAATAAATTATCATGAATTTATAGCAGCTGAAAGCAACACAAATCATCTTACAGTCCTGGAGACCTAGAGTCCTAAAATCAAGGTGTCAGCAGGCTGCATTTCTTCTGGAGGATTTAGGGGAGCATCTATTTCTTTGTCTTTTCCGGCGTCTAGAGGCTGCTCACATTTCTTGACTCCTGGCCCCTTCATCTGCTAAGACAGCAGCATAGCATCTTTGTAACCAAAACTGGGGTCCAGCTGCTCCCCACTCAAAAGCCAGTAAAGAGGCAAGGTTGGTCATTATGTAGTTAACGTCTTCCACCTGATGGGGGTTTCAGTATCGGCAAGACAGTTCACAGGATATGGCCCAGAATATTATCTATAGCCCTTGAGAAGGAAATAAATGTCCTTAACTGTGCTTAATGACTCAACTGTTATTGTTTCGTCTTGTTGGACTGTTTATCTTTGTGTAGGCATTTTCTCACTTCTCTAATTAAACTTGCTCTTTGGCTACAGTTTCTCCACAGACAAAAGGCAGATGGAGGACATGGGGGACAAGGACCATAGGGTCCTGCTCCTTTTCATCTTTCCCTCTCTCTGTAACTTCTGCTTTCATTGTCACATCTCCTTCTCTGGCTTCTGTCCCTTCTGCCTCCTTTTGTGATTACATCATACCCACTGAATAATCCATGAAAGTCTCTCCATCTCCAAATCCTTACCTTAATCATATCTGCAAAGTTCCTTTGGTCATGTAAGGTGAATAGTCACAGGTTTCTGGGGTTAGGGCATAGGCATCTTCTGGAAATCTATAATTGTCACTTCCGTGTATTCTAAAAAAAGTTTGGTAGTACATTTGGGACTTGCTGGACTAAACAGAATTAAACAGAATTTCTCTGCACTTTAAAAATGGTAATCAAAGCTTCCATTTGTTGAGACTTTAGTATCTGTGAAGCACTTTGTCAAATTTTATGTTGATTATCTCATTTCATTCTTGTGACAGTACAAAAAGGAGTTCTGTCCCCATTTATCAAATAAACTGAAGTTCAAAGTTAAGTGACTTATTCAAACTCGCACTGCTAATAAGTGGCAGAGCTGGGATTCAAACTCAGATCTATGTGATGTTGGAGCATGAGTCTTGGAGAGTCCTTATATTAATGCTTTAATCTGGAAAGCAGGGGGTTTAGCGTACAGACATTTTCATATTAATTGAGCCCAAATCATAGCATCTTGGCTTTACAGGTGGCTCTAGTGGTGAAGGATCTGCCTGCCAATGTGGGAGATGTAAGAGACACAGATTCAATCCCTGGGTAGGGAAGATTCCCTGGAGAAGGGCGTGGCAACCCACTGCAGTACTTTTGCCTGGAGAATCCTATGCTCAGAGGCTCCTGGTGGGCCACACAGTCCATAGGGTCACAAGGAATTGGACACGACTCAAGTGACTTAGCATGCATAGCATCTTACCAGGCTAGTGTTCTTCAGAGCACTTTATGAAACAATAAACTTGGTGGCCTTCATATCAGTGTTACCCGATAGAACTTTGTGTGACGATGGGCATATTCTGTATCTGTGCTATCCAGTGTGGGAGCTGCCAGCCACATCTGGCTGTTGAGTACTTGAAACGTGGTCAGAGCAACTGAGGGACTGAATTTTAAATTTCATGTGATTTAAATTATAGAAATAATCATGTGCAACTAATGGTTTCTATATTGGACAGCCCAGTCTTTATTCTTCTAATACCTGATGTTTTGGTTTAGCCCAGGCCCATGCAGTTACTTTACTTTTGAGCATAATACTATCTTTGACAGTTTCTTGGTATCAGATGTCATTTGAAGAATGGTTGTTGAAAGCTTCTTCAGAAAGTGCTCCTATAAAGAATGTGTCTTTGTGGTGGAAGATAATAGTAAAACAGGATTTCAGGTGTCTTGGGCAGAGTCAGTAGAAATTTGTAGACCACTGAGTCCTGTCTTTTTAAAAAATTTTATTTATTTTTTAATTGAAGGATGATTGCCTTACAGAATTTTGTTGTTTTCTGTCCAACTTCAACATGAATCAGTCATAGGTATATATATATTCCCTCCTTTTTGAACCTCCCTCCCATCTTCCTCCTCATCCCACCCCTCAATGGTTGATACAGAGCCCCTGTGAGTTTCCTGAGTCATACAGCAAATTCGCGTTGGCTGTCTATTTTACATATGGTAATGTAAGTTTCCATGTTACTCTTTCTGTACATCTCACCCTCTCTATTCTCTCCCCATGTCTGTAAGTCTATTCTCTATGTCAGTTTCTCCATTGCTGACCTGTAAATAAATTCTGCAAGACAGTGTGGAGATTTCTTAAAAAACTAGGAATAAAACTACCATATGACCCAGCAATCCCACTCCTAGGCATATACCCTGAGGAAACCAAAATTGAAAAAACACATGCATCCCATTGTTCACTGCAGCACTATTTACAAAAGCTAGAACATGGAAGCAACCCAGATGTCCACTGACAGATGAATGGGTAAAGAAGTTGTGGTCCATATACGCAATGGAATATTACTCAGCCATATATATACAATGGAATATTACTCAGCCATATATATACAATGGAATATTACTCAGCCATATACACACAATGGAATATTACTCAGCCATATATACACAATGGAATATTACTCAGCCATATATACACAATGAAATATTACTCAGCCATATACACACAATGGAATATTACTCAGCCTTAAAATGGAAAGCATTTGAGTCAGTTCTAATGAGGGGAATGAACCTAGAACCTATTATACAGAGTGAAATCAGTCAGAAAGAGAAAGATAAATATTGTATTCTAAGCGTATATATGGAATCTAGAAAAAGGGTTACTGTCTTTGATAAAACTACCTGGGGAGCTGGTTAGCTGACAGTTTCCCCTAAAGATGGATGTCCTAGTGGAAGAACTCTTCCGTCATTCAACAAGAAGCTGTGAAAAGATGGTCTAGATATTGTGGGAGAATCAAGGAAATAAGAAGGTCCTGTCCAGCCTTTGAAACAACTCTGGGGGAACAGCGTGCACTTTGGTGAAAAGACCATCTTTTCATAAGACCAACATTAACTAAAGTAATGTTAGTGTGCTTAGTGCTTAGTCGTTCAGTTGTGTCTGACTCCTAAAGACCCCATGGAGTGTAGCCCACCAGGCTCCTCTGTCCATGGAATTTTCCAGGCAGGAATACCAGAGTGGGTTGCCATTTCCTGTAATGCTGCATAAGACTGTATCATCGGAAATGCTGTAAAGAAAGTACCAAGTTAATGTCGCGGCCAGCGATGTTCGCATCTACTTCAGCTGTGGAAGACACCTTTTCAGGTGAAATCACAGGCAGAAGCTCAATAGCTGAGACAAAGGGAGAGCTGCCCTGGGACTCCCTTGGTGGTCCAGTGTTAGCACTCTGTACTCTCACTGCTGAGGTCCTGGCTTCAATTCCTGGTCAGGGAACTAAGATCCCACAAGCCAAGCCACATGACAGAAAAAAAAAAAAAAAACAAAACAGCGCTGTCCTATGTGAAGCAAGTGTTGGGAGGAATCCTGGTCCTGGTTCCTGAGGCCCTCCCCTCATTTCCTGCTGTGGCCCTTGGGGTGCCCCCCTGAAACTCCAGGGCAGTGGTCCCCAGCCTTTTTAGCACCAGGGACTGATTTTGTGAAAGACAGTTTTCCCATGGACCGAGAGTGGGTAGGGGATGGTTTTGGGATGATTCAAGCCCATTACATTTATTGTTCACTTTATTTCTTATTTGATGCTACTGCTGATCTGATAGGAGGTCCTCTGCCTGGAGGTTGGGGATCCTGTTCTAGGAGATGTAAGTCACTGACAGAGTCTAGAAAAGAGTTTAAAAACTCAGAGGCAGGAGCGTTCCTGGGTTTATGAGAAAATGCTGCATAGAAAGGTGAACTATGATACTTTCCAGGTATCTCTATATACATATTTTCAAATACATTTTCTACACACACACATATTTTGGTGGGAAAGAATGGCCTTTATTACTCTTAAACAGAAATGTGATATAATTATATGCTTATGGCCTCTGGTACACACGTATATAATTTTGAAAGGATCCTGCTGTATGCTATTGCTAATTTGCCTTTTCTTTTTATATCATCTCATACGCAACTGTCTGTCATTACCCGATCTGCAGCTTTAAAACGGTAGTTGAACATTCTCTGTTGTGTTTGTGCAGAACAGAGTACAAGTAGGGGAAAGGGGGCATCCTTAGATCTCATGTCACTGATACAAGTCAAGTTCTTCCCAACATCCTTGGGTAGCTTCTTCACCCAGAACCAGCCCTTTTTTTTTTTTTTTTTTTTAAATCCCCAGAAAGAGCTATCCTTGTGTATAAATTCCAAATGACACTGGAGATCAGTGTGCTATGCTGTGTGTGCTGTACTCAGTTGCTTCAGTCGAGTCTGACTCTTTGTAACTCTGTGGACTGTAGAGATCAGTGAATTGGCTTTAAATCTTGCTACCGAAGTGTGTATTTCCTGTGTTGTATGGGTACAGGGATCTCCTGGATAACTGAATCAGCTTGAGTCTTTGAGTTCTTTATAGCATCTGTTTCAAGGTCTCATCTCACCCAATCTTTTTTTTTTCCCCTTGCAGTATTTTATTATTTTTAATTTGTTTTTTCTTTTTAAAAATTATTTTTAATTGGAGGATAATTGCTTTACAGAATCGTGTTGGTTTCTGCCGTATATCGACATGAATTAGCCATAGGTATACTTCTGTCCCCTCCCTCTTGAACCTCCCTGTCACCCCATCTCGCCCCTCTAGATTGTCACAGAGCACTGGTTTGAACTCCCTGAGTCATACAGCAAATGCCCACTGGCTGTCTGTTTACATATGGTAATATGTATGTTTCAGTACTGCTCTCTCAATTCATCCCACTCTGTCCTTCCCCCACTGTGTCCACAAGTCTGCACTCTATGTCTGCATCTCCAATGCTACCCTGCACGCAGGCTCATCAGTACAAGCTTTCTAGATTCTATGTGTATGTGTTAATACATATTTGTCTTTCTGACTTACTTTACTCTGTATAAAAGGCTCTAGGTTTATCCACCTTATTAGAACCGAGTCAAATGCACTCTTGTTATGGCAGAGCACTATTCCACTGTATATATGTACTGCAGTTTCTTTATCCATTCATCTGTCAATGGATAGCTAGGTTGCTTCCATGTCCTTGCTATTGTAAATAGTGCTGTGATGAACTTTGGGGTCCATGTGTCTTTTTCACTTGTGGTTTCTTCAGGGTATATGCCCAGTAGTAGGATTGTTGGGTCATATGGTAATTTTATTCCTAGTTTTTAAAGGAATCTCCATACTGTTCTCCATATCCATTTGCATTCCCATCCGCAGTACAAGAGGCTTCCCTTTTCTCCACACCCTCTCCGGCATTTATTGTTTGTATATGTTTTAGTGGTGGCCATTCTGACCAGCGTAAGCATTCCATTTCAAGAAGTAATGGATTCAAAAATTACGTGGCTAGTGAGTGATAGGCCTGAAATTGAACCCAGGTAGTCTGACTTTAGCATTTGTGCTCCAGTGGATCAACTTGTCTCCAAAATAGGCTTGCTTTCTGATAACTGTAATAGTAGGTAATGACTTGTCAAAGGAGTTCCTGGTGAATGGAGCAAATGTTAATAAGCACCATCTCTCTTTCTCATATGAGATGGGTGTTTCTCCCTTCATATGGACCAGAACCTAGATATTTCCTCATTGGGCTCCCCTCTCAACAGCAGCCTGCTTCATGTGAAAGTAACTCAGTGGTTTGGTGAACACCTTTCCATAGATGTCTTTATCCAGATTTACAAATAAATGATATATGTGTTCGTGATTTCAAATGGGATCCTGCTGCTGCTGCTAAGTCGCTTCAGTCGTGTCCGACTCTGTGCGACCCCATAGACAGCAGCCCACGAGGCTCTCCCATCCCTGGGATTCTCTAGGCAAGAACACTGGAGTGGGTTGTCATTTCCTTCTCCAATGCAGGAAAGTGAAAAGTGAAAATGAAGTCGCTCAGTTGTGTCTGACTCTTAGCCACCCCATGGACTGCAGCCTACCAGGCTCCTCCGTCCATGGGATTTTCCAGGCAAGAGCACTGGAGTGGGGTGCCATTGCCTTCTCCGGGGATCCTGCTAGATTCCATCATACATGAATCCAGTCTTTCTTTCTGTGTGCTACGTGCAATACTATTGCTTAAAAGACTTTTTTTGCCAGAAGTGTGTGTGTGTGGAGGTGACCACGGGGAAGATGAGGCCGAACTCTGTTCAAGGTACAATTAATAAATATTATAAAATACCTAATAATAACTTGGCTTTAGCATTAATACTTGGTCTATTTCTTGGCATCAGACAAGTTCTTAGTTTCCTTGTCTTTCATAAACAAACACAGTTGATTGTCATAAAGCTTCTACTAAGGCCAAATAGTTTTCCTCTTTATTTCATTTGGGCATACTTAATTATGGCTATTGCTGTATCAATGGTGTTACATTTGGGAGTTATGCTTCTGGCCACTTATGCTTCTGCAATTTAATTTTTCATTTTCCCATTCGTTTTTAATACATTCATGTAATCACTCAATTCCACAGCTCTACCAAGCCTGCTACCTAACCTGAACCACTGATGGGCAGACACTGCCCTCTGTGGACAGCTCAAAACACTGTCGGTTGATGAAGAAAGGAGTGCATTTATTTGTTCTAAAGGGAGTTGTTTTTTTGCCCCTGTTTGTAGCAACAGGGATGGACCTAGAGATTATCATAGTCAGTGAAGTCAGTCAAAGACATATACCATATGATGTCACTTATATGTGGAATTAAAAAAAATGATATAAATGAAGTTATTTACAAAACAGAAATAGACTCAGGACATAGAAAACAGACTTATGGCTACCAAAGCGGAAAGGGAGGGGGGATAAACTAGGAGTTTAGGATTAGCAGATACACCAACAAGGGCCTATGTATAGCACAGGGAACTATATTCAGTGTTCTGTAATAACCTATAAGAGAAAGAATCTGAAAAAGATTTATATATATAATATGTATACATAAAACAATCACTTTATACACATGAAACTAACACAACGCTGTGAATCAACTATACTTCAATAAAAAAAATAAAAGTAGTTTGTAGGCATCAGTGACTAACATACAAAATAAAAGTTGAATGAAGTTTAGGGACTATTGTTGAATGGGGCATGGATCAAAATTACTTTAGCATAAGCATATTTGAGTGTACACAAGGAAAATGAACACAAATAAAAAATGGTACCAGATGCCCATGAGAGGAGGTATGCAGTCTTTTAAATTGTGGCTTGAGGTCCAGCTGCTTGGGTACTGCTTTTGAACCCATTAGAAATGCAGAATCCCAGGTCCCACCCCAAACTCTTGTATCAGAGTCTGCATTTAACAGGGACTTGAGATGACTCATCCACATGATGAAGCATGAGAACCTCTTGTGTACAGCGAGGCAGGTGTTTGGCCCGTGGGCTTGAGATGTAGGTAGAATTGGGCTGGATTCCCAGCTCTGCCACTTATTACCTGTGTGAACTTGAGCAGGTGACATTTCTGTGCCTCAGTTTCCTTATCTGTAAATGGGGAATGTAACCAGTACATCCCTCACAGGAATATTGTCAGGCAACCATCACTAGCAACATCACCACCATCGTCACTAAGGATTAATGAGGGCCCACCCTACCCCAGGTGCTGTTACTAACACTTGTAACTAATTTGTGAATGGGATGAGGGAAGGCTGCATGCCTGGCAAAGGGTAAGTCTCATCAAATCTCAAAACCTGATGGGTTGTGGTTGTTATGATCACTCTAAAGCATGGTCTTTAGCAAGTGGGATAGAATGGTATTCCCCAGCTGAACAACTGAAGGTTGTGGATTTGGGAGTGGAGGTGGGTGCTGGGCCTGCTAGGGCGTTCAGGACCAAACTGTGAACGTCTGACCCCAGCTTTTCATTAGTGGTGTAAAAAGGATTATTTAGGGTAAAACCAGTTTTCTGGTTTTGTTCACTCACAAAGTCATATCCAACTCTTTGCAACCCAGGGGCTGCCGCATGCCAGGCTCTCCTTCATACGCTGTCTCTTAGAGCTTGCTCAAACTTATGTCCATCGAGTCGGTGATGCCATCCAACCACCTCATCCTCTGTCGTCCCCTTCTCATGCCTTCAGTCTTTCCCAGCATTAGGGTCTTTTCCAGTGAGTTGGCTCTTCGCATCAGGTGGCCAAAGCATTGGAGTTTCAGCTTCAGCATCAGTCCTTCCAATGAATATTCTGGACTGATTTCCTTTAGGATTGACTGGTTCGATCTCCTTGCTGTCCAAGGGACTCTCAAGAGTCTTCCCTAACTCCACAATTCAAAAGCATCAATTCACTGGTGCTCTGCCTTCTTTATGGTTCAACTCTCACATTCTTAATGAGTCAGTTTTCTGAGCATTTGCTTAATTTAGGAAGCAGCAGGAGAACTGTGTTTAAAACAGTGGTTCTCAGACTTTTTGGTCTGAGAGGACCTCTTTATCCTTTATAAATTATTGAGAACGCCATAGAGCTTTTTGTTTATGTGATTATATCTATTGATATTGATCTTATTAGAAACTAAAGCTGAGAAAATTAAAAAAAAATTTTTTGAGGGGACTTCCTTGATGGTCCAGTGGTTAAGACTCTGTGCTTCCACAGGGGCACAGATTTGATACCTGGGTAGAGCAAAAACAACTTTTGTCTTTTTTATGATTTATTTTTCTGTTTTATTAGTATTGTACATTTCAGTGCTCTCTCTCATTCATCCATTTCTGTTTCTTGTAAACTGCATAGTTGGGAAAACTCCTACCTAAACTTCTTGATTTTGATAGCATTCCATGTAAGAAAATTTTAAAATATTAATTCATTTAAAAGAAACTGTAATCAACCTGGTACATGTTAATGTTAAGCAATAGTTTTATAAGAAATAAATATATTTTCTAAAACAACAACAAAAAAGTTCCTTGATGGCCTGTCTGTTAGGATTCTGGGCTTTCATTGCTGGGGCCTGGGTTCAGTCCCCGGTTGGGGAACTGAGATCCTGTAAGTGGTGTGGCATGGCCACAATAAAAAAGGAAAAATGAGTGAGAAGAGTGGTGTTTTTCCACATTTTTGCAAATCTCCTTAAAGCCTGGCTTAATAGAATGAAACTGGATTCTCCTGTCTGCTTTTGCATTCGGTCTGTGGAAGTATCCCTCGTCTTGTGGCCTCTAGGAAACTCCACTGTATACTCAGGAGTGAATGAGAGTTCAGAAGGCACATGACATTTTAGTATTACTAAAAATTAGTTTTGATCTTGTAGAGCCCCTGATAGGGTCTCAGGGAATCCCAGGAAACTGGAAATTTAAGAGATGAAAGTACACTCATTACAAGCAAATATATGTAGTTGAAGTATTTATTCTTCTACATTAATTAAGTGCTTTATAGAGCAGAGCTCTGCTGGGACCCCATGATAAACTTGAAATGCATTAGACAGAATTTCTGCAAAATTTATAATTCTCCATTTTTGCTAATTTGGATTGGTCTTACACACCTGTGGGTTTTGTCATGTTTCCACAGGAGTTTTTGATTAGGGCACTTGGCAATTACCCCTAGACTTCCAGTTCAGCTGCAGAATAATATTTGTTTTAACATTCTGTATTCTTCGGCTGTTGCTGCTGCAAGTTGGAAATTGGTGATTAACTTACAGGGTGTGATCAAAGCATTGCTCTCTTGTCACATTTTATCTTTAGAGAGAAGAGAATAGTGGTAAAAATAGAGCGGAAATCTCTTTAGTTGAACATATGACTTTCAAAATGGAGCTGTTAAGTACATCAGGTTGGTATGCTGCATGTGTCAGCTGCTCAGTCGTGTCCGACTCTTTGTGACCCCATGGACTGTAGCCCGCCAGGCTTCTCTGTCCATGGGGATTCTCCAGGCAAGAAGAGTGGGTTGCCATGCTCTCCTCCAGGGGATCTTTCCAACCCAGGTCTCCCTCATTGCAGGCTAATTCTTCACCACCTGAGCCACCAGGGAAGCCCACATCAGGTTGGAGTTGGTTATAAAATCTGCATGCAGATTGGGGCTACCCTGTAAGGCAGCGGCTTTCCCTGCTTGGAGTGTTGCCCTTGGCAGTAGCTCAGTGACTAAGAACCCCTGTGTTGGCTACTGTGAGCACCATGTCATGACAAGAATTCAGTCTTTGGGATGGCTAAGTTCAGTGTAGCTCACAGAAACTTCAGGATGAAATTAATCGTGCCTTAATCATATTCAGGAATGTGGTGGAAAATGATTTAATATGCTGTTTTTGGGGGAAAAATTAAAGCTTTGTTATGTAAGTGAAGTAATTCTGAATTCCATTCACAAATTACACTATGATGAGATTTGTGTTTGACATTCTTGCGCACTTTTCAAATGATAGTCTATGAAAACAAAATCCAGTTTGCATTTCTTAAATGCATATCATCTGATGCTGGGAGGAGATGAAGAATTTTTGTTTTGGTATTGATAAAGAATTTTGGTTTTTGAGCGGCTGACCTATTTGCAGACAATCAACAGGCTGGAATAACTTGGCAGTTTAGTGCAATTGCACGGAATGGTCAGAAGAGGGCGAGAGACAGTTGCTGATGCTAACGCCAAAGAGGTGTATAGCCTGTGTGAACTCAGATACCTAGATGGTGAGGGTGGTGATGTTAATAAGCTGGAGAGGGGTCCCAGGTCTGAAAGCACAAGCTTGCAGTTAGTTCTAGCTGATGGTTGTTTTGTGAAAGAAAGCCCTCATGTTGCCAGTTCTGATTTTTCAGGAGAAAAAAGCATTCCAGGTTTCTCCAAATTTTCTGACTTAAAAAGATAGTTTAATTTCTTTTAAAGCATCATTCAGGCCAAAAAAAAAAAAAAAAATCACATTAGTGGGCTGAGCTTGGCCTGTGGTCTGCCAAGAATCTCAGGATTATATCAATACATGGCCCAGACTTATTCTCTTTTTCTTAAAGGACATTGCCATAGTATTTCTTTAAAAGAGGGAAGAGTAGAGTAGAGACAATAAAAGTAGACTGGGTTTAATATTTTAGGGGAAAGTTGTGCCGTTTCCACTGGGATTAGAATTTCAAGGTGAATGATACATTTTTATGGAATTCTGATAGGAGTTGGCTTGCTCGTTAAGCAAGCATTCTCCTTCAAGTAATAAATTACTTTAAGTATTACAATCCAGACTTTGTGGGATTGTTGAACTTCTAAATACTCTGCCTTGTTTCCCTGTAACTACTTCTGTATTTGTCAGGATGGTGTCTTGTTTTTAACTTGGGAGATGGAGTGACCCTCTGGCTGGTGCCTCGCAGCCTGCCCTCCACCGTGTTAGTCTGCTGAGAGCTCTGTCTGCATTTTCCCCCGCCTCCTCCCACATTGCTCTTTGTAATATTCCTCAGCAGGCAATCAGAGTCATCTTTTGAAAACTCAAATTTGATCAACTTTTTCCTGCTTCCGCATTCTTCCCTGTCCTCTTATAATCCTCCAGGGCCCTCCTACTGCTCCTTAGATTAAAGATAGACCTCTCCAGGACTATTTCTCCCATTTTATCTCAACCATCTCCTCCTCTTTGCATTCCTGCCACCCTGGCCTCATAATTGCCATGTTTCCTTCCCCTCACAGCTTTGAAATAAAGCTATTTTAAACCCCCCAAGAGAGCTTTGCTTAAAGTTAGTTAAAACTGTACACAACAAGTTCCTTGGAGTGGGATGCGAAGCACTAAGTCAAGGCGGTATAGACACAGAAGTTTCGAGTTAGGGTTATTCTCTTTTTATTTAGTGACCCAAAGGAAACGGATAGAGAATATCGGCAAACTGGGGAACATCACATCTGAGTTAAATCTCTCTGATTATCTTATTAATATAAAGCTGCACTTCTGATTGTTCACTTAGGGGTTTTCCCTTGTGGCCCAGTAGTTAAGACTGTGTTTCCAATGCAGTGGGCATGGGTCCAATCCCTGGTCAGGGAACTAGATCCCACATGTCATGAGGTACAAGCAAAAAAAAAGTCGAGTGCCAAGAACTTTCTGGTAATAGTCAGTGTTTGGGTTGAATAGTTACCTTCCTAGGATTGTAGACGTGTAACTTTGAAACTGCTTTTACATGTAAGTAAAATGGCATTAACATGTTAACATGTTTGTTGAAGAATATCATTCACCAAATTTGTACACAGACCATAAGTTGATCGATCTTTTCTAATTAAATCCAAATGATATATTTACAAAGAAAATCAAACAGAACCGCAACCTCATATCTCCCTCCCTGCTTCCAGTAGTTTGGATCAGCAAGGTCCAATAGCCCTTTGTAAGATGATGGAAATGGTCTCTCTGGACTGTCCAGTATGAAATGTGGTTGGTGCAACTGAGGAACTGGAGAGTTAATTTTATTTTTTATATTTAAAACTTTATTTATTTTCGGCTGTACTGCATCTGTGTGACTGCACGTGGGCTCTCTCTAGCTGTGGTTCCTGGGCTGCTTATTGTAGTGACTTCTCTTGTTGCAGAGCATGGGCTTTAGGGAGCGTGGGCTCCAGTAGTTAGAGCTCATGGGCTTGGTTGCTCTGTGGCATATGGAATCTTCCTAGACCAGGGATTGAACCTGTCTCCCCTATGTTGTCAGGCAGATTATTAACCACTGGAGCACCAGGGAAATCCAGTTCATTTTATTTAATTTTAGTTAAAATTGCCACATATGAATCATGGCTAGTGCTATGGTCTATATGTTTATGTCCCTCCAAAATTCATATGTTGAAATCCTAACCCCCAGGGTGATGGTATTAGGAAGTGGAGCCTTTAGGAGGTGATTAGGTCATGAGGGCTGAGGCTTCAAGCATGGAATTAGTGCCCTTCTCAAGGAAAACCCACAGAGCTCCCTAGCCTCTTCTGCCATGTCAAGATAGAATGAGTTTATGATCCTCACTTGGCCATGTTGGCACCTGATCTTAGACTTCCAGCCTCCAGAACTGGGAGAAAAATATTTCTATAAGCCGCCCAGTATGTGGGATTTTGTTATAGCAGCCTGAAAGGACCAAGACAGCTAACAGATACAGACTACTTGGTTGTTACGTGTCTGAAAGACTATCTGCCTTCAGAATTTATTTTTGCAAGTGGGGCTTCCCTGGTAGTCCAGTGGTTAAGAATCTGCCTGCCCATGCAGGGGACACAGGTTCAGTCCCTGGTCTAGGAAGATCCCACACGCCCCAGAGCAACCAAGCCCACGTGCAGCAACTACTGAAGCCCGTGGGCCTAGAGCATGTGCTCTGCAGCTCAAGAGTAGAACCTGCTCTCGGCAGCTAGAGAAAGCTCATGCACAGCAATGAAGATCCAACAGAGCCAGAAATAAACAAATTAAAAAAAATAGGTGATTCTAACAGTTGAATTTCAAAGTGCCATGTGAACTCTGTTTTCTCTTGAGATCTATGAACAAGCAAAGGAGAAAAGGAAAGATATAAGCATCTGAATGCAGAGTTCCAAAGAATAGCAAGAAGAGATAAGGAAGCCTTCCTCAGTGATCAGTGCAAAGAAATAGAGGAAAACAACAGAATGGGAAAGACTAGAGATCTCTTCAAGAAAATTAGAGATACCAAGGGAACATTTCATGCAAAGATGGGCTTGATAAAGGACAGAAATGGTATGGACCTAACAGTAGCAGAAGATATTAAGAAGAGGTGGCAAGAATACACAGAAGAACTGTACAAAAAAGATCTTCACGACCAAGATAATCACGATGGTGTGATAACTCACCTGGAGCCAGACATCCTGGACTGTGAAGTCAAGTGGGCCTTAGAAAGCATCACTACGAACAAAGCTAGTGGAGGTGATGGAATTCCAGTGGAGCTATTTCAAATCCTAAATGATGATACTGTGAAAATGTTGCACTCAATATGCCATCAAATTTGGAAAACTCAGCAGTGGCCACAGGACTGGAAAAGGTCAGTTTTCATTCCAATTCCAAAGAAAGGCAATGCCAAAGAATGCTCAAACTACCGCACAATTGCACTCATCTCACATGCTAGTAAAGTAATGCTCAAAATTCTCCAAGCCAGGCTTCAGCAATAGGGGAACTGTGAACTTCCAGATGTTCAAGCTGGATTTAGAAAAGGCAGAGGAATCAGAGATCAAATTGCCAACATCCACTGGATCATTGAAAAAGCAAGAGAGTTCCAGAAAAAGATCTATTTCTGCTTTATTGACTATGCCAAATCCTTTGACTGTGTGGATCACAACAAACTGTGGAAAATTCTTCAAGAGATGGGAATACCAGACCACCTGACCTGCCTCTTGAGAAACCTGTATGCAGGTCAGGAAGGAATAGTTAGAACTGTACATGGAACAACGGACTGGTTCCAAATAGGAAAAGGAGTACGTCAAGGCTGTATATTGTCACCCTCCTTATTTAACTTCTATGCAGAGTACATCATGAGAAACGCTGGCCTGGAAGAAACACAAGCTGGAATCAAGATTGCTGAGAGAAACATCAATAACCTCAGATATGCAGATGATATCAACCTTATGGCAGAAAGTGAAGAAGAACTAAAGAGCCTCTTGATGAAAGTGAAAGAGGAGAGTGAAAAAGTTGGCTGAAAGCTCAATATTCAGAAAACTAAGATCATGGCATCCAGTCTTATCACTTCATGCAAATAGATGGGCAAACCACAGAAACAGTGGCTGGCTTTATTTTTTGGGCTCCAAAATCACTGCAGATCATGACTGCGGCCATGAAATTAAAAGACTTTTACTCCTTGGAATGGAGAAGGCAATGGCACCACACTCTGGTACTCTTGCCTGGAAACTCCCATGGATGGAGGAGCCTAGTAGGCTGTAGTCCATGGGGTCGCTAAGAGTCAGACACGACTGAGCGACTTCACTTTCACTTTTCACTTTCATGCATTGGAGAAGGAAATGGCAACCCACTCCCGTGTTCTTGCCTGGAGAATCCCAGAGATGGGGGAGCCTGGTGGCTGCTGTCTATGGGGTTGCACAGAGTCGGACACGACTGAAGGGACTTAGTAGCAGCACACCTTGTAAGGAAAGTTATGATCAACCTAGATAGCATATTAAAAACCAGAGACATTACTTTGTCAACAAAGGACTGTCTAGTCAAAGCTATTGTTTTTCCAGTAATCATGTATGGATGTGAGAGTTGGACTATAAAGAAAGCTGAGTGCCGAGGAATTGATGCTTTTGAACTGTGTTGTTGGAGAAGACTCTTGAGAGTCCCTTGAACTGCAAGGAGATCCAACCAGTCCATCCTAAAGGAGATTAGTCCTGGGTGTTCATCGGAAGGACTGATGTTGACGCTGAAACTCTAGTACTTTGGCCATCTGATGCAAAGAGCTGACTCATTTGAAAAGACCCTGATGTTGGGAAAGATTGAGGGCAGGAGGAGAAGGGGACGACAGAGAATGAGATGATTGGATGGCATCACTGACTCAATGAATGTGAGTCTGAGTAAACTCCAGGAGTTGGTGATGGACAGGGAGCCTAGAGTGCTGCAGTTCATGGGGCCGCAAAGAGTTGGACATGACTGAATGACTGAACTGAACTTTGTTGGTTCAGTCTAACTGTTGGTTCTTGGCCTGTGTACATTTTCTCAGGAGGTTGGTAAAGTGGTCTGGTATTCCCATCTCTTAAAAATTTTCCACGTTTTCTTGTGATCCACACAGTCAAGGGCTTTAGTGTAGTCAATGAAGCAGAAGTAGATATTTTTCTGGAATTATCTTGCTTTTTCTATGATCCAGCAGATATTGGTAATTTGATCTCTGGTTCCTCTGCCTTTTAAAATAGAGCTTGTACCTCTGGAAGTTCTCGGCTCATGTACTGTTGAAGTGCAGCTTGAAGAATGTTAAGCATTGCCTTGCTAGCCTGTGAAATAGCACAATTGTGTGGTAGTTTGAACATTGTTTGGCATTGCCCTTCTTTGATATTGGACTGAAAACTGACCTTTTCCAGTCCTGTGGCCATTGCTGAGTTTTCCAAATTTACTGGCAATTGCATAGCATTATTTTTACATATTGTACCCCACGTGCAATATTTCAACTTCAACTCCCCCCAACCCCCACCCCATACAGTATGTTTTAGAGATCTTAGCATGTTAGTACATATTGGGTTGGCCAAAAAGTTTGTTTAGGTTTTTCTGTAAGCTCTTATGGGGAAAACCCAAACAAATTTTTTGACCAACCCAGTATAATTCTACCACATTTCACTCACTCATGCATAGTATTCTGTATTCTAAAAATACTGTGATTTTAAAGCTATTTCTCCATGATAATCATTCCAGCTGTTCACTATTACAAGCAGTAGTGTAATGAATACCTTTATACAGTATTTTTTAGGCACACGTGGGTGTTACCTTAGTCTATTCAGGTTGCTATAACAAAATACCACAGACAGGGTGGTATTAGCACAGAAATGCATCTCTTGCAGTTCTGGGGACTAGAAGTCCAAAATACAGGTGCCATCATGGCCAGGTGAGGGCCTTCTTCCAGATTTCTCTGACTGATGACTTCTTGCTATGTCCTCACCAGCTAGAAAGGGCTAGGGAGCTCTGTGGGTCTCTGATATAAGGGCACTAATTCCATTCAGGGGGACTTCACCATCATGACCTACTCACCCCTAAAGGCCCTACCACCTAACACCATCACATTGAATATTGGGATTCCAAAGTGAATTTTCAGTTCAGTTCAGTTGCTCAGTTGTGTCTGACTCTTTGTAACCCCATGAACTGGATCATGCTGGGCTTCCCTGTTCATCACCAACTCCCAGAGCCTGCTCAAACTCATATTCTTTGTGTCAGTGATGCCATCCAACCATCTCATCCTCTGTTGTCTCTTTCTCCTGCCTTTAATCTTTCCCAGCGTCAGAGTGAATTTTAGGGGGACTTAAACCTTCAGAGCAAAGTAAGTGTCATATTCTAGAAGAGATATTTGAGAATTAAACTGGTCAGTTGAAGCTTGTACACATTCAAAAATGGATAAGATTTGGCCAAATTCATCTCTGAACTGGCTCTCTGGTTTTATGCCCTTTCCGTCTGTGGATGAGGGTTTTGTCTTACATAACTTTGCCTATATTCATGTTCTTCTGCTGTAAAGTTTTGAGCAGTTTAATACTGGATCCATAGAGTTGTCTGCTGAGACTAATGAGTTTGCCACTGATTTGATCCCTAAATTAGTTTTTATTTAAAGTTTAAAACATCCAGTCTATTCTGTAATTTTACCACCAACTTTGTTTCTCAATTTGAATGGAAGTGTCTCGTTATACAGTACATGTTGACCATCAGTGGCACAGGATTTATGTCAATAAGAGAGAAGACCTTTGTGTATTGGGGGCCTATTACTGAGAGCTGACATTGACTGAGCACTGAGTATAAGCTTGACATGCTGTGTCCAAAGTTCTTCCCATTATTGACTTTCTCCTGACACATAAAGAAGGTTCAGTAAATTGACCACGTAGAAACTGGTAGAGTTGAGATTCAGATCAGGCTAAGATCTATTAAACATTCTGAGATATTACATATGTCTATGGTAGATTAATATTTTGAACGCGTAATGGTTATCGAGTCCTTCCACTCTGATAATGAGCGGTGTGGACACTGGGAGTAGGGAAACAGACAAGGGAGTGAATGGAGAAGTCTTAGCAAGGTCTTCTGTGCAGCCTTGGTGTTACCTTCAAGGCCCAGCTCCAAGCTGGAGGGAGATTGTGTAGGACTCTGCTGGTTTTTGCTGTAACGCTTCTTTCAGTCACAAACTTGTGTTTCATCATGACCATGATGTGCTGTAGGGGTTTCTGGGATGGGGAGGATGACTTTACATGGGAAGAGGTAGGCTGGGCAATTTATGGCAAACCTTAGTTGAAGTCACTGCCTTCCAGATCCTTCTCATCTCCCTTCTTCTGCCTTGGTCCCATGTGGCACACAGCGTGCTCTCTCTTTTTTTTCCCCTAATATTTTAAAAAGTAATTTCATTATTTATTTCTGGCTGTGCTAAGTCTTTGGTGCTGTGCAGGCTTTCTCTAGCTGTGGGGAGAGGGCTCTCTAGTTGTGGTGCAGCCTTCTCGGGGCTGTGGCTTGTCTTGTTGCAGAGCATGGGCTCTGGCGAGCACAGCCTGCAGTAGCTGCTGCTCCAGGGCTCTGGAGCGCAGGCATGTTGTGCTCCATGGCGTGCGGAGCCTTCCCAGATCATGGGTTGAACCCGTGGCTCCTGTATTGGCAGGCGGATTTCTTACCGCTGAGCCCCCAGGGAAGCCTTGGGGTGATCTTTCAGAAGTGAAAGCGTCCCTGTAACCAGTGCTCTAACCAATCTGATCTTCTTGCTGGAATATACCAGGACACTTTCTCACTTCAACATCTTGACACTTGCTCTTTTCTCTGGAATACTCTTCCTGGAGCCCTTCTCCTGGCAGCCTTCGGTTCTCCTCCAGGAGTTGGTTTCAGTGTCCTGTCAGGGAGGAGCTCCCTCACTTGTTCCTGTGGTCCCAGTGGGAGCCACCCAACCCTCTCCTCTGACCTCTGGTCCCGCAGGTCACTCCCTGGAAGTTCTCGAGCATCATGAGGAGCCAGGGTGGGAGCTCCACCAGGCAGAACCCTTGTCATGCTGCATCCCTGCCTGGAATAGCACCCTGGACAATACATGGCCGTTTTGTGAACGGTGAAAGCTAGGGCTCTGGTGGATCAGTGTTTGTATTTTAAACATTCATTATATATTTATTTGGCTGTGCTGGGTCTCAGTTGCAGCATGCAAGATCTTTGTTGGGGTACGTGGGATCTAGTTCTCCTCCCAGGTATCAAACCTGGACCCCCTGCTCTGGGAGTGCAGTCTTAGCCACTGGACCACCGGAGAAGTCCTCCAGATCTATGCTTGGTCCACTTGTGAGTTGGTCCTTTTTGGAATCTGCTTTTTCCCTTATGAAATAGAGGGAAATGAATATGTATATAAATTAACATAAGCAACTGCTATGCAGCACACATTGTGCTAGTTACTTGACTTACATATGATCTCATGAGAAGCTTACCACCATCCCATGAGAAAACTGGTGTTTCCATTATGCAGGTAGGGAAACTGAGGCAACTGAGCCAAATCTGTCCCTCGAAAGCTCACGTCCTTCTCACTGCCCAAGAACTCCATGTTTCTAGAATTTTTCTTTTTAACCCCCACCCCAGGACATAACACGCTGGGTTCTTTTAAAGATCCACTAGCAATTAAATCTATCTTCTATTCTTACCTTTCAAAGTAAAAACAAGCAAGGCAGTCACATCTTTACTTGGTATTGTCAGACTGGGTGGCACGGTATCTGCCCGGCTCAGCTCCCAGTTTGCCCCGTTTCACCACTAAATGCATTTTCTTAGACTGGCTGGGCTTGGCGGGAGATCACACGTGATGTCGGTGTACTTAAAATGTGGGTAATTCATTTGTTAAATGAATACAACCATTATTAATTTCAATTTATCCTGTTTATTGGGAACAGATGTTCATTAACATTTATTTAACTGCTAATTTTAGAGCCAAGCTAATTACCTCAAACACACAGCGCAGTGGTATCCAGTATGGAGAATGCTCTGACTGCCCTGCCTGTGCCAGAATGTGAGAATAGTGAGCTCCCTAGGGTGCTGTTTTGCAGGTGGCCAGGTGGGGGCTCCCTTCAATTGGAGTTCAGACATGCCTCAATCCTGTCCTCAGGACCTGAATGCTACCAGATGCTCTAAGGCCAGAGGAGCAAATTGTCGTGGATGAAGGCTGTTGGGGTGGGGAGGGGACAGTGGTGAGGCTGGCAACAAAAATGAATGAAATGGGAAGGTCTAAGAACTCAACACGGTTTTAATCAACATATAGTTTTGAGAAATCTTTTCCTCTTTTTTATGGATATATTCTTTTTCATATTCTTTTCCACTGTGGTTTGTTACAGAATATTGAATATATGTATCAATATCCCTGTGGTATACAGTAGAACCATGCTGTCCATCCATCCTATATATAATAGTTTGCCTCTGTTAGTCCCAACCTCCCAATCCTGTCCATCCCCTACCCCTTGTTCCCTTGGCAGCCACAAATCTGTTGTCGACGTCTGGCAGTCTGTTTCTGCTTCAGAAATCTTTCTTTGCAGTGAGAAAAGAAATCTATTTCAAGCATGGTAATAATGGCCATTGACCCTCAGCATGAAATTCCTGGAGACAGTAAGGAGGGATGGAAATTGAAGCAAAGATAGAGGGGATTCGCACCTGCTTCCCAGAGGACCTAATTGTCAGCAACCAGATACATAGATTTTTACATGAAATCTCCTGACTTGTAGATGTTAGCTCAAGTGTTAAAAGAATACACAGCGGACAGTGAAAGAGTGCAGTTGTGGCTTGAGTGCTGCCCATTTATAACTTCTACATTAAGAGTTACTGAGATCTGTGGGTAATGCTCAGGTGGCTGGTGAATAGACTGGTCTTCTGAGGTCAAATCTGATTTATTTGGTTTTCAGTCATGTCTTTGGTCCACAGAGTTCTCTGACTAAAAATATTTCACCTTAAGGAAAATTCTTAACCTGTCTGTGCTTCATTTTCTTCGTTTTTAAAATGAAGGAGTTGGGTTTTATTTTCTCTGAAGTCTAAATATAACCTTGGTGATTTGCAAATGTAATATGATTTAAAACTATGCAAGAAACATAAGCCTTATAGGGGACCATTAAAATAGCAAAACAATTTTTTGTGTGTAGGAGTCATTTTGTTTTGAATCTTTCTCTCCACACCCCACCCCCCTAGCCTCACCATCACTTTTATAGGTAAATTCCTTTTGCTATAGTCCAGAGGATCTCAACCTTTAGTGTGTATCAAAGGATTCTTGGGGCTCTGTCAAAATGTAGATGCCCAGACTTCCTGAGATTCTGACCATATATGTTTGACATTTGCTGGTATGCACCCCCACGGTTCTGAGGCAGAGCGTCCCTGGAGCACACTGAGAATTTGTGCTAGATACTGAGTTCTGGCACTCAGCGTCTGTTTCCATAACCTTCTGTGTCCCCATACCCCTCTGTCATAGAGGCTGGCAGGCTAAGAACCACCTTTTCCTGACTCTGGCCACTAGCATACTGGATGAGGTTTAAGTTTTGCTAAGGAGATGCCCTGGAGGTTTTGAAGGTAGAAGGGCGGCAAAGACCATTCTTTTTTTTTTTTTTTCTCCTGAGACTTTTGTGCTGCTGATATATGTGAATGTTGGCAGTAGCTGGACTTCACAGTCACAGTTTATTTAGCTTCACCATCTGGAGAAGCTATGGCTTCAGCAGTGGCGGTAGCTATGGAAACAGTAATAGCCTGACATCTCCCTGGCAGCAATAGTCCCTGCCCTCTGGATTGTGGCTGTGGAGGTTATAATCTTGAAATCAGAACCCATTTCAGTCAGCATAGGTGAGGTTCTGCTGGGGTAACAAGCAACCTTGAAACCTGAAGTGTGTTTTCTTTTTACAACCAATTTCTTTTGTTTCTGTGATGTGCCAGGTATGGATTGCTGAAGGACTGTGCCTCATGTTGCCTCAAACTAGGATTTACACTGATGCAGCAGGCATCAACCCCTCCCTTTGCTGGGGAGGGGTGGCAAGGTGTAGGGAAATCGTGCTGGCAATTAAATGCTCTAACCTAGAAGCAATACGTGTCACACAAAAAACTAATGGTCATAACTAGTCAAGTCCCACCTAATCACAAAGGGGTTAGGAAGTGTGCCTAGAATGTGGAGAGCTGAAAAGTCTTGGTGAACAGTCCTCATGACTCCCACAGGACCCTAGAGGCAGCCTTTTAATATTAATACCATTCAGTTAATTCTTCCACTGATGTTGCATCTTATCTCTGATTTAAATCTCATTGTTCTTAACATATTAGAGTGGTTTTTGCCTCCTGCACTGAACTCCAATCAGTAAATAAACATTACCTTAGACCTTCTCTTCCTCTCATACACACACACACACACACATATAATTGTGTAATTGATTTTGTATATATCACATATAAATCAATCATGAGTTTGTGTTTAGTTCCCAGGTGGTACAGTGGTAAAGAATCTGCCTGCCAATGCAGGAGATGCAAGAGATGTGGGTTTGATCTCTGGGTGGGGAAGATCTCCTGGAGAATGGAGTGGCAACCCACTCCAGTATTCTTGCCTGGAAAATCCCATGGACAGAGGAGCCTGGCGGGCTACAGTCCATGGGGTCGCAGAATTGGACAGGACTTAGCAACTGAGCACACACATGCTATATTAAATTAATGTTCTTTGAAAATGTGTAATCGTGTCGTGTTCTCACCCATGGAGGCCCCAGCTTATCTTTCTCCACTAGTTAAATGCTATTCTGTATGTTCTTAAAACAGTGGGTATATACCATCCATCAAAACTCTGCATTTCCAGAGACTCTCATCCCTTGACATCTTCAGCAACTAGTCAGGTCAGTTTTCCCACAATGTCACTCTACAGAGATGCTTCAGCCAGAACAGTGTTCTAGTTAGGGGTGGCCTCTGGAGCTAGGTTGACTGGGTTTGAATACCAGCTCTATGATTTCCTGGTAGTATGACTCAGGGAAATTTCTTAACCTCATGTCCCATTTTTTCTCATATATAACGTGGAGTTTTTGGAGCATAATGCTTTAAAAATGATGACTGGTACAGGCTCAATAAACTTTAGCCAATTTATACATTGTCCAATATATCAAAACTGTGAAACTTACATGGTCCAATAGATGGGGTTTTGGTAGCACTGAAGCCTAATATAGGTAGCCTTTGACTCACACAGGTGTACTTTCCTTCAGTGCTCGTCTCATCTTTCAAGGACAAGGTCTTTGTTAGTTTCTAGTATGGCCATTACCACCTCTTCTACACTCACTAACAGAAATAGTATGAATAAAGCTTGAAAAACTCCAGGCCAGTCCATTAACACACTGCTGCAGTCGCACAATTTGCTACATGGTCTCCACAATCAATTCTGTAACCTCTTAAATGAAGAACTTATTCATGCCTATGCAAAATAGCCTGGATTTGTGGTTTTCTCTAGCAGAGAGGGCTCAAGAGAGTGAATATTGATCTCGAAGCACCTTTCTGAGGCTGATTTCCAGGTTAACAGGTCTTGCTGAATTTTCCTAGTTTGCACCTAGACACATCTTTACCAACATATTAGCCTTTT
This sequence comes from Capra hircus, assembly GCF_001704415.2. Lineage (NCBI taxonomy): Eukaryota > Metazoa > Chordata > Mammalia > Artiodactyla > Bovidae > Capra > Capra hircus. The sequence goes on along the minus strand of NC_030814.1, from coordinate 52,742,374 downwards.
TTATTTCTCTCCAGGAGAAGGCAATGGCACCCCACTCTAGTACTCTTGCCTGGAAAATCCCATGGACGGAGGAGCCTGGTAGGCTGTAGTCCATGGGGTCGCTAAGAGTTGGACAAGACTGAGCGACTTCCCTTTCACTTTTCACTTTCATGCATTGGAGAAGGAAATGGCAACCCACTCCAGTGTTCTTGCCTGGAGCATCCCAGGGACGGGGGAGCCTAGTGGGCTGCTGTCTCTGGGGTTGCACACAGTCGGACACGACTGAAGTGACTTAGCAGCAGCAGCAGCATTTCCCTCCAAGCTCAGCTCCCTCTCTTCTCTCCCCTGGATTTGTAAATGGTGCCACAATTTTGGTGGATAAGTTTTATATTTTAGCTTATCAGGAGTGGTTTCCTGGAAGGTAAGATCCTGCAATCTAAGAAGAGTAGAATGGAGGTCAGTTACTATTTTCTGCCCTGGGTACAGAGTGAACAGAGTTGATCAGCTCTTCAGTTACAATGAAACTGGACATTTAGTCCCTTTTCTTTGACTTTATTCATTCCACCATTACATCTCCTTGGGTTTACATGTCTTTATTTCCCCACCAATTCAATTTCTACTCCTCCTAAAGACTCAACAAAAGCCCTATCTTTCTTTTTCTAAAGATTTTGTTTTAGAGCTGTTTTAAGTTTATAGCAACCCTTAGAGAAAGGTGCAGAGATTTCCTGTATACCTTCTGTCCCCACATGTGCATAACCTCCCCCCTTATTAATGTCACTTACCAGCATGGTATAATTTTCACCAGGATGAACCTTTGTTGACATAATAATCACTTGAAGTCCACAGTTTACTTTAGGGTTCACTCTTGAGATTGTATGTTCTATGGGTTTGGATAAATGTATAATGTTGTGTATCCATCTTTATATCATACAGAGTAGTTTTACTGCCCTAAAAAATCACTGTGCTCTCACACACCCTGTCTCCCCTGCAACCACTATTGTTTTTTATTGTCTCAATAATTCTGCTCTTTTTTCCCCAGAGTTCTGCCTTTTTTTAATGTAGTTAGAATTATATAGTATGATTTTCTTTTCTTTTTAATTTATTTGGCTGTGCTGGGTCTTGGTTGTGGAACGTTGGATATTTAGTTGTGGTGTGACAAGTGGGATCAGCTCCCTGAGCAGGAATCAAGCCCAGGTTCCGTACACTGCAAGTCTTAACCACTGGCTGCTAGAGAAGTCCCTAGAGTTTGATTTTCTAAGAGGCGGTCTTTTCAGGTTGACTTCTCTCACTTACTAATATGCATGTAAGTTTTCTCCACATCTTTTTATGGCCCGGTAACTCATTCTTTTTAGTGCCAAATAATATTTCATTGGATTCACCTACTGAAGGATATCTAGGTTGCTTTCGAGTGTTGGCAGTCGAGTGATGTGGCTATAAACACCCTTGTGGATTTTGTATGGATACAAGTTTTCAGCTCCTTTGGGTAAATACCGAGGTGCATGATTACTGGATCATGGTTTTGTAAGGAACTGTCTTCCTGGGAAGCTCTTCCAAAGTGGCTGTAGCGTTGTGCATCCCCGCTAACAGTGCTCCTGTCTCTCCACGTCCTCTTCAGCATCTGGTGTCAGTGTTCTGGATTTTGGCCAACCTGATAGGTGTGTGGTGAATCCTATTTTCTTGACCCAGAGAATGAGTCTTAGTCATTTTGGTTTCCCACACAATGTTGAGTCCATAATGACTGCTAAATAAATATTTGCTGAATGAATGGAAGACTCTGCCTTCTTTTATGTAGGTTGTTGCATTGAACAGCCTACATATTTTCCTTAAGTGCTTACAAACTTGTCTTCAGAACTAAACCGGGCACTGTGGAGGGCAGGAATCAACCAGACCTTACTCTCACTTGTGTGATATTCATTGCCTTGTTCACAAACTTTCGATTTGAGAATTTTGTCCTTCAGGTTGTTGGCACGCCAGGTCTAGGGAATATACTTCCCAGCCTATTAATGATGATGTTCAGGGACCTTTGAATTTTCAGGAGAGGGCTGAGGATCAAGGCAAGTTGGATTTCTGCCTGACAAAATACCCTCCTCTCTACCTACCCCCATCCACTTTTCACCTTGGTACCAACTCACATCCTTTGGGTCTCAGCTTGTTGGCTGCATTTCCTCAGAGAAGCCTTCGGTGGTTTTTTTTTTTTTTTCCTTTCCTTCAATATTTATTTGTTTATTTGATTTGGCTGTGCTGGGTTTTAGTTGCCGCGTACGGGATCCTTAGTTGCAGTATATGGGAGGATGTTTTTGTTGTGGCATATGGACTCTTAGTTGAGGAATCTAGTTCCCTGACCAGGGCTTGAACCTGGGCCCCCTGTGCTGGGATCCGGGAGTCTTAGCCACTGGACCACCAGGGGAGCCCTGAGAAGCCTGCAGTTTTTACCTGGAGAGAGTATCCCTCTGATAGTCCTGGCAACTTTTATTACTTTGTGTTTCTTTGTACAATCACCAGCTTAGCCTGGGAAATCCCCAGGGTCCCTGACTGCCACTATTTCTGCCCTGCAGCCCCAGACACAGCATGGTTCCTGGCAGACAGTAGGCCTTGTGTTGAGATTGTTCAGATGAAGGAATGACTACCTAGTATATTAACTTCTAGCTGAATTTTGACTGATTACCATCATTTAGCCTTATCACTCTCACAAAGTTGGATCACAACTTTCTATTAGGATGAGTGAAAGATTTGGCATGGTGTGGAGGGTGAACTTACACTCAATGCTAGATTTTCTCTTAACTTCACTAAAATTTACCCAATACTAAATAGGTTTCTTTCTTTTCTTTTTGTTAAAAAATTTTTTTAAAATATTATTGACTTACAGTGTTACAATGCTGTGTTAGTTTCAGGTGTACAGCTAAGTGATTCAGTTATACAAATTGTTTTCTTTTTAATTAAAAAAAAACTCTTCTGGCCTTTCAAGGCCTCAGCTTTATCATGTACATACCATCATATACCCTGGCTGTGAGAAAAGACAAAGCAATACAGGGTCAGTTTAGGACTGTCAGAGGTGATTCAGACCACACATATTTAAGAGAACAGTTCTCTTCCTCTGCAATATCAGAATGACTTCAGGACCACAGCTTCCAAGGTAGTATTTCACTTTTAATTTTAGCTCTAAGCCGCTGACTAATAGGACTTGAATCTGTGCTGAGAACTCGGACCATAAAAAAAAAAAAAATCCCTGTCGTAGACAGCAGAGGAATGCAAAGAATTAATTGCCATGTCAGGCTTCATTTTCTGCATAGTTACACTGGGCTAATCTTTAGGCTTTACCCATGTTTTTGAGGCAAACAGTGCATAAACATGCCCCTGCCCTTTTTTAAATGACAAGGTTGTCGGAGCCTGTTTGTGAACCCCAGGAGGACCTCAGATCCCTCTTCTCTTACACATGCGAGTAGAGGCAAGTCATTAAAATGGAAAAACCCTCCTGTGTGGAGCTAAGAAGCCTGAGTGTGGTGTAGTAAAACCTGGAAAATGCAAGGGAGGCCCTGGCATCCCAGGGTCGGTTTAGCTGCAGAGCAGACGATGGTCCCTGGGTGAGGAGGTGACCAGGCTGACAGTGATATCAAGGGTAGTTCATGAGTAGACTTGGTGTTCTCAGGTGTCAGAGGCACTGGCCTCTATTTTGAATTGTCTATAGTTCCACCCTCTCCCCATGACTCTCATCATGAATTCATCTAAAATGAGTCTATTTCTATCATCTGCATGGATCCCCCCAGCAGCCAGGGTGGTAGTCGTTGAAAATAATGCTAATTACAGCAATAATAATAGCTGCCATTTATTGGCCATCTGCTAGGTTCTAGTAAGTTGCTAAGGGCTCTGTGTGTGTTTTCTCATTTATTCTCCACAATCATCCTGTTGTGGTAGGCATTTCTCCCTGGGGCTGGGGTGGGGGAGTCACCCTTGTGCATGTCTTCATGTGACTCTCCCTTGCGGGAGGCGGGTCCAGACAGGGCCCCAGCTCCACGGATGCCTCATGTTCCCGCTCCCTGCCTCCAGCAGACAGGCCAGCCCTCAGACACTCCTGCTGGATTCTTTGAATGTGAGTCTGAGCCGAGAGTTATGAGGGCAGAGACGGGATGGGAGCCTGCCCTGCCGTGGCAGCGTTCTAGACGAGGTACTGCCCAGTGGTCAGAGAGCCTGGGGGTCCTGCAACTCCTGCAGGGTGTCCATCTTGACGTCTGTGAATTCCCACACACACACATTAAAAAAAATTGGCTGCTCTGGGTTTTCATTGTGAACTCCAGAGCATGTGGGCTTAGGAGTTGCAGCACGTGGGTTTAGTTGCCCTGCGGCATGTGGGATCTTAGTACCCCGACTGGGGATCGACTTCACATCTCTTATATTGGAAGGTGGATTCTTTACTACTGGACCACCAGGAAAGTCCCCCAGTACACTGCTCTTACTTTCAACCAAGCCCCCTGTCACATCTCTGAATCCAGTGCTGTTATTCTTCCTATGTTACAGGAGAGGAGACTGAAACTCACATAAGGTAAATAACTTGACCAAGGTCATGGGTGTGTGGCAGGGCTGGAACTCTATCCCACACACATCGGATACCAGAATCGTTCTTTCCATTGGCCGATTAAAAGGACCCTTACCTCTGCTTGCCTGGTCTGTTAGATGGGGTTGCAGCTTCTGAGAAAAAGAATGGAAGGGCCTTTTCCTTAGAAAAGACACATGACTGGGTGTTTTCTCCCTTTAACACAAGAAGAGCAGCCTTGATTTTCTTTACCCGCTTGATCTATTCGATTCCTTCTCCCCTTTTTGTTCATCACTCTTTCCCCTCTTTTAATGCACCAAAGGATTGCAAACCCATGGGTGATTTTAAATTCAACACTATTTTTTTAATCTCTTGAAATCGAAAGCTCCAATTAAAAGGGGGAAAAAAACCCCCCACAACTACATAAAACTTTATCACTTGAGCCCCAAGACAGGAAGCAGTGATAAAACAGTGACATACTAGAAACAAATTACATGCATTTATCAGTAAATGGGGCTGTGTATGCTAATGGGCTTCAGCTTGGGAATAGGAGGCCTGGCTGCATCAGGCTGGTTAAAAGCGGGATTCATTACCGGGAGCCAGTGAAGGATAGACTTGCAGTGGAGAGTGCCTGCCTTGGGTCCCACTAGAGCAGTGGGCCATGTGCATTTCCCTTTGGAATGAGCTCTGCAGAGCTATGGGTGTGAAGGGCTGGGACCGAGTGGAGACTTCCGAGAAAATAGCACCATGCTGATCCAGCCAAGGCAGGGGAACCTCAGACCAGCACTTGTCAAGCTCCTGGGATATGCCAATTACTGTACTCGGAGCTTTATTTACATATTTATTTATGTCATTTAATCCTCAAGGTAACTCTTGGATATAGGCAGTAATAACCCCATTTAATAGGGGAAAAAATTGGGGATTCAGAGGGACAATCCTGAAGGTCACTGGGGAGGAATAGTAGAATTTGAACCCAAGGTTTACGCCAGAGCTCTATCTATGACCTTGGCAGTTGCTTTATCTCACAGGACCTGTTTCTGAGTTCGAGGATGGACTTTGATATTGGGCAGACCTGGTTTCAAGTCTCTTTCTCTAACTGCCTGGATGACATCTGATAAATAACCTCTTTGAGTGTCTTTCTCTACTGGTTATGCAGGGTTTTAGTTGTCAAAAGACATAGTAAGATCACATCAATATGATATAGTGTAGGACATGTTGACAGTAGATGTTTGTGGATATTGCTCTTTTTTTAAAAAAAGAAACTTATTTTGCCTCTGAAGGCTATGTATTCTTTGTATTTATTTCCCTCTAGGGTTCCTTTTCCTGGCTGTAGCCCTGTTAATGCTGAGAGGCTGGGTGCCGCCAGAAATGCAAGTGAGAATGGAACTGTATCTCTTCCTCCTCCTTCTCTTCTTCTTCTACAAGGGCATTGGTGTTGTACGTTAAAAAAAAAATGTCTGAACTCTTTCTCTTCTCATATGCAAGCTTGGTGGAGGCAAATTAAAACAGAATTGAGATTTCAGGGAGATGAGCATTTAACACCATGCACTAGAACTGCGTTGCAGTGTTTTTCCTTTTCCAGTGAAGTTTGAAAAAAATCAAGATAATGTATTGAGTTATTTAAAAAGCTGAATTTATTCTGTCTTAAAGGATTAAAAAATTCCTGAGTCTATGTCCTTCCTACCACTTTTTGTCTTCCTTTATAAGTTATGGTAAAGTTGGGGAATCATTCTTCCTTTTCTTAAGGCAAAAAGGCAAAAAACCCAACCCCCTAAAACATGTGGGTCTCCATTTTGGGGGTAGGTGGGCAAATTTTATGAAATTTGAAGGTCTAAAAGAGAAGAGAGGGCTCTTCACATTTTAGGTCATATATCTCCTTTTACAAAATTTTGAGTGGGCTTCTCTGGTGGCTCAGCAGTAAAGGATTGGCCTGTGATGCAGGTTTGATCCCTGGATCGGGAAGATCCTCCGGAGGAGGGCATGGCAACCCACTCTAGTATTCTTGCCTAGACAGTCCCATGGACAGAGGAGCCTGGAGGGCTACAGTCCATGGGACCACAGAGTCAGACACAACTGAAGCAACTTGGCATGCTTGCATACAAATTTTTGAGTAGAAAATCTTATCTTATATATATTTATAAATTCTATGTCTATTACTGATTAAACATAGGTTAAATATTAGTACAGTATAAATACTTATTTTTTGGATTAAAACAATAAATATTTCCATACTTCAGTGTACCAATTTGCATTTTAGAGGCCATTGGTTTGGTTTAGAAAATAAAGAACCTCCAACGTTAGAACAAAGAGTCTGAGAAAACATCTCTTCAGGGCTACCTACCCTGGCTTCTATGGATGGTCTTCAGATCATTTTCATCCTCCTGGGATCCTATGCAAAAGTGGTATATTTGTAGTCATTTCCCCAGAGTTTTGGTTCATTGCTTGAGTCAGATTCTCAAAGATTAAGTTCCAAAGACAAATCCAGTAATCTGTTCCAGCTGCTCCACAAGATGGAAAAGAGAGCAAATTGCCAGAGTGAAGGCAGTCAGTTTAGTCCTGAGATGGGATTTGCTTTTACTGAGTTCCTACTTATTGCTTTTAGGATTGCACAGGTTTCTGTTTCAATCTCATTTTGGGGTATTATGTATTCACAAACAAAACTGTGTAACACATTTTCTAAATTGTAGATTTTTTTATCTTTTTAATGCTAACAATACTTAATGAATAGTTTAGTCTAGAGTCACGCACAGTTCTTAAATGTGTAACTTGATGAGTTTTGACAATACATACATGTGTGTAGCCATCACCCAGGTTAAGATACGGTAGTTTTCCACCACTTTGAATCTTCTCTTGTTCCCTGTTGCAGGCAGCCCTTCCTTCTCACCAGAGGCAATCACTATTAGAATTTCTACCACTGGAGATTATTTGGGCTGGTTTTGAATTTCTTATAGATGAGATCATTTGGTGTTCATTTCTTTGTTTGGTGACTGATTTCTTTCATTCAGCATAATGTTTTTGACATTCGTCTAAGTTGTTGTTTGTAGTAGTCCACCCTAATTGCTGAGAAGTATTTGATGGTATGGATATACCACAGTTCATCATTCTCCTGATAAGGAATATTTAGATCATCTTAATTTTGTTGTTTAGTCACTAAGTTGCATCTGACTCTTTTTGCAACTCCATGGACTATAGCCTGCCATGTTCCTCTGTCTGTGGTATTTCCCAAGCAAGTATACTGAAATGTGTTGCAATTTCCTTCTCTAGGAGCTCTTCTGACTGAGCCCACATCTCTTGCATTGTAGGTAGATTCTTTACAACTGAGCTACCAGGATGCTCTGGACACATAGATGCATTACTGTGGACAAATGCACTTACTTCTCTTAGGAATATAGGAGTGAAACTTACGGGTCATACTGTAGGAAACTACCAAGTGTTTTCAAAAGTGATTGTAAACGTAAAATGTTACGTTTGTATCAGAAGTATGCAATTTTGTTTTGTTTTTGTTTCTGTTTTTTTTTTAAACTAAAGCTATATAAAACTTGTGGATTAAACAGAATAAATTTCTAAATTAAAAAAAAAAGTATGCAATGGTTCCAACTGCTCTGCATTCTTGCCCACACTTAGTATTTTTTTTTGTTTTCAGAATAATAATATGAAGAATTTATTTGAACAATTTTATAATACCTTTACTTAAATGACAGTTTCTTAACCACCAACAGATATTATGAAGAGGATATGGAGGTACTACATGCCAATGCAAAAATACTGAATTACATTTCCTTTCATGATACTATTGATTACATGAGACATGGCTATAAAGTAATGACAGCAAATATAAGAGCCACACATTATATGGTTAAACCTCATATTGCAGCTCATCCTCTTAGAACAATATCAAACCTAGTATATTTGTATGGGATAAGTCAATAAATTTATTAATTTTTAAAATGTAAATATTTTATATTATTCTGAAGGCAGTCTGTGACTTGCAGTGCCTCAACTTATTAATCATTGTGTAGAAGAAAGAATAGAGAAATCTCAGAGTAAAGCCCCTGCCTCACTAGAACAGTGACCCTTACTTTTTATTTATTTATTTATTTTTTTAAAGTTTTTTATTTTTTTAATTTTAAAATCTTTAATTCTTACATGCGTTCCCAAACATGAACCCCCCTCCCACCTCCCTCCCCATAACATGTCTGTGGGTCATCCCCATGCACCAGCCCCAAGCATGCTGTATCCTGCGTCAAACATAGACTGGTGATTCAATTCTTACATGATAGTATACGTGTTAGAATGCCATTCTCCCAAATCATCCCACCCTCTCCCTCTCCCTCTGAGTCCAAAAGTCCATTATACACATCTGTGTCTTTTTTCCTGTCTTGCATACAGGGTCGTCATTGCCATCTTTCTAAATTCCATATATATGTGTTAGTATACTGTATTGGTGTTTTTCTTTCTGGCTTACTTCACTCTGTATAATCGGCTCCAGTTTCATCCATCTTATCAGAACTGATTCAAATGAATTCTTTTTAACGGCTGAGTAATACTCCATTGTGTATATGTACCACAGCTTTCTTATCCATTCACCTGCTGATGGACATATAGGTTGTTTCCATGTCCTGGCTATTATAAACAGTGCTGCGATGAACATTGGGGTACACGTGTCTCTTTCAGTTCTGGTTTCCTCTGTGTGTATGCCGAGAAGTGGGATTGCTGGGTCATAAGGTAGTTTTATTTGCAATTTTTTAAGGAATCTCCACACTGTTCTCCATAGTGGCTGTACTAGTTTGCATTCCCACCAACAGTGTAGGAGGGTTCCCTTTTCTCCACACCCTCTCCAGCATTTATTGCTTGCAGATTTTTGAATCGCAGCCATTCTGACTGGTGTGAAGTGGTACCTCATTGTGGTTTTGATTTGCATTTCTCTAATAATGAGTGATGTTGAGCATCTTTTCATGTGTTTGTTAGCCATCCGTATGTCTTCTTTGGAGAAATGTCTATTTAGTTCTTTGGCCCATTTTTTGATTGGGTCGTTTATTTTTCTGGAATTGAGCTGCAGAAGTTGCTTGTATATTTTTGAGATTCGTTGTTTGTCAGTTGTTTCATTTGCTATTATTTTCTCCCATTCAGAAGGCTGTCTTTTCACCTTGCTTATATTTTCCTTTGTTGTACAGAAGCTTTTAATTTTAATTAGATCCCATTTGTTTATTTTTGCTTTTATTTCCAGAATTCTGGGAGGTGGATCATAGAGGATCCTGCTGTGATTTATGTCTGAGAGTGTTTTGCCTATGTTCTTCTCTAGGAGTTTTATAGTTTCTGGTCTTACATTTAGATCTTTAATCCATTTTGAGTTTATTTTTGTGTGGGGTGTTAGAAAGTGATCTAGTTTCATTCTTTTATAAGTGGTTGACCAGTTTTCCCAGCACCACTTGTTAAAGAGATTGTCTTTACTCCATTGTATATTCTTACCTCCTTTGTCAAAGATAAGGTGTCCATATATGTGTGGATTTATCTCTGGACTTTCTATTTTGTTCCGTTGATCTATATGTCTGTCTTTGTGCCAGTACCATACTGTCTTGATGACTGTGGCTTTGTAGTAGAGCCTGAAGTCAGGCAAGTTGATTCCTCCAGTTCTATTCTTCTTTCTCAAGATTGCTCTGGCTATTCGAGGTTTTATGTATTTCCATACAAATCTTGAAATTATTTGTTCTAGTTCTGTGAAAAATGTGGCTGGTAGCTTGATAGGGATTGCATTGAATTTGTAAATTGCTTTGGGTAGTATACTCATTTTCACTATATTGCTTCTTCCAATCCATGAGCATGGTATATTTCTCCATCTATTAGTGTCCTCTTTGATTTCTTTCATCAGTGTTTTATAGTTTTCTATATATAGGTCTTTAGTTTCTTTAGGTAGATATATTCCTAAGTATTTTATTCTTTTCGTTGCAATGGTGAATGGAATTGTTTCCTTAATTTCTTTTTCTACTTTCTCATTATTTGTGTATAGGAATGCAAGGGATTTCTGTGTGTTGATTTTATATCCTGCAACTTTACTATATTCATTGATTAGCTCTAGTAATTTTCTGGTGGAGTCTTTAGGGTTTTCCATGTAGAGGATAATGTTATCTGCAAACAGTGAGAGTTTTACTTCTTCTTGTCCAATTTGGATTCCTTTTATTTCTTTTTCTGCTCTGATTGCTGTGGCCAAAACTTCCAGAACTATGTTGAATAGTAGCGGTGAAAGTGGACACCCTTGTCTTGTTCCTGACTTTAGGGGAAATGCTTTCAATTTTTCACCCTTGAGGATAATGTTTGCTGTGGGTTTGTCATATATAGCTTTTTTTTTTTTAATTTTTTATTTTTTTTAAATTTTAAAATCTTTAATTGTTACATGCGTTCCCAAACATGAACCCCCCTCCCACCTCCCTCCCCACAACATCTCTCTGGGTCATCCCCATGCACCAGCCCCAAGCAAGCTGCACCCTACGTCAGACATGGACTGGCGATTCAATTCTTACATGACAGTATACATGTTAGAATTCCCATTCTCCCAAATCATCCCACCCTCTCCCTCTCCCTCTGAGTCCAAAAGTCTGGTATACACATCTGTGTCTTTTTTCCTGTCTTGCATACAGGGTCGTCATTGCCATCTTCCTAAATTCCATATATATGTGTTAGTATACTGTATTGGTGTTTTTCTTTCTGGCTTACTTCACTCTGTATAATCGGCTCCAGTTTCACCCATCTCATCAGAACTGATTCAAATGAATTCTTTTTAACGGCTGAGTAATACTCCATTGTGTATATGTACCACAGCTTTCTTATCCATTCATCTGCTGATGGACATCTAGGTTGTTTCCATGTCCTGGCTATTATAAACAGTGCTGCGATGAACATTGGGGTACATGTGTCTCTTTCAATTCTGGTTTCCTCGGTGTGTATGCCCAGAAGTGGGATTGCTGGGTCATAAGGTAGTTCTATTTGCAATTTTTTAAGGAATCTCCACACTGTTCTCCATAGTGGCTGTACTAGTTTGCATTCCCACCAACAGTGTAGGAGGGTTCCCTTTTCTCCACACCCTCTCCAGCACTTATTGCTTGCAGATTTTTGTATCGCAGCCATTCTGACTGGTGTGAAGTGGTACCTCATTGTGGTTTTGATTTGCATTTCTCTAATAATGAGTGATGTTGAGCATCTTTTCATGTGTTTGTTAGCCATCCGTATGTCTTCTTTGGAGAAATGTCTATTTAGTTCTTTGGCCCATTTTTTGATTGGGTCGTTTATTTTTCTGGAATTGAGCTGCAGAAGTTGCTTGTATATTTTTGAGATTCGTTGTTTGTCAGTTGTTTCATTTGCTATTATTTTCTCCCATTCAGAAGGCTGTCTTTTCACCTTGCTTATATTTTCCTTTGTTGTACAGAAGCTTTTAATTTTAATTAGATCCCATTTGTTTATTTTTGCTTTTATTTCCAGAATTCTGGGAGGTGGATCATAGAGGATCCTGCTGTGATTTATGTCTGAGAGTGTTTTGCCTATGTTCTCCTCTAGGAGTTTTATAGTTTCTGGTCTTACATTTAGATCTTTAATCCATTTTGAGTTTATTTTTGTGTGGGGTGTTAGAAAGTGATCTAGTTTCATTCTTTTACAAGTGGTTGACCAGTTTTCCCAGCACCACTTGTTAAAGAGATTGTCTTTACTCCATTGTATATTCTTGCCTCCTTTGTCAAAGATAAGGTGTCCATATATGTGTGGATTTATCTCTGGGCTTTCTATTTTGTTCCATTGATCTATATGTCTGTCTTTGTGCCAGTACCATACTGTCTTGATGACTGTGGCTTTGTAGTAGAGCCTGAAGTCAGGCAAGTTGATTCCTCCAGTTCCATTCTTCTTTCTCAAGATTGCTTTGGCTATTCGAGGATTTTTGTATTTCCATACAAATCTTGAAATTATTTGTTCTAGTTCTGTGAAAAATGTGGCTGGTAGCTTGATAGGGATTGCATTGAATTTGTAAATTGCTTTGGGTAGTATACTCATTTTCACTATATTGATTCTTCCGATCCATGAGCATGGTATATTTCTCCATCTATTAGTGTCCTCTTTGATTTCTTTCATCAGTGTTTTATAGTTTTCTATATATAGGTCTTTAGTTTCTTTAGGTAGATATATTCCTAAGTATTTTATTCTTTTCGTTGCAATGGTGAATGGAATTGTTTCCTTAATTTCTTTTTCTACTTTCTCATTATTCGTGTATAGGAATGCAAGGGATTTCTGTGTGTTGATTTTATATCCTGCAACTTTATTATATTCATTGATTAGCTCTAGTAATTTTCTGGTGGAGTCTTTAGGGTTTTCCATGTAGAGGATCATGTTATCTGCAAACAGTGAGAGTTTTACTTCTTCTTTTCCAATTTGGATTCCTTTTATTTCTTTTTCTGCTCTGATTGCTGTGGCCAAAACTCCCAGAACTATGTTGAATAGTAGCGGTGAAAGTGGACACCCTTGTCTTGTTCCTGACTTTAGGGGAAATGCTTTCAATTTTTCACCATTGAGGATAATGTTTGCTGTGGGTTTGTCATATATAGCTTTGATTATGTTGAGGTATGTTCCTTCTATTCCTGCTTTCTGGAGAGTTTTTATCATAAATGGATGTTGAATTTTGTCAAAGGCCTTCTCTGCATCTATTGAGATAATCATATGGTTTTTATTTTTCAATTTGTTAATGTGGTGAATTACATTGATTGATTTGTGGATATTGAAGAATCCTTGCATCCCTGGGATAAAGCCCACGTGGTCATGGTGTATGATCTTTTTAATGTGTTGTTGGATTCTGATTGCTAGAATTTTATTGAGGATTTTTGCCTCTATGTTCATCAGTGATATTGGCCTGTAGTTTTCTGTTTTTGTGACATCTTTGTCAGGTTTTGGTATTAGGGTAATGGTGGCCTCATAGAATGAGTTTGGAAGTTTCCCTTCCTCTGCAATTTTCTGGAAGAGTTTGAGGAGGATAGGTGTTAGCTCTTCTCGAAATTTTTGGTAGAATTCAGCTGTGAAGCCGTCTGGACCTGGGCTTTTGTTTGCTGGAAGATTTCTGATTACAGTTTCAATTTCCGTGCTTGTGATGGGTCTGTTAAGATTTTCTATTTCTTCCTGGTTCAGTTTTGGAAAATTGTACTTTTCTAAGAATTTGTCCATTTCTTCCACGTTGTCCATTTTATTGGCATACAACTGCTGATAGTAGTCTCTTATGATCCTTTGTATTTCTGTGTTGTCTGTTGTGATCTCTCCATTTTCATTTCTAATTTTATTGATTTGATTTTTCTCTCTTTGCTTCTTGATGAGTCTGGCTAATGGTTTGTCAATTTTATTTTTCCTTTCAAAGAACCAGCTTTTGGCTTTGTTGATTTTTGCTATGGTCTCTTTTGTTTCTTTTGCATTTATTTCTGCCCTAATTTTTAAGATTTCTTTCCTTCTACTAACTCTGGGGTTCTCCAATTCTTCCTTTTCTAGTTGCTTTAGTTGTAGAGTTAGGTTATTTATTTGACTTTTTTCTTGTTTCTTGAGGTATGCCTGTATTGCTATGAACTTTCCTCTTAGCACTGCTTTTATAGTGTCCCACAGGTTTTGGGTTGTTGTGTTTTCATTTTCATTAGTTTCTATGCATATTTTGATTTCTTCTGTGATTTGTTGGTTATTCAGAAGTGTGTTGTTCAACCTCCATATGTTGGAATTTTTAATAGTTTTTCTCCTGTAATTGAGATCTAATCTTAATGCATTATGGTCAGGAAAGATGCTTGGAATGATTTCGATTTTTTTGAATTTATCAAGTTTAGATTTATGGCCCAGGATGTGATCTATCCTGGAGAAGATTCCATGAGCACTTGAAAAAAAGGTGAAATCCATTGTTTTGGGGTGAAATGTCCTATAGATATCAATTAGGTCTAACTGATCTAATGTATCATTTAAAGTTTGTGTTTCTTTGTTAATTTTCTGTTTAGTTGATCTGTCCATAGGTGTGAGTGGGGTATTAAAGTCTCCCACTATTATTGTGTTATTGTTGATTTCCCCTTTCATACTTGTTAGCATTTGTCTTACATATTGCGGTGCTCCTATATTGGGGGCATATATATTTATAATTGTTATATCTTCTTCTTGGATTGTTCCTTTGATCATTATGTAGTGGCCTTCTTTGTCTCTTTTCACAGCCTTTGTTTTAAAGTCTATTTTATCGGATATGAGTATTGCCACTCCTGCTTTCTTTTGGTCTCTATTTGCGTGGAATATCTTTTTCCAGCCCTTCACTTTCAGTCTGTATGTGTCCCTTGTTTTGAGGTGGGTCTCTTGCAAGCAGCATATAGAGGGGTCTTGTTTTTGTATCCATTCGGCCAGTCTTTGCCTTTTGGTTGGGGCGTTCAACCCATTTACGTTTAAGGTAATTATTGATAAGTATGATCCTGTTACCATTTACTTGATTGTTTTGGGTTCGGGTTTATACACCCTTTTCGTGTTTCCTGTCTAAAGAATATCCTTTAGAATTTGTTGGAGAGCTGGTTTGGTGGTGCTGAATTCTCTCAGCTTTTGCTTGTCTGTAAAGCTTTTGATTTCTCCTTCGTATTTGAATGAGATCCTTGCTGGGTACAGTAATCTGGGCTGTAGGTTATTGTCTTTCATCACTTTAAGTATGTCTTGCCATTCCCTCCTGGCCTGAAGAGTTTCTATTGAAAGATCAGCTGTTATCCTTATGGGAATCCCCTTGTGTGTTATTTGTTGTTTTTCCCTTGCTGCTTTTAATATTTGTTCTTTGTGTTTGATCTTTGTTAATTTGATTAATATGTGTCTTGGGGTGTTTCGCCTTGGGTTTATCCTATTTGGAACTCTCTGTGTTTCTTGGACTTGGGTGATTATTTCCTTCCCCATTTTAGGGACGTTTTCAACTATTATCTCCTCAAGGATTTTCTCATGATCTTTCTTTCTGTCTTCTTCTTCTGGGACTCCTATAATTCGAATGTTGGAGCGTTTCATATTGTCCTGGAGGTCTCTGAGATTGTCCTCATTTCTTTTAATTTGTTTTTCTTGTTTCCTCTCTGATTCACTTATTTCTACCATTCTATCTTCTATTTCACTAATCCTGTCTTCTGCCTCCATTATTCTACTATTTGTTGCCTCCAGAGTGTTTCTGATCTCATTTATTGCATTATTCATTATATTTTGACTCTTTTTTATTTCTTCTAGGTCCTTGTTAAACCTTTCTTGCATCTTCTCAATCCTTGTCTCTAGGCTGTTTATCTGTGATTCCATTTTGATTTCAAGATTTTGGATCATATTCACTATCAATATTCGGAATTCCTTCTCAGGTAGATTCCCTACTTCTTCCTCTTTTGTTTGGTTTGGAGGGCAACTCTCCTGTTCCTTTACCTGCTGAGTATTCCTCTGTCTCTTCATCTTGGTTATATTGCTGTGTTTGGGGTGGCCTTTTTATATTCTGGTCATTTGTGGAGTTCTCTTTATTATGGAGCTTCCTCACTGTGGGTGGGGTTGTATCAGTGGCTTGTCAAGGTTTCCTGGTTAGGGAGGCTTGTGTTGGAGTTCTGGTGGGTGGAGCTGGGTTTCTTCTCTCTGGAGTGCAGTGGAGTGACCAGTAATGGGTTATGAGACATCAAAGGTTTTGGACTAATTTTGAGCTGCCTGTATATTGAAGCTCAGGGGAGTATTCCTGTGTTGCTGGAGAATTTGCGTGGTATGTCTTGTTTTGGAACTTGTTGGCCCTTGGGTGGAGCTTGGTTTCGGTGTAGGTATGAAGGCATTTGATGAGCTCCTATTGCTTAATGTTCCCTGAATTCAAGAGTTCTCTAATGTTTTCAGGCTTTGGATTTAAGCCTCCTGCTTCTGGTTTTCAGTTTTATTTTTACAGTAGCCTCTAGACTTCTCCATCTATACAGCACTGATGATAAAACATCTAGGTTAAAGATGAAAAGTTTCTCCACTTTGAGGGACACTCAGAGAGGTTCACTGAGTTACAAGGAGAAGAGAAGATGGAGGGGGTAGTTAGAGGTAACTGGAATGAGATGCGGTGAGATCAAAAGAGGAGAGAGCAAGCTAGCCAGTAGTCACTTCCTTATGTGCGCTCTATAGTCTGGACCGCTCAGAGGTATTTACAGAGTTATACGGGGAAGAGGAGAGGGAGGAAGTAGACAGAGGTGACCAGGAGGATAAGAGAGAGGAATGAGAAGGAGAGAGACAAATCCTGCCAGTAACCAGTTCCTTAGGTGTTCTCCACCGTCTGGAACACACAGAGATTCACAGAGTTGGATAGAGAAGAGATGGGGGAGAAAAGAGACAGAGGCCACCTGGTGGAGAAAAAGGAGGGTCCAAAGGAGGAGAGAGTGGTCAAGCCAGTAATCTCGCTCTCAGGTAAACTTGGGTAGTGAAGTTTGGGTTTTTAAATGTACAAAATTGACAACAAAAACCTAAGAGCAAAGATTAAAAATCTAGAGTAGAAGCTGGATTTTCAAAAATACAATATTAAAGAAAAGAAGCAGAAGGAAAAAGGAAGAAAGAAAAAAAAAACACAAGAATTATTAAAAAACAAACAAAAAACAAAAAAAAGGAATGATTTTAAAAATAGTAAAAATATATCTAGCCCTTCTCTGATGTTATGGGCCGTGTGGGATCACTTCCAAGGTGGTTCCCTCTGTTTAACTTCTTCTGTTTGCTGGTTTTTTAGGCTCACTAGTTCAGTCGCGTTGTGGGGAGGGGGGATGCTGCAAACAAATAGCACTGTCGTGTGCACACAGTGTCTCAGCCCCGCTTGACCTGTCCCTTCTCGCGGCGCACAAACTGCTCCGGCTCTACGATGCTCAGCCGGGAACCGTCTGGGGCCGGCCCTAGGCTGCGTGCACTTCCCCGGTCCAAGCCGCTCAGGTTCGGCGCTCAGGCAGCCCTCAGAGGCTCAGATTCGGCTGGGACTGCGCTTTGTGCCCTTCCCAGGTCTGAGTAGCTCAGGAGTTTGGCGAGCGCGATCGCCGCGGCTTGTCACCTTTTCTGCCGCTGCTGTTCAGCTTTCTGGGTGGACCGCTGGCGCCCCCCGTGAGGCAGATTGTGACTGTCCAGCACCCCCCAGAAGTCTTAGCAAAGGAGCCTGCTTGCAGTTAGGTAAGTAGAGTCTCTCCGGGTCTGCAATTGCCCCTTTCCAGTCCTTACGGCTCTGGCTGCCTGTCCCCGGCGGGGGATGGTCTGCAGCCGGCTTTTTCCGCTCCGTCCTTTGTTCTGTGCTCGGTCCTGGCGGTGTCTTATGTTCGAGCTTTTCGCGTGGTAGCTATCCCACAGTCTGGTTTGCTAGCCCAAGTTAGATCGTTCTGGTTGCGCGTGGGGCGTTCCTGCCCGATTCTTACAAAGCTCTGCAGCCCGCGCCTCCCGCGCGTCCCTGCCCTGCCCCCACTTCCCAATGGCGGATGCAGGCGTCTGTGCTGCTTTTCCGCTGGGGGAGTTACTGTTGGGCTTGTAATCTGTTGGTTTTAATTATTTATCTATTTTTCCTTCCTGTTATGTTGCCCTCTGTGTTTCCAAGGCTCGCCACAGACTCGGCAGGGAGAGTGTTTCCTGGTGTTTGGAAACCTCTCTTCTTAAAATTCCCTTCCCGGGACGGGCTTCCCTTCCCGGGACGGAGCTCCCTCCCCACCTCCTTTGTCTCCTTTTTCGTCTTTTATATTTTTTCCTACCTGTTTTTGAAGACAATGGTCTGCTTTTCTGGTTGCCTGATGTCCTCTGCCAGCCTACAGAAGTTGTTTTGTGGAGTTTGCTCAGCGTCGAAATGTTCTTTTGAGGAATTTGTGAGGGAGAAAGTGGTCTTCCCGTCCTATTCCTCCGCCATCTTTTCAGCAGTCCTCTAGTATTGTCTTTTAAAATCTAGCCATGCTTGTGGGTGTTTGTGTCCTTTTCCTCCCTGCCCTTCATTTTAACACATCTGAAGTTAAGACGCTTTCTGAGTTCATATCAAAGAAATTTACCAAGCAGAGGAATAAGCAGTGACAGGTCAGAGATTGTCTTTGATTGTTCAAATTCAAAATTAGAATTCATAGAAGGACTCTGTCCACCAATTATCACCTTACCTGAGAGAGTTTTTTGGTAGCACCGTTCAAAGTAAATCTAAAATTAAATGTGGATTGCTCATTGCAATTTAAACTGTCTTCAAAAGGATCATACTGTCATGTACCATGGAAACAAAATTATTGTAAATATACATTGCTGAAGTTGCAACTAAAAGCAGGAATATTTTCTAAATGTGTTGGAATGATTGATAGAGTTCTCTAAGCTGTAAGAAGCTGGTATGACAATTCATGTGCTTGAACTTTCTATGATTGGCTTTAGAAAGAAGCTGTTTATACATAGTTTTCAGTTAAGGACACTAGAAATGCAGAATTCATAGAAAATGAAGGTGAAGGCTTATTATACTTTAAGTTGTCTTGTATAATTTTTAAAAATACTTTCCTTTATGTGATTTCAAATTCAAGAGTTACAAAGCTAAACAGTTGAATGCCTCTCTCTTGCCCTTTCCTCCTCCCTGGAAACAGTAAGTGTTCGTTTCTTACGTGAAATTAGTGTGAAAACAAGCAAGTATGTTTATCTTCTCTTGTTAACACCTTGTTCTCTTCTTTAAAACCAAACTAACTACGATGAGGTATCACTTCCTACCAGTCAGACCAGCAAAAAATCTACAAACAATAAATGCTGGAGGGGATATGGAGAAAAGAGAGCCCTCACAACTGGTGCACAACTGGTGGGAATGTAAATCGTTACAATCACTGTGGAGAACAGTATGGAGATTTCTTGAAAAACTAGGAATAAAAATATCATATTACCAGCAATCCCACTACTAGGCATAGTGAGTGAAGTCGCTCAGTCATGTCTGACTCTTTGCAACCCCATGGAGCGTAGCCTATGAGGTTCTTCCATCCATGGAATTTTCCGAGCAAGAGTACTGGAGTGGGTTGCCATTTCCTTCTCCAACTACTAGGCATATACCCTGAGAAAACCATAACTGAAAAAGATTCATGTACCCTAGTGTTCATTGCAGCATTATTTGTAATAGCTGGGACATGGAAGCAACCTAGATGTCCATCTACAGATGAATGAATAAAGAAGTTGTGGTATACACACACACACACACACACACACACACACACACACACAGAGGAATATTACTCTGTCATAAAAAGGAATTAATTTGAGTTGGTTCTAGTAAGGTAGATGAACCTTGAGCCTGTTACACAGAGTGAAGTAAGTCAAAGTGAAAAGCAAATATTATCTAATAATGCAAATGAGTCTAGGAAAATGGTGCTGCTGAAGCTATTTGCAGGGCAGGAATAGAAGTAGATGCAAAGAACAGACTTGTGGACATAGCGGGGGCGGAGACGGTGGGGCAAATTGAGAGAGTAGCATCGAAACATATACATTGCCTTATGTAAAATAGCTAGCCAGTGGTAAGTTGCTGTATAACACAGGAAACTCAACCTGGTGCTCTTTAACAACTAAGAGGGCTTGAATTGGATTGGGGTGGGAGGTAGATTCAAAAGAGAAGGGACATATGTGCACTTATGGCTGACTCACAGTGTTGTATGGCAGAAACCAGCATATTATAAAGCAGTTATCCTCCAATTAGAAATTTTTTTTAAATTAAAGAAAACCAAGCTAAATATAAAAACCCCAAAGCAAAACAAACCAAAGTAAGAAAAACATACAAAGCATACTGTTCAATACTCAGCTTTTTCCATTTAACATTCTTTGGCATTGACCTTCTTTGGGATTGAATGAAAACTGACCTTTTCCAGTTCTGTGGCTGCTGCTGAGTTTTCCAAATTTGCTAACTTGTTGCATACAGCACTTTAACAGCATTACCTTTTAGGATTTAAAAAGCCCAGCTGTAATCTGTAATTCTATCACCTCTACTAGCTTTGTTTTCAGTAATGCTTCCTAAAAGGCCCACTTTACTTCACACTCCAGAATGTCTGTCTTTAGGTGAGTGATCACAGCATTGTGGCTATCTGGGTCATTAAGAACTTTTTTGCATAGTGCTTCTGTCTAATCTTGCCTCTTCTTTTTAATCTGTTCTGCTTCTGTTAAATCCTTACCATTTCTGTCCTTTATCATGCCCATCCTTGTATGAAATGTTCCCTTGATAGCTTGTTTTCTCGAAGAGATCGCTAGTCTTTCCCATTCTACTGTTTACTTCTTTGCATTGTACACTTAAGGTCTTCTTTATCTTCTTGCTATTCTCTGGAACTCTGCATTCAAATGGGTATCTTTCCCTTTCTCTCTTGCTTTTTTTGCTTCTCCTCTTTCCTCAGCTATTTGTAAAGCCTCCCCAGACAACCAGTTTGTCTTCTTACATTTCTTTTTTCTTTGGGATGGCTTTGATCACTGCCTCTTGTACAATGTTACAAGCCTCCATCCATAGTTCTTCAGGCACTCTGTTTACTGTATCTAATCCTTTCAACTATTTGTCACCTCCACTGTATAATCATAAGGGATTTGATTTGTGGTTTTCCCTACTTTCTTCAAGTTAAGCCTGAATTTTGTAATAAGGAGTTCATGATATGAACCCTAGTCAGCTCTAGGTCTTATTTTTGCTAACTGTATAGAGCTTCTCCATCTTCGGCTGCAAAGAATGTAATCAATCTGATTTTGGTATTGACCATTTGGTTATGTCCAAGTGTAGAGTCATCTCTTATGCTGCTGGAAAAAGATGTTTGCTATGACCCGTGTGTTCTCTTGACAAAACTCTGTTAGCCTTTGCCTTGATTCATTTTGTACTCCAAGGCCAAACTTCCCTGTTACTACAGGTGTCTCTTGACTTCCTGCTTTTGCATTCCAATCCCCTATGATGAAAAGGACGTATTTTTTCAGTGTTAGTTCTAGAAGGTCTTATAGGTGTTCATAGAACCATTCAACTTCATCTTCTTCAGCATTAGTAGTTGGGGCATAGACTTGGGTTACTGTGATGTTGAATGGTTTACCTTGGAAATGAATTGAGGTCATTCTGTTGTCTTTGAGATTGCACCCAAGTACTGCATTTCAAGATTTTTTTGTTAACTATGTGGGCTACTCCATTTCTTCTAAGGAATTCTTGCCCACAGTAGTAGATATAATGGTCATCTGAATTAAATTAGGGAAAGCTAAGTGTTGGTACAATGCCAACAAGACTGCCTAAGGCCAAAAGTGACTCAGAAGAATCTTTTCCTTCCTAAGGCTGTCTCAAATACTGCTTGAGAGGAGTCAAGAAGTTATGCTTTATATGAATAAGGGTACACAGTTATTAGCAAAGTTCCAAATCATATGTCTTTAATAGAATTTCCTTTTTAATTCCTTGGAACATTGGTATTTTATTGGTGGGCACCTTTGAGGAAGGTGAAATTTCTAGGTGCTATTCTTTTGGTACAGTGGTTGTTCAGTCCCCAAGTCGTGTCCATCTCTTTGCAACCCCATGAAATGCAGCACGCCAACCTTTCCTGTTCCTCACCATCTCCCAGAGTTTGCCCAAGTTCATGTCCATTGAATCGGTGATGCCATCCAACCATCTCATCCTCCGTCACCCTGTTCTTCTTCTGCCTTCAGTCTTTCCCAGTATTAGGGTCTTTTTCAATGAGTTGGCTGTTCCCATCAGGTGGCCAAAGTATTGTAGCTTCAGCCTCCATCCTTCCAATGAGTATTCATGGTTGATTTACTTTAAGATTGACTAGTTTGATCTCCTTGCTGTCCAAGGGACTCTGAAAAGTCTTCTCCAGCACCACAATTCAAAAACATCAATTCTTTGGCACTCTGCCTTTTTTATGGTCCATCTCCCATACAGGTATGATTATTAGAAAGATGAATAGCTTTGACTATAAGGACCTTCAAAGGCAAAGTGATGTCTTTGCTTTTTAACACACTGTCTTGGTTTGTCATAGCTTTCCTGCCAAGGAAAGCATGCAGTATCTAAATATTATTTCTCATGTAGTGGTCCTGTAGCTCTTTGCAAAACCAGTCAAAACTGTGGGCTTTTATCCCAGAAAAATGCACGTGGATACAGATAAATTTGACTTTCACTTTAGGAGGGGCTTCATAGATTACCTGAAGCTTGTTGGTGGCAAATGCCCTGAATTGTTCTAATTTTCCTGAGGAATAAGGGTAGTTTATATTCTGTTGGTTGACTATCACTTGGGATTATTAGCATGGAAGGTATCATTTTTATGACTTCAGAAACCATAGTAAATTTGAAAAATGATTACAACTTTTTGAGGGGCATATGTTAGAATGCATAAGCTTCCAATTGATTTCCTTCCACCATTTTCCCCAAAACAATGTGTTTGAGTTTTGGCCACTGAGAAATAACATATAATAATGTTATGAGCCTGGGCTTAATAGTTGTTAAGAGCATGGGCTTTATGTCAGAATTTGAGGACGGGGAGCAAGATCCCAACTTTATTCTGCCACTCACCTAGTACAGGACAGTTGAATCTTTCTTTACCTTACTTTTTTCATCTATAAATAGGGTTAACAGTGCATTTTATGGCATGGTGTGAGGATTACATGAGCTAATGAATGAAAAGCTATATATAGAATGTCTGGCATGAATAAGAATTCAGTTAATAATATCTGTCATTTCTTCTCTGTCAGAGATTCTTAATATTTTGTAATTGTATCAGATGACTCTGGATCATATTCACTGTTATTTTAAATGATCAAATCACCTTGAGACTAATTGAGAAGTTCAGACCACAGATAGCCAAGTGGCAAAATTGTAGTTAAAACATATGGTTAGAGTGCTTTGGGCCACTTGGGGAAGTGGATTTTATAGAGATGCTGCTGCTGCTGCTGCTGCTAAGTCACTTCAGTGGTGTCCGACTCTGTGCGACCCCATAGACGGCAGCCCACCAGGCTTCTCTGTCTCTGAGATTCTCCAGGCAAGAACACTGGAGTGGGTCGCCATTTCCTTCTCCAAGGCATGAAAGTGAAAAGTGAAAGTGAAGTCACTCAGTTGTGTCCGACTCTGTGAGACCCCATGGACGTAGCCCACCAGGCTCCTCCGTCCATGGGATTCCCAGGCAAGAGTACTGCAGTGGGGTGCCACTGCCTTCTCCATGCTAGAGATGCTAGAAATGTTAAATAAAGTTTATAGAACAGAATAATTATTGTTACCAGTAACTTCAATATCTTGTGTTCATACATATTGGTCTCACTGCTAGGAAGAGTTTTATTATTATCACTGTTAAACAGATAGGTTAAAGAGGATCCCATTCACAAAAGCAAGCTGAGAAACTTAAAATTACAGCATATGTTTGTCCTTGAATTGGTCCCACGATTCTTGAGAATTCAAAGGAGCCTCCGGAATATTTCTCAAAGTCTAGTTTGAAAGAGTTTATCCATATTCAAACAAGATACTAGGTTTCCTAAATTTGGAAGATTTTCCCTATCTTTTTGATTTTTAAGACAAACCTCACCCTGCAGTCATTTATTTTCTGACTTTTTTTAAACCTAAACAGGGAGCACCCTAGCAGGCTGTCTGAAAACTCAGCAGATTGTGTGTATCTCTGTGTATATGTATCCAGTGTGTGTGCATGTATCTGTGTCTCCCTACGTATCTCTTTCTGGATGTATTTATCTGTGTGTGAGCATGTTCCTGCATCTATATTGTTTCCCGGTCATCTTATGACTGAGAACAGAAAAGACACCAAGAAATAAAGGCCTGAGAAGACTATTCATCACTGGGGGCTGCCTCTCAGCCTGACTAGTAGCTCCCCAGGGAGTCTTAACAAAGCACTGCAGAGTCCAAATTCTTCTCCCCACCCCCACCCAATCCGGGGGACTCCGTACTTTGAGGCTGTACTATCACCTTCACCCTCAGACTTTGCAGAACCTCCCCTCCCCCATTCATCTCTGGGCCCATCAGGGATGTGAGCAAAGGAAGCATTAAAATGGGTAGATTGATAGCCTTGGGATCACATCGATCTTCATATGTGTTGAATATTCTGTCAATTATTCATCACTCAGAGATATCATTGCAGGGAAAAATCACATTAAGAGGAGCCAGGAAAACCAGAGGTTATAAATTCCAACCCCAGCCATGACTGTGCTGGAATTCAGTGCCAGCTCCTCTGTGGTGGTCTCGTTGGAAGGCTGGAGTCTCAGACTTTCTTTCAGAAATATTTTTTCTCCTGTCTTACCTTCTACCAGGCAGAGACTCAACCTTCCAGAGGTGAAAAAGAGCTGATACATCTGTGGACACAATGCTCCTAAGTTTCCTTTGAATTCTGCCATCACCTCGAGTTGGCTGTCTAGAAAATGCCATTTTCTCTCAGTTGACTCAAGGAAGCTTTTTTTCCCCAGCACTAGATGATACCAAAAATGGGTGTCTCAGAAGATGGCGAATGCCACAGAGCAAATATAACTCAGCCCAGCACACAGAGTTGTTGACGAAGAGTGTAGGAGTGTAAGGACTCGACCACCAGGCAATGACTCAGCCTTTCCAAACTTACATTTCCTCATCTTGTGGGTTTAGGGATCCTGCCAGTTCCAGTGGGTGGTTGTGAAGACTAAATTAGGTAACCTAGATCACATAATTCCGAGTCCCTCAACCTTATGGAGCTACTGGTGCTTCATGACACACTATGTGGGAGGGCCACCGAGTTGTTCTTCAGAGTGTCTGAAGGTTCCGAGGAGAAGCTTAGATGTCTTCTGTGCAGGAGCGTCTTCTGCTGGAGAGCTGGTCCTACAGGCACCAGTCTCCATCCCCAGCTTCCTTCTCACCAGTAGACGTGACTCCCCTAATTCATTCCCTCAGAGAAACACCAACACAGGCACTATTTATCTGTCCATTCACAGAGTGACTGCTTCCTGAGCTCATACTATGGGCCATGGAGCAAGTTTTGAACAAGAGGAAAGGTCCTCCTCTCTTCAAGCTTATACTCAAGCCTGATTGACCAAAAATCAGTCTACAGCAGATACACCAGCAAGTTCAGGTGTAACAGGCACTTTGAAGGTGATAACACAGGGTGACATGATGCAGCGTGGAGTGTGGTGTGAGGTCAGAGAAAGGGCTTTTGAGGAGGTGATAATGAAGCCATCACCTGGAAGGCAGGAGGGAGCCAGTTGTGTGAAGATCTCCGGGAAGAGTGTTCCAGGCAAAGGGGGCTGCGAGTTTGAGTCTGAGATGAAGTCATTTTAGAAAGGACAGTGTGGTCTGAGATGATCTGAGGGATAAGCAGAACTTGGGAGGCCAGGATAAGCGATTTGGCTTGTATTCTTGTACAACGGGATTTCCGGCAGGTGCGTGACATATTTTGGTTCGTGGTTCAGGCAGGGAGGTCACTTTAGCTTGTGTAGAATGGGTTGTGGTGGAGGAACAGGAGTGGGAAGAGCAGGGAGAGGCTCTGTGGTCGAGAAGCTGAGACACAGTGGTGGCTTGGACTGGGGTTGCACCAGTGGAAAGCTGTCAGTAGATGACTGGGCTCAGGAGCAGATCTGAGAGCTTTGGGATTCAGGGCTAGCTCCTGTGCCCTGAGAGACTCTACCAAGGGATTGAATGTGGACCAGTGTGGAGGGAGGAGAGAGAGGATGCTCCTAGGTATTTTGTAAGCTTTGGCTACCCTGCAATCTAGGGGAGAAAAATGGCAGATATGGGTCATGAAATGTGTCAGCTTTTCCCCGCCTTGGGAATGTTCTCACTGGGGCCGTGACTCCATGGGCCCTGGTCTCCTGTCCCCGCTGTCTCTCTCCCTTGGCTTTCTCCTTTTCTGTGTGTGCTCTGTTCTGAGGACTGAATATCCTTAGGCAGAGGGTGACATTATTCAGAGCTTTATATTGCGAGCCTTCTGAGCGCCCAGACCTGTGCTAGTCCCAGTATGCCATATGGGCAGACTTCTGGAAGCCAAGCTCATGCTAATATTTCTTGTGCCACTTCTATGAAGAGCATCCTCTCCCCTTGGTCCCCAGAACTTTCCTGAGGGACTTGTCTCCCGCTGATCACGAGGTAGTTCTGCATCACACACTGTTCAGGAGCTCTCATCTCTGAGCAAGCTACGTAACACATGCCAGGCCTATCTTCTGTCTCTGTGAAATGGGAAACCTGCTTTCTAGAGCACATAGGAAGATTTTCGGAAACCCTACAGGGGACCTGGCAGATACTGCTCAGAGCAAAGGTAACCTAGCTGGTGGTTACTGCCTTTTTTTTTTTTTTTTTTCCTCTCTTGTTTGTATTGAATTGAACAAAGAAGTCCTGAACCAGTTAAAATGAAACAGGAAGCAGTGGGTTCTGATATTTTTGTCATCTTCAACTGGTCATGGAATCAGAGGGGTAGTGAGGACTTTAGAGAGTATTTCTGCTAATCCCTTGGTGTAACCAGACAGGAATACTTGTGAAGAGGACCCTTGCAGAGATTTCATGTGGCGGCACATTTCTGAGGGTGTTCTGCAGAATAGTAACCATGCAATGATTTGCTCAAAGAAAGACTTCGTGGTCCAATAACCAAGAAATGTTGCATGTCAGATCTCCTCCTTGTAGGTGTACAGACTGTTTGCCCAATAAAGGCTCTGATGAGTCCTGTAATGAAGGAATCTGCCAGTCCCTTTTTATTATAGCATTCTCCACTGGCCTTAACTGGAGAATCTTTTGTCTGTCAGCTTTAGTAACATCCTGTAGAATGTGTGTTCTTTAGAATGTCCTTGGGAAATCCTACGTTAGCCAAAGGAGCCCATATTTCAAACTGAGGGTTGGTTTCTTGAGACAGTTCTGTTACTGGACCAAACTTGAGTCGGCTTACCCATCATGTAGCAAAGTACATCTACCAACACTGGGTTGTGGTGAAAAAGGGGGTATACAGCATCTACTTGCAGAGACATGGAAGAACGATACAAAAAGATCTTCATGACCCAGATAATCATGATGGTGTGATCACTCACCTAGAGCCAGATATCCTGGAATGTGAAGTCAAGTGGGCCTTAGGAGGCATCACTATGAACAAAGCTAGTGAAGGTGATGGAATCCCAGTTGAGCTATTTCAAATCCTAAATGATGATGCTGTGAAAGTGTTGCACTCAATATGCTAGCAAATTTGGAAAACTCAGCAGTGGCCACGGGACTGGAAAAGTTTTTATTCCACTCCCAAAGAAAGGCAATGCCAAAGAATGCTCAAACTACTGCATAGTTGCACTCATCTCACACACTAGTAAAGTAATGCTCAAAATTCTCCAAGCCAGGCTTCAGCAATACGTGAACCATGAACTTCCAGATGTTCAAGCTGGATTTAGAAAAGGCAGAGGAACCAGAGATCAAATTGCCAGCATCCACTGGATCATCGAAAAAGCAAGAGAGTTCTAGAAAAGCATCTATTTCTGCTTTATTGACTATGCCAAAGCCTTTGACTATGTGGATCACAACAAACTGGAAAATTCTTCAAGAGATGGGAATACCTGACCACCTGACCTGCCTCCTGAGAAATCTGTATGCAGGTCAGGAGGCAACAGTTAGAACTGGACATGGAACAACAGACTGGTTCCAAATAGGAAAAGGAGTACATCATGGCTGTCTGTTGTCACCCTGCTTATTTAACTTCTATACAGAGTACATCATGAGAAACACTGGGCTGGATGAAGCACAAGCTGAAGTCAAGATTGCTGAGAGAAATATCAATAACCTCCAGATACACAGATGACACTACCCTTAAGGCAGGAAGCGAAGAAGAATTAAAGAACCTCTTGATGAAAGTGAAAGAGGAGAGTGAAAAAGTTGGCTTAAAGCTCAACATTCAGAAAACTAAGATCATGGCACTTCATGGCAAATAGATGGGGAAACAGTGGAAACAGTGGCAGGCTTTATTTTTGGGGGCTCCAAAATCACTGCAGATGGTGACTGCAGCCATGAAATTAAAAGATGCTTACTCCTTGCACAAAAAATTATGACCAACCTAGACAGCATATTAAAAAGCTTTGCCCACAAAGGTCCGTCTAGTCAAGGCTATGGTTTTTCCAGTAGTCAGGTATGGATGTGAGAGTTGAACTGTAAAGAAAGCTGAGTGCTGAAGAATTGATGCTTTTGAACTGTGGTGTTGGAGAAGACTCTTGAGAGTCCCTTGGACTTCAAGGAGATCCAATCAGTCCATCCTAAAGGAAATCAACCCTGAATATTCCTTTGAACGACTGATACTGAAGCTGAAACTCCAGCACTTTGGCCACCTGATACGAAGAACTGACTCATTTGAAAAGACCCTGATGCAGGCAAAGGTTGAAGGCAGGAGGAGAAGGGGATGACAGAAGATGAGATGGTTGGATGGTATCAACGACTCAATGGGCATGAGTTTGAGTAAACTCTAGGAGTTGGTGATGGACAGGGAGGCCTGGCATGCTGCAGTCCATGGGGGAGCAAAGAGTCAGACACGACTGACCAACTGAACTGAACCAACCTGAAGCAAAGGTAAGACTTTTGAGCTCAGATGGTAGAGAATCTGCCTGCAATGTAGGAGGCCTCGGTTCAGTCCCTGGGGTGGGAAGATACCCTAGAGAGAGGCATGGCAACCCATTCCAGTATTGTTGCCTGGAGAATTCCATGGACAGAGAAACCTGTTGGGCTACAGCCTATGGGGTCACAGAGTCAGACATGACTGAGCGACTAACGCTTTACTTCAGGCAAGGATAATGAACAGGAGGCTTGTGCTCAAAAGACCTCAGCTATCCAGTGGCTTTCAGGGAAGGATTTTTAAAGGCAGCATTTGGGGTGAGGGTTGCAGCTCCTGGACTTTGTTCTGATTGGTTCGTGGTGAGGTAACAGGGTGCTGTTTTGGGAATCTTAATTATCATTCTTCTAGTTCAGCTAGTCTGGGGTCTATGTGCTTAGGGTCAGCAGATAGTCACCATCTTCCACCTGGGTGAGGGTCTTAAGTTCTGCAATAAAACTCAAAAATATATGTCAGGTTGTTACATATACATCCCTTGAGAAGGAACTGGGGCTCTATTTTATGGCTGTACTATCGTGCAAGCTATCTTGCTTAGCTGCTTCTTTGTTTGTGTCCCATCACTTCTCTAATTAGTCACCAGCTTGAATCTGCTCTTTGAAACTCAGGAAAGACATAGGAGACTAAAGCCTCTTTCCTCTACAAACAAGAGAGATCTTGCCACTGGGGATACTTCACAGGATCCTGCGTGGTTTCAGTCCCTCTTCCTTTCCTTAGATACTCCTCCGTCCTGAGGGAATCAGGTGGGACAAGGAAGGAAAGTAAGTTTTGGATAAAGAGTTTAATCATAAACTCAGCAGAGAACTCAGTTGTAAGGGACTCAGTTTCAGTTCCCAGTAGCAGAGACTACAGCAACCATGAGAGACAATTAAGAGGCTCCTTCCTCCCCAGCCCGCTGACCCCACCCCAATCTCTGCATCCCCTCTGCCCCAGCAACCCCTGGAGTCCTTCGGTTCACCTAAGACATGATTCTCAGCAACTCCGAACAGTAGGGGCTTTTGGGGAAACAGAATCCCGTGGGACTCCAGGGGTTTTTACAGACAAGATGGCATCATCTGCCCATGTAGGTTAACTGTTGAATGTCAGCCAAGAAAACCTAAATGAAGTGGACTTCATCTTGTGGTTTTCCTGTGCTTCCCACATGTGGGCCTGGAGAAGCTGGTCAGCTCAATCAGCCAGAGAAAGTGTGATTGGGCGGTGGGAGAGAGTCTAGACGGAGTTGAAAACTAAGATATAAAGCTATGAAAATGGGAAAAAGACATTTTCACCTTTAAAAATAAAAGAAGAAATTCCTTGACTGTCCAGTGATTAGAACTCAGTTCTTTCACTGTGTGGTGCCGGGTTCAATCCATGGTTGAGAAACTAAGATCCCATAAGTCATGTGGTGCAGCAGGAGAAAAAAAAAAAAAAAAAGAAAAAAGAACTCAGCATAGTTTGAGAGAGAAATAGACAAGCTTTTTAGGTAGGAGAAAATCTGGCAGGTTGGATGTCACTTTCTTACGGTCTAGGAAGACTTCCCCTGGAGGTTGTCTGTCGCGGTAGCAGAAGGACAAGTATGAAAAAGAACTTGGTTAGCAACCACTACTTGATTGCATCCAGTGGGTGGGTGGGCAGGGCCCAGTCGTGTCTGACTCTTTGCGACTCCGTGGAGCCCACCAAGCTCCTCTGTCCATGGGATTCTCCATGCAAGAATACTGGAGTGGGTTGCCATTTCCTCCTCCAGGAGATCTTCCCAACTCAGGAATCAAACCTTTGTCTCTTGCAACTCCTGCATTGCAGGTGGATTCTTTACCACTAGCACTAGCCCCTAGGTTTCAGCAAGACAGAGGGTGATAATCCAGGAAAAGGATTTGTGTTCATTCTGATTACCTTACCACCAAAAGATGCCTCGTCAGTGGGGAATGTTTCCTCACCACCCCCGCCCCCTCCAGATTTCTAGCTTGAGTTCTTGTGCATCTTACTGTTACAAAGCTAGCAGCTCTCTTGTCGCTTCAGGGATGTATTTTGAGCTAATAGTTAGAGTTGGGAGAGGGTCGCCCCAGTGCCCTTGTGGTTAGTGGCCCATAAGGAAGTAGAGGAATTGGATATCTCAAAAAACACCATTTATTTTGTGCTTTGTAAAGCCTTAGAGCATCTGTCAAATATTTGAGCTTGAGGGCTCAACAGTTTAAATCCAAATCTACTCAGCTTGCCAGGAACCACATTTCAAAATTTGTGGACCTCTGTCATAGTATTTTCCGTATGACATCCTAATTTGGGGCTGTGCTTTTATGAGTTGTAACCTTGAGGAGGTAACTCTGAGATCCATAGGTGGTTGGTCGGTCAAGGCAGCAGGAGAGGAGAACAGGGAGCGTCCAAGGCTCTGAAAGCTTGGAGGTGAGACCACCAGGGCCTGGTCTCTCCGCTTCATCCAGGCAGAGAGACTCGAGCCGGACCATTGATTGTAATGACCTTCAACAGTTAAAAAAAATTAGTACATCTGCATGGTAAAAATTTAAATCATACAAATAAATACTCAGTAAAAAATAAATTCCTTTCCTTTCTTGGACCCCAGTAACCCAGTTTATTGACTTATCATTTCTAAGTTTTTTATGTATATGATCTCACTTAATCCTTATAACAGCTACAAGATTTAGGTTCCATTATTATTACCATGTCAGATGAGGCCTTGTGTCTCAGGTGAAATAATTCACTTGTAAGGTGGTATGGGCGAGGGAACAAGAGATAAAGTAGGGGATTGCTGTTGAGAACTTCAAGGCATTATAAGTGTGACTTGTGTGAGATGGGTTAGAATACTTCATGGTTGGTAGAGCCTTTTAGCCACAGGGAAAACTCACTTCTTTTCCCGTCTTGGAGAATACAAGTCTGCTGTGGATTTTAGAGTGATTTTGAAAAATATTTTATTTCTGCCAAGTAGCTGTTCATGTGGAGAAGGCAATGGCACCCCACTCCAGTACTCTTGCCTGGAAAATCCCATGGATGGAGGAGCCTGGTAGGGTGCAGTCCAAGGGGTCGCTAGGAGTCGGAGACGCCTGAGCGACTTCACTTTCACTTTTCACTTTCATGCTTTGGAGAAGGAAATGGCAACCCACTCCAGCGTTCTTGCCTGGAGAATCCTAGGGACAGAGCAGCCTGGTGGGCTGCTGTCTATGGCGTCGCACAGAGTTGGACACAACTGAAGCGACTTAGCAGCAGCTGTTGATGACAGTTTCATGAAATAGAAGTCTGGACAATCTAGTGGAATTGTGGAGATTGAAGGGTCTGGATATGTAAGAGCCAGATGCAACTTAGCAACTGAACAATTTTAAAATGTTTAGTTTAACCAGTATATTTAGATTATTTCTATTTCAGCATTACAGTATAAAAATTGAGATTGTATTGTCTTTTTCTTACTATTTAGTGTGAATTTTACATGTAATAGCACATCTCAAGCGCTTAATAGCCAAGCATGACCAGAGCAGTTCTAAAAGAGTTACTATTTTTACCTTTTCATATTTATATCTATGTTCTTTCTGAAATTTTTGTGTGTAGTGCAAGGTAGTAACCTAGCTTAAATTTTTTTATATGAATATCCAACTGACTCAGAACCAGTTTATTGAAAAGATAGCCCTAACCCCATGAAACTTCTGTCTTAAATATCCACACATGTGTGAATCTGTTTCTGGACTCCGCTCTACGCCATCTGTCTGTTTGTCTCTGCTTACACCAGTAGACACTGGCTTAACTACTATAATTTTAGATTTAGGAATAACTTGCTATGTTGGGAGACTGCAAAGAACCAGCCATGTTAATAACTTAACACTATCTTAACTACTATAATTTTCACAGGGAGTCCTGATATCTGGTAGGGAAGTTGTTCCTACTAGTTCTTAAGAGAATCTTGGCCATTATCGGTTTATTGCCTTTCCATATAAATTACTTGCTAAGTTCCCCCAAAATATCTGTAAAGATTTTGATTGAGATTGTATTGAATCATATATCAGTTTGAAGAGAGCACTTAAAAAATAATACATGTTCATCTGATGCTGTCTTCTAGGTAGGATCTGGACCTGTCTTTGCCTTCCAGTCTCTGCTACCTTCCACATTCTAGGGTATGATCAGCTGACTGAGAAAGAGGCTCAAGCTTTACCTCTTTGATGAGAACACAGTGGAGGGTCCCCTCCTCTTCTCAGGGGCAGAAAGTCCCTGGCAAGGTTCTAGAATTCCAGGATACAGAAAATAAATGGGAGTCTTGGAAGAACCAGACTAAAATCCCTTGAGTTCCCATCTGTCTGGAGTAGGGACCTTGTGCCCCATATGTGAGTTTTCAGGGGTCACCCATGCTTGGGCTCACTTTAACCCAGGGTAGATCAATAGAACTTACCCACCTAGAGATAAGGTAAGATGCTTTCTGCTCCTCCCTCTTCTCTACCTTCTCTGTCACTGGTCTCACTATTTGCTTTGTGGCCACAGAGCAAGTTTCATGGAGAAGTCAACTGGAAATGTAGAGAATTGTGCAGACTTGGTGATCAGGCAGGAGAGGAGAGGGACAGAAGAAAGGAGTTTGTTGAAGATGTCTCCGGCATCTGAAGAGATGTGACAAGATGAAGATGAAGACAAACTAGGGATAGTAGTAAGATAACGAGGATGGAGAAGGTCCTGCAAGGAACTGAGCTTACCTTTTATGCTGAATGTTGTTTGGCCGTCATCTTGAATTCCCTATGTCCACCAGGGAATCCACAATCTAATTCCTGATTGAACTTCATCAGATTAGTCCCCCTGTAGGGAACCCATCTCTCCAGGACGATACTTGTGAATTACCAGCTTGGGGGTAGCTGGAGTGTTAGTGAGAATCAGAGTCCAAGGGACTAGAAGGGGTCGGAGGAGGAGTAGGGGCAAGAACAAAGGAGTAAAGAGACAATGGGCCAAGACGAACAGGGTGGCAAGTGGATGGTCTGCAGGGAACAACGGAAGAGCCGGACCTGGAAATCCTTAAGGTAGAGTGGCAGGAAGGGATGACGCTAGTCAGAGGAGGGAAACAGGTGGGGCTCAAAACTGAGAGAGGAGGACGGTGCTGGGGAGGAGGCCAAGGGCTAAAAGATGGAGGAGACAGGGGAGGAAGGTGAGTTGGACAGTGAGAGCAAGAAGGAGCAGGAAGAGGGGGTGGAGGCTGGAACTGAGAGGAGGAAATTGCAGGTAGTTTTCTTGTCTTTTTTTCAGTTGGCACTCTGTGCGTACTCATCCTGTGAAAATCGGTAGCTGGTGGAAACTCAGACCTGGTCCAGCAGTTAGGTCACACTGCTGAGCGCATCACCCATTCATAATGGAAATGCCCTCTATGAAGTGTCCATGCCACTCCCTTTGTGACCAGTCAGTAATCTCCACCAATCATGAAAGTGGTCCCAGTTTCTAGGCTGAAGAATGGTCAGAGGAATTGGTAAAGCGAGGAAGTGGAATCTAATTGTCGTCCCTGTTCCTTGGGATAACATGTAATTTTGCCCCTTGGTAGGCAAAGATTTATCAAAAGGTTAGGACAGAGTTGGAGGCTGGGACCTGGGAGAATGGCTCTGAAGCAGGAATGGCCAAATTGGGAAGAAGTCATTGCTCCACCCCCCAGCCCCACTCTATTTCACTTACTGCGTTTCCCCAAATCCTTTCATATCCATATCACTCCATGAATACAAGATAATCAGAGATTACCATTCTACCAATAAATATACTGAAGGCCAGAGAGGAAACTATTAATATAGAGGCAGGCAGCAGATGACAGATTGTCCAGATTAGAACTTGGGCCAAAAGTCAAGGAGTAGGGGCTATCCAGAAGGGAGCACCAATGGCCCATGACAACATGATCCTGCCCCGTGTTTCTGGACAGAATCATACAGGGCTGCTTCAGAGCAAAGCTTTGTGTTAGTAATATAGCCTCCTCCCGGTCCCTACGATCCCTTGGTATTTTATCTGACCCTTAACTAGAACCAGAAACACAGGGTCAAGCTGATAGGTCAAGCTCAGGAGCTACTCACTCCTGAGTGCCTAAGGACTAGATTTGGACTTTCTTGCTCAGTACCCTAGATGCCCATCTCCATGTCAGGTGATTTAGGAAGCTACTGTACCCACTCCTTTTCTTTTATCTGATGTAGCAATTCTATTTGCTTATCATTCCTTTTTTAAAAAATTGAAGTATAGTTCAATTACTATATTAGTTTCAGATGTACAAGATAGCGTTTAAAAATTTCTATAGTCTATATCCCATATATGGTTATTATAAAATATTGGTTATGTTCCTTGTGCTTTACATTATATCCTTGTAACTTATACCTGATAGTATTCACAGGTGGCTCAGAGATAAAGAATTCGCCTGCCAAGCAGGAGATTCTGGTTCAGTTCCTAGACTGGGAAGCTCCCCTGGAGAAGGAGATGGCAACCTACTCCAGTATTCTTGCCTAGGAAATCCCCTGGACAGAGGACCACAGTCCATGGGGTTGCAAAGGGTCAGACACAACTTAGTGACTAAACGATAGCAACAGTAGTCTGTACCACTTCATTCCCTTCCTTGCCCCTCCCATCACCCTTTTCCCAACCAGTAACCACTAGTTTGTTCTCTGTATCTGTGAGTCTGTTTCTGTTTTGTTAGATTTGTTAGTTAGTTTTTAGATGCCACACATAAGTGAAAACATAAGGTATTTGTCTTTCTTTGTCAAAATTGTTTCATATTAAGTATAACACACTCTAGGTCTGTCCATATTGTTGGAGATGGCAAAATGTTATGACTGAGTGATATTCCATTGTGCGTGTGTATCACATTATCCATTCATCTGTCAACACTTAAGTTGCTTCCATATCTTGGCAATCATAAATAATACTGCTGTGAACACTGAGGTGCCTGCATCTTTTTGAATTAGTGTTTTTGTTTTCTTTGGATAAGTACCCAAGAGTAGAATTACTGGCTCTTATGATAGTTCCATTTTTAACGTTTTAAGGAAAATCCATGCTGTTTTCCTTAGTAACTGCACTGATTTACATTCACATCATCAGTGCACAAGGGTTCTCTTTTCTCCACATCCTCACTAACGCTTGTTATTTGTAGACTTTTCTGATAATGGCCATTCTGACATATCTGAGGTGATATCTCACTGTGGATTTTGTGGTTCCCTGGTTAGTGATGTTGAGCATGTTTTCATGTGCCTGTTGGCCATCTGTATATCTTCTTTGGAAAAGTGCCCATTCAGGTTCTCTGCCCATTTTAAAGTCAGATTATTTGTTTTTTTTGATGTTGAATTATATGATTTCTTTACATATTTTGGATAAGAACCCCTTATAAGACATATCATTTGCAAATATCTTCTCCCATTCAGTAGGTTGTCTTTTCATTTTGTTGACAGTTCCTTTCACTTTGCAAAAGCCTTTAAGTTGATCCCCTTTTTAAGTTGGGTCCCCTTTGTTTATTTTTGCTTTTTCCCTTTCCCAAGGAGATCCAAAGAAATATGGCTAAGACCAGTGTCAAAGAACACACACCTATTTTTTCTTATAGGAGTTTTATGGCTTCTCATCTTACATTTAGATTTAACTCATTTTGAATTTATTTTTGTATATGATGTGAGAAAATGTTGTAATTTCATTCTTTTATTTGCAAGTTGTCCAGATATGCCAGCACCACTTATTAAAGAGACTGCCCTTTCTTATTGTATAGTCTTGCCTTCTTTGTCATAGATTAATTGGCCATATGTGCGTGGGTTAATTTCTGGGCTTTCTATTCTGTTTTGTTGTGTTTGTCTGTTTTGGGTGCTAGTACATACTGTTTTGATTACTGTAGCTTTGTAGTATAGTCTGAAGTCAGGGAGTGTGATACCTCCAGCTTAGTTCTTTTTCTTTCCTTAAATTTATTTTATTGAAGTATTGTTGATTTACAATGTCATGTTAATTTCTGCTGTATGGCAAAGTGATTCATGTATACATATATTCATTTCATTATGGTTTATCATGGGATATTGAACATAGTTCATTGTGCTATACAGTAGGACTGTGTTGTTTATCCATTCTTTAATAGTTTGCATCTGCTAGTCACAAACTCCCAGTGCATCCCTCCCTTACCCCCTCTTCCTCGGCAACCACAACTCTGTGTCTCTGAGTCTGTTTCTATTTTGAAGATATGTTCATTTATGTCACATTTTAGATTTCACGTATAAGTGATATCATACAGGATTTTCCTTCCCTTTCCTTCTCTTTCTTCACTTAGTAGGATAATCTCTAGATCCATCCTTGTTGCTGCAAATGGCATTATTTCATTCTTTTTTATGGCTGAGTAGTATTCCTCTGTGTGTGTGTGTGTGTGTGTGTGTGTGTGTGTGTATGTGTATGAAAAGTGAAAGTAAAGTCGCTCAGTCGTGTCCTACTCTTTACGACCCCGTGGACGGTAGCCTAGCAGGCTCTGCTGTCAATGGGATTTTCCAGGCAAGAGTACTGGAGTGGGCTGTCATTTCCTTCTCCGGGGGATCTTCCCAACCCAGGGATCGGACCTGGGTCTCCTGCATTGCAGACAGATGCTTTACCGTCTGAGCCACCAGGGAAGTGTATGTATATATATATAAGTGTGTATATATATATACACACACACACTTCATCTTTATGCATTCATCTGTCAATGGGCATTTAGGTTTTTTCCATGTCTTGACTATTGTGAATAGTGCCACAGACTACTGTGAATAGTTTAACAGAGAGACGCATGTATATTTTTGAATTATAGTTTGATCTGAATATATGCCCAGGAATGGGATTGCTGGTCATATGGCAACTCCATTTTTAGTGTTTTGAGGAGCCTCTATGCTCTTTTCCATAGTGGCTGTACCAATTTACATTCCTACCAACAATATAAGAGGGTTCCTTTTTCTCCACACTCTCTCTAGCATTTGTTATTTGTAAATTTTTAAAATGATGGCTGTTCTGAGCGGTGTAAGGTGGTACACCATTGTAGTTTTGATTTGCATTTTTTTCCTGTCACGATTGCTTTGGCTGTTTGTTTTTTTGTGGCTCCATACACATTTTAATGTTATTCTAGGTCTGTGAGAAATGTCATGGGTATTTGGATATGGATTGTATTAAATCTAGATTGCTTTGGGTAGTATGGACTTTTTAACAATTTTAATTCTTCTAATCCATGAGCATGCAATATATTTCCATTTATTTATATCATCTTCAATTTCTTTACTCAGTTTCTCATAGTTTT
Source organism: Capra hircus (assembly GCF_001704415.2). Lineage (NCBI taxonomy): Eukaryota > Metazoa > Chordata > Mammalia > Artiodactyla > Bovidae > Capra > Capra hircus. The sequence continues at coordinate 52,704,189 of NC_030814.1, read as the reverse complement.
CCGAATTTAGATCTTTTACCTCCTTGATTAAAATTATTCTTATGTATTTTACTCTTTTTGATATAATTGTACATTATTTTCTTGATTTCTCTTTCCAATGCTTCATTATTAGTGTATAGAAATGCAACAAATTTATTTACATTAATTTTGTATCCTGCAGCTTTACAATCTGCAATTCATGGATAAGCTCTAGTAGTTTTTGGTGACTTCTAGGTAGGATTTTCTCTATATAGTATCATGTTACATGCAGACAGTGAGAGTTGTTTTTCTTCCTTTCCAATTTGGATTCTTTTTATTTCTTTTTCTTGTCCAATTGCTGTGCCCAAAACTTCCAATACCATGTTGAATAAAAGTGATGAGAATGGGTGTTTTTTGTTTTGTTTCTGATCTTAGTATGTTTGCTGTGGGTATATCATATATAGCCTTTACTCTGTTGAGGTATGTTCCCTTTATATCCCCCTTTCTATGAGTTCTTATCATGATTAAATGTTAAATTAAAAAGTTTTTATTTATTTAGCTGCACCAGGTCTTAGTTGCAGCATATGGAATCTTTAGTTGTGGCTTGTGGGCTCCAAAATCACTGCAGATAGTGATTGCAGCCATGAAATTAAAAAATGCTTACTTCTTGGAAGGAAAGTTATGACCAACCTAGACAGCATATTAAAAAGCAGAGACAGTACTTTGCCAACAAAGGTCTGTCTAGTCAAGGCTATGGTTTTTCCAGTAGTCATGTATGGATGTGAGAGTTGGACTGTGAAGAAAGCTGAGCACCGAAGAATTGATGCTTTTGAACTGTGGTGTTGGAGAAGACTCTTGAGGGTCCCTTGTACTGCAAGGAGATCCAACCAGTCCATCCTAAAGGAGATCAGTCCTGGGTGTTCTTTGGAAGGAATGATGCTAAAGCTGAAACTCCAGTACTTTGGCCACCTCATGTGAAGAGCTGACTCATTGGAAAAGACCCTGATGCTGGGAGGGATTGGGGGCAGGAGGAGAAGGGGACGACCGAGGATGAGATGGCTGGATGGCATCACCGACTCAATGGACATGAGTTTGGATAAACTCTGGGAATTGGTGATGGACAGGGAGGCCTGGTGCGATTCATGAGGTCGCAGAGTTGGACACGACTGAGTGAGTGAACTGAACTGTGGGATTTTTAGCTGTGGCCTGCAAGTTTTAGTTGTGGCATGTGGGACCTGGTTCCCTGACCAGAGACTGAAGCTGGGCTGCCTGCACTGGGAGTGCAGAGTTTAGTCACTGTACCACCAGGAAAATCTCTGATTTTATTAACTGCTTTTTCTGCATTGATAAGATTGTGTGATTTTAATGTTTTGTTTTGTTAAAGTGGTATGTCACATTGTTTGATGTATGAATATTGACCCACCTTTGCATCCCTGAAATAAATCCCACTTATTTTAGGAACAAATCCTACTTGTTCCTGGTATATGATCCTTTTTATGTTTTGTTGAATGTGATTTGCCAATCTTTGGTGGAGTATTTCTGTATCTATGTTTATCAGGGGTATTGGCCTATAATTTTTTTTTTTTAATGTCTGTCTGGTTTTGGAATCAAGATAATACTGGGCTCGTAGAATGAGTTGGGAAATTTAATTTTTTTAAAGTAGTTTGTAAAGGTATTAACTCTTCCTTAAATGTTTAGTAAAATTCTCCTATGAAGTTGTCCAGTCCTGGACTTTTTCTGTTCTTGCTGGCAGTTCTTCGATTACTAGTAATTGGTCTCCTCAGATTTTCTGTTTCTTCCTAATTCAGTCTTGAAAGATTGTGTATTTTTAGGAATTTATCCATTTCTTCTAGGTTGTCCAGTTTGTTGATGTGTAACTGCTTATTGTTGTTGTTCAGTCTCTATGTTTTGTCCAACTCTTTGTGACCCCATGGACTGTAGCACGCCAAGCTTCCCTGTCCTTCACTGTCTCCCAGAGTTTGATCAAACTAATGTCCATTGAGTCAGTGATGCCATCCAACCATTTCATCCTCTGTTGCTCCCTTCTCTGCCTTTTCTAAATTCAGTTCGTACATCTGGAAGTTCTCAGTTCATGTACAGCTGAAGCCAGCTTGAAGGATTTTGCGCATAATCTTGTTGGCATGTGAAATGAGTGCAGTTGTATGGTAATTTGAACATTCTTTGGCATTGCCTTTCTTTGGGATTGGAATGAAAACTGACCTTTTCCAGTCCTGTGGCCACTGCTGAGTTTTTCAAATTTGCTGGCATAGTGAGTGCAGCACTTTAACAGCGTCATCTTTTAGGATTTGAAATAGCTCAGCTGGAATTCCATCACCTCCACTAGCTTTGTTCGTAGTAATACTTCCTAAGTTCCACTTGACTTGGCATTCCAGAATGTCTGGCTCTAGGAGAGTGACCACAGCATTATGGTTATCTGGGTCATTACAAGCTTTTTTTGTACAGTTCTTCTGTGTATTCTTGCCACATTTTCTTAATCTCTTCTGCTTCTGTTAGGTCCTTGCTGGGTTTTGTCCTTTATTGTGCTTGCTTTTGCATGAAATGTTTCCTTGGTACTTCCAATTTTCTTAAAGAGGTATGTAACCTTTCTCATTCTATTGTTTTCCTCTTTATATTGTTCTCATAATTGTGTTTCTGTGATATAGAAACTTCATTTCTAGTTTCTTTTATTTAATTCTCTTTTTTTCAATGAGTGTGGCTAAAGCTTTTTCAATTTTGTTTATTTTTTCGAAAAAACATCTCTTAGTTTCATTGATCTTTTCTCTTTTTAAAAAAGTCTCTGTTTCCACTCTGCTCTTTATTATTTCCTTCCTTCTGCTGACTTTGGGCTTTGTTTGTTCTTCTTTTTCCAATTCCTTTAGAGGGTAGGTTAGGTTATTTGAAATTTTTCTAATTTTTTTGAGGTAGGCCTTTGTCACTATAAATGTCCCTCTTAGAACTGCTTCTGCTCCATCCCACAGATTTTGAAAAGTTGTGTTTTTCCTTTCATTTGTTTTGAAATATTTTCTGATTTCTCCTTTGATTTCTTCATTTACCCATTGTTTTTTTGAGTAGCCTGTTGTTTAGTCTTCACATATTTGAGTTTTTCCCATTTTTCTTCCCGTAATTAGTTTCTAGGTTCAAACCACTGTGGTCAGAAGAAAAAAATGCTTGATATAATTTCTGTCCTCTTAAATTTGTTGAAGCACATTTTGCTGTGTTTTGTGAGGCTCTGTTTTGCAGCCTAGCAGGTGGTCTAGCACGGAGAATATTTCATGTGAACTTAAAAAGAACGTGTGTTCTGCTGTTCTTAGATGGAATGCCCTGTAGCTGTCTACCAAAGTGCATCTGATCTGTTGTTGCGCTTCTGCTTCTGTATTGATTTTTTGTCTGAATGATCTGTCCATTGATATATGTGGGGCATTATAAGTCCCCTACTATTATTAATCATTTTCAGTTTCTCCCTTTATGTCTCTCAGTATTTGCTTTATGTATTTAGGTGCTCCTATTTTGGGCGCATATATGTTAATCCTCTTCTTGTATTGATCCCTTTATATATAGAGGGCCCTTCTTTGTTTATTTTGTCTAATATGAGTACTATAAATATTATCCCTGCTTTCTTGTAGTGTCTGTTTTCATGAAGTATCTTTTTCTATCCTCTCACTTTTAGTCTGTATATCTTTGCTTTGAAATGAGTTTCCTGTGGGCAGTATATAAATGAGTCTGCTTGTTTTTTTACCCAGTCAGCTACCCTTTATGTTTTATTTGGAGCATTTAGTCCAGTGATGAAAAGTGATTATTGATGGTTATGTACTTCCTGGCATTTTGTTACTTGTTTTACAGTTGGTTTTGTATCTCTTCTCTGTTCTTTTATTCTTCTTTTGGTTTCTCCCCTTGTGATTTGGTGATTTGCTCTAATAGTATGCTTGTATTCCTTTCCTCCTAGTTTTTGTGTATTTATTATGTTTTTAATTTGTGATTACCATGGGGTTCATATATGCTGTTTGTTTAGACACTAAGTCATGTCTGACTCCTTTGCACCCCCATGAACTGTAGCCCACCAGGCTCCTATGTTCATGGGATTTCCCAGGCAAGAATACTGGAGTGGGGAGTGGTTGCCGTTTCTTTCTCCAGGATAGCTTCCTGACCTGTAACTATATCCACTTGTTTTAAACTGGCAGTCATTTAAGTTCAAATACATTTGGAAAAAATATACATTATTTCTTACTCCCTTCTCCCACATTTTGGGTTTTTGATGTCATATTGTACATCTTCATGTCTATCCTGTCACTTGTTTATTGTGGTTATAATTAATTTTTACAATTTTTTCATCCTTTAATCTTTATACTAGCTTGTTTAAGTGGTTGATCCACTACTTTTATTATATATTTGCCTTTCCTAGTGTGATTTTTTTCTTTCTTATGTATTCTTACTTCTTGTTGTAGCCTTTTCTTTTCCCCTTAAGAGAAGTCTTTAACATTTTAGGATAGGTATAGTATTAGTGAACTTTAAGGTTTTGCTTGCATGAGAAATTCTTAATTTTTTCTTTCATTCTAAATGATAATCTTCCTGGTAGAGTATCCTCGATTGTAGGTATTTTCCTTTCAACACTTTCAATATATCATGGAGCCGCTCTCTGAAGCAAGAGCCTAGTGGGGGTTGGAGAGTGGGCAGCGTTCTGGGGCAGTCTTGGTAAGCTGACGAGAGCACCTGGCAATTTTTAATCTGCTGCCTCTGTGCTAAGACTGGTAGCAAGCAAGTCTGTACATGATCTTCAAGAGCAAAGTCTTAGTTTCTTATAGCCTTACAGTAAGCCTCACTGCTTTTCAATTCAGCCAAGGGGGCTTATCCTTCCAGTGCCAGACCCTAGGGCTGGGGTGCCTAGTCTGGGGGTCAAACCCTTGCTCCTTAAGGAAGATCCCTGAGCCTCTGATACTCTTCTCCTCTTCTGGGTCACCCACTCGGGGCTTGATGGCTTCTCCTCCACTCCTACCAGACTCCATGTGGTTCTTTCTTTATAGCCGTGGTGGTCAAGAGCTATTCTGCTAGTCTTCAGGTCATTCTCCGCAAGAACTGCTCTGTATGTAGTTGTGGTTTTGATGTCTTCAATGGGGGAAGAGGAACTCAGGTCTTCCCACCGTGTTCCTACTCTTGATCCTGTCTCCTGAGTTTAGATTTGAATCATACCTGAAGTGGGCTTCCCTGGTGGCTCAGCTGATAAAGAATCTGCCTGCAGTGTGGGAGACCTGGATTCAATCCCTGGGCTGGGAAGATCCCTGCAGAAGGGAACGGCTACCACTCCAATATGTTGGCCTGGATAATTCCATGGACTGTATAGTCCATGGGGTCACGAGGAGTCGGACATGACTGAGCTACTTTCGCTTTCACCTGAGGTATCCTTGGTAAACAGTTTCTAAGCTTGAATTTAATTTTTCCTTAAAGTGGGGATAATACTCTCTACACCATAGGGCTGTAGTAACACTTAGCCTGATGGGATCTGACAGAAAAATAATGTTTGTTGAGCACTTAATATTATGTTAGTGATATCTGGTCAACTATAACTCTTAAATGAATAGCACATGGTGTGTTTGCAGAGAGCTAATTTTACTAAGGGCTTCCCTTGTGGCTCAATTGATAAAGGATCCACCTGCAATGTGGGAGACCTGGGTTGGGAAGATCCCCTGGAGAAGAGAAAGGCTACCCACTCCAATATTCTGGCCTGGAGAATTCCATGGACTGTATATAGTCCACGGGGCTGCAAAGAGTTGGACACAACTGAGTGATCAAGTTAATTACCAAGTTAATTTTAAAATAATAAAATATATTTTAAAAATTGCTTTAGTATACATTTACTTAATAAGCATCATGCAGGTAAATCCAATAAAAATCATCTTAGGTTGTAGCAAATTCTAGACTTCTAAAGTTGGAATGGATTTTTTTTATTGCACTAGAGCCATTGTCCCATAAATCTTTACCATACCTGAAGGCACCCAGCTTTCTTGTGTTCATCCTCGCTCATTGCCTGGATGTCAGGGGATCTGCCTGGAGCTGATTATGGGGCCTAAATTAAAAATCTGCCTACCAATAAGTTCCAGAAGATGGATGACTTCAGTCACCCGAAACTGTTATTAGAAAACATGCATTAACCTATCAAGAGAAAAAGAGTGAGAGGGAGAGAGGTACGCCCTGGAGAGAGGGAGGACATGGCTTAAATGGTGGAGGGGGTTTGTGATCGATTGAGTAGCATCTGTAAGCAAAGACGTGAGCCCCAGGCTCTTCTGGCTGTTGGAAATCCAGTCCAGATGTTCAATGATTCACTGAATCGCTGTTCAGCCTAAGTTCGTGGCATTTGTACATCTGATGGATTTGAAGAGACATCTTACAGCCATTTCTTGCCACTGCTTGGAGAAATAGCATCATAAGATCCAACTTTATTTCCTGTTCTGTTTTGTGAGATGCTTTCTGCAAAGATAGCTTTTATGTTACCAACAGTAGCCAAGTGCTTTGGGCCACATAAAAGCTTTTTACAGGTGTATATTTTATATAAATTTTATATAAATAAATATGTATAAATGAATATATGTATGTATAAATATATATACATGTATATGTATATATAAATGAATCACCCTGCTGTACACCTGAAACAAACATGTTGTAAACAAACTATACTTCATTTAATTAAAAAAAAGCTTTTTTGTGGCCTAAAGTACTTGGCTACTGTTGGTTTCTACTAACTGATAACCACCAGCCTCACAAAACAGGAGGCCTTTGCATTTGGCTTTCAGAAGGGAATATGTATGTGAAGGGATTTCATGGTCCTTTTTTTCTAAGAAGCAAGAGTGTTTGAGCCTGACTGTTCTGAGTGACCAAAAAATAAATAAAATAGTCATGTTGCTGAGGCTCACCTTTTTGTTCTGTTGCTCTCCACGAGTGGTTAATGGTATGGGCTTTGGGATAAAATATTTAGTTTCATACCCTGCCTTCATGTCTTCCCAAATGTTTGTTATCTTGGACATATTAGGGGATCTCTCTGAACATTCCCCCCATCTGTAAAATGGGGATGACAACAGCATTTCCTAGGGTTGTTGCGGGGGTACTTAAAATATTTAGCAGGCCTGGCATAGAGTTTTTAATAAATGATTTTTTAAAATAATTATTGGCCTTTCTTCCCTACTTCACCTTCCTCCTTGTCTTAGCTGGTGGTTTTGAGGGGCTGGTCTGTTTTTCCTGTCATATATAATTTCCTTCTTTGTATGTATCATTCTCTGCAATAATCTTGTTTATTGACTTGTCAGCACTCTCCTCCCATTATGACCTGAATTACATATGGCAACCTGCATATACCTGTTCACACCTGTTCACTAAATGAGAGCACCTAGTAGGCTCTCTCTACATGTTGATTGACTAATGCTCCTCTGTCTCAACCATTTTCCTTCTCTTTTCCATGATTCCTCCATAAACCACCATTTTATGAGAATGAAAGAGTGATTGTTCTGAATTGCTTTGATGCAGTCTCAGGTTAGGAGACATTCTTAGGAAACTAGGATAAAGACCAGTAGGGCTTTTTTCCTCCTCTGAGATTGATGAGAATGTATTCACTAGGACTTCAGTTTCAAGGCCCATAAAATTGCATGAGCAAGTTTCAGCAGAAAAGGAATGTTCATCACAAGGACTCAGGAATGTTTTTTGAATCTAATGACATGTGTGCACATGCTCAGTCGCTCAGTCGTGTCCACCTCTTTGTGACCCCATGGACTGCAGCCTGCCAGGCTCCTCTGTCCATGGAATTTTCCAGGCAAGAATACTGGGGTGGATTGTCACTTCCTTCTCCAGGGGATCCTCCCAACCCAGGGATTGAACCTGTGTCTCGTGTAGGTGATTCTTTACCACTGGCGCCACTTAAGAAGCCCCTAATGACATGGGGGTAATCAAGTCTCAGGAATGTTCAGAACTGATATCAAGGACCCCTTCACAAACATCTGCCTTTGCCTCTTCTTTAAATGTCTGCAGATCTATTGTTGCTTCTCTGAAATCCAGTGTTCCCCAAACTCTGCCAAAACAAAATATACTCAGATTTTGATTGCTAGATTCCGTAGTCCTAAAATTACTCTGTCAAAGTTCTATAAGAATTTAATATTTACTTGGCTGTGTTGGGTCTTGGCTGCAGCACACAGGATCTTCTCGTGTTGTGTGGGCTTCTCTCGTTGCTGGTGCAAGGCTTAGTTGTCTTGCGGCGTGTGGGACCTCAGTTCCCCCACTATTAAGAGTTTCTAAATGCTTTCAATTTCTGTACATAATTTCTCATGGACTGTTAACAAAGAACTAGTGGGCATGGCTGTATTTCACACTGAAACTGTAGAGCACCTCCCCTCAGCTGTCAAGTTTGCACCCCTCTGCAGGAAACTAGAACAAAATTACTGGCCGCAGCCCCGTTGGGGTCTGTGTGTCAGACTTTGCTTTGAGGGTCTTGCACAGCACTTTGGTCTGTGCAGCTGTGGCCACTAGGTGGCAGCACAGGGTGAAACCATGGCAGCCTGGAGCATGGCCACGTGGGTGGGAACACAGTCAAGGTGTGAGCCCAAGGATACCCTAGAATGTGTCCACAAGGGAGGTCTCTAGCACTACTGATTTCTATTTCTCTTCTAAACATGTCATCAGAAGGTTGTGGTTGCTTGGTTGCCAGGGACTCTGGGAGGTGACTCTAATTAAATGTGTGACTGAGCTCAGAGAAGAAAAGTCATAAGCCTGTTTCATGATTGTCCTCACCAGAGCCTTTAGGGAAGTTGCCTGCCTGATAATTTAGGAGACATAAGAGATGCAGGTTCAATCCCTGAGTCAAGAAGATCGTCTGGAGGAGGGCATGGCAACCCCCTCCAGTTGCCTGCAGAATCCTATGGACAGAGGAACCCGGTGGGCTACAGTCCATAGGGTTGCACAGAGTTGGACATGACTGAAGCAACTTAACACGCACGCACACACCATCATGTTTACACTTCCTGCCAGCCTATTTCTGTTTCTTTATCCCAATATTTTTTAAGCATCCAGCTTCCCAGATGGCACTAACTCTTAGAGCCCTTGTGTCTTTCCCACACAATGTTTTGTGGGTTAATTTTCTATTTCATGGGAAGGATTTGAAATGTCCACTTGGGGTTTAGTCAAGCAAAGGTCAAGGTCTTTCAAGGATGGTGAGGACTTCAGAAACCATTAGCATCTAGGGAAGACATGCAGATTAAATCCTAAATGTTGTCAGTGCTCTTCCTTACGTTACCTAAGAAAGAGTGTGCAGTATGAACTTACAGGAGTGTAGGCCTTGGTTATAACAGGTGGTTCTCTTTCTCATCTTCCTCTCTTAAAATAGGCTTGCTTGACAGGCAGATCCCTGTAAGAACCGGGACTGGTACACACAAAAAAGACTTTGGTTTAAGTGAAAAGTGAAAGTGTTAGTTGCTCAGTCGTGTCCGACTCTTTGTGACCCTGTGGACTGCAGCCCACCAGTCTCCTTTGTCCATGGAATTCTCCAGGCAAGAATATTGAAATGGGCCATACCCTTCTCCAGGGGATCTTCCTGACCCAGGGATCAAACCTGGATCCCCTGCATTGCAGGCAGATTCTCTACTGTCTGAGCCACCAGGGAAGCTGGTTTAAGAGACTTAGGCCAATTTAAGTCCCATTTTTAAACTGCCAAAATTTACTGTGATATGGGAATTCCACAGTTGAGAAGTGAGGTATTACAGAAGAGTATTAATGGGTGTGGACTTTGGAGTGAAGCAGTTGAGTTTGAATCCTGTCTCTGTGTGTCTTTAGGCAAGATACTTAATTTCTCAGCACGTTTCCTCATCTTTGAAATGGGCATAATAACTTCTTCCAAGGGTTTTCAGTCACTCATTTTACTGAGAGCCTACAAGTGGCCAGACACTGGGTTGACACGCGTAAAGTAGTGAAAAAGAGAGATAATCTGTACTCCTAATGGGATATTAGAGGAGAATGTTTGCTTTCAAACCATCTAGCATGACGCCTGGCGTATAGTCAGTGCTCAAATGATCAGTATAAATAGTAATGACAGTTATAGTTTATTTTTTTAAATGGAAGTATGGTTGATTTACAGTGTTGTATTAATTATTGCTGTACAGCGAAGTGACTTGGTTATACACACACACACATATATAAATTCCTTTTCATACTTTCCACTGGGGTTAATCACAGTATATTAAATCCAGTTCCCATGTCATACAGTACAGCCTTGCTGTTTATCCATTCTGTAAGTGCCAGTTTCCATCTGGTAATCCCCGAATCCCAATCCATCCCTTTCCCACCTCCCCTTCCCCTTGGCAACTAGCAGTCTCTCCTCTGCATCTGTGATTCTCTGTTTCATAGATAGGGTCATTTGTGTCAGATTTTAGATCCCACATATAAGTGATATCATGTGGTATTTTTCTTTCTCTTTCTGAGTTACTTCACTTAGTATGACAACCTCTAATTGCATCCATGTCACTGCAAATGCATTCTTTTTTATGGCTGAATATGTATATTCATAATACATATATTAACTGTATACATGGTGCCACAGCCTCTTTATCCATTCATCTGTTGAGGGACATTTAGGCTATTTGCGTGACAACAGTTATAAACTGAAGTACTGTGGTCAAGCACAAGATGAAGCTTCAAAGCATACGTGTCAAATCTTTCAGCAATCTCAACTGAAACCTAGTTAATGTTTAAATATCTGTTATGTGAAGTGTGTTACCCTCTGAAGCCAGAATTGTGCACACGTCGTTAGAATTTTGCTTAGGATTATGATTGCTTCCTTCCTCAGTTCTTTTGTCCAGTCATATTGCACGTAATCACATGTGTCATTTACTTTTTCCAGAAGCTGTCAAGTTAAAGTTGACACAAGTAGGGAAGAAAAGGTCTTCACTAGGAGGTAATAGTATAGAATTCATCAGTTAGTTTGGCTATCTGGTGTTTATGTAATATCTTTTGGCACTCAGTGTTTGGTGTTGAGGACATTGATATAAAATGGTACTTTTCAATAAGGGAACAGATAGGCAAATTTATAATTCAATATTGTGAGTTTAGGTACTGTGATAGAGGTAGGGGTAGGCAGAATTCTGGGATGGCCTCTGTGATTCTGGAGTTCCTGGTGTACACTGCTTCCCTTCCCCCTGGTATAATCCTCTCATTTCAAGTGTGGGTGGAACCTGTGAATAGATGGGATAGCTCTCCTGAGATGGGGTTACTCATCAGTTGACTTTGAGTTCATCCAAAGAGAAATTAACCTGGGTGGGCCTGACCTAATCAGGTGAGTCCTTAAACGGGACCCTGTCATCCTGAGGGCGGAAGAGTTTCAGAGTGTGAGAGAAACCCCCCTGCTGGCCTTGATGAGACAGCTTCCATGACTTCCGCAGGTGCAAGGAAATGAGTTCTGCCAACACCCTTGTAATAATGGACAGATACCCCAGCTCTGACACCTTGGAGGCTGTGGGCAGAAAGCCCAGCTAACTCATGGCCAGACTCCTGACCTAGAGAAACAGTGAGAGAATATACTTGTGTTTTGCAAAGGTCCTAAGTTTGTGGTAATTTATTGCCTGGTGTAGAAAACTAACACAAATATTTCACTTGTAGCTAAGCATCGCATCACTTGAGAACTAGTTAAAAATCCAGATTCCCAGGCACCACCCAAGACCTACTGAATTGGAACGTCTGCAGTGTGGGTTTTAATGAGCTCTCAGGGTGATTTTGATGCGGATTCATGTTTGAGGACCTCTGCTCTTCACAGTTCATAAATAGCTGTAGCATTACCAGGAATCCTTTTCTTAATGAACATATGGTATCTCTATTGATTTGAGGAGACAAAATGTGTCTGAATAGGTTTTCAGGGAGGTGGCAGTGGTATTCCCACCTTGTGAGCTAAGGATTTGGGAAGTATGGAATATTGCTGCTGCTGCTGCAAAGCGTGTCAGTCGTGTCCGATTCTGTATGACCCCATAGACGGCAGCCCACCAGGCTCCCCCGTCTCTGGGATTCTCCAGGCAAGAACACTGGAGTGGGTTGCCATTTCCTTCTCCAATGCATGAAAGTGAAAGTGAAGCCACTCAGTCGTGTCCAACTCTTAGTGACCCCATGGACTGCAGCCTACCAGACTCATCTGTTCATGGGATTTTCCAGGCAAGAGTACTGGAGTGTGTTGCCATTGCCTTCTCCCATGGAATATTGCTAGCAATAGCTAATTAAAAGAAAAATATCCAGGTTCTTGGCTCATTTGCATTTTAAATTCAAGATCCCCTCTTTCGATGACTGTAAAACAAATCAATTATGTGACTGTTTTTTCTACTGTAGATTAAGGACATTACATTCATCAGTGACACACTACATTTTCAAGTCTATTAATTTTATCACTTCCTAGGTAAGAGGAGAAACTTGTTCTTTACAAGCCTTTACTGGCCTCATTCATGCAAACAGCATTTATTGCATGTTCTAAGAGAAAAGGTGCCTGGTGAAAAGGGAAAGAAATATAGGATGATTGCAAGTGTTTTTTTTTTTTTTTTTTGCAGGCAGTTTAAAGTATATGATTTGAAATGGAATAAAGACTCATAAATGAGAAGTTAAAGATGGAGATTACACATCTCAAAATGTATATAGCACTTTGTGCAAATTTCTTGTTCTCACAAGCATATGCTAAAGAGACCATTTACAAAGCTCATTAATATTACTCGGGATCAGCCCCTAGAATTCATGACTTAAAGCAGGGATAAAGAGGTTTCATTTCACGTACTGACTTTGATTGATTGAGAGAGACTGCTTAGGTCTTGTTTTGAGGGGAAAACATGTCTGTCTTAATCAACCAGGGCTGCTGTAACAAAACACCGTAGACTGGGTGGCTTAAGCAATAGGAGTTTGCTTCTCTTCCTTCTGGGGACTGGCAGTCTGAGGTGCCAGTGGGGTCAGTGACTGGTGCAAACCCTCTCTTAGGTTTGTAGATGGCTGTCATCTCACTGTGCTACCATGTGTCCTTTCTTTAGTGTGAGCAGGTGGAGAGGAAGAGAGGAAGAAAGCCCCGTACTATTTCTTCTTATAAAGATGCTAATTCCATCCTAAGGACCCCACACTCCTGATCTCAACTAATCCTAATGGCCTCCCAAAGCCCCATCTGCAAATACCATTACACGGGGCTTCACCATATGAAGGGGGTGGGATATAATTCAGCTCACAGCCATGTCTAAGGCCCTGTCTGCGCTTAGTGAGAGAAAATGCTGTGTTCGATTGGTGATGTCTGTGATGCAAGGTTGCATCACAGTTGTCAGGTTGTTGTCATTTCTATCTGGGTTTCATTCATTTATTCAGTTGGAGTAATTTCAGTTATAAGATGAAAAACCAGTTCAAACTGTTTTAAGCAAAAATGGAATTTATTACCTCATGCAACTAAACAGCCTGGGCTAAGAACATGGGTCCGTTTTGATCTTGGGCTCCAGTGATACGAGCCCGGTTTCTTTTTCTTGGCACCTGTGATAGAGATGATGATGACGAACGTGATAGCAGGGAGTACACACAGCACTTCAGTGTGCCAGGCACTGTTTTAAGCACTTGACACTAATTCATTTAATCCTCTTGAGTCTACGAGGTTGTTGTTATTGTTCCATTGCTTAGTCACATCCGGTTCTTTGCGACCCCATGGACTTCAGCATGCCAGGCTTCCTTGTCCTTCACCATCTCCCAGAGTTTGCTCAAACTCTTGTCCATTGAGTCGATGATGCCATCCAACAGTCTCATCCTCTGTTGCCCCCTTCTGCTCCTGCCTTTGATCTTTCCCAGCATCAGGGTCTTTTCCAGTGGCTGATTGCATCCAGTGACCAAGGTATTGGAGCTTCAGCTTCCACGTTAGTCCTTCCCGTGAATATTCAGGGTTGATTCCCTTTAGGATTGACTGGTTTGATCTCCTTGCTGTCTAAGCGGCTCTCAAGAGTCCTTCTCCATCACCACAGTTCAAAAGCATCAGTTCTTCAGTGCTCAGCCTTCTTTATAGTCGAACTCTCACATCTGTACATGGCCACTGGAAAAACCAGAGCTTTGACTATACGGACCTTTGTTAGCAAAGTGATATCTGCTTTTTAATACACTGTATAGGTTTGTCGTAGCTTTTCTTCCAAGAAGCAAGCCTCTTTTAATTTCATGGCTGCAGTCACTGCTTAGGAGGTAGGTATTTCCATTTACAGATGAGGCAAGTGAGGTATGGTGAGATGAAGTCACTTGTTCAGGACTATGCACATAAGAGAGGCAGGATTCACGTCTATGTGATATTTCTAGTTTTTAGAACCTATGCATTAAAACAGGGGTTGGAGAACTCTGGCCTACAGGCCAGATTCCACCTCCACTCATTCTTGTAAATAAAGCTTTATTGGAACGCAGCCACCCTCATTTATTTATGTTTGCATGCTGCAAAGGCACAGTTGAGCAGTTACAGCACAGACAGTACAGCTTGCAAAGCCTAAAGTGTTTCTGTCTGGCCCTTCATAGGGGGAGTTGACTGACTCCTACTCTATTGGATTTTACCATTCTTGGGCTTATATGGTGGTGAGATGGCTGTAGCTGTTCCTGTTTCTAACCCCTTTCTGTTCATATTCTTCAAGAAAGAACATGTTCAGTTCTCTCATTGTTCAAACTAAGTCCAAGAATTCACCCTTGCTGGCCCTGATTGGCCTGACTTAGGTCATCTGTTATGAATAGTGGCCAAGGCTCATTGGCTTGGCCCAGATATCATGCTCCATCCTTGGAGCTAAGAGTGAGGTCAGCTTCATTCAAGGTATGTGAATGGGTATGTGCTGGGAGGGAGCCGTCTACTCTAAGATTATGCTCAGTTGTATCTGACTCCAACCCTATGAACTGTAGCCCTCTAGGCTCCTCTGTCCATGGGATTCTCCAGACAAGAATACTGGAGTAAGCTGCCGTTTCCTCCTCCTGGGAATCTTCTCGACCCAGGGATTGAAGCCACATCTCCTGTGCTTCCTGCAGCAGGCAGATTCTTTACCCCTGAGCCACCTGGGAGGCCCTATCCTAAGAGACATCTAGAGATTTTTTGGTAAGAGGGCAGAAGTCTGGGTAGTGAAAACAAATGTGGGCTGCATTAGTAATGCTCTGTTTAGTTCATTTTGCTATTTAATAAGGCAAATGGAAATATTGGATGGAAATAGTCCAGCAATGCACCCAGATATCTTGAGAAGGTGATGTTTCCACCCAGTTTCTTGATGGTATGCTTATTCCCCACTAGAAGCTGGGCAGTAACAGTGCTGTTCTTTCTCAGGAAGAGTTAAAAAGATAATTGAAGAGAGGATGAGGAACAGTCCTGGAAGGAAGGGAGAGAATTTGAATTTACACTCAACTCCTAGGTTGAACACTGGTGTTCTTTCAGCTACAGCTGCTGCCACCTCTGTAACTTGCCTTTGTTTTTTACGTATTTCATGCTTCCTTGCCTTGTCCAGCAGCACATACAGAATGAACTTGGTATTTTCTTGATAACTTATGGTAATCATTGTAAACATGCTGTCCTCCGTTGTGATTCAATGATGCCCTGTAGGGCTCTTGGCATGTAGTCAGGACTGTTTTCCCCAACATGTAACACTGTCATATAGTCAAAGGGTTTGCGTACTTCTCTTAGCTTTAAAAAAATGTTTGTGAAATATAATACACAGAAAACTGAAAAGCACAAATGGAAACCTTAGTGAATTATTCTCAAGGGAATCCTTTAGAATGGTGAATCAGTGTTGTGTCAGTTTTCAGAGGAGCCTCCCAGGTGACTCAGTGGTAAAGAATCACCTGCAATGCAGCAGCTGCAGGAGACACAGGTTCACTCCCTGGGTTGGGAAGATCCCCTGGAGGAGGAAATGCAATCCACTCTGGTATTTTTTGCCTGGAAAATTCCATGGACAGAGGAGCCTGGTGGGTTGCAGTCCATGGCATTGCAGAGTTGGAAGCAACTGAATGAGCACACACATAGAGCTTTTCAAAGTCCTCTGAATGCTTCTTCCCAGTCACACCTTTTTTCCAAAGATAACCATTGTCCTTAATTCTATAATGACCGCTTCCTTGTTTTTCTTTATGGTTTTACTACCTAAGTATGCGTCATAGACATTATAGTTCAGTCTTGCCTGTCTGTGAATCTATAAAATTGCTTTTGAATTGTATATAACTGTATTCACGAAGCAAATCTTTTTTGTTTAATTTCTCTTCCTTAACCTACTATTTGTAGAATTCATCCGTGTTGGCTAAAGTTGTCGTTCACTTATTTTTGATAGAATTCCCCACTTCGAGAGGAACATACTGTTTTGTTCTATTGGTTGTCATTTGGGTTCTTATCTAATTTTAACATTTACACATAGTGTTGCTATGAAGTTGCCTCTTGCTGTACATGTGCATAAATTACCTGGGTGTGTACTTAGAATGTGCTGCTGGGTCACTGGGTGTGAATATCTCCAACGTTAGTAGATAGTGCCACAGTTGTTTTTCAAAGTGGTGGATCAATAATCTCACCAGCAGTGTGTGAGCGTGTCAGTTGTGCCAAAGCTTTGCCAATGCTTGTTAGTGTCAGCCCTTCTATTTGCAGCCGTTCATACTACTGACATTTTCCTGATTACTAAGTGGAGCACATTTCCTATGGTTCATTAATTTTTCTGGATATTATATGTGAATTGCCTTCAAGTCCGTTACCCACTTTTTTGCTGAATTTATATACATGTTTTTAGTTGGAGTTTAGTTGCTTTAAGATGCTGTGTTCGTTTTCTGCTGTGCGACAGTGTGAATGAGCTCTGTGCATCACATCCCCTCCATGGTGAGCCCCCCGCGTGCCACCCCTCTGGGTCATCGCGGGGCACGGAGCTGAGGCCCCTGTGCTGTGGTGCAGGCTCCCACTGGCTGCACATTCCAAGCGTGGTGGTGTCATATGTCAGTACTGCTCTCATCTGCCCCACCCTCTCCTTCCCCCACTGTGTCCATAAGCCTGTTCCCTAGGTCTGCGTCTCTTTTCCTGCCCTGAAATAGGGTCATCTGTACCATTTTTCTAGATTCCACATTTATGTATTAATATATGATATTTATTTTCCTCTTTCTGACTTACTTCACTCTGTATGACAGACTCTAAGTCCGTCTACATCTCTACAAATGATCCAATTTCTTTCCCTTTTATGACTGAGTAATATTCCATTTGATATTTCCATGTGACAGAGTACCACATCTTTTTTATACATTCATCCATCGATGGACATTAGGTTGTTTGGTTTTTTTAACATAGATTTATAGGAAGTACATTTTTCAGTGGGGGAGCTCTACTCCCTTATCTCCATGATATCCTTTGTCCCCAGTTTTCTCCTGACTTCAGTGCTTCCTTCTCTATTGCTTGGGCGGCTGCCCCGCTCTGTCTATTCCTCAGCATACTGCTCCCCAGGGCCCTCTCCTCAGCCAGTGTAGTCTCTCTCTACTTTCTCCCTACAGGGTCTCTCTCTACTCTCTCCCTATGTCATCCTCTCCATAAAGGCTGGGACACACTAGTGACTACCTCTCCATCTTATCAATGACATTTTGGCCACAGATCTTTTTATCTTGATGTCTGCTGGGATTCTCCCTTCATTTGGCTGTCCCAGTAGCTGCTTGAGCTCACTGTGTCCCAAATCATGCTTGAGCTCACTGTGTCCCAAATCACACTCTTCATCTTTCTCTTTTCCTGCCCCTAAACCCTTCTCTCCCGTTCCTTTAATCTCCAACTCTGCTCATGCCATTGCTGATCACCTGAGCTATCCACCTGGGCATCTTTAACTTCTCTCTTTGCTCTCATCAAGTCAGTCTCTACGTTATGTTGATCCCACCTTTTCAATCTTTTCTCCATCCCTAATTTGGGCCCTTCATCATTGCTTTCCTGGATCACTGCAACAGCTTCCTATTTTCAATCTTGTCTATTTCAGATATGTCATTTACTCAGCTGCCAGAGGGATCTTTGGAAATGTAAATTCCAGCCATGTTCATTCTCTTCTTAAAATCAATCTTCCAGTAGTACTCCGTTGGCTGCTAAGGACATCTAGGTTCTCTAAATGGCCTTCTGAAGTCTGGGCCTCGGTCTCTCAGAAGCACTCCAGGCAGTTCTGGGCAAGCGTCTGTAGCAAAGTCAGTCTGATGGTAGTTCTCAGAGACAGGTGGGGCTTCTCAGCCTTGTGCCTTCACTCACGTCGCTGGTCGCCTGGTTGCCCTGTCCTCCTCTAGGGTTGAACTTCATTTCACCTCCAGGAGATCATATTCTTTAACTCTGTACACCCCTGATCACTTACGCACATCTCTGCCTTTACTTTAGCCATGTTATATTGAAGTCACCTGTTGGAATTTCATTTTCTGTTAAGACTATAATCCTTGAGGACAGAAATGATGCCTTGATTACCTACATTGCTTATTCTGAAACACATGGTCAGGTGTGAATAATTTATAGCATTTAATCTTCAAAAAAGTTTTGGAAATAATTGATTTAAAATGTGTTTCTGCTGTGCAGCATGATAGCATTTACTCTTGTAGAAAGTAATGTGTCATGTGAATAAATGCAGTGGATCTATCTGTACGAATCTGTGCCAACCTGGACACCAGGGAACTTGGGTATGAGGCAGTCCTCGGAGCACCACTGGGGAAACGATCTTTGGTACTGCAAGCTGAAATGCTCCTTGAGTAGAAATTAAATATCTTACCAAGACCTTCAGTCTAGGTTTGAGTTGACCCACTGGTTTTAGACAGGTGGAAAAAATGAAAAATAACCATGAAGTAAGATCTTAGAGATTCCAAAGACCTGGTTTCAGTGGTGGTTTTGGAGTGACTCTGTGTATAACCTTGGGCAGTTGGCATCACTCTTCTAGTTGTGAAAGTGCCTCAGTCAATTGTAATGTCTCCACAACCAATAACGTTCAATTATTGTTCATCACCAGGACACTTATTCCACCCAAAGTAAGCAATATCATGAGCAGGTGAAAAAAGGAGTTGTTACAGTCTCATGTGGAGTCATATAAGTTTATTATCAACCAGGCCAGTGGGGTTTTCATTTGTAAATGGATCTCCGGTCCTGATATAAAATACAATAAAGCAAATTTACAGCCTTTGTTTCCAGGCTGTGTCCTTAATCAGCCGGGAAGCATCCGCCATTCCTAAAGGAAGGATCACAAATTCAGAGAGGATTCTATGAGAGAGGGGGAGTCTGTTAGCAGGATATTGAGGCTGTGTACATGTTTGTGTGTGTGTGATGTTAAGAAAAATCCATCATGTGTTTAATGTTGGAGAAGAGGGAAAAGCCGTAATCACTGCTCCTGCAAGAGCGTCTGCAATGCCCCTCTCGGGACATCATCTGACACCGACGGAGTTCCTTAACTGTTCCTGTGCTGGTCAAAGGGAAGAGCTGCTTTGAACCACATTCCCTTCCTGAAGTGGTATTCTTTCTGTACTTTGGAAAGTTTTAGCTTTTGAATTGAGCTTTCTTGTTCCACGATGACACTTCATAATCTTCTATGGTGTTTGTTGCATCTTCAATGAATATAACCATCTTTGAGTTTCAGCTGATTCTTTTTAAGAACCATTTCAAATATAACCAATTAACCTTTCTGCCTTTTCAAGAAGAATATGAAAACTAAGAGCCATATCTTTCATCTTGTCAGAGAGGAAATGAGGGGCTGGAAAATGGAGACTGCCGTTAAATAAATGCACCTCGGAACTAAGAAAACAGCCCTGGTTGTCCTAGCCCCAGCCTTCTTCCTGTTGGAGTCCCCCCAGAGGCTAAGGAAGCAGGCCGCAGTGGACCTGTCAGCGGAACTGTGTGGGGCTGGGATGTGACATGACCCGCTTCCCCTGCTGAGAAAGGGGTGCTGTTTAACATGCACTTGTTTGCTGCTCTCCTTGATGAATTTGGCTGACTGTTCATAAGCCACCTGCACTTGGCGTTGGAAATCACTGGCCTAGATGAAATATGACTTTCAATTATGCCACAGTCAGAAAAGGTGAAATAAGAAAGCCATCTGGGCCGGGGGTGGTGGGTGGCAGTTAAGTTGTTTTTTTATTAGAGTGACTTGGGCATGCGAGTGAATGTAGCTTTCACACCTCACACATCCTGCCAACCCTTCTAATTTACTGTTGTGCCTCTCAGTTGCCCACAGAACCTCCCCTTCTATATTGTGGACACCCAGGCAAATGAAAATGCCAATCTTCCCCATCCCTGTCTTGCTGTATTAAGCGCGGGCTCAGCTCTGAGCAGTTTCTCTGGGGGAACTGGCTTGCCTTCCTTTAAGCACATCTAGGGAAAGGTTCGCCTCACCTCTTGCTTCCATGTGGAAGGGTTAAAAGTAATAGCTCCTGTCACTTCCCGTAGCCTTGTTATAGGGAATATTTAGTGCTTGAGCCGGGATGTGGGAGTGATATCCTGGATGTGATAATGTCGCTTCCTGCGTCGGTGAACACGGTATTGATTGTAAGCTGTCAACCTTTTTGTATGCTTTGCGAGGCCCCTGAAGGCTCACTGCGGCTGGAAGCGTAATGCATCAGGCAGGCACACATGTGCTTTATTAACTAACGCTGCTATCTGAGCTCAGTCACTTGCTCTGAACACATCTTGGCTCACTGGCTTTCCATTTTTTCTTTTTCATTCCTTGGCTCATCTGAGCAGTCTTATGATGACCTATACCAAACTTCCCTTAAACTCCCATGGGACTGTGCTCAGCTTGTAAACTTCCTGAGGGCAGAGGCTGTGCCTGTCTTTCTCACTTGTTTGTTCATTCACTCATTCAACCACTATTTTATGAGCACTTACCCTGTGCCAGACCCTTCTCAGTGCTATGGGGATACCAGAGGGGGAGAATACCAGAGGGTGGTACTAGTGGTAAAGAACCCACCTGCCAATGCAGGAGACCTGGGTTTGATCCCTGGGTTGGGAGGAATCCCTGAAGGAGGGCCTGGCAACCCACTGTAGTATTCTTGCCTGGAGAATCCCATGGACAGAGGGGCTTGGCGGGCTACAGTCCATGGGGTTGCAAAAAGTTGGACACAATTGACTAAGCATGCACAAACGCATTATGAGCCTGGCCCTTCTCAATGTTTTATAAGAAGGGGGAGAATAAAGAATACCTTGGTTCTCCTGGAAGTTAGGGTGGTCAAGAAAGTCCTCTCCAAGGAGCTGACACTTGAGCTGAGTTTTTCTGTATACTCCCTGTGCCCGGACCATTCATATTTGCTGTGTTGTGGAACTATGATTCCTAGTTGAGCAGATCATAGTCTAGCTATAGGAGTACCCTCCAGTGATATGTAAACCTCACTAAGGCCATGCATCGCTGTTTCTCATATCATGCATTGCTGTCCCTTGACCTCATGTCGTCTTACTTCTCTTGGTCTACATTCTTGTGTTTTATTGGTCAGTCATATCAGAATATTGTAAGTTCCTGCAATACACCATGCTCCTCTGCCTTTACCTAGACCATCTTGATACCCGGAGCACTCTTTTCTTCTCTCATCCCCTGGCTAACTCATTCCCCACTTATCTTTCAGGCTTACTGTAGCCATCATCTCCTCTGGGGAACTTGTGGTCTGGGTTCCTTTGTATTCTCCTAGGAGGGCATACATGTGCCATTGTACGGTACTAAGAGAACACAAGCAAGAAACGCGTGTTGACTCTTTGTTGGCTAGGAATCTTCGCATCTATTTGATAAGACAGGGGCCATTTTTACTCTTATTTTATCAGTAAGGTCGCTCAGCTTATAAGTGGTGAAGTTTAGGTTTCAACCCAGGCAGGCATCCTGGGCCCTTTTTAAAATTTTTTACAAAATTTTATCTATTTGTTTTCGGTTGTACTGGGCCTTCATTGCTGTGCACAGGCTTTCTCTAGTTGCAGCGAGCGGGGGCTGTTCTTCGTTGTGGTGTGCGGGCTTCTTATTGCGGTGGCTTCTTTTGTGTAGAGCATGGCCTCTAGGCTCGGGGGCTTCAGTAAAGTTGTGATGTGTGGGCTTAGCAGTTGTGGCACACAGGCTTAGTTGCCCTGCATCATGTGGGATCCTCCTGGACCATGGATATTGAACCCACATTCCCTGCACTGGCAGGCGGATTTTTAACCACTGGACCATGAGGGAAGTCCCGGACCCTGGGCTCTTAACCTTCTTGATCTTCTGCTGCTCTCATTGCCTGGGGGCTTGCTTGCTTCTTCCATGACCCCATAAGCCCTGTGAAGACAGGGACTGTCACGACTCCTTCCCTAAGACCACTCTAGCACAGGGCTTGGCATGACCAGTCTTTTAACTGTTTATTGAGGACTGAGCAAATGAATGCATGAAAATCACCCAGCTGAGAGACTGCTTACAGAGTGCCCCAGTACTGCTTTTTACCTTTGCCAGTGAGGTAGTCTTCTCCCCTCGCTTCTGCTCCAGCCTTCCTGGGATTCCCTTTGGCCTCCACGAGAACTTAATGTTTTGATTGGGAGGCTGTGTCTCACTAGCTAACCACAGCAGGAATCCCAGGACTTGTGGATGGTCCCACTTTATTGTGGTCTCAGGGTTCCCACACAAGGATGAGTTCAGGAGAAATGCTCTCTTCAACTCAAACCGACTACAGTAAACCAAGTGATTGGGATTGCAACTGGGAGTTCTGAGATGGCACAAGGGGCTCTGCTGGGGAATAGTCTGTCCATCCAAGAGATCAGGCTTGACAGGGTAGGGAGTGGACTGGGAATCTGGAAACAATCACCAGACTCCTGTTTCTGATCCCACTGTGATCACTGCTTTTGAGTGATCTGAGTGATTCCTGCCTCACAGCATCTGAGGCAGGAATTGGTGGAGACACAGATCACCTTAGTTCTGCCACCAGCAGTTTAACCAATGGGGCGTGGAAGGTCTTAATTGGGCGGATGGTTAAACAGTAATAATAAGGTTAGGGTCAGGGGTTGGAGACCTCTGGGAGCCACTTGACCTCACTCTCTGCTTTGATGACAGAGGAAATTTGTTTTCCTGGTTAGCTGTCAGGCAATGTTTGGTTGCAGAGAGATGGTTTGTGAATATCCTCACTAGTGGAAAGAAACGACAAGATAGCTATGCATTCCCTTGAAAGAAGTACAGGATCAGGGTCAGGGCAGGTCTAGATAAAACATCTGACACAGTCACTCACAGTGACTCTGTCACTTTTGAGTCTGTTCATCAACTAGAAAAATGGAATAGTGTATTTACCCATCAAGTGATTGTAAGGACTTAAAAAAGTGCCTCGCCCAACACCTGCTACCTAATAAGTGCTCATAATTATTGGTTTCCTTTTATTCCTTCCTTCCATCTATTTTTACATTTAAACAGTCCTTAGACATAGGAGTTTAATAAATATTTATTATTGGATGAATGAAAGAAATAAGGGGTAAGTCAGTTTTGGAAAATTGAAAATGTGTTTTAATAGAAGTAGAGAAAAATTGATTTCATGCTCCCATGCCAAATCCATTCTTGCTTCAGTAACTCATATATGTTGTTCTCTCTTGGAAGTGTGTGTGTGTGTGTGTGTGTGTGTGTGTTTCGCTGCACCGTGGGCATCTGGAACTTTCCCAACCAGGTACTGAACCTAGGCCCCCTGCAGTGGAAATGCAGAGTCTTAACCCCAGGACCACCAGGGACGTCCATGTGTTTCATTTGTTGTTGAGAAAACTGTGTTGGAGCTCTGCTTAGGAGTCACTTATTCCAAGAAACTTTTTCTTAACTACCAGTCCTCATGAGTTAACCATTTCCTTCTCTGTATCATTTCTGCACTGTATACATTGTAAATATGTCCCCAACACACATGGCTATCATCTCTGGGAGGGTGGTGACCAGTGGCTTACGCATGTCAGGAACCCCAGCCCTGTGCCTAGGGCTGATACATACCAGGAGCTCAATAAATATTTAACCTTGATGAACTTACAGGATGTTACCGGAACTTGTTTTCTAATTTGTAACTTTCATCTCTCTCTCTCTCTATGTATATATTCTCCTCTCTCTTTTTGCACATACACACACACACACACACGCGCGAGATGGGGAGAGAGGATAAGAACTCTGACCAAAATGTCTGGCTTTGGCACTTGTGAACTGTACAAACTTAGTCGAGTTATATCATCTCTTTGTTCCCTTATTTGCAAAATGGGAACAATTACGTATCTGTGTCTAGAGTTTTGGAGGTAAATGAATTAATACTTGGGAAATTTGTAGAACAAAGCCTGGCCTATAGTAAACATTCAGTAAGTGTTAGCTACCCTCATATATAAAAAACAGTATTTTAAAAACTCTAGCTTTAGAGTATGAAACTTTGAGTTGGAGACCTGGTTCTACCACTTACTGGCTATGTGCCTTAGGCTACATTGAAAACTTGAGTCTATTTCCTCAGTGGCAAAAATGGAAATAACCCTGGCATGGATCTCATGGGGTTCAGAGAAGGAGATGAAGAGAAATCAGTCATATGTCCTCAGTGAATATTGTTGCTGTTACTATTCTGTGGGGTTTTAAGCTTATCAAAGCAGTTATAAACAAATGAGTTTCTTGTGTCCCTTATCATCATTCCATGAATGAGGGCTGATGGCTTTCTGACCGTTTTACAGGTGATGTGACTGATACAGGCACTGAATAACTTGCCCAGGGTGCCCAGTTACTCCACAGAGCCAGGAGCAGGATCTGCATTTCCTGTGCCCGCGATCCATGTTCTTTCCATTGACCAGGCGAGCCATTCCCATGAAAAGTGGCTCCTGAGACTTGACTTAGACATGCAGGGGCAAGAGGACAGTTAAGGTGTGATAGGCACAGTGTGTCACTGTTTCCCAGGGGTGAACCAGGGGCTGCTGTGTCTTTGAGGGTCGTGTTAAAACACACCATCCTCATCCACACATGGCCATAATGGAAGAAGACAAATTAGGAAGGTCTCCTCTATTCAGGCTGTGGACTCCAGTGTCCTCACAAAGCCTTATTATTAGGCCTACTAGGGCCTTCCTGACTCTTGCAGGCAGTCAGCAGAGGGGCTGATGAAAGAATGGGGCCCAGGGTTGGGGGTTCAGAGGGAAGCTTTGGGTAGTTGCTCTGTAGGTTTGAAGGAAAGGAAATGGTCTCCCACATTGTCGGTGATGAAGCATTTGAGGGTCTAACTTTTATTATAATGGACCCTGCAGGTTCAAAAGAAATACAAGTGAGACAGTTGACTTGCTTCATCGGGTCACTGAGCTAAAAGAATTGTAGTTTCACCTCTGTTCCTTTCATTGACAACTGTTTCACCTTACATGTGCTGGTTGCCTAATGCATATTGAGTTAATTACGAGGCCAGTGAGAGGTTGAGAAATACTCCCCTGCCTCCCTAGTACCAGACAGAAGACTGAAGGCAGAAGCCAGACATTAAGGAGTTAGGAAGCACAGGGGTTCCTACTGCCGGTTCACCTATGGACACCCCATTGCTGCATGCCTTGTGTCTTCCTTCTTTGTTTTGTTCAAACTCATCTTTTTCCTCTGGAAGTGTGGATGTCTGCCAAAGTTCAGCTTTTGAACTGCTTGTTAAAATATCAGGAATGGACTGTTGCCCCAGGAACAGACTATTGCTGCAGGGCAGGCATCTGAGAGCCCAACAAGCTGTTGAAAAGGTGGTAAGTCAGCTTCCACATAACTCTGAGTGTCAGCTGGAAAAGGGACTGACTTCTAGGCACCATCAGCCAAGAAGATCACCAGCACTGGGGTGGAAGAAGATGGCAAGTGTAAATACCTGGTTCCATAACCGGCACAGAGCAGGTCATTGCTAAAGCATGGTGGTGGGCGCTGGTCTCTAGGGCCTTCCCCTCCTGTTTCTGCATATGAGTCGAGGATGTTGGCTCTGGTGCCTCCTTTGTTTGGGGTAATGGGGAAGATGGTGGCCCTCTGTTCTTAGCATTGATGTCGTCTGCAAATTCCTCCCACTCTGCAGATCTCAAACTGTACATCTGTGTGCTGAAGGCACTGGGTTAGTGTATGAGCTTTGAGGTAAAGGCCACAGATAGGCTGTAGGTGGGCCTGTGAACCTCTTAGAGCCGTGACCAGAATTGTTTATGCATGTGTTCTGAGAAGCAAGCTTGACTCCCAATTTGTACTGACCATTGCAAGTCTCTAATGCCTCCAAAAGCTTCAGTGTTCTGCAGCATCAGAACTCAGTGTTCCCCAAGTTTGGTAAGCATGCATCCTGGGGTTCACAAATTGCCTGTAGGTGGTGAATGGGTGCATGTTTGTTTCATTAATGGTTATGTGACTCTTTTAGTGTTAGAACAAAACATTAAAGCTGACATTTCAAGAACATTTGTTGGGAGGAGGCTATGTCTTGCTTTTAGAAAAGGTGACTTAAGTGTGAAATGAGTAACAGTATAAAGGTAGGTCGATGCTAAATTTAGAGGAACAATGATTCATCCTGTCAGCTGGTACAGATAGAGGGGCTGAGTCTCAAGGAAGCAGAGAAAAGGCCATGAGGGAGTTGATGGTCAGCTCAGGACAGGAGCCTGCTGGTCCTTCTGTCTGTCCTGATACCATGATTCTGTGTGAGTTGGAGAAGTTTCTATGGCTTTCTTGGATCTCCTCCAAGAACCTGGTCCCCATCAGGCCAGGAATCCTGCCCAGAGAGTTTCCACCAGGACTTTTATTGCAGGAAGATAAACACGGAGAAAAAAGGCATGTCTTCATCCATATGCTCCCTCAGTTTTGAGATGTGCTTTTTCATATTTTAACGTTTCTGAAATTGAGCCGCGTCTTACAAAAGTGTTCGCTTAAGTAGATAGTTATTTCCTTGCCAAAAAGCTGTTATTAAGTGGGTAATGGCTTAGCCTTGAAAGATGGTTCTTTCACTATTTTTCTCTTTTTCAAAACAAATTACACTTGAAAGTTGGGACTTCTAATAAATACCCAAAGCGAAAGAAAATTTCTCTTTAAAAGGAAAATCCTCATCTCAAGCCATTTCCTAGTCACTAAATGCAAGTCAGGGGAGATGAGTCATGGTGAGAGGAATGGAGACATGGGGCCCAGGCCCGGCTTGGAGGACCTCCCACTTCCTCCCTGAGCCTCCGTTTCAAATTTCTCCATCTTTTGAATTAATTTGGTCTCTTTCCCAGAGGTGCACCACAGAGAAACTTCTGGAAGTTACATGTCTGGATCCTCAATGGCAGGGGGCGGAAGTGGGTGAGGGGGGTGATGAACCAGCCTCTACAGTTTCAAGCAGACTTCACTTTGATGTCAAAGCTTCTTGATTCCCCCATATTCCATTTCTGTAGAAGAGTCCTCTGGTCTGTTTTTTTTTGGTTAGTAAACTTATGGTGGGTCAGAAGCACTTGAATAGCCTTTACAGAGCAGCGTTTTCCATTGGCTGTTTTTGTTCTTGCTGTAGTGGAGATAGATGGAGTGTTACTTTGGGTTACAAAACCCAGGAAAGGGGGCAGGGGCTGCTTTGGGAGACACATTTTCTCAGGGAGGTGCCCCAGCCCATCAGCTTACTGCTGCATTTAGAAGCCAGATCATAAACAATAAGGACTCGGCCTTTAGAAGTCAAGGGAATAAATAAGCTGGAAAAGGGTGAAGGGAAAAAGCCAAGGAACATGTAAGTAGAGGATTATATGGAGCCATTTAAAATGACAAAAAGCAAGAGTAACAAAGCGACAGATGGAATGTGGCCCCACAGGGCCCTGCAAAGCTAACTCTGAGAAGCGATGTGTTCTCTTGATGTCCCCTGAAGCATTCACGGGGTTTTCTGGCCAAATTCTCAGGCTGTTTCTATGGCGCTTACAAAAAAAGAATATAGCATTGTTGATGTGGTCCTTTCCCCTTCCCATTCTGCATCCTCTTTGCAACCTCATGAAATAAATCTCTGGCTCAAGCGAAATCATGAAAAAGAAAATGGAAAAAAAAAAAAAGTGCTGTAGGAGCAGGGCGGTGCTGACTGGTTCTGATTTGTCAAAAAACAAGGAGAATTTCTCTAAGAGTAAACAGTGTTTATTTTTCATTGAGTTTTTTTTTCAATCAAATGGAATTGCTTAATTAAAAAAAACTTATCTCTTTTCTCTTTAAATACTACAGACAACCTCATTTTATCTCAGCAGACACCTAGAAACAAAACACTGGACCCACCAGAGCAAACGGGGCAATAAAAGCATCAGAAATTCAAGTCAACTATGGAAGAGTTACTGTTAGCTGGCAGCTCTCAATTCTAAACAGAAGTGTCCCAGAACCTACTGGGTTTGACAAAAGTTTCTTAGAACTGGGGATGTGGGAAGGTTGGACTCCATGGACTTCTATTCCAATTGTCTCCTGCAGAGGGAAATTAAAGTCGATGCATCAAATGAACACCCAAAGAAACATTTAAAAACGTGTTTGACTAGTATTCAGTATGTGAGATTATTAAGTAATAACTTGTCCTCCTAGTTAACCTTGTCCTGGAATATATATAGGTTATTTGTAGCCGCCACTGCTATAATATTTTCTGAAGGATGCCAAGCTGTATGCAAGATCTTTTTGCTAAAGTCCAGACTGTCGACACTGATCTCATCTTTTCTCCGCTTGCCCCCCACGCACACTTTGCGTGGTTTTAGGATAGCTCGGGGTTTGCTGTTTTCCCTCGAGGCCTCAAGGGTGACATCGCGTTTGGTGTTGCGGTCAAACATCCTGAAGAAGTTGTTGTAGGAGCCTGTCATGATGACGCTGCAAGGCAGAGAGGAAACAGGGAGTGACTGAGTGCCGTAGACGTAGACTTTCTACAGCTAAGAGACGGAACACCGCAGCAAGCTTTGTAGTGTGACCACTGATTTTAGAAGCACTAAGGAAAGCAAGCTCTTGGGCTGGGTGAAGGGTGATGATAGACCTCCTTGCTATTTATCAATAGATTCCTTTAGATTATTTTGTTCCATAAGTCAGTCTAGTGGTTTTAAGGATCCCAGCCCACCTCCTTCACATCAGGATTCTGAGGCTGCAGTCAAGTCATGAGAATAGGAACGCTGAAAATAGCTGTCCTTGTATCGTGTTGTTTAGAGCCTGGTGGTCGTAGGAGTGACTGTGCTGCCTGACTGATAAGGCTTTCTGGCATCAGCCCTCTTCCCGCTATGAACTAGATCGAAATTCTGCCTTTTCTGAAAACTTATCTAAAAAATGGATCTCATCTTGGTCTTGGGAGGGAGTAAGCAAAAATTAGAATTTTAAAAGGATGTAGGATGAGGAAATAAGCCTTTGTAGTGGACTTACAGATGGTTGCCTGCTTTCCTAGGAAAGAGATATCAATGAGTATCTCTCATTGATAAAGAGAGCAGGGGGTGCCAGGAGCCTCTCAGAAGCCATGGACCAACTCTACTTAATGGTGACAGGCCAAGGGAAACATAATGTCCCTCAAGCAGCACCCTCTTATGGCTGACCCCAGAGAGGTGGGCTTGGCCTTATTTGTGGGTAAGGCTCCAACTGGCTGGTTAGGATGGGAGAACTTTGCATCTCGTTGTCTTGGGTTAGAGGAAGGTGAAGGAAAACTGACAAGACTGAGCCCTGGCCAGGGGGCTGAGTTTTTGGGTATTTGTTAGTTGTCCCGGAAATTAATCAAGGGCTAGATTTTGTTACCCTGGCCTGGGAAACCGATGCCATGAAATAGGGTGAGCAGTTATCATCTCATCACGTGGGGGTGCTGGGTGCTTTACCCCTAGCCTCATTTCCTTTTCCATCATTCCATGTTAAGGGGTTTACACAGGAGGGAAAGTGAGTGCATGTATGGTGTCACACAGCCAGTAAGTAGCCAAGTTGGGCCTCCAGATGCTGGAGCACAAGCATTAAGCCATTTGGCCTTATTGCTTCCCACGCACTGACCTCTGCTTCCATTACCACCACCCGACTTATTTTTAAACCGTAGGAGAAAGTCTTTTTATGGGGAAAAAAAAAAAAAGTAATCTCAACCTTATCTGGACCAAAAATAACATTTTCTCGGTTATGGAAAGAATCTGTAATGTGGTAGAAAGAATGTTCATTTTAGGATTTGAATTCTTCCTCTTGTCTCTACTACTTACAGTGATCTGCCCAAGCTCCTGAACTAGTATCCGGCTGAGTCTCAGTTTCCTCAGCTATAAAATGGGGACAGTGAAAGTAATTTTGATGGATGGTGGTCAGGATTGAAAAATCATGATGTGTGAAAGTACCTAGTAGGTATAGGTTTTGAGTCTTGGTTCAGATAGAAGGGGAACTTGAACAAAAAGAACCACAAATATTAAAAAAAATCTATTCATAATGAACAATGAATAAATTATCGATGGAAATTAAAATAACAGGGCAGGGATAGCTACTTTTCCTCTGAGGGTCTTTGTTCAACTAAGTAACAGTTGCTTTGCTCTGGGCCCTCTGGCCTCCACCAACTGGGTGGTGTGATCTGGGTCATCTACCATGTGGTGACTCCTTCTAGGCCTGCTGAGTGGAAGGCTGGTTTTGGATCACTGGCCCAAAAAACCCAACAGGGGTCAGAGAGGTAGAGCCTGTGCTCACTAGAAGCTCACCCTTCTGAGTGCTTTGCAGTGATAGAATTTCCCTGCTTTTCAGTAGGACTGCTGGTGCTGCCTTCACTAAGGAACAGCCCCTGGTAGCCTGGGCTGGCTTCTGGAAATCACAGCAGCATCTATTCGTCAAGCCAAAATAGAAACTGCAGGGAGGTAATAGGAAGTACTGTTGAAACCAAAAGCCTCAAATAGTCATAAATCCCTTTGAGGGCACAGAATAAATGAGGCTGATGAGAATTCAGTTCATGACCACCAGGCCTTAGGCCAGTCTCTGCTGGCAGCTCGAGGGATAATCTCCCATCCAGACAGTACACTTTATAGTCATTGGAATGGTTCATCCTCAAAATTTGCCAGGGGAGCTTCATTTTAGGTGTATGGACCCAGCTCTGGGAGGGTCTTGCCTGTATAAGGTAGGATTTTTGTGAGGTTAAAGGGTCACCTGATCCAGTTCTGAAAGAGGAGTCCAGGATCTTACCCATCACCTGTTCCTTTCCAGACTTGACCCCGAGGTCACCTGCTGGGCCACATGGTGCAGCCCTGCCAGGCCTCAGGGCCGATTCTGATGGCTCTTTGGTTGCACCCTCTTAGTATACATGGCTCAGGGCCAGTGCACGGAGAGGGCCCCCCGTGGAAGGTTCCCAGCCACCAGACCTTTCTTACCTGTCTGACCCATTCCACACACACTCAAATTTGTCAAAAATGCAGTCATTTTCATAGAGGGAGCACAGCTTGCTGCGGAGGTAGTCGTGAACCTAGAGGGGCAGGGAAAACATATTAAGAGGGTGTTAATTATTAATATTTTAAAAAATGATTCCTCTGTGAGAAGCTCCTCTTTGGATGGGAGCTGTTCATTCTTCCAGTGTAAATGTGGCTTGAATCAGATAGTTCTGGGTCTTAGCCCTTCTCAGCCTTGGGGCTTTAAGACAGTTTGGTGAGTTGTTTACATGGCACATGTGGATTAAACAAACTCGCTTATATAGATGGTGGCATAGAACAGGGCACAGTAAGTAGGGGATTCCCATTTTCTATGCCTATTTATTTTTTACTTTTGGTCAGTATCTTTTAAAAAACTTAATTTATTTTTTGCCATGCAGCAGGGCGTGCGAGATCTTAGTTCCCCAACTAGGGATTGAACACATGCTCCCTGCAGAGGAAGTGCAGTCGTCACCACTGGACCACCAGGGAAGTCTAAGCGCATTTAGACAGCACCATTCATTCAGCCTTTTATTCAATAAATATTTGTTGAATGCCAGCTCTATGCTTGGGATAGAGCCATGAACAGAATACCCTTGGGGTGCTTTCCTCCCAGTGCTGGGGAAGAGACTGTGTAGCCCAGTAAATACATAAGATATTTTCTTTTTTTTTGATTTTTAAATTTTATTTGTTAACTGGAGTATAATTGCTTTACAGTGTTGTATTTCTGCTGTGAAATAACAAGTATAAGATATTTTAGATGGTGATAAAATGAGAACAAAAAAAAAGTGGAAAAAGGGTAGTGGGAGCTCTGGGGGATTATTTATACAAGGCGAGTAGTCAAGTTCACCTGAGAAGGCGACACTGGAGCAGGAACCTAGAGAAAATGAGTGCATCTCAGTGGTATCTGAGGAAAGGCTTTCCAAGGATAAATGAAAGTGTTAGTCACTCAGTCGTGTCCAATTCTTTGTGATCCAATGGACTGTAGCCAGGCTTCCCTGTCCCTGGAATTCTCCAGGCAAGAATACTGGAGTGGGTTGCCATGTCCTTCTCCAGGGGATCTTCCCGACCCAAGGATGGAACCTGGGTCTCCCGCATTGCAGGCAGTTTCTTTACCACTGAGCTACTAAGCATTGAGAACAGCTAATATAATGGCCCAGAGGCAGGAGTCCTGGAGGCAGTGGGGTAGAGGGTGGCAAGGAGCAGAGTGGGGGGCCTCAGCGTGTGCCAACCAGTTCCCATAGGGCCCTTACTCTGAGTGATGTGAACAGACGTCATGGGAAGGGTGCTGCGCTTGCCGTATTGTGACAGACTGTAAGCCCCTGCAGGGCCAAAGGCAGGGAGGCTGGGTGTAACCTGCTCGACAGATAATGGTTTGGACCAAGGTGAGCAGTAGTGGGAGGTGGTCAGAGTCTTGCCGAGTTTGGAAGGACAGTTGATAGGACTTGCGGATGGAGCCACTGTCAAGTGTGGAGAGGAAAATGGGAGTCAGAGATGGCTCCTGAATCGTGCTTTTGAGCAAGCAGAAGGATGGAGTGGCCATGTTCACTTTGGGGTTGGATAATTTGGAAATGTCTGAGCAAGGGGGGAATGCCCAGTAGACGCTGGTGTGCACAGTGCAGCCCTGGATTATGTGGCAATCCTCTTCTGGTTCATTTTTCAGTGAAGTAAGAAGCAAGGTTATCAGCTGAGCGTGAAAAAGGCCAGGGGCGGGGAGGTGGTTGGCAACAGTGCTTGGCTCCTGGAAGGCACTGAGGGCTGCTTGAAGTTGTTGAATGTGAATTTATTTTTAAAAACATTTTGTCTATGTCACCTTTGTTGTGGCACTCGGGATCTTTAGTTGGGGCATGCAGACTCTTAGTTGTGGCATGATCTAGTTCCCTGACCAGGGATTGAACCCCAGCCTCCTGCATTGGGAGTGCAGAATCATAGCTGCTGGACCAGTAGGGAAGTCCCCAGGTATGAATTTTATTTTTTTATTTATTTTCAATTTTTAATTTGAGGCTAATTACTTTACAGTGTTGTGGTGGTTTTTGCCATACATTCGAATGAATCAGCCATGGGTGTACATGTGTTCCCCATCCTGAACCTCCCTCCCACCTCCCTCCTCATCCCATCCCTCAGGGTCATCTCTGTGCACCAGCCCTGAGCACCCTGTCTCATGCATTGAACCTGGACGGGCAATCTATTTCACATATGATAATATACATGTTTCAGTGCTATTCTCTCAAATCATCCCACCCTCGCCTTCTCCCACAGAGTCCAAAAGTCTGTTTACATCTGTGTCTCTTTTGCTGTCTTGCATATAGGGTCATCGTTACCATCTTTCTAAATTCCACATATATGTGTTAATATACTGTATTGGTGTTTTTCTTTCTGGCTTACTTCACTCTGTATAATAGGCTCCAGTTTCATCCACCTCATTAGAACTGATTCAAGTGTATTCTTTTTAATGGCTGAGTAATATTGCATTGTGTATATGTACCACAGCTTTCTTATCCATTTGTCTCCTGGTGGACATCTAGGTTGCTTCCATGCGCTGGCTATTGTAAACAGTGTTGCGATGAACATTGGGGTACACGTGTCTCTTTCAATTCTGGTTTCCTTTGTGTGTATGCCCAGCAGTGGGATTGCTGGGTCATATGGCAGTTCTATTTCCAGTTTTTTAAGGAGTCTCCACACTGTTCTCCATAGTGGCTGTACTAGTTTGCATTCCCACCAACAGTTCCTTTTTCTCTGCACCCTCTCCAGCATTAATTGTTTGTAGATGTTTTGATAGCAGCCATTCTGACCACTGTGAGATGGTACCTCATTGTGGGTTTGATTTGCATTTCTCTGATAATGAGTGATGTTGAGCATCTTTTCGCGTGTTTGTTAGCCACCCAGATGTGAATTTCAAATAAGTCTGGTCAGCATGGTTGGGTGTTTCTCTCCAGCTGCATTCAGCAACTCAGGTGAGTATGGTGAGTAGGCCGATGATTGAGGCTTGGAGCATAGTAATCTGGGTGCCATTTTCAGTTCTTCCTGAGATCCATTGTGGGGAGTGGTAATGACATTAGGTATACGTAATATGCCAGCTTGTTATTATTAGCCGGGCTCTTTATCCATAAGATCTCATCTCATCTCTAATATCATCTTAGGTTGTGGGTACTATCGTTCTCTTCACTTTAATGGAGCATGCACGGCAGTGTATGACATCAGGTGTCCAAGATCACATAGCAGAGGAAATGACAGCATGGGAAGTGAACCAGGGGTCTGGGTTCTGGTGCACCTGCTCCTGCCAGCTCTAGCAGTCTGCCTCCCACTCGCTCTGCCTCATTGGACTCGCCTTATGTAGTCTCAGTCCTAGACAGCTGGGATGATGAACTGAAGTGAGGCCAAGAGGCAGGCAGAACTGGGTGAAGGCAGAAAGATGTCATGGAAAGCACAGTTTGATTTGGTTTAGATGAAGAGTGATGGTTCATGATCTCTCTCTCTGCAGCCTGGGCCCCTCTCCTCCCTTGCGCCAGGGTTCTATCAGATGCTGAGCTCAGAGGCTCAGCTGTGTGCTTAGCCCTGGGCAGAGGAATAAGGTCAGATTCATTCCATGTTTCATTAGATGTTTGGGATATTTGAAAAGCTTTTATTTGGACAGAGTAAAGATTTCTAACTCTGCAAATTAACTTCCTTCACCCTTACACTTGTGTTCCCAAATAGCTCTGGTCCTTTTCAGGGTATCTGCTTCAGGGTTATGGTGACAAGTGAATCCATTGGCAGCTGGGCTTATGGCTTTGTTAGATGGGGAGAATGAGGGCGAGGCTTGTGTCCTAAGCTTCGGAATTCTGCCATAAATTAACTCACTGTCCTCCCTTCCTCTCCTACCACCTCTTGTGCCTATTAGGAGTGTCTCAGATCTGATAGGGAAGGCCATTTTGTTTGTAGGGCCATTTCTGCTTGTTGAAGTTCTCTAGTTATTGTGAAGAATCTTTAAGTAAAGTAGAAGAGTCCCAGGACAAAGAGAGGGCTGATGCTAGATCTTCACAAACTTTTTCTAAAAAGGGCCAAATTGTAAATATTTATACTTTGTGGGTCATGTAGCCTCAGTTACAACTATCCAACTGTACCTTTGTAATGCAAAAGTAGCCATAATACATAAATGAATGAGTTAAGAGTTGTGTTCCAATAAGACTTTATTTACAAATACAGGTGGCAACTTCTGGGTCATAGTTTGCCTAACCCTTGACTATAAGTCTTGACTCTAATTCCCTTTCTCCCCAGTTAGCAGACTGTTTCCTTGAAGGAAAGGGATGGGGGAGGTAAGGACATCCACTGGGGTCACACTTTTCTTCTGATGGTTGGAAGATATTGACCTCAAGAATTGATGTATTTTCTAGAAAGCAAGCCTAATTCTTGCCTTTTCTTGACTTTATCATTGACTTGCTTCCAAGATTTGTGTTAACAGAGGGAGACGAGGAGGAGTGGGCTTCTGAAGGGGAACAGTGGCAGGCTGGAATTAATCCGGTAGGCAAAGGAAGCCACGTTTGTTATCCTCATACTCCAGATCTCCTACCTTTTGGAGGAAAAAGATGTGCAAAATAGATCCTCTTTTAAATCTTATCTCTCCCTACTCCTTCCTTTTATCTGTTATGGGGCACTTTTTTTTTTTTTTCAATATTTCCTCAAACTTTTATTTACTTTTTTGAGTACCATCTTTTAATTGAAGTTTTAGTTGAGTTACAGTGTTGTGTTACTTTCAGGTATATTTTTATTCAGATTGTTTTCCCTTATAGGTCATTACATAAAATATTGAATATAGTTCCCTGTGCTATACAGTAGGACTTTGTTGGTTGTATCTTTTATCTTATATACGCTGCTGCTGCTGCTAAGTTGCTTCAGTCGTGTCCGACTCTGTGAGACTCCATAGCCGGCAGCCCATCAGGCTCCTCCGTCCCTGGGATTCTCCAGGCAAGAACGCTGGAGTGGGTTGCCATT
The DNA here is from genome assembly GCF_001704415.2 of Capra hircus. Lineage (NCBI taxonomy): Eukaryota > Metazoa > Chordata > Mammalia > Artiodactyla > Bovidae > Capra > Capra hircus. The sequence goes on along the minus strand of NC_030814.1, from coordinate 52,668,071 downwards.
TCCTTCTCCAGTGCATGAAAGTGAAAAGTGAAAGTGAAGTCGCTCAGTCGTGTCCGACTCTTAGAGACCCCATGGACTGCAGCCTGCCAGGCTCCTCCATCCATGGGCTTTTCCAGGCAAGAGTACTGGAGTGGGGTGCTATTGCCTTCTCCCTATCTTCTATATAGAGTAGTGTAAATATGTCAATCCCAAACTCCTAATTTATCCCCCCTGCCTTTTCCCCTTTGGTAACTATAAATTTGTTTTCTATGTCTGTGTGTCTATTTCTGATTCATATGTAAGTTCATTTGTATTATTTTTTTGTAGAGTCTACATATAAGTGATATCATACAATATCTATCTTTCTCTGACTTATTTTGCTTAGTATGATAATTTCTAGGTCCATTCATGTCATTGCAAATGGCATTATTTCATTCTTTTTTTGGCTGAATATGTATATGAATCTGCCTGCCAATGCAGGGGAGGCAGGTCTGTGGGTTCGATCCCTAAATAGGGAAGATACTCTGGAGAAGGAAATGGCAGCTCACTCTAGTATTCTTTCCTGGGAAATCCCACGGACAGAGGAGCCTAGTGGGCTACAGTCTATGGTGTTGTAAGAGTCGGACATGACTTAAGTGACTAAACCACCACCACGTGTATATATACACATCAATCTTTTTCTTTATACCAATATTTCTTTCAAAATTCCATTCATCTGGAATTTTGTCTTACAGAAACACCACAGGTGAGTGATAAATATCAAAACATGTGTGCTTTGGAAGAGTGGGCCCCTCAGTGGAGGAACCTCATTACCAAGAACTCTATAACTAAAAGTCAGGAAGGATTCAAGGAGAGAACCTAGTCTGAGCCCTTGTTTTCTCCTCTCAGTATCTATGTTCCCGGGAACTTCTGGCAACTCCAGGTGAGGACATCTACAGGAGAAGATCAGTAACTATGAAGGTATGCTACATAGAATACGTACATACATACATATGTATATATGAAAGTGAAAGTCACTCAGGTCCGACTCTTTGCGACCCCATGGACTGTATAATCCGAGGAATTCTCCAGGAGAGGATATTGGAGTGTGTAGCCTTTCCCTTCTCCAGGGGATCTTCCCAGCCCAGGGATCGAACCCAGTTCTCCTGCATTGCAGGAGGATTCTCTACCAATGGAGCCCGAGGGGAAGCTCTCTCTCTCTATGTGTGTGTATATATCTTCTGTCGTAAAGAGAAATCTTAGGCAGAGAACATCAACCATTCACTATCAGAGGAGAGGAAAAAGTAAGACACAGACACAAAAAGCAAAGTAAGAGGGAACTTAAGACTCATCCTATTAACTATTTCTCTCTTCATGTTTCAAATATTGTTTCTTTGCTCTGTTCCTATGAGCTTGGGCATGACACTCTTAACACTAGGCTGAGTCTCCCAACACAGAGATTCTTACATCGTGTACTTGTGGAGTCTGCTGTGTATAGCTGATAGACCACTCTAGCCTGGCAAGATTAAACTCTGTTGCTTTGTTCTTCTATTTCAGGGGTTGATGAATTTTTTCTGTGAGGGGTCAGACAATAATATTTTAGGCTTTGTGAACCATAGGTCTCTGTCACAATGACCCAGCTCTGCCCTTGGAGCATGTAGGCAACTGTAGACAATAGGTAAATGACCAGGTGTGACTGATTCAATGAAACTGTTTTTCCAAAAACAGATGCGGGGCTAGATTTGGCCCACAGGTTTGTCAACTCCTGTTCTATAGGAGAATGTGAAAACAGCTCATTATACTTAAGTCTGCAGCTTCTTATTCTTGGAAACATGCTTGAGATCAGCTGATGGATATATTAAGAGACTAGGAGTATCACCTGTATGTCTCCCTGCTCAGGGGAGGCACAAATAGTTGATGACAGAATTCCTAAACACTGGCCCAGTCCTTAAAATTTGTTTAAATTTTATTTTTATTTACATTAGAGTATAGTTTATCAACAATGTTGTGTTAGTTTCAGGTATAAAGCAAAGTGATTCAGTTACATATATATCTATTCTCTTTCAGACTCTTTCCCCATACAGGTTTTTACATAATACTGAATATAACCCCCTATGCTATTCAGTAGGACCTTCTTCATTGTCTGTTTTATATATAGCAGTGTGTATATGTTAATCCCAAACTCCAATTTATATATTTAATACTCCCCTTTTCCCATTTTGTATACATACATATCTACTTTTTATCAGATTCTTTTTCCTTAGAGATTATTACATAATATTGAGTATAGTTCATGTAGATTCATGTTGGTTATCTCTTTTATATAAAGTAGTATGTATGTATCAGTCTCAAATTCTTAATTTATCCTTCCCACCCTTTCTCCCGTAACCAAAATTGTTTTCTATGTCTGTAGGATTATTTGTTTTGTATATGAAATTTCATTTGTATAGTTTTCTTTTAGAACCTCCATATAAATATCATATTTGTCTAACTCTGGCTTATTTAGTATGATAATCTCTGCATGCATCCATGTTGCTGCAAATGGCAATATTTCATTCTGTTTTTACAGCTGAGTATTAATTCCATTGTGTGTGTATGTACACACACACACGCACACATATACACCATATCTTCCTTATCGATTTATCAGAGACAGATGATGGACATATAGGTTGCTTCCATGTTCTGGCTGCTGTAAATAGTGCTGCTATGAATACTGCAGTGCATATTTCTTTTCAAATTATGGTTTTCTCTGGATATATGCATGGGAGTGGGATAGCTGGATCACGTGGTAACAGTCTTTTTAGTTTTTTAAGGAACTTCCACAGTGGCTGTACCAGTTTACATTCCTACCAACGGAAAGGAGCACTTTTAAGGGAAGGCATACATATGAGTGTGCTGAGCAGGGAGAAACACTTGGTCAAGCAGGTTTCTGTAATGCAGGCTTCTTAAAGTTCTGCAATAATCAAGGAATTATAAAATTATAAGAGGGAAATAGAATATTAATTCAGTATATTCACTCCAAATTTATATTTTTGGTAGTGGGTGTACCAAATAGTGCAATGAAGATAAGTAGGATTGAAGAGGGCAGAGCAATGAGGGTTATCATTTGGGCAGTGGTGTTTCTTTTAAGATCTAGCTCAGCCTGTCCCCTTCTTTATGATCCATTGCTGACCATTCCCCTTTAGCATTTGTCTTAACAGAAACACCACAGGTGAGTGGTAAATATCAAACCATGTGTGGTTTGAAAATGTGGGCCCCTTATTGCAGGGACCACATTACCAAAAACTCTATAACTAAGTCTCAAAAGACAAAAGTCAGGAAGGCCTCAAAGGAAGACCCTGGTCTGAGCCCTTATTTTCTCCTCCCAGCACCTACATTCTGGGAGCTCCTGACTGCCTTCAAGTGAGGAGAGCTACAGGACAAGATCATTGGCTATGAAGGTATGCTGCATATATATTCTGTCAAAGAAGATCAACTGTTCACCATCAGAGGGGAGAAAAAGGTAAGACACAGACATAAGAAGAAGCATCTAGAGAGCAGAGTAAGAAAGAACTCAAGACTTGTCTTATTTGATGCTTCTCTCTTCATGTTCCAAATATTGTTTCTGCGCTCTTTTTAGTTTTTTAAGGAAACTCCATACTGTTCTTCATAGTGGCTGTACCAATTTACATTCCTACCGACTGAAGGGAGCACTTTTAAGGGAAGGCATACTTGTGAGTATTCTGAGCAGGGAGAGAACAGGTTTTGGAAACACCTGGTTAAGCAGGCTTCTATGAGGTAGGCTTCTCAGAGTTCTGCAATGATCAAGGAATTATAGAATTATAAGAGGGGAATAGAATGTTATTTCATTTTAGTATAGTCACCCCAAATTTCTGTTTTCAGAGGGGGAGTACCAAATAGTGCCTTGAAGATAATTAGGATTGAAGGGGAAGAGCATTAAGGGTTAAGAATGGGGCAGTGGTGTGCCATTTAAGGTCTGGCTCAGCCTGTCCCCTTCTTTAGGAACCCTTACTGACCATTCCCCTATGAAATTTGTCTTACAGGAACATCACAGGGGAGTGGTAAGTATCAAACAGAGCATGTGCACTTTGAAAATGTGGGCCCCTTATTGCAGGAACCACATTACCAGGAGCTCTATAACTAAGTCTTAAAAGACAACAGTCAGGAAGGACTCCAAGGGAAAACCTAGTCTGAGCCCTTATTTTCTCCTCCCAGCACCTACATTCTGGAAGCTCCTGACTGCCTTCAGGTGAGGACATCTATAGGAAAAGGTCATCGACTATGAAGGTATGCTGCATATATATATTCTATTGCAGGAAAAAGCTTAAGTAAAGAAGATCGGGTTTTTGCCATCAGAGGAAAGAAAAAGGTAAGACACAGACTCAAGAAAGATCTAGAGAGCAGGGCAAGAAAGAACTTAAGACTCATCCTATTAGCTGCTTCTCTCTTCATGTTTCAAATATCGCTTCTGTGCTCTGTTCCTATGAGCTTGGGTGTGGCCCCCTCGACACTAGGCTGAGCCTCACAACTCAGACGTGCTCACATCATGGACTTGTGGAGCCTGCTGTTGTATGACTGATCGACCGCTGTAGGCCTGGCAAGATTAGACTCTATTGGTTTGTTCTACTTCAGGGGTTGACAAACTTTTCCTGTGAAAGGTCAGACAATGAATGTGTTAGGGTCTGTGAGCCACAATGTCACAGTGACCCAACTCCGCCATTACAGGATGAAGGCAGCTACAGACAATAGTTAAGCAATCAGGTGTGGCTGACTCGATGACACTGCTTTTATAAAATATAGGGGGCTGGATTTGGCCCAGAGGTCACAGTTTGTCAACCCCTGTTCATAGAAAAAGGTGACACTAGGTCATCATGCTTAAGGCTACAGCTTCGTATTCCTGGAAACATGCTTGAGATCAGTTGATGGGGATGTATGAAGAGACCGAGGAGTATCACCTGTATGTCTCCCTGCTCAGGGAAGGTGCCAGTAGTTAATGACAGAATTCCTACATGCTGGAGCAGTCCTTATAATCTTTTTAATTTTAATTTGATTTTGGAGTATAAAATTTATAAAATGTTTATTTTATAGTTGATTTACAATGTTGTGTGTTTCAGGTGTACAGCAGAGTGATTCAGTTACATACATATATCTATCTTTTTCAGAGTCTTTTCCCATATAAGTTATAATATTGTATATAGTCCCCTGTGCTATTCAGTAGGAACTTCTTGGTTATTTTATATATATATACAGCAGTGTGTATATGTTAAATGCAAACTCCAAATTTATCCCCTCCCTTTTTCATTTGGTAACCATAAATTTGTTTTCTATGTCTGTGGGTCTATTTCTCTTTTATATATAAGTTCATTTATATCATTTTTTTGAATCCTTGTTAAAAGTGTCATCATATTAGCCTTTCTCTGGCTTATTTCTTTTCTCCATGTCTAAACATACTGCAAGTGGCTGGAGTAATATTCCATTGTGTGTGTATATACACACACACATATATATACACACACATACATACACCACATGCTCTTTATCCTTCATCAGTGACTGATGATGGACATTTAGTTTGCTTTCATGTCTTGTCTATTGTAAACAGTGCTAGGAACCATGGGGTGCATGTGTTTTTTCAAATCATGATTTTCTCCAGATGTATGCCCAGGAGTGGGACTGCAGGGTTTTATGGTAACTATCTTTTCATATTTTTAAGGAACTTCCATACTGCTCACCACAGTGGCTGTACTCGTTTGCATTCCCACCAACTGTTCAGAGCACTTCTATAGCAAAGGCATACATAACTAGTGTTCTGAGCAGGGAGAAATGCTTGGTTAAGCAGGCTTCTCAAGAGTTCTGCAATGATGAAGGAATTATAAAATTATAAGAGGGGAATAGAATATTATTTTAATATAAGCACCCCAAATATCCGTTTTTGGTAGGGGGAGAACCAAATGCTGCCCCAAAGATAATTAGGATTGAAGGAGGCAGGGCAGTAAGGTTATAAATTGGGCAGTTGTGTGCCTTTTAAGATCTGGCTTAGTCTGTGCCCTTCTTTGTGAACCATTCTTGACCCCTAACCATTCCCCTTTGGCTTTTTTTTTTTTTTAACAGAAACACTACAGGTGAGTGGAAGTGTGGACCTGTTATTGCAGGAACCACATCACCAAGAACTCTATGACTAGGCGTTAAAAGACAAAAGATGGGAAGGAACAGCACAGTCTGAGCCTTTGTTTTCTCCTTCAAGCATCTACATTCTGGGAGCTCCTGACTAATTCCAAGTGAGGACATCTATAGGAGAAGATCATTAAGTACGAAGGTATGCTGCATATATATATTCTCTCATAAGAAGAAATCTTCGGCAAAGAACACTGACTATTCACCATCATTCACCATCAGAGGAGAGAAAAAGGTAAGACTCAGACACAAGAAGCACGTAGAGAGCAGAGTAAGAGGGAGCTTAAAGCCTGTCGTATTAGATGCTTCTCTCCATGTTCCAAATATTGCATCTTTGCTCTGCTCCTATGAGCTTGGGTATGGCCCTCTTAACACTACGCTGTCTCCCAACACAGAGGTTCTCACTTGACATACTTGTGGAGCCTGCTGTGTATAGTGGATAGACCACTCTAGCCTGGCAAGGTTAGACTCTATTGGTTTGTTCTTCTATTTCAGGGGTTGGCAAACTTTTACTGTAAAGGGTCAGACAATAAATATTTTAGGCTTTGTGAGCCATATTGTCTCTGTCACAATGACCCGACTCTGCCCTTGTAGGCAACCGTAGACAATCTCAATAAAACTGCTTTTCAAAAAACAGATGCGGGGCTGGATTTGGCCCACAGGTCAGTTTGTCAACCCCTATTCTATAGGAAAATGTGAAAATAGTTCATTATATTAATACTTAAGGCTAAGCTTCTTATTCCTGGAAATATGCTTGAGATCAACTGATAGATGTATGAAGACACCTAGAACTATCACCTGTGTATCTCCCTGCTCAGGTGAGGTGCTAGTAATTGATGACAGAGTTCCTTCCCACCAGACCAGTCCTTATACTTTTTAAAAAATTTAATTTTGATTTTACATTATAGTTGATTTATAATGTTGTGTTGGTTTCAGCACAGTGATTCAGTTATACATTATGCATTGTTTTTTAGATTCTTTTCCTATACAGGTTAAAATAGAATATTGAATATAGTTTCCTGTGCTATTCAGTAGGACCTTTTTGATTCTCTATTTTATATATACAGTAGTGTGTTTATGTTAATCCCAGACTCCAAATTTATCTCCCCTTTCCCCATTTGGTAACCATAAATTTGTTTTCTACTTCTGTGGGACTATTTCTGTTTTGAGTATAAATTATTTCTATCATTTTTTAAAAAAATCCCCATATAAATGATAACATACGATATTTGTCTTTCTCTGGCTTGCTTTACTTAGTATGATAATATTAGGAACATCCGTGTTGCTGCAAATGGCTGAGTAATATCCCTGTGCGTATATATGTAAGGTATGTATGTGTGTATATATACACACACCCCACATCTTCCTTATCCATTCATCAGCAACAGGTGATGGATAGTTAGGCTGCCTCTATGTCTTAGCTATTGTAAGTAGTTCTATGGGCAGGTGCATGTATCAAGTTATGATTTTCTCTAGCTGTATGCCCAGGAGTGGGATTGTTCAGTCGTATGTTAACTCGCCTTTTAATTCTGCAATGAACCTCCATACTGTTCTCTACAGTGTCTGTAATGGTTTACATTCCTACCAGCTGTACAGAGCACTTTTAAGGTAAGGCATACCCATGAGTGTTCTGAGCAGGGAGAAACTCTTGGTTAAGCAGGTTTCTATAATGCAGGCTTCTCAGAGTTCTGCAATGATCAAGGAATTATAAAATGATAAGAGGGGACTACAATACTATTTTATCTTATCGTCAGCACCCCAAATTTGTTTTTGGTAGGGGAAGTACCAAATAGCGCCTTGAATAATTAGGATTAAAGGGGGCAGAGCATTAAGGGTTATAAATTGGGCAGTGCCATTTAAGGTCCTGCTCAGCCTGTCCCCTGACCATTCCCCTTTGGCACTGTTTTACAGAAACCCTCCAGGTGAGTGGTAAGTATCAAACACAGCATGTGCACTTTGAAATTGTGGGCCCCTTATTGCAGGAATCACCTCACCAAGAACTCTATGACTTAAAAGACAACCTTTTACAGGAACAGTTTGTCAATCCCTGAAATAGAAGAATGCACAAATAGAGTCTCCCAGCACAGAGGTTCACCAGACCTTAAAAGTCAGGAAAGATTCAAAGGGAAAACCTAGTCTGAACCCTTATTTTCTCCTTCCAGCCTCTTACTCTCTGGGAGCTCCTGACTACCTCCAGGTGAGGACATCTACAGGAGAAGATTATGGACTATGAAGGTATACTCCATATATATACTGTTAGAAAAAAGAAACGTTAGGCAGAGAACATCGACTGTTCACCATCAGAGGAGAGAAAAAGGTAAGACCCAGACACAAGAAACATCTCTGAGAAGCCTGTACCATAGAAACCTGCTTATCCAACTGTTTCTCCCTCTCAGTACACTCACGTGGATGCCTTACCTTAAGGCTCATCCTATTTGATCCTTCTCTCTCCATGTTCCAAATACTGTTTCTTTGCTCTGTTCCAGTGAGCTTGGGTATGGCCTTCTTGACACTAGGCCGAGTCTCCCAACACAGAGATTCTCACATCATGTACTTGTGGAGCCTGCTGACCTTATAATCTCTTTTAACTGTGTTCCAGACACTCACTCAATGAGTCTGTTTACCATTTCTGATATAGTGTATTACCACCTTTGGTATGGTATATAAACTTAACTAGATTGCTCTCAAATACACCATCTAAAATAAATTTTTGCATTGTTTAATTTCCATACATGGGTTCTATTTCTTAGTATTCTACAAAGATTTCTAAACTTACTACTTGCCAAATGTAGTTTGAGAACCATGAGTTTAAAATGCTAATTACTTTATGGCACAGCTAGTTAGCTTTGTTGTTAAGTCTTTGTCTAAAATAAGAGTACCATAGATTAGCTGAGAAATCTGCTGTTGAAAACGCAGCCACAAAAATGAAGCTTTCATTTTGGAAGAAAAGTCAGTTTCAGACCCATTGAGAAAGGCAAGCTCCTCTCCAGGGTAATGCTTACTTGGAAGTGAAAGTCGCTCAGTCGTGTTGGACTCTCTGCGACTCCATGGACTGTATAGTCCGTGGAATTCTCCAGGCCAGAATACTGGAGTGGGTAGCCTTTCCCCTCTCCAGCAAATCTTCCCAACCCAGGAATCGAACCAGGGTCTCCTGCATTGCAGGCAGATTCTCTACCAACTGAGCTAATAGGGAAGCCCCAATGCTTACTTAGGAATAATTAAAACATAGTTTTAACGGTTCAGTTTTTAATTCTTACTTTACTAGTTATGCTTAAAACCTATCTCTATACAAGTATTCTTTACTTACTATGATCCTGGTAATGAATATGGTATAATTAAAAAATAAAGTGCCAATTGCTCCCCCACGCTGTAGCCTAATCCACTCTTTAGCTGGGGCTCTCCAGCAGGCCACACCTCTGTCAACAACACCCTCCTAGCTTCTAGTTCTCGCACCTAACACCAAATGGTTGGGCTGTTAGCAGGAGCCTGAGGGCAAGGGTTAGGGAGGAGTAAGACTGCAAGCACACAGGGGATGCTGTTTGAACCACAAGGTGAACCACAGGGCTTAACTAGACTACCTCCACCTCATCTGCAGTTCTGGCCCCCAAACCTTTTACAGCATCACAGTCAGCCATCAAAGTGCTCAGTGTCCTCAGCCTCCTCTCTGAACATTTCCTGCTTCTCCCGAGGCCTCTCGTGTGGCCGCTGGACTTCTGCTTTCGTGTGCCAAGGTGAGTGGGCCCTGCGGTCCTCTGGACCATCATTCCTGCCTCAGCTCCTTCAAAGTCATGCCATCAAACACTACTTCCTGCTCCCCATCCTTCTTACAGTCATCAACAGGCCCTCTGCCTCAGGCTTGGAAGCCTCTCTAGTGCCTCGATCTCTCTTCCATCACCATTCCTGCCATCATTCTTAGGAATTCAAACACTCTGGACTCTTACTTAGCCTCATTCTTTTCAATGAGTTTTGTCCTTTGCTTTCATGGTCATATTATGAGCCTTGTCATCACTGTAACTGTGTTTGTCTAGTGAATATCACCCTATTGCTGCCTCCTATCATTTTAGTTCAAGCCCTTTAGTGTTTTGATTCTATCAGTTCTTCATTTCCCTCCTTACCTACCTTAGATTCAGTGGCCCTCATTCCAATCACTCCTTTAATCAATACCTTCAAAAAACTTGCCTTTTTCCCTACTTCCCTTGTAGTCAGTTGGTAAAAGCCCACCACTGGTTAAATCTAACTTTCTGCCCTTCCTTACCTGAACCAAGCAGGCTCATGTGGCTGGGAAGAAACATACAATCACACAGATTTGTCTTACTTAAAATATATAAATAAGTGGATCCCACTGCAACCCTACCATAGTGCCCTAGTCAATTTGCTCTTTTAGAGGAATATTTTACACTTTCCCTTCTCACTCAGCTAATGATCTTGCTTCTTATTTGACTGCAACATAGAAGCAGAAACCATCTGTATGTTCCCATCACAAATCTGCATCTGTAGCTGTTTTTACTCTTCTCGCTTTCCTTTGATAGATGAATGGTCCAACTCATCTATATCTAATTCTGCAACGGAGTATGTTCCTTGAGAAGCTGACTGCTTTAGTTAGCCCACTCTTTACTGGCTTCTGTCACCCTAAAACAAGCTATGATGCCTTCCTCAATCCTGCATCCTCTTCCAGCTACTACCCAATTTCTCTGTTCCTCTTCAAAACAAACTCTTTCCAAATTTCACTACGTTCACATCCTCCATTTATGATCTCTCTTGAACCCACTCCAATCAGACATTTATCCCTACCACTTCACCTCTGTCACCTGATAATTTCCATGTCACTAAATCCAGTGGCCCTTTCTCAGTCCTCTCTTGATTCAACAACAACTCTTGATTCAGCAGTTGGTGACTTCCTCCTTGAGACGGTTTCTCCAGTTGGCTTCCAGGCACCTCTCAGCTTCTTACCCATCTCACCAGCACTTTTCTCCAACTTCTCTTGCCAATGCATTCCCTCTTCCTAGCCTGTAATCCCTAGGGCCTCCAGGTTAGTACACTGACCTGCCTACCAGCTGTTTCTGGATATCGAAGTGGCTCACCGTGTCTTTTACTCTACATTGTAAGCCCCTGCAGGCCGAGGCTGACTCGGAGCCCTCCAGGGCCTGGTGTGCATGTGCGCGGGCGGGGGTCTGTACCTGGTAAGTCTCGACGGGGCGGTTTTCCATGTTGAGATCCCAGACTTTGACGGTCAGATAGTCTCTGGTCATGATACACCTCCCACTGTGGCTGAACTTCACGTCCGAAATTGAAGAGATAATTTCAGAGAAAAATGACCTGTTGCTTGGATCTTCTGGCTCTTCAAAAACTGCAGAACAAAAAGCAAAACACAACAAATTTAGTACCTCCTTATTAACTGATGTGAACGTGTTTGGGCCAGCTAGAAAGCCAACCGTCTAACTTGGCATAGGGTTGGAATCGGCAGAATGTAAATTGCTCGCAGACCTGTCAGCTCCCTGGCAGTAGAACAAGCTGCCACTGGTTTCTATATCATGTTTCTCATGGAAGGACTCTCATGGGGCTTGTCCCATTCACAGAGCTGACCGCTTGCACAGGCTCTGTTTCACATTTCCCCATGGTCGCTAGGTATCATTGTGATACCAGCAATGGTATACATTGCTACATACCAAAATGCAGTCTTCTTAGATGCTTATTTTTTTTTCTACTTTTTTGAGATGTAATTCATATACCATAGGATTTACTCATCTGAATTTTATACTTTATGTTATTATATTAAAGATAATGCCACCAACCATGCAATCATCAACCAAGCCTAAATTTGGGATGTTTGTATTATCGCCTCCCCCCACAAGAAAACCTGAACTACCTCATCCCTATTAGCACTTACTCCTGTTCCCTAATTTCTGCAGCCCTAGGCAAACACTAATCTATTTTCTTATTTTATGAAATTGCCTATTCTAAAAATTTTACATGAATGGAATCATACTATACATATATTTTATACTACATATTATATACCATATAATGCTGCTATGAATATTCATGTACAAGTTTTCGTGTGAACATATGTATTCATCTCTCTTGGATCATGATGTTTAATAGCGGGACTTTGCTGCCAGACTGCCTTAGGCTTAAGGTCAGACTACCGTTGTCTAGCTGTGTGACCCTGGGCAAGTTATTTAACTTTCCTGAGCCTCAGTCTCATAGGTAAAGTCTGGCTACAATGCCTTTTGTCTGTGTTTTCTATTTGCTCTGGTATCCAGTTGCTGCTTTTCTTTTCCCATAGAGTCAGCTGACTTTCACTTACAGGAGTAAAAGACACTGAAGCTTATTGTAAGCTGCCTTATTTCATCTTTCTAACCTTTTTTTGAACTTCTCTAGTTCAAACTGAATATATACCATACCTCTGGATATTTCCCATTTTTATGTCCTGATGGTTCCTCCTTCAATTGTGTCATATTTTGCTTGATTCATATGCCTCATCTTTTACTTACATATTGTTTATTTTAGACCAAATGATCTTTTCTCAGAAGTCGTATCACACTTGGTCTGGCCCGTTCACTTACCATTTGCCTGGGTTCTGTCCCAAAGAAAGCATCATTTTTCACATTAGTATTTAACAATCCACAGCTTATCTCACCTAGGATGTGAGCTTCTTGAAGGCAGAATTTTGTTTTTTCTTATCTTTGTACTAAGGGTTTTGCACATAAATGTTCAATAAACATTGGTTGCTTAAGTTGCAGGATACAAAATCAATACACAGAAATCACTTGCATTTCTATATACTAACAATGAAAAATCAGAACGAGAAATTAAGGAATCAATCCCATTCACCACTGCAACAAAAAGTATTAAATATCTAGGAATAAACTTTCCTAAGGAGAGAAAAGAACTGTACACAGAAAATTATGAGACACTAATGAAAGAAATCAAAGATGACATAAACAGTTGGAGAGAGATTCCATGTTCCTGGGTAGGAAGAATCAATATTCTGAAAATGACTATACTACCAAATGCAATCTACAGATTCAATGTGATCCCTATCAGATTACCAATGGCATTTTTCACAGAACTAGAACAAAAACTTTCACAATTCATATGAAACACAAAAGACCCTGAATAGCACAGCAGTCTTGAGAAAGAAGAATGGAGCTGGAGGAGTCAACCTTCCTGACTTCAGGTTATACTACAAAGCTACAGTCATCAAGACAGTATGGTACTGGCACAAAAACAGAAACATAGACCAATGGAACAAGATAGCCCAGAAATAAACCCATGCAACACATGGGTACCTTGTTTTTGACAAAGGGGGCAAGAATATACAATGGGGCAAAGACAGCTTCTTCAATAAATGGTTCTAGGAAAACTGGAGAGCTACATGTAAAGACTGAATTTATAACACTTCCTAACACCATACACAAAGATAAAATGGATTAAAGACCTAAATGTAACACCAGAAACTATAAAACTCTTAGAGGAAAACATAGGCAGAACACTTGATGATATAAATCAAAGCAAGATCCTCTATGACCCACCTCCTAGAGTAATGGAAATAAAAACAAAAGTAAACAAGTGGGACCTGATTAAACATAAAAGCTTTTGCAGAGCTTTTGCATAAGCAAGGTAAGAAAGACAACCTTCAGAATGGGAGAAAACAATAGCAAATGAAACAACTGACAAAGGATTAATTTCCAAAATATACAAGCAGCTCAACCAAGTCAATACCAAAAAAACAAACAACCCAATCAAAAAGTAGGCGAAAAGACCTAAACAGACATTTCTCCAAAGAAGACATACAGATGGCTAACAAACACATGAAAAGATGCTTAATTCACTCATTATTAAGAGAAATGCAAATCAAAACTACAATGAGATATCACCTTACACGGGTCAGAATGGTCATCATAAAAAAATCTACAAACAATAAATGCTGGACAGGGTGTGGAGAAAAGGGAACCCTCTTGCATTGTTGGTGGGAATGTAAATTGATACAGCCACTATGGAAGATGGTATGGAGATTCCTTAAAAAACTAGGAATAAAACCACCATATGACCCAGCAATCCCACTCTTAGGCATATACCTTGAGGAAACAAAAATTGAAAAAGACACATGTATCCCATTGTTCACTGCAGCACTATTTACAATAGCTAGACATGGAAGGAACCTAGATGTCCATTGACAGATGAATGGATAAAGAAGTTGTGGTATATACATATATATATATACACACACACAATGGAATATTACTCAGCCATAAAAAGGAACGTATCTGAGTCAGTTCTAATGAGGTGGATGAACCTAGAACCTATTATACAGAGTGAAGTGAGTCAGAAAGAGAAAGAGAAATCTCATATTCTAATGCATATATATAGAATTAAGAAAAATGGTCCTGAAGAACATTTGCAGGGCAGCAGTGGAGAATAGACCTATGGACATGGGGAGAGGGGAGGAGAGGGTGAGATCTATGGAAAGAGAAACATGGAAACTTATATTACCATATGTAAAATAGATAGCCAATGGGAATTTGCTGTATGGCTCAGGAAACTCAAACAGGGGCTTTGTATCAACCAGGAGGGGTGGGATGGGGAGGGAGATGGGAGGGAGGTTCAGAAGGGAAGGGATATATGTATACCTATGGCTGATTCATGTTGAGTTTTGACAGAAAACAGAAAAATTCTGTGAAGCAATTATCCTTCAATAAATAATAAATTAAAAAATATTTGTTGCTTGTTTGGAACCAAAGCCAGATAATTTAACAAAATCTTGGCCTTATAAGTGGTTAGCTTGCATGACATTGAGCTATACATATTTGCCTACATTTAATTATTTTTGACCTGCCATAATGGTAGTTGAGTATGGTTCTGCTTGGTAAGTGCTTCTATTACAGTTTTAGGCTAAACAAAACATCAGCCTGCAGGTTACTGAGTAACTCTTCCCCCAAGAGTTTCTCTTCCTGCCTGTTCAATGCACTCACAGAGTTGCTATGAAATGCTATGTAGAAAATCTAGAGGTGGAGACAGGATGGTGGAGTAGAGGGACGTGATCTCACCTCTTCTTATGAAAACACCAAAATCACAACCATCAACAAAAAAAAATGCCGGAACCTACCAAAAAGATATTATACATCCAAAGCAGCAGCCATTATGGGATGGTAGGAGGAATGAAATCACGATAAAATCAAACCTCATGCCCGCGGGGTGGGCGACCCACACACTGGAGAATCATTATGCTACAGAAGTTCTGCCACAGGAGTGAAAGCTCTGAGCCCCATGTCAGGCTCCCCAGCCTTGGGGTCTGGCAACCAGAGGGGGAGCCTTGGTAAATTTAAGAAAATTGAGATCATATCAAGCATATCAAGCATCAACCACAATGCTATATGCCTAGAAATCAACTATCAGAAAAAAAAATTGCTGTAAAACCACCACAAACACATGGAGGCTAAGCAGTATGCTACTAAACAACCAGTGGGTCACTGAAGATGTCAAGGAAGAAATACATACCTAGAGACGGATGAAAATGAAAGCACAAGGATCCGAAACACGGCAGCAGTTCTAACAGGCGAACTTGGGGCTGCTGGGGCAGGGGGCACATTAAGGGTGGAGGGAAAGGATAGGGAATTTGGGATGGACATGTACATTCTGCTATATTTAAAATGGATAACCAGCAAGGACCCGCTGTATAGCACAGGGAACTCTGCTCAATGTTATGTGCAACCTGGACGGGAGGAGGTCTGGGAGAGAATGGATACATGGTTATGTATGGCTAAGTGTTCTTCATTGTTCATCTGAAACCATCACAACATTGTTTGTTAATGGCTATACTCCAATAAAAAATAAAAAATGTTTAAGAGAGAAGTTTATAGCAATATTGTCTTACTTCAGGAAACAAAAAGCCTCAAACAACATAACCTTACACCTAAGGCAACTAGAGAAAGAGGAAAAAAAACCCAGTTAGTAGAAGGAAAGAAATCATAAAGATTAGAGCAGAAATGAATGAAATAGATGAAAAAAATAGAAAAGATCAATGAAACTAAAAGCTCATACTTTGAAAAGATAAATTAACTTGATAAACCTTTAGCCAGACTCATTAAGACAAACAGGGCTCAAATCAGTAAAATTAGAAATAAAAAGTTACAGTGGGGTGAGATGGGATGGGAGGGAGATTCAAAGGGGAGGGGACATAAAGCAATTTTCCTTAAGAAAAGTTACAGTGGACACTGCTGCTGCTGCTAAGTCGCTTCAGTCGTGTCCAACTCTGTGCGACCCCACAGATGGCAGCCCACCAGGCTCCCCGTCCCTGGGAATCTCCAGGCAAGAACACTGGAGTGGGTTGCCATTGCCTTCTCCAGAAATACAAAGGATCATAAGAAACTACTACAAGCAACCAAAACCAATAAAATGGACAAATTCTTAGAAAGGTACAATCTCTCAAGACTGAACCAGGAAGAAATAGAAAATATGGACAGACCCATCACAAGTACTGAAATTGAACTTCTGATTTAAAAATTCCCAATAAAAGTCTAGGATCAGATGGCTTCACAGGTGAATGTCATCAAACATTTAGAGAAGAGCTAACACCATATCCTTCTGAAATTCTTTCTAAAAACTATACCGAGGAACACTCCCAAGCTCGTTCTATGAGGCCATAATCACCGTGATACCAAAAGCAAAGATACCACAAAAAAGCACTGTTTACAAGAGCCAAGACACAGAAGTAACTTAAATGTCCACCAACAGATGAATGGATAATGACGGTACATATACATGATGGCATATTACTCAGCCATTAAAAAGAATGAAATGCCATTTGCAGCAACATGGATGGGCCTGAAGATTATCATACTAAGTGAAGTAAGTCAGAGAAAGACAAATATCATGTGATGTCATTTATATTCAGAATCTAAAACAATGACACAAGTGCATTTGTTTACAAAACCGGAACAGACTCACAGACTTTGAAAACAAACTTATGGGTTACCAAAGGGGCAGGGAGGGACGAATAAATTGAGAGTTTGGGATGATGTATACAGACTACTATACTTAAAAGAGATGACCAACAGAGACCTATTGAATGACACAGGACACTCTGCTCAATATCTGTAATGATCTAAATGTGAAAAGAAAAGTAGATATACATATATGTATAACTGAATCACTTTGTTGTACACCTGAAACTAACACAACTTTGTTAATCAACTATACCCCCAATATAAAATAAAAAATTTACCCAAATTCTTTGTAGAAAATCTAGTACAATCAAATGAGTTGTCTTGCTGAATTATACCATGAGCCAAACCAAAACACTAATTTTCACACCACCACCAACAAAACCCTGATCAATCAGAATTGAACTTGAGAGTTAAAAAACTCATTGAAACAGAAGAACATGAACTCGATACCATCTCTGACCCAGTGTCTCAGTCTGTGCCCTTACCTCTTGGTAAGCACTAACAAGGCCCCTGGACTCTGGCTGGTGTCCTCATAGTTGGATACTAGATTTCTACCTTAGTTTCTCTGCAAGGTAATCTCATTAGGACCAGGGACTTAGAAACTCCAGGCATGCTCCATACAAACATCCCCACAGGGACAGGAACGATGGCCCAGAAGTTTGGTCGCCCCCTACCCAGTGCATCTGGAGAGCTTGAGTCAGTAAACGGGAAGGACTTTGCAAAACTGCACACTGATGGCAGTCAATTCCTGCCTCTGTCACTTATCAGCTGCTCACATTTTCTTTTCTACTCTGAGATTCCATTTTCCCAGCTGCAGAATAGGCATGCTGCTTGGCACATAGCAGGTCCTCAGTAAATACCAGCTGCTGATATTTTTATCATGAAAAGTATGCACTGATTCTGTATTAGCCAATCATATTTCACTTACTAAGCCTCTTGGGGGGCTTCCCTGGAGGTTCAGGCAGAAAAGAATCTGCCTGCAATGCAGGAGACCTGGGTTCAGTCCCTGGGTGAGGAAGATCCCCTGGAAGAGGGAATGGCTACCTATTTCAGTATTCTTGCCTGGAGAATTCTATGGACAGAGAAGCCTGGCAGGCTACAGTCCATGGGGCACAAAGAATTGGACAAGACTGACCAGAGAGAGAGAGAAGCCTGGGGGGAAGATTAAATTAGGAGTCTGGGATTAGCAGATACAAACTACTAAATAGAAAATAGATAAGCAACAAGCACAGGGAACTATATTCAATATCCTGTAATAAACTATAATGGAAAAGAATATGAAAAATATATGTATAACTGATTCACTTTGTTGCACACCTGAAACTAACACCACATTGTAAGTTAACTACACTTCAATAAAAAAGACTTTTGAGAATTTGGGACTGAAGACTACAGAACCTGGGGGCTATTTAAATGATGTAAATATGTAAAAGAGTATTACAAGGTTATACCTAGGAATATGTTCTCCAAATGTTAGGCATATTGGAAGGCCAGTGTGGCAGCATTGTGAAGGCTTAAAGTGACAGCCCCAGAAGATGGAGATGAAATGAAAAAAGATAATGTTTAATCAACCCATCACAAGTTCATGTAGAATGCAGAGACCAGAATATAAATAACATGTCTACCTGCACAGCACTGCAGGTCATTACATGTCTGTGCTTATCCAAGTCTTAATATTAGCTCCACAAATTCCTTCCATTCATTCAGCAACGATAGTCAGTGCTATTAATATTTACTGTTTATGGGAAGCTTATTATGTTTCAGGCCCTAAACTTTTCATATTTTATCTTATTTAATCCTTATAACAATCCTACAAAGTGGGAACCATGATTTCTTATTTTACAGATGTGGAAAACTAAGGCACAGAGAGGTTTTGCAACCCATTGAAGGACAACACAGCTAGAGAGAGTAGCTGACCTGAGTGTGTGTGTGGGTGGGTGTGTTAGTCACTCAGTTACGTCTGACTCTTTGCGACCCCATGGACTGTAGCCTGCCAGGCTTCTCTGGCCGTGGGATTTTCCAGGCAAGAATATTGGAGTGGGATGCCATTTCCTCCTCCAGGGGATCTTCCAGACTCAAGGATTGAACCTGCATCTCCTGCATTTTTTGCCTTGGCAGGCGGATTCTTTACCACTGCGCCACCTCGGAAGCCCATAGCTTACCTGCAGTAGAATTTTGAACTTGGGGTTGTCTGACTTCAAAGTCTCTGTTCTTAATCATGGTACAGTGCTGCCTTGAACTATGTACAAGACCTTATTTTAGGAGCTGTAAGAAAATACCAGGGTGGTATCTACATAACATCATGGAACTATAAAGCTGGAAGTCTCACACTAAATATTTTTTTATTGTGCATTAGCTAGATGAAAGTTAGTGTAAGGGCTCTTAATGATGACTAGTCCTACTCTAGTCTGTTGACAACACAAGTCCTCAAGAGAATGAATCGATTTCAAACACTTAAGGTACATAGCTCCTCTACCGAAAGCTCCTGAGTTCAGGCCTTACTCCATCATTGGCAAGCAAAGGTTGGGTCCCCAGGACTTTGTATGACCCTGTCAAGACCCTCACCACAGGAAGTCCAGGCCCTCAGGACATCTCTTACCCCTGGATTCTAATCCCTGTGGTCTGTCGTCCAACAAGGCAGCCTTTCCTCCCTCTGTTCATCTCCCCAGTTTATGTGCACTGACATTTGAAAGATTTTATTTGTCTTTTCTATAGAATACAAACTCTATAAGGGTTGGGGTTCTTGTCTATTTCATTCTACTGTATTCCCTGGAACATAGGAAGTGCTCAGTAAATATGTTAAATGAATGAATATTGAAGATCCATTTTAATTTTTAAATGAAAATAATATTTATCTACTAAGCAGGTCCTAAAAGGAATCTATCAAACCAATGCTTTATTCATCTAGATTGAAGTCCTTGAAAAGTAAGAAAAATACAAGTCATCTGTAATTCAAGTTTTTCACTTATTCAGGCTGAGCCATCATTTTTCAGTATTTAAGTGTCTCTTGTGTGCATGCACACACACATCCTACACTTAGTACATTACCTAGAACACGCAAATTAGAAAGTATTTGTTGGGTGATGCATACCAGGCCCTGAACTATATGCCAAATAGACCCAGTCCTATCCTTGTGGAACTCACAGGCTAGGGGAGGAGATAAACATTAAACAAGCCACAGATTCCGCTGCAGATGTGAATAAGTGAGTTTACTGCAGTATCAGTGTGGGAATAAAGGTGCTGGGAAGCGCGCTTGTGGAATGCAAGTGACGCATCACTGCATTCTGTGTAGTTTACTGAATAGGTGGTCCAAGCGGGTCCAGTGCTTGAGTGATAGATCTCAAGACAAATCAGAACTGGTATTTCTCCTGAAGACCCTTGACTTGGCATTACAAATCCTGCTTTGCAGGGTTTGTGACTAGCTTTTAGAAAATAAAGACATCAAGAGAAGAAAAGAAGAGAACCATGACAGAGGAGGAAGCAGCCATGAAGAGAATCCTAACAGCACAGCACTATCCACTGTGGACATGTCAGACTTGCCGACAGATGCTTGTGTCTTGGAGACCCCCATAATGACATTAACAACAACGATCATGACATCTACCACCCTTTCTTGGTCCTCATGCTTTGCGTACATCATCACATTTAATGTTCAAACCTATGAGGAAGGCACTCTCACTGTCCTAATTTATAGATGAGGTAGATCAGGAGAGGTTGAGTAACTTGCCTAGGATCATGCAGGTAATGAGTAGTAGAGATGGCCTTTCTACTGACCATCTGTCTGCCTCACTAACCCTGCCTCCACAATTTGGCCTCTCCTTGCTTTGTCAGTATCATTTCTGTTTAAACAATCAAGTCACAGTAGACTCCCTCGTATTTTAGACATACCTGTGCATGCCCACTTCCATGTCTCTGCTCCTTATCTCTTCCCTTGCCCACCATGGGCTACCAGGAAAAACATCAGACTGGAAATCAAGAATGCTAGGTGGAATCTATGCTGGATTCAAAGTAGCTGGCTCTTAATAATACCTACTACCACTTACGCCATGTGCCTTACATGCATTAATTCATTTGCTATTCACAGATCTTATTTTGCTTTTCCACAAATCAGTCCCAGCAGGCACAGATGCTCTCGGTCTGCTTTCAGCCTAAGCTCTTAATCTCTCTCTGTTGTCTCTCATTTGAATGGCTGGACAACATCAACTCTCTGGACTGATTTCCTTGTCTGTAATATGATGGAGGTAGGATTGCCAACCAGGTCCCTCCCAGCTCTCAGACAATAAGATTGACGAATTCCACTGGTCTTGTCTTTCATCTTTCCTCTACTTTTTTTTTTAAAGTCTCAATTAAAAAAATAAAAAAAAAAGCAATATACCAGGGAACCCAGAGGCAAATAACTTTTTAAAACAGAATAAAACAGAGCAAGTAAAGACAGATGATATAATACCCTTTAAAATAACTGTTTCATAATTTCAACAAATAAAATGCTTGATTAAGAATTTTCACAGATAATTAGAAAATATATTAAAAAGAACCAAACAAGGGTAATTAGAACCCAATAAAGGCATTTAGCAGTGAAGCAGATACAACTAAAGAGAATGAATAAACTGGAACATCTCCTCCAAAAGAACAGAGAGAATAGAGAATATAAAAAGATTTCACAGAAACAGAGAATACATTGATAAAAGTTAATACATATAATTGGAGCTGAAGAAAAGAATAGAGAGTATATTTCAAAAAAATAAATTTCAAAACTAATGAGTTATCAGGACACTATTTTAAAAGCACTACAATCTCCAAACAGAAAGACATGCAAATGCACGGTACATTGTAGTACAACTGCTAAAAAGCAGGGTCAGCTTCCTCTACTAATGCCCATTATCCTAGGCTAGCCTTCTCATCATGACTCCAGAAGAACACACAGGAATTTGTCAGGGATTCCAGATGCTGCAGTCAATTGAGCTTTGGAAAGTCCTACTCAGTCTGGGGGGTGGGGGAGGGGCGTCGATGATGCAATTAATCTATTAAAAGTGCTGAGAAGTCCTGCAGGTAAAAAAAGGCCTAAAGAGACATTTCTCCAAAAGAGACATACAGATGGCTAACAAACATACGAAAAGGTCTTCAACATTGCTTATTATTAGAGAAATGCAAATCAAAACTACAACGAGATATCACCTCACACGGGTCAGAATGGCCATCATAAAAAAAAAATCTACAAACAATAAATGCTGGAGAGGGTGTGGAGAAAAGGGAACCCTCTTGAACTGTTGGTGGGAATGTATGTTGATATATTGATATAGCCGCTATGGAAAACACTATGGAGATTCCTTGAAAAAACTAGGAATAAAACCACCATCAGTTCAGTTCAGTCACTCAGCCGTGTCTGACTCTTTGTGACCCCATGAATCGCAGCACGCCAGGCCTCCCTGTCCATCACCAACTCCTGGAGTTCACTCAGACTCACGTCCATCGAGTCAGTGATGCCATCCAGCCATCTCATCCTCTGTCATCCCCCTTCTCCTCGTGCCCCCAATCCCTCCCAGCATCCATAGGACCCAGCAATCCCACTCCTAGGCATATACCCTGAGGAAAGCAAAATTGAAAAAGACACATGTACCCCAGCATTCACTGCAGCGCTATTTACAATAGCTAGGATATGGAAACAACCTAGATGCCCATGGACAGATGAATGGGTAAAGAAGCTGTGGTACATCATACACAATGGAATATTACTCAGCCATAAAAAGGAACACATTGGAGTCAGTTCTAACGAGGCAGATGAACCTAGAGCCTATCATACAGAGTGAAGTCAGTCAGAAAGAGAAAAATGAATATTACATACTCACACATTTATATGGAACTAGACAGATGGTACTGATGAAATTATTTGCAGGGCAGCAATGGAGACACAGGCATAGAGAACAGACTTATGGACACGGGGAGAGGGGAGGAAGGAGAGGATGGGATGTATGGAGAGTGTAACATGGAAACATACATTACCATATATAAAATAGATAGCTAATAGAAATTTGCTGTATGTCTCAGGGAACTCAAACTGGGGCTCTGTAACAACCTAGAGAGGAGGGAGGTGGGAGGGAGGTTCAAGAGGGAGGGGACGTAGGTAGACCTATGGCTGATTCATGTAGCTATTTGGCAGAAACCAACATAACACTGTAAAGCAATTATCCTTCCATTAAAAATAAATTTAATTATTAAATTTTATCTAGGAATCCAGATTTCTCAACCTTTACAGTACTGAATTTTGGGCCAGAAAATTCTTTGCTTGGCACATTGTAGGATGTTTAGCAATATCCCTGGCCTCTGCTCACTAAACCACATCCTTCAACTGAGACAACCAGAAATGGCTCCAGAGATTGCCAAATCCCAAGGCCACAGTTGCCCCTGGTTGAGAACCACTGCTTTAATCCTGCTTTCAAATCTTATTGAATCAAACCACCTCCCTTCCCCCGTTCCATTTTATTTTTCTTGGAAAATCACTTGCAACCCAATATCTCTCCAGAACAGACCTCCTCAGAATCTACTTTGGGTTATCATGCTACAGTCAACAGAGAAATGAATAAAGAAGACGAGGTACATATACACAGTGGAATATTACTCAGCCATAAAAAGGAATGAAATTGGGTCATTTGTAGAGATGTGGATGGATCTAGAGACTGTCATACAGACGGAAGCAAGTCAGAAAGAGAACCACAAATATCATACATTAATGTGCATTGGTGGAATCTAGAAAAATGGTATATAGATGATCTTATTTACAAAATAGAAATAGAAACTCAGATGTAGAGAACAAACGGATGGCACGGGGGAAAAGGGAGGGGTGGGATGAATTGGGAGATTGGGATTGATATATATATATATATATATACACACACACACATACTATTGATACTAAGTATAAAATCGGTAGCTAATGAGAATCTACTGTATAGCTCAGGGAACCCTACTCAGTGCTATGTGGTGACCTAAATGGGAAAGAAATCAAAAAATGAGGGGATATATGTATTAAATCCTAAAGGAAATCAACCCTGAATTTTCACTGGAAGAACAGATGCTGAAGCTAAAGTTCCAATACTATGGCCCCCTGATACGAGGAGCTGACTCATTGGAAAAGACCCTGATGCTGGGAAAGATTGAGAGCAGGAGGAGAAGGGGATGACAGAGGATGAGATGGTTGGATGGCATCACTGACTTAATGGACATGGGTTTGAGCAAACTCCAGGAGAGAGTGAGACAGGGAAGCCTGGTGTGCTGTGGTCCATGGGGTCACAGAGTTGGATATGACTCAGAGACTGAACAACATAGATGAATCACTTTGCTGTGCAATAGCAACTAACACAACATTGTAGAGCAACTATACTCCAACAAAATTTTTCTTAAAAAGCACTGACACTTCCTTTCAAATCCTATAGGCTATAATAGGCGTCTGGTACAATGTTTTGTGTTCTAACATGTACAGACAATGGAGACAAAAAGTACCATGATGTTATCTTTCATGGTGCCTGGCCCAGGGCGGGCACCTCAGACAGTTCAGATGACTGGCACCTGAATAAGATACTGGAATCATGGGAAAGCGTTAAAACCACAGATCAGAGAGAGGAAGAGTTAAGAAGGAAGCTGCTGACTTTGGAGAAACCTAAACCTACATTTATGACAAGTGGGGCCAAGGAGAAAGGAAGCATGCTGTGTGCTGGGAGAAGAGGCTGGGGACAGCAGAAGAAAGAATGGAGGGAGACCACAGGTAAAGGCTGATCCTGGGCCGGCTGCTCCTTCTGGACCTCACACTGGACACTGCACAGGAACTCAGGCCCATGATGGAGGGTCAGGAGGGGGCCCAACGCCTCTGTCGCATATGGCGTGGGGGCTGAGCGCGCAGGTAGTTCCAAGCTCAGCGAGTCTGGGTGGAAAGTCAGCTCTGTTGCTTATGTTGTGAACCCTTGGACAAGTGGCTTGATCCTTCCAAGCTTCATTTTCCTTATCTGTCAAATAGACATCAGAGGAATATATACCCTCTAGTGTGGCTGAGGGACAGATGAGATCTTTCACGTCAAGTGCTTAGCACAGGGCTTGTACCCACAATAACACAGGAGGCAGCAACAGTGCAGAAGTGGTGCTGCTTAATGCAAGCCTGCTGTGCAATGAGTCCGGAAGCCTGATGTGCTTTTCCACTGGAACCAGATCTTAAGAGCTACTGGTTGTTAAATCGATTTCTAGGTCTTCTACCTGGGCCATTACATGGACACACAACAGCTTGTCTCTGGACCATCAGTTGATATATACCTTCCTCAGTATATGCACCTCTCATCTGGTGCTGAACACTGTCAGCCCCTCCCCGCCCCACCCCCATTCTGATGACTCAGGCACATGAGAGAGAGAGTAAAGGAAACTGGGGATGGGGGTAAAAAGGGAACAGACTCAGAATCACACACAGGGTTTTAAATCGCCCACTTCTGCTGACATTTCTTCTGTGCAGAAGCACAGCTGGCAGGCTTTTCCGTTTGGAGACACGGCCGACAGTTTCCCCACAATGGGGATACAACTGGCAATCTTCCTACAGAGTAAGGCAGATGGCAATTTTCCTTCAGAGGTATGTGCAGGCCACAGTTTTGCCCCTGGAGAGGAAAGGCTCACTGATTGAGATGCAGCCAGTAATCTTTACTATACAGAAGACACATTGAATAATTTTCTCCAGCAAGAAAAATGGCCAACAGTTTTCCCACAGTAAGTAAGAATGCCCATGGACCGATAATGCTCGCCTTTATCCAGCTAAGGAGAGCGAGAGAAGTTTAAGATTTAATTAGTGGCTATTGTACTACTGTGGGCATAATGACATAGTCTCCAGACATGAGCTGGAGACTGGAGCTTGGATCAGATGAAGACTCAGCGGATTCTGAACTGGGAAACGACCAAGCCCAGTGGGCTCTACTTTTACAATTTGTTTTTCATACAGACCTTCACTAATTCTACAAGTGATTGTTTAACAGTGAAGACTGTAGCAACACAGTGCATAGCATGATGGAGCAGGAACAGTTCATCTAGGAGAGAACTGTGGTCTCTGAATAACTGTTTCCATGATATTTCTGCATGTATTATAATTCATAATATCATCTCTTTTAATAAATAATCATTTGGAGACTTCCCTGGTGGTCCAGTGGTTAAAGATCTGCTTTGCAATGCAGGGAACACAGGTTTGATCCCTGGTCGGGGAACTAAGGTCCCACATGCTGTGGACCAACTCAGCCCACGTGCTGCAACTACTGAGCCCACGCACCAGAGCTAGAGAGTCCCTGCGCTGCAATGAAAAAACCCCACGTGCCGCAGCAAAGATCCCACATGCTGCCACTAAGACCCGAGGCAACCAAATAAATAAATAAATATTGAAAAATAAATCATCATTCAAAGTGAAGATATAATGAGTCAAAACATTTTTTTCTAGATAGAAAAAAATGGACCTAAAATTCTCAGGCAAGCAGAAATGATGAGACAATCTGGGGTAATGTGATCTCAGCTGCTCTGACTGGGTAAGACTTAACAGAGAGCTGAACCTTGAACAACTAGTCAGCTTTAGATAGATCAGAGGTTGGCAAACTTTTTCTGTCAAGGGCCAGGTAGCAAATATTTTAGGCTTTGAGGGCCCTCTGGTTCCTGTTGCAGCTGCTCAATCCTGCCTCTGTGGCATGAAAGCAGCAGAGAGAATATGTAAACAGATGAGCATCTATTCCAATGAAGCTCTATTTATGGACACTGGAATCTCAATGTCATCTAATTTTTACATGTCATGAAACAGTCTTCTTTTTTGATTTTTTGCTCAATCATTAAAAAATGTAAAAACTTATTCTTTGCTGGTGTTGTGCCAAAGCAGGAGGTAGGTCAGACATGACCTGCAGACCAGAGCTTGCTGACTCTCGATCAATATGTTTTGGGGTTGTAGGGGTGCTGCCTGTGCTAGACAGGGAAACCAGCATGAGTTTGTGCCTGGGTGATACACATAGCTGAGGGGACAGTGCGAGCCTGGGACTAGCAGCACAGATTGCTCGTGTGGGAAGGCTGGAAGATGAGATCATTGCTTAGAAAGATTTGCTAAGATTTAGTAAGGAATGTCTCTCTGCTGCTACAGGAGATGTCAGTGGTCTTTGGAGCCGACAGCTGGTTGGAACCCATGCTCCACCATTTACAGGCTGGACTGTCTTTGTCAAGTTTTTGTACCAAGATTCAGAATCAATACTTTCAGTATGCAGACATCTGTTCCTGTTTTTGCATAGTTGTCAGAATCCACCTAGCTCAGTGCCTGACACATGATCAGAAGGCGACAAATACTAGTGTCACGTACTCTTCAACCGACATATTTTGACTGACTGGTAGGTGTGAGGCGCTCTGATAGGTGTTGGGGTTACAAGAGTGAGCTGGATGGAAAAGATTTTGTGCTCTTTGGCACTTCCTTCAACAAGGAGTGGGCCCATTTACTTGTGCTGGGGATGGGGGGGTGCTTTTTTTTTTTCACTGAAGGAAAAAAAGCTGCTAAGTTTCACCCCCTCCCAAGATGTCTATATCATAATCCCCAGAACCTCTGACTGTGTTACATGCCAAAGGGGAATTAGGTTGTTGAGTACTTGACTTTAAAGTGGGGGCAATTATGTTGGAGCTGCATCACCTGACTGTGCCCAGAGTAATGACAAGCATCTCTCTGTATGAAGGAGGAGGAGGCAGGAGAGGCTGTGTCAGAGGATGCAGTGTGAGAGGGACTCAGCCACTGCTGGCTTGGAAGATGGAGGGAAGGGCCAGGAGCCTAGGAAAGTGGGCTGCCTCCAGAATCTCGAAAAGGCAAGAAGCAGAAACCTCCCCCACCTCCCAACCCCTGCACAGAAGCTCCAAGCAGAAGCCCATCCTGCAGACCCAGCAAGATAAACACTGTGGACTTCTGACCTCTGGAACGTAAGATGGTAACTTTCTACTGTTTCAAGTCACTGCATTTACTAAGTGTGTTTACTAAGTGTGTGGTCATTTAATGTAGTAATAACAGGAAATTAATACTCCTCTTTCCCCAGACAGTCCATACTAGAGTGGGTTGCCATTTCCTTCTCTAGGGGATCTTTCCAACCCAAGGATCAAACCCAGGTCTCCTGCATTGCAGGCAGATTCTTTACCGTTTGAGTCACCAGGGAAGCCCCCATAAAGGGAGAGATACGGTTTATGAGCTCTCCCCACTGACTCTGGGCAGCTGCTCGTACTTTTCTGGCCCCAGCGGCTGCTGGCTCTGCCTGCAGGTCCCTGAAGAGACTACTCCCTTTCAGCAGCTGCTCCTCTCCAGCTGGCCCAGAAGGCAGACCAGAGCGGGCTGGGCTGGGTTCGTCACAGCTCAGCCACCATCTCCTCCCAGCATCCTGGTTGCTGCCCGCATGGGCTGACACCATCCAGAAAAACTTGAACATGGTGACTGCAAAGCAGAGCAAGTCAACAGCTCACGGACCATCAGGATTTAGCAGCAGAACATGAGGTTGCGTGACCCTGCTGTGCCCACGAGAACTCTTCCCAAAGCAATGTCACTTACAGTGACGCCCCACGAGTAGCCAGCAGTCCCGCCCACTGGGCCTGGCATGCAGGGCCATTCCTATCAGGCCCCAGATCAGCACTCCAGTGTTACTGCCCAGTTCTCACTGGCTCAAACTCTCCATGGCAGCTGACTGGCCTATTTGTCATTTCTGCTGGGGTCAGAGAACTCCTTTCTCCAGGTGCCAATCGGGTGGTGAAAGAGACGAAGCATGCATGGGTATACACGAGGGAGTGCTAGGGACTGTGGCAAACTGGAGTTTCCACTCAGTTCCAGCTGACTGTGACCACCCAGAAGTGTTGGTCTGGCATAGCCTGATCATCTCATTTTGAAGTCCAAATTTTCCATGGAACCCTGATGCTTCATTTTTAACAACTAATTGAGAATTTTTAGGATGCAATTAAAAAGAAGTCACCTGTAAGCCCTGTGGGCTGCAGTTTGTGACCTCTGGTTTGCATGCTTTACTAACGATGGCCGATGTTTATGGAGCACTTAGCATGTGCTAGAGCTTGGTCCATGCTCATTCCCTTCCTGTCTTAGTTCTGTCTGCTATTACAGAATACCACGGACTGGGTAGCTTACAGACAACAGAAATACATATAGGTTGGAAGTCTGAGAGCAGAGTGCCAGGATGGTCACATTTCGGTGAGGGCTCTGCTCTGAGGTGCAGAGGGTCATTTTCTTGTTGTGTCCACAGGGACACACATGTTGTATTCATGAGGGCTCTACCTTCATGACCTCATTATCTCCCAAAGGTCCTACTGCCTCATAACTGTGACACTGGGGATTAACAGATCAGCATAAATATCGGGGGCTAAAACCAGTCCAGAATACCATTCTATCTCTGCTCCCCTGTTTCTCTGACTCCTGTTCAGCCATCAGGGCTCACTGTCTCTTGCACGAAGCCTTCCTTGACCACCACACCCTTTTCTTCCTCTCACTGGATAACGTGGCCACTTTCCATACTTTTCCCTATTACTTATTGTACTGTGCTTAGTCGGTCAGTCATGTCATTACTTGTAAATTCTGAAAATATATATATATATTATTTAAAATAAATCTTTAAATAATATATATATTCGGAATTCACAGGTAAGTCATCCCAGTTCAGGGAGTGACTAGTGGTAAGTCAGAAAGCCAGCACTAGTGATAAGCGCAGCACATGCTCCCCGCCTGGATGAGCTTCATCTCACCGCTCAGGACAACAGAGGCGTGGAGAGACTGGGACACGAAGGGCCGCGTGCTCCCTGCTCATTCGCTCTGGGCTTAGATCTTTCTCCTGAAGGAGCCTCAGCTGGATTCTGTGATCTAAAGACAGGGGAAGTGAGGACCTGTCTGGCCGAGGGCTCACCTGCCAATCTAAAGGCTGAACTGGGCCTCCCATCCACAGGCAAGTTTATTTGTGTGGAGCCTGACTGTCCTCTCTTTGTGAAGATTAATCATTTATTAGCCCGGCGGGGCGGGTGTCTTTTGGAGAAACACCATTCTGGAGAGATACTTATTGAAGGAGCATCTTGTCGCCAGCTGGCAGTAAGAAAGGGCGGCTCCAGTCCAGACAAGACGATGAGCTGGCAGTGGGTGTCTTGACAGGAGCCCAATGAAGAAATGTGGTAGCAGCGAGGCCCAGCTGTACAAGCCCACATATCTGGTCTTTCACTGTGATAGCCCTCTGTTTATCGGGGGGCGGGGGAGACAAGAGGGTTCATGGGCCTGTATGTCTCCTGCTGTGGATTTATGTGTTCCTATAGCCAGTAGGCTTCAGCAACATGACACAGGCCCCTAGGTGCACTTAATACATCACAGGTTAAACTTACCCCCCTGCTTTCTCTTTCTCCCTCTCATAATTTGTTTCCAACAGGAAACTCCGTGCAGCTGCTCCGAGAGAAGCTCAGACTCCCCAGGGAACCTCTGCCCAGGTGGCAGACACCGAGAGTGTGTGGCCCTTATTAGGGGTGATCGCTGGAAAGCTGGTTGTCATGGCACCGCGAGGCCAGGGCTGCACTCCCAAGATGCCCCCATTTTCTAGGCTGTCTACATAATCACTGCAATGAGAGGCGTAAACACGGAAAGGGAGAGAGGAGCAGCTCCCTGCTGACAGTCATATCCTTGCAGAGCGGGACAAGGAGGGTCTGGGCACAGCCCAAGCACACAGCATGGAGGGATGCTGGTGGGGGCCGCTCGCTGCCTCCCTGTCTTCCCCATGCTCTGCCTCTGTGTTCTCAGCGCCGGCTTTCGACAGGAAAACACTGCTCTTGACTTACTGACAGATAGCATTGTGCCTGAATGTGCCTGGAACTTGCATACATGGAGAGCTCAGAGCTACTGTCTTCAAGTAGATGGAGTCATTGCCTCCCATCCAGACACTGTGCTAACTACGTGTGATAGTCCATTCCACTCTCACAACCTGCTTGCTTTACAGTTTAGTGGATGTGGGATCTTTTATAAACACGTATCATTAGTATGCTTTAGTAGTCATGATGCATCAGAGAGCCATCTATCTTGGTCCCAGGCCAGGAAGAGGCAGAGCTAGGATGTAAACCCAGCTCTGGTTCTGTAACTGGACCCTACTGTCCCCCTATTCTGCATCATTTCTCCTCCAGTTCAATGTTTAGAGAGGGTACCCCTGTCTGGCGCTCATAGACATAGGGAGCCCCCCGTCCCACTTACGAGGGCATGGCCCTAGTAAAATGAACTGAATTGGTCTAAGGCTGAAACCTCTGATTTGGACTTCATTAGCTGTGTGTTCTCACTGACCACAGAGAATTAATCAGAGCAGAGATGTCTCTTAATGGACCTAACATCATGCACCAGTGGTGATGTACAGAAGAGTCATCAGCTTTGTTGAGCACTGTATCACCTGGGAGGCCCTCCCCCTGGCTCCAGACATACCATCACCACTTTGAGACCTCTGGGACCTGGAAGCCTCTGGTTTTGGATGCAGAGAGAAGACACATTTTGCAATCACTGGAGCAAATAAAGGCTTTATCCCTTAGCAAGCACTTTAATGCTTAATGACTAGGACAAGAGGAGGGGGGACTGTCTGTGCCCAGTTCTCATTTTTAATTTGGCTGAAGAGTAAGAGATCTCTTCATCTCCGCTGTGACTCATGCCATGCCTACTGGGTCACCCTAAGTAGGTGGCTCAGAAAACAAGGGCACCATGGTGTGTTGATTTCCTGGAAGCCAGACTCCACTAGTGAGATGCCTGTGCTGTTCTCTGCTCTCCAGCTACCTGGCCTAGCCAGCTTCCTCCCACTCTGGCCCAGGGGGGCAATAATGGGAAGGCTTTCTAGACATTATCAACAGCTTCAACCCCGGGCTGTACACTGGGGTTTAAATCTAGGCTCCATTCTTGACTTTACATAAATTACTTGCTTTTTTGAGTCTCCACTTACTCATCTGTATCTCTGCACTCCTGGATTATTGTGATAAGAATAAAATATTTATAAACAAACACTGACTGCTTACTGTGGGCCAGGCATTATCTCATTAAATCCTCACAACTCACTTATGCAGGCTCTGTTACTGTCCTCATTTTATAGAGGGAGACTCTGAAGCTTAGAGAGGAAGGTTAAGTTCAAGTCCAAGAACTTCAAGATACCCGCACTGGGTTTGTCTGACTCTAGAACCAACACCATCGGCCATAACAGCAGGCAGGGGATCTCCTGCATTTTGAATGTTCGCCTTATGCCCTTTTGCTTTTACGAAAGACCTATGCTAGTATCTGTTTTCACTAACCTAACTAAAAGAAACACAAAGAGGATTTTCACTTTTATGAAAAAAGCTAACATTCAATACCTTTATTTACATATGGTTTAAGAAAAGAACACATACCACATTTTACCTAATATTAGATCCTTTATAAACATGTCTAATTCACTCATTTGTTCACCCATCCATCATTTACTATGCTTTAGTAGCCATGATACATTGGGCCCTATCCTCAAAATGCCTCTACTTCTTAATAACCTTTCTTGGAGCTAGTGACCATGTTTTGTAGCAACACAGATTTGTAGTTTTTTTGCCCTGAATAGAGAACAGAGAAGGTTCTGAATTTTGAATAGAGAAGGTTCTTAGTAAACAGTGACTGAAAAATGCTACATGTCAGGACTTTGGGGGAACATCTAGGATACCTTGAGGATGATGTTTGATACCACAATTCATTTTAACATCTGACACCATGTTCAGAGTAAACATTATTTGGTCAGCATTAGTAAACATTATTTTCTGTCTTTAATGTTGGGAACCTAAATTTCAAATTCAATTTTTAAATGAACTTTCTATTAGAAACCTTCCATAATTTCACATCCTCTTATCCCACCATGTTACACTGGAGCAGTAACTGCATCGTATGAGGCTGTCTATCCCATTGTGTTTAGCACAAAACCTTGCTCACACTTATTGACCCATTCCTTGCTTTTTTGATCTCTCCATCTTTTTCCTAAGCTTGATGATCCCATTTATCTTAGATGTAACTCTTCAATTTCCCTACATTATAGGGGTTTTTGAATGACACCAAAATTTCAAGATGAGCTAGTTGACCCCAGGATTAAGGATGACCATCCAAGAGATAAATCCTATTTAAATCCTAATGTTCAGGTTAAAGATATAAGAGACGATAAAAGCAAGTATCATTACAAGCCCCCCAGGGATGAGCATTCCCCTGCCCTCCGCTGACTCCGGGCTGAGCTTGATGATGACGGCAGGCCAGCAGGTGTCTTGAGTAATTTAGCAGATAAAGGGACCTGCACGGATGGGGCGGAAAGCTGCTTGACTGGACAGCTGATCTCACAACTCAGTTATCGATGCCACCTACAGAGCTGTCGAAATAGAATTATGTGAACTGCACGGGGGGCTTAAATTAGCTGATATACTTAAACATGTGTCAATTACACACGAGAGAGTCCCTCCTTCCCTTCTGTATCCTCCAGTGCTGGCCAAGCACTGAAGGTGGCTGAATTCATTACATGAAGCAAGAAATAAACCCATGGTAAACCACGATCTTTGTCAGTGTGCTAGATTCATCTTTTCTGGGGCTTGATTTTCTCAAGCTGTAGAAAGGAAGAAAGACTCTGAACTCAAAGGGTTTTATGAAGACCAATTAAGATAACAGATGAGGGGCTCCCCTGGAGGTCCAGTGGTTAAGACTGTACCCTTCAATTGCAGGGGGTGTGGGTTTGATCCCTGGTTGGGAAACTAAGATTCTACGTGCTGCATGGTACAGCCAGTAAATAAATAAAAGAAAACAGATAAGAGGGTTTTGTAAATGGTAAAGTGCTAAACAGTTTGAAAAAAAAAAAAGAGTGAAAAATGGAAATGTTAGTCAGTCATGTCTGACTCTTTGCGACCCCATGGACTGTAGCCAGTCAGGCTCCTCTGTCCATGGGATTCTCCAGGCAAGAATACTGGAGTGGGTTGCCATTTCCTTCTCCAGGGGATCTTCCCAACCCAGGAATCAAACCTGGGTCTCCTGTGTTGCAGGCAGATTCTTTATTGTCTCAGCCACAGGGAAGCCCAAACAGTAAAAGGTAAACAGTTAACCATTTTATGCTTTGCTTTTTCATGTAAGTCTCCAGTCCATGGAATTTGTGTTTCCACCCCATACTGTCTCTCCCCTAGTCTTTGCCCACTCATTCACTGTCCTTCATCAAGGCATGTGCTGGCATCATTCTAGATTTTTCCCTTAACCTCACCTTCCATGTCTAGTTTTTTTTTTTTTTTTGAGTTTTGAACCTGGAGATTATCACACTAAGTGAAGTGAGTCAGAGGAAGGCAAATATCATATGATAGCACTTATATGCAGAATCAAAAAGAATGATACAAAAAACCTTACTTACAAAATAGAAACAGACTCATAACTTAGAGATGAATTTATGGTTACCAGGAGGGAAGGGAAAGGGGGAGGGATTCACTGGAGTTTGGGACTGACATATACACACTACTGTATTTAAAATGGATAACCAACAAGGACCTGGGTTTCCCTGGTAGCTCAGCTGGTAAAGAATCTGCCTGAATGCAGGAGACCCCAGTTCAACTCCTGGGGTGGGAAGATCCCCTGGAGAAGGGATTGGCTACCCACTCTAGTATTCTCGGGCTTTCCTGATGGTTCAGCTGGTAAAGAATCCGCCTGCAATGCAGGAGACCTAGGTTCGATCCCTGGGTTGGGAAGAGCCCCTGGAGAAGGGAATGGCTACCCACTCCAGTATTCTTGTCTGGAGAATTCCATGGACTAGTCCATGGGGTTGCAAAGAGTTGGGCATGACTGAGTGACTTTCACTTTCAACAAGGACCTACTGTACAGCACAGGGAACTCAGCTCATATTATCTAACAACCTAAATGGTAAAAGAATTTTGAAAAGAATAGATATGTCTATATGTATAATTGAGTCACTCTCCTGTATACCTGAAACTAACACAACACTGTAAATCAACTATGAAAATCAAAGTGTTAGTCACTCAGTCACGTCCAACTCTGTGACCTTGTGGACTGTAGCCCACCAGGCTCTAGGCAAGAATACTGGAGTGGGTTGCCATGCCCTCCTCCAGGGGATCTTCCCAACCCAGGGATCAAACCCAGGTCTCCTGCATTGCAGGTAGATTCTTTACCATCTGGAATCAAGTATACTCCAAAGGAAAACAAAAACAAAAACAAAAAACTCCTGTTAACTTCACATTCAAAATGTAGCCCCAATCAGCCTAATCTAGTCCAAGCCACTATCATCTCTTGCCTGGACCATCTTGATGGCTTTCTAACTCTTCTCCCAGCACCCACTCTTCCTTCTGATGCTTCATTCTTTTCATAGCCATAGAGTGATATATATACAAGCATAACTGTGTGGATCACTACAAACTGTGGAAAATTCTTAAAGAGATGGGGATACCAGACCACCTGACCTGCCTCTTGAGAAATCTGTATGCAGGTCAGGAAGCAGCAGTTAGAACTGGACAGACTGGTTCCAAATAGGGAAAGGAGTACGTCAAGGCTGTATATTGTTACCTTGCTTATTTAAATTATATGCAGAGTACATCATGAGAAACGTTGGGCTGGATGAAGCACAAGCTGGAATCAAGATTGCCGGGAAAAATATCAATAACCTTAGATATGCAGATGACACCACCCTTATGGCAGAAAGTGAAGAAGAACTAAAGAGCCTCTTGATGAAAGTGAAAAAGGAGAGTGAAAAAGTTGGCTTAAAGCGCAACATTCAGAAAATGAAGATCATGGCATCCAGTCTCATCACTTCTTGGCAAATAGATGGGGAAACAGCAGAAACAGTGACAGACTATTTTTTGGGGCTCCAAAATCACTGCAGATGGTGACTGCAGCCATGAAATTAAAAGACACTTACCCCTTGGAAGAACAGTTATGACCAACCTAGATAGCATATTAAAAAGCCAAGACATTACTTTGCCAACAAAGGTCCACTGAATCAAGGCTATGGTTTTTCCAGTAGTCACATATGGATGTGAGAGTTGGACTATACAGAAAGCTGAGCGCTGAAGAACTGATGCTTTTGAACTGTGGTGTTGGAGAAGACTCTTGAGAGTCCCTTGGACTGCAAGGAGATCTAACCAGTCCATCCTAAAGGAAATCAGTCCTGGATGTTCATTGGAAGGACTGATGTTGAAGCTGAAACTCCAATACTTTGGCCACCTGATGCGAAGAACTGACTCATTTGAAAAGACCCTGATGCTGGGAAAGATTGAAGATGGGAGAAGGGGCTGACAAAGGATGAGATGGTTGGATGGCATCACCAACTCAATGGACATGAGTTTGAGTAAACTCCAGGAGTTGGACAGGGAGGCCTGGCGTGCTGCAGTCCACGGGGTTGCAAAGAGTCGGACACGACTGAGCTACTGAACTGAACCGAATAACGTTACATGTTATTCCTTAAAACAAAACCCTACCAAATTTTCCTTCTTAAATAAAATAAAAGCTAAATTCTTTCCCTTTGCCCACAGGGCTATGTTGCCTAACTCCCAAGCCTTTTTCATAGACTCCAACAGGGATGAGGATCCAGGGGTGTTGGGAGTGATTACCCTGAGTGTAGAGTTCTCCTGAGATCTGAGCCACCAGCCTCCTCCTCCTCCCGTTTCCCCTCATCGTGCTCCTTCTCATGATACCATTGGCAGCCAGATTGGTTTTCCTTCTGCCCTGACCTGCCAAGCACAGCACAGATTCACAGCCTCTGCATCTGCGGCTGCGGCTTCTCCAGAAACACTTTCACCAAATCTTGTATAATCTTATTCACCTCTGTGCTTGTTGTCTCTCTTACTGTACCCGGATAGAGTGCCATGTGGGCAGGAGGGACCATTTACTTAGTGCCTGAAACAGCCCCTGGCACACAGTAGCAACAATAGATATTAAATAAATGAATAGTAGGTTGATTACCATCATTTCATAGGCCCCTCTTCCCTTCAATTGTCTACAAATTCCAAAGCATTCCCAAAACTAGAAATGAGTGAACCCGGATGGGGTCAGCCACTCTTCAGTGTGAACCTCTTCATTTGTGTAAAGAGGAGCTCTGGGTGCCTACTCTAGCTGTCCTGCAAGCATTTACTTAGTAGCTCCACTAAGTAAAGTGTTGAAGGGAAAAATAAAAAGCCTTAGCCATTATGGAGGAACTATAATATGCAGGGACAGACAGAAAGGGAAACAGGTAATTTCAACCTGTCATATCACATGCTCTGATGGAGGGCACTTAGCCTACTTGTTGACCTTGAAGAGTATGGTAGCAGAATAATGACTTCTCAAATATGTCCATGTCCTAATCTCCAGAACCCATGAATATGTACCCTTTCTTGGTAAAGGGGAATTAAGAGTGTAGATGGAATCAAAGTTGCTCATCAGCTGACCTTAAAATAAGGAGATTGGCCTAGATTACCTGTGTGGGCCCAGTGTAACGGCAATGGTCCTTAAAAGTGGAAGAGGGAGGTGGAAGAGGACAGTCAGAGCGACAGACATGAGAAGGATGTGTTCCTCTGTTGCCGGCTTTCAGACGGAGAAAGGGACCGTAAGCCAAGGAGTGCAGATGGCCTCACAAAGGTGCAAAAGGCAAAGAAACATTGTCCCCTAGAGTCTTCAGAAGGGAACACAGCCCTCCCAACACCTGGATTTTAGCCAATGAGATCCATGTCAGACTTCTGACATACAGAACTACAGTACAGCAGCCACAGGAAACTAAATACAAGGAGGAAAGGTGAGCTTTGATATCCTCTCTGGTGGGATAGTCTCAAGAAGACTCTTGAGAGTCTCTTGGGACTTCAACGAGATCATACCAGTCCATCCTAAAGGAAATCAACCCTGAATATTCATTGGAAGGACTGATACTGAAGCTGAAGCTCCAATACTTTAGCCACCCGATGTGAAGGGCCAACTCATGGGAAAAAAACTCTTATGCTGGGAAAGACTGAAGGCAGGAGGAGAAGAGGGTGACAGAAGATGAGATAGTTGGCGTGCTGCAGTCCATGGGGTTGAAAAGAGTCAGATACAACTTAGTGACTGAACAGCAACAACTGGCAGGGAGAGACGGGCTATTTTAAGACCCATCCTGCCCTGCTCAGAGCCCTCCCCAGGCTCTGTCTGGCCAGCGGCCCTCCTTGGGGAAAATTTCTCCAGGTATTCCCTTGACAGGGGTTCTCTTGAACTTCACGTTGAAAATGCTCACCCAGTGTCTGTGACTGCTTTGTCAGTGATGGCTTGTCACAAACAATGATGATAGGCAAGTGTCCTTGAGACACGCCAAGCACAGAGCAGCCACAGTCACATCTAACCTTGGGGCCAAGCTTTCCTGTCCTGTGTGTCTCTGGGCTGCAGCCATGCGCTGGAGCCAGTGCCAGCCTCCCCTGCCTTTCTAGCCAAGACCCCTCGAGGGGGAGAGGGCAGGGCCTGGGACAGTGT
This sequence comes from Capra hircus, assembly GCF_001704415.2. Lineage (NCBI taxonomy): Eukaryota > Metazoa > Chordata > Mammalia > Artiodactyla > Bovidae > Capra > Capra hircus. The sequence continues at coordinate 52,629,521 of NC_030814.1, read as the reverse complement.
TAACTGCTAATGAATGACACTTGCCTCCAAAATTAATAAGCTTTCCCTTTCTTAGGAAAATCCACTCAACTGGAGTCTCCAGGATGACTAATTGACAGAACTGGTTAAATTAATCAAAAATGGAAATGAGGAAGAGGGGAGGGATTCTATTTTTACTGCGAGGCTTGGGCCTTGCCTGCTCTGCTGCTAATTGCCACTAAGCTTGAATGGGGTAGATGCTGGATTGGGGGGCGGGGTTCAGTGAATTCTGCAGCTTGGAGCAAGGCTCTGGCTTTTCTCCAGGAGGGGGGCGGGTGGGTGTCTGTGTGTGTTTGTAATCCTGTCATCAGGCAAAATCATTTTAATAAAAGGTTTTGTTGTTTTAACCTAACCAAACTCCCCTGAAATAGACACTGTTAATTACGCCCCCAGTCAATACTGAACCCCTTTCAGAAGCTGTGTCAAACCTCAGAGGTTTGATGATGCATTGCAGCTGTAGCCAGGGCTGATGCCTTTGGACACATTCCATCAGAGATCAGGGGAATGAGCCATAGGTTTATTAAGGGGTCCAGTGGCCTATAGAGCCAGGACTCGGCAATTAAGTTTGTAGATGAAGGTGATGAATGAGACAGTGGATTTCATGTTCTGCATAAAGGCAGAGTTATGCTGCCATCGGAAATTGCTGTGTTGAGGAATCCAACCCATGGGAACTGTATGCAATGGAGTTCTGTGAATTATCCTTCTGGATGTTAGAAAAAGATCACACTCTTTCTCCTGCTGTCAGATATACCCAGGAAAAGAATTTGGGAAGCAGACAGACGTGGGCTCAAATCTTGGGTCTTTCACTGTGATCTGGGGCAAGTTTCTTTCTTTCTTTTTTGAACAATGTTTTGATAGTTTCAGGTGAATAGCAAAGGGATTCAGCCATACATACACATGTATCCACTCTCTCCCAAACCCCCCTCCCATCCAGGCTGTGGGGTAAGTTTCTTTACCTCTCTGTGCTTCATCTGTAATCTGGAGTTACTAAAAATCAATCTGCTTTGGTTGCTCTGAGACTTAATTGAACTACAGAAGGGCTCAAAGCTAATACTCAGACCCTTTCACTAGATGCAGCTTTGGTGGGGAAAATGGAATTTCTGATTTAGATTGTTAGGTTAGGCATCCAACTTTGCCCCTTTCACATGGAAAACCAAGTTGTTTTTCCAGTGATGACACTATTCACTAACACATCTCAGACTTTCAGGCTAAAAGTGCTTATACCTTTTGCCCACAGCATGGAAAAGTCAGACTCTGTGCACACCAGGCCCGTGACGGGCAGATTTAAGTGCACGGCAGGGCTGCTGCTGACTACCCCTGGACAGCCAGCCCATCTTGATTTTATCTGATGGAGGGAATTTCTGCGGCCATGTCTCGAGCTGCCTATTTGCCAGTGTGGAAGGGCCCTGGGGCAAGGATAGAATGACGCTGGGAAGCACAGTGACCAGTAGAGCAATACAAGAGGACAGGTGCCATAGGATTGCCCATCACCACTGCTTAGAGGAGCCCTGGCTCCTCACTCTGGCCTTCAAGACCCTGTGGGGCCAGCCTCCCCTCCTGCAAGTCCCCAGCACAAGCCACTCCCTGACAACAGGATGGGACCTCTAGGGCAGGTAATGAGTGGGGCTGCTGCTGCTGCTAAGTCACTTCAGTCGTGTCCGACTCTGTGCAACCCCATAGATGGCAGCCCACCAAGCTCCCCCATCTCTGGCAGGTCTGGCCAAATGATGAAGAATTAAGATGCAACCAAGGAACCTGTCCTGTGTCATTAGACACTGAGCCTGGTGCTCACACAGCCATTGATTTCATCCAGCAGATGTGCACCGGGAACCTTCTATGTGCCAGGCAGTCTGCTAGCTGCTTTGACTTTAATTAACTAGTTAATGTCCAGAGATTTCCAAGAGACCAAATCGTATACTCACTTCTCTGCTCTCACCTTTCTTGACCTCTCAGAAGCATCTGACACAATTGATCCCAGCATCTTTCTGAATCATTCTCTTCTCTTGGCTTATATGCCTACCACTCCCTCCGTCCAACTCTGCTCCTTGGTTTTTCTCTTACCTCCCTAGCAGCTCATCCTCAGTCTCTTATAAGAGGCTGCCCGCTTCTCCCCCGACCCCACTGGTAAATGCTTGGCCTCCATCCTGGACTCTGCATCTGCACCTCTTTCCTACAGGGCTTTAAAGACCACGAGATACTCATGACTCCTGCATTTCTATCCTCCAGCCCAGACCTCTTCCCTGACTTCCAGACTCAGGTATCCAACTATTATCAGACTTCTCTAACTGGGTGTATCACAGGCATCTCAATCTAAACATATCCAAAACAGAACCCTTGGTCTTTGCACGTCAAACCTGTTTCTTCCTGTCTCATCAGGGTATGTTACCACTATACCCTTGGCAGCTCCAAGCAAAACCCAAGTTTTCTCAGGATCCTCCCTTTCTGTCACCTCTCCACTTTCAGCCTCTCAGCAAGTCCTCTCAGCCTGACCGCCTCAGTAGATTCTATGTGCATCCACTCATCACCCCATCACTACCCCATCACCCGTCACAGCAACTATCATTTACTTCTGGATCATGGCGTGAGCCTCCTAACTGGTCTCAGTGCTTCTAGGCTTGCCAATCTTTTTTCAGAATTCTTTTAGGACCATAAACAGAGTATTCACTTCCCTGCTTAGAGCTGTCTATTAGCTTCTGTCACACCTAGAATGAAATCCAGCAGTCTGGTCTCCCCATGAGGCTCCCCATGCTCTGGGTCCAGTGTACATTTTCAGCCTCACCCTCCACACTGGTCCCCAGTGCATCAGTCTCCAAGCACAGGTCTTTCCCCTTCTGGGTACTCACACACGGTTATTCCTGTTCAGGGTCTTCCTATTCTGGTGTTCTCTGTGTGGCTCCTTTTGATAATTCAGGCCTCAATTCCAAGACTTTCCCTCACCACCCCAGGGAAATAGCATTGCATCAGCAACTCTTCGGTCCTTTAATTTTCTTATAGCTTCTTTCAATGTCAGAAATTATTAATACCTCACTCATTTGTATACTTGTATATCTTCTGCTAGAATGAAAGCTCCCTAAAGGCAGCAATGAGTAGGTGTTGAATAAATCTTAGCTGAATAAGTGATTTCTAGAGTCCTGGTTAAGAGGTGTGTGTCTGGATCAAACCCCAGTTGTCACTTGCTCTCTGGTGGCCGTAAGAGTATCATTTCCTCTCTTAGCTAGTTTCCTCATCTATAAAATGTGACTAATAATCATCTGGCCCCCATAGGGTTGTCAGGACCTTGGCTTACTCTCTTAATATTGTAAATGCCTCTGAAGTTAGCTGTGATTAAGCCTGCTGACATGATTACATAATGACCACGGCTACTTCCCATCCCATTCCTGGTCTTAGTAGACACATGTGGAAGGGAAATAAGACAGCATCACCTTTGCAACCATAACTAACATGGAGCTCTTTCATGGGCCAGGCATTGTTCTAAGGCTTCACAGTGTCTTCTCATTTAATCCTCATAAGCCCCATAATAAGGTAAGTGCTGCTACTAGTCATATGTTATAGGCGAGCAAATATAGACACAGGTTAAGGAACCTGTTTAAGATCACCCAGTTAGGTCATGGATGTCGACTGACAGTGAATACCACTTTGATTTTCCTCCCCTGATTTGGCCCTATCTGTGAGTTTACTCTCAGTTTAGTTTGACAGAAGGGAAGAAACAAAGGTGACATGATCTGGGCTGTGCTTCTAGGCAATGCTATAGAATGAATGACTGTGGCCCTTTACATTTGTATGCTGAGGGTCCACTGGCTAAGACCCCGCACTCCTGATACAGGGTGCCCAGGTGCAATCCCTGGTCAGGGAACTAGATCCCACATTCCAAAACTAAGAGCCCACATGCTGCAATGAAGATCTCTCATGCCACAACTAAGATCAGGTGCAGCCAAAAAAAAAAAAAAAAAACACCAAAAAGGAAATTCTTACACTGAAATGTAACGCCCAGTGTGATGGTATCTGAAGAGGGGTTGGGGAGGTGATTAGGTCATGAGGGTGGAGCTCTCATGAATGTGATTAGTGCCCTTATGAAAAAGAGACTCCAAGGTACCTCACATCCTTCTGCTGTGCAAGGACTCAGCAAGAAGATGGCCATCTATGGACCAAGAAGCGGGTCTGCACCACACACTGAATCTGCTGGTGCCTTATCCTGGACTTCTTAGCCTCCAGAGCCAAGAGACAAAGGTCTGTTGTTTAAGCCACCCAATCTGTGGTATTCAATCACAGCAGCGTGAATGGACTAAGACAGGAGACTTCATCCTAGGTTCCACACTGCCTTGCCCAACCTAAGGACCTAAAACAGGTGCTGTCCAGGGTGTGTGTGGAGGGAATCCCTTTTGTCCATCTTGAAGCTGAGGCACCCAGCAGGCTCTCTGGTTAGCCACCAAGCTTCTTCCAATTAAAGAAGTAAAACTGCAACCTTGGGGAGAATCTGGAAAATAGAAAAACTGCCTGCATTTCAGTGCCCTGACATCATCCCTTTCATGAACAACCCCTTGTCCTTATCTTCACACTGCTGAATTCAGGATGGGTTTGTAACCCTGCATCCTGCTTTAACATTTATCAAAAGCCTTTCCCCGCATGTTCCATCTTTAACTGCGTCCAAAGGTCGTTGGCAAGTCACATCTCTATGGCCCTTCATGGAACCCCTTTCTCAATTCCCACTCCCATTTGAGGATTCCACTTGCTAGCTTTCTTAAAATGACTTGTTTAAATTGAAGGAGAGTTGATTTATAATACTGTGTTAGTTTCAGGTGTAGAGCAAAGTGATTTAGTTATATATATATATATATATTTCATATTCTTTTCTGCTGTAGATTATTACAGGATATGAAATACAGTTCCCTGTGCTATACCTTAGGTTCTTGCTTATTTTGTTAAATCTACTTTATATTCAATGGTGTGTATCTGGCAATCCCATACACCTAAGCTTCTGCTTTTCTTATATGCTGTTAAACACTGCTTACTCAGGATGCTTATGCATGATTTTTGAGTAGGAAACAGACTTCTTAGCACCTCATCACCTCTAAAATCAGTTCCTGCCTGTATGCATGTTAAGTCACTTCAGTCGTGTCCGACTCTTTGAGACCCGTGGACTGTAGCCCACCAGGCTGCTCTGTCCATGGGATTCTCCAGGCCAGAATACTGGAGTGGATGGCCATGCCCTCCTCCAGGAAAATCAGTTCAAGTCCCCTCTATTCAGAGAGAAGTTATGCTTCCACACCACATGAAAGTACCCAGACATCATCACCAGAGAACACCCGGGGAGGTGCAGAGGCTCCACGTACAGGTCTTATTGCCCCTGTCCTCTGGTCCCCACCTCATTCAATAAGAGCCACAAGCACTCTGTGCTCATGACAGGTTGGGGTTGCACCAAGTGCCCCAGGTCCATGCCCACTTTTCACCCTCACCACCTTTAGGAAAGGATCAGCGTTGGCAACCTGCTCAGGCTGCCTGTGACGAACAAGCCTGGAACCCACCCCTGGATCTGTCAGCCCCAGGGACTGTGCTCTGGATTATTTTCAGGTCCTCTACGAGGGGCCAAATTGTGTACCCCCTCTGCCAAATTCTTACATTGAAGTCCTAATCCTCAGGGCTTCAGAATATAACCACATTTGGAGGTAGGATTTTTAAAGCTGTAATTAAATTTTAAAAATGAGGTCATGAGGGTTGACCCTAATCCAGTATGACTAGTGTCCTTATAAGAAGGACATTTGGGACCCAGACACATGCAGAGAGAAGATGACATGAAGACACAGGGACAGGATGGTCAATAGCAAGCCAAGGGGAGAGCCCTGGAAGAGAGCCTTTCTCCACGGTCTTCAGAGGAAGCCAGCCCTGGTGACGCCTTGGTCCATGACTTCTAGCCTCCAGAACAGGGACGCAATTACATTTTGATTTTTAAGTTGCCCAGCCCATGGTACTGTTATAACAACTCTCACAACTGAAAACCCCTTCTTTCAACTGCCTTTTCCCACCTGCCTGCCTTTCCACCACAGTTGCTCAGTGAAGCCTCACTTATAGCTGGGCATTATGCTAAGTGTTAGTAATGCAGTGGTTGGTAAAAGAAATAAAGTTCCTGCCTTTATGGGGGCTTCCCAGGTGGTGCTAGTGGTAAAGAATCTGCCTGCCAATGCAAGAGATGTAATAAGAGGCTAGTCTGATCCCTTGGTCAGGAAGATCCCTTGGAGGAGGGCGTGGTAACCCACTCCAGTATTCTTGCCTGGAGAATCCTGTGGACAGAGGAGCCTGTGGGCTACAGTCCATGGGGTTGGACAGGACTGAAGTGACATAGCACGCACAGATCCCTTTATGAAGTCTACATTCTAGTCAGGGAGACAGAGGAAGAAAAATGTCTATAGCTGAGAACTAAGAAATATGTAAGGAAATAAAGTAGGGTGATGTAGTAGAAATAGAGTGAAGGTGGGGAAACAGAGAAGTCCTCTTTGAGAGGTATTTTCCCAGAGGCCTAAAAAATGAGAGTAGTCCAGACAAGGGAGGGAATTGTGGGAGGGCATTTCAGGCAGGGGAGAGGCTGTGCAAAGGGCCTGAGACAGGGAAGGGCTGAGTGTGCCGAAGGTGCAGAAAGCAGGCCATTGTGGTCAGACTACAAGGGATTGAGGATGGAAAGGTGGACAGGGACCAGATTCCTGTGGGGCTTGGAACGGAGTTTAAATTTAATGTCTCTCTCATTTCCTTGGTTGTCATTCACCATATCTGGCCAGTTTTTTCACTCGACTCCTAATTGTTGCTGTTTAGTTGCTAAGCGTCTGACTCTTTGCAACCCTATGGACTGTAGCCTGCCAGGCTCCTCTGTCCATGGGATTCTCTAAGCAGTACTGGAGTGGGTTGCCATTTCCTCCTTCAGGAGATCCTCCTGACTCAGGAATCGAACCTGTGTCTCCTACATTAGAAGGTGAACTCTTTACCACTGAGCCACCAGGGAAGCCCCAACTCCCAAAACTCACACATTAAAAGGGAAAAGCAAAATTCAGCTCAGCCCCTGCTGCTGCCATCAGCACCCTATTGTTTCAGGCATTAGGATCTCAAACTGCAAACACAACCCTTGTCACTACTGCCAGGAGCGATAGGAAAAAAAAAATCGAGAGATGAGGAAGAGAATCATCCTTTCCAACCCCTGCTGAGTATGCAGAGTGAGGGACATATGGAAATTAATATATGCAGCTCTGATGGCACGAATCTCCTCGGCATTTTGATTAAACACCGACGGTTATTAAATACCCTCCTTCTCAGAGCTCATCTCCGAAAGCCAATGTTGCTTTTCATTTTGAACTCTGATGAACTGTCTCAATTCCGTTTGCACACCCAGGCTGAACCATGGTCTGCGGAAGGCTGGTGTTGGAGGCGGATGGAGAAAATCAATATGAAATGTCAGGCGCGAGGTCAGATTGAACTTGTTTTCTCAGCTGGCGGGAGCTGGGGCCGCCACTGCAGCAGCCAAACAAAGGGAGATGCTCACCGAGGAAGGTCGGCGCTTTGGACTGAGTCAAGAAAATGAATTTCGTTCGCTCCTTAATTAGATTAGGAGGCTGGCGGCTGGCAATTCCGAGTGCTGTCGGTGTTTGGATGGGGCGCGGGGAGGCAAGGATGCGGCAGGGGTCTGCAAATGGCCGGCTAGCTCCTGGCCTCCCTAGGGACTGTCCGCTGGGTTCTGCTTCTCCAGGGCTGCGTGCAACCCAGACTGTAGGGAGGAGCAGCCTCCAGGGACACCTGGATGTGTGGGCTCAATGATTCTCCCCAGTATCTTCCTCAGGGAGCTTCTCCATCTTTAGGCACAAGCTCAGAGGTCACTGCCTTGGGTTATAAGGTCCTTGTTGTATCCCTTCCCAGCACCACAAGCCTCTGTTTTCATACCACTTATTACAGTCGTGATGTCATATCTATCTGGGATTCTCTGATGAATGCATCTTCCTTTCTCAGACAGTGTGATGGTTCATCTTATGCATCAACTTGACTGGACAATGGGGTGGCCAGATATTTGGTCAGACATAATCCTGCAGTTTTTGGAGGGTTGTTTTTAAGTGAATTTAACATTTAAGTTAATAGACTAGGTAAAGCAGATTGTCCTTCCTAATGGGGGTGGGGCCTTATTCCATCAGCTGACGATCCGAATAGAACAAAAAGCTGACCCTCCCTCCAGTAAGAGAAAATTCTGCTGCCTGACTCCTGCCGGCATGGACATTAATTTTTTCCTGCCTTCGCTGTTGAACTGGAACATTGGCTCTTCTTGGACCACAAGCCTGCTGGTCTGTGCGTTAAAAGTACTTCATCAGCTCTTCTGGGTCTCCTGCAGGCACACTGCAGGTCTTGGGACCTGTTGGTCTCCCTAATTGCGTGACCCAAATACTTCTAACAATTATTTCATATTTATATACACATATATAATACATGCATACACACATATATGCATATGTATGTGTGTGTATATATATTATACATATATATGTGTAAAAGATATATATTTCCTATTGGCTCCATTTCTCTGCAGACCCTCACCAATACTGACCTTGAGCTCCAAGAAGGAAGAAAGCAGACCTGGCTTTGCTCATCACTGTGTCCCAGAGTCAGGTACTACTGGACCTCACATATAGTTTGTGGTCAATAAGTACTAGTTAAATAAATGAATAACGGGGCTTACATAGCTATATCTGGAAGGAGGGTTGGAGTTTCGACCTCCTTGTAGCCACCAGCCTCAAACCGGGGGCACTCAGGAGGAGTATCTGGAGAAGGACATGGCAACCCACTCCAGTATTCTTGCCTGGAGAATCCCATGGACAGAGGAGCCTGGTGGGCTACAGTCCGTGGGGTCACAAAGAGTCGGACACAACTGAAGTGACTTAGCATGCACGCACGGGAGGAGTAATTTGTGGTTACAGCTGCTGACGTCTGCTGACTTCCATGTGCCTGACTCAGGGCTTGGCTCTTCGACACGCAATGACAGTTGCTCCTCATGAATAACCAGCCCTATGAGACAGTCTTTATTGTCTCTATGTTCAAAGGAGGAGCTTGAGATTCAGAGGGATTCAATAACCTGATTTGGGGGGTCACGCAGCTGCTGAGTGTCAGAGCTGAGTTCTGATTCTGAGGCTTCTGCTCTAAGCCATTCTAATTCTGGAACTTTCTAAGGCCTTATCCTTTTTCCATCTTGAGTTCACAGTTCACCAAACCTTCTAGGCAGCTTCCTCCTCACTATCCAGCCCTTGTGTGAGTCTGTCTGATGCCAGAGCCCAGGCTGGTATCTGCCACACTGGGCTCTGAACACACCTGGTTTCTCGCGCCATCTCTGCCATCCACTTTGGGTCGGTGGCCCTTCAAGCCCAGTTAGATGTCACCTCCCATACAGCTGGGACCATGTCCCAGACTGGTCCTCACCCCCTCACTCTCTTTCCATATGTCTTCTTATGAGTCCACAGTCCACATGTCATTTATTTCAACCCTCAGGCATAAACTTATTTATGGAATCAATATTTACTGAGCACCTGTTTGTATGTCAGTCCTTTGTGATACAATGTGAGCAAAATATTGGGTTAACTAAAAAGTTCACTTGGGGTTTTCTGTAACATCTTATTAGATTCAGTTCATGTCTTCCTCTAGAGGGGAAGGATACTGAATAATATCCATGTGTGATGAATGCCAACCTCTAATATTGCTTTACATCCCCACAGTTATTTTAAAAGAAAATGTTTATTTTTCCCTTTTCTTTCTCTTCTATTTCCATAGCTACCCTCCTTATCTCGGTTATGAATTTCCACTGTATTGAGACAAAAGCACAACCTTCTAATTCTCCTGTTTCTTCCTACCACCACTGTGTTAATCTTCCATAAAATATAAATTCTATAACTCTGTTCTCCAACCAAGTGATCTCCAATTGCTCTTCACATACTAGGCACTGTGCTTCTCAAACTGGGGCACACGTACGTATCCTTGGAGGTCAGGGAGGAGGAGGACGAGGATATGAGGGTGCACGTAGTATAGGAAGCCATAGATAAATGTTGCATCTTTTGGAAATGTTAATTTTGTTTGAAATTTAGGGATGGGTAGAATCCCAGGGACGGGGGAGTCTGGTGGGCTGCCGTCTGTGGGGTCGCATAGAGTTGGACACGACTGATTTGACTTAGCAGCAGCAGCAGCAGCAGCAGAAATGTAAATATTAAATTAAGTGGAAAGTAGTCATTTTATGGGAATAAAATGTAAAACCTATGTGAAATTTTCAGATGGGAAAATAAGACTTCAAAGAAAATCGTCTGTGGTCAGCATGTCCCCTCAGGTGTTGGGCCTCTGCCAGGTGTGTGGCGTTTTGCTTTTGCTGAGAGGCCAGGCCACCCAGAGCACATCAGAAAGGCTGAATTGCTTTTCACTGCCCTTCCTTCACAGCAGCGAGGTTCATGGTCTGGCTCTGGGAGTCCTGTACCTGGTGCAGAAGTTTAAGAAGGACTAGCTATCAGAGGAGCCAGACTCTGGGTATAGAGCAGGTACTCAGTGAATGAATGAATGGAGACATGAACTTTTGACACTGATATTCAACTACTGACTTGATATAAACCTTCATACCTATTTGACCTCATTTTCTCCATATTCCTCTTTAACCCAAGCCTAACACTTCTTGCTAAGACTCTGTAAAGGTGCTACATCACTTCCTAACTTTTTTGCTCTGAAGGCCGTGCCCTTGTGTGCATGGCCAAAAACACCCTTCTGTCTATTTCTCACCTAACCAAATCCTACTTGTGCTTCAAATGACTCCTCAGCCTCTGCCTCCCCACTTTGAGGTCTCCCTCCAATGTCCCATGCCCCTATGAATGTCCATGCCCCTAATTGTCTCCACCACTTATTTGGGTGTCCAGGGTACATCTTGCCCCATCAGCCAAACTTGACATTGCTTGAGTGTTGGGAGATGGCTTACCTTTCCATTGTACCCCTCAGAATGCTTATATGTAATGGACAGATCACAGATACAAGAAGATCATGTTGAAGACCTGCCAATAAATTTTAGTCTAGATCTGCGGTTCTCAGCTAGAAGTAATTTTCACCCCAGGATATTTCACAATGTCTGGAGTCATCTTTAGTTGTGAAAAGCCTTCTACAATGCATAGGACAGCCACCTCCACCAAAGAAAGAATCCTGTGCCCTTAATTTAACAATGCATTGTTAAGAAATCCTTGTGTTCATTACAGGATCTTCCTAACCTCTTTCCTTGTGTCCCTTTGTTCTCCCAGACAGAACCCAACATCCATCCTTCTTCTGCAGTCTAAGCAACTTCTCCAAAAAAATAACTGTAGTCAGATTAGTCCTCTGGTTACTTTAGTGGCTGTTCACTGAGTTTGAAACAAAATTTAAGTCCATTATCATGGCCATTATGATCAGGCTCTCGCATTCCTCCTGAACTTCACGTGTTCCTTCTCCAAGTCATTCTTTAGATACCAGCCATATCAGCCTCCCTTGTTGGCTCAAAGATCGATATCAGCACAGACACTAACAAACATTGATAAAGCATCTATCACGAGCCAGGTACTATTTTAGGTGCTGGGGAAACAACAGGGAACAAAACAGAACAAGTCTGCGTCCTCAGGAGCCAATAGTACAGATCAGTAGTCTTCAAGAGAACCTTCTGCAATGAAGGAAATGTCTTAGGTCGGTCTTAAGTCAGCGCCATCCAATATAGTAGCTACACATGACTACTGAGTACTAGACATGTGGAACATCTGAATCAAAATCTTCCAGAAGCATCAAATACACTTAGTATGACACATCTCATTAACAATTCTTAATGATTCTCTCATTTAAGCCCTGCAACAAACCCATGAGGTGGACGATATTATTTTACCCATTTTTCATATGAGAAAACAGGCTCAGAAAGGTAAGGGAAAGTTGGACAAAGTCAGATGGCTAATAAGAGATTAGCCTGGCTCTGACCTGGGTCTGTATGACTCCAGGATCCACACGATCTACAGCCCACCACACTAGTCAGACCAGCTCCCCTGGGCAATACTCCTCACAGCAAAGGAGTACATGGACATGATCAAAATGATCCAGATGGTCACCGCACTCCCAGCCACACCTCATACAGATGATCGTCATTTCACTCACGTCACTAGGAATTAAAATGAAAAAACTGGGGCTGTGGGGGAGAGAGGGCTTCCTTCCCAGTTCTTCACGGCAAGCTGCAGCGGCAGAACGGCCCCGGAAGATGGTGCTGGCCAGATACATAGGTCCTGTGGCTCCTGAGCATCTTGGAAGCTGCACATTCTTTAGCCTGACCCTGGGTATGGATGACAGTGGCCCTCCAGTCACCTTTACGCCAGGAAGTGTTTTGTTTTCTAGAAAACCTCTCTACTAGCCCCAGGTCCATCCTGTCCACTACACCTGGTTCTTGCTTCACTTGCTTACATTGGTGTTAGCCTTTGGCCGCCAACCACTCAGGCCTCATGAGTTTGGAGCCGCTGTGTGCCATCAACACCATGAAAACTCCAGCATGACCCCTAGACCTGTGAGCCTGGGGAACTCGACCCCACCCCCCTCTCTGAAGCCCTCCTGAGTGCCCACTAGAACCGCTGCACATTCTAGGGTGCTGCTTCTCAAAGCCTCACCCTCTCCATGAAGCTAATAATCCCTGTCCCTCAGCTGCTCCTTTTTTAAAAAAATTGAGATATAATTGACATATAACAGTATATTCATTTCATGCAACATAAGGACTTGATATATGTATACAGTGCAAATATTTACATTCAGTTAGCATCCATCACCATGCAGAGTTGCGATTTCTTTACAATGAGAACTCTTAAGATCTACTCTCAACAACTTCCAAATACACACTACAGCATGAACTTAGTCACCGTCCCCAGGTGCGATTCTCGATGCCTGTATATTCGCAGGTTCCCCCACTGTCCAGCAAGTCCAGCTCATTCTACTGCCAAGATCCATCCAGAACCCACCCACTCCTCTGCACTTCTATACCCTGTCCTTGTCCAGGCCACCCAAGTCTCCTGCCTGATATCACAACCCTCTCTTAACTGGTCTTCCCAACCCTGCTTCTCGTCCGCAGGTTCTCGTTTCCCCAGAGCCGCAAGAGGGATCTGAAAACGTAATTCAGATCATATCACAATGTGATGATGACAGGACTCATGTCTTATTCACCTCTGTATTCCGCGGCCCAAAGCCAGTGTTGGTGGGATTCGACATGAGGTTTTCTCTTTACTCAAACACCAGACTTGGCGCTGACTCCCGAGTCAGGACAACACGTGTAGTTTTCTTACTCCTGGTGTGTCTGAGGTGGGGAAGGAGAGCAACGCCCCCCAGGCCCTCCCGCTTCTCCTTCTGCATGTCAGGGGCCTGCGGCGCACCCACTCCATCAGCCCCGGGGCGGCTGGCTACTCACACTTGGTGTGCCGGTCACACAGCGCCGACGCCCGCATGTCACACAGCCGGATTGTGCCTTTGCTGCTGCTGTACACGAAGGTGTTGCAGTGGTGGGGGTGGAACTCGGCCGCCGTGATCACCTCCGTGAGCTCCTCCATGTTGGCTGGCTTGATGTCCACGATATCTGGCACAGACGAGTCAAGGAGGGGACCACGGGGAGGGGTGCCTCAGCGGTGACTAAGCATTGTCGCTTTATCTAGAGGAACAGGTCAGCACTGAGCACACACGGAGGATCCTCATCAGGACTCTGAGCAGACAGGCAGCTATCACTGGACCCACGCAGATGAGGCCCAGGGGTGTTCAGTGGCCAAAGGCAGAACTAGACGTCAGGTCTCCCCAGGCCCTAATTAGGGTTCCATCACCCATAACATGTAGATGTTCCATCCACAGTAATGTTACCTGCTCATGCAGTCAGGCTGAGCTGTGCCAGGCTGCAAGAGCTTTCATTTCTCATTTTACAACAGTGGTTAAGAAACCAGTCCCATCACAACTAAATAATTCGATATATTTGAAATTTTAACCGAACTCCTGGGCTGATATATTATATCTAGGACAGACTGTGAATCTTCTCCCACAAAACCCCTTAGATCTTTAGAGAGGGCGTGGAGAGAAGGGAACCTTCCTGAACTGTTAGGTGGGAATGTAAATTGAGACAGCCACTATGGAGGTTCTTCAAAAAACTCAAATCAGAACTACCGTATGACCCAGCAGTCCCACTACTGGGCATATACCCCGAGAAAATCATAATTTAAAAGGACATGTATACCCCAACATTCACTGCAGCACTATTTACAATAGCCAGGACATGGAAGCAACCTAAATGTTCAATGACAGATGAGTGGATAAAGAAGATTTGGTACACATATACAGTGGAATAGTATTCAGTCATAAAAGGGAAAGAAATTAGATCATTTGTAGAGATGTGGATGAACTTAGGGCTGTCATACAGTTAAGTAAGTCACAAAGAGAAAAAGAAACATCATATACTAATGTATATATGTGGAATCTAGAAAAATAGTACTGATGAGCCTATTAGCAGGGCAGGAATAGAGACACAAATGGACAGAATGGACTTGTGGACACAGGGAAGGCGGGAGGGGGGCAAATCGAGAGAGAAGCACTGACATATATACACCCCATGTGTAAAACAGACAGCTAGTGGGAAGCTGCCGTATATCACAGGGAGCTCAGCTTGGTGCTCTGTGATGACCTGGCTGGGTGGGATGGGGGTGGGTGGGAAGGAGGCTCAAGAGGGAGGGGACATATGTATACTTATAGCTGATTTACTTCATTGGACAGCAGAGACTAACACAAAATTATAAAATAATTTTACTGCAATAAAATAAAAAAATAATATGTCAAGGAAATTATAATAATAACAGCTGCCACCATTTACTGAGCACTGACTAAAGGTCAATCGCTGTGCAAAGCACGTTGTGTGCTTTCTTTCATTTAATCCTTATAACAGCTCTCTAATCAACACTTTACTTATCCCTGTTTTTTAAAGGGTGGAAACAGAGTCTCAGAGTATGTAAGTAACGTGCCCCAAGTCACACAGCTAAAGGGTGGCAGTGGTAGGATTTTATCCCAGGTGCAAGATTTGCACTTTTTAGTAATTATGCCAAATTTCTCTTACTGAAGATATACAGGATCTCAAATCTCCATAAACTGTGATTTGCTTTAGAGCTTGTGTGGGAGTTCAAGTATTAAAAAGAAGCCATCCAACTGTACAGCAGGATAGTTTTGGCCTCCCATGTAATACACCCTTAGTTTTATCGTTGTTTTCCTTGTTTTGTCCTGAGTATTTTTCCTTTTTGATGAAGAATCATCATACCTCTATTTTTAAGGAACATATCCTGTGTATTGAAATGAAACATTAGGCCTTTCATCTATCAATACGACCTAATAGAAACAAACACCTTTAGTGGGAGTGAGTTTGTGCTGATCCATTTCACATCCCGACTGAGAGCGTGGGGGACCTGGGGGCAGGTAGGAAGGTGCCTGAGGGCTTGCTGTCTGAGAACCTGCATAGGAAGAGGTCTCTTGATGTGGATGCTGTGAACCAAAATGATTCTCACTTTCGAACCATATTTGTGATTTTGCCCCACCTGTTTATCACCAGGTAGCATTTTTCAACTTAACATTTGTTTCTATGGGTGAACTTAAATCGACTTACTTTTTTCTTTACTCAGCCTCATAATCAGCAATCCAATATTCATGAAATCATCAGTTTAATAAGCTAGTTACATTTTAAATAACACACCTGAAATAAATGCATTTAATAATTAAAATGAACACATTTATGTGTGTGCCAGGAACTTACGAATCACATTTTGGAAAACACTGCATTGAATCAACAAGCAATAACTTGAGACAGACAATGCCATTAGACTGGGATGGATAAAAGTCTATGTTTTTTTGTGAGGTTGGTGGCCTAATCTCCTCCTTAGAGTTTAAGAAAGTAATGAGTAAATGCACTGATATTTTTAGTCACATTAGCGCTAACAAAGTAGTCATCTATTAGCAAACATCACCCATGCTCTGGCATGTAGTTTGATGCAATAATGGCTGCATATCTGGTTGTGCCTCTTTCTCCTTCAATTATCTCTTATAAATCCTGTTGGGTTCTTTCTAAAATTAGCTTGAGATTGAACTAACATTACATTTTGCTACAATTTCCCTCAGCAACCCAGATGCAGATATTACTTGTGTCTCTGGAGAATGTAGGTCCCCTGGACTCATGAAATACTACCTTTCAACTCAACTGCTCCCAGAGTTATAAGTATTATCACAGTTAGCATCATGTGCTGGGGAACAGGAGCCTGTTTCCCCCCAGAAGAAGGCCCCAAGCTGCAGCTCTGGGGTTCTCCCCAGCCCCCTGACCCATGCATGCCCTGGGCTTTGTGGCCACAATACAGGGTGGGGTGAGCAGAGGTTAGTGTTCAGCTGTTGTCAGATCTCATTTCCCTCCAGAAAGAGCCTCCATACTCCACTGTGCCAGTGAGCATGTTTCTCTTTTCCCAAAATAGGGCAAGAAAATCTGGTGTTAGCTTTCTCAACCTCTACCAGTAAAGCTCTAAAAACAAGCTCAACTGGAAAGGATCTTGGCTGTGTGGGAGGGGAGGTGCTACATCTACATTGGTTACTTTTTTTCTCACCTAAAAATAAAGCTCGCAAGTTAGAACGTGTGAAAATGAAGTGCTTAAACATATATATGAAACCAGGAGCATCCTCCACCTTCAAGAACACCATGAGAACTGAGTGTGCTTAGGGCTGCTGCCTCTGGACCCTTCCTCTCTCCTTCCCCGCCATCCATCCTGGACCTCCAAGCCTGCCCACCATCCCTCACACCCAAGCATCTTCCTTGTGACTAAATAGAGTGCTTCTTTGGGTCTGAATTTATGGGGTTCAGGAGAAAAGCCATGACTCCAATCCTATTTTTAGTAATTGTGATGATAAGGACAACAAGGAAGATAATACGAAAATAAAAAGTAGTTGCCAATATTCATCAAGTGCCATGCACTGTCTCATTTGATCTTCACCTCATCCTTATGATGCTAATATTATTAACAGACCTGTTCTCGAGCAGAGGAAACAGTGACTGAGGTACGTTACTTAATGTTATATGATGGTAGCGGGTGGAGCTGGGATCTGAACCCAGGTTTGTTCGACTCTAGAGCCTGGTTCCTGACCACATGCCATCCTTCTTCACTGATGAATGGCCCCCACAGAGCCGGCCTTTCCCAGCAATGTAATTCTGGCTCTTTTGAAACTCCCCTGGCTTATCTGAGAGGGATTCTGCTTGGAACTGGTGCTTGTTCAATTCGCCCACCACTCTGGGCACTATATTTTTCAGTTTGGACTCAGCATCTGACCTAGGATTTTTGTGTTCTCTGATGTGATTTTTTTTTTTTTTAAGGAAATGTAAGTTGAGACAGAAACACGATAAAGGATTTCTTGAATTGTTAACTGATGGAGGATTTTCTGAGTTCTAAAAACATTTAGGAGGAGTCTAGTCTCCAAAAATTCAACAGTGTGTGGGGATGACAAGAGAGCATTTTACATGCATTCTCTGTAAAGTCAGTCTTTTTCCTACACAGCTCTCAAGGGAGACACATACCTCCGGCATGTGTGGGTGTGCCCTTCATGCTGGGAGGGAAGCAGAAAGGAAGGGAGTAATGCCTGGCTCTCTGTATTATCTTGGAAATGGAATGATGCATGTTGACAGTCAATTTTCTCTTCCTCATCTTTTAGAGCTCTCTATCCAAATTATTTCCCTGTTGTCCCAAAGAACTAAACAGCAAAGGCGAAACAGAGCAATGGATTCATGGCTAATATACAAGGCAGACAGCCAACAGATTGCTATTAAATTAACCCTGGGGCTTGACAGATTTGTTCATCCTGACCCCAACTGCTTATGGCATTCCTTATTAATGCTGAGCCCAGGCAAATTACCTCTGTTAACAAAAGGGGTTAATATGCCTCTCTGCTGGGACTGGGGGCAGTGCTGGGGACGGGAGGGGGCACAGCCAGTTTGGCAGCTGAGCTCTACGCTTGGAAGGCAGGAGGTGGGAAGGTGAGGGCACTGCTGTGCCAGGCAATGGCCTAAGGCATCATTTAAAATAATAATTGAAGACACTAGGAGGTCACCTCTTAAGGGATCAGCTTCAAACAAATAAAAAGCCAAGGCCATAAATTACATCAGCGGTGGGGTAAGGAGATGAAGAGGGTTATGGTAGGATGCTCAAGGGGAGATGGGGACCATTCAAGAATCATTTCCTTGATCCCAAATTTGGAAAAGTTTTCTATAAAAATGTATATAGAAACATTGTAAAGGAGAAAGACTGACAACAACCTTAATACACAGAAACAGGGAAATGATTGAGTAAATTCTGGTTGATATCATTAAATTGTTTATGCAATGAAATGCCAGGTCTGTTAAACAACTTGAAAGAAAAATTCTATCTATAGTGTGACCATAATGTCATTTAAAATGTATACTCTGAAACTGATGGCCTAAAAGGCAAAACTACCAAATGTCATTGATATTTCTACTGGGGTGGGTCTATGAATTTCTTTTCAATTATCAGTGTTTTCATTTCTACATTTTCTTTCAGTGAAGTTGTACTATTTTAAGATTGAAAAAGACAAGATTTTTTTTTAATGCTTATTATACATATGTATCAGAGAAGGCAATGGCACCCCCGCTCCAGTACTCTTGCCTGGAAAATCCCATGGACGGAGGAGCCTTGTAGGCTGCAGTCCATGGGGTCGCTAAGAGTCAGGCACGACTGAGCGACTTCCCTTTCACTTTTCACTTTCATGCATTGGAGAAGGAAATGGCAACCCACTCCAGTGTTCTTGCCTGGAGAATCCCAGGGACAGGGGAGCCTAGTGGGCTGCCGTCTATGGGGTCGCACAGAGTCGGACACGACTGAAGCGACTTAGCAGCATACATATGTATAATTTTAGGTGAGGTAAGTTAGATACAAAATATATATCTGATCAAAATACAGTCTGATCATAGCCATGTAAAAAGAATGAGAGAGACAGAACAGGATGGAAGAAAATATATATTACAGGGGGCTTTGACTTTAAGGCTAGTATTAAATTGTCCTTTAATAATGCTAGCTTGGGTTCACCCATTTGTTCCTTCATGTATTTCATAAATATTCACAAAGAATCTGCCTGGGAGAGATTCCAGGCACAGGAGCTAGAGCTGTGACCACAGCAGATCAAAAAATCCCCTGAACCATGGATCCTATTTTCTAGAAGGGAACATGGTCACTAAACAAGCTAGATAAAGAAATAGAATATATAGTTTATTAGATAGTAATAACTGTTAAATAGACAAAACAGGGAAGGGAGAAAGTATATGTGTGTGAATGGGCAGTGTGTATGTGTGCACACGTGTGTGTGTGTGTTTGTTTGTGTATGACCGTAGATTGAACAGAATAAGACTTTCTAGATAAATTAAGAATTTAAAAAATTTTCCTTATTTTTCTGAGCCCTACTGTGGAATTAACCAGCATTAAAATTGTGATGTAAATTCCTTGTATATACACAAAATTGGGTGGTGAGATTATAGGTCATTTTATAATATCTACAATGAATCCATATTATTAAACCGAGAAAACAAACAGTGAATAAAGTAGTTTCCTTGGCTTAGAACCAGCTATGAGACAGTTGAGAAACCAGGAACTGCATCTCTGGGTAAAACTGAAGACAATATTGTGATAAATACTGCAATTGTAACAAGTGGGGCCAAAAGATTAGAATTCATTTTGTTTCCAACTCTATTTTGCTCCAAGATATGGGAAAGTCATTTTCTCTCTCTCAGGATTTCAATTTCTTTGCCTTTGAATGGGTATCATTCTGTTAACTCTGTTAGTCTGAGAAATTTTGATGATCAAATAAGACAGTGGAGAAAAATTTATTTATTAAATGTTTTTGCAGTGGATTGAATAATCCAAACTTTCAAAGAAAACATGTCTTTTTTTCCAAAGATAACTTTTATATGCATTAGGTTTGTGAGTTTTTGAAGATATTCTCATATGCTTCTGTCTTTATCTCTGCTAATTTTGCTGATATTGAGAAGATTTTTTCCCTCCCCTTTCTAAGCCAACTACTGATAGCAGAGCCAGCAGGAGGCCAGTCTGCCTGTCAGTCAGAGACTGGACTCTAGATTTACCTGGGTAAGACATCCATGTTCAAAAGCAGTCGAGGCTTTTCAGATAGCACTTCAAGTCTGCCAATACTGAAAGTGGAGAATAGCCTTATCATGACCTTGAAAACTGGGCATATTAGAGCTGGATTCTGTTTTAGGGAGCAAGAGTTTATCTGAAATCTTTATTCCAAAGTCTGAATTTAATCTTTGGATAGAAAGCAGTGATTACAAGCCATCCAGATCTTGTCAGCAGAAAGGACTTGCTGCCTGATGGCAACACACTGAAAATCTCCAGAGAGGTCTCCGAGGGATCTTCCTCTCTTAAGAGCTTAAAAAAAGCCAATGTGCAAATACTCATGGAGGGCTTTGCCAATTGCTAGGCTCACTGTGAGAGGGCTGACAAAGAGACACATGGTGCCCCAGGAGGTGCTTTTGGACACGTGTTGAGCTGCAAAAGACATGGGATAAGATGTCCTTTACAACTGTGGGTGGGGGGTACTTGAAAGTCCCATAACCACAGCCTCTTTCCTATTCATGTGACACAGAGCTTGAAATTTCTCCATTAGAAAATACTCAATACTTCCTTCAAAGGCCAATCCATGTGTTACTTTCTGTATGAAATGTTCTAGCCCTTCTTTCATGATCCTTCCTACCTATGTATCCATAGCACCTTGACCATACCTCTAGGAATACACTTAAGATACTGTGATACAGGGCATTTTCCTGGAATATAAGAGTGAGACAGTGACTCAGTGGTAAAGAATCCACCTGCCAATGCAGGAGAGGCATGTTCAATCCCTGGGTTGGGAAGATCCCCTGGAGAACAAAGTGGCAACCCACTCCAGTGTTCTTGCCGGGGAAATCCCATGGACAGAGGAGCCTGGCAGGCTACACCCATGGGGTTGCAAAGAGTTGGACATGACTTAGCAACTAAACAACAAACAACAGGCCTAGATTTTAATCTCAAATCCTGTGGCCAGTTACTACCTAACCTTCATTTTAAATGCCTTTGAACTTGGGAATTTATCAACAAAGAAAGGAAGAAAACTATAGGAGATGATGTAATCCACCTGCTACTTCATAGAGGCACCCCCCTCCCTCGCCCCCCAAAAAACTGTCAGTCTCATCCTCCCTAGTATGGTTACGAGTCTGTCTCCCTCTGTCCACATGCTCACTTTGGAAGCTCTGCGAAATGTTAACTTGGTGAAGCACATCTCTAAAATGTTTCTGGTTGTGGCGGGGTAACAGGGTTCATTCTCTCAGGCGAACTGAGGGACGAAAGAGAGAAAGCAGCCACTCTGCACACACATACAGGTTCTCCCGTGTTCAGTCCAACAGTGATCTACATGCTGTTATAATGGACTCTGCAGACCTGGTTAAAGGCCCCAGTCAGTTAGCTTTAATCGAATCATCAGGGAGGTTATCCTGGGTGGGCCTGAACTAGTTTGTTGGAAGGCAGTTAAAGCAAGGTTTAGGTCTTCCTTGAGGAAGAGACCCCAACAGATGCTGAGACCACAGCTTCTCTCCCTTCCCTCTCACTCTTCCATCTTGACGGCCGTATGTGAACGTGGCCGGTGGTGTTCCTGCCTTTGTGTTCCAGCTTCTTGCGGTCTTTCTGCGCCTGACTGCTGGCCTTAAAGACTCTGGGTTTGTCAGGCTAATTCACTGTAATATGCCAATCTGTCTCTCTCTCTCCATACCTGCATATACCCTCTCCTACTGGTTTTGCTTCTCTGGTTGAATTCACCCTCCCTGTAGATGACAGGACTATGATATCAGGGATGGAGTTTTTATTCATCTTGGCATCTCCAGTGCACACCGAAGGTGCTCAGGAAATGTTGATGAGTTCTCATTAGCTATCTGCAGGGAACTCTACTCAACACTCTGTAATTACCTATATGTGAATGGAATCTAAAAAGAGTAGATATATGTATATGTGCAACTGATTCGCTTTGGTGTACAGCAGAAACTAACACAACATTGTAAATCAACTATATTCCAATAAAATAAAAATCTTTACATTTTTCTGGGTTTTAATTTATTCTTGTGACTTAGCCGTCATCTTTAGGCAAGGTTTTTTTTTTTTTTTTTTTTTTTATGATGCAGAAAACTCACAGTAGGTCAATAGGCCAAGACACCAGGCCTGGATGTATGCATCCTCAGTCGCTCAGTTGTGTTCAACTCTTTGCAACTCCATGGACTGTAGCCCGCCAGGCTCCTCTGCCTATGGGATCCTCAGGCAAGAATGCTGGAGTGGGTTTCCATTTCCTCCTCCAGGGGATTTTCCCAGCCCAGGGGTCGAACCCAATTTCTTATGTCTCCTGCACTGGCAGACAGATTCTTTACCACTGCGCCACCTGGGTGTAGGTCATTTAACCCGTGCTTTCCTTAGGAGAGAATGGGATCCAAGGAACAAGAGTGGGATCCAGGGCAAGAAGAATAGGGAACTTGAAATATGCCCCCGACAATAAAAGCTACTGTTTATAGTCTTCACTTTGTGCCAGGCACTCAGCGAAGTACTCTAATGACTACCTCATTTAAACCTCACAATAACCTTCTATTATCCCCATTAACTGATGAGGCAATTGAAGGCCAGAGAAATGTTAAAACACTTGTCAAGGTCACAGCTTTTAGGAGAGGAAGCTGGATTCAAATCCAGTGACTCTGACTCCAGAGTCTGCCTTCCCAAATACTAAGTGACATAACTCCAAGGAAGTTCAAGGAGCCCCAGAAGAAGTCTGCAGAGTTGCTTTCTCATCCTTTCTCCTGATAACATGAGGCTCAAAGGGCAGAGAAATCCCCAGTCCCCCAAAGCCTTAGATCTGGTTTCAGATGCAGAGGGACAGCAGCCACACAAGCAAGGCACCAGGCCTGGGAAAATCCACCAAGGTGGCATTTAATATGGCAAGGAAGGGGTTGCTCTGGTACACACATGCCAATGTGCTGGACGTGCCATCGGAAGGCATGCTCTGCTTTTACACAAAATGTCAGACTAAGATTGATATGTGCAGTTGTGGATAGGACTAAGGAGCTGACCCTGGGCTCCTACCTAGTCCATTATGCAACTTGTTAAATAAATCCTTATCAAGTGAAAGTAAAGATACAGTCCTTAGCAACTATATACTGAGCACCTAGTTGGTGCTAGGCACTGCATTAAGCCATGGGATAAAGCCGCAACAGCAGAGAAATTTGGGAAGCCCCATAGCTTCCTTCAAAGCCTGCCCAGAAAAATTCTACTGGGTTAAAAGGAAGGCTGCTGTCCATGGTACTAAAGTGACAGAAACTAGAAGCCAAAAGTTATGGTTATGATCAGGGAGTCAAAATCCAAAAGGACCTCTGCTCAGTTGACAAGGGAGGCTGATGAAGAGGGGTGATAAAGACCAATTCAGAGATGAAGCACCCTGGAATCCAGTTGGTTTCTCCCAGAGAAATCCTCTGTCTCATGTCTGGAGACTGGGGTTACACAAGGTATGTCCTTTGCTCATGTTTGTAAGCCTTGCTTACAAATTTACTTCACTCTCTGGACCTCCTTGAGTTCCACCAACACATCATGCTCCCTCCTACCACAGGACCTTTGTACATGATGGACTGATCTTTACCAAGTTAGCTCATGCTCATCTTCTTACAAATCTCAACTCAACAATCAGTTCCTCAGCAAAGCCTTCTTTTATTCCCTAGTCTACATCAGGTTTTAAAAAATGCATTCACCAAACCATATTTCCTTTTTTTGCAGGGTTTACTTCAGTTTGTAATTATATATTCATTAGTGTGATTATTTGATTAATGTCATTCTAAAGGCAGAAAATTTGTTTCTTTTTATTCTTGTATCCCCGTGGCTTAATGCAGTGCCTAGCACAAACTAGGTCTCAGTATATAGTTGTGGAGGGCTGTATCATTACTTTTACTTGATATGGATTTATTTAATAGGTTCCAAAATGGACTAGGTAGAAGCCCAGAGTCAACTCCTTCTTAGAACTGAGAACAGAGTTCAAAGGATCCTAGGTATATCATACTTTTCATAATTAAGAAATATCCTTCCTTTATTGAAAAGTCAGGGCTGCCTTTTGCCCTAGAAAACCACTAATCTAGAAATGAGTTGTTATTGTCCTGATGTAGTTAACCCATTAAGGCCAAAGTCTGGCCATGTTATGCTAGAACCTGTTACACAAAACAGGGACAGGCTGACTATGGCTGGAAGGAAGAGGATACAAGACCAGGTGCCATAAGGCTAGGAATCTCTTCCTCTGATATGGTGCTAGACACAAGGCCTGGACCTCAGAGACCTTGCAGATATCTGGTAACTAGGATATAATGAGCAACATCTTGCAAAGAACACCAAACAGCAGAACTGAAGGGGGTGTCTAGAACTGAGAAGACCCGGATAATAAATTCAACAGAATAGAATCTACCCTTCTAACACTCAACTTTTCTAGCTTCCTTTTACTTTCAACAATAATTATGACTGTAGACTTCCCTGGTGGTCCTGTGGTTAAGAACTCCACCTGCCAAAACAGGGGACACGGGTTCGATCCTTGGTCCGGGAAGATTCCGCATGCCATAAGGCAACTAAGCCCCTGCCCCATGACTCCTGAGTCAGTGCTCAAAAGTCCATGAGCCACAACTAACTGCAGCCCATGTGCCTGGAGCCGACGCTGTGCAACAGGAGAAGCCGCCGCAATGGGAAACCCATGTGGCACAACTGGAGAATCCCCACTCTCCACAACCAGAGAATGCCCGAGCGCAGCAACAAAGACCCAGTGCAGCAAGAGATAAATATGACTAAATAATCATTACGATAATTAGCACTGTGTGGTCCCTGTTAACTGATCATTTACTTAGCAAGGTACTGCCCTAAGGGTATATGTACACATATATACGCATATATATGAGTATATGTGCATGTTTATAAACACCTTTTACAAAATTCAAACAATCCTCTTTGACAGAGCTCTTCTCTACAGATCGTGATGTAGGGACTTGGCTAAGTTAAGAGCCATGTTAAAGCTTACACAGCCAGCAAGTAGTAGAGCTGGGTGAGAACTTTAGGCTTATTGGACTCCAAAGACTGTGTTCTCAAGCACAATGCCAATGTCACACCAAATGCTAGTCACTGGAAGCTATGACTTTAGAAAACCATATTGCAACACTACTTGCCTTAATGGCTACTAGTACTTTTCTTTACATACACGCACTGTATAATTTAAATGGATTTTTCAGTATCTGCGATATCATAGGATATGACAGTTGTATTTTATAATATTCATTGTTATAAATATGTAATTATGAAGACAAACAACATCCACATAGTATTTAGAAGTAGCTTGCCTCCCATGTCAGGGTTACTCATACCATACTTTGGGAATCCCACACGTTTCTATCCAGAACCATGTCTCTTCTGCCTCTTTCAGTGGAGGA
The DNA here is from genome assembly GCF_001704415.2 of Capra hircus. Classification (NCBI taxonomy): domain Eukaryota; kingdom Metazoa; phylum Chordata; class Mammalia; order Artiodactyla; family Bovidae; genus Capra; species Capra hircus. The sequence goes on along the minus strand of NC_030814.1, from coordinate 52,603,945 downwards.
GAAGCACCATGGAAATGACACTAAACAACATCTGATTTAAGAAGACCTGTCTGGTGGTTGGTGCTTTTCCAAGGCTGCTTTGAAAGACGGCTGCTTCCTGCCCCAGAGGCGGCTGCACTTCAGAGACAGCAAGCTAAAGGGTCCAAGTCGGTACAGTCTGCTCAGTGCTCAGGGCGGTTTGGATGAAAATGACTATATAGATATCAGTTATCATCATTCTCATGATGACAATGATTATTTTACATATGGCTGTTTTAAGGGTGAATGGCATGGGCTCATTTGTATGCCAGCATCTGGCAGGCTGTCACACATCTGCAGAATATAACCTCAACTGTGCTATTAATGCTTCCCCTTTGCGTTCTCCCCAAGGCATCTGTCTCCTAAAGTGCCTAAAGAAACTTCACTCCCTCCTGAAGCCCTAGAGGCAAAATTCAGAAAACATGTCACCTAGACTGGGGCAGCAGAAGCTCAGAGTGACAGCAGCTGAGCCTGAACAGATTTCTGGCTCTTGGAATAGACGTCAAGGCAGACAGGGAACCACCACCCACACTCGTTCTGTTAGCAGCTGCACTTCCAGGCAAAATCTGTGGGCAGATTCTCCTAGGCTCAGACAATATGTCCCATCTGCTCTGTGATCAACAAAAGATGTCAGTCATGGTCTTAGTGGTCAGCTCTCAGTCTCCATAATCCCCACCACTGGCTTAGAGCTGCCTTCCCTGAAAAGCCTTGGGAGACCCTTCTGTGGTGGAGACCTGGTGACTGAGCATCTAAACCAGGTCTTTTTATTTATGTGCAACAGCTATACCACATTTCCCAGCCAGCCTCACAGTTAGAGGTGCTCATGCGATTGAGTTCTAGCTAATGGAATGCATGCAATTTAGAACCTGGCTCATAGGAGTCTCCTTGTGTGGTCCGACACCATCTTCCTCTTCTGCTGTACAGATGCAGATGAGGCTTGGTGACACTGGGAACCACAAGATGGGAAGAACCTGAATCTCTGAATCACTGATTGGAGGAGGCTGCTTGCTGATGGAGATCAGCAATATTGGACTTTACAAGAGAAATAATCTTTCATATGCTTGAGCCATTATGGACTCTATTTCATATCAGAACATTCAGAGCTTTACTATAACTAATATACTCTTATGGTGAAATTGCCAGATTCTATTTCATTATCGATTATCTAATGGATTATCCCCACTTTAGTGACCTACTAGTAGTTCAAACTTGACATGTCCAATCAAATGGTACTTTCTGTGTGTCAGAATATTCTAGGTACTGGGATACAGGAATGGATCATACAAAGTTCCTTCTCTCATAAAATTCACATTCAAAGACAGGGAAACCCAAAATACACAAATTAAATAAAAAAGAAACAGTTACAAATAGTGACACGCGTTATGAAGTTAAGGGGGATAGAAGGTTATTGGGGGTTACTTGGGAGTTAGTGGGAGGAAGCGCCTCTGAGGAGGTGACAGGAGATTGAAGTCTATACGATGACATGTAAAAAGTCAGCCCTGGGGACTCTGGGGGCAAAGTATTCCAGGAAGACGGAACAACAAGCGCAGAGAACAGAAGGAAGAACAAGCATTACCGGGGAACAGAAAAGAGGTTAGGTGGCTGAAGAAGAGTGACCTAGGGGAGAGTGGTATGACAAGACAGCAAAGAGGGAGGCAGGGGCACGATCATGTGAAAGCTTACAGTCCAAGATTAAGAACTTGGACCTTATTCTAAGCTCAAAAGGAAACTGCCAGTGTGGTTTAGTCCTGGGAGGAATGATATATGAATTACATGTGGAAAGGCCCACTCTGTTATGTGGGACATGTATTGTGTAGGACAGCAAGAAAGAACAGAAGCCAGAGAGTAGATTACTGCAGTCACAAAGGTGAAAGAACCAGGGCCGGTACTAGTGTGGGTTGGCAGGAGTGGAGATGGAGAGAGATGAGTTGATTTGAGGTACATTTTAGAGGAAGCAAAGCCAGGGCTCGTGGACAAACTGGGTTGCGGGGTGGACAGGCTGGTGACTGGGAGAAAGGATCAATATTGACTCTTACGTCAGTTACTCAGCTGCCTGGGTGGTGAAATCATTAAGATTGGGAATTCAAGTGAAAAATCAGGTCTGTGGTGGGATGGACCACAGGATAGGTGTTGAATGAATGATTGATTTTAATATTAAATATAGGGTCAACATAGTAGGACGAGAATGCTGGGTCATCTACTCATTCAGCAGTTGTCTTGATTTCTTTAAATATGAGCTAAACAGAAGATAATAATAATTTCAATATGGGGTTGTTATATCCAATATAGTCTTGGTAGGAAGAGACTGAAGAAGTATGATGGGGACATGAGCATTGCTATTCAAGTCTGATTTTCTGATTTAGCTGTTACTTATACAGGAGTCCTCTGCCTGTGAAAATTCATCAAGCTGGACAGTTATGATATGTGCACTTTTCAAAATGAGATTCTATATGTTCAGCTCCCAGCGCAGTACCTAGAATTCAACAAATCCACTATTACTTTCATTATTATGATACAATGAAAACCATCTCCTGCGCAACTGTGGTCCATAATGTAGATACAGGCCATTTGTGAATCCATCAACAAGAGGAAGGAACCTTACACTGAACTCTAGGGTCTGGCCTTATAGCTGATAAAGTTCTAATTCATGACACACAAATGCTTCTGCATAAAGGAAGTGATTCAGTGTTCTAACCCAAAGGTAGTCCTGGTTCACTACTTGCAATTCAATACCTCCCTAACTTTGGATGAAAGAGTATCACAGATGCCAATATAATTTAAAAGGGAACAGATCTCCACAAGTGCTAAGTCTTTAATAGTGATTAACCCTTTCTATTCCATTTCCTCCCAAGCTTGCTCATACCTGAATAGTCTTGATTCAAGCCAACTAGTTATTGGCCCCAAAGAAAGGATACTAAAACTCTGATTGGTTATTTCAAAGTTCCATAGGTTAATTCTCAGGTCATCAGCTGACATGTAGGTTTCATAGTCGCTGTTGACTGATATAGAGTTGATATGATATGTGTGTGCGTTGGCAAATACTCTTCGCGGGGTGGCCTCCACCATCAGGTCCATGGGTCTCAGGACAGGCACCTGGGATGCAAGAGAAAGAAATTGCTTCAGAACCAAAGCTCTTCATTAGGAAAGAGTGTGCGTGTTTATATCATTCATTATCACACACAAAATCACGACCACATCACATTGAAGGAGATCTAAGGTAGAGAAAGAGATGGATAAATTACATTCTGTTCCAATTCCCTTTGGTGCCTTTTAGTTTCATTCTTTTTAAAAAATGTCACCGTCCCTTAGCCCTGATGGGCAATTTCATCCTTTATAGACTCTAAGATTTTTTTCAAGTGGCCTCCTCTCAGGGGAACAGCTGCCAGAGATGTTGTTCCAGATTGTTTGTTTTTTAAAACATGAAATCTATTTTCAAAAGGAAGTTGTAGAAATTTTTAGAAATGTCTAGTTCAACTGAGATTAAAATTTAGTCTTCATGGCTTTGGGAGCCTAGGCCTCATCCTGGTTCTATCTTTAATCTTTTTAAAAGAATTTTGGGAAAGCATATAATCACCCGATTCTAGTAGCCCAAAATCAGTCATTAAAATATAGGGAACCCATTGTTTTATCTGGGAAGATCTTGGTTTAACCTGTATATCAACAAGGTAGTGTACACTGTTATGTCAAAACTGTCCTCATTTGGACAATAAATTATATGGTCATCTTACTGATATATGAAGGATACGTAGTATCTGTTGAATGAATGAGAGAGAATATGTGAACAATTGTTATCTTCTTCTGGGTCAAAGAATCAGACAGTTAAATAGTTTTGCACACAAGGGACTTTCCTGGTGGTCCAGTGATTAAGACTTCACCTTCTAATGCAGAGGGTACAGGTTCGATCCCTGGTTGGGGGGCTAAGATTTCACATGCCTTGTGACCCAAAAAAAACCAAAACATAAAACAGAGGCAAAAAAAAAAAAAACCAGAGGCAATATTGTAACAAATTAAAAAAAGATGTTAAAAATGGTCCACATCACAAAAATCTTAAAAAAAAAAAGTTGAATGAAGAATTCAGAAGAAACATAGAATCCTATACAAATGTGGCACTGGATATCCTGGAAATCAGAGAAGCTTGAGATGTGGATGTAGGAAGAACCAGGGATCCTCTAAAAACCCGGAGTGGGATGGAAGGGAAAGTCTTCACAAGCCCTCTACCTTGCTGTGGATGATGGTTCTATAGCAGAGGCCCAGGGAAGGCAAAAACTAAGAGAGCTGGTTCTGACCACAGATTCACCCCTCACTGACAGGCTGTGTGAGCTTGAGCAATTATCTTGCCCCTTTTGGGCTCTGGTTATACTATCTGAAATATCCACTGTGCCCTACTTATCATGAAGGGTGGTTGGGATCTGTTGAGATGATTTGCCCTTCAGTTCAACCTTCTATTCACCCTTTCAACAACATTTTCTTGAGCTCTGTATAAGGTCCTAGTGTAGGGGGGCAGGGGGGACATTCAACTGGGGAGCCAAACCAGACACCTGCCTTCATCTGGCTGGCCCAGATGGTGGAGGCAGGTACGAAATCATCTCATAATAAAATGTAGTAAGCACCCAAAAGGAGAGGAAATAGCACAAAGAAGGATTTAACCTGGTCATGGAGGTCTGGAGAGGTTTTGCTGAGGAAGTATGAACTGGATGACTTAAAGGATGAGAAGGGATTTACTAGGTCAGGAGGGTCAGGAGGAATGCTCCAGTCAGCGGAAAGAGCATGTGCAAAGGTCCTATGGTGAGGGTAATGCAAGAATGAAATATCAGTGGGTCAGTGTAGTTGAGACAGAGAGTGATGAGAACCACGGTGGGAAATGAAGTGACAGGGTAGGCAAGAGGCAGGCCCCCAAAGAGATTTTTGCCACCACCCTAAGATAAATGAAAGTGAAAAGTGAAAGTGTTAGTCAGTTGTGCCTAACTCTTTGTGAACCCATGGACTGTAGCCCACCAGCCCAAGAGATATGGGAAGAAATCAAAAGATTCTTCAATGATTTTGATATGATAAGGATCAAAGTTTCAGAGAGATCATTCCTGATGTAGTGGGGAGAACAAATTATAGAGGATGAATGAAGTAGAACTTTGAAAAGGAAGGTGATATACTGATACTATTCTGAGTTAAGGCTTTGTAATGGGTAAGAAAAGTGCCTTAGAAACTCTCCCACACATATTTAATGGGCACTGACTGCGTCAATCATCCTTCAAGCCCCACTTCAGGAAATTCTTTTGACAACTCTATGAAACAGATAGTAGTAGAACAAAGTACTATGATAAAGAGAAAACTCGGGCTCAGAGAAGCGAAGTCAGTGGCCCAGAATTGCCCAGCTGTAGGAAACATAGTCTGAATATGATTGCAGAGTCTATCTGACTGCAAAGCTAGTGCTTTTCCCACTGTATCACACCACACTCAGATATTATACATGATAGGAAGTGATAAATGCTCTGTAAGGGACATGAGTACAGGGCCCATAGAATTTATGGAGTTGATAGAATTATGGGTAGTAATAAAGGTAGTGGTGGTTGTAGAATTCTGCGGTCAAGCTGCTTCTAGAAATCTTAATTTGGGGTTGGAGATGTTCATGGCATTTGAATAGGGTGTCTATTCCATGCGCTTTCATAGATACAGGCCCTGCTTTGAGGTTTGTCACAAAGGAATTCCCTACCTGGAGCTTTTGAGCTCTGTACTCCCCTACTTCCGCTCACCTCCCCAAGGTAGTGGCACTGAAAGCAGGTTCCCCAGGGCTAGGGAAGCAATGGAATCTGTGAGGACTTCCTGGGGCTTTGCCTAAACTCTTCCCTGGGCCTCCTTCATTACCCTCACTGTCTGCACAGGCTTCCTGTGGCTGTGGCAATGCGGGGAGGGAACATGACAGCTAGGATCAAGAGGCATTACCAAGTGGGGGCTGCCAGCTCAGAGCTTCAGCTGCATGTGACAGGCCTGCCTGCTAATTCAGGCTGACATACTCCATGATGTAGCACTTAATGGGGAGGCTCTGGGTAGGTATCTGGGGAGGGAGCGCTAATGCTCTGCGCAGATAAGCCAGGCGACAAACATCACTCGTGATGTTCCAACACCCTCCCCACGCCCAGGTCAAGGCTGTTCACTGTCCAGGGACACCGCGTCAAAGGAGGAAGAAGGAGGTAAGGTGGTTCAAGCTTACCAACTGGACAGGATGACCAGTTAGGAAACCTCGTTGGGACTGTGTTTCCTACCTGCTCTGGATACATGCTCTTTCTGGGGCCAGGCGGGGAGAAGAGTGGGATACGGTTCCCTGAGTTCAGCCCATGGGCAATCATTTGGGTCTTCCCTGTAAGATCAGGGAGGGCTTCCTGTACTAGCAGTCACTGAGTTAGAGCACCCCTGCCCTTCAACTCTATCAGTAGCCGACCTCACGAGGAAGAGTCCTTGTTTGCCATTTTTCGGGGGAGGTGAAATATCCTGTCTGATGTCACACAGAGAGGAAGGAGCGGAGCTGAACTGGGACAATGTAGTTCCAGAGTGAGCCCAGAGAACTGCTGCTGCAAAAGAAATGCTTAGGACGAAATACGAAAATGCCACTTTTGCAAGTCAAAAATGATCACATGTCAGTAACTTGATGCGGTTCAGGCTAACACTCTGGAAGGACTCTGTGCCATCTGGATGTGACACTGACTCATGAAACACTGAGTTGTGGAAGGACCCTGGAGTCTCTTTCGAGGCTGTCACATGATACGTGTGTGTCGGCGGGGGGCGCACAGTGGGAGGCCGTGGTGTCTAGGCCTTAGGACCTTCACCATTCTTGGTAATATGTTTGGATTCTCACATCTTGCTTAAGTAACTATGGATAAGGAAAGTTTGAGACCAACCACCACAGACAGTTCCTGAATTCTGCAGATGAGGAAGTCAGGAACCCCAGAGGTGACGTGCCATGTCCATGGTCGCCCGGGGCGGGGGTGGTTGCCAGCACAACCCGACTTTCTGCCACTCATCCGATCGCTTCCTCTGTCCCGATACCAGGTGCCTGAGCTGTTCTCCACAGGACCCGACAAACTGCAGGATCAAGCCAGGATCTTCAACTGGTGGTTCACACCCTCTTTTTTGCACTATCTCGGCAGTGGCTGTGGGGCGAGACCCCCTGAGACAAGGCTGGTGCTCCAGTAGGCTTGCGAATGAGAACGGGGCCAGCCTTGGCCCTTGGAGGACTGTGCTGCTGGAATCCTTGCCCCTCCCTAGGCACCCCATACTCCTCCCCAACCCTGATTCAGTTTCAGCTCATAGCCCTGAGCATGATTGCAAAGCATAAGCAACGCAGCCTGGTTGTCAAGACAACCGGTACTGTGTTAGAGTATCCACCAAATAAAGTTTCATAGACCAAGAGAGCAGCCTCAGAGTCTATCCTTCCACGAGGCTTATAGACATCTATGTCAGCTGGATATTAGTGGGATGTGGGGAACCCCAGGGTGCCCTGGGGCTCCTTCCGCACATGATTCAGGGCTCTGTTCAATGATCACCCCTTGAGAGAGGTCTTCTGTGCCCCTACCCCTACCCCACAGCACATGGCACATCCTCCACTCACCATCCTCTGACCCAGCTTACTGCTTATAAAGTTAAGCAACTCTTAAGCAGTTCATCAGCGAATCCTCATCAGTAGCCTATGATTTAGCTCAGTGAATATGGTCTTTGCTGCACAGATGAGGAAATGACCAGAGAGGTTAAGTAATTTGTATCAAGTCACACAGCTCATGCTCAGGCCTGGCACTCCTTGACTCTGGAATCTAAGTCCTTGGCCTCTCTGTCCTCTGGGCCTGAAGGGGCACGCTCGGGTGTGTGGGAGAGACAGGTGAGTACACGGGCGTTTCAGTGTAGGGCGTCTGGCTGTAATGGACGTCAGCAGGCACTGCCCAGGGCAGTGTCAGCTAAATTGGCTTGTATCTGCTTGGGGAGCGCAAGGGAGACCTCAGAAAGGAGAGGACTGCTGAGCGAGCGGGAGGTGATAGGTTTGTGGGAATCCACCAGGTGAAAGTGGGGGATGAGGAGGAGAGGGAGCGGTGCTTCAGTTGGGGAGACCAGTATGTGCAGAGCTCAGATGGGAGGGAGGAAAGTACAAGGTGAAGAGTGTGATTCCGTGGGTTTCTGGGCATGGAGGGGGTGGGCAGTGATTTTGTCTTCACTCAAAATGCAAAATAAAATCTTCCTCCACATCAGACATGAAGAAAAACCTGAGCTTGGTGAGCGGATGGAGAACTGATGAGAGTGGAGCGGGGATTGGAGGCCTCCCTTGGGGGCGGGATATTTGAGCTGAGAGCCGAATGTAGGGAGATCAGCAGCCACGTGGCACTCTGGAGAAGAGCATTCCAGGCAGAGGAAACAGCAAGTGCAAAGGCCCTGAGGCTGGAAAGTGCTCAAAGGATAGAAGGAACAGGGAAGGGCCTCTGTGGTTGGAGAGGAGTGAGTAGGGAAGATAGTGGCAGGAGATGGAAGATCAGAAGTCAGGGCTGGGTCACAGGTGTGATTGTGGGGATAGGAAGATCACTGGCTGCCCAGTACTGACCCCTTCCTGTTAAGAAAGCCCTTCCTCGTTGCTCTCTCTCCCTTCTTTCTCCCCACCTTCCGTTTCTCTATACCCATCTTTCAGTCTTCCTCCTTCACACCTTTCTCATTATCTTTCCTGCCTCCGGTCTTGGGAAACACAAGACCATCTTTCACCTCCCAGAATCCATTTACTAACGAAACGAATGTCACTGTCATTTGGTTTATTTGGTGACCTTGGTGGTGATGCATCACAGTCTTCTGTGGCACCTAAGTGGGTGTCAGCAGGTCACAGAGGCCCCTTTGGAGACACATGGAGAAAGGGGGACACAGTCCTGGAAGCCCCCGAGGGCCCCCACTTTACATGACATCTGTGAAAATGCACAGCCAGGGAGGGGCTGGAGGTGAGGGCTCCTCACAGAGAAAAAACCACAGCTGTGCTCACCATGGCAACCTCCAGAGCCTCCATAAGTTGACAGATTCAAGGCAAGAGCCTGAGAGAGAAGAGATGGCTGGAGAGGAGCTCAAGAACAGAGGAAAAGTTGCAGCTATGGAGAAGGGAGAGAGAGGAGGCCACTGGCACAAGGAGGTGCACGGATTCCAGCTGTTTGGTAACTTTGGGTTGAACCTGACTGAGTTCAGCAGACAAATGTGAATACCCTTGGATACTAAGTACAATCAACATAATTGACATGACTGGGCCTTTTGAAAAAATTGCTACCAACTTACATCCATGTTTGCTTGTATTTCTTTGTCAATATTCAACAGATGCTTCCCACCCTCCCCAGTAACTGAGATTACTCTATACTGAGAATGATAGCATATATTCAGGCGAGGGGGTTAGGGGGGTTCTGTGTCATCAATTAGGAAGTTCACATAGCAATGTCATGACCACATGCTGGCCCCAGATAAAACCTTCCCCAAACATTTATTAACCATTTACTATATGTTGGACAGTCAACACAGAGTATTCTTATGAAGCTTAGTGGGGGCAGAGAATACGCAACCCCCTACCCACACCTTCTTGTTCATAATCAGCTCTTTCGGGAAGCTAAAACCATGTTTGTTTGATCTAGACGAGCAAGAGATGGGAGCTGTCCACCTTTTCCTTGGTGCAGGGAACTCTGACCCTGGTGCTCTTTGACCACAGGTTTAAGGACTCGTGAGGTCTGGGCTGACTACACCATTCCATCTAGAAGCACTAAATGGTAAAGCTGGAGGAAAGGGTAGAAAGCTCCAGATTTCAGCCTCACTTCATGTTCGCCATCATGCCTTTCCTGGACTTCCTTTAAGAAATATCTTCTGTGATTCTCCAAAGACAATTACTGTAAGTTTGGGATAAAGCCAACAGTTAAAAAGCACTCAGACTTCATAGTCAAGGAAGAGGGAGTGAGTCATCTTGAAGATGGGAGAGCCATTGGGTCCTGCTATAAATATCCCTGTTTCAAAGCGACCCAGCTAAGCAGTGCAGGGGAGCTGTCTTCAAACGGGAGAATGTGATGACTTCCTAAGAACTTTGTGAAATAGTTTTAAAGGAAACCATGACTTAGTGGTGAAGAATCCGCCTACCAATGCAGGAGACCTGGGTTCAATCCCTGGGCCAGGAAGATCCCCCGGAGAAGGAAATGGCAACCCACTCCAGTGTTCTTGCCTGGAAATCCCCATGGACAGGAACCTGGTGGGCTACAGGCCATGGGGTCACAAAGAATCAGGTACAACTTAGCAACTGAATGACAACAAACAATATACTTTCCTTCCTAAAATCAAATTATGTCAGGATATACCCACCGTCAAGGTTCTCATTCTCATCTTTGGAAAAGAAAGATAAACCTTCCCTATCCTGAATCTTACTGGGGTGTGTTATCCATGGTATAAAACACTTCAGGGAAGGACAGATGACATCTTTAATCAAAGCCCCATAAATGACCCCATCACCCAGCTCATTATCACATGAATTTCTAACAAGATTTCTAAAAAAATAATTCTAATAAAATTAAAATCTTAAAAATTATAACTTGAAATTCTAATAAAATCAGAATTGTGTTTTATGCTGTTTTGGTCAATTGTGTCCCATTAATAATTTTAGAGATAATTAAATCCAGAAGAGAATTTTAAAGCTTTATAGTTATACATTCGTGGGGAGGGGAAAACCTATTATTGTTACAGAAATGATCAAAAAGAGTTTTCAACATTTATTTGGAGGAAGTTGCAGTGAAAACACAAAATTAAAGAAGAAAAAGGAACAATGTAAAGTTATGACTTTTAAAGAACTTTATTCCTTATTCTTTTAATGGATATTGATGGGTATCCAGTTACAATGGTGTTTAAATTTCACACATTAAAAAGGTGATATAACAGTTTTATTTTAAACTGCCTATGTTCAAAATACTTCTGAAGCCACATCCTCTGTTACGTATTTAATGTTATGATGGAAGCGCTTAGCTGCCTACTGAAAGATGCTCAGGAAGGTATGTGGTTATTCAAAATTCTTCTAGGTGGTACACAAGCACAAAATTTGAAGTTATGTGGTGTTAGAGAGTTTTCAGAGTCAGGTAGACCTGGCCTTGAATCCTGGTTGGGCTATTTACCAGCCACGTGGCCCTGGGCTTCTTACTTCACCTTTTTCCATGTCAAGACTCTCTTCCATAATGTTACAGATAGCATTCCTCTATAGCTTTGCCAAGAAAACTTAGCCCAGGGCCTGATACATACACCAAAGAGACATTTCTGGAGAGCTTACTTTTTGCCAAACTGTGCTAAACACTTTATGCTCACTATGTTATTGAATCCTTACTGTGATCTTCAGAGGTGAGTACTAATATTCTTCCCACTTTACAGGTATGGATCTTGAAGCAAAGGAAGTGGTGAAACTTGCTCAAGGTCATACAAATACCAGGAGATGGCATTACCCTTGCTGGCAGTCTGGCTACAGCCCCTGTGATCATTATTACTAGAATCCTTCCCATGAACTTCCAGTTGTAGAAAAAAAAATAGTCCATCCTGAGAGATTGCCTAGGGAAGATTTTCTGACTTCTATTGGCTTCAGAGTGTAGACATCCCTTTTATCCACCCAGGGAATTCAGTCATGATTACAGAACTCAGCATTGCTCAGGAGAAGTGGCCAGTGGGATAACTGGTCACTGGGTAGCAATTAACTTTGTTGGTGGAAAAAAAAAGCGGAAGGCTTTTCTGGTTAGGAGTTTTCCTAATAGCTTCTGTCCACATTGTCATGAAAACCTTGAACAATATGGTTGTTCATCCAATTATCAAATCAACCTGGGGGGCAGAGTCTGGCATTCTGTGTACCCATTATCAAAGGGTAATTTGGTGTAACAAACCAAATCGAGTACGTACAAAGACTGTCAAATAAAATAAACCACTCACAAATTAAATTACTTCCCATTTTCAGTGGGAAGAATGCCAGTCATTTTTCATCTTAAAAAATATGCATCTTAATTCCATTTTTTAAAGAACATGAAAAGAAGCATTTAAAGGCCTCTTGTGCAGTCTGTATGGAGCAAGGTCCACCCTCCCTAGGAACATCTCTCTGGGTCCTGCGACACTTTCTCTCAGAGAATTAATGGAGCATTAAGCCTCACCCTGGTTAAAAAAAATAATAAAAAAAACTTGCTTCCTCCATGGATCAGTGGTGGATGGAGTTCAGAAAGCAGGAGTGAGAGGTTGGCTCTGGTTTATAACGACATATTAGAGCTGTTGTTTCCAGAATGAAACTGCCACTCAACACCACCCCGCCAAACCCCCATGGAATCCTATCCAAATAATATAATTTTTAGATTTCCCAGATCACACCCTTCAACAGCCTCAATATGTCCCTGAGTTCTTCTTTTACTGGCTTTGTCATATGGATTGAAATAAGCCTGAGAGGAAAAACCCCTTTGGAGCAAATCAGGCTTTGTGCTTCAGGGTCTTAAATATCTGAGAACTATATTCTTTCATTTGACAAACATTTATTAATAAGTGCCAATCACTGCTTTGTGTGGTACGTGTATCGGGTGAACAAAAGCAGGTTGGTTGTGGCACTCAAAGTCTAATAGGGAAGAAAGAAGTTACTGTCTCAAGGTAGACACATTGTTACAAACTGCCTAGGATGCTATAGAAAGATGTGTATTGCTTCAAGAGAGGCAAAAATATTCTTTCATTAAAAGAAATAGGGGCTCTAATTTAGATTGGGGAATCAGGTAAATTGTTTTTTGAAGTGACAGCTCACCCCCCAAAAACGGAGCCATAAGCATTCTCTATATAAATGGTTCTTCACTGGAGGCCAAATTGCCATCTGACATTGTCTGGAGATAGTTTTGATTGTCAGAATGGGGTGTATGCTATTGGGTAGAGGCCAGGGATGATGCTAAAAGCCCTGCAATGTACAGGTCAGCCTTTAGCAGCAAAGAATTACCCGGATCAAAAGGTTAACAGTTCTGAGACTGAGAAATCAGTTTATAAGAAAATATTTCTGGAAAGACTCTAAATCAAGGGTGGATAAAAGAAACTCAATATTAACTTCCACAATCAGCAGAAAAAAGTTTCAGTTCATAAATATGTTCTGGTTTAAAAAGTCCATATATATATATATATGCACACACACACACACACACACACATATGAAGGATCTATCTCTCAAAGGCTTATGCCTTATTGCCAACTACAAGAATAACACACAACCCATAAAACATGCCTGGGGAATTAATACATATTTTTTAAACTCAATGCATCAAAGATGATTTTTATAGCAGACTAACAATTTCATGCTCTCAGTGTCTTTGACTTCTTTTGGCCTCTCTACAAAAAAAGAGAGGGAAAATATCTTTCGCTCGGAAGATAAACTCAGTATCTAATTACCAGCCCATGCAGCAGCCTGTAATTCTGCCAGTTTTATCTTTTTTTTTCTCCCAGACACTTCCATTTTCTGCCAACATTGCTATTTCTCAAAGTGTGCTTCCCTGTACATTGCCTTTCCTGTTATTTCCCTTGATGTTTCACATTGTGCAATTCCACAGGAAAAAAGGAGACATCTTAAAATATCACAGTAGAGGAAAATTTCAGTTAACATTTATAGGTGGGGAAGGGGATGGGATGGGAAGAGGCAGTGGTTTAATTTTTAGTTAGTTTGGTTAGGATTAATCACAACAATTGTTTTTGTCTTGTTTTTTTTAACTGCTGTTGATGGAACTATTTCTGAACTCCTCCCATATACTTTCTCCTGTTAACAACTGGGATAAGTATCACTGAATCTTTGATAATCAAGGATAAACAAGACCTCAGGAGGGTCACACTATATTCTGTCATTTATTACCGTGGCTTCCACAGATCGAAGACGGTAAGTATAAATTTGATATAAACTTTAAGAATCTTAGAGCTGGAAGTTACCTGAGAAGTCATTACACGGAAAAGGTGTGTGTGTATACAAAGAGGAATCTCTAAGAGCTCTGAAACACAGCCTTTCATAAGTATAAACAAAGCTGTTAGACGATGCAACAAAGCTGTGTCAGTTCTGCCTCCCACCAACAGATGGCAGTAGTGGTTACCAGTGATATTCTGAATCAGAAACAAAGTGACTTTTCAGGATTGCATTGTCTGGTTCCCATCCCCGGGTGTACATTAGAATCAAATGAGACTTCTAATTAAAAACTGATGCCTGGGGCCCTCCACTGGGTGGTGGTGGTGGGGAGAGTGTTGTTAAGTCAGAATGCCTGGAGGGTGGAATCCAAGTACTAGCGTTTTGAAAGCCCCTGTGATCGATCACTCACCTCGAGCCAGAGGTCTTGGAGTGTGAAGTCAAGTGCGCCTTAATAAGCATCACTACAAACAAAGATAGTGGAGGTGATGGAATTCCAGTTGAGCTATTTCAAATCCTAAAAGATGATGCTGTGAAAATGCTGCACTCAATATGCCAGCAAATTTAGAAAACTCAGCCGTGGCCACAGGATTGGAAAATGTCAGTTTTCATTCTAATCCTAAAGAAGGGCAATGCCAAAGAATGTTCAAATTACCACACAATAGCACTCATTTCACATTCTAGCAAAATAATGCTCAAAATTCTTCAAGCTAGTCTTCAACAGTACATGAACTGAGAACTTCCAGATGTTCAAGCTAGATTTAGGAAAGGCAGAGGAACCAGAGATCAAATTGCCAACATCCGCTGAATCATAGAAAAAGCAAGAGAATTCCAGAAAAACATCTACTTCTGCTTCATTGACTACTCTAAAGCCTTTGACTGTGTGGACCACAACAACATGTGGAAAATTCATTAAAGAGATGGGAATACCAGACCACCTAACATGCCTCCTGAGAAACAAGAAGCAACAGTTTGAACTGGACACACAACAATGGACTGGTTCAAAATTGGGAAGGGAGTATGTCAAGGTTGTATATTGTCACTCTGCTTACTTAACTTATATGTAGAGTACATCATGGCAAATTCTGGGCTGGATGAAGTACAGGCTGGAATCAAGATTGCTGGGAGAAATATCAATAACCTCAGATATGCAGATGATACCACCCTTATGGCAGAAAGCAAAGATGAACTAAAGAGCCTCTTGAAGGTGAAAGAGGAGAGTGAAAAAGTTGGCTTAAAACTCAACATTTAAAAAACGATGATCATGGTCTCTGGTCCCATCAGTTGCTCAGTTGTGTCCAGCTCTTTACTACCTCACAGACAGCAGCATGCCAGGCTTCCCTGTCCATCACCAACTCCTGGAGCTTGCTCAAACTCATGTCCGTCAAGTCAGTGATGCCATCCGGCCATCTCATCCTCTGTCATCCCCTTCTCCTGCCTTCCGCTTTTCCCAGGATCAGGGTATTTTCCAATGAGTCAGTTCTTCACATCAGGTGGCCAGAGTATTAGAGCTTCCATCTCAGCATCAGTCCCTCCCATGAATATTCAGGATTTATTTCCTTTAGGATTGACTGGTTTGATCTCCTTGCAGTCCAAGGGACTCTCAAGAGTCTTCTGTAATACCACAGTTCAAAAGCATCAATTCTGGTCTCATCAGGTCAAGACAAACAGATGGAGAAACAAAGGAAACAGTGACAGACTATTTTCTTGGGCTCCAAAATCAGATGGTGACTGCAGACATGAAATTAAAAGACATTTGCTCCTTAGAAGAAAAGCTGTGACCAACCTAGCCAGCATAGTAAAAAGCAGAGACATTACTTTGCTAACAAAGGTCCATATAGTCAAAGCTATGGTTTTTTCCAATAGTCGTGTTTGGATGTGAGTTTTGGACCATTAAAGGAAGCTGAGTGCCGAAAATTGATGCTTCTGAACTCTGGTGTTAGAGAAGACTCTTGAGAGTCCCTTGGACTGCAAGGAGATCAAACCAGTCAATCCTAAAGGAAATCAATCCTGAATATTCATTGGAGGGACTGATGCTGAGGCTGAAGCTCCAATACTTTGGCCACCTGACGCAAAGAACTGACCCATTGGAAAAGACCCTGATGCTGGGAAAGATTGAAGGCGGGAGGTGAAGGGGACGACAGAGGATGAGACGGCTGGATGGTATCACTGACTCAATGGACATAAGTTTGAGCAAGCTCCAGGAGATGGTGAAGGACAGGGAACCCTGGCGTGCTGCAGTCCATGAGGTTGCAAAGAGTTGGACATGACTGAGCTACTAAACAACAAGAAGGGATCAATATGTAGAGCCAAAGCTAAGAGCCAGTGAATTGGAGGGGTAAATGGAAGAGTCCATACAAAGAACTCTTAACAATGCTTGGAGTATGAGATTATATGAGTTTAGAACTATTTTTATAGTTCCATATGAGGTTTTTAATATTAACTTAAAATATCCTGATTTTAATAAATGGTTAAAAATAGTTTAGGGAAGGGAAAATGGATAGAAAAGAGTTACTATTCATAATATATAGAAAATGTTCCCTCAATTGATAAAAAGATAACTCAGTAAAAAATTATGGGCAAAGGATATGGACAGAAAATTTAGAAAAAGCTAGAAGCAAATGACCAAGAAATATATAAAATATGTCCAACCTTATTAGTAGTCAAGAAGATGCAAGTTAAGATTTTTAAATCTTTAATCTTACAGAAAGATCAATCTTATTAATCGTTTAATCTTATAAAATGTTATTCTATGCCAGCTACTCTTCTAAATTTTTTCTAACCATTAATTCATTTAATATTCAAGATAATGTTATGAGGTAGGAATTCATATTATACCTCTTTCTGCAAGTAATGGTAACTAAGACACAAAGGAATAATGTGTCTTACCTTAAAGTCACACACTAGGGCTTGTTGGAGCTCAGATGGGTACTTGGGTATTCTGACCAAGAGCATCCTTATCCTTAGCCACTATCCTACACTCCCTTCTCAGTAGAGTCTCTACTGGGATGTGCAAAATGACTGATAACATCTGTCTGGAGATAGTAAGAGGAAATGGGCATTTGCTGGTGGGAGTATGAATGCAACAGGAAAAAGCAGCTATTAAAATACAATAATGCGCGTATCTTTCAACTTAGCAAAACCTGCTTTAATGGAAACTATCCTATAAAAACTGGACATTGGTTTATGATGACAAATGCTTGAGACCATTCACTGCAGCACTGTTAGTTGTAATTACATTGTAACAAAATCTGGAAACAGGTGACTGTCAGTGAATAGGGGACTGGTTTAATAAGTTATAGTATACCCACACTTTAGAATATTGACAGCTACTTCACAGAAGATGAATGACCAGGAGGGATGTTTATATTACTGAGCAGAGTGTGTAAGTATCATCTCGAATTTGTAAAAATAAACAAAATCATACCCATCTATTAAGGTTGATAATATATGTTTGTGCGGACATACAGAAAATGGTGTGGCTGGATACACGCCAAACTAGTAATGTGAGTTACCTTAACATGTGGGCCCATGGTACAGGATTGTTTGATTTGATGCTATAATCCTACATTAGTTTTGTAATATAAAAGGAAGAGAAGAGAGATCTTTGCCTCCAATGTCCAGCTAGGGAGGATTCTCAGGATTCTTCAGCCTGCACTGGGCTCCTCCTGAAAAAGTGTAAGCAGCTCCCAATGAGCATGGCTTTGAATTTAGATCCACTTTCCTTAACTGTCCACCTGTTAGTTCCTTGGGTTGACAGACAGCCAGTATACCTCTTCCTCTATGCAAAAGCTCTCCAGATACTTGAGCACAGTTCTCAGTCCACCCCACTGTCCATTCAATCACACCAAGACTTAGCCTCCAATCTTTATTACCCCACCAGTGGTCATGCCTGGGTCATCCCTACTGATGCTTTGCCATGTTTAACACAGTCTACCAGAGTTCAGAACACAGAGGGACCTACATTCTTCTAGACAAGACATGTGCTTTCTACCTCAACAACTTAACATTGATTTATCTCAGTAACAGGCCATATCGCAGTGTCAACTAAAATTCCTAGGTCTTTCAAATAAGCTAATGTCAAGCCAAATGTTCTCTACTATTTTGAACATGATTACCTCAATTCTATCCCTAGGATTTATCTCTTTTTCTTAAAAGGGAAGTACAGGGATATGAAAGAGTACCTATGTGAATGTGGGAGATGGTGGGAGGAGTCTAATGAATTGCGGATTCTGGAAAATGGGATTTTTCTGCACCGTGAAGATGATGGGTTAGAAGACGGGTGAACACACTAGGTATATGGAGAGGACAATGCCAGTGTCCTGAAGTCTGGTGGGAGGGTGGGAGGTGCCTTAAATCCTCCGTTTCAGAGAGGTGGGGCTGAATTTGAAAGGTAATGATTCTGGCAAATAAAATTGTTACAGGAAATGGGTGGAGAGAACTCAGAAGGAGGTTTGCTAGCTCCAAGGAGACAGAGTAGGAATGGGCCAAGAACAGAGGAGATGGGACAAGGATGAGAAAAGAGTATCTGAGAAAAGCAGCTGCACACAGGACTATAAAGGAAAAAGGATGGCGAGCCTCCAGAGATGGGAATGAGGAAAGAGAGAAGAAAGCACGGAGGGGGTTGCGAGGAGTTCTATTCTAGTCTGGACTGTTTGGATGCCAAGAAACAGAAACCTCAAATTTACTTAAAAAAAAAAACAAAAACCTAAAACACAAAAAAGGAGTATTGTGGGAGAGAAAAATCTTGCAGTTGATCAGGACTGAAAACGGAGTGTGTGAAACGGAACAGGGGCTTAGCCTGCTGTTAGGGGTCTGGGGAACTTGACCTTGTCTTTTTGTCTCTGTGTCTCTCTCTCGTAGGGGTGTCCTGGTTTCTTAAACTGCTTCTCTCTGTGTCAGCCCTGCCTCTCTCTCTTTGCCAATAAAAGCTAACTCTGTCTGTTTGCCAGTCTGAACATGGCCTTCAGTGAATCACTCTAGCCCTGACTCCACCACACTTTCACTCTAGCCCTGACTTACGCCACACTGTAAACATACAGTGCTACCATAGTGCACTACCATGCGTAAAATAGCTAGCTAGTGGGTAGCTGCTGGAAGCACTGAAGCTCAGTTCCCCGCTCTGTGATGACCTAGAGGGGTCTGATGATGGAGGGAATGTAAGTACGCATATGGCTGATTCACCTCATTGCAAAGCAGAAGCTAACATAACATTGTAAAGAAACTATATTCCGATTAAAAAAGAGGAAATAAGTGTTGCCAATGACTCCTGAAAAAAAGAGAGCAGGGAACCAACAGGGCAGAAAATGCAGTAGGAAGAATGAAACATATAGTCAGAACCTTCCAAGAGGTTTCACCCCTGCCTTTGAACATCCTGCATTCAGAATCACCTCCATACCTTTTTCCTGCAATGCTCTGCTCCCCTTATTCACCCCACTTCCACCTACTCCCCCTTACCTAAGTCTTCCTCGATCCAGATGGCTCCAGAACTCTCCTCACTCCCCCTGCTATGTATGCACACAATCCAGTGGAGAATAATTCTGATATTTTTAAGAGTTCAAAATTCTAGCTTCCTTCTTCCAATTGGCACAGTTTTAACAGGCTTCTTGGAATCATTTCCTAACTTGAGTTCCTAGTGCTAATAATCCAGACTGACTTCTAGCAATCTCTTGTTCAAAGAGAATAAAACACAACTGGTCACTATTCCCTGGATAGAACTTTTATTTTGCTTGGAAAGCTGCTACGATTACCTTTCAATCTGCTTCAAGCAATAAATACACTGCTTCAACTCTCTCTCATAATTTCCCCCCATGTGTCTGTCAATCTTACACAGCAATCACATGATTAGCTTTTTAGATTAGATCATTAAACTGTATTAGAATAAGAGTATATCCTGAACTGAATAAGATTTGGTAATTACTTCTTCTGGAACAATGTACTATCTAGGATGACGTATGCCTGGTCTAGTTTTAACTGACGCTTTTCTGTTATTATTCACTAAGACCCAGGGATCTTTTTCACACATTCACTTTGTCTTTCCATATCCTGTACACGAATGCTTGAATTTTCTCTCCACGTGCGCTAGCACGGTGCTTTGTCCTTTTAGAACTCTACATCCTTTCTGCTCCCCTCAAGTTTTCAAGGGTGTCCTCCATTTCCGTACTCATTCTTGACCTCTCCTTTGCCCCCTGGTTTTGTGAAATGTGAGCCGATAGAATGACGGGGTGGAGGAGGAAGGGTGACGGGGTGGAGCTTACAGCATGTGAGGCTGACTCATAGGATTATAAGCTCCATTAATTTTTTTTCCCTTCCTGAAGGAGAAATATGAATTATTTTCTCAAATAGGCAAAGCAGAGGACCTCTTTAAAAGCCATAAAGCTCTGAGGCTCGCAGTGAAAAGGAAGGGGAAGCTAATCATACAGAGGGAAAAGAGGACAAATATGCATTTCATTGAAAAGTCACTGTGATTGAACATCAAATTACTCTCCCTGACTTCCACCTATCTCACATTCTGCTAAGAACTCATTTTGCCCTTCATCTAGAAATAATTGTATCCTGAATGGTACCATATATGCATTAATAGGTAGATGCAAACATATATGCTTAGCATAAGTCAGAAGAAAGAGAGACAGAAACACATTTAAATAATCTTGACTATGCAACTGCATTCCGTTCGATGGCACCCGAGAGGGTATGAGATGTGGGCAGTAGGTCTGCACAGATTGTCTTTGTGGAGCTCATCTTCCAGCGCCTTGATGTGTGGAATGAGTTATTAAAGTCTAAAGAAGTCTATTTTCATAAATGGCCTTCTGCATTTTAGTTATAGCTTTAGCCTGTACTTCCCTGGTGGCTCAGATGGTAAAGAATCTGTCTGCAATGCGGGAGATCCGGGTTTGATCCCTGGGTCAGGAAGATTCCCCTAGAGAAGGGAATGGCTACCCACTCTAGTGTTCCTGCCTGGGAAATTCCATGGACAGAGGGGCCTGGTAGGCTATAGTCCATGGGATCACTAAGAGTTGGACATGACTGAGTGACTAACACTTTCACTTTTCACTTTAGATTGTGCATTATTCTTTATATTATGCATATATATGCATACATATTAGTTTTTACAGAGTTTATAAAAACTATATATACTATACCATATGGGTAATTTAAGGGATTTTTAAAAGATATTTTTATGGGATGACTTTGGAATCTAGCCTGTGCAAAACTGTCCCCTTTACTGATTGATCCTTTTTCAAATCTCTACTATTTCCTGTGTACCATTATCTCCAGTAAACTTCACAAAAAATTCCTCATCATCTGCTCAATATTTTACAAACAGTTAAAGAACTGAGGCTCAGTGAAGTTAAATGACATAGCAAGTCACAAGGTCACTCAGGATCAGCAGAGGCAGGATTGAAACACAATCTGAATTCATAGCCCATACTTTTTCTACCCCATCAGGGAATCTAAAAATATTGATAGTTTTCAGACTCTTCCTTGGATTATCCTGGGGATCTTTTATTTCCCTTTGTCAACGTCTAACCTTATAGTAAGATATTTTGATGCTTGAAAGAATTAATGTGACTATTTTGAAGCAATATATGTTGAGCACTTACTAGATGCAAGGCACTACTGGTAGCCTACACCTATGGAATCATCTATGCCTGTGGAATCATCTTTTTCCAAAAGCATATCACAAACTAAGAAGACAGACAAAGGGTCAAATAATGCAAGAAACTCAAATAATTTGTAGGCAGGGATCAATTACAGGGTCTCGTGAGTAACGAGGACTTTGGTGTGCATCCTAGGTGATAAGGGAAAATATCTTAGGCTCTTAACAGTAACGAATGATCTAATCTACAATTGAAAAGTATACTAAGTGCAATGTGATTTTCAGACTGCGAACTGTGAGGGGGAAGAGAGTGAGTGAAGGTAGGAGAAAAAACTGAAACGCTTTTTTACATGGTGTGCTGAATACAGGTAAGAAACAATCTAGCCAAACTTGGGAGGGAAATGACAGAGAGAATAAAACAATTACAGAGATGTCAGCTGCCGTCTACGGGGTCACACAGAGTCGGACACGACTGAAGTGACTTAGCAGCAGCAGCAGCTGCTTTGAAGGACAATAAAACAGAAAAATCTGATAAACATAGTTATCAACATGGTTTATAAGCATGAGGAAATGACACAAAACAAAGTGAAAAAGCGCTGAGGTAAAAATCAGTCGTAAAAGCAGATGATACATACAGAAAAGAAAGAGAATCCAATGTATATATTATTGAAGAGATCAAAAGTAGTGAGTAGGAAAGAATACTTGAAACATGTTTTAAAAAAATGCCTGAGACAAAAACTTAAATCCAAGACAGAAAAGATTGAAAGGGTACAGTATACCAACAGAAAATGATAGAAAGCTAATATCAAGCATATTCTGATGAAGTTATCTCACTTCAGGTATAAAGAAGATGTATGGGTTATGCAGAGCTTTAAAAACGAGTCATATTTACAAGAGGTAAAAATAAGGCTGGTTTCAGACTTCTCGCCGCAGTAAACTCCACGTCACAAACAGAACCAAAGAGTGTCCACAAAGTTATAAAGAGTTTATATCCTTTTGGGTTGTGATTTAGCACAGAAGCACCATTCTTAAGCAGGCAGAAACTCAGGGAGCGCTATTTATGAGTTTCACTAGAACGTAAGCTTCACAGTGGCAAGGCCTCCTTCTTCCCTGTTGTTTCCCACTTTACTGACAGCACCCAATGCAAAGGTCATGATACACAGCAGACACACAGCAGACACTTCCTGATACACAGCAGTCAAACGTTTGTTGACTGATTTAAAAAGCTTTTTTAAATAAAGAAAATTGGATACTTTCTCATTCAGAGATTCCTAAACTGCTTTTTATCAGAACCACCTGAGAGCTATTAAAGAGAAAAAGAAAATACAGATTTCCCAGATCTACACTTTGAGATTTGAACTCAGTTGGGTTTGAATATCTTGATTTTTAAACAGTTCCCAAATACTTGCAGACCAGGGCTTGTCAAACCTCAGTTCTTCTTTAGCATCCTCTTCAAATTTTTTTTTTACGTTACCTATTTACCCAGACTATAAATAATAAAAGTAAATAACTTAATATTTTCTTTAAATGAATCTGCTTTTTAGCAAACTCTATTAATTTTGATAGGGAACTTCACATCACAGCAACACACAAAAAACTAGTTTTCCAAGAACTGCCAAAAAAGCCCAAAAGAATGTTATAAAAATAAATACAAGAGAAAAAAGATGTTCTTAAATTCTAGCCAGATATGGTCACCTCGAAAGACCTAGAGCTCAAGGCCAACTATTGGTTTTAAAAAATTTAGATTTATAAGTATTACTAGGGACTTCCCTGGTGGTCCAATGGTTGAGACTTTTTGTCTTCCAATGCAGGGGGTGCGGGTTTGATCCTGCTCTGGGAGCTAAGATCCCACATGCCTCATTGCCAAAAAACCAAAACATGAAACAGAAGCCATATTGTAATGAATTTAATAAAGACTATAAAAATGTTCCATATTAAAAAAATCTTTAAAAAAGTAAGTGTTACTAGACAGGTTAAAACAATATTAACTCAAAGTAAGACTTTGGGCTTCATGTAATCAGAGCAATTTTAAAAAGAAATGAAAAGAGAAAAACTTCAGTTATGTGATTTAATATTACTTAAAGCTGGGTCTTGTACCAAGAGTAAATAGCCCAGACTTTAGGGAACACTGTAATCTTTGAAGGGGACCATCATAGTACCTGGGACATGTTAGGTGATTAATATATGCTGACTTCAAGTACTTATAGGCAACCTACTTTGTGTAAAGCACAATTCTGAGTCTTGGGAATAGGATACCAAACATCTGGGCTTCCCCGATGGCTCAAACAGTAAAGAATCCACCTGCAATGCTGGAGACCCAGTTCCTAGGTTGGTAAGATCCCCTGGAGAAGGGAAAGGCTATCCACTCCAGTATTCTTGCCTGGAGAATTCCATGGACAGAGAAGCATGCAGTCCATGGGGTCACAAAGAGTAGGACATGAATAATACTTTCACTACTTTGTGTAAAACACAGTTCTGGGTCTTGGGAATAGGATAACAGATAAGATAGTCTCTGTTCTTGGATTGTTCAATGCTATTTCACATGCCTTTTCACACAGTTATTTGCATAAACAAATAGAGTAGTACCCCCCTTATCCATGGTTTTGCTTTCCGTGGTTTCCATGACTTACAGTCAACTGCAATCCAAAAATATTAAATGGAAAATTCCAGAAATAAACAATTTATAAGTTTTAAATTGCCCATTGTTCTGAGTAGCATGATGAAATCTAGCGGACATGGATCACCCCCTTGTCCACACCCTGCTTGTGAATCACTTAGCAGTCCTCCTGGTTATCACATTGACTGTCAGGGTATTGCAGTGCTTATATTCAAGCAAGCCTTACTTTTCTTAGTAATAGCCCCAACACACAAGAGTAGTAATGCCAGCAGTTCAGATATCCTCTTACTGTGCCTAATTTATAAGTTAAACTTTACTGTAGGTATGTATGCACTTGATGAAAGTGAAAAAGGAGAGTGAAAAAGTAAAGCTCAACATTCAGAAAATGAAGATCATGGCATCTGGTCCCATCACTTCATGGGAAATAGATGGGGAAACAGTGGAAACAGTGTCAGACTTTATTTTTTTGGGCTCCAAAATCACTGCAGATAGTGACTACAGCCATGAAATTAAAAGATGCTTACTCCTTGGAAGGAAAGTTATGAGCAACCTAGATAGCATATTCAAAAGCAGAGACATTACTTTGCCTACTAAGGTCTGTCTAGTCAAGGCTATGGTTTTTCCTGTGGTCACATATGGATGTGAGAGTTGGACTGTGAAGAAGGCTGAGCACCGAAGAATTGATGCTTTTGAACTGTGGTGTTGGAGAAGACTCTTGAGAGTCCCTTGGACTGCAAGGAGATCCAACCAGTCCATTCTGAAGATCAGCCCTGGGATTTCTTTGGAAGGACTGATGCTGAAGATGAAGCTCCAGTACTTTGGCCACCTCATGCGAAGAGTTGACTCATTGGACAAGACTCTGATGCTGGGAGGGATCGGGGGCAGGAGGAGAAGGAGACGACAGAGGATGAGATGGCTGGATGGCATCACTGACTCGATGGACGTGAGTCTGAGTGAACTCCGGGAGATCGTGATGGACAGGGAGGCCTGGCGTGCTGCGATTCACGGGGTCGCAAAGAGTCGGACACGACTGAGCGACTGAGC
Organism: Capra hircus; assembly: GCF_001704415.2. Lineage (NCBI taxonomy): Eukaryota > Metazoa > Chordata > Mammalia > Artiodactyla > Bovidae > Capra > Capra hircus. The sequence goes on along the minus strand of NC_030814.1, from coordinate 52,578,760 downwards.
TGAACTAACTATGCATAGTAAAAGACACAGTATAGGAAAACACAAGGTATATTTAGGGCTCTGTACTCTCTGTAGATTCAGCCATCCACCAGGAGTTCTTGGAATGTATCCCCTGCAAATAAGGGGAACCCACTGTAGACAGCTGGGACCCTTGATTGGTCACTGACTCCATCTCTCTTACCTATGTATGGCTGCAGCTTCCAAACCTAAAAAAGTGTGGGACTGTGTCTCTTACGCTGGCTTCCTATAACCATAACAGCATGTGATGCTTCTAGAGTGCTTGCCATATGCTGCCGCATCAAGCACATGGCCTGATCCACCTTCTCTAATCCTCACAGCCACCATACGAGGCAGGGATGGTAAGCGATGGTTAACTCCATTTCTCAGATGGGAAAATGGAGGCACAGCTCTGACCAGAAGCCCCATCCATCCCAGAGAGCAGGAAACTACCTCTCTGATGAGCTGAGATCCTTACTGTGGCCTTTCCTTTATAGCATGACCTGCTACTGCTATTTAAATCCCATTTCCTTATCCTGGGGTGATCAGAAAAGGAGCACGTGACTCTGATAGTAGTCTCGTTAACTTCTGGTTATTAAAGGGGAAAATGAAGAGAACTGAGGCAGGTGCAGATGGGCACTGCTGGACTGAGAATTAAGTTAAATGATAAGCAAAACAAAGAGAGAGAATAAAGACAAGATCTCACTGGAGGTCAAGAGAAAAATAATGAGCTCTTTTCCAAACACAAAAGAAGAATGTAAGTGGTAAAGAAGGAAGCCAGGCTGCTGGAGCTTGGCAGGGGGTAATTTATTGATTGACAAGTAAGAATGTGCCAGAAAGAAAGACATAAAGGAGGAAAATTATTTGCTGCAGTTTTCACAATGGGAGACGTCCAAAGAGGCAAGAGATGTAAATTTCCCAGGGGAAGAAGATTACGGAGTATGATTCTTGTCTTCAAGTCCTCAAAAGGCAAAGCATTGATTTTTGTTTGTTTGTTTGTTTTGAAGCACTGGGTTTGACGCTGAACAAGGATCAAATGATACCAGTGGCCCTTGATACTGACAGATATCTGAAGCTGTTTGGAGTACAGGAAACTTAGGACTGAATATTTCTAAATCTAATAAAGATAGAGTCAGAGAAGACCTGGATTTGCTCAGGGAATGGGCTCAATGGATTTCTGTAGACTCTCCCAGAAAGAGGAGAAGAGCCTAAAATCGAACGCAAGGGAACAGCTTCTCAACCAGGACACCGCTGGAGTGGGGGATGCCTTGAAAGACGCAGAAAGTAAGCAGATTCCATCCAAACATTACAGATGAAAGTTACATCATCTCTCTTGACAGTGGAAAACACTGGTAGACTCTGAGAGGATAAAGGACAGCTAGGGAAAATAGAATATACTATGGTTCAGCATGTAAACAAATAAAGGTGGAGGACAAAGCTCCCTTCCTGTGTAAGCAGTGTATGCAGCTGTTCGGTTTGTGGAGTTCATTTAACTTGTTAATTTCCACGTCTTTGTAGGAGTCTGACTCAAGATTTTCCCCAACTGTTCATTTCCTCTATGAGAACTCTTTCATTTAAAACGACATTTTACTCCAGATATATTTCTAGGCATGCAATTTCTTTTGTCTTGAATTATAGAAAGTGAGACAAACCCAGCTCTTGAGCAATAACACCAAATATAGGGAGGCATTTTCATTTTTTAAGGTTGCAGATTTAGGCAAGCTAAGTTTACAGACTATTTGGAATTTCAATCTCTCAACATACACGACACTTGCAAATGCTTCTCCTCATACATTTTTTTTTTCCTTCCCCAGAAAGGACTGATGCCAATAAAGCTCATCTGCCTGAGTTATGGCTTTTTCCCTTTTGATAATCAGAAAAAATTATGCAAAGGCACAGTGCTATTATCAAACAGAAATAGAGAGCAATCTAATTCTACCTGATAATTTTGCCTGGCACATTGTTTTTTCCAGAATTTATCTCACCACAGATGCTGGCAGAACGCTTTCTATAAAAGAACAGACCAATTAAGGGAGAAATTTCTGGAAAGTCAATTTTGGTGTTCAATGTTGTATTTGAATGTGCAAATGTTAAACAGGTTGGTAATGAGCTTGTGCTGGAAGAGGAAAATATAATTTTTCTTTTTTCTTTTTCAAGTGATCAAGACAAAGGAGAAAATATCAAGAGAATTTTTTTCGGGTTGTTTTTATTTAAGGAAAAGTGATGTACTTGGAATGTTTCTCTTTATTGCTTAACAGAAAATAAAGACAGAAGGTCTAACATCTGATAATGGATCCTTTGACCTTAGGCAGAAAATTCTTCATTTTTGATTGACTGATGGTTGGAGGCTGAGGCAGAGAATCTAAAGGCAGATTCACAACCAGAGTCCTGCGTCAACTCTTAACAACTTTTCCATCAGCTCATGATGCCACTATCCCTGAGGCCACACGCCTGAGACATGGCGGCAGCTTCTTCGCTTACAAAGAGTTACTACTAAGGCATGTAACACTCTTTAGCCTGCTGACAACCTGAAAGCTCACTGATCCTTAGAAAATAAGTATGGCAGGGTGGGAACACACTTAACTTCAATTTATCCAGAGAGATTCAAATTGATGATTTATTTTCCATTATCTCCTAATCTTTGCTTACAGAGTTTCATTAAGAATCTTTAGTGGGAATTTCCTTTTGGCCAGGGATGTGTCATTCACTAAAGAGTTTTAAACATTAGGGTTGCTATGTCTTAGTCAAACTGACTCTGGCTGTAGGATCAAGCTAGAAGTCTCTTCCCTCTCACCTATCTCAGAACTTCTGTCCATAAGCAGCAGCTGGGGTCTACCAGTTGTCTCTCTGTTCTGAGACTTCCTGATCCCAATCTTGGAGCTAGTTACCTATTATGGAATGGTCGGTATGAAAAGCTGGATACTATGGTAGTATTTTTTTTGTTTCTGATAACATGTCTTATGATGCAAGTACTTGAATGATGATAAAATTGATATTTTGTGAGCCTAACTACAAAGCCCAAAGTCACAAAAACACAGAGGTGGGATTTGAATCTAGAGCTGTTCTTCTGAAGTCTGTTAATCCCTACATAAGACTCTCCCAGAATGGTTCCCACTGTGGGTTTCCCTCTCCTACCAGAGGATAAACAGAAATAAGTTGGCCTTACATTTCTCCCAGCAATGAGGACATTTTGCTCACACCTTCTGAGCAAACAGGTAATGATTTTGTTTTATTTTAAAGTACCCATGTGACTTGTTTCTTCAGCCCCCATGTCTTGACTCATATTTTGGGTTTGTTAACATAAAATATACTGCATTTCTCTCCCAGGTCCTAGGGAATTTTAACTGGTTGCAAACCCATTTCAGGCTGTTGTAGTTCTGAAGATATGTTTCTCTTTAAACTATAGGAAGGGTGGAAAAGAAGGCAGACTCCTCCATCATTGGCAGCAGGAATATCTAGGCTGGACAAACATCTGATCCCCTTTGTATGCAAGTGCCACTGACGGAAGTCCCTTTCCAAAGCTCTGGGAATCAGACTTAACTCTGTCTATCCTGAAGAATGAATGAAGTGGTTCCCCAAAGTTCTGTTCACTCTGACGAGAGTAGACTAGATGAAACACAAGAGTGTTTCTTGAGGTCTATGGCTAAGTTCAGTTCAGTCACTCAGTCGTGTCCGACTCTTTGCGACCCCATGAATCGCAGCACGCCAGGCCTCCCTGTCCATCACCAACTCCCGGAGTTCACTCAGACTCACGTCCATCAAGTCAGTGATGCCATCCAGCCATCACACCTTCTGTCGTCCCCTTCTCCTCCTGCCCCCAATCCCTCCCAGCATCAGAGTCTTTGCCAATGAGTCAACTCTTCTCATGAGGTGGCCAAAGTACTGAAGCTTCAGCTTCAGCATCATTCCTTCCAAAGAAATCCCAGGGCTGATCTCCTTCAGAATGGACTGGTTGGATCTCCTTACAGCCCAAGGGACTCTCAAGAGTCTTCTCCAACACCACAGTTCAAAAGCATCAATTCTTCGGTGCTCAGCCTTTTCACAGTCCAATTCTCACATCCACACATGACCACTGGAAAAACCATAGCCTTGACTAGATGGACCTTAGTCAGCAAAGTAATGTCTCCGCTTTTGAATATGCTATCTAGCTTAGTCATAACTTTTCTTCCAAGGAGTAAGCGTCTTTTAATTTCATGGCTGTAGTCACCATCTGCAGTGATTTTGGAGCCCCCCAAAATAAAGTCTGACACTGTTTCCACTGTTTCCCCATCTATTTCCCATGAAGTGATGGGACCAGATGCCATGATCTTCGTTTTCTGAATGTTGAGCTTTAAGCCAATTTTTTCACTCTCCACTTTCATTTTTATCAAGAGGCATTTTAGTTCCTCTTCACTTTCTGCCATAAGGGTGGTATCATCTGCTTATCTGAGGTTACTGATATTTCTCCCAGCAATCTTGAGTTAGTAGCCTGAATTTACTGCCTGCTGGGGTTTCTCCAACTGGAATCTTGCAGGCTCTCATGCTTTGCTGCTGCTGCTGCAAAGTCGCTTCAGTCGTGTCCGACTCTGTGCGACCCCATAGACGGCAGCTCACCAGGCTCCCCTGTCCCTGGGATTCTCCAGGCAAGAACACTGGAGTGGGTTGCCATTTCCTTCTCCAATGCATGAAAGTGAAAAGGGAAAGTGAAGTCGCTCAGTCGTGTCCGACTCCCAGTGACCCCATGGACTGCAGCCTACCAGACTCCTCTATCTATGGGATTTTCCAGGCAAGAGTACTGGAGTGGGGTGCCATTGCCTTCTCCGTCATGCTTTGCTAGCTACTCAGTATTTTATGGATGTGAAAAGCAGTGAAGATTTGGGCACTGACCCGTCAGTTTCAACATGAAAATCTTTACTGAACATCTGATTTCCTCTCCTTCATTCAATGTTTTCTCAGTTTTATGGTTTTTTTGTCCCTAGAAATACCCCAATATCCTGGATGATGGAAAAGCAGGTTAGCCGCTGTTGGCCCTTTGCTCTCAGAGATTTCTGTGTAGCGAATGAGAGAAAGAAAAATGGCAACAGTAGCAATGATGACTACGGCGATCACACAAAAGGAAAATCTAGGATCATGCAGAGAGCAAGTGCAGTACAGAACACACTCCCCTTTGGAGCCCGTGGGAGCTTTGGTGGCTGCATTGCTAGATTAGTGATAGAAAAGCTAGATTAGTGCCATGCAGAAAAGGCAGAGAAACAACCTGTCCCTTCTTGGAGCCAGTGGGCATTTATCTCTGTGGTCCCTCTGGGCCTGGGGCCCCGTTCTCTCCGCATGGACAGCAGAGCGAATCCTGCTTTGGAGCCAAGCGAGAGCTCTTTGATGTGGTTCTGCACTGCTTCCCAACCTCAGTCCCTGCCTTCTTTCTCTCTGGACCAATTCTTGCATGGAAAATTGAGGTAATGATTTATATGTTGTAAGTAGTTCTGACAGGTGCACTCGATCTTGGCTTCCTCCAGCCCCAGGACTAATCGGAAGCTTATCTCTTCCTTTGTGTAACAGGGAGCTGTCAGCTTCTGTGACCCGCCAAACAATTCAGTCATTCAGGGGAGGGCTCATCTTAGAGAGAGGACGCTCTGACACTGGAGGAGCTCCATGGAGGTCATGCTCTGACACAGCTCAGAACAGTGACAGCCAAGGGCTAGGGGGCAACAGGACGACACGGACAGAACGCCACTGGCTCCAGGAATTTACACTCATCACGTCCGCCAGGAACCTTCTAGGCTGTACTGGCAACTTTTGTACTTTGGTGTACATCCTGACTTGGGTGCTGAATATTTAGGCATTTGAGCACAGAAGAGGTATTTCAAAAAATGACTGGAGCCAAGAATAAAGGGTCTGCATTGCTTTGGGGAGAAAGAGCATATAGCAAAGCCTATGATGGTCAGGCCACAATCTGGCTGCCTGGTCACCTGCATCTGGCAGGGACCACATATCTCCTGTGTTCAGCCTTCCAGCCACTCTGGCCTTCATCCCATCCCCCGTTCTCTGGTGCAACTTCCCACCTCAAAGCCTTTGCCCATGGCATTCCAGCCTCTGCCTGGAAGGCGTCTCCCACTTCTCTCCTTACCTACCTCCTGCTTTGGCTCTGTTGTTAGTTGCTTAGGAAATTATTCTCTGTGCTCATGAATGGATCAATTCTGCCATCCTCTGCTCTCCCATGCACCTGCCACCTCACCTCTGCAGCCGCCCACCCAGGGTCAGTTTCATATTAAGGGCATCCGGTCCGTGCCCTTTCTACCAAAGGAGACTGAGGGGGCATGAGGTCACGGGTAGGGACTTGCCATTCATGTTCATTGCCGTAATGCCAGGGTCTATGACACTCAATAAATACCTGTGGAATTAGTGAAAAAATGAATAAGCAAGAGTCTGAGGTGGCGCCCACGTTCTTAACTGATTTCACGATCAAGTAGGGAAAGGCCCATCTCATCAGCCATCTGCAAGTTCCCATACAGAAATGACTTTACTACGGAAACGAATCATGGTAACTGAGTGTGGCTTCATTCTGTCACTTCTGCCTCAGTATCTAAGCTGACAACTCCTACTCTCGTCTGTACTGATAGATATTTATATTATCCCCCCTCAGGATGCTTTTCTCAGATGCTCTTTGCATTTGAAAAACAAAGAATTTTTTTTTTAATTGAGCTTTCAGATGTTTCTAAACATCTGCATGCTTGGAATGGACAGAGCAGGATAACTGGACGAAGTTTTCACCTCGTGTCTGGATGTTTTGGCATTAAACAATGTCCTTATTTTAGTCAAAGTTGCATAATTCTCAACTCCTGAAAATAATCAGAGGAAGTGGGATCACAGGGCAGAAGAGAAAATGGTGAGAAGAGGTTCAGGCAGTGTTTAAATACACCACAGGACAGACTGTGACGTTAGGCATGAGGACACAAGATTGATGCTGTTACTATTTTCAAACAGAAGCTTATAGCCAGCTAATTCCTCACTGGATTATAAGACCTGTGGGAGGGCAGGGACAACACATGACTACGTATAAGGAGCCTTTTTAAAACAAATGCATATTAGATAGATGATAGATTATACAGAAGGAGACATTTGTGAACAGTGATGGTTTTTAGATTGGCTGAAGAGTCATTTCTCTATCAAGAAGTCCTGATGATAGGCTAAAGTCCACAGTGACTGCGACCATTAAGAATCATTGCTACTGGGAGGCCAGATAACATGGTGGTTCAGAGTGGAGGGTCTGCAGTCAGATAGTCAGGGATGAACTCTGGTTCTGCCACTTGCTAGCGAACAACCTTGCACAAGTCACTTCCTCTATACAGAGTACAGTTTCCTCACCTGTGAAATGGCCGTAATAGTTTTCAGCTGATAGGACTAAGGGGAGGATTAAGTGAGCAAGCATGCAGAGTGCCTAGAACTATGTTAGGCACTAGAAAGTGCTCAGTTAATGAACTTGTTACAGAACAGAGAGAGACTCACAGACTTAGAAGATGAACTTACATTTGCCAGGGGCAAGGGATAGTTAGGCATTTTGGAAAGGTCATTTACACTCACTGTTATGTGCCAGACTGGATGGGAGTGGGGTTTGGGGGGAGAATGGATACATGTAAACATATGGCTGAGTCACTTTGCTGTTCACCTGAAACTACCACCACAATGTAGGTAATCGGCTATGTTGTTATCCAGTAGCCCAGTTGTGTTCCACTGTTTGTGACCCCGTGGACTGCAGCATGCCAGTCCTCCCCATCCCTCAGCATCTCCCGGAGTTTGCCCAAGTTCATGTTATTGCATCAATGATGCCATCCAGCTGTCTCATCCTCTGATGCCCTCAACTATACCCCAAGACCAAATAAAAAGTTTCAAGTTTGAAAAAAAAATAATGTTAATGAACTTGTATGTCAAGAGGGAGACTCTGTTAAGGCTCTTTCTCCATCACGGGATTCTGAGACTGGATGGTAGGAAAATGAGAGTGGAAATGCTGCCAAGCTGATCACTGTTCCCTGACCCAATTCTTTTAGCCAGCATCTCCCAAAGTGAGGTCTATCCCTGTATTACTCAAAATAACAGATCCCTGAACTGGCTGCTAATAGTCTATGACAAGATAAGGAGCTCAAGCCAGAGTCAGTGCCCTGCTTCATCCATTGCAAAAGTCTTGCTATGGGAAATAAAAGTGTCAGCTGAACTACACAGTGGATTAATGACACGAATGATTCATATGCGGGTACGAGCTCTTTATCCTGTTGTGGACCGGCACTGGGCCAACAACCACATTTTAAGTAGACTGTTGAAAAGAACAGTAATCCCATGAACTGAGAAAAGGGTTTTTCATGGTCAAACAAGTTTGGTGGTAAATAATGCACACACGTTCTCTTTCTTAGACTTTGATATATTCATATATTAAAGGTTTTGAGAAACTGCAAAGTAAATAAATTTGTTTAAATGTATTTAAGCTAGGATTTCCCAGGTATTCTTCAGCAATAAACATTTGTGAGCATGGATGCTTGTATGTTTGCTTTTCCCGCTGCTTTTAACATTATTTCTGGTAAAGAACATGAACTCAACTGATCATCTGATGAAAACAAAAAATTACAAGAGTGCGATCTACTCTCTTCCGCTCAAATACACACAAATCTAATATCTTCTTGGTTGAAATTCCTTCCCTTCTGGCTCAATCATTCTAAGGAAACCAGAGAATTTAATCTTTTTTTCCATTGATAACAATCTCCTTTAACATAAAACCACACTTATAAAATATTTTCTCCAGCAGTTTCTTACTTTTATGTACCAAAGAAAAGAAAGTATCTTCCTCCATACTCTCATCTCTAGAAAAATACTTAAAAGCTTTTTCTCTGGTAAGGACAGGCATTTAAAATCAGTGCATCAGTTGAAGTCTGGTTTGCAATGTCCTAAGATCAAAGTGTTTGCATTTTCTACTGAATTTGATTCCAAATCCATTTGTGTTAATGATTTTCTAGAACACTCTTACATGTAATGACCAGAGGCCCTAAAATTCTTCTTATGATTGCAAATGAGTTCTTTGCATATCTTGGGAGCAAAAGGAACCTAGGTTCATATTCTGATCTCTATTTAAATAAGTCTAATGGAAAAACACTACACATTAGCTCTAGGCCATGTGAACATTCTAAGGTTTCCTGAACAGTGAGCTCCTTCATACTTGTGCTGCATGCACGCCTACACTCACACACATACACACATGTGTTGTTTCAGGGGTTGGACCTCACACCTGTCACTCCAGCCAACAGTGAGCTCACATTGGAGAGCCAGGACCTGGTCTACGGACAAGGTCATTCCCATGACAATGATAATTCATATAATTCCATCTGAAAGATGCAGAAAATGTAGATACTTGTCATCCTCCAATCATCCAACTATGTCTTGGATTTTCCACTGACTTTAAAAGTATACAGAGAGCTCTTTAAAGGAAAAGATGAAGAAAATTATTCTAATGACTTCTTTTTTGAGAAAAATCCATCTGGGTCAGTGTGAATTAGGTTTGACATAATGATAAGATCCTGGCTTGCAAAGCCTGGAAAAGATTGGCAGCCTGCCCTGTCCTGGCTGTGTCTCCAAAATTCAGACCTTCCTTGGTGGCTGAGTGCCACCAGGGACCACAGAAACATTGAGATTTCCTTCTCTAATATGATCTTTTTCTTCTTCCGATACTAGTGGACTTTTCAGCTTCCTGCTGTCATGGAGTGTATCTGTGGGGACTGTCATTTACTATTACTAGTTTCTATCACATCCGAGGAGCCACAGATGCCTTCCAAAGGGGTTGGGAGCAAGGGACAAAGAAAAGTTGATTTTAAGCCAGGTATAGGATTCTGCTTATATTTACGTTTATCTTGGATCTAATTACTACGTGGTAAATGCAGCATAACAAAGGTCACTTTGAGATGAAAGAAAATATTTTATTGCCAGTGAAAATACTCTAAATCTAAGGCAGTTTCAGAGGCTCAGTGCAAACAGATGTTCAAAATAAAGCAGAATGGATGGCTGGATTTGTTCTTGTCAAAACATAATGCTGCTTTGAATTTTTCCAAAATATTCATCAGACTTTCTGGAAACTCCTGGTGTCCAAATGAAAGACAAGATGGGAAAGGAAAGGAGAAAGGTAACTACATACACTGAGCATCTGGTGATGGTGAGGCATCCTGTCAGTACCGTCAGCATGTTACTCTAGTTTAGAGCATGATCTCTGTGAGAGAATGCAAGATGAGTTCTGGTTCACAGATATTGGCTGAGATGTGGTCAGAGCTTGAGCCCTTTCTTGGAGGCTCTGTAACGTGGTGTTAAAGATCACGCACTCTGGCGTCATACTGAACCTGGTTGAAAAATGTGACTCTGCCCCTTAGTAGCTGTAGCCCGTGGGCAAGTGCCTTCAGCTTCCTGAATCAAATGTCCGTGTCTGTAAAATGGGGATGAAAACAGTATTCAGCCCGTAGGACTGCTCTCGGGCTGCAATGAGATGGGGCTTGCCTGTGCCTAGCAGGAGGCTGAAGTGAGCCTGGCTTGTAGAAGAAACGCACACTAAATCACTCACTGCTTGTAAAGGCAACCAATCACACTGGATAACAGTGTTGCCCTCAGATTATTCTGTATAGAACCTTGAGGTAGGAAGAGGGAAGCAGGCAAAGAAAGAACTTACAAAATCAAATCACAGAACTTTGGAGTTCTCCTCATCAGTCATTATGCCAGTGGTACTCAAGCCTAGCAGATATTCAGAACTGCCTGGAATATAGCCGAGAACTATGGGTAAATCTCTTGGCCCTGTGCTTGGAGATTCTGAATTGGCCAGCTGGGGATGACTTAAGACATTCTTAGACTCTGATGATCATCCAGATTGGATGAACCATGGTCTAAACCCAGGCATCCTTTCTGCTCCAAACCTCCCCACCCTCCAACAAAACAGAAACCTCACCTGTGCCCAAGGTTCCAGCAACTTCTACCATCTACTTCACTGTTGTTTCTTTTTTCTAGCCTCTGTTTACTCATATTTTGGTTCATATTAGCTATTCAGATGAATATATCAGGCATTCTATTTTGCACAAGAGGCAGAATAGTAGAATGGATTTTAGGATCATGGAGACATGAATTCAAGTCCAAGTACTATTGCTTACTAGTGTCTGAGCTGAGGCAGGATATTTAACCAATCTGGCTTTGGGTCCCACATCTCTGAAATGAGGTTTGTTTTAGTACCTACACGCATGTATGCATGCTCAGTTGTGTCCAACTCTTTTGCGACCCCATGGACTATAGCCCTCCAGGCTCCTCTGTCCATGGGATTTTCCTAGCAAGAATACCAGAGTAGGTTGCCATTTCCTTTTCCAGGGTACCTTCCTGACCCAGGGATTGAACCTGTGTCTCCTGCATTGCAGGCAGATGTGAGCCTCCTGGGAAGCCCATTTTAGTACTTACATTACAGGTTTACCTTGAAGATTAAAGTAGCCAAAGGAGCATCTCTGGAAGAGAGCAAATGCTAACAAGCGCCTGCTGCTCTTATTGTTATTTCAATGGAAGTAGTTCCTTTGTCTCACTGAATATTAGCCAAAGAACAGGACAGGGACGTCTACAACCATCACCCCCAAAAGGTGAACGTGTCAAAATACCAAGGCTTGGTGGGGAGGGTAGTGCCTGAGATTCCTGTGGAGTGCCTTCTGATTCCATAACTGAAACCCCATGATACAGACCGACAGAATCAGATAATGATGGCAATCAATAATGATAACAGAAATGATTATTTATTTTCATAAACACAGAGTATGTGCATCCCACTGAGTTACACACATCACATGCCAGCATCCACTTGCAGGGCAGTCAATCAATGGGGGATCGCAATATCCCCCCGCGGAGACAGGATGGGGGATGAGCGGAGGTTGAGAAATTACCCACCCCAGAGTGACACATTCACAAAGTTAATCTAATCCAGGGGCCGTCCGGGTGCCATTGTGAGCCTGTGAATATGGAACAGCCTTGATTGATTGTGCACTGCAGTAACTAAACACTTCATTGTTACTTGCAACAAATATAAGGAAAGGAAGGCTGAAACTGTAAAAGGGTTGGCCCTGAAGCCCCCAGAGCAGCAGCGAACCACAGAGTGAAGTCTAGAAAAATTAAAAATGGGTAGGGGAAGGCTGTATCTGTGTCCTAAGAGGCCTCTGTTGTCGAAGTGTAAGCCCAAAATTAAAACCTAAGGCACTGATGGCAATCCTGCCTCAACCAATAATTTGCCCCACCATGGGCCTGGGATTACCTATTCTCCCAGAGTGAGCGTCACCACAGTTATCACAGGGGCAGCAAGAGAGCACAGAGGTTGTGTCTAGACACAATGCATCTGATCCTCAGTTCTGCCTCCCAGTTCCTCCTCTTTTCTTGTGGAGATATTCACATCCAGATTATCAGAAACAGGGAACTAACAGCGCATGTCCTGCTTGACTCCCAAGAGCCTTGGAGCATGAAATGATTACCGTTTCCCCCTACCCCCTGCCCACCGCCCAGGATGAAATATGCATTCTGCAAACTCTTTCCTAGTCTTATCCCTCTCTCTTTCTGTTCTTCCTCTGAACGACCATGGTGATCTTCTGTGCTTTTCTCTGGATGCTTATCTGATTTGGTGTCTCAAGGTCTGACCCAGGGATCACCTGTATCAGAATCCCCTGGGGCGGTTTCTAGGAGGGAGCTGGTCAGTAACGACATTGGGTGTGACTCAGACCTCTGCAACCAGAATTCCTAGTGATGAGGCCAGTGACTGTGTTCTAAAATATACATATAAGTGACTGAGGGACACTGTGCTTTGAAATACACTGCTTGAATTGATTTCAGGTTGTAGCCATTTGTAATGCTCCCCTCCTTGCCCCTGGATGACTGTGTTTCACTCATCTTTGTAAGACCCACTTTGTAGTATGTACTTCACACAGTGCCTGGTGCATAGAAGGCACTCAATAAACAGGGTAACAAAATGAAAAGTTTTACATGTCGATGCTATTATTCTCACTGTTGTCTAGATCAAGAACCATGCAATAAATAGTTCTGTATGATGGTGACTGGAAGCTATGGGATCAGACAGACCTGGGCTCTATTCTGGGCTTTGCCACTTATCATCTATGAGGCCGATGCTTATCTCCCTGATCTCCTATGTACACATCTATAAAATGGGGATGATGCATAAGCCACAGGACTGTGATGATGAACAAACTGTAATATGTACATAAAACTGCTCAATGCAGAGTCTATCACTAGGAAGGGCTGAATCAATGCAGCCACTTTTATTAGTAAACTAAAACCAGTGGTTTGTTTAATCATTTCGCTAAAAAGCAGACCAGGCAGTTTAACTAATTGCTTCACCAAAATGATCACTTTTGGGAAAAAAGTGTGTTTAGCCAACCTATCGAATCCCATGACTTATTAGCAATAATCCTGAAGATTCAGAATTCAGAGCTGGTGAATGCCCATGCCTATTTGCCATGGTGCCTTAGACTATGGCTAGGAGGGTGTCTAAATTGCTACCAATGGGATGTGCAAACATCAAGGTCATTTCAGGTGGAAAATGTTAATCCAGTAAAGTCACACAAATGTGTGTGTCCTTTCTTTAGCAAGTGGTATAGGGAAAGCTGGACAGCTACATGTAAATCAATAAAGTTATAATACACCCTCTTGCCATACACAAAAATAAACTCAAAATGGCTTAAAGACATGACACCATAAAACTCATAGAACAGATCACAGGCAAAACATTCTTTGGCACCTTTGGCATAAATCATACCAATATTTTCTGAGGTCAGTCTCTCAAGGCAACAAAAACAAAAATAAATGGGACCAAATTAAGCTTATATATACAAGCTTTTCGGAGAAGGCAATGGCACCCAAATCCAGTGTTCTTGCCTGGAGAATCCCAGGGATGGGGGAGCCTGGTGAGCTGCCGTCTGGGGTCGCACAGAGTCAGACATGACTGAAGCGACTTAGCAGCAGCAGCAGCATACAAGCTTTTACATAGCAAAGGAAACCATAAACAAAACAAAATGGGAACACATGTACACCCGTGGTGGATTCATGTCAATGTATGGCAAAACCAATACAGTATTGTAAAATAAAGTAAAAATAAAAATTAAAAAAAAAAAAAAACAAAAAGACAAACATACAGAAAGGGACAAAATATTTGCAAATGATGGAACTGACCAGGGCTTAATTTCCAAAATATACCGTGAACTTCCAGATGTTCAAGCTGGTTTTAGAAAAGGCAGAGGAACCAGAGATCAAATTGCCAATATCTGCTGGATCATGGAAAAAGCAAGAGAGTTCCAGAAAAACATCTATTTCTGCTTTATTGACTATGCCAAAGCCTTTGACTGTATGGATCACAATATATGGTGGAAAATTCTGAAAGAGATGGGACTACCAGACCACCTGACCTGCCTCTTGAGAAACCTATATGCAGGTCAGGAAGCAACAGTTAGACCTGGACATGGAACAACAGACTGGTTCCAAATAGGAAAAGGAGTATGTCAAGGCTGTATATTGTCACTCTGCTTATTTAACTTCTATGCAGAGTACATCATGAAAAACGCTGGGCTGGAAGAAGCACAAGCTGGAATCAAGATTGCTGGGAGAAATATCAATAACCTCAGATATGCAGATGACACCACCCTTATGGCAGAAAGCAAAGAGGAACTAAAAAGCCTTTTGATGAGAGTGAAAGAGGAGAGTGAAAAAGTTGGCTTCAAGCTCAACATTCAGAAAACAAAGATCATGGCATCTGGTCCCATCACTTCATGGGAAATAGATGGGGAAACAGTGGAAACAGTGGAAACGGTGATTTTCTGGGCTCCAAAATCACTGCAGATGGTGACTGCAGCCATGAAATTAAAAGACACTTACTCCTTGGAAGGAAAGTTATGACCAACCTAGACAGCATATTCAAAAGCAAAGACATTACTTTGCCAACAAAGGTCTGTCTAGTCAAGGCTACAGTTTTTCCAGTGGTCATGTATGGATGTGAATGTTGGACTGTGAAGAAAGCTGAGTGCTGAAGAATTGATGTTTTTGAACTGTGGTGTTGGAGAAGACTCTTGAGAGTCCCTTGGACTGCAAGGAGATCCAACTAGTCCATTCTAAAGGAGATCAGTCCTGGGTGTTCTTTGGAAGGACTGATGCTAAAGCTGAAACTCCAGTACTTTGGCCACCTCATGTGAAGAGTTGACTTATTGGAAAAGACCCTGATGCTGGGGGGGATTGGGAGCAGGAGGAGAAGGGGACGACAGAGGATGAGATGGCTGGATGGCATCACCGACTTGATGGACAGGAGTTTGGGTGAACTCTGGGAGTTGGTGATGGAGAGGGAGGCCTGGTGTGCTGCGATTCATGGGGTCGCAAAGAGTTGGACACAATTGAGCCTCTGAACTGAACAAACAGCTCATACAGCTCCACAACAAAAAAACCAAACAACCCAATCCAAAAATGGGCAGAAGACCGAAATAGACATTTCTCTCAAGAAGAAATACAGATGGCCAATGGGCACATAAAAAGATGCTCAATGTCTCTAATTATTAGAGAAATGAAAATCACAACTATAATGAGGTACTATCCCACATAGGTCAGAATGGCCATCATTAAAAAATCTACAAACAATAAATGCTGAAGAGGGGGTAGAGAAAAGAGAACCCTCTTACACTGTTGGTAGGAATGTAAATTGATATAACACTATGGAAAACAGTATGGAGGTCCAGTAAAAAAGTAAAAATAGAACTATCATATGACCCAGAAAGCCCATGCCGGGGCATATACCTGGAGAAAACCATAATTCAAAAGACACATGCACCCCAGTGTTCATTGAAGCACTGTTTATAATAGCCAGGGCATGGAAACAACCTAAATATCCATCAACAGAGAAATGAATAAAGAAGATATAGCTGTATATTTGTATACACAACACAGAGAAGGAAATGGCAACCCACTCCAGTATTCTTGTCTAGAGAATCCTGTGGATGGAGGAGCCTGGTGGGCTGCTGTCCATAGGGTCGCACAGAGTTGGATTTGACTGAAGCGACTTAGCATGCATGCATGCATTGGAGGAGGAAATGGCAGCCCACTCCAGTATTCCTGCCTGGAGAATCCCAGGGACAGAGGAGCCTGGTGGGCTGCCGTCTATAGGGTCGCACAGAGTCGGACACTACAAAAGTGACTTGGCAGCAGCGGCAGCATATACACAATGGGATATAACATATACATACAATGGTATACACACACATATACATACAATGGAATATTACTCAGCCATAAGAAGGAATAAACTGTGTCATTTGCAGAGCCGTAGAGGGACCTAGAGAAGGTTATATAGGGTGAAGTAAGTCAGAAAGAGAAAAATAAATATTGTGTGTTAACACATATTGGAATCCAGAAAAAATAGTACAGATAAACCTATTGGCAAAAGAAATAGAGACACAGACACAGAGAACAAACATATGGACATTTGGTGGGGAAAGGAGAGAGATAAATTAGAAGATTGGGATCGACATACATACACTACTATATGTAAAACAGATAACTAATGAGAACCTACTGTTTAGCACAGGGGGGAAAAAGTTGTATAATTTGTAGGACAAATATTAAGTTAACCTTAAAAATGTATTTCAATATATATTAAGTGCAGACAAAACAAATATTGTTTGACTCCACTTGTATGAGGTATGGATAGAATGGAATATTAGTCATAAAAAAGAACAAAATAATGTCATTCGCAGCAACACGGATGTATCTAAAGACTATGTGAAGTAAATCAGAAAGAGAAAGACGGATACCAC
The DNA here is from genome assembly GCF_001704415.2 of Capra hircus. Lineage (NCBI taxonomy): Eukaryota > Metazoa > Chordata > Mammalia > Artiodactyla > Bovidae > Capra > Capra hircus. The sequence continues at coordinate 52,561,946 of NC_030814.1, read as the reverse complement.
ATGATATCACTTACATACAGAATCTAAAATATGACGCATATGAACCTATCTATGAAAAAGAAATGACGTAGAGAACAGATTGGCAGTTGCCAAGGGTGGAGGTTTAGGGGACAGCTGCAGTGGGAGGTGGGTTAGCAGATGTAAGCTTTTATATATGGAATTGATAAACAGCAAGGTCCTACTGTATAGCACAGAGAGCTATACTCAATATCTTATGATAAACCATAATGGGAAAGAATATAGAAAAAAGAACTTATATGTAACTGAATCACTTTGTTGTTCAGCAGTAATTAACACAACATTGCAAATCAGCTATATTCAATCAAAAATTAAAGAATGTGTGCATCCTGAACTGACAGAACTAGTCACAAGCAGAAGGCACGTGTGTAAAACCATGATATAATTAACCTTTATTCTAAAAAATAGTGCATCGATTGTGTGCTCAGCTTTCGGCAGAAAAGCCTTTGCAGCCATCACCCTTGCCCTCCACTTCCCCCAAAATGTAGCTCATACATTAAGAAAGCTTTGCCAAAGAATTTCAAGACTCCCAAATAATGAAATCCCCCTGCTCTGAAACCATGAATTAGTATTTTCTTAGGATGCAGCTGTAGGGAATCATAATGAAAAGCATCAGATTTGGGGTCAGATGGACTAGGTTCAAATCCCAGCGCCGCCACTTTCTATCCTTGAGATTTTTGAGCAAACATTTACTGAGTATCTAGCATGTGCCTGAGCTACAGGAGAGAAGACGCGTGGTTCCTGCTTTCATGGAGCCTACATTTTAGGGAAGTGGGAGGGGAGGCCAACAGTGGACAAATGATACATCTGGCCAGGAAAAAAGCTAAGACTAAAGGGGGCAGCGGTTTTGGTGGGAATGTAAATTGGTACAGCCACCTATGGAAGACAGAATGGAGGTTCCTTACAAAACTAAAAATAGAAATGCTATATGATTCTGCAATCCCAGTCCTGGGCATATATCCATACAAAACTGTAATCCAAAAAGAAATATGCACTGCAGACTCCTTTTCTAAAAAGCTTCTTCTCTGAAGGCACTTGTTTTTTACTGATGCACAGCTAATTTACAATGTGTTGGTTTCTGCTGTGCAGCAAGGTGATTCAGTTATATATAGGTATACATTTTTTTTTTTTTTGTATTCTTTTCCATCATGGTTTTTCAGAAGCTACTGAGTACAGCTACCTGCGCTATACAGTAGGACCTTGTTGTTTTACCCCTTACTTTTTGAAGTAGTATTCCCACACCCATGGATCTTCTGTCTGTCTCCTAGGGCTCAACACTGAAACCTTCTCACAGGCTACAAGAGCTTCAGTGCTACTGTGCTTATCCAAACTCTACCCAGCCTCCAGAAGTTAACATAATATTATAATATTCACAATAAGAGAGGATTATAAGAAGAAACAAAAAAAGGGGCAGGGTAAGGATACTGAGAGTGAATGGGAAGATGTGAGTCTGCTGTTTTCCCTACAGAATTCTAGGACAGTTTCTCTGAGAAGGTGGCAATTGAGCAGAGAAATGAAGGAGTGAGGCTTTGGATGATCCAGAAAGGATAACAGAACCTACTGAGAGAGTCACTGTCAGGACAAGATGATACAAGGACATATGATCCAGCATCTGGCCTGTAGTAAGCACTCAAGAAACATGGCTATTATTATTATTATCAGCTATAAGGAATATCCATTAGAAAGCCTGAATTTATTACATCCCCTTCATTTTACAGAGGGCTGGTTATGGCAAGTCACAGGTTGGGAGCCCAAACCTTCCAGACTCAATATTTGTATCATAACTGGTTCAAAAGCACATTTCCACCTGGCCTGAGTTTCCTCAGCATCTGAGCCTAATGAGGGAACTAATAACTCCAGGCTCATTCTGCACGGACACACGCGCTAAGTGTGATTTCTCACCGCCCAGCTCCCCTCCTGGGCTAATTAAATTACTTCAACTGTGAGTTTCTGTTGCCAAGAAAGGGCCTCCTAGCTGCGGGCTTTGGGAAGTTGAAAGGAAGGGCATGGAGACTCTTGCTAAGTAGAACTATGTAAGACCTCAAGGTGAGGTCAGAGGTCTGGAAATGTGTGTGCCTGTGTGGATGAGAGAGGAAAAGGGAGAGAGACACACACACATAATAAGAGCACTGATTATTAAGAACACCATTTCAAGGCCCAGAGTCTGTGTCCAAGGTGAAGAGCCATAGCTCCTGATCTTTAGTCCCAGCTTGGAAGTACCCAGGTGACAGACACTGGGTAAAGTCATTTTCCCTCTCCGAGGCAGCATCAGGTTGAAGGGTTCAGGGCCCTGTAGATCAGGGTTTGACGCTCAGCCTTGTCTGGTCTCAGACATCTTACTGAAACTCTGTGAAGCTCACAGGTCCAACAGAATTTAGCAGTGACCTGTACCTCATGGAGAGCCAGTACAGGTACAGCATGCAACATGCCATACAGTCAGTACACAAGAAATACCAGCTCCCAGCATCTCTACCTGCCAAATGCCAGTCCTGCCTTCCTCACTGACTGGTCTCAAGATGAGTCAGGGAATTAGGTAAGTAAACAATTTGTGATAAAAATGGTATTTTACAGCTTATAAGGTGTTATTATTAAACTCTCATCATGATTATTACTTTGAATGTTATAATACTTAGTAGGAAATACAGGGTTCATAGAAATGCTTCTCATAGTCTCTGTGGGTAATGAGCGAGTGGATTTGAAAGGTTATCTTGCATGAAAAAAGGAAAAAAAAAAAATAACCACACTCATACTTTGAAAAGCTGAGCCTCCCAGCACTGAAACATAGCAGGTTCATTACTCAGTGAGGATTAATTAGCTGTCGGGTATTATTAAATATTCTCACTCTCAAAATCGACGTAGAACTGGAAACTATGAAAGTGAACGAGAGGTAATCACAGGACAGGGAAGGGGGAAAAAAGCCACAGTTGCTGGCAATGCGAATTTCAAGAGCAGAGCATGTTAGTAAATTATGGTCGGATTAATATCACATCAGCTTATTCTCTGTTTGGAGTCCCTGTTCTGAAACGATGGTTTTCAGGGTTGCCTCGTGTTTCTTCTTCTACCACTGGAATCAGAGAGAAAGAAGGCTGGCCTTTTCAGTGTTTGCACTGAAAGAACAATGGAGTGTGAATGTTTACCCTGAAATGAGGATACTTGAAAGCCTAGGAAGGTAGACGAGAGTTTTACAATATGATAACGAATGCATTTCATGAATTGGTGTATTAACTGTTGAAATGATCAAAAAGTAACAGAGGCTCATAAAATGCTAGAGCCTGGAAGAGCCTTAGACATGCTAAAAGTCCAGGGATAACAGATTCCTTTGTCTCAGTCACCAGGGGCTCATGATAAAAATACTGATCCCTCTGGACCCCTCAACTTGCTGCAGAGGATCACTGGGACTGAGTCCTGGGAATCTCCATTTATAACTGGCTCCATTTATAACTGGCTTCATTTATAACAGTTGCAGGACCATTGCCGTTGTGTGATCCTCTGTTCAGTAGCTTAGAAACTAAGTGTGGAGAGAAGAAATGTGATTCATTGGCCCAGGGTAGTTCACTGGCCCACAGAGAGTTAATAAGACACAAGAACCAGAACTGGGGTTTTCTAAGTCCCAGCCAACTGTCAGGGTCTCCTTCCATGTGTGATATGTATAAGTCCACTTTATAACATCACTGTGTCATTCTGGGGACAATCTCTGTGCTAGTGAAATTTACAGTCATTTTCTCCTCTTTATCATGGGAATGGAATTCTCCTAGAGGCTAAACAGATGTACGAAATCTCACTGGAGGCATGGACAACTGGAATTCATAGTGGAGCCTGGAGGTGGCACCTGAGAAATTCCATCCACAAAGTGAACAAGAGAAAGGTAACATCTGGGCAGAAGTTCACGTTATAAACTCCCCAGTGGTCCCCTGATTCATTTCCCGCATAGGACTGCAAAGTCCTGAGGGGTGAAATACTATCTCACTCTTTCTGTATCACCAGTACTGTGCTTGCCACTTAGTAGACATCAGTCAATACCTTAAGTAGTGATGACAACAGTATAAAAATTATATGAAAAGGAAAATAGGAATTTTCTCAAACATGTAGACAACCTACTATCACTAGGTGGTAATCAGTTCAGATCAGTTCAGTTCAGTTCATTCGCTCAGTCGTGTCTGACTCTTTGTGACCCCACGAACTGCAGCACACCAGGCCTCCCTGTCCATTACCAACTCCCGGAGTCCACCCAAACCCATGTCCATTGAGTCAGTGATGTCATCCAGCCATCTCATCCTCTGTTGTCCCCTTCTCCTCCTGCCCTCAATCTTTCCCAGCATCAGTGTCTTTTCAAATGAGTCAGCTCTCTGCATCAGGTGGCCAAAGTATTGGAGTTTCAGCTTCAGCATCAGCCCCTCCAATGAACACCCAGGAGTGATCTCCTTTAGAATGGACTGGTTGGATCTCCTTGCAGTCCAAGGGACTCTCAAGAGTCTTCTCCAACACCACAGCTCAAAAGCATCAATTCTTCAGCACTCAGCTTTCTTTACAGTCCAACTCTCACATCCATACATGACTACTGGAAAAACCATAGCCTTGACAGACCTTTGTTGGCAAAGTAATGTCTCTGCTTTTTAATATGCTGTCATTGGTCATTACTTTTTTTCCAAGGAGTAACCGTCTTTTAATTTCATGGCTGCAATGACCATCTGCAGTGATTTTGGAGCCCATGAAAATGCTGCTGATGAGAGTAGTACAAAACCATCAATACTGAATCCTCACAACAATCCCAGGAAGTAGTGACCATCCCTTATCCCTGTTGTGCAGATATGATATGGCAGGCATGAGGCACTTAAGTAATGTGTCCAAGGCCCCAGCCAGAGAGGAATGGAGCCAGAATTCTATCCCAGGACAGACCAACTCAATGTTCATTCTCTTCACTACTCTGCCTTTGGGTCTCCAAAACCTCTGAGCAGTTAGAGCATTGACCCAGTCTGATAAGGTGAATGTCCACGGCCATTCTCCATGTTGAAGGCACAGGCACAGGAGGAAACAGCCACCAATGTTTGTCGGCCCAGAAGAAGCTCAGTAGAAGAGCAGGTATCAATTACTGCTGCATACACATGCAACAGCCCAGGTCTATAGCCAGCAAAGAGCGTGCTCAAAAAGCATTTGCTGAATAACAGATGAGCAAGTGAATGAATGAATGAACAAACAGACAAGCCAGATAATCATGGAACTCAGTGATCATTCAGTTCCCACATCTCTCTCTAAACGTAGGGAAACAACCTCTTTTTCCCATAAGTACTTCTGTGTCTGGGCTTCCTATGTGGCTCATTGGTAAAGAATCTGTCTGTCAATGCAGGAGACACGGCTTTGATCCCTTGGGTCGGGAAGATCCCCTGGAGAAGGGAATGGCAACCCACTCCAGTATTCTTCTCTGGAAACCTCCATGGACAGAGGAGCCTGGCAGTCTACAGTGCATGGAGTTGCAAAAAGCACTGGACATGAATTAGCTACTAAACAACAACTTCTACATCTCTCTCCCTAGGTTTTGGTCTTTAGTACAGCTGCTGGCATCTGAAAGCACATATTTTACCCAATTCAGGAAGTTGCCTGGAGCCAGGGCTGGTCTCAAAACCTGCTTGCTTTACCATTCACACTAAGCACTCCAAAACTAAAGTCATCACCCAGTCCTAAATCATTTGGGCCATCCTTTAAAAGTCAGCTTTTAGAAATCTGTTTCTAACACTATTTCCCTGCCAGACCTATCCTGGTCTCCCAGAACCAAACATAATTTCTTCCTCCTTTGATCAAACTGCAGCTCTGACTCTCACTGCATTTATCTCACTCTGTGTAGCGTTATAAACATTTACATATTAGTCCTACACATCCTCTTTTCTTACCAGACTGTGCACGTCTCAATGGCAGGGAGGAAGCTACCTAGACTAAGAGTAGAGATCATTTCTGGAGTACCAACCAGGGAGTAAGGGCTTTCCATCCATACTGCATTTTAGCCTTAGTGAGGTACTAGGTTCACTGTTTTACAGACAGAGAAACTAAAAATAACTTGCATGACTGAAGTTCAAAAACAGAATGTGACAGGAAATGTTACTTAATACTCTAATGGACTATATGAGCAAAGAATCTAAAAAAAGAATGGATATATGTATAACAGATTCACTTAGCTGTACACTTGAAGCTAACACAACATTGTAAATCAATTATACTCCAATAAAAATTAAACAAAAAATGAAAAAGGAACGTGACTATGTAAGTGGCAGAATTCAAATCCAGGCCTGTGCCTGTTCGATTTAAAAGTTCATGTCCTGCATCAACCAACTTCCCATATGAGTAGTCCCATCCCTGTACCTTGAAGATGCTCAAGACGCTTTTGATGAAGGAAAGAGGCTGAGGCTAGGAACATAGTACTGTGTAGTGGTCCTGTGGGCAAGTCCTTGGTGACAAAAGGAAATGCGTGGACTTACAGTCATCACAGCTTGGTGCCTTCTTGCTCCTTCATCTGCCGCCAGAGACTCAGATAGCCTGGGTTTCTGCCTGATCTCCCTTCCTCACACCTGAGAGTTGTAACCTTCAATAGCAGCCAGTGTGTGGCCAGACTTCCCCTGACTCTGGTTGCCAAGGAAACTGAAAGACAGTTGTGCTCACCCGCAAGGTGGTGATGGTGGCAGGATCTCGCAGCCGGCCCTCCTCATCTTTCAGATTGTAGCCTTCTGGCCTCTTATCACGCTCGCTGACTTTCCACAGCTTCACAGTTTTATCTGTGGAGGAGACCATAATGACAGTGAGAATAAGCTCGTAAAGAAGTCTATTTTTTCTTTTTGCAGGATGGGGGTGGGGTGGTGGGGCAGGGAAAAGTGGAGGTCAGTGGACGGGACTGCTATGGAAGCTGGCTCATGCCAAGGACTACAGTGTGCACATCTCAAGGTCTTTGAGGGCAGAGTTCATGCTTCCAAAGAAAACCATTTATTGTGCTGAGAGAAATGGCTTCCCTGACAATGGACTGTTAAAGCAATAGCTTACACATTAATTGGGTTCATTCAATAAAAATATGCCCTGAACCTTGAATAAGAGTAGCCGCAACGTGTATAGAATTAACGATATAACCATGTTCGCAATTGCCATGGAGAATTTATTCAGTGTTCACAATAACCCTGAGGCTTAGGTGCAATGCTTGCACCCCCCACCCCCACTAACACTGTCCCTCACATGACCCAAAAGGCCCTCCATGACCTGCACCCCTAGGGCCTCACGCTGTATGGCCTCACTGTCCACCCTACTCTCTGCCACCTCTCATATTTCTGTCACCTGGCTTCCTTACAGCTCCCTGCATGGGCTAACCCTACTCCTGCCTTTTGCACTAGCTTTTGCACTAGCTGCACCTTCTGCCAGGAAAGCCCTTTATCCTCTTTTCACAAGATTTGTTCCTTCACTTTGCTCTCTCTGTTTATGTCCCAACTTCAGAGGAGCCTTTCCTAATTAACCTACAGAAAGATGTTTCCCTCACCATTCTCCACCCCCTCTTCCTGCTTTATTTTTCTTCAAAGTACATTTTACTACCTAGCATCTTAGTTATCCTGCCTTCCTCCCTAGAACATAAAATCATCGAAGACAGGGATTCAGTCTGTTGTATTCCTAACTACACCTTCAAGCACCTATGATGGTTGTCGTTGTTCAGTTGCTCAGTTGTGTCTGACTCTGTAACCCCATAGACTGCAGCATGCCAGGCTTCCCTGTCCTTCACTATCTCCTGGAGTTTGCTCAAACTCATGTCCATTAAGTTGGTGATGCCATCCAACCATCTGGGATGTTCAATAAATATGGGGTGGATAAATGAATGCATCTCATTTATACAGTGCATCTTGCTAGCAGTACTCAGGGAAGTAACATGAGAAGGAGATTCATCCAAATGCTTTCCCCTTGCGGTCTCTCTTCTGAGTCTCTGGCTGGAAGTGACTTTTCTCACCTTTATACTGTCCCAGGACTTTACCCCACCTCCTGACCCCTGTCATTCTCTATAGCAAATAAAACAGAGGTGAGGACTCGAATGCTCATGGGAGGTAGTCAGTGCCAGGGGAATGAGTGAAAGGGCTGGGGTCTCAAGGGAGCTGGAGGTGGCATGCCCCATTTGCAGGCCTTCCATTCTATTTTTTTTTTTTTTAAAGTAGAGTTGACTTACAATGTTGTGTTAGTTTCAGGTGTACAGCACAGTGATTTAGTCATATATATAGATATATTCTTTTACAGATTCTCTTCCCTCATAGGTTATTACAAAATGTTGAGTATAGTTTCCTGTGCTGTGCAGGAACCAGGTCCTTGTTGCCCATTTAACATATAGTAGTGTGCATATGTTAATCCATTTTTTAAGGAAACATATTTGGGTCAAATAGATCATGCCTGTGACTGCACGCCTTTGTAGGCCTTTCTTGTCAGATCCTGTGTTCGCTATCTATTCTCATTTTTCTCCTGGATGGGAGGTACTCCGTTGCCTCCTCTGTGTCTTGCTCTGTGCTTGCATGGGGTGGCTTTGAAAGCAGACAACCTTGGGCCACATTCCCACTCCAACTCCAGCCACCATGTGGCCGGGGACTGGGATCCCCACGCAGTAGGTGCCTAACTGGTCTTGGAGTGGCACACAAATGAGAGTAGCAGATAGGTCAGGAAAAGGGGTGCAGAACAGCCAGTTCAGTTTGAATTGCAGAAATAGGAGTAATTTTTTAATATAAGTATGACCCTAATATTCCAATCTTACAGACAGAGATACTTAACTTCTCTATGCCTCAGTTTCTTTATTTGTAAATTGGGGAAAGCAAATGTCTTTCTCATGGGACTCTCTGAGGATAAAATGGAAGACTGCATGTAGAGAGTTTAACCCAATGTTGGGTTTCTAATAATGGTTCACAGATGGCGGCTGTTGTTGGCATGAGGAAACTGGGCAACTATTCTGCAATAATATGTTGTTGCTCTGACAGCATGAGCTGCATCCCATGACGACATCAGCACATCCTATTTCCTCTCTGCAAGGCTGTCAGGGGAGGAAAGCCACCCCTTTACCCTGCCTGTGTTAGGATTCCCTAGTTTCTCTGCTCCTCACCTCCCTCCTCCATCTCCCCTCTGCAAGCGCCCTGTTCTCAGTCTGAAGAGCACCACCTACATGGTGACGTGGGCTTCCCGCCATAATCTGGCTATCTAACAGAGAAGGGCCCCCGCTTCCTAACATGTGGGCATCACACAGGCTGGCTGTGCCTGCTGGCATTCCTGTCAAGTCTGCTAAGGGTAAGATCTGTGCTTTTAGCCCAGCTTGTACTAGGACAGGAGGCAAAGAAGCCTCTCCTAGACGCTGGGTTGAATTTAGAACTTTCTATCAATGGTCTTCTGGTCCTCCCCTTCCCGAATACAGACTGCATAGTGACCTGCTTTTTAAGGTGGGAAAATGAAACTTGGGCCATATTTATATAGTCACTTGATTACGAATCAGAGATCAGAGTAGATTAGCTGCTAGAGCTTAGAAGAACCCAAATCAGTGAATCTTAGTACCAATTATTTTCTATTGCTTGGCTTTGGAATGTATTCTATCCTAATGGCAAGACAATTCTCATATTTTTCTTATTATGAATGATAAATTACTATACTAAGAAAGAGAGAAAATAGAGGTAAAACATTAAGAATAAAAATTCTTAAAATCCCTCCAGTCCAGGACCACCATTATTAACCACCATTATCAACAGTTTACAGTACAATTAACAATACAGTTACAATTTGCAGTATTTTTTCTATGCATTTTTTGAAGAGGGGTACAAACCTATAATAATATCACATACATAGATTTATTTTTCTCATTTTATTGTAAAACTGGTGCATATAATTGTAGAAAATGAAAATGAATATAAAAGTAAAAAAAATAAAACTTTCTCAATTCCACTAGACAAAGACAACTATTATGAAAATTTTGTGTATATCCTTATATTACATTGGATGCTGAATTATATAACTGCTTTTAATAAATGTAACATACTATACATAGCTTATACTATGCCTTTCCCCCAATCATTTATCTATTTATACCAACATCTATCTCCACATAATGTATAACTGAGAATTAGTTAAAGGTCTAGGAATGGGAGACATTAATAAACTATAGAAAAGTCATACAATGGAATACTATACAGTCATTGAAAATGTTACAGTATTTTAGGAGAAATATTTCACAATTACAAAGATATTCCTGTTACTAAATGTTATATTATTAAATTAAAAATCTGGTTGCAAAGTTATAGAATACGTCTCATTTTTTGGTAAGAAACAGATTTATCCATGTCACTTTGCTATTCCTTTTAAAAAGCCATTAATAGTGGTTCTCTCTGGATAGGAATACTTTCCTTCACTCTGCTTCTCTGAATTTTCTGAAGTTTTTACAATAAACAATTATTACTTTCATAGCATGAAAAACAAATTAAGTATACCTTTTCATCTGACCATAGGTGTTATGATAGAAGTAGACATCTCAGTAACATAATGTGTCTTCAGCTGGTGAATAATTTTAAGGTCTAGCTTCACAACTGAATGTTGGTTTTATTTTTCATTAAAAACTGTAAAGCTGGGACCGTATTCTAACAGAAGGTTAAAAACTGTACCCAGCTATAATGAGATAAGCACAATTTTTTAAAGATAATTGATGGTGAATTCAATTCAATTCCCCATGGTCATGATGCCTGGAGTCATTCTTGACTTTATTATCACAATTTTTCTTGACTCAGTATCTTGAAGCTTGTGAATAAAAAAGTCTGAGAAACATGTGGCTGATACCATGAGTAATGGCTTTTTCTTCCTTTCAGCTGGCTCTCTGAATAGTTTATCATTACTTGTGGCACCTTTAAACACAATCTTATCATCTATCTTCATTTTCTCTTTTGTACAGTAATTCCAATTGTCTTCCATTAATTTTTGCATGTTAACCTATTTGGCTTAAGGGGAATTCTCAACCTCAATATTAGTATAAAAAAGAAAATCATATATGAGCATGGGGATTTGTCTTCTAAGAATCATTTTGAGATGCTGGTGGCATATGAAATAGCATCCCAAATGGGAAGATAATATCTTTGTTAATCAAAAAACTATTTAAAAACTCAATTAACAGAACATGATGCTATATAATTAATCTTCATTGCATTTCACTGGTTCCTTCCCCATCCCCCCACAAAGTAGTTAATATGCCTTTTACGTCTTTAACTTTTATTATAATAATCAATAGGCTAAATTTCATAATACAAAGCTGGCCTAGAGAAGATAATCAGATACTTTTTCTCTGCCTGAAGTAATTAAGTCAAAATCATCAGAAGTTTCTTCCATTCTAAGTTGTGTTGAGTCTGTTGAGCCTTTGAGTAACACTTACACAAAACTAAAAGAGAAGAACTTGAAACAAATTCACTTTTGGGATATCAAGATCAGAAGATCTCCTGGAGCAGGGAATGACAACCCACTCCAGTACTTCTGCGTGGAGAATCCCACGGACAGAGGAGCCTGGTGGACTGCAGTCCATGGGGTCCCAAAGAGTCGGACACAACTGAACAACTAACACAAAAATGTAAACAAAACAATAACTACATTTATGAGGAAGAATTAAATTACTTGGAATCTGGAGGAACAGATGAGTGGAGATCTGGTCATGTTGAGATAAGCTATGCTTGAATAACCCTATGCTGGCTATTTCAGAACCATTACTTTATAGATTTATACACTGGCTTTTTACATTTGAGGGATTTGGGGGGTTCATATCCATTAAAAACTTTCCTTCTTTTACCATAATCTTAAAATAAAAATTGTAAGAACTTAGAAAATGAAAACAATAAAAGTAACAAATTGACAAGTCACTCATAATGCATAAGATTACTCACGAAAAATCTTTCAGTGTGTTTCATTTCAGTCTTTAAAAATGTTAATATAGGCTTGATCGTTGTATATACACAGCCTGCACTGTGTTTTATCTTGACATATGAGCATTACCCTTCCTTAATAAATGCTGGAGATAGGCAGAAAGCAAACCCAATGTTTCTTGATTTATACTTAAATGTATACTCCTCAAAGACTCACACAGAGGATGATGAAATAAGCCTCTCTCCAGCTTATTTGTTTGGCAGAGGGTGTTTAATTTGTGTGTACTAATCCTCTTAATTGTTATGCTATTCAATTAGCACCCTTTTGTATTTGATTTTATTCTGAATTGTTTTGAGTATAGATGGCTTCTTTCAAGTAGGGTATTAAAAACCTTTAGAGTTGGTAATTCCACTGTATAAAAGCTTAAAGATTAGTATAGAATTGAGCTCTCTATGCAACCCCAACATCCTCTCTCTCTGATCCGTTTATATCAATTCCCCCCCCCCCAAACCAATAAATGATGTAAGAAAAGTGTGGAGGGAAAAAGAGAAGAACCCATTACTTGATCCATTCTTTGATGGCATCCCTGGGTTGGGAAGATTCCTTGGAGAAGGGAATGGCTACCAACCCCAGTATTCCTGCCTGGAGAATTCCATGGACAGAGGAGTCTCGCAGACTATAGTCCATGGAGTGTCAAGGGTTGGACACAACTGAGTGACTTTCACTCTCTATACTCTCCTTCCTCTCTTCTTAACCTATGTTCCTAGTAGGGAGCTTGCTTGTGTCAAAGACATCTGCTTTCCAAACCCCCAAATGTATTCAGGGATTAATAACTTCTATTGAGTGTGCCAAACATATAGGGAAGGCATGTTTCGTTTCCTGAAACGTGTTCCCAGAATAACATTCAGTGAATCTTAAGACAGGAAGTCACATTCCAAAAACACCTGGAAATAATCTGCATTTGTCAAAAACTACAGATAACAAGTCTCACAGAATTCGGTCATAAATTTGTTATTTTTTAAAAAAGAGTAAGTACAATTTACTGAGTTTCTATTCTCAGTCAGGCACTCTGATAGGCATCTTGCAAGTATGGTTTCTACGTTTTTCAACAGCCTGCAAGGTAAAAAGGAAAATGGAGGCTAAGAGAGATTGAAATATATGGTTTGCTGACTATATCTCTGAAAACACCAAACAAGGTAAGTCACCTTCACATACCATTAGTAGACAGAAGGAAGTAGGCTGCATTCTGCTGAGGGAGCCATCTTATTTTATTTATTTTTTCTTCTATTTCTAAACTTTTCAGGTAATCGAACTCGGGTTCATGGCTCTGGAATGTGCTGTAAACATTGTATTCACCCCTACGATGAACCTGATTTTTACTCTGTAAGAAGGGAAAAAACACACACACCAAAGATTAAATCATGTAAGCCAACTGAAAATTCACCAGTTCCTCCTTTTCTTGAGCAGGATCGTGAGAGGTGGGACAGGCAGACCCTGTCCGAGTGGGCTGAGGGCAGGACTATGCTGACCACAAGTTCCTCTTCAGCTCAGTGGCCTCATGCCATTTGATTGTGCACCCCTGGTGGTAAATACTGGCACCTCCAATGTTTACATATTTTTATTTATAAATTATATACATAAACTGCTGCATGGACATAGGGTGTACATCATAAAATATATGTAGAAATGGAAGTTGAAGCAGGACACTAGTTTTTTTTAGGGGACTGTGTTACATGGCATGCAGAACTTCCTAGGCCAGGAATCGAACTCACACCCCCTCAGTGGAAGCGTGGAGTCTTAACCAGCGGACCACCAGGCAAGTCCCAACAACATGATTTTAGAATCAATAGATGTTATAATCTTTTGTGTCTTAATAGATGTCTCAGACACCCTCGGGAGTGAGTCATCCAGTGCTGATGTCCAGATAGATGCATATCAGTCCTTTACGAAGAACATATAACTGTAGCATCTGCACTCCTCACTGGCCTTTTATAACTCATCAGATCTTCACAGATTCTCTGAGAGGTGCCCAGGACAGGGAAATGGACCAAACAGGCTCAGAGATATTAAAATGACACGCAGCTTATTAGGATCAGATCTCTCCCTCTCCTTTTCCCATCATGAGTAAAAAAACAGACGTGAGGGCAGAGAAGACATGCAGATCATTGGGAGAACTATGAGACTTTGCACGGGCTTTCCCTTAGCATCGATTATGCAAAGTGCACACAGTGAATAAATGGTGAGAGAACAGAACATGAAGGGGGGGAGGTGTGGAGAAAGGGACAAGAGAAAGAAGAAGAGTGGACAGGAGGAGAAGAGGGTGTGAGAGACAGAAAGGGAAGAAGGCAAAGATGGAGGGGAGGTTTGCATTTTAGGATCTTGTGACCAAGAGCCGCAAGATTCAGGCTTGGGAAAACTGTGTGCACAAATTCATATCCAGGTATTATTAGGCATTTGTCATAGATACACGACTCTTAATTAAAGTCTTAAATTAAAAAAAAAATACTATTTCTGGGTGGATACTGGACATTCAAACCCAAGCCTCAGTTTACTGATAGGTGATGGTGCTGATGCCCACGTGTTAAATGTACTCGTGAGGGCATTGAGGTTCTTTAAGCAAATTCTCCAGGATGGTGTCACTCAAGCATTCATATACAGGAGTCACCCACAGAAGCTGAGAGGAGACCTGACTTAGATGTTGCCACATGTCTGTGTTTCTCAGGCTCAGTGTTCATTCAACCCCAAGCCTTGCCACAAAACTCAATGGTGAATGGCATGTTATTATCTTCAACATTTTTTCCTTATTGAACAAAACCACTCGCCTTTGGAAAATGTGTCCCCCTTCAGTCTACTAATGAATTAGGCTTCCCAAATATTTCAGTAAATTAAAATAGGTAAAACCTATAAATAGCTAATGGGAAACACGGAACTGAATATTACTGGCAACATGCTGCCTTGGGTAATTTATGCTAAACAGCTCCTCTGGTTTCTCTTTATCATTACTATGAACCTAATTGGATTAAAAAAATTGAAGGAGGTTTAAAAATCAATTTTAAAAGGACTTTCGAGGTTGACATACTTGCTTCTGTCCTGTTTACTGCAGAAAGAGCTAGTCCACCTGAACAATAAAATTTTCAGAGCCTTGATTTGCTACCATCCAAATCAGACTGTCAAGTGTGTGGAGTATGTGCCAGACCAATTAGCAGTAGGCAGCTCCAGAAAAGCAGGAAAAATTCCAGGTCACGAAGAGCTATTAGTTTCTACTTGCCAACCACATTTTCGTGTTTCCAGGGCCAATGGAATAGGCTGGGTGCCTGAATTAATGCTGAACACTTGAATTCATATAGAACCCCGAGGGATTACCATGCCCTTATAGAAATTAATTGCAAATAATGTGCAATTACCAAATATATCACCTCTAAATGAGACTTCCCTTTTTGGAGGGGAGATGGAACACAAATGGCTTTGAGGCACAAAGCAGGCTTTAAATTGCTAGGGAAGTCTCTTGTGAAGCCTCCCTCCCACACAGGGGGCCTCCCGCTATGCCGCACCGGGTGAAATCTCCGAGGCAGGCAGTAGCAGATGGGAGAGTCACTTGAACACAGACTGGCCTGCTGTAAGCTTCAGGACCATGCCAGGGGAGGCCAAGGGAATAAAACTGGGCCATAATTCTGTTTTGATGGAGCAGAAGCAGACACCCCAAAAAACCTCAATTTATATGAAAAAGAGAAGCGATTCCTAGTGGAACCCAAGTCTCAGGAAGAAATGGGCTTTTCAAGATTCACTGGGAATTAACGACTCCTGCTTGGAAGGCATAGAGGATTCAGCTGCAGGGAACTTCGTGCCATCCATAGTAAAGTGTCGCCTTCCCAGGCGGTGCTAGTGGTAAAGAACCCACCTGCCAATGCAGGAGATACAAAAGATGTGGGTTTGATCCCTGGGTCAGGAAGATCCCCTGGAGGAGGGCATGGTAACACACTCCAGTATTCTTGCCTGGAGAATCCCATGGACAGACAAGCATGGTGGGCTACAGTCCACGGGGTCACAAAGAGTTGGACACAACTGAAGTGACTTAGCATGCACACACATATTAAAGTGTGAGCCATGTTCTTTGCTCAGATGTCATTTTCTGGGATTTCACTTGCTTTGGTAGAGGGAGCTACATTTTCTTTTCTGACCCAAGTTATCCTTTCAAATCTGTTGGGGAAGGGCTGTATCTTTTGTCCCAAGTATTCTGTTAGGAGTCCCTGAATTTCTATATCCAAGAGAGTTAACCCTACTGAGAAAGGAGGTGTTACGCTCTACAAGCGCCTGTGGAATTTTGCAGATCCAGAGAAGTGAGGTCGTTTTGAATGTGTAGTACCCAGGACTGGAAAGGAAGACCTTGTCCAGAAAAGGCTCTAATTACAGGTGCTTTTGTGAGCCTGTGCAACTGTTGATGTTAATGACTTTTTGGCAGTTTTTAGTTTGCAAGCCAAGCAGCAAGGTTAAGGGCGACACATAAGGATTAAGAAACAGTGGGAGACCTCCTTTAAAAAGAAGAGAAAATGGGCATTTTGCATTCACTGCCACTTACCTCCTGCTCTCGTTGAAATATTACAACCCGACCCCCCTTGTCCCCTGTCGCTAGTAATTCTCCCGTGTGGTTGAATTCTACCGTAGAGATAATGTCAGCTGAAAAGAAGAAGACAAAGGCAATTTAAGTAACTGCACACTTACTTTCAAACGATAGATAATAGACGTACTTTTCTGTGCATTTAAGGGCTTAGGGCTTTGTCTCTGCTGTGGAATTTACAAGGATTTTATGTCCTGTATTTGAAGTGCCACTAAAGTGGCACTTGGGGAAGTAAATTTCCTAGATGCCCACACTGCATGGCGGTCTCTAGGAACAATTGGAGAGAACAAAAGGAAAAAGCACGTTCAGATTCTTTTGTTTTGGGCAATAGAAAATGAATTTCCTTATGGCTCAAGGAAATGGCAATTTTCTTTGATAATTTCTACCAACCACAGACTCTTTTCCCACCCATGGCCTTCTGCATCCCCCTTTCTTCTACAACAAGAAACTTCCCCAAATGGGGTTCAGTTGTGGAATCTAAATGAGGACTGAAGGCTCATAAGCAGGGCTGAGATGCTTGAAGCTCAGACATCAAAAATGAAGGGACACAACGCAGAGGAACTATCAGGGAAACGCCAGGAGTTGGAAATTCAAGGAGGAACCCTGGAAATGCTCTGCCTTTTCTGGTAAGCCCACCACACCCTTCTGGAAGAGCAGGGCTTTACTGCAACTCGAGGAGTAAGGTGCTGAGAAAACAGGGTCACGAGGTCAGAGGGAAGAGGGAAATTTGTACTGTATATCTCTAAACAGAGAAAATACACAGGCACCAGGAACTCAGATCACAGATAATTGCTGAAGGAATGCCAGCCTGCCAAGCCTTTCTTCAATACTGGTTATCCCTGGAGGAACATGGACAGGTAAATTACCTATGATTGGATTTATTAGGGCTATTTTTAGAAAAATGTCAGAGGTTAATTCCTCTGCAATTATTCCCCCACAGGGCTCCAACAATCACTACCGAGAGTGCAAATGAGTTAAGAAAAAAATAAAAAAGGAGGCGGGGGAATTATGACTGTGGCCTTTGACAGTGGTACATTCTGAAGATTGTGTCCATGTAAGGAAAGCTAAGGGGAGACAGTGAGCTGGAAAACTAAGGCAATTATCCCTGAATAATTCAAATCTCAAATCTTACTTTAATATCATCATTTCAGGATTTTCTTTATATGCCCGATTGATTTAGGTAAGTAGTGTGAAATTCTCCACTTTGCTTCTAACTGTCCTTTTCCATACATGAAAATGTTTTGAATGGTCATTCTTTGTGCAGAAGAAAAAAGAATAAGGGATAACCTATAATTGCTTTCAAGCCAGGTGCATTTAAAAGAATAATTCATGATTTCTGTTCTGGCGTCTTAGATGACTGACCCCAGTGGTAGCAGGTTCAAATCCTACAGGGCCACGAGGGAATGGGGAGTGAAGGAAATTAGGTGAGGTAGGAAGCTTGCATCTTCTCTTAAAAGACAAGTGGCTACTTGGCTGAAGCCAACTGTGTTGCCAGATATTCTGATTTTTTTTAAAAAAACCATTTTATATTGGAGTATAGCTGTTTAACAATGTTGTGAGAGTTTCAGGTGCACAGCAAAGGAAATCAGTCATACATATACATGTATCCATTCTCCCCCACACTCCCTTGCCATCCAGGCTGCCACATAACACTGAGCAGAGTCCCTTGTCCTATACAGTAGGTCTTTGATGGTTATCCATTTAAAATATAGCAGTGTGTACATGTCCATCCCAAACTCCCTAACACCCCTTCCCCTCATTTTTCCCCCTTGGTAACCATAAGTTTGTTCTCTAAGTCAGTGAATCTGTTTCTGTTTTGTAAACAAGTCCATTTGTACAATCTCTTTTTAGATTCCACAAATACAGGATGTCATATTTTTTTTAAAGAAGCTGGAAACCCAGAGCTTTACATGAAAACCTCTTCAGTTTTATATATTGGCAACCAATGATTTTTTTTTGAGTGCCATGACATTAAAAAAAATATAATCCTGTCTATCAGATTAAAATGGTTTGTGAGTCACCCGCTTCTGACTTCTAGTCTCTAGAGTGCTCCTTCCAGAAAAGGCCACTCCATTCCTTATTGACAATCTCAACTGGACATCCCATCCATTCACTCAAGAAGAGCCCTCCAAATGAACACTACCATAAGGAAACACAAAATAAGCTGCATGGCTATTCCCTGATACAAGTTTAGAAAACCTGTTTTTAGAACAAGAGCCCGAGGAGGAGCAGGCGAGCCCAGCAAGGCTGGGAAGCCAGTCACCTTGAGGGAATGATCGACCACTTTCCTTTGTTAGAGTTTGCGTGTCTAGCAAAGCACTCTCATGTACAGAGGGGACAAGAAGCCTGTTTAATGTTTCCAGTTGCCTCAGAATGCCCGGCTGAGAAACACTCGAGTGTTAGGAGACACTTCTCACATTAGCGGCTGCTCTGGCTTTTCAGTGAGTGGCTAGCAAT
Source organism: Capra hircus (assembly GCF_001704415.2). Taxonomy (NCBI): domain Eukaryota; kingdom Metazoa; phylum Chordata; class Mammalia; order Artiodactyla; family Bovidae; genus Capra; species Capra hircus. The sequence goes on along the minus strand of NC_030814.1, from coordinate 52,542,982 downwards.
GAGGTTATTCACCAAGCTTCCTGGCTTTGGGGAGAAGCTAAAGCAGACACTGCTGTTTCTTTTCACTTCCAGGCTTCTTTCAGGCACTAAAAAACGAGCCAGACACCTTCCGGAGGGAAAGAGAAGCAGGGAGTAATGAGAGGGTGATGGGAGCCCAGGCTCGTGAGTTAACAGCGCCGTGCTCATGTCTTTAGGGCTGATTCCGCTTCCGCTTGTGTGTATGTGTGTGTGTGCTAACTCACTCCAGTTGTGTCTGATGCTTTTCAACCCCATGGACTGTGGCCCACCAGGCTCCTCTGTTCATGGGATTCTCTAGGCAATACTGGAGTGGGTTGCCATATTCCTTCTTCAGGGGAGTTTCCCAACCCAGGAATCAAACCCACATCTCCTGTATTGCAGGTGGATTCTTTACCCACTGAACCACCAGGAAAGCCCCAAGATTCTGCCCAAGGGCATCTGAAGCCCTTCCTCTCAGCAGCAACATGAACACAGAAGTTGGAGTTCTACACGGGTTCTAGGGCCAGTGTATTGAACTAAGAAATGAGTCTTCCCTTTTGGTGACACTGAGTACTGGAAGGGAGAGGTGAGTAACTTTTTCTAAGATTGGGCTCTGGCTCAGTTTCTAAGAAAATGTCACTCCAAGTGAAACAAAACTCAGTCTCCCAAGGATGACATGCATGTTATCTTTCTGCCTGGATTCTGTGAAAATGTCTCTAAGATGCACAGGGGTCAAATCAAGGTGGGATTCAAACTCAAGTCTAAGCCACGTGATCCAAGGCAGTATTATTAGAACTCTGCACTATGGGCTATCAGGTTTGTCCCCTGATATATATAAGGAGGTATATAAAGGAGGTATATAAATGCCTGCTTTGTTTTCCAAGTGTTATCATCGTGCTATGTCTCCCTCGAGGAACTTGACAGAGAAAGACTGATTGGCATGGCAGGATGCTGAAATCCCTTAGTCTTTTGCCAAGTTCTTACCTTGCTTTTAACTCTGCCAGGGAGCTGGTCTGTATACTAGGCTGTTTATATCTGGGTATTGTCTTCTTCCCTTCAAAACGTATGCCACGGCAACTCAAGTTAATACCTGTTTTGAACTTTTGTGTTTCCTGACTCATTTATCATGGCTAAGCCAATAGGTGTAACCAGAGTATTTTTACTGCCCTATCCATCTTTTGCATATCTTCATCTGTGACTGTTTAATAATTGATGCAAAACTCATGAATCACCCCACATTCCAATTTCAAGAGAGGGAAACTTTGGATACAATGCTCTTGTGCTTGCAACATGCTCTTGGTAGAGCAGTGTAAATTAGAAAACATTCACTGCTCAAGACAACATGACTTCTGTTGAGTACAGAAAGAGGATATGGCAATAACAATAAACCAACAAACCCAGAGACAATAACGTCTTGTGATATCTGGGTCAACAGAGGTCAATCATCAAGTTCAACTAAAGTTCAATTCATCAAGTTCGATTAGAGGACATTTTGCCTTTAAATGATAAGTATTCACCACAACTCATTTTCTTAAGGGTGCAGCTGAGTCACGTTATCATGCAAAAAGTTATATACTTGAGCATTTTTCTCTCTGTTCTATAAAGATGTGAATGAAGTGCATGTTTTTGACTAAAAACAAAAAGCAGAAGCCAAAAGCAGTTATAGAGGTCAAGTGTAGTTAACATGATTTTTTTTAAGGAAGCCCTGGGAGGTATGACGTTTGCCCTGCTCCACATCTGTTCGTGCTGATTTAATTTCCACTAGATGGTGGCCTGGTAACCCCATTTCTAGCGCAATAGGCACTGTTCGAATCGGGTTTTTCACTTTCAAAATCAATCTCACCATCCTTCAAAGGTTCCAGACTAACAAGTTCACACATAAAGTTTCCATTTACCTGAATAATAGAAACTGACTTGGCATTTATATGCATATGATTGTGAAGTTGAAGAGAAGGAAGGATCAATCCTCTTGCTCATGCTGTAGACTCCCCTGGTGCCACGCTAGGCTGGAGTCTATGCAATGCCAGGGCTGACTATAGTTATTAGGTGCTGCATAGTTCAGTAGCAGGGTGACTATTTTGATGAAACGATGCTCAGTGTAGACTTAGGACCTAAACCCAAGTCCTCTGATAGGACAAGATCTTACTGACCACATCACTAGCACTGACCTCTCAGCATACTGACCACATCACAAGCACTGACCTCTCAGCATCCATCACAGGGGTTAAAATAAGAATGTAATACAATTTAGCCTTCAGAGCCCATTACATGTTTTATCTTTCATCTTGGAAACATCTGGAGATAATACGGTAAGGTCATATACGGTACTTGTATCAGTGGACTAGTTCTGGGTGAGCAATATTTGGCTTTCTTCCTGACAAGGAGGTCGGTTCTAGCAGAGTCTGCTGTTTCTTCTGCCAGGGCAAAGATACCAGCAAGAATGGGAAATGGGTTTCCCAGCTGATGACAATGGGGTGAAATGGCAGTAGCTGCCAGCAAGTCTGTGTAAAGGATTGGGGGGGGTGCTCTTCAAGGCTGAAATGCTGGGGTTAATTGCAGTGGCTTCTGCAGTGAGGGGACTTGCGGGGCCTTTGTCACGCACACAGGGGTTTCCAGTTAGATTGGCCCTGACTTTGTGGATCATTAAACAAACGGGATTCTTAGACTCCCCAGTGGGAGTTAAAACAACTCCTTCCATCTTTACAACATTGTGGACTCCTCCTTGGGTTCTGGCTCACAGTCCAAAGTCAGCATCCATTTCTTGGAAAAGGTTTTCTGTGGATAACAAATAGTACACTGGAATATATTTCCCATCAAAATGGCAGGGGGAAAGGAAGTCTGGTTTTGGTCAAACAAGATATACCCAAGTACTGCTCTACTACTGGGATCGTGTTCAAAAGGGTTACATTGAAAAGATGTTAATATATTGTAAAATTTTAAAAAGTCAGGTAATAAAACAGTATGCCTAAAATGATCTCAATTTTGTAAAGTATTTACATTTTAAAATGTATTTTTTCCTAAACCGGTAAAGTTTAGGAATATGTGTTTTAAAATATGTGGGCTTCCCTCGTGGCTCAGTGGTAAAGAATCCCCCTGCCAGTGAAGAAGCCGCAAGAGACTCGTGTTCGATCCCTGGGTGGGGAAGCTCCCCTGGAGAAGGAAATGGCAACCCACTCCAGTATTCTTGCCTGGGAAATCCCATGGACACAGGAGCCTGGAGGGCTACAGTCCACGGGGTCGCAAGAGTCGCACATGACTGAGCAACTGTGCACATACACAAAGCAGTATATACTTCCATTAATACCAAACTGATGATTAGAATATGACACGACATAGCCCCCCAAAGAGAGTAATTAACTCATATACACACAAATAGTCATAGGAAAAAGTCTATCAGAGAGAGTACAAAATGATATTGTTTTGGGGTAGGACACAGATGTTTAAATTTACTCTTTTATAGTCTTCTAATTTTTCAGTATGTTCTAACTTTTTTTCAGTTCAGTTCAGTTCAGTCGCTCAGTCGTGTCCGACTCTTTGCGACCCCATGAACCGCAGCACGCCAGGCCTCCCTGTCCATCACCATCTCCCGGAGTTCACTCAGACTCGCGTCCATCGAGTCCGTGATGCCGTCCAGCCCCTTGATCATAAATACTTGAACAATTTTTAACTTTTAAGCAATGTTAATTGACTTTCAAATTGAATACAAGATTTTAACATTTACCTCAGTAACTTTTTAAAAATTTGCTTTTTAATTCCCATATAATAAAATTCACTTTTTGCAGCATATAGTTTTATGAGTTTAGATAAATGCATCTAGATGTGTATCCACTATCACTGTCATGAGACAAAACAGTTTAATCACCCTCCTCCTAAAAAGTTCCTTCATATTGCCTCTCTACAGTGAACAAGTTTTCAAAAAGGAATAAAATTATGGGAGTGAAATGAGCTGACAGATATATAAGAGCTTCCAAAGGAGTGTGTGTAAATACAGAGGTTTCTCTACACACATGGTTCAATTCAATTTCTAGTCAATGATCATCTTCTAGCTAGTTGGAGTCAGATTTTATTTTTTCATCTTATTGCTTAGATATTATCACTATTTGTAATTTTGTTTTTAGAGTACTGGGAAGGTCAATTCATCAATATATCTTTATTAACCTATATCACAAACTAGGTTTACACATGAGGTTTTCTGCCCTCTGACTCAAATGTCCCTTTGCCTTTAATTGCAATGCCATCTGAGTCCTTGGTTCAGTAGCATTAACTTCTTAACTTGACATTACTTGTCACTTTCCTTTAGCATGGTCCTAGTGAAGATCTCCTGGAGAAGGAAATGGCAACCCACTCCAGTACTCTTGCCTAGAAAATTCCATGGATGGAGGAGCCTGGTGGGCTGCAGTCCATGGGGTCGCAAAGAGTCGGACACGACTGAGCAACTTCGCTTTAGTGACAATAGCAGTAAATAGCAAGTTCTGAGAAGTGATAGCGAATGGATCTATTCTTGCTCACCAATTTTGGTCTATTGCCAGAAGCTGCCCGTTGAGAAAGACTGAGGTCATAGCTGGGCTTGGTGGGAGGGTGTTGCGATCCATTGGTCAAGTCTGTCATGGGCATTGGCAAGTGAAGAGGCTGTACACGTGCCACATGCTTGCTATACTGACCTAGTATATAGAATATACACATTCTGTTGGATCCAGAGTTGATTCCTTTGTCGCCTAACTGGTGTCTGCATTTTAGCTACTGAATCTATTCTAATCATTTGAATATAATTAATTCTGTGTATACTGGTATAAATTTCAGTCTGGCGCTGGTAGTCCTCTTCTAGGAAAGAATGCAGGTAGAAGGGTCTAACAGCCCCAGTTCCCCAGACTTTATCACAACTGCTGCTTCCTATTTAACCACAAGCACAGTGCTGGAAAAGGGGCACAGTTTAAACGTCAGACCTGTGAAGACCAAGCTCATGAAGGGCAGAGAGTGCGCTGTGGCTAACACACTCGTTTGGCTGCTCCTCTCCACTGCCTTTCTTCCTTGCTTGTCCCACTGTAGAGGCTGAAAATGCAAATTGCTTCTCAGCCTCTCCTCTGGCTAGGGATGGCCATGTGACCCAAATTTGGCCAATGGGTCACATAGAAAAGTCTCTTGGGGGGCAGGGAGGCAAAAATCTGGGAAAAAATTTTCTTCCCAGAATAAAAGGAAGCAAGCAAGTGATGGGAAGCCTTCTGGCTGCATTGACACACTCCTTGTACAATACTACTTTGGATGTGGTTCTATGTAGCCATATGCGGAGCTGTGGCAGCCATCACGTGACCATGGGGCACTAAGTCTAAGGCCAAGAGTCTGAGTCTGACAGATGGAAGAAAGGGACAATGTCCCCAGTGACATCACTTAACTGCAAAAGCCTACCGTAGGGACAGCCTAAGTCTGGACTTGTTAAACAAAAGATACCTAGCAGTTTAAGCCACTGCAAGATAGACTTTTTGCTATGTGCATCTGAATGCTTACTAATAGACATGGCTTTCCATCTTTGTTTTCCCGACAGCATTGTGTACAGGGCCAGATTATTAATGTGCATTGAATTGGAAAAAATGATCTTTTGTCCTGCCACCTCCAGGCACAAACTCTCATACTCACATTTTCACTTCCCTCTATCATACAACCAATTTTCCTTCCTACATACTCAGTTTCCAATATTGAAGTGTTTGTTTTTTCCCTCTTCCCCTGTGTGGCAATGGTGCATTACTTTTTGACCATTCAAATATGAAATCAGTTTACTGGGATAGAATGCCTCCCCCTACAGTTTATCATGGTGTCCATCATAAAATTATGACTTCAAATGGACTTAGCCATATCCTCTGTTGGAGCCAAGTTTCTCCCAGCTAATGTGTAGTAAGCCCACCATGCTTGCTGAGCTGTGAAAATCCAGATGGTAGGAAGCAGGTGAGTAATGAATGTCATGCTGTTCCCATTAAAATGCACACAGCTTCCCCACACTGACCAAATCCCTAGCACTAACCAGGTCTGAGACAACCCAGGACATGTGGGTTCATGGAGATTGCCTTTCATTCAAAACAAGTTCCAGCAACACAGAAACTGAGAAGAGAGACTTTTCTGCTGGTGGAACAAAACTTGCCTAAAGGGCAAAGGAATTTGAAAAATTGTAAGTCCTCTAAGTACAGAGAAAGCCAGTGGGAGATCGGTAGCAGTCCAGACTTGCCCTCAAGCCTGTGTGGTTTACAGCGGAATCTGCTGGAAAGGTGTCTACCATCTGTCACCTACTCTTTCAGAAAGCAGAGGAGTAATTAAGTGCTCAGGTGATACAAATTCTGTCAATCATTCAGATATATTATGTACATAATATGGGATCATCTAGCACTGACCTCAAAGTCAGTGGGACCCCAGGTCCAAGATGAGAAAACCCATCACATCTGTGGGGGAACAGGAGTTCCTGGGCAGGCACTGGAGTCTCCTGGCATGTCTTGCATCAAAAATTTTGCTGTGCCAGATGCTCTGAACTCAGAAAGACATGGCACCTGCCTTGTGGGAGCTAAAGGAATTTGTGAATTGGCTCTAACGTCACTTTTTAAGGGAAGCCTTGCACGACTTCTCCCCAGGCCTAGACAGGTCCCTCTGGGAGGCAGCCTCCTGGCTCTCTGTACTTCTGCTCCATCAGGTATCACTGCGTACCTTTACATTTATTACAATGGTAACAGAACCATTTTAAATGCCTTTCCCGGTCTCTAAAGCATAAACTCCATAAGGAACTTGTTCATCACTAGAAAGCCCAGTGCCCAGCTTAGTGTCTTAGCATACAATAGATGCTTCTTAATTTTTTCCTTTAATTGACCGTCGAATGAGAGCCAGAAAAGCCAGTGTCTAAGTGGACCAACACACAGAGACGGATAACCCCCAAACAAAGTATCAGTGAGCAAAGTATTTATGCTGGATGAACGTAAGAAACATTTTTAAGGGGTGTGAGGCAAGGGGAAGCTCTTATTTGAAACAGTGAGTATTGTACAACTTTAGAACAAGATGGATTGATCAGTAAAGAAGAGGTTTTGTCCTACAAAGTGTCAGTAGCATTGGCACGTTTCTATAAATCGTAAGAAGAGAAGAGAATGGATGGGTTGGTGAACAGAGGGTTCTGGGATAGGGTGTTAGTTGGGAGAGGGCATGTAGTAGTAAGTGAATTTTGAGTAATTAGGTCTGAGATGCAAGGACTGTCATGAACACCTATTATGTGCACATCAGTGGGTTGGGTACGAGGGATATGCTAACAATACCTACATGGTTTTTGCCTTCATGGAGCTTTCTACCTAGAAGACTAGGAGGTAGTGCTAAATTGGGATACAGCAAAATAATGTCAGAGAATAGGTTGTTCAAAGACCCTATAATGAAGTTTTTGAGCAACAGAATAAGAATCCTATTGATGGCTTTGGTCTAGAGGGCAATATAAAGTCACTAGCGGAACTTAAGATAACTCACATCCCATCCGTAGCTCTGCATTCAGAAAAATCTCTTGTATTTCTCCAAAGGACAAAATTAACACTAAATGCACTATGTCCCTTTGTTAAATTCTAGGTAAGTTTAATGGAGAAGGCAATGGCACCCCACTCTAGTACTCTTGCCTGGAAAATCCCATGGACAGAGGAGCCTGGTAGGCTGTAGTCCATGGGATCGCGAAGAGTTGGACACGACTGAGTGACGTCACTTTCACTTTCATGTATTGGTGAAGGAAATGGCAACCCACTCCAGTGTTTTTGCCTGGAGAATCCCAGGGACGGGGGAGCCTGGTGGGCTGCCGTCTATGGGGTCGCACAGAGTCGGACACGACTGAAGCAACTTAGCAGCAGCAGCAGCAGCAGGTAAGTTTAAAGAAAAGAATAAAAAATGTTTTCAGATTTTTCCTTCTAAAATATGACATTTCTATGTCAAGCAAAATAAAGATTCTACTAACAGTTCCTAAGGTAGTATGCTATGATGATTTTTCAATAGTCTCAGCAAAGATAATGGAAAGTCTCAGAACCAAATGTGCTATTTACAATTTTGTGAATCAGTATTTCTCTTTCCATATCCATTTCTTTCCGCTCTATTCCTCTTCCCCACCCTTCCTCTCCTTCTGGCTAGGAGTTGCATATTTTGAAAATTAGAATAAAATGTTACTCTCTTTTGGATAATGTCCCTATTTTAAAGACTGAATAGATACTTTACACCTAGTAGGCAAATAGTAAAAGACAGAATAAATAAACGTGCTGATTTTTCTCATCAGCATGACCTGATCTTGAATAAATATTCATCAGGCAAAGGCATTATAGTACATCCCTACTGCTTTTTTCTATCCACTGAAAACTGGATATGTAGAAAATCCATTATATTCAATTTCATGTTCATGTAGCAGTTTAGATACCAATGAATAATACAAAGCATAGAAAGCTCAGAAAAGACTAAACATTGATTGACTCATTCATCATTCTATTCATTCACTCAGCAAATATTCACCGAGCACACCTACTATGTGTCAAATACTATTCCAGGTTGGATATACATCAATTAATCAAATAGATAAAAATATCTGTCCTTATAGAACTTACGTTCCACTTGTGGAGAAAAGATAATAATAAAGAAACATAACAAATTGCATTGTATGTTATGTATTATGGGAAGCAAATATAGCCGAGTAAGGGGAATTAAGATTACTTGAGATAAGACGGAGGCTTAGATTTTAAATAGGGTGGTTTCGACAGGTCTCCCTGAGCAGATTTGAAGGAGGAGAGGGAGATGACCAGGTAGGTATCTTAGGACATGCACTCTAGACAGAGGCAAGAGATGGTGAGAAGAAAGGACTAGTGTCAGAGGATTAGTGTGGCTAGGACAGTGCCAACAGGGAAAACCAAGCAAATAGACAAAGGAGGTTCAGATAATGTAGAGTCTTGCAGACCACAGCAAGCACTTTGGCTTTTGCTGAAAGTGAGATAACAATGCGAATGTACCTAATACCACTAACCTACACTTAAAATATGGTTGAACCTTGAACCACACGGGTTTAAACTGCACAGATCCACTTATACGTGAATTTTTTTCAGGAGTAAATACTACAGTACTGCATGGTCCAGTTGGTTGAATCTGCAGATACAGAGGGACCATGGATACGGAGGGCTGACTATAAATTATACCCAGATTTTCGACTGCACCGAGGGTTGGTGCCTCTAATCCCTGCAGCTGTTCAAGGCTCAACTGTAGTTAAAGTGGTAAATTTTGTGGTGTGTACATTTCACTCTGATTTTTTAAAAAAGTGAGGAAAAAATGAAATGGAAGGCAGTTGGGAGGTACAGAATAGAGAAGCAATATTGTCTGACATTTCACAAGTACCAATCTGGCTGTAGTACTGAGAACAGACTGTAGAGGGCAGAGGTGGAGTCAGGGAGTATAATCCAGGTGATATCCTGGTGATAATCCAGGTGAGATGACAGCGGCTCAGACGAAGGGGTTGGTAGTGAAGGTGGGGAGAAGTGGTCCCGCTGCGGATGTATATTGAGAGCCGACCTAGCAGGAATTGCTGCTGGATCGGATAGGCATATGAAGGAGCAGAATCAGGGTTGATTCCAAGGTTTCCACTTTCACCAGCTGGCAGGGTAGATTGCCATCACTGAGATTAGAAGTTTGTGGGTGAAGCAGCCATCTTGGGGGAAGAGCAGACATTTAGTTTCAGGCATGTGCAGCATATAACTGAAGATACTGAGTAGATAATTGGAAATAAGGGTTTAGAGTTCAGGAAAGGGGTCTGAGTTGGTGACAGAAATTTGGGAGTTATTAGCCTTTCAGATGACATTTTTCAGGCCATGAGACTGGATGAGATCTCCAGGAGTGAGGGGAGTAAAAGAAGCGAAGAGGACCAGCAACTGAACCTAGGGGCACTCCAACAGCTAAAAAAAAACGGGAGAAGAGGAGAATCAGGTAAAAAGACAAAGAAGGAGCAGCTGGTGAGGGAGGAGGAAAACCAAGAAAGCTTAGTGTTCTGGATGCCAAGTGAAGTGTGAGGAAAGAGCTGTTAATTATGTCAAACCCAGCTGATGGGCAAGGGAAAAGGCTTCAGCTGACCTTCAGATCTGAATCACAGAGTCACTTTTGACCTTGGCAAGTATAGTTTCTGGGGTACAGTGGGGGTGAAACAACTGGTGTGGGTTTCAGAGTGAACGGGAGGAGAGGAATGAGACAGTGATTGTGGACAACTCTTTGAAGGAGTTTTGCAACACATAACAGAAAACGATGTGGAAGATGATGGGCAGTTGGGTCAAGAAAGTGTTCTTGTCCGATCATCGAAACAACAGCATGTGTATATGCCAGTGAGAACATTTCAACTGCCAGGGGGAAATGAATGGTGAAGAGATGAAGAGGGTAGAATTGCTGAATGAGTTAGCAAATGAATGTATGAAGAAACAAACCAGAAACTAGGACTGGTCCACCGCTAACAGCTGAAATAAAACCTGCACAAGCTCAACTCATACTCAGAGCCAAAACATGGAGAGGAAGAAAAACGTGATCGAAACTCTACATTCACACAGGGTTTCACAGGATTCTCAAAACATTTAGAATTGTATGAGCTTCTCCCATAAAACATCTCAGATCACGTGATCACCGTGAAAGGAAAACAATTTCTTGGTTTTCTTTTTGGTTCTTCTGCCTTCCCTCTTCTCCTTCCAATTTTTCATCTTTCCTTTTTTTCATTTTATTTTTCATGTATTTTTTTAAAATATAAATTTATTTTAATTGGAGGTTAATTACTTTACAATATTGCATTGGTTTTCCCTACGCCCTTTCCATCCTTTCTTTTCTCTCCTTGTTTCTTTTGAAAAAGAAAAAAAGCAAGCAAGCAGAGAGCAGAAAGGATTTTATTCCTCTGCTACACAACTCAAGGTCCATTAGCTCCTATTTGCCTACCAGGCAGAAGACTGATCACCTGTATTCACTTTAAAATGATGTGACAACTACAAGATCACTTCTGCGTGGGTGGGTAGCCTGACCTCCTCATGGCCTGTCTTGGGTAACTTTATCCATTACTCCTAATATCATATAGAAAGAAACAAGTCTGTCAGGCGGGAATAAAAAACACCCCCCACTCTCATCCTGCCCCATGGAAGATTTACAGACACTTTGTAAATGGCCAGGCCCAGGTGATGGTGCCAGAAACTTTCTGAGTGATTTGTAGATCTCCCTTCCAGGAAGTCAGTCTTTAATGGAAAACTCTTCGACTGCACATTCCTTTATTACAGTGACTACAGGGAGTGGAATGCAACTGTCATGCAGGAGACTCACTGAAATGAACTGGCCACTGACCTGGCCTCAAGATATTTCAGTCTCAGAAAAATACCAGTATTGCAGAGTTTAGAAAAGCACAGTTTTCCTTTAACAAAAGAAAGAAAGAAACAGAAGTCGCTCAGTCATGTTCGACTCTTTGCGACCCCATGGACTGTAGCCTACCAGGCTTCTATGTCCATGGGATTTTCCAGGCAAGAGTACTGGAGTGGGTTGCCATTAGTTGGCTGACTGCATGCCAGGCATGGCACAAGCCCCTTAATGTATGTCTCTTCCTAAATTGATATTGTCATCCTCACTTATTAAATACTTCCTTTGGCTAGGATCTGTGTTTTATGTTTTATATGATGTCATTTAATTGTCACTCCAACTCCATGATTTCAGTATCTTCCTCTGTGGGGAAATGGCAGCCCAGAGAAGTTAAACAGCGTTCTCAAGTTTGGAAGGCTGATGGTCAGAGGAGCAGAGATTGGAACCATATTCTAGTTCCAAGTTCTTAACCTGCCTCTTGGCTCTCCCTTCCTTTCCTTCCACCATCCTTTTTTTTTTTTTAAGTTTTAATTTTGTATTGCAATACAGATGATTAACAATGTTGAGATAATTTCAGGTGGACAGCAAAGGGACTCAGCCATACATATATACCTGTATCTATTCTCCCACAAACCCCCTGCCCATCCAGGCTGCCACATAAAATTGAGCAGAATTCCCCTATACATCTGGGCTTCCCAGGTGGCTCAGCAGGAAAGAATCTGCCTGCCAAGCAGAGGACCTGAGTTTGATCCCTGGGTTGGAAAGAACCCCTGGAGAAGGGACCAGCTACCTACTCCAGTATTCTGGCCTGGAGAATTCCATGAACTGTATAGTCCATGGGGTTGCAAAGAGTCAGACGTGACTGAGCGACTTTCACTTTCACCCTATACCATAGGTATTTTTTGTCCCCATTCCCTTTTGTCTATCTTTCCTTTTTTTTTTCTTATCTTTTCCAAATCTTTCATATATAATTACAGGCTGTATTTCTTATTATGGAGAGTGGCTCTTCTGGCATCAACCTACCTTTCCATCATATCTTTCGTATTCCTTGTCACAAGATGACACTTGAGCAAAGTTTAACTCTCCAGGCTCCCCAGGCAAAATGGTCTTTGTTGACCAACTGTCATGCTATTTCATTTCCCTGAGATGTCCTTTCCATCGTGGGTACCTGCTGACATCTTACTCTCCTAGACAGTACACCCCTTGAGGGCAGGATCTTACTATTTTAGTCTGCAGCCCTTGCCTAGGGACTGGCACTTATAAGTTTTGCACAGAATTCTAATTGAGAGCCTGAAGGGAAACTGAATACATGAATCCTTCGAGGCCAGTTCAAATGCCACCTACCCCCTAAACCTTTTCATGATCTCCTTGGATTGGGAAAACACGCCTTCCTCCTCACACCCCCTGCAACTCTTTATATTTTCACATGCTAGCTGTGATAGTCTCACATGTCTCCTTGCTCAATTCTTCTTACTGAAATGAGTTAATTAAGGCAGGGTTCCTATTATATCCTATTACACTCATCTTTGACTCTACCAGTAAATTTCACCTAGAAAATTACCCTCTTTTCCCACCCTTTCAAGATCCAGTTGAAATGAGTCTCTCTAAAGAAGGATAGTTGCCATTTAAAACTTGACTAACCTAAATTGCACCTTCTTATGGCCTGTGACTTATTTTCTATCCTGTGTGTGTATATATATGGTCTCCTTAACTAGATTATAAGTTCCCTGAAGACAGGATTATGTTTCTTAACAGAGAGCATTTTTATCAATATTATCAATATCTAAGATCTCATTCTGTGCATAGCAAACATGACATAAGTGGTCCATGCTTGGAGATTTAGGACTCTTGTAGGGACAGTTGGTTGTTGGCCCATGTAATGCATATAAATTTAAAAGTTACACATGCTCCATTTTTGTCTACAGCTTATTATTTTTTTTTTAATGTTTTATTACCATAGACACACAGCCTGAGACATCCCTAAAATAAAATCAGTACTTGAGAAGTCAAGTACCAAGGCCATTGTCAGGAGCAATCCCTCCAAGCATAGCAGATGGGAGAAGAATGGAAATAGGATCATATTGCCACATCTCTAACGATTCTGCTTTTGGGAATATGTCAAGTACTGATTCCAACAACCAAAGTTATTGCCTTTGGAGGTATGGGAAAGCCTAGGGCATGAAAAGTCAATGACTGTTAGCTGCACTAGCAAGATTCCTTTCTAGCACACACCTTAGCAAGTTTGTTGGCCTTGATTTTGAAGCATTGATTATTTCCTCTAAAGTCCATAGGAAGACATTAAATGTCAATACTTTATCAGGCAATAGAAGGAATAAGACCATTCAACACTAAAGGGGCAGACTTAGCACTGGCCACAATCTTGAATATACCTACTGCCTGAGTCTTCAATGGAAATTAAATCAAAAATGTACCAGCAGCCACTTTGAGGAAGTCTTGGGATAAATACCTTTTGCTAATTTATCACTAAGGAAATGCTCTCCCCACCTCTCACACCTCACCTTCAATCACGTCCCTGACCTTCCAGCCTCAATACACTCTGGCCCCGCCAGTTTGCTTTCACAATCTCATAAATGCATGTTCTTCCCCACTTCAGAGGTCTATAAACATAGACCTGCTCTCTTTTTCCCCTAAACTACTGTCCCTCCCACTTTTCCTTAAATAAGAGCTAATCATTTTAAAAATTTCAGCTTAGACACCACTTCCTGAGCGAGGCCTTTTCAGACAGCCTACATTCATTCTGCAGCCTGAAGTCACTCCACACTGCCCTTTGTAGGACTCTATTCTTTCCCTTTCAAGCATCTTTCAGAATTCATCATTATATATCTGGGTGTTTATTGTTGATGTCCTTCTCCTCTATAAGACTATAAAACTCACCCGGGCAGGGATCATAGCCAATTCTTTCACTTTGGTATTCCTTGACCACAGTCCAACGTTTGACACGTGGTGGACGCATAGTAACTGTTCGTTGAAAGTATAATTTTCTGGAGTATTTGTTAATAGTTATTGCCTGATCACTTGGGTTCATATCCTTTTTCTGATACTATTTTCTTTCTCTCTCTCTCTCACACACACACACTTTTGGTTTTAGTTGAACTGGGTGTAGCAGTCCTGTATGATTATGAAAATTTAAAAACCAGTTCAATCTGCCTCATTCTTCTTAAAACCAATGTTTACCTCATCCTTCTCATTCCCCTTAGCAGACCACATACATGAAAACACATGCACTGTAAAATGTATACACACCCTTCTGATTCTCAAATTCTGGCCCTTGTCTAAACCAGTCTCCACCCTTTCCAGTTTCAGGAAGAAACAGAGAGGCAGAGACTGGGCGGGAAGATGCTTATAGGCCAAGGAGTCTGACCCAGTGAGCTACTTCAGCCAAACATGCAGTATGAATTGGACTGCTCAACTGCTGAGAAGGAATTTCTGGATTAGATAGTCCATTAGTGGCTGAGCCAGCTTCTAGCTTTCGCTCTGCATGCCTGCAGTTAGCATGAGTGACAGGTGCCACTGAGTCACCTAGAACAGCAGCTGAAGTCATAGCTCTCTAGAGGTACCAACAACCACACCCTTAGGCTGAGCATCCCCAGAGTTTACATGACTGAAAATGAGATTCGGTATCAACAAAAACTCTTTGCTGGGCACCTTCTATATGCCTTATCTAGGGTGCTGTTTGGAGAAGTAATTCTAGAATGTGGTCAATTGCAGTCTTGCAATGCCAGTTTACATTCTAGCTTCATTACTCACTAGCTGGTTAATTTTGAGTATATTTCTTGACCTTTCTCCCCATCACTTCAGCTGTAAAATGGAAATTATATTGTACTGAGGATTAAATAAGTAAATTTATGCAAAGCACTGAGAATGGGTGTCTGACATATATAAACACAAAATAAGTGTTAGAATAAGACTTTACCTAAAAGTATTTAACACAGTGAATGTTTAACAGCCTCACTTTAAATGTCAGGGAGATACCATTCAGGTTTCCACTTATAGCTTTGTCTGTTCATTTGCTCAGTTGTGTCCGACTCTTTGTGACTCCATGGGCAGACAGCAGTCTGCCAGCCTCCACTGTCCATGGGACTTTCCAGGCAAAAGTTTGGACAAGTTATTTGAATCCTCTGAACCTCATTTTCCTTATCTTGAATCTAAGAATAATATTGGCACTACTCTTGAGGTGAGTTATGAGGATTCAATGAGATAAGAAAGGTAAGGAGCTTAGTAGATGATGCCTAGTACAATGTATTAATAGACGCTCAGTAAATAGGAGCATTTGTTGCAATTTATCCAAATGGGTCCCTCCCTTGAATCCCAGGGAAGGCAGAGCAAGGCTCCACAGTCCATATCAAAGGACAGATGATACCAGTTACATTGGCTGCCCAAGTAGAGTTGTTTTATTTGGTACTGCAAGGTTAACCCACAGTTTTCCAATTTTTTGAGTG
Organism: Capra hircus; assembly: GCF_001704415.2. Classification (NCBI taxonomy): domain Eukaryota; kingdom Metazoa; phylum Chordata; class Mammalia; order Artiodactyla; family Bovidae; genus Capra; species Capra hircus. The sequence continues at coordinate 52,527,185 of NC_030814.1, read as the reverse complement.
AGTTATCAATATTTCAAAGTTGTGAGTTTCATATCTAAAACTGCAGACTTTCGGTTTCCTTAGGAAAATAAAAAGATTGGCACCATTAGGCTGGTATCCCTACACTCTTGGCTTGAACTGGGAAGTGCCTGCCCCCTATAGAAGGGCACAAAGCTTTGAATTTGCCTTATCTCCCACCCCTCCCTAGTGTACCCCCAACCTTGAGGGCAAACGTCAGCTCCCACTTATGCTCCTGAGGTTTTCCCCTGTTGTTGTTTTTGTTTAGTCGCTAAGTCACGTCTCTTTTTGTGACCCCCATGGATGGACTGTAGTCCACCAGGCTCCTCTGTCCCTGGGACTTTCCAGGCAGGAATACTGGAGTGGGTTGCTATTTCCTTCTCCAGGAATCTTCCCAACCTAGGGATCAAACCCACATCTCCTGCAGTGGCAGGTGGATTCTTCACCACTGTGCCACTTGGGAAGCCCCTTTCACTTTTGATGTGACTTGGCCTCTGCAGGTGACTGACTAGCCTTGACTGTTCACTATCATCCTCTATAATTGAATACCCCCACAAGACTGCACCTAAGGCAGAAACCTCTCTATCCACACAGCCTCAGGCCATTTGTCTGCACTGGCAGATATAAGTGTGTTAATTCCACAACCAAAGACTGACCTCTCCACTGAGCCAATAAGCACATCCTTGGAGGAAGGTCTGCAACCCAGAAGCTGACCTCATAAATTCACAACATACTCAAGCTGAATCTTTTCTAGTTCCATTTCAACTGAGGGTGGAGGACATGGCACAAAAGACTGGGGTGCAATATAACAATGCTTGAGAATGTAATTCTCTTAAGCTATATCCTATGGGCTAGCAGTAAGATTTTGCTCCTTGTGTGAAAAAAAATCAAACCCTTTTGGGAAACAGCTCAGACATTAGCTGCTATCTCAGGGACTCATCTGGGGAAATTAGACTCAGAAATTCTGTAAGAAAGAAGTTCATCCACGATGTGAGAGTTGGACCATAAAGAAGGCTGAGCACCGAAGAATTCATGCTTTTGAACTGTGGTGCTAGAGAAGACTCTTCAGAGTCCCTTGGACTTCAAAGATCAAACCAGTCAATCCTAAAGGAAATCAGTCCTGAATATTCATTGGAAGGACTGATGCTGAAGCTCCAATACTTTGGCAACCTGATGCAAAGAGCTGACTCATTGGAAAAGACCCTGATGCTGGGAAAGATTAAAGGCCAGAGGAGAAGGGGACAACAGAGGATGAGATGGTTGGATGGCATCACCAACTCGATGGATATGAGTTTGAGCAAGCTCCAGGAGATGGTGAAGGCTGGCATGCTGCAGTCCAGGGGATTCCAAAGAGCCAAACACAACTGAGTGACTGAACAACAACAATAGATATTTCCCACATACCAGGCACCATTCTAGATGTTCGGAACTCAGCATTGATAAACAAGAATCTTGAACTCAGGTAATTTATTCTTGTGTGGAATAAAGGAAGTTGCTTTACTCTGTTTCCAAATTTATCTGACTACATAATGCTTTTGCTAAGTTCTGCTTTATGCATCATGCAAAGTCCTTTGTAGGACCTATCTTCAGAAGCCTGTCATGATTAGGGAATGGTGGAGATTTTCATTCATATTAGAGCATTATTAATACATACAACCACTCCAGAAACCTTCTACGTCATAGAAAAAGACAATTTATCTCTTGAAAAGTCAATGACCTCACTATGGGAGTCTTATTCGGGAAGAACCACGGCCTCACCTGGGACCTCAGATTTGGCCAACGTTTTTTTTTTTTTTTTTTAGAATATCACTCAAAGGGTTAACCTGACTTTCAGCACTGAAGTGGAGTGTTTTCTCTGCATCCAATATGACCCAGTTGGAAATGTATTTGTTTTTCACTGTTTAATCTTCTGCATCACCCAGCGTTGATTAGATTTAATTAATTTATGTTTCTAATGAATTTAGAGCCTCACAGTGTTGTAGTAGGAAAATTCTCAGACAGCATCTGGCCACCAAATGGATTGATTACCTTGTCTGCAAAAGTCTCTCCAACATCTGGGACCTGATTTTGTGAAACATCCGGAAGCTCTTTCAGAGGTAAGAAAGGCCCACGGTGGTGGGGAGAGAGGGGGTGCTGGAAATCGGCAGGGTTCACTCTGCTTTGTAAGTCTGCGCCTGGCACTCCACCAACATGAAATCACATTTTGCTGTTCATTGGCACAGATTCAATGGCACCAAACAGACTGATCCGAATCTGTTTTTTGTTCAGCGTAATCAGAATCCACCAGGCTTGAACCCAGGCTGCCACCCCACGAACCTCTTTGGCACTTCCTTCTGTGTGGAAGCTCCCACTGATCATTACGATGAAACATTTATAGACAACATTTATAGAGAAGCACTTTGCTCTCATTCATTCAACAAACATTATCGGGGGCCCACTGTGTACCTGGCACAGGGCCATGTGTGCCCCTTCATTAGCTGCTCTTGGCAGCCACCCTTATGAGGTAGGCAAGCACTGCTCTTCTCACATATATAGCCAAATACTACACCAAAATTATAATTATTAACATCAATATGATCACTGTTAATAAAGGATATAAATACACACACACACACCAGACTCCACGTGAAGCCTCATTTAACCCTCACCTTGAGGTGGGGTGTCATTGTGATCATCCCCATTTTACAGATGAGAGTACTGAGGCACTGAGATCTTAAGTGACTTACCCAGAAGAATTCAGCTAGCCTTTGGCAGAGCCTCCTATCACAGGCAGTCTACATGGAGAGTCTTTACTCTTAATCACTTTGATTTGCTACCTCTGGATAATATCATAAAAGACCTTCTCTGCGTCAGGCACTCTCCCAGAGATCTGCTGCATTAGATTCTATAATCACCACTCACAGCTCATACAAGGAAGCTGAAGCCCAGAGGCATTTGCTTATCAAGGTCACAAGGACAATTTGTAACAGGGCTAGGACTTCACTCAGGTCTGCAGGACTAACAAGGCCTCTTCTGTTTACTGAGTTACCTGCTGATGAACGAGAGAGAAGGGCTCATGTGAACTCAATTGCTCTCTCAAAGCTGCACCAGGAAGCATGTTGGACAAGTTAGGAAAGAGGGGTGGCCTGGGCTGCTTTGCACAGCCCAAACCAACCCAGAAAACAGGAGGTAAAGAATGCACAGACAACAAGAAAAGAGCTTCATCTAAAAGAGGGAGGTGAAAGATGGAAATCTCATTGCCTGACTGGTTTGTCTGGTTTAAGATCAAACAGAAATGACTGAAACTAGGTGGGCTGCTTACAGTAAAAATGACAGTGAAAATGCCAGCCACACTGAACATCTGCTATTTTCTGAACAATGGATACAGACTGTTGTACAACCAGGTTGCCACACTCATATCCTGATGTTAAAAAAAACAAAAAACAACAACAAAAAAACCAAAAAAAACTAGCTTGACATGGTTCTGTTATACTGTTTGCTAAGTCCGGCTATTTTTTGAATTGGAAAACGTTCTCATTTCTTTCTATTCTTCTCTTGCTCAGGCCTCTACATCAACAAGGCCACACCATCTGTCTTCTTGGGGCCTTTGTACCTGCTCCCTTTCTGCTTGGAACTGTTTCCATCTCAGTCTTTTCCTTGGTCTGGCCAACCCCTCTTCAGTCCTCAGACCTCAGGTTGGACATCTCTCCTTCCAGGAAGCCTTCCTTGACTTTCCTGTTCTGGCTTAGGTGCCCATTTTAAGAGCAGCTCTGCTTCCTATTTCAGCACCTAACTGTAATGTAAAGTAACTGCCTGTCTATTTGTCAGTTTCCTCTGCGGGAGTGTATGTTGGTTACTACTGTATCTTCAGGGTAGGGTCTGTCACATATCAGGTGCTCAACACAAATATAACTCTATGGATGGACAGAGGGAATCTGAATCTTGTGACATTTTCTTAGCTGGTCTCCTGCTTTGAAATCTCTCACCTCCATACTTCACGCTCCATCCTAGAAGTCATTAAATGTCCATGTAAACTTTCATCATTTCCCTTTTTATCACTTCCCTTTGAACACTCACATACAAGTCAGAATAGTGATAATCTTGGGTGATGCAGAGGATTTAAGTAGGAGGGGACATGTAGTCCCAAAAATATCCTATACTTTGATCTGGGGAATGATGACTTGCATATATACATATGTAAAAAGTCATCAAGATGAATATGAGAAGATAATACACTTTACTCAAACTGATACATCAGTATAAACAAAAAGGTGCTTTGAATCTCACATGTATTGACAGGATAAAATCTGTACCTACTTACCTCAGAGTTCAAGGTTCTCCACTAATTGGCCCACTTGTCAACTTACTTGTTCAAACTCACTTTTCTAAATCACATGCCCTGGTCTTCTTACAGGTCCTCAGACTCTTCTCACGCATTCCCACCTCCATGCTTATCACACCATCTTATCCTCATGTTCATTTCTCTTTCTTTCTCTTTTACCTTCTGGAAGATCCTCCCATCCTGGAAGGACCAGGAAGAATCCATCCTCTACAATGTCATTAACCTCTCTTTTCCCTGAACCCTTGACTATTTTGTCTGGTTTGTTCATTCATGCCAACACTTCCTGAAAATTGTAAGCTCACTGAAGGCAGAAACTTCTTATTTTCAAGTTTTATATTTAATATGGTGCCTGGCACAATGATAGATTCTAAATATATGTTTGTTATAAACACAGTGAGGGCTTACCTATGTAAGTCCCTTGGTAGCTATGGGTTTGTACAGAGATGAAAAAGACAGGCTGTTTATGTCCTTCAGGATGAAAACCTAGTACTGCTCTCAAAATCATGGATTTAGTGTTCATATGGGGTTCCAGATCCATGTTTTGTAACTCACTGGTTCTGTGAGGCAGTGTGAACAACTGTCATCACCAAAACTCAGGTTTTTTCATCTGTAAAATGGGGACTTTCTCATAGGGCTGTCCTGAGAATTATATAGAAACATATCACTTATTTTATTCAGTTCAGTAGCTCAGTCATGTCTGACTCTTTGCGATCCCATGAATTGCAGCACACCAGGCCTCCCTGTCCATCACCATCTCCCGGAGTTCACTCAAACTCACATCCATCGAGTTGGTGATGCCATCCAGCCATCTCATCCTCTGTCATCCCCTTTTCTTCCTGCCCCCAATCCCTCCCAGCATCAGAGTCTTTTCCAATGAGTCAACTCTTTGTATGAGGTGGCCAAAGTACTGGAGTTTCAGCTTTAGCATCATTCCTTCCAAAGAACACCCAGGGCTGATCTCTTTTAGAATTTATTAGTGACTATCTATTGAATTAGCCATTTTGCTAAATGAAACACATTATCCAAATAAATGTCAATGCTCTTAATATTATGAAAAGGATTCAGCACAGTGACTGACTCACAGGAATCATTTAACACCTGGTAGATATTATTATCAGAGCTATTAAAGACAGATGAGCAGGTTCAGTGAAAAAAACCTATGAGCTGGTGCAAGAAGAGTCGGCTCAGTGTGAGATATATACATGTACCTATAAACACAGAAAGAATTTAATCCATGAGAAGTTCCTTAGGGAAATTCCATCATATCCCATTAACACAGTCCCCAAAGCAAGAGCTGGTCTCTGATCTTTACATATTTAATGTCTTTGAAAAAATTCTGAAACTATAACGATCTTGAAGTGGAATACAAAAGCAAGTGTATCTGGGAGTTCTATACAAAAGCATTCTGCTTTAGTGCTAGCTCACATGATTCTTTAATCACCATAATTCCTGGTGCTTCTCTGCAAACTTTTGACCTTAGGATGGCTCTTTGATTGTTCAACAGGATTTTGACAGCGCAGAAAGGAGAACAGTGAGGAACAAGGTCTCAGTGTGTTCTTACATACTCATTTAAAAGACAACATTTTAATAATTCTAATTCATATACACTTCTATTCATGCAATCAATAATTCATGGCAATTCCTTTGCAGCATTTTAGTGACAACAGAAAGGGCAGGATGTTTCCTCCCTTCTCTTTGCCTTCCTTTCTTCACTTAGTCATGCCTGGAGCCTGGAGAGTACAGAATCTCAAGAAAACAGTTTCCATGGTGATTCTTCCTTTGAGTACCCGACTGCATTTTGCTCTTTCTGGAGTGAATTAATGCTTTTTATTGCTTTCATGCTAAATATATTGAAGATTAGATTTGATTTCCTCTGCAGTGATACAGTTTTATCAGGAAAATGGAAAGTAAAAACACAGCATGAAGAAACTATCTTTCTGCCACGAGACTGTCAGAAAGAAAATTAAAAAAAAAAAAAACATTTCAGAGGAAGAAATAGCCAGCCACAGGGAAATGGATGCAGGTGTCTGGAAGCGAGGATATGCATGCGTGCATCTAAATGTTAGGAAACCGGCCTTGGGAAGAAATGATCTTAATTCCTCCATATGTTGAAGGTGGCATAAGCTGACCATAAAACACTGAGCTATAAGAAATAACCTGATTGTTCATGTACCATGCTCTTCTCAGCACAGAAAATATCACATAGAACAAGGATATTTTGAAACTCACAACACTATCCCTACGCCATGTTTTATTAAGGAGGGTCTTGCTTTCTACTAAACCTAAATAGTCTTCCTTACTTTTAAATAGTCAAGGTACTCTCCTAACACTCCCAAGGCACTCTGAATTTCCTGACACAGAACTGAACACACAAATACCACCCATTTGTCCATCTTCTTCCCCGAACCCTACAAGCGCAGGGCCTGTGTCTTTCCCATTCACAGTTGCCTTTAAGCCCAGCATAGCACATAGAGGACTGAAGATTATAACAAGAAAATTATGATAGAGCAACCTTGATGTTCTGGCGTGTCCCTTGGGAAACGTCATGAGCTGATACGATGGATGGAGAGGGAAGCGTATGGAAGTGAAAAATTAAAACCAGCTTCTGGTTTTCACAGTCTCTACTGTCTGGAGTCTTGCTCTGTTCCTGTCTTGAAGCAGTCAAGGATTAAAGGGAAGAATTTGTTTGGGAGAAGAGGGGCAAAGAGTGGGACCATCCAGCGGAGTTTCCTTCTCCACCATGACATACCCACCTGCAAAGCCTAGAGTCAATCCTCATTAGGCACCACATAACCAGAAGAAAACTGGCTTTTAGTCAATTTCAGCCAAGGAGTCAGTATGAAGCCTCTATGCCAAATCAGGTACTGTCCTGGGGCTGCTGGGGACAAAGAGTTGAGCACAAGAATTTTTGCCTCCAGGAAGCTGAGGGGTCAAAAGGGCTTCTTCTGCAGAAGAGGGTGTGGCTGAGTATGGTTAGGGTTAGGATTAGGGTACTATCCTGATACCTCCTATTGCTGACAATACCACCAGCAACTAACAGGTACTGAACAACATGTTAGGCATTCTTTTAAGCAATATACATGCATGAACTCACTCGATCCTCACATGAGTCTATGCGTTGGTGCTATTACTTCCATTTAACATAGAAATTGAGGCTTTGACAGGTAAAGTAACTTGCCTAACATTCTAAAGCCAGGTAGTAGTGGGGCCAAGATTCAAACCTGTGCTGTCTGGTCCTTGAGTCAATATTTTAACAATGATGGGGGCTCAAACTTTAGGTTCACAATGTCTTACTGGCAAGAATTGCCCTACATAGGATGTCCCAGAGTCTCCTCTGCTGTGTAAATTGCCCCGAGTCCATGGTGTTCATAAGTGCCCATAGGCCACCCTTAGGATACACAGAGAGCTGTATAAAAATCCAGACGGAGGCACTTACAAGTCCCTTTGACTGAGACACATAAAATGGCATGACTGCCTCAGGTTGTATAAAGAGATTTCTATAAGGGACTGACTGTCCAATGACTGTGTGTGTGTGAGCTTCGATACATAGAACAGAACAAGGAAGACAGACAATACCAACTCAGTGTTACCTAGTAGAGCTCAGAATTAGAAAAGGAGAACAAAAAAGGCTTAATTGCCAGCACTGCTCATCCCATAGTATGAGGCCTACAAATGAAATGTCTTAAAATTTTATTAATAACTTAAAACTTATTAAGCAGTGAAAACTAACTTGTGTGTGTGTGTGTTTTCTCCTGGAGGAGAGAATGGTGCTCAGAAACTGTGTTCCTTGCACCTCCAAGATCACAGAGCCAACCTCTCTCTGTGGGTCTGCTCAACTCCAAATCCAGTCGGTGGACTTGGCTCTCCTGCCCTTGTCATCTGGACACAGTAATGCTCCAACATTTGGGTAAGACTATCCTTTAATCATTAGAAACAGCAGTCTGAATAGCCATGGGGAGTCTGGCCAGGAAATGTAGACAGAGATATTCTTTGCATTTTCAGGAGCTACTGATGAGGCCTTCCAGGTGCTCAGTGGGAAGGGCAGGGGTGGGAGTGGATAAGGGGGTGGGGAGTTCCAGGCACCTCCAAGGTGTGAGTTTGGAGAGAAAAACACAGATTAGATGTGTCTCCCTGCCGGAGCTACATGTGTGGCATGCCAGCTGGCTCCTTTTCCAATATCCTCTTTATTAGCAAACCCAACAATCATATTTTGCTAATGTTCTCATAAATAAAGTATTATCCATATCACAAAGTCATCCCTGATGGCAGACTGCACTTCAAGTAAGCTAGAATGGATGAAGACAAAAATGGGGCAGTTCAGATATATACAATGACCGCAATTCTTGGCATTTCAAATGTCTGCCAAATCTGCAGTACTGGGGGTCCCTGGTGTTTGGTGCATCCTCAGGAATACAGTCTATGGCTTGGACTTTTTACGGTCTTGGGGTATCTGTTTAAGGGCTCTCTGTTTATAGTACTGAAATGAAAAATTAAAATTATTTTTCCAAGACTTTAACTACACCATACTATATCTGTTGTTAGGTAATTAGTATTTTGTGTAGCAGAGAGAAGACTGTCTTGCATTTCTGTATATTTTTCGATCCATCTTCATTTTTCCTGGGCTTGTATACAATTTAACTGAGTAATTAAGAGGGAGGGTTCTGCAGTCCAAAGGCTCTGGGGTCCAAGGTCACTCTCATTCCCAATTTCCTCTTCTACAAAACAGTGAAAAAAATCTCTCTTTCATAGCCTGATTGTGAGAAAGCAGTGAGATAATGCAAATAAACGAACTAGCACCAGGCCTGGCATCTGATAAGTCTTTAATAAAGTCGAGAAAGATAGGGAAAGAACGTGACATGACTGACAGGAATTTGGGAGCAAAGAGGGTATGTTCATTGAATTTTTTTTCATCTCTCCTCTATGGGAAGTTTATCGTCTCACAATGGGTTCAAACTCATTTCTCTTATCTCTATGATTGGCTCTTGCTTTTTGCTTTGACCCCAAAGTTAGAATCATAAATATCTCCCACTGACTTGATGATTTAAGACAAAGGCCAAGGACTCTTTCCTCATTTACTGTTTAAAAACAGCCTTTTGTGGAGCTTTTTGATGGACTGCAGGGATATTTATGACTCAGGCCTCCTGGCAAAGTCCCTGATGCTGACTCATTCGTTACCCTGGGAGGGAAGAAGGCAGCTGGAATCATCATTCATTATTCTGTTGCTCAGTTATGGGGAAAGGTCAGAGGTAAGCCACTCAACACTGGGCTGAGTATGAGAATCAGAATTGCAATCGCACCTTCTTGACCGTACGAGAAAAAAGAATTTCTAACAAACATACACTCAGAAAAATGTTCGCAGAGCCCTGCTTCATACAATTGCTACAGCACTGCTAAATGGTAATATTCTGTCTCATGCCTCAGGCTTTCGGCTCCAAGCTCACAGCAACTCCCATTCCTCTGCAGAGCAAGTGAAAACTAAGTGACAGGTGATGGAAACGGTGGGACCGACAGAAATAGAAAGGAGGAATAATTTGGAATTTCCACAGTGACAGTGGCCTCGAAATTAGGAAGAAAGGGCAAACTTGCAGAAATATAAGGAGAAATGGAAAAGGCTTTATAAGTCAGTAAAGGTAAAATTTATGATTGCTACCATGAACAGTAACAGCATGAATAAGACTATTACTTTCACAGCAAAATCATCAACAAAGACAACATCAATAACATTTATGGAATGTACAAAGTTAGGAATATGCAAACCAGTGAAAGAGAAAATATTAATAGATAACACTTCTTTGAGCACTTAGTGTCAGGAAGGGGGCTGCACAGTCTAAATGTTATTTTTTAAAAAATTTAATCCTCAAATGGATCTATGAGGTTCTACACACATTTAGAGCTGGGGAACTTGAGATTTAGGGCTCAAGACCACACAGTTAGCTGAGAAGACTGATTCTAAAGCCAATTTTCTGCTATCACTGCTTTCAGCATAAGAAGAGTTGTATTGAAAACAGTGCTATCCACTGCCTATAAATTCTTGCCATACACACACTGCAAAAATATTTTGGAGCACTCAACATTACTCTTGGCTCTAGGTATAGGTTGGTACAAGAGAAAATCTGGACCAAATCTGGACTTTCAGGCCACTGTGAACTCTTGGCATCACTTCCTTTACAAATGTACATCCATGGGGGTGCAGTTTTGCAACTGAGATTCAAATCAGCTATAAAACATTCAAGTTGCACATTTGAAGCAAGTTGTAAGGGGCAGCATAAAACTTATTGGATTTCCAAAGCACAGGGCTGGTTTATTAAAAAAAAAAAAAAGCATTTATGGGATTGCTAAGGGTTACCCTAAGATCAATGTCAGCATAAATTTTTTTTCACAAGATATGAAATTGGAGGAGGGGGGACTTGTATCTTGTTTCAATGCAGCAGATGCTCCCAAAAGAGGTACCCTTGCCCCACATTTTAAATAAGTGAGTAAGATTTCTATAGCCTATCCATCAATACTTGGTTTTCGGCAAAAAGCATATGACCTAATATGTATACTTACTAAAGCTTGAGACCAGAGAAGTAAGAGGACAGGATACTGAGTTTCTGAGTAAAGGCCGTTCCTTCCAGCTTGGGCTGGAGCTTTAGACCAAACCTCGCCCAGGCAAGCCCGATAAAGGCATCGAGTTGGCACTGAGCTTGAGAAGGGCATGGGTAGATACAGGGCAAGAAAAGTAAAACACACACACACACACACGTCATTTTTCTTATAGTAGTATAGGCATGGTCTCTACCATGGATGGTTAAGCCAACCAGCAACCTACCTCAAGGTCTTTGCAACCCAGTGGTTGGATAGTACCCACCGTCTCTATTGAATTTTGCCCTGAATCATGACCACAACAGCAGCAGTAATAGTGGTGGTGATGGTAGTTGTAGCATAGTCATCATAGTAGCAGGAATAGTAACAACTAACCTTTATAACATGTATTTCCAGGCACTGCTTGAAGTGTTTTATACATATTGCCTCATAGCCTTATTGTGAAGGTGAAATGAATTAGACACCCTTTTCACAGATGGACAAATGAATTCAGAGTCCTCTCTGTGACATCTCATTCAGTCCTCACGATCCCCTATGTGGGTACTTTATTATCACTTTACAGAAGAGGCGACTGAGGCGCTGAATGGTTACTTGCTCACCATTCCAGTTAATAGGTAAAAGAGCCGGTTTGGTTTGTTGGATGTCAGAGCTCACATTCTTAACTACCACTCTACACCACTGGTACCAGTATTCCCTCTGGAGATACTAGAGGCATATGCCCAGCCCTGATCCCTGCCCCTGCACCTTCTTCCTCTCACTCCACCTATCCTAGGGAGACCAAGAGGCAAAAGCTGGGATAAAACCAATGCCTAGCTCAAAGGGCTGCTGTGACAACCAAAATCCTGCAATGGATGGGAAGGGTTTGCATGGTGCCTCCCACAGAAAGACCTGATACTCCTTACGCTGGAATTGGACCACAGCTCTCATCACTTCCCCATCCCTGTCAAAAGCCTTTCCTTCTCAGGCCCAGGAGGAGGCTGAGGATGAATTTCCTAGGAGAAGAAGTAAGAGGGCTAAGGGTTAATGTGTAAAAGATGAACCGAACCGGATGAGGGGAAAGGGAGAAAAAAATTGCTTTGGATCTCATTGCTAGGAACCCCTATCTTTTTTATTATTTGTATAAATCATTTGACTGTGAAGGCATCACAGGGCAAGCCACTGAGTATGCTGATAATAATGAATTGGGTCCCACAATAAATAACAGGGGAAACCAGGCTGCCAAATGAAGAAAGATTTAGATCATTTAAATCCTAGGCTATGAGTTGTTAAATCCAGTTTAATACTGATAAGTGCGGGATAATAACTCATAGCAAACATTGCCCCTATCCCAAAGCCCCTAACCACAGCCTTTCTAACCCCTTCTCTCACCCCTTGCAAACAGAAAGAAAGCCCTGAAGGGATTTACAGAATAAAAAGGGATGGTATATACTGACCAGAAATGAGCCCAAGTTATTACATAATAATCCCAGATGCGTCAGTTTGGGCTTAGCGCAAATACAGAGAGCTAATAGAATGCTTCAAGGTTCGATTAGCTGCCAAAGAGATTCTAAATCAGGGCAGGTTTTATATTATTAAATTGGATGGTAGAAAAGGAATCTCATGGTTGGGTATACTGAAAAAAAAAAGAAAAAAGAAGACAGGGTTAGAGAAATAAAACCAAGGGCATTGCTGGGTGGCTAAGGAGTGGCCTGAGGATGGAGCCAACTTTGACAGACACAAATGTCAAAGCAAGAGAGTTTGACTGTCAGCATGGCTTCCCTGGTGGTGCAGAGGTTAAAGCGTCTGACTGCAAGGTGGGAGACTGGGGTTCAATCCCTGGGTTGGGAAGATCCCCTGGAGAAGGAAATGACAACCCACTCCAGTATTCTTGCCTGGAGAATCCCATGGACGGAGGAGCCTGGTAGGTTACAGTCCACGGGGTCACAAAGAGCTGGACACGACTGAGCGACTTCACTTTTTTCTTTCACTATGGCCTGTTCTCAGCACCTGAGGCTGTCCTCATATCCACATTCAGGGATATGATCTACAGGGCACGAGAAGCTGGAGCCTAACTGATAACACAGGTGTTTCAGGAATTGAAACAGTCGTTGCTTGATTGGTTGATAAATTTTATAACTCAACTGACATATATTTATTGAACACCAAATATGATGTATATGCCAGGCAATGTTCTGGAGCTGAGGACATATAAATACAAAAAATAGAGGCTATGGTGACAATCTAACAGTTGATCAAAATTTATACCATACCACCTTCCTAGTATGCACAAGCTCCTTGAATTCACTCAAAAATCTAATGATGCAGTTACTGTTATGGACTGGATGCCCAATTTCATATGCTGAAGTCCCATGCCACAAGGAGATGGCATGTGGAGATGAGGCCTTTGGGAGTAATGAGGCTTGATGAGGTCTGAGGGCGAGGCCTGCATGATGGGGCTAGTGACCTAGAAAAACCAGAGAGCTTGTTTTCTCTCTTCCTCTCTGCTGTGTGGGGACACCATGAGAAGGTGGCTGTCGACTCTACAAGCCAGGGAGGGTGTCCTTGCAGGGGAAGTGAATCAGCGGGCACCTTGATCTTGGCCTTCTGGTCTGCTGAGCTGTGAGAAACACAGCCCTGTTGTTAGAGCCACTCAGTCCATGGTATTCATTAAGGCAGCCTGAGCAGACGGATGCAGTTACCTTTGGCACCACCATTTTCTAAATAAACTGAAGCTCAGCGAAGTTAAGTAACTTACCCAAGATCATGTAGGAAAGAAAGATGCTAACATCCAAACTCCATCTAAAGCCCACCTGCTTTCACACTTCTTCCAAATGAGCTCAACACCAACAGCCATTGTGAGAAGAAAGGACCTCTTTGCATGCTTTCCCCTACCCCCTGGCATCATCTCCTTTCCCAGGTAGACACACAGATACATTTCATAAGTGGCAGAAGAATTAAAGTGAATGGAAACGTTCTGGTGCTATGTGGTAACTACTATCAATACCTTCACAAGAGTATGAAATCAGGATCACGCTCTATGATCTCTTGCAGGTTTCGTCCCTGCTCCGTCCCTACTCTGTGGGACATGTCTCTGGGTCAATAGCATCTCTAATTAGTTCTTTCCAAAACCAGCAACTTTTATTCTTTAGTGCAGTACTTCCCAAAAGAAGTAATGTGAGCCATATGTAATTTCAAATTTTTTAGAGCAACAAGAAACTTAAAACAGAAACAGGGAAAATTAATGCATTTTACTTCACCCAATTCATTAAAAATATTATACTTTCAACACATAATAAGCAAAAAAGTTATTAGTGAGTTATTTTCCTTTTTACATCCTATGTCTTCAAAACCTGTTTCTTACAGGTTTTACACTTACAGCACCTCTCAATTTAGACTAGCCACATTTCATGTGCTCCACAGCTGGTAGGGCCACCATGCTGACAGTGAGCTCTAGCTGGATCTTGAATTTTCCTTGACATGTCCTGACTAGATTACAGGAACTATGCTTTCTAGTGGCATTTTTTATGAAGCATCTATGACATGTCAAGAGCGTACTGAGCATTTTCCTATATATCACACCTAACTCTTCTGGTGGCTTGCCAAGAAAATATTGCTGGACTCACACTACAGGTAATGAAACTGAGGAAAGGGGTTGAAGAGCCCACATTTGTGGGGAATATTTAATTTTACCTCTTTAACATCTAGTATATTGCCTTGCCTATAACATGATTTCACAATTATCTATGAAGTGAATGGCAGGTTACTCAGCAAGCCTACAGAAGAGCTGGGATTTGAATCAGGAATGCCAGATTCTGAAGCTCGTATTCTTTCATTAACACCATTTTAATTCTAGTGTGTCTGTCATAGGCCCCAGTGCAATGTTCAGTGATTCCCCAGTGTTGTTAAATATACAAATCTTTCATCCTAGTCAAACAGCTAATAGCAACTCTTTACCCAGATGTCATATGTATTGATGTCTTCCTCTCTTTTGACTATATTTGGTTCAACAAATAGTTGTCAGGTGCCAACTCAGACCATCGGACTATGCTCAACCTGAGATCATGAACACACGATCCCCACTCTCAAGCTACAAGAGAGTTTAGTTCGGTGAAGTGCTGTTGAAGCGGAGCAGAACTCTGTGGTCCTTGTCCTCCCATGTCCTCTGCCCGCCTGCTGCCTGTGGAAAAACTTTAGCCAAAGAGCAAGTTTAATCAGAGAAGTGGGAACATGCAGAAACAAAGGAAAACTATCAAAGGAGACCAAATAATGATAGTTTAGTCAGTAAGCACAGCCAAGGACCTTTAGTTCCTTCTCATGGGCTATAGATAATATTCTATGCCATATCCTGTGAGCTGTCTTATACAGATTGAAACTCCCACCAGGTGGAAGAAGTTAACGACATGATGACTAGACTGTAGCCATGACGTAAGCTACCACAATTCCAAGAACTAGCCTCAAGTGATAGAGACTAAGTGACTGTGGAACTGAAGATTTACTCTACTTAAAACAAGCAAGATGCTGGTCAGACCGCAGATAACCAATTTCAGGATGACTGTCAGAGCTGACTGTACTGTTTCTGCATGTAGCCCCCTCCCTCTGTCTAAAAAAGCTCTTGCCCACTGATTGTCAGTTGAGGAGAGGTGGGGAGTCGACCTCCAGACAGGCATCTCCCACTACCCCTAGTTGCCAGCATCCAAAATCAACCTTGTCTCTTTATTGGCTTTGAGCAGCAAGAAGCTGTATCTGGGTTCAGTAACACTATTAAAAACCTTAGATTCACAGATGAGCTAGAAGTGGCTATCAGTTCAGTTCAGTTCAGTCAATCAGTCGGGTGCAACTCTTTGTGACCCCATGCACTGCAGCACACCAGGCTTCCTTCTCCGTCACCAACTCCCAGAGTTTCTCAAACTCATGTCCATTGAGTTGGTGATGCCATCCAACCATCTCATCCTCTGTCGTCCCCTTCTCCTCCTGCCCTCAATCTTTCCCAGCATCAGGGTCTTTTCAAATGACTCGACTCTTCACACCAGGTGGCCAAAGTATTGGAGCTTCAGCTTCAATATCAGTCCTTCCAATGAACACCCAGGACTGATCTCCTTTAGGATGGACTGGTTGGATCTCCTTGCAGTCCAAGGGACTCTCAAGAGTCTTCTCCAACACCACAGTTCAAAAGCATCAAATCTTCGGTATTCAGCTTTCTTTATAGTCCAACTCTCACATCCATACATGACTCCTGGAAAAACCAAAGCTTTGACTAGAGAGACCTTTGTTGGCAAAGTAATGTCTCTGCTTTTTAATATGCTGTCTAGGTTGGTCATAACTTTTCTTCCAAGGAGCAAGCATCTTTTAATTTCATGGCTGCAATCACCATTTGCAGTGATTTTGGAGCCCCCCCCCCAAATAAAATCTATCACTGTTTCCATTGTTTACACATCTACTTCCCATGAAGTGATAGGACCAGATGCCATGATCTTAGTTTTCTTAATGTTGAGTTTTAAGTCAACTTTTTCACTCTCCTCTTTCACTTTCATCAAGAGGGTCTTTAGTTCTTCACTTTCTGCCATAAGTGTGGCCATAAATGTCATCATATAATCTCTATTATATAATTTAGCAGTAAATTATATACTACCTAGATTCCATATGGGGAACTGTTGTGTTTCCAACAACAAGTTCTTGAAGGAGGCAGCTCATACATGTGTGACTCCCCGAAGTATTTTGCAGAGTGCTAGGCAAGTGACAGGTGAACATCTCTTAATTAACTGGCCTCAGCTCTGTCCCTGCTTCTGTGTGTGCCAAGTAACTGAGAGCCAGATTCCTTACAGGCAAAGAGCAGCTTGGTCAGATGTTGCTAAAGTTCTAATTATGGATCACATTTCTCAGAGAATACAGAGGTAGGAGGGCTCTCCATTTTGACTTACACTAGAAAGCTTAAAACTAATTCTGTTGAGGTTTCAGAATTAAATTAATTGGTAAATTAATTCAATATTTATTAACTATTATACATTAGCTGTAACACTAGAACTATGAGCAAGATAGTCCCTGTCCTTGTGTCAGTGTCTGGCCAATGACACAGATATATGAGGAGGTAACTGTAATACAGTGTGATAAGAATGAAGGTAAGTACAGAGTGCCCTAGTAGCACTTAGGGGGAGCATCTAACTTGAACTTGGTGGAACAGGGGAAGCTCCCTGGAGAAAGCATCCTAGGTCTAGAGGTAGAGGACAAATGAAGGTCAGCCTGACCAAAGGGCCAAGGATGGGGAAGGAAATGTCCCTTCCTGCCAGGCAGAAGGAACATCGTGTAAGAAGATCCATAGAGCATGTCATGTTCGAGGGTCAGACGAGATTTTAATATGGCAGGAGCATGACATGCCAGGGCTGGGCAAAAGAAAGAGCCATGTCCAGATGATCCTGGTGAAGTAAGCTTGAGATTTATGACGAAGGTCTTCATGGAAAATAGGAAGAGGCAACACCAAAGGTTTTAAGGGGAGAAGTGAGAGTTGTGTTTTAAGAGCATTTGATTGTAGTCCTCGCTGTGTTTTATCACAGTGCTTCTCATATGCTATGGTCACTGTTTTTCCATCTGCCTCTACCAGTATCCAGAGAGGCTTAAGACAGAGTTCCTACTTATTCCTCTCTGTGTCTCCAGGGAATAAACGCAGTATATGCTGGGTAGCTGAGGCTGAATACATAGTTTCATGAGTAACATCTCTGCTACTTCTTGGTAGGCCTGAGGGACTCAGCCTATTGAGGATGTATTATCAGAAGGGTTCTTAGATTCCTTGGACCTCTTGAAATTATATGCAAAAATATGGGTGTAAATACATACAATTTTTCAGGAGTGAGGGATTATAATTTTCATCAGATAGTCAAAGCTCTCTCTAGCTAGGAAAGACCTCTCAGAGGTGAAACATCTAAGGACAGTGAGCACAAAAGGTAGGAAAATGAACTGGTACACATACATTTCCAAGTGAAGATGGAGAGGTGGTAAAAGAGGACAGTTCTATAGTAGGAAGACAATGTTTGCAAGAAGAGGGAAAAGAACCCTGAAGAGGGGCTTCTCCAGTGGTCCAGCGGTTAAGAATTCACCTTCCAATGCAGGAGACCTGGATTCCATCCCTGGTTGCAGAATTAAGATTCCACCTGTGGCAGGGCAACTAAGACCATGAGCTGCAATGAACGATGCCAATTCTTGCAACTAAGACCAGATGCAGCCAATAAATAAATGAATATTTTTAAAAGGAACCTTGAAGAAAGTGTACCAATTTCCCTCATGTCTTCTAAATTGGCAATTCATAGCTACCTAGTCCTCAAAGAAAAATGTTTTGAGTAGAACTATAAGGAACTGTGAAAGCATTGCTGAAAGAAGTCATTGTAAACATAGGGTCCTTAGAGTCACAGAACCCAAGGGGAAAAAAGGTAATCACTTTATTATTATTATTATTATTATTATTACTGAAAGAAAAATATTGTGCAGGAGCCACTTCCTTCCCCTTTCCTTTCACAAATCTGCGTCAGCAAACTTAATATTTTTAAATGATAGAAATTACGTACACACACAAACATATAAACAGAACAAAGTTCTGATATTCATGAAACTAGTCATGATAATTCTGTCTTGATAGTGGAAAATTGATGATTTTTATTCATATTATCTCATTTAAAAAATGAGCATGTTTAGCTTTACAAGTGTTACATATGGGAAAAAAAAATCCATTTTGAAGGAATGATAGGATAGGAATGCAAAAATTACTGCTTTAAAAGACAGAAAACCATAGGAGAGCATGTAAGTGAAAGTCAGTCAGTCATGCCGGCCATGGAATTCTCCAGACCAGAATACTGGAGTGGGTAGCCTTTCCCTTCTCCAGGGGATCTTCCCAACCCAGGAATCAAACCCAGGTCTCCCACATTGCAGGCAGATTCTTTACCCGCTGAGCCACCAGGGAAGCCCAAGATTTCTGGAGTGGGTAGCCTTATCCCTTCTCCAGGGGATCTTCCTGACCCAGGAATCAAACCCAGGTCTGCCTCATTATAGGCAGATTCTTTACCAGCTGAGCTACCAGGGAAGGCCATAGGAGAGCGTAGCACATCTCACATTATGTTTCATTGGCCATGAAGCTCATAATCACTAGAAGAATACATTAAAATGCAGATTCCCGGGCCTGGCTCCAGTTCTACTAAATCAGACTCTTTAGGGATAGGACCTGGGAATCTGCAATTTACCAAACTCCTCAGGTAAGTCCTATGCTCACCACAGGGGTTTTGAAAACACCTGGTTGATGAAGAGGCACTCAGGAAGGAAGGTTGCAAACTAGCAGGTGGCCTTTCTTCTACATTAATATGTATGTCCCAGACACGAAGAGGGTCTGGACAGAGAAGAGCATGATACTCCCTCTTAATGTTCATTTAGTGATTTAATGGTTTTTTTTTTTTCATCTTTCAAAACATCTTCCATATACATTTTTTAAAAATGTACTTATTAATATAATCTGAAGCTGGAGATGGTGGTGGCAGGGGAAGGGACCCCATGTAAATTATAAGCTGAGAGTCTTGTATTATATCCACAGAAATCCCCTCATCTGGGGAGCGTGGGGTGAAACAGGCATGATATCCCAGAAGACGGTCTGCTTTCTTTCAGATACCCATGCATGTTTCACTCTCTCGCCTGTCTCGAGGCTGGCTTGGAGTCAGTAGCTGGGGGTCACATCAAGGCCAGGGACTGCCTCTCTCAGGTGGAGGTGAGGCCCCCTCAGGGCTCTGAGGGTCCTGTTAGGTCAGGAAGGGCTGGGTAGTCATCCATCAACCATTTCTAGAGCTGGCAAGGCTGCCTTCCCTGGAGAGTTGGCTTCCAATACTGAGAGACTACAATTTTAGGTCACCTAATTTTTGATTTATTCAGTCATGTCATATTTGACCCACCCTTGTATGTCATCCTAAATTCTTTTGAAACAGAATGGAGTAAAAATATTCTCCTTCCACAATCCTGCTTGCCAGATCGATAGCAACCTAGTTTCCAAATATAAACATGTGGACTGAATGCTCTTTCTGTTTCTAGGTATTTTTTGTGGTGGGGAAGACTTCCTCTGGGTTTGCACCTCACCGGTGATTCTTCACGGAGGTAATGGGATTGCCTTAATCGAGCCCATTAGACTATCTTCTTGTAATTATCTCAGGGGCCAATCTGTCTATGTAATGGGCTCTAGAGGCATCAAGCCTTCACGTTCTTACAAAGGAAAATGCTGTGCCTGTGTCAGAAGAGCACTGTTTTCAGGAATTACTGGTTAACCATCAATAGCCAGAGGGGCAGGGCTGGGGGGAAGGTACTTTGCTGTGATGCAGCAGGAAATTGCTAGATTTGGGACTTTATGGCCCCAAAGGGTATGCCTTTTTTTTTTTTTGAGAGCATTTTAATAAATCTAAGGGACGCATGATGCCAGTGGCACAAGGGACTCCACACCATCTGTTGAGGTTGGGCAGACTGCTGCCTGTCTGCTTACTACGAGAGGATACCAGGATCTTAAGGCTGGAGAGACTGCCAACACTGGATGGCTTTGGGAGTAATAAATGGCTCGCTTTGCTGCCTTGCTGGACTGGGCTTGCAGACTCTCCTGATCCCTCTACTAGGACCATGAATGCTCTGATGTCCTGGATATCTTCTCTAACTTTTCAGCCAGTGCTGCTTGAAGATACTCACACACTACACAACAATATTCTAATTTCTTCATTTTGTTCTTTGCAAATTTGAATATATAGTATAAACAGGGTAGATCATAACGAAGGAAAAAATCAAGAAAAGCTATCCCAGGTAGTGCTAGTGGTTAAGAATCAACCTGCCAATGCAAGAGATGCAAGACACAGGTCCAACCCCTGGGTCGGGAAGATCCCCTGGAGGAGGAAATGGCAAGCCTACTCTGGGTTGCCTGAAGAATCCCAGGGACAAAGTACTCCAGTACTGTTGCCTGAAAAATCCCATGGACAAAGAAGCCTGGCAGGCTATAATCCATTGTGCCACAAAGAGTTGGACACAAGTGAATGACTGAGCATAGACATAATTGAAACATTAAACTAAATCTACAGTAACTGTTATGGGTTGAATTTGTTGTTTGGTCTTTCAGTTGTGTCCAACTCCTCTGTGACCTCATGGGCTGTAGCCCTCCAGGCTCCTCTGTCCATGGGATTTCCCACGCAAGGATATTGGAGTGGGTTGCCACTTCACTCTCCAGGAGATCTTCCCAACCCAGGGATAAAAACTACATCTCCTGCATTGGCAGGCAGGTTCTTTACCACTGAGCCACCAGGGAAGCCCATGGGTTGAATCATGTCACCCTAAAATTCCCAGTGGTCACATACAGTTGTGGGAGCTGGACTGTAAAGAAGGCAAAATGACAAAGAATCGATGCCTTCAAATTGTGATGCTGGAGAAGACTCCTGAAAGTCCCTTGGACAGCAAGAAGATCAAACCAGTCAATATTAAGGGAGATCAACCCTGAATATGCACTGGAAGGAATGATGCTGAAGCTCCAGTATTTTGGTCATCTGATGTGAACAGATGACTCACTGGCAAAGTCTCTGATGCTGGGAAAGACTGAGGAAAGACGAAGAGGGCGCCAGATGATGAGATGGCTGGACAGCATCACCAATGCAATGAACATGAACTTGGGCAAACTCAGGGAGATGGTGAAGGACAGGAAGGCCTGGCGTGCTGCAGTCCTTGGGGTCACAAAGAGTTGGAGATGACTGGGTGACTGAATAACAACAACAACAAAATTTACACTGAAGCCCTGCCCCCACCCACCCACTCCCAATATCCCAGAATGTGACTTTATTTGGAAATAGGGTCACTGAAGATGTAATTAGTTGTGATGAAGTCATGGAGGACCTTAATCCAAGATGACTGGTGTCCTTGTAAGAAGGAAAAATTGGGGTACAGAGACATACACACACACAGAAGGTCATATGAACAGGATGGCAGAGATCAGGGTGATCCATCTGTAGGTCAAAGGACACCAACGACTGCCAGTAACTACCAGAATCCAGGAAAAGGGCATGGAATGGTTTCTCCATCACAGACTTTGAGGGAACCAACCTCACTGATCCTTGATTTCAGACTTCTAGCCTCCAGAACTGGGAGACAATACATTTCTGTTGTTTAAGGCATGCAATTCATGGTACTTTGTTAGAGCAGCTCTAGGAAACGAAAACAGTAATTCACAAACCAGGTTCTATGCTTAGCATTCTGTTTATCTCTTAACACACTTCCGCAGCAGTCTTAGGCTTGCAAGATGGGTGTGAATTATTAATTGGTAGGAAATGAATGGCTGGATGGGTGGGGAAAGAATTGTTTTTCTTCTCCCCCCACCCTTTTTTTAAAATGACCAACTGTCCATCCTAATGGGGTTTTCAATGAATGCTGGGCTGAAAAGACTTGGGAAATGATATAGGATCTACACATTTGGTACATATGTGACTTTGTTGAAAATCTGTCAACTATCAAATAAGGTTACTAGCAGGCATCACATTTAGAACTCTCCCTGAATGTGACACATGTGACATGCCTTTTTCAAGAGAAAGAAAATATAAGGTAGCTCCTTTATGCCTATTGAGAGGGAATTAGTATTAAGCCCAGTGATTCTGATGGCATTTTTATTGGATGCAGTGCCTCCTCCCTCAAAACTATTTCAATTTAAATCCCTTAAGCATTAAGATCGGAGAAGACGATGGCACCCCACTCCAGTACTCTTGCCTGGAAAATCCCATGGACGGAGGAGCCTGGTAGGCTGCAGTCCGTGGAGTTGCTAAGAGTCGGACACGACTGAGCAATTTCACTTTCACTTTTCACTTTCATACATTGGAGAAGGAAATGGCAACCCACTCCAGCGCTCTTGCCTGGAGAATCCCAGGGATGGGGGAGCCCGTTGGGCTGCTGTCTATGGGGTCGCACCGAGTTGGACATGACTGAAGTGATGCAGCAGCAGCAGCAGCAGCAAGCATTAAGATACTATATTTACAATTTTTTTTCTTTTCTGATTCTGTTTATAAATTATCTCAATTCTTCTCTCTGTGAAATCAATTTTCCCCAAGCTTTCCTCCAATAGATCGTTTGCAGTATAAGGGAGAAAACACGTACCAAACTATAAAGCCCAAAGGAAGAGGAACCATACACCGAGTCAGAAACTAAAACACACCCCAAATATGATCACAAAATCATCGAGAAAATATCACTGCCAATCAGTATGCCTCCAGATTGAGTGGTCTGTAACCAGGACTGCCAAGATTAAAGCCAAGACTGATGACATGCAGAAGTAGGCCTCCCTAGTCTTATTGATCCTCCCCCACTGCGAGAGAATCATGGTTTAGCAGGCAGAAATCAATGCCACTGCATTAAGCTAAGTCAAGTATAGATTTACTCGTACCACGCTCTGAAACATCTTTATAAAAGTGGCAAAAAAATTTAAATCTATATATGGTTATACATACTCATCTGTAAATAAATATGTATTTACCTAAATAGATACCTGTTCTTTTAAAAATCATATTTAAAAATATGAAAAAAAATGTAGGCTGTTCCTACATTTTCTCCCACCTTCAATTCCAGTTCTTTCTTTCAAGTATAAAAGAAGCCATTTGTGTTGAGATGTTGTCAACTTGGCTCCTCGAGCTGCACCCCAGATTTTGATGGAATGGCAGAGCAGACGCAGATATACTGCAGCCAAAGAGGCAAGGGAAACCATTTGCTCTTGAGGAAATCATCATTTTTGGCTCTGCGGGAGAAAGGAACCTGGCCCGTAGACTTCAATGCCCCATAGGGAATGCAGAATTTGTTCTCTGCCTTCCTCCAGGGAGAACTCACAGGCTGGGACTGAAGAGAGCTTTCAGACTGAACAATGGGTGGAAAGCACTGCCCTTCTAGCAGTGAGAAATGTGAAATTCCATTCCTATCCTCACACATGTCACCAGGGAACCACCCTGTGGTTCATCAGTCCTAGGACACTAGCCAGGCAATCATTTGTGCTCAGGGGCTCAGCCTTAACATAACAAATCATCAGGAGTGCCCAGAAGGGGCTCCTCCTCATTTCTCATCTCTAAGAAACAAAGAACAAAACATTTTACTGAGAGAGATTTTGGAGGGTTCTGATGGAGAACAGCTTAGAGCTCATTTCTCCCTTAGGCAGGCCGTCTTTCAACTTCTTAGCCTGCTGTGCCTGTGAAGACATTTATCCTGCCTTCATGTACATTCATAGCCCCTTGGGCCCTTGAAATGCACCACCAGCCTCGGGTGGGTGGCCAGTAAACCAACACAAGTCCCTTCACCAAACATGCTCAGCACCACAGGGATCAGGTGGTTAAGAGCCCAGAGGTCAAGTTTCTGTTCAGTTTAAAATATAAACTACCCATTCCTAAATCACTAGGAAAATAAATCACGGCCCCAAAGCCCTTCCGTCTTTCAACAGGAGACACCTGTGTTTTCATAGCAGTGTCAGCGCACTTTCTTAGTGGATCCCAAGACTAAAATGCACCTCTCAAGAGAGAGGGAAAAGAGAGGGGGGCATGCAGGGAAGGCAGCAGAGAATGCTGGATCAGAATCAGCAGGCCTTGGTTCTTACCCTAGTCCCACCACTTGGTAGCTGTCTACCCTTAAGTGATATAACTTCACTGAAACCCCAGCTTCCTTGACCCTAAAATGAGATATACCATTGACATATATATACTACCATGCGTAAAACAGATATCTAGTGGGAAGCTGCTATATAGCACAGAGAGCTCAGCTTGGTACTCTGTAATGACCTGGATGGGATGGGGTAGGGGGTGGAAAGGAGGTTGAAGAGGGAGGGGATATATGTATACTTAGAGCTGATGCACATTGTTGTACACCAGGAACCAACACAATATTGTGAAGCAATTATACTTTAGTAAAATAAAAAATTTTTTAAAAAGTGAGAGGCAGAATTTCAACAAATATTCTAAGGTTTTGAGTTTTGTACGTAAAAATGGGATAATGAAGACTGATTTGCCGTGCTATATTATGGTGCATGCTCAGTCATGTCCATCTCTTTGCAACCCTAAGGACTGTAGCCCGCCAGCCTTCTCTGTCCATGGGATTCTCCAGGCAAGAATACTGAGTGGGTTGCCAGTATATTATGGAAGACCCAACAAAAACATAGATACAATAGCATTTTGTAAGCTGTTAAGTAATATATAGATGTTAGTTACTGCCATATGGACTAGAGGAAATTCTTGAAGGACTTAATATCAAGAGCAATTTGGCACAATGACTGGGGTCCTAAAATAATATTATCACTATATCACTAAATCTATAATAGTAATAAATAATAAACCTATAATCACTAAATCTCTCTCAACTTTGGTTTCCGCACCTAAACGGCTTGCCCTCTGCAAGAGGAGCACATGAGATCAAGGAAGTGTAAATGTGCTAAAAACCGTAAACTGTCCCCAAAACGCAAGCAATTATTATTTAGAGAACTCATTTTGACTTTTGGCATTACGGCGCACACACTGTTAGTTCCTGGCGCCATGACAGATTTTAATTGGCCTGGCTATGAAAACCTTCTAGAGCTATTATGTGCTACACCTGTGATGACCGTGCAGCGTGCTAATTGAGACAATTAGGCTGGGGACCCAGAGAACGGCTTTCCACCACTGAGCATAATCCTCCTCACTTTGAGAGGGAAATTAACAGCTGCTTTATGGTCTCCCACATCATCTCACTTTCTTAGAGAGAGATCCCCACCAGATCCACCTCAACTCTGCAACATTGATCACTGGTGCCTAGGTGACATAACATCTGCGAAGAAATATTAAGTCTGACTTTGAAATGATTTTTGGGCTAGGAGGGGGAAAAAATGTCATATGTGGCACACGTTGGGTAAAACAGTCCCTGAGTGACAGCCAGAATCAGGAGGAAGAAAGCTCATCACTTTTAAGGGATGTATTTAACAGGAAAAAAAAAGGAACAGGGGATGAACAGATCAATTTAGCTCTCAAGCACTTATTCTCTGCCTACAGAAGGAAGAGGAGATTGAAACTTCAGGCCAGTGTAACTCTGCTCTTCAGCTTCTCTCTGACATTACAAAACCTTCATTTCCTTCCTCTCCCCCATCTTCTGATATGCCCATCTCTTCTGAGAAGCATGAGAAATACATCTTGTTCTTTGGATTCCCTTTTACCCTTGGACAAAGTCACCTTGGTTGGCAATTAGTGATTATTAATAAAAAGATGGCAAACATATTCATAGATGTTTGCTGTATGCTGGCCATCAGGTTCTGAGTTTCCAAATATTTATCTCATTAGATCCTGTTAGATAAAAGGTGTTATGCAGACATTTTAACTCCTGTTTTACAGACATGGAAACTAAGACTAAGGAAGGCCAAACTAACAAGTTGGTAGAGTCTGGGCTTAAATTAGGGTCTGCAGACTTCAAAGCTTTTCCATAACATCATTGCTGTCTGTCATCTGTGGAAGAACCATTACTCAAGGGCTTGGGGACAAGGCCTAACTCACTTTTGTGATCCTAGTAACTAGGATTGTGCTTGTCACCTTTTAGGTGCTTATTGTGGAACTTAATTTTGGGAGAAGAGGAGTTTCCCAAATTGCATACTATCTTTGGAATGAGCCTCAGCATCCATTCCTAAACATCTTCTCTGCCTTGGCTGAGTCACAGAAAATGACTCTTGCTCCCTAAAGGTGGGTGGTTTGACTGTGAGATCATCTTGGGGACATAGGTATGTCTGGGAGCAGATGGCTCATTCCAAGTGGGAAGGTCCCAGGAAGGAAGCAAACGGTTTGGGTCTACTGCATTCTGCTTTGGAAGAGGCCAAAGTAAACCGTTATACCAGCAGCTCCCAGTTTGTGTCAAGTGACCCATGGTATTTGAGCAAACTCACACATGTGCTGGAGGATGTTTTAAGTTTTGAGAGAAAAACAGCAACAATCACCGTCTATTGGATCTGTGAGAACTAGCACAAGAGAACTCACATTTTAGCATTAGTGTGCGGTTTATTTCCTTTAATAACACAGTACCTTTGCAAAGCTGGATTTTGGCGGTTAATGTAATCAAAACAAGTACTGTGTCAAAAACAAGGTAAAACAGAAAGTGAAGCTGGCTGTGTCCAGGGTGATTTCAGAGTTTGAGAAGCTGTGTTGAGTCCAACGGGGGCACATTTGTCATTGCGAGCAACTGTAGTTAAGATGAAATAAAATATATGATTTCTTTCAATTTATGTGTGGTTGCAAAGAGCCACACACGACTTGGCAACTGAACAACAACGCAGTTTCTATAACCACTCATCCACTAGAGGACATCCAGGGTGTTTTCAGTTTCGGGGGAACTATGAGGAACGCTGCCATAAACACTGTGTATAGGTTGGTGTGCAGCTTCTTGTGTGAACGTAAATTTTTATTTTTCTAAGATAAACGTAAGGAGTGCGGTTTCTGGATTATGTTTAGTTTTTAAAAAACTGCAAAATGGTTTAGCAGAGGAGGTATACTATTTTACTTTCCCACCAAAAAATATATGACAGATCAAGTTTTTCTGCATCTTCACCAGCATTTGGTATTGTTACAACTTTTTATTTTAGCCACTGTGATAGATACATAGTAATACCTTATTGTGTAGTATTAATTAGCATTTTCTCAACGGTATTGAACGTTTTTTGAAGTGTTTATTTGCCATCTAAATATCCTCTTTGGTGAAACATCTTTGCACTTTTTTTGCCTGCTTTCTAGGATTATTATCTTTTTTATGCTGAATTTTGAGGCTCTTTATATACTTTAAAAACTATTTTTTGTCTGCTGCGTATTGATAGTTTATAAATACTTTGTCCCAGTCTTTAGCCTGACATTTCATCTTAACGGGTATTTTTTTTTTTTTCCCCTGCAGAGCAAATGATTTTTTAACTGTGATGAAGTTCAACTTATCTAATTTTCCTTTTATGGATCATGTTTTGTGTTAAGTGTAAGACATTTTTACCTAACCTAGATCCTAAAGATTTTGGTTTTTTTCTTTCTCTAAAAAGTTTATAACTTTAAGTTCATAAAGTATACAACACTTAAGACTTCGATCCATTTAGAGTTAATTTTTGTGTACACTGTGAGATTTAGATTGAGGTTCATGTTTTGTCTATGGATGCAGTTGC
The DNA here is from genome assembly GCF_001704415.2 of Capra hircus. NCBI lineage: Eukaryota > Metazoa > Chordata > Mammalia > Artiodactyla > Bovidae > Capra > Capra hircus. Next base: position 52,499,151 of record NC_030814.1, on the reverse strand, counting down.
TCCAGCACCATGTGAAGAAAACTTTTTTCCTTCATTAAACTACAAGTCAAAAATCAGTTGGGCATATTTGCATGGGGCTGTTTCTGGAGTCTTTATTATGTTCCACAGATCTGTAAATCTATCCCTCTGTTACTACTATATGGTCTTCATTATTATTAAATAGATTGACTTCTATTTTATTATTCTTTTAAAAATTATTTTAGCTATTATGGTTCCTCTGACTTTTCATATAAATTTTGGAATAATCTTATCTATGTCTACAAAAAATCTTGGTGGGATTTTATTAGGAATTATAGAGTGTGTGTACCAACTTGGAGAAAATTAATACCTTTTCTGTGTCAAGTGGTCAGGGAAGGCCCATTATTTTAAATACCAAATAACAACACTTATTTATTTTGGGACTAGTATCATAAACTTAACTTTCCAAAAGGGGCTTTAAGTACCATGTTTAACACCATGTAGCCTTCTTTGATGGCAAACTGAATACAGAATTATATTTCTTGACTACAACAAAACAAAAACTCAGTCATCTGCTAAATGACAAGATAATCTCACCCTCAACACTGGAAGTAATAGAGAGTGGTGGGGACTGTGGCTTGCAGGAGAAAGCATGCTGCCTAGGAACAGGCAGCTACTTAATTTCTCTAGTTGTTGAGACCATGGACACAGCATTTTCACATCTTGTAAAATTTCAATGGAAGCCAGAAATCAATTTTTTAAAAATCTAAAATGTTGGCAGCTATCATAACATAAAATGAAACAGGTAAACACACGCCTTGATGGACTGGATCCAGATACCAGCCAACTCTCTGTCGTTTCTGGGCTGAAGGAGCCAACGAGAGAGCCTCTCCAGCCTCAAGAAGTTTACACGCCAGTGGAAGTAACAGAGAAGCAGATACCGCAAAGCAGTACCGCCTGCTCTGGTACCAGTTGGAGCTGTGGTGGCAAGTGGCAGGACCCTTAACTCTGTTTTGGGAGGTCAGAGATGACTTCCCAGGGAAGTGAATTTACACAGTAACTCAGAGAAGCCAATTCAATATGTGCTGTTTAACCCGTAGTATCTCTAGCAAGCATTGATAGGGTCAAAGCTCAGGGCAAAGCTTTGCTTCTGGGTATCGAAGAAAGTAATACAGAAGAGGTCATGTAATTCAAGGATTCTCCAAATATCATGTCCCTTCTTAGAGGAATTACAAAGCAAAAGCTTTCTAGAGGTGACAGTTTCTCCAGCCTCTTAGAGTAATTCTGAATTTCCTAAAATCACTTACAGGGGTAGAATCTGACCTCAGCTTGCCTCTACAGCCTCCTCTTCTGTCTCCCTATTCCTGCCTTTTTTCTGCTTTTCCAGTATATAAAGATTCAAGTTCTTGTGTTTTGTCATCCATCCACTCAATCACCTACCCATTCGTCCATTCACTCATCCATCTGTCTATATCCATCCATCCAAGCAATATTGATTTAGTACCACGATTCCAGGTACTGGTAACACAACAGTGAATAAAGCTGACTCAGTTCCCACCCTCGTTGGCTTTACATTCCAATAGGAGACAGACATATAACACGTGGTTGATGTGAGGAGTTCTATAAAGAAAAATTAGACAATGTTAAGGTACAGGAAATAATGTTACCATTTTCAGTAGGGAGTTGGGAAGGCTTCTGGTTACTATTTGAACAGAACTTGAATGAATCAATGGAGCAGACAGTAGAAGTATAGGGGGAAGAGTTTCCCAGCAATAAGAAACCACAAGTATAAAGAGCCCAAGTGGGAACACACCTGGCCCACTCGGGGAGCAGCGTGGAGGGTAGAGTGTGTGGGGCGCGAGGGCGGCAGGAACTGAGGTTGGAGAGGAGGCCCCATCTGTGAGATTCTGAGGGCATGGTTCACACAGGCCTTCAATGTAAGGAGAAGGCATTGAAGGATTTGAGCAGGGCAGTGACATGATCTGACTTACAGAGAGCAGACAGTGGGTAGAGACATGGAGACAGATAATCCTGTTGGTAGGTCATCACAACAGTCCAGGTGCGAGAGGGAGGCGGCTTGGACCAGTGCGGTAGCGATGAGGGCAGGGAGAAGCTGGCCAATCTGAAATGCTCTGGAGATTGAAGAGACAGGTATGCAAGGGGAAGGAGTCAAGGATGACACTCAGGGTTTTGTCCTGATCAAGCACATTTACTGACACAGGGAACATTCTGTACCTACAACTTCACAAGACTGGCTCCTCATCATGATTTCCACCTCATGCCAATGTCCCCTTTTTGGAGCATCTTTCCTGACCACCCCTGATTCAGCTGAGAGTTCTCAGTTTAATTTTTTTCTCAGGACTAACCAAATATCTGAAATTCTCTTTATCCTTTTATTTCAACAATTGATCATCTGAATTTCCTGACTGCAATGCAAACCCCAACAGAATAAGGACCATGTCTACTTGGCTTATTGCTACATCCTCAGTACCTAATTCAGAGCCTAGATGATGGGACATGGTTGATAAATATTCGTTGAATGAGGCTTGGATGGTTTGAGACAAGTTAAATAAGGCTGCAGTTTCCTTAGCGTGGTTCTTTTCAGAACCTTGAATAAGGCAATCAGCTAATCAATGAAATAATATTGATTATTTGGTTCAAACTCTGTGCCAGAGTCTGAGAAAGCAGAATTGAGCACAAAAAGTACAATGTGCACCCCCATGGAGTTCGCAGCACCCTGGTGGAGTGCAGTAAATACTCTTACACAGGGGCTTCCCCTGTGCTAAGAATTCAGAAGGGAAGGTTCCCAGAGCTCTGACAGCATGTGATCTGGGGATCCATCCTTGTCAGGTAAGCACAGGGCAAGCAGCTCTGAGCTGAGATCCACAGGAGAAACCCCCGTGGGCCTCAGGGATCTCTGAGTAGGGTATATGCTCAGACTGTAGATCCCGGTTTCCATGGTGCTTCTTGTGAGAGCAAACATTTTGGCAAAAGCTGAACTTCTCCAGTCTTCTCAAGCACTGGGGCTCAGCTGGGTTAGGAACATAGATAAAGATGAGCAGCTGGTTCATGACAAAACTAGGGTTCTGCATTTATCATGACACGTCTGCAAAATGGCAACAACACCTACTTAAACCTACAGTCACTCCTAAAGGAAATCAACCCTGAATACTCAGGAAAGGGGGACAACAGAGGAGGAGATAGTTGGATGGCATCACCAACTCAATGGACATGAGTTTGAGTAAGCTCTCGGAGTTGGTGATGGACAGGGAAGCCTTGTGCACTGCAATCCATGGGGTGGCAAAGAGTCGGATGTGACTGAGCAACTGAACAACCACCACCTACTTCACCAGGACTGCTGAGGGTGAAAGGTATTGATGTTTATAAAATGCTTAGCACAGTGCCTGATATACAAGAAACACTAAACAACTAAGAATAATTATCATTAGATTTCAAACTCTTGAGGGGATCAATATGTGATTGATTACCCTTACTCTTCCCACACATAAACATCAAACAACACAGTACCTTACACACAGAAGGGGTTTAATAAGTATATGTTGAATGAGTGAATGATGGTTGTTTCAACGGCACACCATTTTGGATCAGGCCAACCATTCTAATGAGGGACGGCACAGTAAATAAACAGAAATCAATCAGGCCAAGCCCTTTTGTGAAGTTAAGCTGTCAAATGGTTGGTAGCTGCTATTAATGATTCTTGCCAACCAAGGACACTGGACAATTTAAATGGTAGGAAGTCAGTATGGTTGTTGACTTTAAAGTAAGCATAAGTTATATGGTGGGAGGGCCCAGAAGATTCAGTGATTTTATGCATCAGTAACTTGCAATAGGAAAGCTCAGCCAGAGTCCAGGAATAGTTGCTACTGAAATGGCATTTCCTTTGCATTCAAATCTACAAGCTAGATTGGTGCATGTGATTTCTCAGCTGCTACCAGAATACAGGAAGTGGTTTTGAATGAATACTAATCAACCAGGCTCTCCAGGGGCACCTTGTACCTGAAAACCTCTGAGCACTTTGTAAACAACAGTTAAGTCTCCCTGTCCCCTGAGGTATGGGCTCTGGGATTTTTGCTTTTATCAAGCAGAGTTGAAGCAGGAAAGCTGTAATCATGAGCAAAGTGGGTGTCAAAAGGGATAATTCTCATGCCCCTCACAAGTCTATACTTGAAAAGGGTCCAAATTATCTCCAAGTCCCCTAAGGTATTTTACCTGATAACTTTAGTTCTATCACAAGTCCTCCCAAGCGTCTGGTGGGGGGGATGAACAAACGGTTGAAAATAAGAATAGCCACTTTGGAGGGCAGTTTGATACTAATTGTTATGGTAAAATCCTTCAACTCAGCAATTCCACTTCAATGCATTTTTACTAGAGAAATCCTGGCACCTGTGTTAAAGAGGCATCAGCAAGCACCCCCTCTGCTGTGTTTTCTAAGAAAATCTGAGATTAAGTTCAAGGTGTATCTAGCAAGAGGAGAATGATTAAATAAAGAAGGGAATAGTATGCAGTAGTTAAAAGAGTAAGCCAATACGTAAAACAAAATAGCACATAAAATAATATGTCCATCATAAAACAGATTATTGAGGGACAAAAGCCAACTGTTGAATCCTATGTGCTGTACGACATATGTGGTGGTTTTAAACTATGTCCAGAAACTATTAAAATTTGATTCTCTTCCTGTAGCAAGTGGAACCTGATTGGCCTCCCCCTGCGTGTGGGCCAGACGTAGTGACTCATTTCTAATGAACAGAGCATGGCAGAAATGACAGTGTGTCTCTTTCAAGACTAGTTCAGAAAAAGGCACTGGGGCTTCCTCCTCGATATCTTCTGCTCTCTCTCTCTCATCATTTGCTCTAGAGGAAGCCAGCTACCCTCCTATAAGAACACTAAAGGAGCCCCGCAGTATGCCCAGGCAGCAGTCTTCGGCCAGCAGCCAATGATGGACTGAGGCCTCCAGCCAACAGCCATGAGTGAGCCATCAGGGAAGCAGATCCTCCAGCTCCAGTCCAGCCTTCAGATGACTGCATTCCTGGCTTATGTCCTGACTACAACTTCATGAGAGATCATAAGAGAACTCTTCCCACCCCCAGTACAGACATCCATGCATTCCTCACTCTTAGAATACTAAAGGTTTTAGCTATGAAAGGTATGTGATTTCAAACTGCTGAGTGTTGTGACAATAATCAGTAACTAGTATACCATCTATATAAACATTAATTTAAAAAATTTAATACATAGAGACAAATGTATAGAGGAAAGTCTGGAAGGAGATGCACCAAAGTGGCACTAATCCCCTGAAGAGTGGGATTGGGAGAGTTAAGGTGAAATTAGCTTTACATTCTCTATTTTTGCTGCACAAGACCCTGTACATGTATTACTGGCATACTTTTCAAAAACAGCTAAAGGAAGGAAATGTACTTTAAAATTCCACTACTTAAGAATTTCATGGTAAGTCATATATGGCTGAAGCTTACCTTTGATCATCTCCAAGAAAGAAGGTTGCTTAGCAAACTTGTTTAATAATAAACAAGGTGATTAGCAGAGCTCTCCAACCATACTTAAGAAAGCCAACTCCTGTCAGTTACTCTTATAAATCACCTCAGTCTAAGTCACACACAATAAGTGATTCTTTTTATCCATGTTTCTTATCTATTGGTATTCACAATATTCTTACTCCCAAAGAATAGCCAAATTCTTTTGAAACTGACAAAGGTGCCTCCATTGAAAAAATTAAGTTATATATTAATGCACACTGTTCTTATCAAGCAGCTTGAAATCAAAGAGTTTACGTCATCAGGCTAAGGTTATGGAAAAGGTATTTTTAAAGTGACTTTGTACTGGATTTCTTTTAGGCTTGTGCTAATCTGTTTTTCAACTTTGAGCCTGGGGGTCTGCATCGTTTAATGGAAGTTCTGTGGCCAGGACCCTGATCTCCGTCTGGGGCTAGACTGGCTGCAGGCACCAAAGTTTCATGCATTTTCAGTGGAATTGGGTCCAGAGCCTAGTGCAAAATGCCTTCTGGGTGCCTGACCAGAAATTCAATCACAGCACATTCATTTCAAAAATCCCTTTCATGTATTATTTAAAAGCAGCCTGCATATTTAAATTTGCATATCTCTGACCCTGGATTTTGGAAACACAGGAGAAGTATGAATTTCTGTTTAGTTTTCGGGATGATGGAAGGAAATAAACCAGAGGTATTTCCTTTCCTTGACTATTGGGTAGATTTACTACTTCTGAAGGATTCTGAACCCGCAATTCTGCAATATAAGCTGCTGTCCCATGGAGCTCGGGAATAACAATAACTAACAGTTATAGAGCATTTTATACTCTCACAAAATGTGTTAGCATTCACTGCCTCATTTAACGGGCAGAGAGGCTCTTAATCATGCTTTCTGATGAGGGACAATGATTCTTTCAAACCCAGCATCTGCAGAGATTACTCTGGTTTTCCTTTCAAAGGGACACACTAAAGAAATAATGATGCCACGCTCTAGACTCACCAGGCTGGGAAAGAGTACACTGTAGCAGGTGTGAGGCTGGTTAACTTCCCCACACCACAGCATGCGTCTAGTTTCTTTCAGTGAACTCAAATGTGTATGTGACTCTCTGCTACAGGAAGACAGGAAGGTGAGAAGGTAAACGCAGGAACTTCAGAACCTTGGCTTGAATTCTGGCTCTGCCATTTTCTAGAAGCAAATTGCTTCTTTGTTAAATATTTCAAATCACCAAACTTCTCGGTTTTCTCATCTGAAAAGTGGGGCTGGTGTTAAAATGGCATAAACATCATAGATTTTCATGAGAAATACATGGATGAATCCACACAGGATGCTAGAAGAGTGTCTGGTGCATCACCAACACTTGGTAACCATTGCTGCTGCTACTGTTACATACAATGAGCTGCATTTTAGGGTGGGTGGGTCACGAGACACATCCTTCACTCATTCCAGGTGTGACTAAGAGGCTATCTGCTGGGCACAGTGCCCAGCTCTGAGGATGTATCAGAAGGGTCCCTTAGGAGACGTGCATTACTGGTGGGTCAGTCAGATCCAAACAAAATCAAAAGTGAATGAGGTGGTAGCAGGGTTATGAATGGGGAATTGAGTTAGAGGATGAGTGAGAACAGGTATTATTTGATTTTTGAATGTGAGACCCAGTGTTTCAAAACATGGGAGGAAAAACAGTCTCAGTGGAGGGAATAGATAAATGAGAACCGTGAAGGAGGAAGGAGCTGGGCAGGTTAAGGAGCTGATGGACCACGGCAGAGAGATGGGCTGGGTGTGTTCTGGCCATGGGCAAGTGTTATGGTTTTGTTCTGCATGGAAAGGGAAGCCACAGAAGGGTGTGAGGCAGAGGGGTAACATGGTTTCATAGAGATTATTTAAATATATGGCATTCAGTACAAATTTAACATATGTAATTGTACATGGATAAATATCTATTATACGCCCATACACATATATATGAAGAGAGTACTGGCTTTCACGTGGGCTGAGGATTGGGGAATGGGGTGACTAGAGCAGGAGCATGATAACTGAAGAGACACCTGCCAGCAGAAAAGTACAAAGTGCCAGTGGTGTTCAGAGGTAAGATGCGGAGAAGCAGCGAAGGGGGCACCATCTGAGGTGACCTTGAAGAGGGCATTGCTTTTAGACCTGCAGAGGTGTCTGGAAAACCCAAAGAGCATTGCTAATTGATGTATATCTTGCAAAGAGGCCATATATTAATAGATCTTCCCTTGCAGTGTCCCAAATTTATATATGGATCTTGGAAATCTGCAAACAGGTGAAATCTGGGAGAGGGAGCATTTGTGTATCTCCTGTATTCCAAGTTACAGGGCACTTAAAAACTACTCTGTGGAACCCAATGGCAAGGAAGGTCCAGAAATAACCATGACTTGTCTGCACCCAAATGCAACTCATTGCCTTGACTTCGCCTTGGCTTCTGAAGGCCAAGGAAACCCATAGAGCCTGACTTCCATTTTCCACAAGGCACTGAGGTCAAAGGGAACCTTTCCATGCCTTGAACTGAAACTGAGTAAACACAGGCAGGCTGATATCCAAATGAAAATGACCCAGGAAGGACACGGAGCTCCCCGTGCCTGCTGCATCAGCAAGTCCAGACAAAGACCTCACGTAGTGATACTATTCCTGGATTCATTTTGCCCGCATCAGTGTTCTGTTTACACCCTATTTCTGCCTGGTGGGCCACCTGCACCTCTCAGTACACACATCTGAGATGTTAGCACTGCTGAGAGTTGCTCATACAAGCATTCTCTTTGGATCAGAGCTTTACAATGGTCACATGATTGAAATTCCAACTGACTGTCCCAAAGGTTAACCCACAGCAGCAAAAGAACATGTCAACTAGTCTCAGAAGAGCTGGATTCAAGTCTCAGCTCTGCCATTAACCAGCTTCATGATTCTGGGCAAGAACCCACATCTTTTGAATTTCAGTTTCCTCTGGGTTGCAAGTTGCCAACATCTACCTCAGATATCTGTCAGGAGGATTAACTATAATGCCATTCCCTTCTCCAGGGGATCTTCCCAACCCAGGGATCCAACCGAGGTTTCCTGCATTGCAGGCAGAATTTTTTTTATCATCTGAGACACCAGGAAAGCACAACTATAATGCACATGAGGGTATTTTATCAAATTCATAAAATACAAGTATGGTACTATCATCAATACTGTCAAATAACATCAAATGTTTGCACACTACTGAACAATGTTTAACTATTTTCGTTTGCTGTATTTAGTTAGCCAACAAAGGAGGTCTTCACTAAGTTGGTTCTTTGAGAGGCACAAAATCTTGTCTGATTTTTGTTCCCCAGCAAAGTACCAGCACTTCATAGGCACTCGATAAACCAGCGCTGAATGAAAGAAGGAAGAATGAACAAAACCATGCCAGGGAATGGACAAACATCCCTTTGTGGGAGACAGAGAATATCACTCCTGTTTCACCTGTCTGGATTCCGGCAACAGCTGGGTTTAGCAGTGCCATGAACTAAAATTTCACAGTTACATTTATGACGGAACAGGGCCTAATCCTGCCTTTCTAGCATCGTAAATTGGTCCACTTTGGTCCCTGTTTTCTCCTATTTGGAATGTTTTTTCAGTGAAGTGAAAGTGAACTGCTTTCCTATTGCAGTCTTTCAGTTCTCTCTCTTAAGCCATCTGCTCCTTTATGTCAAAACTTATTGATTTTATTTGAAAACTTTTAATTAGAAGCTTCCAGGCAGTGGCAGAGTTAAGTTTAGATACTTCCAGCTTGTCTCATCCTCAGCAGCTGCAGTAAGGCAATAACGCTTATGATTTAAGTTCATTATTATCTTCATGTTGATGTCATTTTGTTTTCCCTTGCTATTTCATTGTTCCAGTAAGTTACATAAGGCTTAATAGCCACCAGATTAATACTGCTTCTTAGAAATGACCTTCCAGGGATTTTTTCCTTATGTGATCAGATGCTGGCGAAGCTATAATAAGTAATAGATGTCCCCATTCTACCTCACCTTTAACCCAAAGACTACAGAAAACTTTACAAACATTAATTAAGCCAATCTCATTACACTCCAGGAGAAAGGAATTATCCACTGCAGAAAACTAAAACTGAGTTTAAAGTCACCTCCACAACATATTTAGAGTCAGGCAGTAAGCAAGAGAATTACATCTGTTCTATGCTATCAAAGAACTGCCTCCACCTTTCTCTCTGTGGGCTTGGAAAGTTCCTATTCATCCTACAAAACTCTGCTTGGTTATCACCTACCTCGGGAAGCCTCCCTTACTTTAACTTCCAGGTCCATTTAGGTGCATCCCATCTCCTTTCTATTCTACTGTAAGCATCTTCACAGAACCCTCATTAAACGTTTTCGAGATTGTATTCTCACTTATCTCTCTTCCCAGGCTTCAGTTTACTAAGGATATGCACTCATTTTTCTCACCAAAGATGTGCAATTTATGCAAAATTAATTATTTTAGTCCCCGCCCGCCCCCCCCCAGTTTATCCCATAGTCTGGCACATAACAGACGTTCATGTTTGTTTAACAGGACTGGATTCCTGTTTTTGTTTATAATAGACTTTATCTTTTTGAGCAGTTTTGTAACAGTTTTAGGGTCACAGAAAAATTGAACAGAAGGAACAGAGATTTCCCTCCTCTCTCCTGCCCGTCCATGTCCCCCTCACATGGGCTTCTCAAGTATCAACATCCCTCACTAGAGTGGTGGTACAGTGTTACAGTGGATGAACCTGCATGGACACATCACCACCGACCAGAGTTCATGGTTTACATTAGGGTCCACTTGGTGGGTCTGGAAAAGTGGAGAATGACATGTCTCCCCGTGGTAGTATCAGACAGAGTAGTTTCACTGCCCTGAAAACTCTGTGCTGTGCAGAATTCCTTTATCAATCACCAAAGCATACTTTCTGTAGTGCGGCCAGAAATCTCTTAGCTTGTTATTTAGCACCAAATTGATAAGACAAAACAAAACAGGGCAACACAGCCTGTTGTAACTTCTCTGTAAAGTACACAGACTGGTGCCTTGAAGAACTTACCGTTCCTCCTGGTCTGGATCACAGTGAATGAAACAGCTTCTCTCTGTCTGCCCTGTAAGTGTCCCTAGGTTCTAAAAGATTTGATACCACACAGAGCCTGGACCAGTGGCCCTCATTCTGTTTTGTACAGCAACATACAAGGAAGAAGTGTCCATGTGAGATGCTCTGATTCATCACTCATTTTTCCTATCTTCTTTAACTTGAGAGAGAGGGCATAGGGACAGAATTGAGAGGGAGGGAGAGTATCACAGTTATCCGAATCCACTGTAATTTATATAAAAAAGCAAAACATTTGCTTTAGCTGTTGTTAGCAGTTAATGATTATGAGAAGGCTAAGGATTACCAAGAGTGTGTTGCGATAGCATACTTGTGCCTGGCAGCCTGCAACTTGCCTCTGTAGACACTGAGAGCAGCCAATGTTAAATAACTTTAGGGTAACAGGAAAGGTATGTCTCATTGAAGCAGACAAACCTTTTCTATATACTTTAAGAAAAAAATTAAATGAGATAATTGCAAGCAAAGCATTTAGCCCAGCATGGAACAAATAGCAAATACCCAAGGAATTCAGCTATTCTGTAAGAACAACATTACTAATTCTTATTTATTGAGTGCTTATTAAGTGCCAGGAACTACACCAAGTGGTGTGTATGAACCCTCTGAATATTCCCAACAAACCTATGAGGTGTTGTTCTAATCATATTTCACAAATTTACATATTTTTTTCACTGGGTCTCAGCTACTCATAGTAAGTGGAAAACTGGGTTTAGTTGCCTCCAGAGCCCAATCACCTAGCCCGTCTCTTTTGAAGCAAACAAGTGGCACCTATTAAGTGCTTGTGTGCTCTACCATGTGTTATGCAGCTGCTCTACAGATGACATGAACACTACCTTCAAGTAACTTCTGGCTTAGCTGGAAAGGACAGACAACATACCCAAGTGAAAGCTAAGAGGCTACTGTAAAACAGTACATGAAAGATGGTCATTTTGAGACATTAGTCTGCCATCTTCCTGTCTGCTGGCTTTCCATTATACTTTTTCTCAAAAAAAGAGACATTACTTGGTGAACTGCCATTTAAAATTTTAATCTAAATAGGCTCTGAGTTTAAGGAAAGAAGAGACCAAGGAGCTGGTGGGGTCAGGAGACCCTTCAGAACTTGAGATACATCTGGATCTATCCATATGGTCTATATGCTTGGTTGTGATTTTGTGGGTGGGAAATATATTAGAACTACTTGGAGGGGGCTTTCTAAACTCTACTCCCCTCACCCTTAAGACACATACTTGAAAAATTACTATTGATGTCTGCCATGGGTTTTGATAGAAATAACTAGAGGGTAGTGTTGTGAGTCTGGAGGGCTTCCCAGGGGGCTCGGTGGTAAAGAATCCATTTGCCAATGCAGGAGACACAGGAGATGTGGGTTGGATCCCTAGGTCAGGAAGATCCCTTGGACAAGGAAATGGAAATCCAATCTAGTTCTTGCCTGGGAAATCTCATGGACTGGAGAGCCCATAGAGAACTCTATGGGCAACAGTCCACAGAGCCTCAAAGAGTCAGACACAACTAAGTGGGAGAGCACGCGCACACACACATTGTGAGTCTGGGCTCTGCAGTTCAAATTTGGACTGTGTCCAGTCTCTCTTTGAATCTCAGTTTTCCTATCTAGAAAATGAGGAAAATAATTACAGTAATGAGAAAATGTATGGAAAGCCCCTAGAACAATGCCTGGTGGGTAGTGAATGGTCAATGTATGATGGCTAATAGTAGTAGTTCTCTGGCTTGATGATGGAGAAAACGGTGGGAGTCACTGATCTAAGATACCCGTCAGATAGCAAACTTCTCTGAGTTCTCTGTAGGACCCGCGCAGCAGCAAAGAAGCTGAGGAGGAAGTGACAAGCACTACATTTTCCATTTATCTTAGGGCTTACACCTTCTAGTCTAAACCCACCTTAGACTGATGGCTCTTCTTAAACAGCTCCAATTCCAAATGGCCACTTAAACATAATGGAATGCTATGATGTCATATGACATGCTCTTGGGACTGGCAGAATTTCTTGAATGAATAAAATGTTAAAGAGAAAAAAGTTAATGATGTTGGCTAAAATACAAGAATGGTTTACTGAAAGATATTGGATAATCTTCCAGATGAGAAATTTTAAGAAGAGACAATACAACTGAACAATATGGGCTCAACTATCTCTGGATTCGCACAAGCATTTCCTGGATGCTTCACACTTCCCACCTATTAAATGAGGACAGTAATAGTACTGACAGCTCTATATGAAGAGCTGTGGGAATTAAATAAGATCATGAATATAAAGTACTTAGCCTTGTGCCAGGCACATAAATAGGACTCAAGAAATAATCAGCATGCTTGCTATTTCAGGTGCTAGGTTAAGATTCTGGGCCACAAAGATGAATAAAATACCTAAGAGTTCTCATAACAGTTTCTAGTAGTTGTTTCTTAGATGTTTACAAACGCTTTCTGGACAGAGTTCTGGTCTAATCTATTCTATCCATCCCTATCTATCCAGAGTCAAGCACAGAAGTGAAGCACAGTATGTTCTTAATCATTGTGACTTGAGTGAATGAACAGGTGCATGCGATCTAATCCTTGTGCTTAAGAAACTCAGAGGTGGGACGAGAAACAGGTGGACAAGAAGTTACAATGTAGTAAAGCTGTTGTGGTCAAGATGAACTCATCTGCAAAACAGAAACAGAATCACAGATGTAGAGAACAAACATATGGATGCCAAGGTGCGGGGGTGGCAGGGCGAACTGGGAGATTGGGATTGACATAGTCGCTACTATGGATAAAATTGATAACTAACGAGAATCTATTGTATAGAGCATGGAACTCTACTCAGTGCTTTATGGTGATCTAAACGGGAAGGAAATTTTGAAAAGAGTGAATATATCCATACATATAACAGATTCATTTTGCTGTACAGCAGAAACTAACACAACACTGTAAACCAACAATTCTAAAAAAATTAATAAAAAAATGTTTTTAAACAAAGGCTCTGTGTTCACCGAAAGCATGACTGACTAGTATTACTGTCCTGGAGCAAACCAGACCATGTTGAGGTCTGCCCTGCCTCTGGCTGGCAGGTACTAAGTCACCTGTGTAGAACATACCAGCACAGTCAAAAATAAACAAATTTCTAAGCATCCAACGGTAGTCACTTAAAGTCTTCTGGCTGAGCCTCTGTCATTTGGCTAATGTTCCCACACATCAGTGCAGAGAAACCTGTGACCCTCCTGACCCTAGGAACAGTTTTCTCAGCCTGTCGTGTTAGATTTCTGCCCGGAGCACTTGGCCATAACAAAGTGGAGAGGGGAGAAATCAATACAACCTGAACTGAATGCACACTTAAAACATCAGCCTTCAACTGTGCAATCATGTCCTTGTCACTAACATCCAAGTGCTTTTGCTCCATGATCTGCTCAGAGTCTTATAAGTAAACATGAAGGAGGAAATGGAAATGGCTCCAGGGCATGGGAGAGAAAAGTGCTGTTATAAACAGGGACACACACAGTGACAGCATCCCAGGTGGAAGGGTGGCAAGAACACAGCCTGTTTAAATGTCCACTGTGGATCCTTCAGAATTTTCTCACCCTCTTTGAGTCTTAGTTATCTCATTTGGAAAGCATAAGCACTAAAACAGTTAAGGTTGTTTGGCAAGTCAGTGGACATCAATGCCTGTAAAGTGACCAGCACACAGCCTGGCTCTTGAACAGTGTTCAATAAGTGGTAGCTTATTAATCAGCTTTTCTGTTGCTTGTAAGAAAGTGAGCAAGGCCAAAGAGGCCAAAGGCAGTGAACATGATTTATTAGCCACCCAAGTAAATGCTGTAACATAGGTTTCCATAGTTTTGTGCAAAGAATACTAACTAAGCACCTACCACCATGTGCAACAGACTCTGTTGAGAGCGAGGAACCCAAAGGTGAATAAGGCTAGGGTCCTTCTCTACAAGAACATGAAACATTTTAATATAACTCTTAGGAGAGACTTCACAGAAGAGAGAATGTACAAGTTGACGGGAGGGACTAAGACCGGCAACTAGCTCACTATACAAAAGATAGAAGTTACAAGGAAGTCAGCCTTGGGGATTCCCTGGTGGCACAGTGGTACAGAATCTACCTGCCAAGAGACATGGGTTTGATTCCTGGTCTGGGAAGATCCCACAGGCCATGGAGCAATTAAGCCCATGAGCCACAACTATTGACCCTGTGCTCTAGAGCCTGGGAGCTGCAACTACTGAAGCCCACCCACACGCAGCAATATGAGAAGCCACTCCAATGAGAAGCCTGTCCACCACAACTAGAGAGCAGCTCCTTTCTGCCAAAGAAAAAGGAGACTATAGAAAAGGCCGTGTGGCAACAGTCTTTTGACCATCACCATCAAAAATAAATGAATAAACTTCAAAGCTTACAAAAATAAAATAAAATAAAGGAGGTCAGCCTCATGAAGAAAGGTGGACCAGGCCTCTCAGATTAATGAAACAGCACTGAAGACAGACAGGCCTGGAATACCATGGAGTGTGTGGGATGCAGGGACCTAAGGCTGGGGCCATGAGCAGGAGAAGGGCATGGAAGCCTTGTGGGCCCCCTTTCGATGGAATGCTCCCTGAGAAGATACGAGCCTTTAAGAAGGGATGAAATTTATTTCTATAAAGAAAGCTGAGCGCAGAGGGATTGATTCTTTTCAACTGTGGTGTTGGAGAAGACTCTTGAGAGTCCCTTGGACTGCAAGAAGATCCAACCAGTCCATCCTAAAGGAGATCAGTCCTGGGTGTTCATTGGAAGGACTGATGCTGAAGCTGAAACTCCAATACTTTGGCCATCTGATGCAAACAGCTGACTCATCTGAAAAGACCTTTATGCTAGGAAAGATTGAAGGTGGGAGGAGAAGCGGATGACAGAGGACGAGATGGTTGGACGGCATCACCGACTCAATGGACATGAGTTTGGATAAACTCCGGGAATTGGTGATGGACAGAGAGGCCTGGCGTGCTGCGGTCCATGGGGTTGCAAAGAGTCAGACACGACTGAGTGACTGAACTGAACTGGCTGAAGAAAGGATGGATTGGCATTGAGACACATTACAGTCTTCAGGGTAGACAGGATGAGCTACTATGTCAAGAGTGTTTAAGGTGTATTTCTTCATTCTTTTTCAACCCAAACAAGTCCATAACCTCTTGTGGATGTCTGAGGTCAGTCATACAACCAAGGATGACTTCTGCACACTTAATCATTTCCTAATGGATAAACTGTTTCACACAGGCCTCTCTCGGCTCTCACATTTCCTGTCCCCACAGAGTCCCTGTTCCTTGACCATGTATTTGTCCACTTCAGCTGCTTCTGCAAGAGTGAGTTCATCACCTTCTATTAGGCATTTTCACTTTGTTGGAAGTCACCTTAATATGGAAGTCATAGGTTCCAGCTCTTTGGTTTAAGACAACTAAAGTCCCTCTAATCTCAAGAGCTGGTCACTGTGCCAGCCAAAAGATGTCTATATTGTTAAACAGACCGCAGGCCCAAAATGGAGTCACTTATGCTAAACACAGGTCAACAAACTTGAAACTTAGTATCTAACCGATTGTAGTTTTAGCCTCCTCCAGGAATGTGATCTCAACCAGTCAGCCTGGAATCTCCTGCTCACAGCACTAGAGAGGTGCTCTGTTTGATACATCCCTTCCATCCCCCAAAGAAAGATGAGATGATCTGCCTTTCCTGTTCTCACCCCTCTTCTGCTAATCACAGCCTTCCATTTTGTACAGGTGCTCTGCTCTCTCTACTAGAGCGGATGCTGCCCAATTCATGAATCACTAAGTAAAGCCAATAACCTCTTTAAAATTCACTTAGTTGAATTTTGCCTTTTAATAAATTTGGTGGTAGCAACGAGATCTTTTTAAGTATACTTCTGCTGACTTTGGGAACAAGGAGAAACATGGTGCCCTTTGAACCCTTTGAGTTCTCTTTCTCTGTGTTTCCAAAGGTCATTGGTTCTGAGCTCTGTTCTCTGCATTGAGCTCCCAGTCTAATTGGCTTTTCAGTCCAGGGGAGGTTAGCTTGAGTCAGCAGGTAGCTCCAACTGGAAGCCAAGCCCCTAGCCCTTGGTTCAGTTCACAATTCGCCATTTGACTGTAAATCTAGTCTTTGGTTCTGTCCCCAGATTTCACGGTGAAAACTGCTGCAGTTTCCCATTTGTTTGGAATCAGTCTAAAGTCCCCATTCTTTGGGGTTTACTGGTTCAATTCTCCCCCCAAAATTGTTCCATGTTGGGAACTGTTGGTGGTGCACACAAGGCCCTCTACTGACCAGTCCACAGTAACATCTCTTTGTTACTGTGCTCAAACTACCGCACAACTGCACTCATCTCACATGCTAGTAAAGTAATGCTCAAAATTCTCCAAGCCAGGCTTCAGCAATACGTGAATCGTGAACTCCCTAATGTTCAAGCTGGTTTTAGAAAAGGCAGAGGAACCAGAGATCAAATTGCCAACATCCACTGGATCATGGAAAAAGCAAGAGAGTTCCAGAAAAACATCTATTTCTGCTTTATTGACTATGCCAAAGCCTTTGACTGTGTGGATCACAATAAACTGGGGAAAATTCTGAGAGAGATGGGAATATCAGACCACCTGACCTGCCTCTGGAGAAACCTATATGCAGGTCAGGAAGCAACAGTCAGAACTGGACATGGAACAACAGACTGGTTCCAAATAGAAAAAGGAGTAAGTCAAGGCTGTATATTGTCACCCTGCTTATTTAACTTATATGCAGAGTACATCAGGAGAAACGCTGGGCTGGAAGAAGCACAAGCTGGAATCAAGATTGCTGGGAGAAATATCAATAACCTCAGTTATGCAGATGACACCACCCTTATGGCAGAAAATGAAGAAGAACTAAAAAGCCTTTTGATGAAAGTGAAAGAGGAGAGTGAAAAAGTTGGCTTAAAGCTCAACATTCAGAAAACGAAGATCATGGCATCTGGTCCCATTACTTCATGGCAAATAGATGGGGAAACAGTGGAAACAATGTCAGACTTTATTTTTGGGGGCTCCAAAATCACTGCAGATGGTGATTGCAGCCATGAAATTAAAAGACGCTTACTCCTTGGAAGGAAAGTTATGACCAACCTAGATAGCATATTCAAAAGCAGAGACATTACTTTGCCAACAAAGGTCCATCTAGTCAAGGCAATGGTTTTTCCAGGAGTCATGTATGGATGTGAGAGTTGGACTGTGACAAAAGCTGAGTGCCGAAGAATTGATGCTTTTGAACTGTGGTGTTGGAGAAGACTCTTGAGAGTCCCTTGGACTGCAAGGAGATCCAACCAGTCCATTCTGAAGGAGATGAGTCCTGGTTGTTCTCTGGAAGGAATGATGCTAAAGCTGAAACTCCAATACTTTGGCCATCTTGTGTGAAGAGTTGACTCATTGGAAAAGACTCTGATGCTGGGAGGGATTGGGGGCAGGAGGAGAAGGGGATGACAGAGGATGAGGTGGCTGGATGGCATCAGCGACTCGATGGATGTGAGTTTGAGTGAATTCCAGGAGTTGGTGATGGACAGGGAGGCTTGGCATGCTGTAATTCATGGGGTTGCAAAGAGTCAGACACAATTGAGCAACTGAACTGAACTGAACTGATGCTAAGGTGCATGTTCATTATCTTGTTTTATGTGGATAGAAAGTATTGCTGATGGAGATCTCAAAAGATAAACATCAGCAAAATTGGGAGGTATGGATGGAGCATTTAAAGCTTCCAGAGCACTCACCACCTAATTATAAGACTCCTGTGTCAGGATAAGTTGCGCAAGGAACGAGTTAGAGTGATACCAGGTCACGTGTCAACATCAAGGAAACGTCTGTGCAATGAGATATACCATAAAACACCCCACAATCCCCAGCCCAGTAGCACATCCCCTTTAGGTATTTGCTTGCCTATGAGAGACCCAAAGTCTTATCTATAATTGGATTCTTACAATCTAAAGAAGAGCAAAAGATTCCAGCACATGTGTTTATTTCATGTCTAAGAACTGTAGTTATCTACAAAACTGTAGTTATCTACAAAAATGGCAAAATCTTAATAAAAGCAATCTCATTAGCATGTCCATTATGGGGAACATTCCAATTAGACAAGATCATTCATTTTTAAGTGACTTGAAAGCAAAGGTTCCCAAACTAACCAAACAGAATGGGATACCTGTTTCAATTGGTATGCAGAAGCTGCCAAAAAGCTTTAAGATTCCAAAAATCTTCACTGAATCTTCACTGAAAGATTCACTGCAAAAGGCTCATGAAAAATTGAAGACATGAGAGGTACCTGAACAGAAGTCAGCAACCCTGACGTGGCTCCTACCGCTCCTCTCCATCCTCCTTTACCTGAGCGCTCATCTTCAACTCCTTCTCTCTCTCAACTGCCTCTCCACTTTGAAGAGATTAATAAACAGCTGCCTTTTCAAGTCAAACCACCCCAGGTTACAGGCAGTCCTCCTTAGCACCCTTCACTCCTGGGCCAAAGACTGAACGAAGAGTCATAATTAAAGAATCTCCTAAACCCAGGAGGAATCCCAAAAGATTCTGAATCATTTAGAGCTGTTACAGTGGGCCAGAGGATGAGGCTGCTGATCTTTGTCAGCCCTGGCACATGCTGGTGGACCTAGTGAAGCTCCAAACTGGACGAAGGAAGATGAATGGCAAAACCTCAAGGGCGTACTTGAAGTATTCAGTCTTCAACATGGTCCCCTCATGGACCAAAAAAGCTAAAAAAATATAACAACTGATCTTTTAAGAGTCGTTCCTAGTCTTCCCTGCCCACGCGAATCGGTCTGTTATTCAAGAGAGAGATGAATCTGATTTTCAAGTTCATCTGGAAGCTCTCTTTCTATGGCATTCTGGGTTTCATATAACAGATAAGGTCATCAACCTGTCTTGGATGCCCTATTTGTAAAGGGACTCTCTCCTGAGATTAGGGGACTGATGGAAAAAACTGGACATCACCAGTTCAACTGAACTTATGACCATAGTGAGCACTGTGAAGACTTTGGAGTAAAATTATAAACAAAACCCACCAAGCTATTGCTCTCACAGTACAACAGATCCAAGGCTTACCACCTAAAACAATACCTAGAACTCACCCATTACATTCTCCTAGGGGTCCAGCATCAAAAAGCTGGCCTAGGGGTCAATGTCTCATTTAAAATCAAATGAAGCACTGGAAAACGGTTGTCCCCAAAAATTTTATGTGAATTTTTCAGCGTTAACTCAGATCCCCTCATACGTGCCCCTAAAGGAGGGCTCAGGGCACCTCTCAGAACTGATGCGACTCCAAGAAATTTCCTGGTCAAATGCTACATTATTTCATTAAACAGCTGAGGGAAATTAAAATTAACTGTTGTTGTTCAGTCACTCAATCATGTTCGACCCTTTGAGACCCCATGGACTGCAGCACGCCAGGCTTCCCTGTCTTTCACTATCTCCCAGAGTTTACTCAAACTCATATCCATTGAGTTGATCATGCCATCCAACCATCTGATCCTCTGTTGCAGCCTTCTCCTCCTGCCCTCAAACTTTCCCAGCATCAGGGTCTTTTCCAATTTTATTATTATAAAAGTAACAATAATACTCATAAACATTGCCAAAGTCTGGTATATACAGAGTTATACCCTCTACTTTAAATCCCACTTGGAGCCTGCACATGGGATCCTGGAAAATCTGGCCAAAGCCAGCTAGCGGTGAAAATTCGCACCAGAGTCAGTTTTCCTGTATCTCTGTGTGTAGTATCCAATAAAGACAGAGATTAAACAAAAACCTTTTGCACTCTTTGGGGATGCCTCTCAAGTCCACGAGGTTGTTCAAACTGCCAGAAATATTTACTGTTTTGTACCCACTGAAGGAGGAGAAGATATTTAAAAGAATTTTTAAGTAGCTCTGTAGTCAGACACTGGCCAGACTGGAAGCTGATATTCAGAGCCTGATAGAAATTTATTTTTAGTCACCCTCCCCTAAGCTAAAATAAAACTATGTACCCAGAGGGAAAGAAAATAAAAACCTTATAAAGCCTTTGTAAAACAATTTATGGGTAGATCAACCTATGATGTCATTTAAGTTGCAACCCAATTCCTCAGGGAATTAAAAGCAACTGTCCTTATCTCACAAATCTTTCACCAAACCAGAAATGCTCCAGGACTTCTTATACAGGTCATTTCTTTAAAATGCCAACTTTGGAGAGGTAATTCACATCAGAAACAAAAAAAAACAAAAGGGGAGAAAGGTCTTTTAAAACTTTGGTGAATAAAAAATATTGGAAGTGTCTCTTTACTAATATTAGTAAAAAACAAAAAACCAAAAACTTTACCCGTTGGAGCAGGTAATCTTATTTCATCTATAGAAAATAATAAAGATTAGGACTTCTTTATAACTAGTGAATTTTGTATTATTGTACCTGATCCATGGCAGTCACTTTAAAACAGGAGGTATAAGGTCTTTTTTGCATCTGTCTATATATTTATGTGTGTTTATACATATGGATTCCCCAGTGGCTCAGTGGTAAAGAATCTGCTTGCCAATGTAGGAGATGCAGGTTTGATCCCTGGTCAGGAAGATCTCCCGGGGAAGGAAATGGCAACCTGCTCCACTATTCTTGCCTGGGAAATCCCACGGACAGAGGAGCCTGGTGGGCTATAATCCATGGGGATGCAAAGGAGTCAGACATGACTTAGCAACTAAACAACAAACAAGAGTATATATGTTATAGATGTATGGTATTTTCTACCTCTGGATAACATTACCAAAATAATTGTAAAAAGAGTTCCATTTAATTGGTTTGAATAAAATTAAGCACTATGTGAATTAAGGATTCCTGAAATTAAAAGACGCTTACTCCTTGGAAGGAAAGTTATGACCGACCTAGATAGCATATTCAAAAGCAGAGACATTACTTTGCCAATAAAGGTCCGTCTAGTCAAGGCCATGGTTTTTCCAGTGGTGATGTATGGATGTGAGAGTTGGACTGTGAAGAAAGCTGGGCACCGAAGAATTGATGCTTTTGAACTGTGGTGTTGGAGAAGACTCTTGAGAGTCCCTTGGACTGCAAGGAGATCCAACCAGTCCATTCTGAAGGAGATCAGCCCTGGGTGTTCATTGGAAGGACTGATGCTAAAGCTGAAACTCCAGTACTTTGGGCACCTCGTGCGAAGAGTTGACTCATTGGAAAAGACCCTGATGCTGGGAGGGATTGGGGGCAGGAGGAAAAGGGAATGACAGAGGATGAGATGGCTGGATGGCATCACCGACTCGACAGACATGAGTCTGAGTGAACTCTGGGAGTTGGTGATGGACAGGAGGCCTGGTGTGCTACAATTCATGGGGTCACAGAGTCGGATACGACTGAGCGACTGAACTGAAAATTAAGAAATATAATAGAAACTAACTCCAATGCTTTTCAGATTTATGTGACATGAGATAATTTGTGGTAAATAAAAGCTCGTTTAGGTTTATTGATTAAAGTAGGTATGTCTTCAGAATTAAGAGCATTAAAAATAATTCAGATGTACAACTTTTCTACTTGGGTTATTGGTCAAATAACTATGTATCTGTTGAAATCTGTGAGCAAATGGGGATGATAGCTGACTTTGTCTAACATTGCAAGAAGTTTTTCTAGGTAGTCTAAACATTATCCTTGAGAATAAGTGAATCAATAGATGTAAACAGGATAGAAGTTTTTAGGTGAACTTGCATAATGGTTTCCTCAAATCTTTTTGGTAACTTGAAACATTAAGGTTTTGTTAGTTAAATTAAATTATTGTTGTTCAGTCACTCAGTCATGTCTGACTCTTTGTGACCCCATGGACTGCAGCACTCCAGGCTTCCCTGTCCTTCACTATCTCCCAGCGTCTGCTCAAACTCATGTCCACTGAGTCAATGACGCCATCCAATCATCTCATTCTCTGTCACCCACTTTTCCTCCTGTCCTCAATCTTTCCCAGCATCCAATGAGTTGGCTCTTCACATCAGGTGGCCAAAATATTGGAGCTTCATCATTCAAATTAAATAATGGATAGTCACTAAAGATCTAGATCATTTCTAAATAAGATAATATGTTGAAACACTAATTACTGAACACAAGTTTATTTTTTGCCTCCTTTTACAGAGAAACTAAAGATACCTGATTCTCTTAGTAAATATGATTTGTGCCACAATGAAAAAATTTACTGTGAGAAAGCATGTTTCTAGAAATTATAAAAATGTTTACAAATATATCAAGCCATAGAATGCTAATATAAAAGACAGTTAGCAACTGATTACTTTATTTTCACTAAAAATTAAGGTTTTTTATGATCAAAAATTCTGATATATTTAATTAAAGCTTATAAAATCATTTTATATATAATGTATAAAATATTTTATTTAAATAGTGGATACATACATATATGTATATATAATACATAATTAAAGTTAATACAAATAATATGGGGAACATCTCCATATGCAAAGAAAGTAGTGCGTCTTTTTGGTAAATGAGAGTACAAAGAATAGAGATGTGTTTTTATTGAGAAAAAAAAGCAATTTTGTTCTAAAATGAGACTGTTTATTTCAGTATGGGAAATAGAAAATAAAAGGACAAAAAGTTTGTGGAAAAGGAACCTTGGGAAAAGAATTTTATATGAGGTCAAGCTGGATGAGATTGAATGAATTCATTATATGAGTTTCAAAAATAAGCTTTAATGTCAATAACGTACTTAGGTAGGTTTTCTGTCATCTGCTGAAAGGACAAGTTTTATTATATTACTGGCTTCCTCTTAATAAGAAATTGTACAACTTTTTAACTTTCTGTAATTGCCTGTGACGTCTTCAGTTGTCATCACAGTCAAATGGATAAGTACTATTTCACAGTGACTTAAGATCCTATTTGACCAAATGTTTTAAAATCTTTTGCTATTTCTGACAAACTTTCCCAAACCAAATTCTAAATAGCCTTTTTGACTTAGAACTCATTTTGGGATTTTCCAAAGGGCCTCCTGAAAATGACAAAAGATTTGTTTCTTCTCCTTAGAAAAAGAGAGATGTTAAACCAATTAGGTTTACTGGATATATTAAGAGTCTGGGAAGTGCTGTCAAATAATATTAAACCTTCACTGTGATGTATTTGTATAGGTAGATGATATGACTGGTCCAGAAATTGTGTGAAATTCCTGGAAATCTAATGTTATCAATCACAATTCTAGTTACTTTCTGAAAATATGTCACAGAAATGCCACAATTTCCTCGTCAATTACAGTGTAATGAATGCTCATCAGCTCTTCAACCATTTTTGATGCCTTTTGTCATTTACAGAGTTATTGTTTTACTCTGTTGCCTTTGCAAAAGTTCCTGAAAAAGTATTTCAGTCTTCAAGGAGAGTCATGGAAAAGACTTTGACAAATACAAGTTTCTGAGAACTTTATGATCATAAAACTGAAATGCGTAAGAACTTCCATAGCTAATAGAAAAACTGGATTCAAATAAAACAAGTATTAATTACATGGGACCAAATGTGCTGAGGAGGATGATTACATTTTTTAATGTCTTTTTGTTTGAAACATTGAAACATTCCTTAATGTTTTGTTTTTCCAGATTTAAGGAAATCTTTCTCCTTAAACCATGTTGTGAAGCAATTTGGTAAAGCATATTTTTGTAAACAAAGATAAAACATCTGTGTTTTTCTCCTTATCTGATTCCTCCATAATTCAAAAATGCTTGAGTAGTCTAACACAACAATGTAGTTATTTACTTAAGTTCAAGTAGAATCAGTTCTCCTTGTTACAGAATACAACTAGCAGCACTTTTTTTTTTTTTTTTTTTTTACCAACAATTTGACTGTTATGTCATATTTGAGAGAGACATGCACAGACTCAGATGTGGCCAAAGCTTAGGTGGTCAATCACTATTCTTGTTGAACTTACATAAATAACCAGGGCAGATTTAATGCAAACAAATTCATTTTATTAAATGGAGGTGACTGTACACAGAAAAATTACGTCTGTACTTTTGTAGATATTAGATTCTAGTCTTGTTAACTGTCTTTAAGGTTTTGCTACATATGCTTCTAAACCAAACCAGATCCCAAAGTCTTCTAGTTTTCTTAAATATTTCTTTGACTCTCCAAACTAATGTTCCCAATTTTCTCCCATCTTTCTTATTTAGAATCACTGAGAACAAAGACTGCTCTTGAATCTCCTTGGGAGGAACTATAACCCATCTTCCTCACTGCCTAAATGGCAGACTTCAGGGGCTTGAACTGAAGTTTCATCTCACAGAGGGCACATCTCACAGCTGAAGAAGGCTCCACCTGGCCCTGGGACCTATGGACATGTTGGCGATCTCCAAATGTAACTGACTAGGGAGACAAGTAGCTAACATCAAGGTAGACTGCTTCCCCCAAGAAGATGGGTCAGAATTTGGCTAAACTTTTTTTCCTTCCCTTTCTCTTTGGTACTGTGGTATTGACCTAGAAAGATAACGTCATCACACACATCTCCTAGGCCATTGACAAGGGGAGTCTGAAATCTACCTTTCAGACTGGTACATCTGTCATCAAAAAGTCTGAACTGTGCATTAACAGTGCCACTTTAGTGGGAGTGGTTTGTGCCCTGTTGGGAATTACCTTTGTCTGCGCTGGTTATCATTCATTCTCCTTGGGCTTATGAATGCCTAGATGGCTAGTACATAACCAAGCAAGGCCTCTTCGGTTATCTAACTGTGTCCATAAATTTTCACAAGCAAACTGAGACACCCTACTGACCAACTTTCCTGAATTTGCATCACTGAATTAGAAAGAACCTACCAGGAAGCTTTCACGATTCAGGATTTACTTTTTTTTTTTGGCAGGTTCCTACTTGCTACTGCTGCTGCTGCTAAGTCACTTCAGTCCTGTCTGACTCTGTGCAACCCCATAGACAGCAGCCCATCAGGCTACCCCGTCCCTGGGATTCTCCAGGCAAGAACTCTGGAGTGGGTTGCCATTTCCTTCTCCAATGCATGAAAGTGAAACATGAAAGTGAAGTCACTCAGTCCAACTCTTAGCGACCCCATGGACTGCAACCTACCAGGCTCCTCCATCCATGGGATTTTCCAGGCAAGAGTACTGGAGTGGGGTGCCATTGCCTTCTCCTCCTACTTGCTAAGTTAGGAGTAAATGTCCATGAAACTATGATCAGGAACCTCTCTTTAACTCTTAAAGATACTGCAAAATGTGCTGCTAAAGCAATAGCTGTCCAGTGAAAATCCCTAGGCACTCCAGCCAAACTTGATCCTGAAAACAGGACAGCCCTTGATTATCTTTCAGCTGAGCTAGGAGGTGTCTATGCTGCAACCAACACTCCCTGATACTCTTGGATTAACACTTGTGAGGAAGCTGAAACTCAGTTCAACTTGGCTTGAGAAGGTCACTCCTGTAGTGAGTGCTTTCTTTGACTTATTTGATTTAGATTGGGTTGGGTCTTGGGAACCACATCTGTGAAGTACACTCCAAACACTGGGAATTAACCTACTTAATAACAGGCATAGTCATCTCCTTGACTAGTTATCTCCCTGACTGGAAGACTGAGGCAGGAGGAGAAGAGGGCAACAGAGGATGTGATGGTTGGATGGCATCACCAACTAAATGCACATGAGCTTGAGTAGGCTCTGGGAGATGGTGAAGGACAGAGAAGCCTGGTGTGCTGCAGTCCATGGTGTTGCAAAGAGTTCTGACTGAGCAACTGAACAACAACAACAAATAGTCATCTCCCTGGCAGGCTGTATTCTCTCAAAAGTTTAAATGCATCTTCATAGCTGCTAACCACCAAGAAAATGATCTCTTTATGACTTCACTGCTGGAAAAGGGATGAAGAAAATGATCTACTAAAGAAGTGTGACCCTAAAAGTCATGACCTATGAATCCCAGAGAGATTGTCAGCCAAATGAAAGAAAACCCAAACACCATTGTTAGAGGAAGCACACTGATTGAAACCACCCACTCAGGCCAGGCACCATAGTAACCATTTGCACGCGTTGTTTTATGACAGGAGATCCTGATAAGGAATAAGGAACTAATAAGCCATCACCACCAACTGGAAGAGTTCGGGAAAGGTCAAAAGGAGACACCGCGTGTCCGTCCACTTCCCAGAATCCCTCTCGCTAGCATCCATCTTGGCTGAGCGATGCATGCACCACTAGGAAAGACTCTGAATTAGAATGATTGGCCAAAGACAACCTGGAAAATAATCCCATCACCATAAAACCCGAGACTGCAAGCCACGTGGCAGAGCAGTACTCCTGGATTCCCTTACCCTACTGCTCTCCACTCGGGTGCCCTTTCCCAATAAAATCTCTTGCTTTGTCACACATGTGTCTCCTTGGACAATTCATTTCTGAGTGTTAGACAAGAGCCCAGTTTCGGGTCCCCCTTCCTACAACACCATGACCTGTGAATATCACACAGAGGATCAGTAAAAGGCTAGAAGGGCGCTAATGCCTTAATTTTTTAAGACATCTCTCAGTTAAGCTGACAGTCTGATCAATAGGAGCAAATTTTAAAAAAATAGCCAACAGGCCCCCTATGGAGTCATTTAATGCTAAGCTCATGTCACCAAACCAAGACAATACCTAAACTAACTACAGTTTCCACCTCTCCCAGGAATATAATCTTAACTGGTCAGTCTGGAATTTCATGGTCAACACCAGTGAGGTAATCTGCCTGATAGACCCTTTCTGCCCCCCAGAGAAGAAATAATCTACTATTTTCTTTATAACAGCCTTCCATTCTGAATAGCTCTTTGGAGTTTCTTTTTATCTGCTAGATAGGATGCTGCCTGATTTCTGAGTCATTAAATAAAGTCATTAAATGTCTTTAAAATGTACCCAGTTGGATTTTACTTTTTAATGGATTAGATTTCCATCTCTAAAGAAAGTGAGAAAAACCCACAAAGAATGATTTATATATGTGTGTGTAAACCATCAACAGTTACTAGTAAAGTATGAATAAAAAGTTAGCTACATATTTCATTGAAACATAATTAAGAATTCTATTCTTCTCAGAAGTAAGAAGAGCTAATAAGGCCAATGATTAAATTCTTGGTAGAAAATGCATAGCTGGAAACAGAGGTTTCAGAAGGAATAAGCAGATTTTATCAAAAGTGTCAGATATACTACTTTAGCAAATTTATATTCTTTTAAAGTTCCAAATAGGTAAGGAATTTCTATATGTTGTAGAAAATTGAATAGTAATTTCAAAAAGGTCACTCAGACTCACAGTTGTAAATAATAACCACAGTAGGCCTGTTAATGTCTCCATTTATAAGTTAAAATACAGTTTTGATATGATTTCTGAAAGCCTTTAAAAACATTTATAGTGAGACTGAGCACAGGAAACCCATGTCTAGGCATTGTGTGTGTTCCCACATAGTACTGGATAATTTTCAGAATTGCTACCATTCTGGTTTTAAAAAAAAAAAGCTTCATAAGGAGGTTTAACAGCATAAGAGAAATAAGGTTTACTCTCTATTCTTTAGTCCTCTGAATTTCAAGGTGACTCCTGTATTCAAAGAGCAGTACCCAGAACATGGAGGGAACAACATACACTTTCCATAATGTGAAGTGACTCCAACCCTTCATATTGGCATCTGACTTATTATTGAGGACACCTGTACTACTCTAAGATGCAGAAGTATTTTGATTGAGCCAAGCCTGAAAACATCAAGATCAGACATTCTTTCTTGACATCCACTCAGCTGGCTTCTATGCTTTCATCCAGATCCTTCCAGCACTGCACATGTTATTTTTAGAACTTGGTTTCCTCATCAGATTTATAGAGAAGCTAGTTAATTCAGATTTTGCATCTCAGGAAGTGCTTGGGATAAATTTGATAAAAGAAACTCATTAGTTCTCCCAAATAGACATCAGAAGGACTTTAATTAAGTCACCTAATTAAGTCACCCTGACACACACCATTTCTTATGTTGTACCTTACAAGTCCAGCAGAGAGTCACCTTGGGAAAGTGTTTAGACCACCAGTTTGGGACACATCTTTTCAGATTCTCCACTTGTCACAGTCTGGTGATTAAAAAATTATTTTAAGATGTTCTTTTAAAAGAAAATGGTTGTTAAGTTACTAATAATGAGCAAGAAAAGAGTGAACCAATGGAGTCTCCTGTAAAGCCTCCATTTTACATCCTGAAATTTGTGCCTCGCTTAAATGCGGAAGGATGTCTTTGCTAATTCTACCAGCTCTTGAAAAGTTGCTCTATCACATATTCAGTTGTCTTTGACAACTGTAAAAGACCATCCCATGTAGGAAGAACTGTGAACAAAGGTGGAGAAGAGGCGGGACAGTGGTCTGAGGTTTCAGGCAGCTGGAGACAGACAAGCTAACATCTGATCAAAGCTGAGATGGAAAACACATAGTTTCCTCTAAAAACAGTAGCAACTACTATTATGGCCAATATTGTGTTAAAATCTTTATCTGAATGACTTTGAGGATTCCCAGAAGCACTTCATGAGGTGAATACTATTATTTCCAGTTTTGAATGACAAAGTTGAGGCTCAGAGGGGTTCAGTGCTCAAAGTCACACACACACACACACACACACACAGACACAGACACACAGACACACACACACAGACACACACACACGGTAAGTTGTGAAGCAACTCTCATCTGGTGAAACCTCCCATCCCTCTCCCCTGCCCTGTGGCAGGAAGAGCTTAGCAGAAACAGTAATAGCACAAAATGTCTCAGGGAGCATTCCTGAGTTCCTCCTTGCATATGTCGAGATTCCACTAAAAGATTAAATTGAGGAGGCAATCACAAAGCAGCCATATCTTTGTCTCATATCCTCAAAACTGGATTCACATGCGTCCCTATTCTTACCTGTTCAAGGAATCCAAAGAACTCACAGACTCTATAGTCATCTAATCTATAGGCACATTTCATTTACTTCACATTTTCCCTGAAGCCAGCAGTCCATGGCACTGTGCTCCCAAGACCATCTCCACCCTTAGCTAGGAGACTGATGACTGCCCACTGCCCTACTCTGTAGCTTACATGGAATGTGAATGAAGAGTGAGT
Organism: Capra hircus; assembly: GCF_001704415.2. Lineage (NCBI taxonomy): Eukaryota > Metazoa > Chordata > Mammalia > Artiodactyla > Bovidae > Capra > Capra hircus. The sequence goes on along the minus strand of NC_030814.1, from coordinate 52,469,531 downwards.
CTTCCTACTAGACTGGATGACTCTGCTACTGAGGCCAACAGAGGGCCAGAGCTTCAACTATCAACTCCCAATGACATTTTTAAAATCTTTAATCGGAGGATAGTTGTGTTGGTTTCTGCCATACATCAACACGAATCAGCCATAGGTTTACATATGCCTGCTTCCTCTTGAACCTCCCTCTCACCTCCCACCCCATCCCACCTCTCTAGGTTGCCCAATGACAGACATTTAACTGCTTGAGGAGCTCTAGGGAAAAATATCTCTCTAGGAGTCACAATGAACATTTCCATTCCAGAGGCTCTGAAAAGTCTAGCAGTTAAAAATTGGTTCCAAATTGGTGGTAGCCACAAACATTTTGGGGGGCTGAAACAGAGCTTCATTCCTTCCTTCTTACCATCTCCATTGTCACTCCCTAGGTCAGGTCAACCTCATCTGTCACCCAAGTCCACGGTCATGGTCTCCAAATCTGACCTCTTCATGCTATTCCTGCTAACTTTCCATCCTTTCTCCTCTCAACAGATAGTGATCTCCTTAAAATACAAATGACAGCTCCTTCCTTCTCCGCTTAGAATCCTTGTTGGTGTTTCACTGTGTTAAGGTGAAATTCAACCTTTCCCCATGGTCTCTAAGCTCGACATCATCTGATGATGAAACCAGCCCCTCTGACATCAGCTTTCATCATTCTCTTCCTCAGTACCTTCCAGCCCCAGTGGCTTCCTCCCAGCTCCGAAAGGAGGGAAGCCTTTCCTGTTTCTGGATATGTGCTCTTGCTTCAGCCTGAAATACTGTTTCTGAGACTTTACATGCCTCTCCCTCCCATCCTTCTCTTTACCTAGTTTTTAATTAGTGACTTTCCATAGCTGTTCTGTTTGTGAGTAGATGGCACCCCACGCCAGTACTCTTGCCTGGGAAGTCCCATGGACGGAGGAGCCTGGTGGGCTGCAGTCCATGGGGTCACTGGGAGTTAGACACGACTGAGTGACTTCACTTTCACTTTTTGCTTTCATGCATTGGAGAAGGTGATGGCAACCCACTCCAGTGTTCTTGCCTGGAGAATCCCGGGGACGGGGGATCCTGGTGGGCTGCCATCTATGGGGTCGCACAGAATCGGACACGACTGAAGTGACTTAGCAGCAGTAGCAGCCCCATCCTTAAGGTCTCATTTTAGCTATCTTCTCTTTACACAAAGCTTTTGTAGCCACCTGGGAACCCGTCAAAAACACAAGATCCCGTGCCCTGCCCCAGACCTGCTGAATCAGAAATTCGGATGGAAAGTAGAGGCAGCTATCTGTGTATTAACAAGCCTCCAGGGGATGCTGATACAGGCTAAAGTGTGCACTATTCTATGACAGTATCCTGTTTATTTCCTGTGTGTTTATCACAAATTTTAATTATTTCTTGTTTATTTAACCTGTTTTGTCTAACTCCCTCACTAGACTCACTGTGTGCATAGGAGAGTTGTAGTCCAGGACCATAACGGAGGTTAATTACTATTTCTTGACATGGAACACACCTCGGGTAATATTGCTTTAAATAGAATCTGGATTAGTTTATGGATAAACTTCAAGTGCCATGAGCCACATGCCACCAATTTTTCTCTTTTCTCTCCATTCAATTATTTAATATTCCTTGGCATCTCTTATAGGTCAGGCACTATTTCAGACAATATAAACACAAACATGAGCAAGTTCTTGTTCTGAAAGAAATTACAGGTAAGTGAGATTGAAAAATAGGTACATACATGACTTTCATTCTGGCAGGTGTTATAATAAAACCTAGTAAAACTCATCAAAATCATTAGAAATATATATGCACTTGTCTTCTGACTTAGTTATATCAGTTGTAAAAGTTAACTCTATGAAAATAATCAAGTATGTATACACAGATTTATCAAAAGGACGTTTACCATAGCATTATGAATTATAGTAAAAAAAGAATCAGAAGCAACTTAGATGTGTAAGTATGGGGAATAATTTTTTAATTATCCTAAGCATCAGATAAAATACTGGAAAAACTTACTGTAATTTATGACATATGAAATTGTTCACAAAATATTGTTAAGTAGTTGTGTTACACTGTTAATGATATATAAACATAGTTTTATACAGTATGTTGTTGTTGTTGTTTAGTCACTAAGTCATGTCTGACTCTTTGCGACCCCATGAGCCTGCCAGGCTCCTCTGTCCATGCAATTCTCCAGGCAAGAATGCTGGAGAGGGTTGCCATTTTCATCTCCAGGAAGTCTTCCCAACCCAGGGATCGAACCCATGTCTCCTGTATTGGCAAGTGGATTTTTTACCACTGAGCCAAAGAAAGCCCTAATATAGTATGTACGCTATATATTTATATCTGTATGCAAATACTTTGAAATATATATATTTGTACAGAAATATATTTAATATATTGAACACAGAAACAAATATACTGGAAAGGTGCATACCAAAAAATTAATGGAAGTTCCTAGGTGGTGTGGTAACAGGCAATTTAATTTTCCTCCCTCTGTGTTTCTTTATATTGCCAAATTTCCTACAGTGTACCATTACAGAGAACAATGCCAAGGGCCACGGGCAGAGTAGAAGGAGCAAGCTAACCTGCTGCGTGGACCGGAGGGTATAAACACAGCGGAGGTGTCATTCGAGCGGTGACCTGAGAATGCAGGGGGCCTGGTGTCAGGAAGCGGCGACAGCACAGGCGGGACTCAGGAGAGCAGAACGTATTTGGGGGGCAGGAACTAGCTCAGTGAGGCAGGAGCAGTCGTACAGGGGACTTGCAGCTCTCCACCAAGGTCAGCCTACAGGGAGTGATGTGTTTGTTTACCTCCACACAAGAAGGCAAAGCCCCATATGGACGGAGACATTCTTTATTAATCAAAATCAGAGTCTACTTACGCATGCAGGGCTCTCTGCATTGTGAAAGCCACAGACAGCTTTCCCTTTGTGGAAACGATAATACAAATAAATAGAAATCGTACTGAGGTTTCACTCCAGCTGAATTATTCTGAGATAGCATCAGATGGAGGAGGACATTCAAAAATATTCTCCTATCTTAGACCTCAAGCTCCCAGTGCCAGAATTCTAGAGACAGGCCTAATCCCGTGGTCTGGCCATTGTCAATAGCCAAGATGACTGAAAAAGCAGGAAAATACCTCTTTGATGTTCATTCATCACTCAGCACCAATACAGAAATTTCAAAGGCCATGATAAGTGGCTTGACAACCTGGAGACAGATGATAAGGCCTCAGCTTCTGATCACTAAACCCAACAAATTCATTGTGAACAGGTGCTACTAATTTTTTTTTAAGGACTTATCTTGTGCTGTCAATAATTGTCAGGTCAATTACATGAGAACCTGTTGACCTGAAGCATACTTGGATTTAGCTAAAATTAAGTCAAATTGAAATCTGGGGAAAGGTCCATGTGGTTTAAATAGAAGGGATTGCCCTGTAGATGATTTATAGCAGAGGTTACAAACTTAAATATCAACAGAGTAGTGGCAAATGATCAGTTTTCTATCAAATCAGTTCTTCTCTGTTGTCATTTGGTAGAAGAGAAAGAAATCTAGGGATCAACCTAAAGGAAGTCAGAATGTGTACATCCTTGAAATCAGAACCCCCTTGTCAACGATGCACTTGTACCTGTACATGACAAATGACGAAGAGTCACTGAGAGTCATTCATTGTAGCCGTGCTTATAGTAGAAAGTTAGAAACAACTAGAAATATACCTGTAGGAAAGGTGTTAAAGTCTGGAATATTCATACTATAAAATATAATGCAATCTTTAAAAAGGATAAGATGGCTCTAAATGTACTAACAGGGAAAGAACTCTAAGACCTATTGCTGAACACAAAACGCAAGTTGCAGGATAATTCAGTCCCTAATCCAGCAAACATTTATTAATGGTTTATATGTTTGGGCTTCCCTGGTGGCTCAGAAGATAGAGTCTGCCTGCAACACGGGAGACCCAGGTTCGATCCCTGGGTCAGGAAGATCCCCTGGAGAAAGAAATGGCAACCCACTCCAGTGTTCTTGCCTGGATAATCCCATGGACCTAGGAGACTGGTGGGTTATAGTCCATGGGGTCACAAAGAGTCGGACACGACTAAGTGACTAACACTTTCACTATATGGTCAAGCTCTGTTCTAGACACTAGATAAACTAATGAACAACACAGACAAAAACTCTTATGGAACTTAAATGCACACAGAATGTATATTTTAAAATCCTAAAACTATACATTAATTAGCAATACATATATTTATCATTTTTCAATACAGAAAAAAAGATCCATAATGATACCCACAAAATTGCTCACGGCAGCGACCTCTGGTCAGGGGAGTGGAGGCTGAAGGTAGGAATAGTAACTGTTTGGTCTATATCCTTATATGCTGTTGTTTTCATTATTATAGGAATGCATTTGTACATTTGAATTCCTTTCAATGGAATGCTTTTCAATAATGGAGCCAAAAAACTACCTTGCAAAGTCCTCCTTGGAACCCCTCAAGGCCTCTATAGAGAAGAAGAGTGATACAATCTTCTTCCTTCTTCAACTGGCGCCTTCACTTACTTTATTTATTCATACCCACATGTGAGATTTCTTTGGATGAAAGATGTCTGTGGCAACAAAGCTTAAGAATAGCCAACCTTGCTCATTTATCAGAAAATTAAAATACACAAAGGAGTAAGGATTAAACCTCATTTGGGCCCAATACTAGACTGATCCCATATTATTTAAAAGTTTGACTGTCTAATTCTTTTATTGTGAAGGCTCCTCTGCCTGTAAAGTACATGATATGAGCTTTTCAGATGTCAAATAGTACTCAATAAACATCACAAATGAGTTCAGAAGTGGAAAGCACATTTCAAATAGAAGAGTTTTTGTTTTATTGTAAAACTGTATTAGCACCTAAAAGACCCCTGTAATAGTGAAGATAAAGTTAACCTAGTAATGCATTTACCACAGCAAACCTCCAGAACAGAAACACATTAGTTCCCTCTGATGGAATTTTAAATCAGCATAAGGGATTACACAGTATTATCCAGCTGATGGAGAGTGACTTGGAAAATGCAATGGGTTATGGGAAGTGACCCTCATGGGTCCTATCATTTGTGTTCCAGGAACTCTTTTTGGACCTTCCGTGATTAATATGTCTGATATAGTTCTGGGAAGGTGGTATCTTTTCTCCCTGAACTTCTCATTTCATCTTTTCAAAAAAATCTGCACAAAGCAGAATCAGTCTTCATGCTCTTCTTTCAGACTGTGGTTTACATGATCCAGCATTGAATTAAGTCAGTGGAAAGGGTCTCCACTTCTGCATTTCCTTGTTCAGTGTCTGGTTGACCAGGGAAACAGAGTACATTCTCCTTTATATTAGCACACCCACCAAAATCACAAATTATGGCCTACCTACTAAAATAAATGTTGTCTGAAAGAATACAGAGTAAGTGGACTGAATGACACACAGAACCCAAAGGTAATCAAAGTCTATCCCTTCCTTCTTTTATATCCTTTCAGCTTGCTCTACATTTGGGTGGTCTCTAAGTTTTGTTCTGTATATAAAAAATACTAAACAGCTATATTAGTAAAAATTGTCTCTCCAGTGATCCAGCTTTGCCTGAAATATCTTAACCACAGAGGCCATTTTTATTTGCTGTTGCGCTTTTGTTTTCATGTGAGTTATCCAGATTATCTGTTTCTCTAGCACTTAGTGACAGGCGCTCCTCAAAGATCATCTCTTCTTACAAATAGTTCATTCTCCCACATTCCCCTTTCCCCTGACCCAGGACATCTGTGCTAATGAGTAATGTCAGCCACAGAAAGAAAAAATATCTTAGTACCTATAGGCAAAACATGAGAGAAAATGTGCCTTTTGTAGGCTTGGTGAATTTTATGGACTCCTAAGTATTGAACTAATCCAAGCAAGATGAAATTTCTCTTTTTTTCATTCTCTGAGATCTTTGATATTCTAACTTGGTGAATGACTGAACTACACTGTGTCTTAGTTTTCCTAAAAACATAGAGAATAGGATGGTAATAGCTCCCATGGATTTTTATAAGAGTTAAGTAAGATGATGTCTGTGAACTGTTTCACACATGGTACCTGGCACATGGAACGCATGGGGCTTCCCAGGTGACTCAGTGGTAAAGAGTCCATCTGCCAAGCAGGAGACAAAGGTTCGATTCCTGGGTCGGGAAGATCCCCTGGAGAAGGAAATGGCAACCCATTCTAGTATTCTTGCCTGGGAAATCCCGTGGACAGAAGAGCCTGCTGGGCTACAGTTCATGGGGTGGCAAAGAGTCGGACATGACTTAGGGACTAAACAACAGCAAACAACAGCAGCTATTATTGGTGCTATTATTACCACTACTACTAGTACATTTTAAATTTATCTTAAACTGAGTAAAAGAAATACAGAGTCAGATCCAGGACGAAGCAGCAAAAACTTCTGGGATCCAGTTTTTAGTAAAAATCAGGAGAAAACACCCTAATGATGGCAAATATATATATTAAAAAAATGAGTACATTAACATTACTACCAATCTTACAGGAATACAAAAAATTATAAGAGACTGCTATGAACAACTGTACATCAAAAGCTGGATAACCCAGATGAACTGGACAAATTCCTAGATAACACACAAATTACCAAAACTGACTCACGAAGAAAGAAAATATGAATAGACACATACAAAGAGACTGAACTAGTAATGAAATGAAGAAACCCCAGGGCTAGATGCAATCATCGTGAATTCTACCAAACATTTAAAGCAGAATTAATACCAATCCTCTCAAAGCCTTTCAAAAACACTGGAGAGGAGGGTACGCTTCCTTACTTATTTTATGAGGCCAGCATTACTATGGTAACCAAAGCCAGACAAAGATATTACAAGAAAACTATAGACAATAGTTCTTATGAACATTGATGCAAAAATCCTCAACAATATACTAGGGAAATAATTCAGCAGTCTATTACAAGATTAAACACCCTGGCCAAGCAGGATTTATTCTAGGATTTCAAGAGTGGTTCAGGGCCTGAAAATCAATCAATACACTACACATCAAATTAATAGAATGAAGGAAAAAACACATGATCATCTCAGCATTTGACAAATCCAACACCTTTTCATGATAAAATAAAAAAAGACTCAATAAATTAGGAATGCTGCTGCCGCTAAGTCTGCTTCAGTCATGTCCAACTCTGCAATCCCATAGACAGCAGCCCACCAGGCTCCTCTATCCCTGGGATTCTCCAAGCAAGAATACTGGAATGGGTTGACATTTCCTCCTCCAAGGCAGGGATGCATGCTAAGTCACTTCAGTTGTGTCCGACTCTGTGTGACCCCATGGACAGCAGCCCACCAGGCTCCTCTGTCCATGGGATTCTCTAGGCAAGAACACTGGAGTGGGTTGCCATTTCCTTCTCCAAAATTAGGAATAGAAGCTATAAAACTTTCTGAACTCAATAAAGGTCATTTATGAAAAACCCTTAACTAATATCATACTCCTGCAGGACTGAAGGCAGGAGAAGGGGATGACAGAGGATGAGATGGTTGGATGGCATCACCAACTCAATGGACATGAGTTTGAGCAAGCTCTGGAAGATGGTGAAGGACAGGGAAGCCTGGCGTGCTGCAGTCCATGGGGTAACAAAAGTCGGAGATGACCGAGCAACTAACTGAACAACAGCAAATATCATACTCACTGGTGAAAGACCAAAAGCTTCTCCCCTAAGATCAGAAATAAGACAACGATATCTGCTTCATCATTTTATTTGACATGGCATTGAAAGTTATAGCTAGAACAATTAGGTAAGAAAAAAAATAAAAACTATTCAATTTGGAATGTAAATTGGAAGTAAAACTATCTCCATCTGTGGGTGACTTGATCTTAAAAAACCCTAAGGAATTCAGGGAAAAAGTCTGCTATAGCTAATAAATAAATTCAGCAAAGTTGCAGTATACAAAATCAATACACAAAAATCAGATTTTCCCCCTCTATATAAGCAATAAGCAATCCAAAAAGGAAATTCAGAAAATAATTCTATTGATAGCATAAAAAGGATAAAACATTTAGAAATAGATTTAACCAAGGAGATATAAGACTGCACACTTAGAACTAAATATTGCTGAAAGAAATTAAAGACCAAAAATCAATGGGAAGATAGTCAATGTTCGATAATCAATACTGTTAAGATGATAAAACTACCAAATGTGGTATATATAACCCAAATTCATAGACAAATTCAGTGCAATTGCTATGAAAACTCTACTGGTGGCATTTTTGGGTAGAAATTTAAAAATTAATTCAAAGATTCATATGGACTGTTCAAGTTTTATGAAAATCCCACAGCTTCGATCACACTCAGTGGTGAAAGTTTGAAAGCTTGTCCTCTATGACTAGGAACAAGACAAGAATGTCCATTCACTACTTCAATTCAACATAGTTCTAGCTAGAGGAATTGGGAAAAAAAAGAAAATGCATCCAGATCAGAAAACAAGGAGGCAAACTATCCACAGATGATATGATCTTCTACCTAAAGAAACCTAACAAAATATCTATTATAGCTAAAAAACAAATTTAGCAAAGTTGCAAGATGTAAAATCAACACACAAAAATCAACCATATTTCTATATAGCAGCAGTGAACAATTCAAAAGAGAAATTAAGGAAACAATCCTTTTTATAATAGTATTAAAAAACATACTTTAATCAAGGAGGTGAAACACTAGTACTCAAAAATTATACAACACAGATGAAAGAAATTAAAGAAGGCACAAACGAGTAGAAAGACATTTTACGTTCATGGACTGGCAGACAGTATTATTAAAACCCCCACAGAACCCAAAGAGATCTACAGAGTCAATGCTGTCCTCATCAAAATTCCAGTGGCATTTTTAAATAAACAGAAAAAACAATCCCCATATTTATATGGAATCACAAAAGACCCAGCATAGCCAAAGCTCTCTTAAGAAAGAATAACAAAGTTGGAAGCATCACAATTCCAACATACTATACAACGCTATAGTACACAGTGTGATACTGGCACAGGGACAGACATGTAGCCAAATGGAACAGGATAGACAGCCCAGAGCCAAACCCACACACATACAAAGACGCCGAGAATATACAACGGAGTAGACAGTCTCTTCAACAGTGGTGATGGTGAAACTGTATATCCACATAAATATGTGACTTGGCAATTCCACCACTAGGTGTGTATATCCAAAGGAATTGAAAGCAGGAACTCAGCTACTTGTACACCAGCGTTCACATAGGATTAATCACAGTAGCTGGGAGGTAGAAACAGCCTGAGCTTCCCTGGAGGCTCAGTAGTAGTGAACCTGCCTGCCACTGCCCAACAGTGTCGATCCCTGGGTCAGCAAGATTCCCTGGAGAAGGAATATGAGGGCTCCAACTTTTGAGGGCTGAGGCTATTCACAAAACTTTGGAGGATCACTCAGCAGGGCGATGCTAGAAGGAATCACACAAATGGCAGAATGCTGGACAAGATAAGGGTCCAAATTGCCTGCCACTGTTAAGAGTCTAAGCTACATATATGAAGTAGAATATTGCTCGGCCATGAAAAGGAATGAAACTGGGTCATTTGCAGAGATGTGGCTGGACCTAGATACTGTCATAGAGAGTGAAGTAAGTCAGAAAGAGAAAAATAAACATTGTGTATTAACACATGCATGTGGAATCTAGAATAATGGTATAGATGATTTTATTTGCAAGACGTAGACAATAAATATATGGATACCAAGGGGGAAAGTGAGGGGTGGGGTGGGAGGAATTGGGAGCTTGGGATTGCCACAAAGACACTATTGATACCATATAAAATAGATAACTAATGAAGACATACCGAATAGCACAGAGACCTCTACTTAAAGCACTGTGCTGACTTGAATGGGAAGGAAGTCCAAAAGAGGGGATATATGTATGGCTGATTCATTCTGCTGGCACTAAAACTAACACAATATTGAAAGCAATGAAACTCCAACAAAAATTAAGTTAAAAAGAGTAAGTTCCTATAAGAATTGTATACAATTGGCACATTTCTTTCGTCCTTAAGCTGTAGCAACTCTTTGCGTTCCATTCAGCATTACTAATAACAATTTCTATCCTGGTTTAGTGATAAATTCACTGAAAATACTATTTTCTATCCATCTCCTTCCCAAAGTGTCCAAAGAGCTTATCAAGTTTTCATAAAGTACATCATCTTAAAATAGTTTTAAAATTCCAGAACGGATTTTAGGGGGCCAGATTTCTCAACCATATTGCAATGTAGAAAATAAAAGTTCTCCTAACCCCAACTGTCTGCACCAGAGTCTTCCCAGTGAGGGGATATAACATGATTAGGAAGGCCATGATCAAGACACAAATGTGATATCCACATATGATGCTAACCTCAAATATCGCAGCCTACTTGGAGACCATTTGAGTGGAAATTGTCAAGGCTATTGTCAGCCCTGTCCCTTCGTTTTCTTCCTTTTCGAGACTGTTTTATTCATTCTTGATCTTACTGATGGCATTCAGTTAATGATCTCTCAAGTAAAATTTTCCCTCCTCCTAGATCCTTTCTATCCTGAGTTTTTTATAACAAAAAGGAGTGGAGGGAGGAGGTGGGGTGAGTGTCTCAAATGTCTAAACCAGGGGCAAATGGCCCAGTCATCAAAATAGAGAGCTGGGCCACAGAAGGCCTGTTTAAGCAACAATTTGGAAAACTCTAAATCTAATCATACACATCTGTGCCTTATATTCTCGACCTGCTGTCTCGCCTGAAAAGAAGGTGCTTAAATCCCCATTAGTGGGGCAGGACTGCCCATCTATGGAAAACCAGAGCTGGACTCCAATCTGCTGTGTGAGTCCCTGGAATAGCTGCCAGCTGATCAGAACAAATTTAACGCAGGGGATCCAGTGTGGGGCAGGAGGAACACAGCTGGTTGACACAGCAAGTGCTTACCAACAGCAAGGAAAATGCCATTTGATTCGTGGGCTGAGCCAAGCCGTCTGGGAAATCACTTGAAGAAAACTAGTTGGAAATGACATTTCGGCTCTGATTTTTCTTGTCAAGTCAGCACTATAAGCCAAAGACTGAAAAACTAGCACTCCATCTAGACGGTGTCCACACAGTGACACCGGAACTTCTTCTGCTTTGGTCTTTTGAGAGTGATGCTAGCCCTGCTGGAGATAACACTGAAAACTGAATGGGCTGGCTGCTGGAAACAGGACTGCGCCTACAACTCATTTCCAGAGAAATGGATTACTCCGCCTGTGGATTCTTTATTTCCTATCCTGAGATCTGAACCCTGGGCCCAAGGTACAGTGAGGCATGCGATTGGCATTTGCAAAAACCTTGACATCCCACACTGCAGTTCACGACTCGTGTCAGACAAAGGAGCATATTAAATGACTGCCAGCCTGATGATAAGGCCAGTTATTACCGAGGTGTAGTTTCCCCAGGTCTAAAGACCCATAGTGGTGGTACTGAAGCATGCCGGGGAGAAGATAAAATGTAATTAATAATTTCCTTAGAGGCCAACAGTCTATTACAACTATGTTCCTTGCTGTTTTCTGCAATGACCTTACAGCTCATAAACATCACAGGCACACGCTTGGTCATAGCCTCATCCTCGGCTTCATTTTATGGTGCAGGTTGTCCTGCATAATTAGCTAGGCTGAAATGAAGAGTTTTGCTTGCCGCTGCTGGAAAGTCATAGGCTCTGCATAAGGCAGATGTGTGCCTCCCTCTCTCTGCTCAGTCCAAAGTCTTGAACAGACAGCATCATCTCCTACATTAATAGTACACATTCTGGACAAAGCTGAGAATGAAGGTGAAGTGTGCTGCTGAGTTTCAGGGAACACATTTTAGTTTCTATTTTAATTGGAAAGACTGGACATGAAATTAATTGGGTTTCTTATATTCCATAGACTGGCTCAATCCAAGCGTTTTGGAAACATAATTGTCAAGAATGATATGATAGGGAGGTAGATTTTTTTTCTCCTACTGTAAAACACTTGTTCCTTTAATACAGAACTACCATTTATTTTGAACCTATTATGTGCAGAACACTTGGTAGAGCTGTGGGGGAAACAAACAAAAGTCTTAATTATCTCTGGGATCAGTGCCTAGCATAAAATCTGGGAAAGAGAACATGTTTAAAAAAGTATCTAAAGCGTGAATAAATCAATGATTTGATTGTGGGATATTAAAAATTATTGAAAACATGCACACAATTTATACAGTCAGAAAAATAAAAATTAAAAATGAGACTGTGTTTCTAAAATTGAGAACCAATGTGTGCTGACTGCCTACTGCCAGACCCTAGGGTGCTCGGGATACAATGCTGCAGTGGTTCAGACTGTCCTATAGCAAAAGCGACTCCCCCAACTTGCCAGAAAAAGACCCAAAAGCTAAGCATAACATTTTATAACTGTATCTTTCTGAATATTCATTGGAAGGACTGATGCTGAAGTTGAAGCTCCAATACTTTGGCCACCTGATGTGAATAACTGACTCATTGGAAAAGACCCTGATACTGGGAAAGACTGAAGGCAGGAGAAGAAGGGGACGACAGAGGATGAGATGGTTGGATGGCATCACCGACCTGGACACGAGTTTCAGGAAGCTGCAGGAGTTGGTGATGGACAGGGAAGCCTGGCGTGCTGTCGTCCACGGGGTTGCAAAGAGTCAGACACAACTGAGTGACTGAACTGAACTTAATCTTTGGCATATTCCTCTTTCCACTCTAGGCTACAGCCAAATGAGATTGTTCCTTTTCCCTTCAAACACCCCATGCTTTGCTCTAGTGCCTGGCCAGACACAGAATCTCAAATGCCTGTTGAAGGCATGAAATAAAAAGATAATTAATCACTGTGCCTTTTGCTGCTAGCATTCTCTTTTGTTAGACATTCTTACCCAGGTGCTGATCCATGAAAACTTTGTTCTCTGAGTCTACATCAAATACTATCCAGAACACAGTAGTGCATTGTTGTTGTCCATTTCATTCATTCATCCATTCACTCAATCATGTATACCTTATCTCATTTAAAATGGTTAAGACAACACGTATGCTGATTGAATCGCATGGAAGAATAGGAATATCTATGGCTTCATAAGGCTAGAGTCTTTGGTGCCAAGTCACCTTCCTTCCAATTCTCATCCACATTCCAGTTGCTGCTGATTAAAACTGTTAATACTACTGATGGAACACTTATTATTGGCTCTGAACTATGCTAACCTCTTTATATAGAATTACTTCCTCAAACATGCAGCAGCATCATCATGTTTATATATTATTGTCCCCATGTTACAAGTGAGGAAATGAAAACAGACACATTAAGCAAACTCATCCTCCAGCTGTACAGCTAATAATGGTAGTGTCAGTATGCCAACCCAGGTCTATGTCTAAAACTTTGCTCTTAGCCACTATAGTATTCTGTCTCTCTTTTCATTCTTAACTTACCATGAACAGACATGAAAATATATCTCTGAGTTACACGCTTAAAGAAAACTTGGGCATTACAGTTGCCTGTCTAATGCCAGCTATTCAAATGTGTGCAGTCATTGGACCACCTGGATATTTAGTCTGCATGAACACAACATCTGGATATTTGGAAAACGGATGCGCAAGCAAGCATTTCGGATTTTATCTGCGTACCTGGCTCCACATAACCCCAAGGCAAGGCATTTTCCCTGAAAACAGAACAGAAGAGATCTGAAATGGAAAACAAGGCAAAAGTTTTACACAAGAAGCATATAGTGCTTAATTATTACCAGTGGAAAAATAAGTTTCCCTTTCAAACGATCATAACTTTTCCTAGAGGCAGTGCTGCCCTAATGTGATACTTTATGAAAAGAGTTCATTTGAACCAGATCTAATCCAATTGAGATTCAAAGAAAGTGAGAAGGAAGATGCTGTGAATAAAGTGGATTTTGGACCAATCCAGATTTTTCCTCATCCACTGCCACAGAACTAGAGCTCTCTTGTGGATATTGAGAGTCTTGACACTGATGCTTCAAACTGAAAGAAAGATGCCATTCTGAACCCCTTTCCATTTAGATTGTCTCAGTTTCAGTATTAATCTAGGATGCTCAGGATGCAGAAGTTTCCCCACCTCTGTGTTATACCCATGATCTCTCCCCAACTTACAAAGTTAGAGACAAAAGAGATGCTCACAGTCTACTTATCAATGACTGCCCTACTCCTGATTCTTAACAGATTTTCTGCTTTCTCTTGATTTTCACTCATTGTATAAAACACACTGTATCAGTAACAAAAGGCATGAGATCCTCTAACTCGAGAATAGTTGTTTTCTTTCTTGCCCATTTATTTTTTTTAGAGTTGGCTCATAGTTTTCCAATCTGTGCTTCAGATATGGTGACCACCTTGGTTTCTGAACACCCCTTGGTTATTTCACTACATCAAGTGCTTGATTTAACCAAGGAGAGATGGTGTGTGTGTGTGTGTGTGTGTGTGTGTGTGAGATGGTGAGGGAAAGAGTTGGGGGGCAGGTGGGAAAGGCAGGGGGAGAAGAAAGAGAGAGATCAAGAGAGACAAAGGAGGATTAAGTGTGAATAGAAACATGGATACAGGATGATTTATCAATGCAGAAAATATTCCTCAAAACTGCTGTCATATATTCTGACTCAAAGTGACCTTTTAGGAAGTTTCCCCCAAATACACATTTATGAAGGTATAGTAAATATTATTAAGATATTGAGAAACTGGAAACAGCCAAGTGTCTAGGAATAGAAGCCAGACTAAATAAACCAAGGTACACGTATAAAGCAGATTATTATGCATAAAAAGCCATATGATAGAAGATGACAATGACATATTTGTGATCATTTTTTATGACAGATGCAGTCATGGCCACAGTCCCATCCCCAGGTTTAATTTATGACTCAGGTTGCACTGAATAACCAACAAGGCTGAAGATTTTCAGTTGCTACTACTGGAAGTATCATGGGCTCTGTATAAGGAGTGTACTACAGCATAAGCCCTCCTCATTTTGTTAAAAATGCATGTGTGGAGAGACTTACAGTTGCTGGGTGGGGGGAGAGTGGGGGAGGGAATAGTTGGGGAGTTGGGGATGGACACGCACGCTGCTATATTGGATATGGATAACCAACAAGGACGTACTGCACAGTGCAGGGAACTCTGCTCAAAGTTATGTGGCAGCCTGCAAGGGAAGGGAGCTGGGGGAGATGGATACGTGTATATGTATGGCTGAATCCCTCTGCTGTCGGCCTGAAACTATCACAACATTGTTAACTGGCTAATATAAGGTAAAAAAGTTCAAAAAGATTTCAGTTCAGTTGCTCAGTTGTTTCTGACTCTTTGCGACCCCATGGACTGCAGCATGCCTGGCCTCCCTGCTCAACATTCAAAAAACTAAGATCATGGCATCTGGTCCCATTGCTTCATGGCAAATAGATGGGGAAACAAAAGGATAATATGAGTGGAATAAAGGGAAAAACATCTCCACCAAAATGTTCACAGAATCTACTTCTCGTTGCTTTAGGAATGCTGTGTCCCTAACCTATCATTTTCTCTTCTGTTGGTTAAATAGCATAAATAGTTAAAATTTTTTCCATTTATGCTTTCCTGCATTTCTTCCTATTTTCTACAGTCCACATAATTCTTCTAGTTAGTGAAAACCACAGTATTCTTGAAATAATTAATGTCAATGGCTATATATAGTTTTAGAAACATTCATCTAACACAAAAGAAATTTCTTGAACGTAGGTGCCTTTCTTTGCAACTGTCACCAGACACACAAGTGCAGAAAAACGAACGTGCAAGTCCCTGTAATGATTTTCTGTGAACAGGAGACAAAGCCTCTCAGGACCAAGGACGTTAATCACCAAGTGGCAACTTCATCCAAGGGCTCTGCAGTAATTTTGTCATTATCGGGCTGGTGGTAGAAGCAGCAAGAAGCTGAGTTTCTGCCTTAGTGAACTACATGGGTGACTTATCACATCAGGAGGATATCAGGGAGAGATAAGATGGGAGTGTGTATGTGCGTCTTTTTGTGTGTGCCCTTGTGTGTTTGATTCAGCAGATAATTCCTAGACCTACAGAACTTGGCCTCCAAATGAGGACGATGTTCAGTAATGGTGAAAGTTGATGAAGATACCTCAAAACCTCTCAAGAGGAGAACAATAGGCTGGCTAAAAATTTAGACTTTCTTTTTTTTAAATGAAAATAAGAAAATGGAATGTTCCCATCTAATTTCTCCCTAAAGTTGCATCCAACTTCCAGTTTTGTCTCTATTATGGAGCTATGTGCAAAGAAGGTTTTCTCAATGAAGGCTGATCTATTTATCAAACGACCTGTCTACCTCTCTGGAATTCCATATGGAATCTCAGTAACTAAAACTAAGAGTGGGACAAGTATAATCTTGATGTCCTAACAGAATGAGTTTTGATGTATCTGTATAAGAAATATAGTCATTACTGTTACGTCAAGGATATTTCCATATCACCCTGAAAAACAGCTATGAATGAAAATTCTTCCAGATCTATTTCAATCAAGTAAGAAACATATTGGCACTAGTAGCACTGGTGTACAGTTGATTCAAGATGCCACTCTGAGGCTGGGGGGTTCAAGAGGGAGGGGACATATGTATACCTAATGCCGATACATGTTGATGTCTGGCAAAAACCATCACAATACTGTAAAGTAACTATCCTCTAATAAAAAATATATAAAAAAGACCACACTCTGGGAGTATGAACCATTTCCTCCACCACAGTCTTATCTGTCATAGTCACATCTTAATAAGTATCATAACTTCTGGTAAAGGCAGATCAGAAAGAACATCAGTTCAGAACTGGAATTCTAAATACATACAATGCGACTATATGTTGGTCTTAAATTTACTACTAAAAGTACTAGATCAGACTGACAAATACATCAACACAATTTATTTTCCCCCAGATTTTAGTTCCTAAGAAGAATGACGGCCAAACAGATACTAAAACATCATTTATTTCTCTATTGCGGTAATTATCACCACCTCACAAAAGAAGGTTCCCATACCTTAACTTTACAGAGCGTCAGTGACTTGATGAGTTCAGTCTCAGACATACTAACAAGTCAGAAAGATGAAGTTTCAGCACCAGACACAGAAGTTAGAAACAAATTCAGAAACAAACAAAATGGGGTAGAGAATCAACTGTGAAAGTTTGGATTGCAAACAGAGAAGTAAAGAGAACCCAGAGTGTATACAACACTATCAAGAAGAAGTTCCTCAGCAGGGCCATTTCTGAGTTGCAGGATGACTCCAGAACAGCCCCCACCCTCTGTCCCTTTCTTTCCACTCCTTTGAGGCACACGCTTCAGCAAACACTGCTTCAAACACATCACTGCGGTTCACCTAGATTGTCAAGTTAAGTGCTTCTGGAGATAGTCAGCCAGGTACCAGTCAGGAAGTTGGTCCCTTCCTGTGTATCCCATATCTGATAAGAAAGACAGCCCCCTCTCCTGAAACCCCTGGCTGCTATATCACTCAGGGCACCCGGGGAGCCACTGACAACCACCATATCCACCAGCGAGCTGCTCTGGAGGCCAGGTGACTTACAGGCAATTGAAGATATTTATATTGCCCTCTGTGTTCTCTGAGTTAGTTTACAACTCTTTACTGTTTTACAATCTGTTTTATTCCTTGACTCATTCTCAGTATTATTCAGAGAGGGATGATTTGATTTGATGCCCTATCTCTTCACATAGCCCCTCAAACCAGCAGAGAAAAAAAATGAAGACACATTTGAGTATAATGTAACCTATCAAGTTCCTTCTCCTTACAGATCAGTCTTCAGAGAAAGTGAAGACTCCTGAAAGCAGTAAAAGCGTGAGACCTCTACAATTCCCTTTAATTCAACCATCTCAGCAAACTTTTCTTTATGACCAAGCTAATGAAGACACATTATTTACTATATGCTTCTTCTAATCCCAGTCCAATGCCTAATGCTTTATAGGGTATATCTTGTTCATGCCTTGCAACATTATGAAGTACTTCTTCTAACAAAGCCCCCCTTTTTCATATGAAGACACTGAAGCATATTTGTCCAAGGTCAGTGGGCTCTTTAGTAGCAGATCTAGGTTTGAATTTCAGGTCTGTCAAAAATCAAACAAACAAAAACAGTGCTTATGACTCCTCAGTTATTTTCCTTCCCACGGCCTGTGCTGGTTGTAGACTCAGATGCCTGACAGCTAATTTCCGTGAATGGAGCAGGCTGGGGAGGCACTGTGGCAGCCTGGAGTCTCAGCATGATGCGCAGGAGTGTCACCCACCCCACTCTGCTAGCTGTGGCCAGGGGATCAGAATTTTCAAGGAAGATGGAAATATGGATATTATGAAATCATCTGATTTGGGGACTTTCCTGGTGGTCCAGTGGCTAATACTCTGAGCTCCCATTGCAGGGGCCCAGGTTTATCCCTGGTCAGGGAGCTAGATTCCACATGCTACAAAACTAAGACCTGGAGCAGCCAAATGAATAAATAAATAAATATCCATGCCTGAAGAATCCCAAGGACAGAGGAGCCTGGTGGGCTACAGTCCACAGGGTCACAAACAGTTGGACAATACTAAGGCAACTTAGCGTGTACAAACACGCCTTCAAAAAATCATCTGAGTTTTAAGTGTTGGTAACTTATTTAAAACATTTAAACAGTGGGCCAAACCTATACTCGCCAATGAATGCCATCTTTAGGCGGAGCGCAGCTTATGGGGCACTAGTTTCCAATCCTTGTATTTTTCCTTCTTAAAGTTCAAACCTTGACTGGTGTGGTAATAACATTCTGCTTCAAAAACACAAATTATCTCTGACCCAAGCATCACATCTCTTTCTTCCTCGAGCCACTGTGTCAGGTGCAGAGGGGCTAACTCTTTTTGCCATCTCTGCTCTGGAAGGCAGCATTAAAACTGAGCAGACTTGGTGGAAAGCTGCTTTTCCAGCTGGTGGTGGGAATTTGTCTCTCTCCCCTCCAGACTCTTGTGTCAACATCTCTGGAGTTGCCTCCAGCTTTCTCCTGCAGTTCGGCTACATGCTGGCTTCCTCTGAGTCTAGCTAGATTTTGTGTCTTGGAGGAAAAAAGAGAAAAAAATGCTTCTGAAACTTTAAAAAATACAGTTCAGCTTCAATTTTCACAGGCAATGGTAAATTACACACAGTAACCATTTTTTCTCCTTAGCTCACCCCGGTTAAAACAAATCATTGTTCTCCAAAGTAGGGAGGTGGAGTTTGGGCAGATAATTAGCATTAGGTAATTTGGAAAAGCAAAGTGTTAGTCACTCAGTCATGTCTGACACTTGGTGGCCCCGTAGACTATAACCCACCAGGATCCTCTGTCCATGGGATTCTCCAGGCAAGAGTACTGGAGTTGGTTGCCATTTCCTTCTCCACGGGAGCTTCCTGACTCAGGGATCAAACCTGGGTCTCCTGCACTGCAAGCAGATTCTTTACCATCTGAGCCACCAGGGTAGCTAAGCCCTTTAATTAGTTCACTGATTTGTTTATTGGAGTATAGTTGCTTTACAATGTTGTGCTAGTTCGGGTGACAGTAAGCAAAGTGAATCGGCTATGCATATACATATATCCACTCTTTTTTAGATTACCTTTCCATTCAGGTCACCACAGAGCACTGAGTAGAGTTCTCTGTGCTATACAGTAAGTTCTCATTAATTATCCATTTGATGCATAGCATCAAGCCCTTAAAAATCTGTGGTGAAGGATTTTCTTGAAAGACAGTCCTTTGCTTTACGACGAGATGCCCTGCAATAACAGGAGCAAGTCTCTCTGCTCTGGGGTTTAAGCTCCCACAAACCATGGCATTCATTCATCCTCCTGAGTTTCTCCCTGAGACCTTAGCATCAGAAAATGCATCTCACTTATTGTTGTACCCCCGGCACTTGGCTAAAACATTAATGTTTGCTGAATAAATGAATAAAATGAAAGGACGACTCAGGACCAAGATAACATCTTTGCCGTGATTTATTCATTCAAATATGTTGCCGTGAGTTCAGGTCCCCAGGGAGCTGGCTAAAGGAAAGAAAGGTGGCCACTGTTAGATCAATAGGAGACTTCTGTTTTGCTGTATAGGGTGGAAGCTGAGGGCAACAGCTGATTTTCTCAGGACAAAGGAAGGGAAAAGAGAATTTCAGAGGGGATGTGAGGGTGAAGAGGAAGGAAAAAATACCCGAAACTTGGGGGCAAGTGGGTAAGTCACGGGACAGAGGAAAGAGGCAGTGGGCTGTGTGATGCAACCCTCCCCCAAATCTCTCCATAAAACTTTCAGTAAAACAGTCATGTCATTAGCGATTTTGGAGTCAAGTAACTGTCTGTATTATAAGCATATCTAGCACACACGGTCAATGTGGAAAACAAATATAAATACAACAAAGTCCCTTCCTTGGAGGAGCAAATAGTCTAGGGTAAAACAGCCATGAGAAACTGTCCAAAGATACAAAACACTAATGATTTATGCAAAGACATTGACTGTGCATTTACTGTGTGTGCCAGGCATGTGCTGGGGCCTGGTGATGTGGAAGCAAAGGAGACAGTCAACTCCTGCCCACAGGAGAAAGAGGCAATAAACCTAAGGGACGGGGCAAAATCAGTAAGGAGGGCTTTAAATGAAAGCCCATTATATCATATGAAAATGATATAATGATAAATGGGATTCAACATCAACTATGTGGTCAGGATTGGCCTTGATGAATGGGGGTGACAACTGAGCTGAGACCAGAAGGATGGGAAGTCACTGTAAGGAGATCTGTGGATAAAGCTTTCTAAGAAGAGGGAAGAGCTGCATACACATGGACCAAAGCAACTGAGGTACTAGGCAAGTGATGGGGAGGAGAGTATAGAGGATGATCAGAGAGGCAGGCAAGGCCCAGATTACCAGACAAAGTTACTAGGTCTGCAAGGATAATGGATGGACTTGCCCAGACTCAGAGATTTGACTGAAAGATGCGAAAGTAAAATGTAATCACAACACAAGGGCCTTGGCATGCCCCATCTCTGGGGGGATGTTCTCAAAACACTGGCCCTCCAGGGGGCAGGAAATAATGTAGTCTAGTTAATTGCCCTTGGGGACTGCTCTGTGTATGAATGTAAAACTAGGGATTATCCAGCCCTAGATGCAAATGAAAAGGGCACAGTGGGTCACTGGTTTTCCAGAAGACTCTCCTCACTCGAGGTAGAAGTGAGAAGGCCAATTACTCTCATTTCTGTGGAAAGAAACCAGGAGAGGAGAAACACCCAGAGAATTGTGCTTTGGATTGGCTTGCAAATCATAACAACCACCCCAAAATAAAGAGAACAGGAAAAAAAAAAAAAAGCCCCTTTACTCTTGGGACCTTAAGTGATTAGAAAGAGTTGTTATTTGGCTGATTTTCACACTTCATTAGCATATGCATAATTTAACAAGGGAACATGCTGGGGGCTGGCACGGGTGAGGGTGGTTCTCCATACCCATGGACTAGAATCTGGGGCAGCAGCACTGGGAGGGCTTAATTATGCCAGCAAGGCAACGGAGATCAGCCTGCGAAGGGGGATGAGCACACGATGTGCGACAAGCACGGGGAGTCTGTTTTCATCCACGTGTACCTCTGCACTGAGCCATGTCCGAATATTCCCCCCAACAACACCCTGGATCAGACAGCCACATTTTCTTCTCCAAAGATGTGGCCAATGCCCAAAAGAAAAAAGGACTAGGTTATGACTGTTCACAGCATATTGTACTTGGCACTGAAGAGAAGCAGGATGTAGAATATTGCTTTAGGGCTAAATAAAATGGACACTAGGAGAAGGGTCAGGACTTCAAATTTTAATCCTCAATTTCCTGATTAGATCCACAAGCAGAACAGCAAAGGGAAAAATACCTTTGGAGTGAAATCGCATAGGCCTTTTTGAAAAAAATTGGCAGGGAATTCTACAATTTTCATGCCGTATCTCACATTATCACCACCGCACTTGATGTCATATAACATTAAAATTATGTCCATATCAACATATCTTGGTTCATTGGTCTATTCTGAGATGATTTACAGGTCTTTTTCTGCTTCTTGCGCCTTTTCAGCATCAACCTCTCCTCTCTTAAGAAAATATTAATTTTATCTCAGTCTAAGCTGCTGTGTGTGGTGTTTGCGTGTCTTTAAGGCCCGAACTGAGCTAACTGGCATAGTCTATCCCCTTCTCGATAATGAGTGGGTCAGGCCTAAAAAAATATATATAATCCAACTTGAACCAGTGAGGGTTAGGTCCAGACTTCTGTTGCTACACTGAGAAGATTCTAACATATTACTTTCCCTTCCTTGACGCCAACCCCTCATAGCTCTCCAAACATGTCAAACATTTTCATACCTCTGTGCTTTTGCAGATGCTATTCCACTTCTTAAATGAATGAGGAAATCCATCAGTTCTTCCATATGTTATTTTGGCTTGAATCCCCCAAACCTTATGCTATCATATTTTACTTAATAAGCATGCACTCACTATATCATACCATTGGTTGTTTCTGTTAGGGGAAGCACACTGACTTAAACCACCCACCCTGGCCAGGCACCATAGTAACCATTTACATCAGTTGTTTTACAACAGGAGGTCCTGCTAAGGAACATGGAACTACCACCAACCGGAAGAGTTTGGGCAAGGTCAAAAGGAGATACCACATGTCCAACCACCTCCCAGAATCCTTCTCTTTGGCATCCATCTTGGCTGAACAAGGCGTGCACCACCACAAAGGACTCTGAGTCAGAATGATCGGCTAAAGACAACCCGGAAACTAATCCCATCACCATAAAACCCGAGACTGCAAGCCATGTGGCAGAGCTGTTCTCCTGGGTTCCCTTACCCTACTGCTCTCCACCCGGGCGCCCTTTCCTGCTTTATCAGCACATGCATCTCCTCGGACAATTCATTTCCGAATGTTAGACAAGAGCCCAGTTTTGGGCCCTGGAAGGGGTCCCCCTTCCTGCAACATTTCCACAACAACTATTCTCTCCTTCTTCTGTCAACAATCAGTTCTTTTTCCTTTCTCGTGCTCGTGTGGCATGAGAGTTAGACCCTACTGGGCTTATGTCCATTAGGTATTCCATCTCACTGAGTACAGGGAATAGACATAGGGATAGTGGTACAGAATCCAAACAGACCTAATGATATGTAAGGAGATGTTTCCTAAGGATTTAAGGTGATGTGAAGCCTTGCACTCTGACAGCCAATTTTCTACCACAAATGGAGAGCCTGGAACCGCTGCTGGGTCTACACAAAAAGCAGAGCGGAGAAATTAGCATTAGAAATTAGCTGAGCTCTGGATCAAGCCTTACCTGAAGCTATTTTTTTAAAAAACTTCTAAATTTATGTGTGCCAAAATCTTGATTAAGCAAAATTTCAGAAGGATTTTTTCAGCCCTTCAACCAAAAGATTTCTGACCAATAGAGTGACAAAAAATGTCAAACAGCTCGAGAGCCAATATAGAAATCTGTGAGAAGCTAAATTATATTCTAAGTCAACTCCAAATTGCTCATGTATTCATCCACTCAAGAAATATCTGAACACTTATTATATGCCAGGTACTGTTCAAGGACATTGGAGGTTATAGCAATTAACAACAATTTTTTTTAAAAGCACAGATTTTAGTGTGGGGGGATATATAATAAACAATAACAATGATAATATGATAAAGTATATTGTATATTAGAAGATTATTATGAGAAAAAAAATAGGATCGTTTAAGGCAGATCAGAAAAGCCAAAGGTGGAAGGGGATTTCAACTTCAAATAATTAGTCAATATAGAAAGAAAAAATATATATAAGAAAGAAGGCTGAGAACCAAAGAATAGATTCTTTTGAACTGCAGTGCTGGAGAATACTCTTGACAGTCTCCGGGACAGCAAGGAGATCAAACCAGTCAATCCTAAAGGAAATCAATCTTGAATATTCATTGGAAGGACTGATGTTGAAGCTGAAGCTCCAATACTTTGGCCACCTGATGCAAAGAGCTGACTCACCAGAAAAGACTCTGATGCTGGGAAAGATTGAGGGCAAGAGGAGATGGGGGCAACAGAGGATGAGATGGTAGGATGGCATTGTTGACTCAATGGATATGAGCAAACTCCAGGAGACAGTAAAGGACAGGGAAGGCTGACGTGCTGCAGTCCATGGGGTCCCAAAGAGTAGGACATGACTGAGTAACTGAACAATAAGTCAATATGGGCTTCACTGAAAGGACAATACTTGAATCAAGACTTGAGGAAGTGAAGACATTGGCTGTGCAGATATCAGGGAGAAGAGCAGTCCAGGCAGAAAAAACAGCAAGAGCTAGGGCCCTGGGGACTGGTGAATTCAAGTAGCAGCAAGAAGGCTGTGGAGCAGGGAGAAAGCAACAAGAGTGAACTCAGGGAGGAAACTGAAGTCCCACCATAAGGACCCTTTCTCACTGAGTAAGATGGAGAGTCACTGAAGATTTTGAACAGAGGAATGACATGATCAAACCTAAATTCTTACAAGAATCAGTCTGGCTACTGTGTAGAGAAGAGACTTGGGGCTCAGAGGAAAAGGTGGAAGCAAGGTATTGTTGCAATGATGCCTGTGAGATAGCAGCTTGGATCAGTAGGATAGCAGTAGAAGTGGTGAAAAAGAGATTTGGTTTCGAATAGATTTGAAAGAGCTAATAGGATTTCCTGATGCATTATATGTGGGATGTGAGTCAATGATGACCCCTAAGGTTTCTGGCTTGAGAAACTTAGAAGAATACAGTTGCTATCAACAGAGAAAGCTGCAGGTAGAAAAAGATTGTTCAAAAATGATCAGCATCTCACAGTTTGAAGTCTGTGATGTTTTACTGAACATGAAAGCAGGTCTTCTTTGGAGACCTGAAGAAGCTGGATATATAAGTCTGGAGTTCAGGAGAGAGGAATGAACTAAAGACCTGAACTTGGGAGTAGTCAGCATTTAAACAGTGTTTCAAGTTACAAAGTGAAACGAAATAATGAAGAGAGTAATTGTAGATGAGAAGAGAGGATTTAAGGTCTTAATTCATTAAATTAACCCACTCATTTAATACCCATGATAACCTTATAAATTCAGTAATTATTACTCTCCTCATTTTATAGGAAATGAAGAAATCAAAGCTTAAAGAAGTTAAGATAACATAGCCACTTGGCCAAGAACACACTGTGTATAAACACGTATGCTGTCAAGTTGGGACTGAAACCCAGGAAGTCCACCTCCAGAGTCTGTGCTCCCAACTATTACTCAATATTGCCACCTGTTCTCAAATGGAATTGTTTAATTGACTGATAGATGTTTAGGATTAGTGATAAAAACAGTGTACAGGACCTAAGAACGGCCAACTAAGCTAAAATAATTTGGTTTTCTGCCCCTGGAGCTAGACTGGGCTACAAACACAGTGCTAAGACCAAAGACAAGAGCTGAAGTTATTGTATCCAAACACAGGAAAATTTGTTTTCTCAGTGGTTCCCATACTTAGTATATATCAGCTTCACTTGGATCCTGCTAAAAGATGCAGGTTTCTAGATGACCATCCTAGATGCTGATTTAATAGATGCTGAACAGACCTTGGGAATAGCATTTTGATATGTGTCTCAGGAAATTCTCAACACCTACTTAAGAAGCACTACCATAGGAAATCTGCTTTGGCTTACCTCTGTCCTTTAGCTTTCTCCCAAAAAGGACCATTAGAATTGGACTTTAATTCAACTTGGCTCCACAAATGGGGCTGGGGCGAAAGGAAGATATCTGTATATAGCTAACGACTACAGCTTAGCTTAGAGAAACAATTTGATATGCTTCATAAAAACTGTCAGTCTTCTTTTGCTGACTAGCAAGCAACTCCTAGTTGTTGTTGTTGTTTAGTCATTCAGTCGTATATGACTCTTTGCAAACCCAATGACTATAGCCTGCCAGGCTCCTCTGTCCGTGGCATTTCCCAGGCAAGAATACTGGAGTGGGTTGCTATTTTCCTTCTCCAGGGGATCTTCACAACCCAGGGATCGAACCCGACTCTCCTGTACTGGCAGGCAGCTTCTTTACCACTGAGCCCTGGGCAGCCCAAAGCAACTCCTTGCTTGAACTAAAATTAATCTTAGTCTTTATTATTTGTATTAGTAAATAAAATTGGTGCTTGAACTTTGCACAGCAAATGGTGGCTTTTTACTAAATGCTCACTGAGAAGACAAGATATGTGAGAAATTTATGTCCTACACTTTTAGTAGTGACCCAAGCTTAACTGGATACCTTCACCCAGTGACAGTCGCAATCAAAGTGTAATAGCATTTAAGTTAATCTAATAAGTGACTATCCTTTATTTTAAAAATGCTAAAGCAGAGCTATAAGCAGAGTGGGTTAGTGTGAACGTCCACTTCCTTTTTTAGTTTTCATGAAATAGACAAGTACAGAGCTTCTCAGAAATGTACATAATTCCAATAACTCAGCAGTTGAGTAAGCCCAGAAAAACATGAGGAAAATAGCTAATATTTGTTCCCAATTTGGTCAGACTCTAGAGGTAATTGCACAAATGATTTCCTCCAATACCAAATGCCATTGCCAAATGTTTGCACATCATATTGCTTTCTGTTTCTACTTAGGGTTTGGAAAACAGTCCTTACAAATTGTCTCTATTTTAGGGATGTGAATAATCACCATATTAATATAGTGGAGTTTAATTTTAATTTCAGATTTTTTTTTCAGAGCCACTGACTCATCCAATTTATTAGTTTCATTGGGAGGCTATGAAATGGATTTGAACAAATTTCTAAAGCAGGACAATCAAGACAACGGACAGTAATTTCTGCCCCTCTCTCCCCTCCATATTTTTGTATAAATGAAAACATGGAGGCAAGAAGGAATAATTTCTCATTCCTATCCAACTGTCCATCAGCAATTCAATCTTTTAACCCTGCTGTATTTAACATTGTGTAGCAGTACAGTATAATGATGAAGATCAGGGACTCTCAGTTTCGTGGCCTTGAGTATTGATAAGAAACGGATATATTCTTCATCCATAGATGTGGCTAGGGAAAGTATCAGGATTCTTAGGAAGATTAGATGGGACAGCATACATAAAATTCCTAGTGTAGTAGTGTCTGGCATACCATAAATGCTCTGCCATCATTGGTGATTATCCTTTTTTATCAACACACATGCTCTGGGTATAAACATGCGCACAGGTGAGCCCTACTTTCGGCCACTTTGCATTTCAGTATTGCACGCAGCTGCCCAGTTCCTGCCTGATAAGCATTTCTGCTTCACCTCTCCCCCTGTAGCCATTCCCTCGGTGATTTTTGCTGCTGACTCAAATGGTGCTACACCATGGGATGAGAACACCCACACGAGAGTGGCACTGCAGGGATCTGACATCTGAGAGGATTTCAAAATGCAGTGGCATCATCTCATGCAGAAATGAAAAAAAAGGGCATCTTCATGATAGGTCCACATGTACTAGTTAAAGGAGGGCATTCAGGCGATCTGCTCCCATGCTTCCAAGTCTATATACATAACTGCCTGACAGTCAACTGATTATAAAAGCATGGAGTGAGCAGAACTTGAAATCACCCACCTGCCTTCACCACGGCAATGCAATTTTTATTAAGGAACAGGTATGGGTGATGAGGAGACAGAAAGCCACTTCCCTGGCATCTGACTGCCTTGGTAGCTGCAAATGGCAGATAATTCTTTTTCTTTCCATTTACACTCCTGGAGGGCTTCCTATGTGCCAAACACAAGCAGGGGGAAACAAGATAATAAGACACGATCCCTGAAGTCAAAGTGACAATAACCCATGGGAGACACTATTTCTCTAACAAAAGAGCAGCAAAGGACCTGGCCCATAGCCGATGCTTAATTAAGATTTGCTGTTTGGGCAGTCCCGTATACAAACAAGGGTAGAAAATAAAACGGACCAAGCTTAGCAAGCGCCTGTTGGTGGCTACCATTGCCAGAAGGCATTCTTTGCCTAAATCTGGCCAGAAAGCCCAAGCTTTTACCCAGACCATCGAATCTTGGTAAGTCCATATACCTGTGCTTACTGCCATTATTCAAGGTCTTCTCCTGGTCTCCTGAGGAGAAGACAGTGACTTGAAATGGAACCACTGGCAACGGGAAGAATCAGTCTGACGTCGCCAGTCCAAGTGCCCATACTGGAGGAAATCCCCCTTTCAAGGTGGAACAGGAAATCAGCTCAACTCTTCTGAACATTTTGGGAGTTGATACATTGTTAGCTCTTGACATCCTTGCTGTGTCCTAACAGCACGGGGATGATCCACCACGATCATGCAATAACAAGCACTGTCCTATTGCAGTCAACAGAATAAAGGGCTCTGAGGTACATCCGCATGGGCTCTCATTCGTAATGTGAACACAATGATGCTTTAAAGGCTTTCAGGACGCTTATAACTTGATGCACCATCTGTGGATTCTTGTCATCACATAAAGCAAATAATTGCTGTTTAAAATATCCATGCCACTATTGCTAATTTTTTCATTTCCACAAGCTACCCCACTAACCACCTCTGGGTATTTACACAGTTGATTTAATTATTCTGTAGCTTTGTGTGTACTGAACATTATATAGGGGGGGAAATCCATGCATGCTGAACTAAAACCAGCCCTCTTTGCTTTGTTTCTTTTCTCTATTTTTAGCAGGAGGACAATAACCCCTGTCTTTCTGGCCCCTGGAGGGATTAACGTTCATAAGAGCTGTAAAGCTGAAAGAAGCTGCCTCTGTGCTGAGTATGATATAACAAGATATATTTGTAACCACGTGCTGAAAGAGAACTGTCTGCTGGGCATCTCCCACTACCAGCCTGTTCCTGTCTTCAAATGGTATTTACCAAACACGCAGCAACTGTCTCGTGAGCTCTAAATTAATGGGGGGACTCCTGAGAACCTAATTTTAACACATTATCCTCCTCTTTGTTATCTGTATTTGTTTGCTTCAAAGCCTGACACTTTAATTGGCACTGCAGACTCCAACGCACAACTGCAATTTTCATTTTGAAAGTTTAGAGCACTGCTGCCTGAAGATGCCTGGGTTGAGCTACTGGAGCTCACAGATTGGTAGGGAACCGTGTGTCCACAAGTGCCCGGAAATGCCATGGGTATGGGAGAAAACCGGAGCCTGTCTCAGGGCGGCCGTGAAAGGAACGCACGTGCCATTAATCTTCTCTCAGAGTCACCCTTAGTAACTACTCCCTTCCTGACAGGCATTTGTCTTATTTTTAGTGTCCTTCTCAGGAGCTGTCTGTTTTAACCCCCTGTGTCTTCCGGGGCTTGCCGAGTCTGGTTTTGATCCTCTAATTGGGTTTTCCCCTTCAATCCTTTTTGATTCCCCCAGAACGAAAATTGACCCATGCTTTGCCGATGTTATCCCGACTTTTTTCGCTCCGTCATCTCATTTTGCTTGTTTTTCATCTTCCAGTGAGACTTAACCTCCCTTTTCCCCAACATGTCATGGGGGAGATTTGTCAAGTCTCTCAAACCCTGGCTTCCCTGACCTTCCCCAGTGAAGTGCTTCCCAGGGGTAATTTATTCCTCTGATCCTCAAGTTCCACAATCCTTGGTTTGGATCTTCCCTATAACATGTTCTATGCTGATTCATATCCATGAGTTTCTTATTGCTAAAGATATGCCAGAGAATAGACTTCCCTGTTACAGAGGATAATGCAGGGGGCATGGGTTTGATCCCTGATCTGGGAAGATCCCACATGCCAAGGGGCAACCGAGCCCATTCCCCACAACTACTGAGCCCGCAGCCTAGAGCCCACCTGTCACAACTACTGAAGGATGCATCTAGAAACCTCTACGGTGAGAAGCCCACAGACCACAGCTGGAGAGTTGCTCCAGCTTGCTGCAGCTAGGGAAAGCCTGTGTGCAGCAAAGAAGACCCAGTGCGACCAGAAATAAATCAACAAATAAAAATTATATATATATAAAACATATGCCAGAGGATCCGTGTTCGCATGCCATAAACACTCCGCAGAGTACTGCAGCAAGCAGGTGCTCAGGAAATATTCTGGGACAAATGGATGCCTTGTGGCTCAGATGGAAAAGAATCTGCCTGCAATGTGGGAGACCTGAGTTTGATCCCTGAGTTGGGAAGATCCTCTGGAGAAGGGAAAGGCTATTCACTCCAGTATTCTTGCCTGGGAAGTCCCATGGACTATATAGTCCATGCATGGGGTCGCAAAGAGTCTGACAGGACTGAACAACTTTCCCTTTTTAAATTGCCATCAGTATTGAAAAACAAAGTCCTACTAATGTTAAAATCAACACCTAGCACAGCTAATCATGTGTAAGTACTAAGAAAAAATACAAAAAGTAACAACAATTAGGATCTAAGATTCACTGAGCACTTACCAATGTGTCAGACACATGGCTAGGTGCTTTGCTCGGGGTTTCCTCTTAGAACTCTCCCCATAACTTTATGAGGAAGGCATTAATATTATAGATGGGGAAATGCAGCTTTGAGAGTTCCTTTTCTCTGGGGCAGACAGCTAGCTAACAACTGGCCAATCTGGGATTCACGTTCAGGTCTGTTTGACTCCAGAGTTTGCTCTCTTTTCCACTTTATTGTGTTGTCTTCTTTTTCCTTGTGGGCCCATTTAGAAAGACCTATTAGGGTGAAAACCAAAGTGATTCTGCCTGAGACTTTATAAAACCTCGTATAGAAAAGGATAGGTGACGGACACACTGAACACTCAGAGGTGACTTTTCAATATCTGTAGGGAATGTCTGCTGATTTCTATTCCATGGCAGATGGAAAAAAAGCCAAGGCTCAAGGCAGTTTATCTAACTCTTCAGTTCTTAGGTAGAATAAAAATTTCTTCACTTAACAAGGAGGGGGCCAAGCTGGATTCTCATATCAAATCTTGTTACTTGGCAATGACCATACTTTTCCTGATCTTTGTCTTAGAGGTGACTTGCACCAGGCTAATTTAAATGTGAACACAGTGAAAATTTCAACCCAGAGAGAGTTTGAGAGAATGAGATTGGGGTGGTGGTAGTGGGGAGCTCTATTTACTTTTGGTTAAATGCCAGTACTGCAATAGTCCAAGGTCAATAAAAGAAGTGTGAAACCAATTAGGGTTTCTCACCTTCTGGCTGCTTAAGGCTAGGCATATTGCATACCCGAAATACATGATTTTGCAAGGGAGTATTTCTGGGCTACAGTCATGCTACAGAATGGCATGGTGCCAACCTCGCCTGGGACAACACATGTCTACTTTTCAGTCTTGGGTTAAAAGTGCTGTAACCCAGAAGAACAGAGGGGAACAAAAGAGATACAGCAAGAATGTGAATGAAGCATGAATCACAGAGGAGATTACCACCAAAAGCTTAAAAAAAAACAAACTCTGCCAAAGCTCTATAGCTCTCTGCTAATGACTATCACTGTAATTTCTGCATATTTTAACAGATGTTCTGTTTATAAAACTGCAAACGGATTTAGGGGTTATGAATAAAGCCAGGAGGCCCTGGAGATGTTTCTTTGTATGATTAACTGACCACAGGCCATTTGTTTTACAACAAAGATGCTCAATGATCCATGGGCCATGATTTATACCAGCCTATGTATACTAATGGCTGATGTCTCCATGGTACTTCTCATTAGCAGTTGAAGAGGGATTGGAGGAAAACAGATTATGGGAATAGCTCCCCATTGCTCAACATGCTAGTTCATTAGTGGGTGTGGAATCGATCCGAAAGAAAACTAAGATAATCATAAGCTGAAATTTGAAGTATAAATTATAACAATTAAGGAATTCAGTTCCAGGATGAAATATCGCTTTTCACAACCATAGCTGTACACACCTTGGTAAACTGGGAATAAGAGGAAGTTTTGTATATTCTGAATAAGAGATAAATTACATGAAAATTTCACTAACAATAAACATAATAATATTGCTGACTTGATTATTTAACTATGCATCAACATTCTACTGGGTGATTTACATAAATCATCTTGCTTTACAACTATATATCACAAGGAGCCCCACAAACCAAAACGAGGAAAACATCAAGGCTGAGGGCATCCCTAGCTACTGGCTACCTTTTTCCTTTCTCAAGGTTTCTCCCCTGTGTTCTTTCCACCAAATGAATTTCTTTACTTACTCCTATTCACTGCTGTCTTATTACCTCCAAACACCAACTTGATCTCATGGTTTTATTTCCTCTTAAACTTTCAAAGTTAAATACACTGGTGGTATGTTTCTGTCTAAATTTCCAAGAGAAGGGATCTGATAACCTCAACATTTATTTATTTATTTATTTTTGCTATTCAGTTCAGTTCAGTTGCTCACTCGTGTCCGACTCTTTGCGACCCCATGAATCGCAGCACACCAGGCCTCCCTCTCCATCACCAACTCCCAGAGTTCACTCAGACTCACATCCATCGAGTCAGTGATGCCATCCAGCCATCTCATCCTCTGTCATCCCCTTCTCCTCCTGTCACCAATCCCTCCCAGCATCAAAGTCTTTTCCAATGAGTCAACTCTTTGTATGAGGTGGCCAAAGTATTGGAGTTTCAGCTTTAGCATCATTCCTTCCAAAGAAATCCCAGGGCTGATCTCCTTCAGAATGGACTGGTTGGATCTCCTTGCAGTCCAAGGGACTCTCAAGAGTCTTCTCCAACACCACAGGTCAAAAGCATCAGTTCTTCGGCACTCAGCTTTCTTCACAGTCCGACTCTCACATCCATACATGACTACCGGAAAAACCATAGCCTTGACTAGACGGACCTTTGTTGGCAAAGTAACGTCTCTGCTTTTGAATATGCTGTCTAGGCTGCTCATAACTTTTCTTCCAAGGAGTAAGCGTCTTTTAATTTCATGGCTGCAGTCACAATCTGCAGTGATTTTGGAGCCCCAAAATATAAAGTCTGACACTGTTTCCACTGTTTCCCCATCTATTTCCCATGAAGTGATGAGACCGGATGCCATGATCTTCATTTTCTGAATGTTGAGCTTTAAGCCAACTTTTTCACTCTCCTCTTTCACTTTCATCAAGAGGCTTTTTAGCTCCTCTTCACTTTCTACCATAAGGGTGGTGTCATCTGCATATCTGAGGTTATTGATATTCCTCCCGGCAATCTTGATTCCAGTTTTTGTTTCTTCCAGTCCAGCGTTTCTCATGATGTACTCTGCATATAAGTTAAATACGCAGGGTGACAATATACAGCCTTGATGTACTCCTTTTCCTATTTGGAACCAGTCTGTTGTTCCATGTCCAGTTCTCACTGTTGCTTCCTGACCTGCATACAGGTTTCTCAAGAGGCAGGTCAGGTGGTCTGGTATTCCCATCTCTCTCAGAATTTTCCACAGTTTATTGTGATCCACACAGTCAAAGGCTTTGGCATAGTCAGGCCACATCAAAAGTCATAGCCAGCCTACTGATTGGTTGCTGTGTTGTCAGTCTTTCTCTTCTAGTCCAATCAGCTGTGGTTGGACAAGATGTAGATGACACAGGGCACCTAATAGAGCCCCTCTATTAACTCTTGGAGTAGAGATTGGCACAGGGTCATCAGATGGTGGGGAAAGGCATGGACCTTGGAGTTAGGCTATCTGCCTCTGCCTCTTACTAGCTTCAGGATCTCAGGCAGTCATGTTCCAAACCTGAGATTCAGTCACTCATCCATAAAATGGGAAATTTATAATTACCTATTTCATAAGGTTGTTATGAAAATGAAAGGGATGTACAGGGGCTTAGCACAGTGGTTGGTCCACATTTTATCAATGGTAGCTATTCTCATAATACTAGTAATATATTTTACAAATAGCAAAGTATAATTACAATATTAACTTCCTCCATGGTAAGCCTAAATTTGAAGATTACTAAGTGCTTCAAGGGGCACCTACTTAACCACACTGCAGTGTGAGAGAGGAGCAGCTCAGTGTGTCTATCATTCAAATTAACTAGGTACTTTTGATTTTATTGTACACAGACAAAAGCTAGTCCTCAACTCATTCTAAATGATGAGATTCTTTGTCTAACAGAGGCCAGGGGTTGGGGGTTGGGTGCTCCCAAACCTTCCTAAATGACACTCACAAATGCCTAGTGTTTCTTGGGGCTTATAGAGTAACATCTGGCTCCAGGAACTCACCCCAAATTTCTCATCCCCAGTCTCATGCTCCTTTTTCAGTCCTATTGAGAGTCCCGCTTTCCTAAACTGCTCTCTCTGGAATGTACCAGATCCTTCTGTTTGAAGTGTCTAGGTCAGCACCTAACATCTGGCATAGCTACTCCCAAAGTTGTTGGATAATTAAATTCTACCCAAGAACTCAACAGGGGGTGGTGGCAAATGAATACCTAAGGGCACTGCCTGGCTCTCCAAGTTTCATTTGAGTGCAAATTATCACTATCTGTATGTATTTGTGAGCACAAAAGAATTAGTAAGTGCTCCTGGAATATGATCTCTCTCTCGGTCCATCTGCTGCCAAAGTTCACATTAAGTACCAAATTCAAGGGAGGATAATGAGTTATGTGAAAATGAACTTGCATTTGGAATTTCAATATCCCCAGGTGATGCAAATAGGCACATATGAACTTGCTCAGAAAAATCCCAAGCTTTGGGACCTGAACATATGGTCCGAGTTATTTTGCCAGATGAGACATGGGATTTCCCACAAGTAGGGTTTTGTTGGCAGCTTGGTAAACAATTGTCCCTCAGCCTGGACGCTCCAAATAATGGCAGGGGTGGGACAGGGATGGATCAAGGTGTTTCTGCAAAGGACATTCTCATAAAAAAAGACACCAAATCTTCAAGCTATGCCCCAACGCTCAGCACCATAACTTGAGTTATGCAAGAGATTGGAACCCAAAGGACTTCTAGGGAACTGGAAGGAGTCCAATACTACTATTAGAATTGAGCCTCAGATAAATTTACTCCTGTCCTCACAACCAACATTAATAAGATGCTCCGGGAGCTAAAATCAGAACCATAAGGAGTGTTTATGCCGTGAAAGGGAGAATACACGAACCTAGCTTATTGCTCCCTTTGTATGATCCAAATGTTTACCCCATAGAACACATGCCCAACACTGTCGATTCCTCTAAATGCTTTACAGCTATTATTACTTAGCCTGAGTTAGAGCATTTTTAAAGTATTTATTAGCAGGCCAAATCCCCAGGCAATTTGTGATGCCAAATTTTCCTACACTGTGTATTCGTCAGTGCTGTGTACAACCCACCATTAGAGCAACGCAAGCCCAAGGAAAAGCCTTGTGCAGAAGGATGTTCCAATACAGGGCTGGCTTTTTATCAGCCTCATTTGTTAACTTTAGCACAACTGAGACACTTTAAAAGATAAAGGTCATTAATATTTCAACACATCATTAAAATTAAATTCAGAACTGAGAACACTTATAAGTGAGAATCCAACCAGTTTTAATTAGGCATTTAATAAAAATTCTCTATGTGAAGAGAAATACTCACTGAATAGTAAGGAAAGAAAACCACAATAGAATAAATGTTTGAAAAATGTTATATTCTAGGTAAGTCATACAACTTGAGTCATCATGAACAGATCTAGCAAATTAAGTTTCTCAAAACCCTGGGATATACATAGCTCCTGAAAATAAAAGGAAGGCTTAGCCTTGTCAGCCTGGGGTCATGGTAAGGAATATGAATGCCTATGTCTGGCACCCCTGTGTTGAAGCCTGCTACTTACAAACTATGCGATTTTCGGTTCAATACATATTTTTGTCAAGTGAACGACTGAATGAATGTTGCTTGGAAAGATAAGATCAGGTTCTGTTTAGAAGCAGCAAGAAGTCCCTTAGAAAGATTGGGATACAGGTAGGGCAGAGATTGGAAACTTTCTGAAATTGATTACATACTGAATAGTAAAACTCTTCAAACTGGAAGAAAAGGGGGCCAACAGAGTGATGGCAAAGTGTGGGCTTATGGCCTTGACAACAAATAAAAGCTGCTTGCTTGAGGAAAAGCATACTGTCCAGTGGTGCACACTCTGTGCTGGGCTCTGGAGGAGGAACGAGGGAGGCACCCTAGCGGGGGCTTTGTAACTAGAAGTGAAAGGAGTTCTAACATTAATTCGAAGAGGGGGCAACTTCTCTAGCTCCAAGAGTTGCTTTGGCCTTCAGGATAAAGCTAGTGGGGTCCCAAGACGGTAACATAAACAACAGCAACTCTCTTCCCTTAAGCTGTGGGGGTCGGATGTTATGGGCTGGGAAGGGATTAACTTTATTGCAAGGAGAGGGATTTAATTGCAGAGAGTGATTAGCCAAATGATTAGATCAATAGAATGCAGGTCAAACTGTGCTCAGAAAGATCCACAGCTCTTATTATATGGAAGGTTAAAGACTGGGAAACCATTTGGGGACTCTGAGTTATTTGAGCACGAGGTCACCTGGAGACTTTCCTATAAGACTACAGATGTATGCTTTA
This sequence comes from Capra hircus, assembly GCF_001704415.2. Taxonomy (NCBI): domain Eukaryota; kingdom Metazoa; phylum Chordata; class Mammalia; order Artiodactyla; family Bovidae; genus Capra; species Capra hircus. The sequence goes on along the minus strand of NC_030814.1, from coordinate 52,433,103 downwards.
CACAGCAAAGATGGCATGTTGACTCAAGGAACATTACCCCCACCCCTGGAACTGGAGAAAGCCAACAGAACAGCTGGGATCCTTGAGTGCTGATTTTTAAAGAGGGAAAAGAATCTTGCCTTGTCTAGTTCTTCATTCTCTAATTGCAGTAAAAAATCAATGGTTTTGAAAATGGAAAGCAGATCTTTCCCATTTAACCATGAAGATACTGGGGCAGAAGATGGAGTGGTGACATTATCTAATATACTAGTTTTTGCATGAGCTGAAGCCCTCCTATTCAATCAGATCTGTATTAGTATTAATCTTTAGAAAGAATTCACTGATAGCAATGGAACATGGTAAATCAGATATGTCTAAATGATGCCTCAGCCAAAAAAATGGATTGGTTTGAAAGTGTTATTTTATTTAAGGATACCTTACTATTTCACAAAGCATCCCAACAAATTGAGATTATGCATGAGGGGATGTGTCTCAGGGATATTTGCCAGCTCACCCAAGTTGGAAGCCCAAAATACATGGCTCCATCTGTGACCCAGACCTGATAGGCAGAGGCCACAAATCCATTCAATTATCAATAGCTCAACACATTCGAATTTCTAGTTCTTGACATTTATCTCTTAGAATCCAAATCATATGATGGCAAAGACCTAGAAAACTGACCCTACCATGGGCACTGAAGCAGAGAGAGATAATAGGGAGATAAAGGCCAAATCTTACAGAATTCTCTAGGGGAACTGCAGGTACCACTTCACTCATCTTAACAACACAAGTGTGAAATGAGGTGGATGATAATGTGAACTGTGTATGCCATTGGACATACAAGAAAGCAGGGAGGTAAGTGGGCGTGTGTATGCCTCGGCTGCGGTACACACACACCCTTATCTAAGGTCACTCAGAGTCAGTAACAATGATAATAACTGTTCTAAGTTGCAATCTCGCTCATCCAGGTGTGTTAAGAAACTGCAGTTCCTGCCACCGAGGAAACATTTTCTCTTTGGTGCCGACACTGGGGTGCTTTATTTCCACCTTTCCCACTCAGAGTCGCCATTCATTTTAGGCTCCCTTGGGATGAAATCTACGACTCCTGGAAATGGCTTGTGTTCAGGCTTTAGACACACCACTCCTGCTCACGTGGTGGTAACTGCTCTAGAATTCTTCGTTTAGTGATGCAGAAAGAGAAAGAAGAGACTTGACCCTTTCTACTCCTTCATTTTTGCTGTGTGCTATCCTAAATGCCTTTTCATACTATCCATGGGGTTCTCCAGGCAAGACTACTAGAGTGGGTTGCCATTTCCTTCTCCAAGATCCTGATGCTGGGAAAGATTGAAGGAAAAAGCAGAAGAGGGTGGCAGAGGATGAGATGGTAACATGGTATCACCGACTCAGTGGACATGAATCTGAGCCAACTCCGGGAGATAATGGAGGACCGGGGAGCCTGGCGTGCTGCAGTCCAAGGGGTTGCAAAGAGTCAGGTACAACTCAATGACTAAACAACAAGAAAACCATCCTAGATGCAGATGAGCCCTGAAGTGAAGTGAAGTGAAGTGTTAGTCTCTCAGTCGTACCCAGCTCTTTGCGACCCATGGACTTCAGCCCACCAGGCTCCTCTGTCCACAGGATTTTCCAGGCAAGGGTGCTGGAATGGCTGCCATCTCTTCCTCCAGGGGATCTTCCGGACCCAGAGACTGAACCTGGATCTCTTGCTCCACAGGCAGACTCTTTACCAACTGAGCTATGAGGAAAGCCCAAAAGGGCGTAGAGATGAGCCACTAAGTCCCTGAAAAGACTTAGGGGGTCAGCCCTCACCACATCCAGCCTCGAGCTCGCTTAAAATGAAGAAATGGGTTAACAGAGGGGCACTGGTACAACGGAAGGAGCCCTGGGGTAAGAGTGGGGACATCTGAATGTTAGCTCCAGCTTAGCTAGTAGTCACTAACTGGAAGAGTGGGGATAAGGGGTGGGAGCAATCTGCATCCTTTATTATCCTTGGCTGACAAGTGGAAAAAGAAGTATAAGACTGAAGGACATTTGCAAACTGCTGAGTATCATGTAATGCAAGAGACTTCAGCCGACTGGGGAAGGGCAAAAAGGCACTTGACACCGGAGCAGCCCACATGTTAGGAGAGTTTAGTCTTGGTTCTACTGCTCACTGTCCCATGACCTTAAAACCTTCCTGCTGGGTCTCCATTTCCTCATCAGGAATATAGGGTATTGGTCTTAAGTCCTGGACTCTAAGTGCTCCAATAATCTTAATACTCTATATGTGGACCCAGGGCCAACAGCCTCTGCAACACCTGGGGGCCTGTGAGAAAGGCCTCCCCCGGATCCATGGAATTAGACCTGCATCTAACAAGCCTCCCAGGTAATCTGCACATGAAAGCCTGACAATCACTGGTCCTCAGGATGCTGTTGAGCTTGGTTATTCTATAATCTTACTATATATGGTCCAATGCATTGGCCTTTTACAGAGCAGCCATCTCACGAGATGCTGCAGAACCTGCTATCGATGGCCAAGGAGACATGGCATATTTTGTTGTTTCTATGTATACTTCTGCACAGTTAAACGAGTCCAGTCATTTCTCCCAATTCCTCCCCTATCTCTTTGGTCACAAAATTTGCCAACGCTGCTATCTAGATCTGTGTTTAGGTACACAAAGATCATATTTCACATGAAAAGATACTAGACCAAGTTTGCTAAGATACAAATTGTACCAGTATTAGTGGAAAAAGTTGGCTTAAAGTTCAACATTCAGAAAACTAAGATCATGGCATCTGGTCCCATCACTTTATGGGAAAGAGATGGGGAAACAGTGGAAACAGTGTCAGACTTTATTTTGGGGGGCTCCAAAATCACTGCAGATGGTGACTGCAGCCATGAAATTAAAAGACACTTACTCCTTGGAAGAAAAGTTATGACCAACCTATATAGCATATTCAAAAGCAGAGACATTATTTTGCCAACAAAGGTCCATCTAGTCAAGGCTATGGTTTTTCCAGCAGTCATGTATGGATATGAGAGTCGGACTGTGAAGAAAGCTGAGCACCGAAGAATTGATGCTTTTGAACTGTGGTGTTGGAGAAGACTCTTGAGAGTCCCTTGGACTGCAAAGAGCTCTAACCAGTCCATCCTAAAGGAGATCAGTCCTGGGTGTTCATTGGAAGGATTGATGTTGAAGCTGAAACTCCAATACTTTGGCCACCTCATGCGAAGAGTTGACTCATTGGAAAAGACCCTGATGCTGGGAGGGATAGGGGACAGAAGGAGAAGGGGATGACAGAGGATGAGACGGCTGGATGACATCACCGACTGGAAGAACATTAGTTTGGGTAAACTCTGGGAGTTGGTGAATGACAGGGAGGCCTGGTGTGCTGCAGTCCATGGGGTCACAAAGAGCCGGACATGACTGAGCAACTGAACTAAACTGACAGCACCTCTGGGGAGCAGCTCTATTTTTATCCTTATTTTCCAGATGAGAAACATCAATCTTGGAGAAGTTGACTAGCATAGGATTATACAGCTGGAAATTTAGTTGAACTGGGATTTGAACCCAGATCTGTCTCATACCAGGGTGCATGAGTTTGATCACCATAGGACACGCCCTCTCCAGCCACACGGTCATAACTCTTGTGGCCCCTTTCCCTAGGTATCCCCACTCAACCTTTGTGTCCTGCACATCATTCTTGCTGCCTTTCTTTTAATCCTACAGTATTTTAGAGCTGTGTTGTCTGATGTGTTCATCAGTAGCCACGCATGACTATTCAAGTTTAAATTAAAATCTCAGCTCCTCACTGCATTAGCAACATTTCAAATGGGGAGTACACACACGTGCCTAGTGGCTGCCATACTGGACAGCACAGAATTAGAGTATTCCTATCATCAGAGCAAGTTTTATTAGATAATGTTGTTTGGAGAATTAAACTGCTGAATGTTACTACTCCATCATTGACCTTGCCCCTTACTCATTACTTCTGAGTCCTGAATGCTCTACTCTCAAATGTACACTCTTAGAAAACTCATCTCTGCATCCTTCCACTATGGGGTAAAAGGCTGCATGGGGAAGAACTGAGAGACCTTGTTTATCCAACAAGATGCAAGCCCTAAGACAACCCTGATTTCATGTTCAAAGACCACATCCACAAGAGGGGAAGTCAGGCTTCAGTGTGCACTGCCAGCCTTGTAGCCTTGGCCTTTATGATTCATTGTGACAACGACTCATTTCTGTCAGGGGAACAAAAAGTCCAATCAGGCAGAGTTTTATTTCCTCCCTGAAATAAAATAGAACTGACTGGCCAAGGCATCTCCAGGGACTTCGGCTACTGGGCCTTAAATTACCCCATAACACTTCTAGTCAATCCCACTTCCGTGTTGGAGTTTGCAATCAACATTTATCTCTATGGGACAGACCATCCGTAGGTTCTAATGCCACTTTTATTATTACCTTGTAAATGTAAAATCCTCCAGGCAGAAATGCCAGCTGCTAACACAGGAGTGTGTATAAGTACCCACTTCTCCAGTGATAAATGTCCCAGAGCTGCAGTAAAAAAATATGTCAAAAATTTGCCTGCAAATTGTGTATGGATCCAAAGTTGAGGGGCTCTGAGACAGAGCTTTCCAGTGATCCCAATGATCTTCCCCTTCTCTGTGAGGTGTAAAACCATCCCCTGGGTTGCCAGCCTTTCTACTTTGGAAATTGAGGCAAATAATGGGAACAGAAGACAACCGTTTCCAAATGCTCCTATCCAGACACAGCACAACAGTCTCCCTGAAAGGCGTGTATGAATACAAATAGCTATTATTTATTGAGAGCTCCACTTTCATTTTTCTAATTTAGGAAATGTTGATCAAATGCCTATCTTGTGTTGGACATGTGCTATGAATTGCTGAGCCCCTAACAGAACAGTCTAGTCTCACAAAGTTCTCAAGCTATCAAGTGAACCAGACAAGTACTCTAGTAAGTACCCAAATAAATGTTTAATGATGAATTTTAACAATGGCTGGGAATGAAAGAAATATGGTAGTCAGGTAGAAATTTATATGGGAGGTGTGTTTAGATAGTGGTCAGTGAAGACCCTCTCTGAGGAGGTGGCCTATCCCTGTTGGCTGAAAGGTGAGAGATGAAGCAGACAGCCAGTGTGGGCTGAGCTCAGTGAGACAGGCTGGGAGATGAGGCCATTCTGCAGGAGGTAGCCCTACTGTGGGGCTGGACTTAAGAAATTTAGGTTTTCTACTAAGAGCAAGGGGAAGTGATTGGTTGGCTTGAAGCAGCCCAAAGACATGCACTTTTGTTTTTCAACCATCATCCTGCTGAGCTGTGAAGAATGGATGGATGTGGAGGATGAGGTGGAGAGTGAAAGCAGGGAGACTGGCTGGGGCTGTGTTCTTGGTCCAGGTGCGGAATGAAAGCAGCTTGGACTCACACTGTGATGTGGGGATAAAGGGAGGAATTGCCAAGATATGTGGGGGGATTACAGAAAGTGTTAGGGGAAACACGCTGACTAAAACCGCCCACCCTGGCTAGGCACCACAGTAACCATTCACGTGAGTTATTTTATGACAGGAAGTCCTGGTAAGGAACACAGAACTAACAAGCCACTACCAACCAGAAGAATTCGGGGAAGGTCAAAAGGAGCCACGTGTCCTACCACCTTCCGGAATCGTCCTCATTGACATCCATCTTGGCTGAGCAATGCATGAACCACCAGGAAGGACCCTGAGTCCGAATGACCGGGAAGAGACAACCCAGAAACTAATCCCATCACCATAAAAACCCAAGACTGCAACTCACTGCAGAGTAGTTCTCCTGGCTTCCCTTACCCTCCTGCTCTCTACCCAGGCACCTCATCCCAACAAAATCTCTTGCTGTATCAGCATGTGTGTCTCCTTGGCCAACTCATTTGTGAGTGTTAGACGAGGGGTTCCCCATCCTGCCGCAAAAGTACTTGCCAGCTGACCTGTTTTGCGTTGGGAGGTGAGATGAAGGAAAAAATGAGGAATCAGAGATGACTCCCAAGGTGCAGGTTTGGGCAGCTGGTGAGTAGTGGTGCCTTTTGCCATCACTGGGTGGGGTGCTTTGCACTCATTATTTGCAAGCTTTCACCTTGCAAAAGCTTGTATTAACATTTCCCTTTACAAATTAGGAAATTCAGAGAGATTAAGAAACTCATCCAAAGTCACAGAGTTTGTGAATGCTGAAGCCAGGATTTGCACCTCCAGCAAACTTCTGGGTGCTCTCGGTTTCCACTAGATTGTCACACTGCCACAATTTCTCAGTTGCCAACTTCAAATCTCTATGACTCTTCTCTATTGGTCCATATTAAGCGTTCTCTTGGGCTCATCTCTCTGCTCTAAGCATTTCCTCTGCCTTGAAAACCCTCTCCCCTACCACCATCTCCATGTGGCTCCCCCTTAGCATTCTCTTGAATCTTAAACACGGCTTTCATTCTCCTGCAATTTGCTCCCTCTATGTTCATTCAACTTTATAGCAATGACTTGTCTAATGATTACCCAGTTAGACTTTAAGCCCTATGAATGCAGATACCTGCAATGACAATCACTGCCTTGCTAAGGCCTGGCACAATTCCTGAAACTACGCAATAATAATTCAGTGAATATTTGCTAAATGAATTCCCAGTCACTGGTGAAGGTGAGAGACATCTTGTCCATTTAACCCAAGAGATCAGGAGCCCGGATTCATGTTCCCTTCACATGCTGCAAGAAACTGGGATTTAGGAGATCTGGGTGAACTTGAGGTTTTTACTACTATCTAGTTAGCTCTGTGATGCTTGCCAAGTCTCATTACCTATCTTTTAGCATTCATTATTTCCAAACCTGATGATTAACTTTGCAGAAGGCTTTGCCTTTTAGCTCAAAACAAAGGACATTAAAACCTGGCTCTCTGACCTCACTGAGTGAGCATAAAATCCAAACAGTTGTGAAAGGGCTTAAAAAGGTATAAAACTACCCAGGTGGCTCAGTGGTGAAGAATCTACGTGCTAGTGCAGGAGATGCAGGAGACTCGGGTTTGATCCCTGGGTTGGGAAGATCCCCTGGAGGAGGGCAGGGCAACCTACTCCTCTAGTCTTGCTTGGAGAATCTCATGGACAAAGGACTGACGGGATGACCCAGAGGTGAAAATCCTGGAGTCCAGCAGAACTGAGGAGCCCTGGTTCCAACACTTAGCTGTTTATGGTTGGGTAAGTTATCTTCTCTGAACCGAACTGATGAGAACAGCATTACTTTCACAGGGCTCTTCTGTGGTTAAATAGACTCTAGTATATTGCAGTACTGCAAGCACATGTGTATGTGTGTATAGTACACAGTAGCACACACATGGAACACATATACCCATTCATATTCCATACTGAGAACTGGGGAGTAGGGTTATATTATTCACGAATGGGAAAGACATCCCTGCCAACCTCAGAAGCAGCTTCTTTAAGCACAGCTTCCTAGAACTTTGTACAAAGCAGGCTGTCACTCCAAGAATAAAGTGCTTTTTTGTTGAAGTCAGTGGCAGTCACACTTAAGGCAAGAACACACAGGTAGCTCTGTTCCGCGGGGACAAACCCAACCAAGCACTGGGAGGTGCTAGAGTCCTCAGTGAGTGGAAATGAGTCAGGGGGGAAGGTGATTTTTAGCAGCAATACAGCATGGCCTTTCTGAAACTCCACCTTCTGACACACAATCAAAACCTCCCATTTTCCACTGCTCTGCTCTGCTGCTACTCTGGTTATTAGAAAATCTGCTGCCTGAATGTGTTTGGCTCTCCAACAGTGAACTAATCAAAAGATAAGGGGGCTTGCTTAACCAGCAGGAAGGATCAATGGTGGGACAAAGGGCACCTAGACCAATGGCAAGAAGAGTACAATCCAGGAATAAGCGGAGAGAGTGAGATGGAAGAGTCCTGGCAAGATGGAAAGAGTTCAGACAGGACAGGAGAGGAAAGGACAGAGAAGGGAGCCAGTCATGACTAGAGGCAGGAGGAGAAGGCGGCCCAGAGCAGTGACAGAGGCAGGGCTCCAGCACCTGCTGAGTATGGACTCTGACCCTTGGATTCCTCCGTCTACAAAAGGGACTGCTCATTATCATGAGGATGAATGGACTACTGTGCACAGAGTGCTTACCATAGAGTCCAGTACAAAGCATGCACTCAATGTGGTGGTGGTGATGGTTTTAGTCCCTAAGTCATATCCAACTCTTATGACCCCTCTTGGACTGTAGCTCTGTCCAAGGGATTTCCCAGGCAAGAATACTGGAATGGGTTGCCCTTTCCTTCTCCAAAGGACCTTCCTGACCCAGGGATCAAACCCACGTCTCCTGCACTGCAGATAGTCTCCTGCATTGCAGGTGGGTTCTTTACAGACTTAGCTGCCTGAGAAATCCATATGCATTCAACAGATGCTTTCAAATAGATTACGGGCAACAAAATGGGGGTAAAAAAACACCCTCATGAAGTAAATACCAAAGGAAAAGGAGAGAGCTAAGAAGAACTCCACCTTCTTCTGTCCCTTTTTACATTTTTTCAACACTGTTAGTTTTCTGACTTACCAGGTTTTTAAAAATCTCGCCTGCTTCCTCTCAAAGCTCCTCTACATGGAATCCAAGAATGATTCATCACCAAGGGAGAAAGGGGATACAAAGCCAGTGGTACTACTCCTCTCCCAGGACCAGGATCTCCTTCCTCACAGCCCTGAGGGATGTGCCAGTTGCCTCTGCTTCCACCAACCTGCTGGGAGCAGGGGATGGGTGGTGCCTCCAAGAAGCTCCCCGACCTTCCTTGAGAACTCGGATATAAATGCTCCTCTTTTTGGCAAGTCAAATACACCTTACTGTTAGTAGCAACCACAGGTCCAGATTAGACCTTCCAGAGCTGAATTTCCATATTTATTTTTTCCAATCTCCATTCATTTGACACCACCCTCTTCCTGCAGAGCTCTTGAAGGCACAGAAGTTGTCAAGTTTATTTCTTCATCTAGCGTCTCACACACTAATTAGCACACAGTAGATGCTCCATAGGGCTTCCCAGGTGGCTTAGCAGTAAAGAACCTGCCTGCCAGGGCAGGAGATGCAAGAGACATGGAGTTCAATCCCTGAGTGGGGAAGATCCCCCAGAGAAGGAAATGGCAACCCATTCCAATATTCTTGCTTGGAAAATTACATGGATAGAGGAGCCTGGTGGGCTACAGTTCATGGGCTCGGACATACCAAGCAACTGAGCAGGCAACAGAGATGTTCAGTAAGCATCTGAATGAATGAATGACATTCACAGCATCAAAGGATTTGAACAGCATCTACTAAGAGCTCATCAATTTAAAAGCTTTCGGGAGCCCAAGCAGGTGAAATAAAACAGGAGTCCACGCATGTCAAATAAACTGGGGAGTGAACGTTTTGCCCAAAGACATTTGAATTCAAATTGTTTTAGAAGAGTCCATCAGCTCAAACCTATTTACTGCTGGATTGTAGCTCCTGCTACGGGACTTTGGGACCGCAATTCCCTTCCCCTAGCCATCAGAAATTCGAGTTTCCTCAGTTACTTCCTTTACAAATGCTAACTCACCCTGCCTCCAGCATCCCTAAGGGTGGGGCAAGCAGGACCTTCAAAACTTAATCACTTGAAAATTTATTACCTTCCCCTGAAAGCTGTTTCCTGGCAATTTTTGTTAACTGTCCCCTTGAGGCTGGCAAAACATACCAACTTCTTTTTCTGTTTGATTTCCCTGCAAATATTTGAATATATTTACCACCTCCTCCAAGCCTACTAAATCTTCTCCAGATTAAAGTTCTTTCGGCTGTTCCTTGTGTCAAGATTATGAAACTCCTGCCATTCTGTTCACTACGCTGTGTCAATATTCTTCTTCAAAGTGTTGGTTCACACAAGCATGTATAGTGTTATAATAATAGTGAAAAAGTTCAGAAAAGATCTGAATGTCCAACGAGAGGAAACTGGTAAAGCTTGGTACCTCTATAATGGATGCCTTATGTCTCTATTAAAAGTCATGCTGATGAAGAGAGAAAAGTGTTCATACTAGAATATTAAATGAGGAAGTCACATGACAAAACATTGCATACCCTACTGTTCCTAATTTTACTCCCCTATTTCATTTAAAACCCGTTTGAGTGAGATTGCAAACTGGTATGAAAACTACTGTCCTGAAATTACAGCCATAAAAACACAGGTTACTATTTTTTTTAAGTATTTTTTAGAAATTAATTAAACATTTCAGATTGCAAATCCTTTGACATTGAGAAGGCCAAGGGGGCCCATGCCTTGATATAGGCCAATGTTTAAAAATCAGAGGCCTACATGGGAGCAGCATTTCTGAAATTTATATGGTTTAGTCCCTCCTTCTCTTTCCCCTAGACTGGAATATAGTCAGATTGAAGGGTGGGGACTGCTCAGATTTGGAAAAAGAATTGGAAAAAGACTCTCAGGTGATTTTGATGCATACCACTGGCTAAGAATTAAACTAGACACTAGATTTCTGTTCATGCTGCCAAACACCATATCCCTTTTCCTGGCAGCCACAGCATTCTTTCGGCTCACTCTTAGAGCTAGCTAAGACCCTGGAGGCTTGTTCTGATGAGCTGCTCTTAAAGGCTACTCCCCTCCCTGCATGCATGCAGGTGGCTTTATAGGCTTCAGGGAAGATATTGGCATTGATCCCCATATGATTTGTGTTATTACTAGATTTGGCCCATCAATCTAGACTGTCAAGATCTTGCTGTTCTGGCTCCTCCTCCCAGCTGGGAGTCATCCTAAAATCTCAATCAGAATGACACTTGAGGTACTTATCCAGCACAAGTCCTCTTTCCCAAGATAATCATTCCCAGTGTCGTTAACCAGGAAGCCTAACACACATTTTTCTTCACCGTCTAGCTTGGACATCCTCTGACATAAGGGTATCTGTGTAGCCTGGTCACCACTGAAGATAGAGGGCTATCTTCCTTCCCCCTTTTTATTTGGATAGTGAAATATGATTTGAAAAGGTCCTTTTTAGTTGCCTGAAAGTCTCCAACTAGAGTTTTTAATTACTCAAGTAATATTGGCTTATGGTAAAACATCTTTTAAATGCTATAGGCATGTGTTCTCAGTAATGTCAAAAGATGTGCTGTATGTTTTCGCAATCACTTGGAAATTCTACCAGCTAATTAAAAGCATGTTGTTTAGTCGTTCAGTCATGTCTCTTTGTGACCCCATGGACTGTAGCCCACCAGACTCCTCTGTCCACAGAATCTTCCAGGCAAGAATACTGGAGTGGGTTGCTATTTCCTACTCCAGAGGATCTTCCCAACCCAGGGATTGAACCTGAGTTTTCTGGGTCTCTTTCATTGGTAATAGGCAGATTCTCTACCACTGCACCACCTGGGAAGCCCTTTAAACACTTTATGAAAACATGTAAATAAAAATCTCCCTCCATCCCCAAGTTCATTCCTACCAGGCAATCATTAACAATTTGGTGTATACTGAAAGCTCTATGTGCACCTCTCTATGAAGTTTGATTTTATCTCTTTGACCAACAGTCAAATGTCTCTGTCACCCATTCCCTAATAATTACTTATTTTGGTATCAGTTTTAAAGGATTAATTCAGTTCACGGCTTTGGTCTCCAAAAACACCATCTAAAGTAACCCCACTCATAAAGATGACAGGTAGAGTCAGTTAGGAATTTCAATATGCATATGATATTCAATAGATTGTTTTGAATGGATGAATGAATTGAATTCCAAGGATATCCATTTCTGCCAAAAAAAATTATGGAGATATTCATACTATTTCTAATTTAGTCTCTGTTCCTTCCATTTGGTTGATGGATTATTTTCTCCTCACCCTTATTTCATATAGAGAGACACCCATGATTATAAACCATTACATTTTTACTGACAATACCTTAGAGAAGCATCATTATCAGCCCCATTGTTTCAAGGGAATGTGCGTATTTTGAACATCAATGATGTGCGGATATGACTCTCATGCACCTTAGCTTATTTCATTTTCTCAATGACCCAATGAAGTAGTTTCATTATTTCTACCTTATAAATGAGAGAAATCTGAGACTCAGAGAGACTAAGTGACCAGGCCAAGATCACAGAACAAGAAATGTCAAGAGTTTTCCATTGTTTAACGGGTAGTCAATGGAAAGGATGCTGGCCTGGAAATTGTGAGATATGAATTTTAGTCTATTTCATGTGAAATAGACTTGGGTGACCTTGAGCCAACATGTAATCTTCAAGTTCTGACTTCCTTGTAAATAAGGATAATGTCTGAAGATGAATTAAGACCAGGCCTTCACAAGTTTCTGAATAGGAATAAAGCACAGCATGCTGTAAAGAGTGATTATTCCTCCTCATCCCCCTAGCCCCAAGAACCAACAGATGGCCTTCTCTTCATTTGAAAATCAAACACTCCTACCAAGGTCAGTTATGCGTACAAATCAATGCAGGCTTTCTTCTCCTGCACAAAATCTCCAGCTGGAAATCAGCTCTAATTCTTTCTTTTGCTCAGGCCATGCTCTGAATAATATATTTAAAAAATGAACTATTTTGGGGCCAAGAAATCTGTAAATCTGAGCTGATTCATCACTTTCACCATCAGGCTTTTGCTTTCCTGTTTCTTCTGCTTTGTCAGATAAAGACATTTTATCTCCACCAACAGTTTCTCAGTGGGCTATGCGGAGAGTTCTCCTTTTGTCACAATAAGATTCTTTGCAAAAGATTAAAAACATAAGGAAGGGCAGAGTCTTAAGAAATAAATCTAAAGTAAAGAAAACACTGGGTTGGGATGGGCATATACTGGCAGAGACACAATCACAGGAAAGCAGAAACTAAATGGATTGTAACACAACACCTGTCTTTGAACATGGAGATTCCAATGGTGTCAACTGGCCGTGGTCTCAACTAATAGAATAGGGAGACAAAAGATACTTCCAGAAAATGTACTAGTCAAAAACCAGCTCTAGTTAACTTTGGAATGCTTGTAACTCTCTCCCATAAGATTTACCTTTCTATGCTTTTCTCAGATAAATGTATATTAACTACTCATTGACCAGAGATATATTAACATGTCTGTGTTACTCGAATGTTATTGACCAGAGTGTTTCAATATTCACTTACATAACAAATCGCCAGCCAAAGGCATTAGTTTCTGCAAAAATCCCCTTTTCAAAAAGTGTTAAAATGAGTTTACTTTGAGGAAATAAGGGACATATCAATGGTTCAATGGTAAAGAAGCCGGCTGCAAGGTAGGAGACACATTCCTTCAGGCAGGAAGATCCACTGGAGGAGGAAATGGCAACCCACTCCAGTATTCTTGTTTGAAAACTCCATGGACAGAGGGGCCTGGTGAGCTACAGTCCAAAGGGTTGCAAAGAGTTGGACATGACTGAGCAACTTGGCACACAACAACATGTCCTTAAAAATATGCTCAGTAGAATGCAACAGCCAGCCTAAGAAGAAAAACAGCTGCCATGGGTGCTCATTTGTGGGTGACTGTTTTCTGAGGGGGACAAGAGCTCCCCGGGAGAATCTCTGATGTTCAGTGGGAGCTTTAAATGCTATCTAAGAGAGAAATGCGATCACAAGAGTACACCAATATTATATGAGAAAGGCCATCCTGTGTGGGGACCTTTCCTCCCATAGCTCTTCCTCTAGGCCATACTCTCTAAGCTTTGGCCCTGATTTCCAAATCCAACCCTTCACTGGTGTCTCCATGTGGATATCAGACTGCTCCAAACCAGAGACTCCCAAATTTGCTCCCATCTCATCTTCTCTCCAAAACTCCTTCTACCTACTCTTTCCTCATTTAATTTCCTGGGACTCCATCTACATACACCACTGCCAAACTAGACTCTTGGGTCACTTTCTCAGCAATATCTTGACATAGAGAGAAGCACTACTGATTCTGTCTTTAAAATACTGCCCTAATAAGCCTACTCCTCTGTACTGTCTTAATTCTGGTCCACGCCATCTCTCACCTGGATGTGTGCACTAGCCTCCAAACAGGCCTCCCAACCTGTCATTCCCCTGCCTTGACAGTGGCATTTCCAGGCACATCCTGCCCTCCCATCAGCTCTAAGCACATGCACACGCACACACACACACACACACACACACACACACACTCCACAGAGAAAAACCACACACAAATACATACTCTCAACACCAAAAAAAAAAAAAAAAAAAAAATCCACAGACAACACACGCACACATCCACAGATCCAACAGAACACATGATCAAGTCACACCGAGCTGCCTCCCATTCCCTGCTCCATATTTCTCTCCCATTTCGAGACCTCTGTGTGGGCTATTTTTCCTCCTAAGATGTCCTTGCTTCACCATCATACCACTCATTAATGTCCCTGGAAGTTCTTACTTGTTCTTCCACATCAAATTCAAAGCACCTCTCCTCCATGAAATCAGCTGAACTTGTTCCCTCCCCATTCCAAGCTGTCAGATCCCAGTGTACCAACAAGTTTTGTTAGCCTTGATTCCCTACCAGGCACTGGAGTCCTGAAATAAGCAGAATTTACAACATGAGAGAAAGCAGAGCTGGGATAAAATCTTGGCCATCTCTTACTAGCGTGGGAAAGCGAACTCTCCAAATCCCAGTTTCTCACTTCAGAAACAGAGATCACGGTTGGAATCAGAAGTAAATGAAAAAGTACATACTACCTAGCATGTAGGCAAGACTCAATTCAAAGACAACCATTATTATTAAAACTATTCAGATTCCCTGTACCTTGTGTTCAACAAATGTTCAATTGCATGAATGGATTTAGTTTTCAGTTCCTTCAATCTTATAATAAGCATATTGGGGGCGGAAGGAGATGGGGACGACAGAGGATGAGATGGTTGGATGGCATCACCGACTCAATGGACATGGGTTTGGGTGAACTCCGGGAGTCAGTGATGGACAGGGAGGCCCGGCGTGCTGCAGTTCATGGGGTCGCAAAGAGTCGGCCATGACTGAGTGACTGAACTAACTAACTAAGTATACTTTCAGACCAGTGCTCCCCAGGAGTTATACAAGGTAAGCAAAAAGGTATTAACCTTCTCCTTTAATGCCAATGGGGAAATATAGATTGAGAACATAAGTAACTTGGCTCAGGACACAGTAAATTAGTGGCCCTGCTTAGACAAGAACTCAGCTTTCAAACGTCCTATTACATGTAAAACAATGACTCACATTTAAGAAAACGAATCCATCTAAAAATAGCATAGCTATCTAATCATTTGCACTGTGCTGGATCCTTGTTAAAATATGCTTATTTTACAAGAAAAGAAATTAGTAAAATAACAAGTCAGTAAGATGCCAGAAAAAGGACTGGCTCCCCAATTTAGAGCAGAGCCTTGCAAATGAGAATGCAGATTTGATAGAGCTCTTTTGGAAAGCATAAATCCAATCACGTCATTCCCTCCCTGCTTACTTTTAAGCCCTCCTCAAACTTTACAGTGCCCTCAGAATATAACCACCCTTCATGTCATGACCTCTAACTGGCTATGTGGTCTGTAACCTCCTACCATTCCTGTCACTTTATCTTTCCGCTTATTCTTTATGTTCAAGCCCCACTGGTCTCTGTTCTTTACACTCTCCAGCATCATTACTGCCTCCAAGCCTTTGCATTTGCTGTTTTCTCTGAGAGTCCTCATTCCCGAGATTTCCCCCTTTTTGGTACCTTTTTGTTATTTAGGTCTTAAGTGTCTAGAACTTCCCTCTCTATTCCATTTAATGGACTGCCCATACTCTCTATTATAACATTTACTTGCTCTAGTCTCTTCCTATCATTTATCATCTTATAAATTCTTATTTGCTCTTTGGATCTTTTCCTTCATGAGACTATAATGTCCATGAAAACAGAGAAATACCTTGTTGATCTTGCTCAGTGCTCTACCTCTTGCACCTAGAATAGTTCCTGGGACATAGTAGGTATTCAGAAAATATTTGCGAAATGGATGAATGAATGAGCATCAGTAAAACTCCAAGATAAATTGTTCTATGCGTTAGCAATCTAGACTGATAGAATATCCTTGAACCTAAAAGCAATACAGTCCTCAAAATTAGAACTCATGGGAAGAAGTGAGGTAATACAGAACATCATTTTCACATCTTTGAGAACAAAGGACTCTTGTTTTTATTTATAACCAAGGAAAGCTGAGTTTTTTTGGCAAAGAGAACTATTTAGAGACACTCCTTCCATTTGAACCAAAAGGTCACACATGTTTCTTCTCCAGCTTGGAGCTCAGCCCCCTGGAGCTCTGGTTTCAATCTGGAGATTTTATCTGACAGTCTGCATGTCACTGCTTTTGGTGAACTTGCTCTGCTGCCAGAGAGTTAACTTAGAAGATATACCACACAAAGAAAAAAATGTGCATCAAGAGGGGAAGAAGGGATCTTTAAAGTATAATAATTTAATTTCTATGATTAACTTTAAGATGATCTAGAAATTTCATTTGCAATGTCATAATGATCAATTTCCTTTAAAATGAAAAATTCTGGAATCTCAATTATCCATGACAAATACACATTCTTCTCAAGCAGAAGGATGAAGTAGTTCTCTTTATCCTGCTGAATTTTTCTCCCAATAACATGAAACAGTAACAAGACCTATAATCTAGCAGAGTGACTCTGTAAAACCTAGCAAAGCAGAAGTCCCTATTGTTTTGTTTCAGGTTGACTTTAGAGAGCAAAGTTGGAAAATGACTCAAACCAAATTTATACTGTAATGATCCTTGCTAACAAGTAAGCAGGGGCGTCCCAGGTGGCTCGGTGGTAAAGAATCTGTCTACCAATGCAGGAGATGTGGCTTTGATCCCTGGGTCAGGAAGATCCTCTGGAGAAGGAAAAGGCAACCCACTCCAGTACTCTTGCCTGGGAAATCCCATGGACAGAGGAGCCTTGTGGGCTACATACAGTTCATGGGGTCACAAAAGAGTCAGACACAAGTTAGTGACTAAACAAGTAAGTAAGTACCATCTGAAAGGTTAGGGTTGGGAATCCATTTCTTTCTAGGTCTTCAGTGATTGATGTACATGCAAAGTGAATTCAGGCACAAACTGCAAGGTCTCTCTCAATGAATTTGATTTTCCTCTTCTTCATTTTTAAATAGCTGAGTCACAAATTCCTCTTTATCAGATACCACAAAAAATTACAGAAAGCAGGATTTTGATTGGATATATGTAATCATGTCAAATATGATAACTGAAAATTGAGAAGCTTACTGAATGTGAGGTTATTTCTATTACAAAAGGAACACAGAGTCAGTCTCCTCCTCCCAGCCCTCCTCTCAGCCTCAAAACTCAGATAGATTCATGACATGGAAAAAAATCACAGGAAGGTGTCCAAATTGGTGCCCCCAGCTCAGGCTGCCTCAGTTTATGTTCCTCACAACTATCTCTCTGGTCTTATGGTCAAAGGGGAGATATTGCTTGCATAGCAGCCTGGTTATACTCTTCTTAATGTATGAGTCAGCCCTTTGACTCCCCAGGGCCAATTCTTCAATAGCTACAGGATTAGCATCTATAGATTTCCATTTGGCTTTTATCATCACAGAGGAGGGTTAGCCATACACTGAATAGCTGAGTTAGGGAGAAAGCATTGGGTAAAAGAGGGAGGAAGTGCATATACTAAAAAAGTAGATTTATGAAACTCAGCTGTGATAGACTGGCAATTATTTAAATGGGCTTTAACAGACATAGAAAGAAGGTTGTATAAAGGCACTTCACAGTAATTAATTGAGCCTTTCCTAGTTCTAAATTGAGAAAAATACAAAAATCAATAATTTCAAATGTGTCATACTTATTGACACTAATGAAACCTCCTGAATAAGCATTTAATGCAACTCCACTGCTATTTTAAATTTACGTTCCTCACTGAGTGAACATTACAAGGTCAGGTCAGCTCCCCTGGGCTTCAGAGAACTCATGCTATCAAACAGACAGGACTTTGTTCATGTTGTATATGGAACAACCCTTCAGAGAGTTGCTGTGCTGTCCGTGGTGCTGAAAAAACAGCTCTTTTCCCTTTGGTTCCTCAAGAGACACACATTCAGAAATGAGACGGTATCTTAATAGTACTGCGACCCACATCTCCGTGTTTACTGGGGGGAAAAAAAGACTCTTCTCATACTTGAATTTCCTGGAAAGCTTTGATTACGCTATCTCACTAAAATCTTTCATTTTTACTCTCTGTACTTTTAGATATTAACTGTAATGAGATATATTAATTTGCATTTGCTTGCATTAAATGGACTGTAAGCTCAAGAGTCATGAAAATAGTCATGGACTTGTTGAAATACCTGGATTCAAATTTGGGCTCTACCACTTATTAGTTGGGTAATTTGGTTGACTGAGTTAAGTTATTCTCTGTGCCTTAGTTTCCTTATGTGTAAAAAGAAGCAAATATCACCCAATTACTAACATTTTAGGAGGGTCAAGTACAATATTATATTTTAAAGTGCTTTGAAAACTAATGAGCTATAAAATTATAAGCATTTACAATACCAACTTTTTTAGCATCACATATTAAAATATTCTTGACAGTGAAATAGTCATTCACAGTGAAAGTTTTTGTTGGCTTTCTAATTCCCAACAGGCATGTGGAATTCACAATAATTAAAATAATTATTTTTAGATTTCATGCCTGAGGAGTCTACAAAGGCAAGGAGAGACTGACCAGAAGAAGGTAAACAACGCTGGAAATGGAACTGAATATTACTCAATGTTTTGAGTAAAGCATTTAAAAATTAGGGTCCAAATGCTTAGTCATCTCCAGGTTCATTATCTCTACCTTACAGTACTTGTCATTCATTTAAACAATGCTCCAGTCAGCATGCTATGTATATATACATTATCTAATGAAACAGTGTCAGACTTTATTTTTGGGGGCTCCAAAATCACTGCAGATAGTGATTGCAGCCATGAAATTAAAAGACGCTTACCCCTTGGAAAGTTATGGCTAACCTAGATAACATATTTAAAAGCAGAGACATTACTTTGCCAACAAAGGTCCGTCTAGTCAAGGCTATGGTTTTTCCAGGAGTCATCTATGGATGTGAAAGTTGGACGGTGAAGAAAGCTGAGTGTCGAAGACTTGATGCTTTTGAACTGTGGTGTTGGAGAAGACTCTTGAGAGTCCCTTGGACTGCAAGGAGATCCAACCAGTCCATTCTGAAGGAGATCAGTCCTGGGTGTTCATTGGTAGGACTGCCTGAAGCTGAAACTCTAATACTTTGGCCACCTCATGCAAAGAGTTGACTCAGTGGAAAAGACCTTAATGCTGGGAAGGATTTGGGACAGGAGGAAAAGGAGATGACAGAGGATGAGATGGCTGGATGGCATCACTGACTCCATGGACGTGGGTTTGAGTGAACTCCGGGAGTTGGTGATGAACAGGGAAGCCTGGCATGCTGCAATTCATGGGGTCGCAAAATGTCAGACACAACTGAGTGACTGAACTGAACTGAATTTAATCTGAACACTCATTTTTTGATAAAATAACTGATCTAGGAGTGATTAAATAACCTGTCCAAAGCAATAGAGTGGTATAGCCAAAGTTTGAAACCAGATTATTTTGAATCAAAAGCTTCCTTCTCTTCACCATCATGTCCATAGCCCTCTATATCTGAATGGGTTCTTGGACCTTGGTGAACCTAGAAGCTGGACAAAATTCTTTTGGTCCCTTATGCTGGTGAAGAACTTCTGAGATCACATTATCTAGCACATTAGAGGTAATAATGAAAACAAGTCCTACTGGGAGCAGAGAGATAAAAGGGAATTTACTGCAATCTTTGCCTTATGAGTACTAATCCAAGGCAAATTCCAAGATCACATGATGCAACTAGTGAGAGGGGAAGAGACTCCTGGAATTACACATGCACCGACTTACAAACGACAAGTTCAGTACCTCTAAACCACTTAGAAGCTATTTCACTGCAATACAAAGGATTCAAATAAGACATATTTGGTGTAATTTTTATTTTTTCTATTACAACTCAAAACTTAGCAATGTTAACAATTACATTATTTTAAAATTGCATTTATTGTGCAATTCCATCTCCATCTAAATCCTTTCCATTCTTAAAGACCCAGATTATATTCTTTCTCTATGAATATTCACAGATGGTTTCTAGTCACGGTAATTTAAACTTTCTCTTCATTCCTGTCACCACTAACTATACCATATATTTCTCAACTAATCCTGTATTATCCTAGGATGTATCTCCATTTTCCTACATAGATATTTAATATATATTAACAAATGATATATGATTATTAATACATTTATACCTTATTTCTTTAACATTACTAGAGACTGATTCATAGTAGGTGCTCAATAACTAGTTGAACTAAAATTTGAGAGTTTCTACCATTGAAATTGATTGTTGATATCCTGCTTTCTCCCCATCCTCTCATGGATCTTCATTAGATCCTTGAAGTCATGGCTATTTTTTTTTCATACTCACTACTGTACCCCTTATGCTACACACATCATAGGGGTTTATGTAATAGTTGGAATAAATGAAGGAAAGAATAAATGAGCCAACTGAATTGACAGAGATTATTACCCTACACTGAAAGCCCACACCCTCACCCCTACCCCAACAGCTATTGGCAGAAAATTTCAAATTTGGATTTGAATTAACTGTGGATTAGCTGTGGTCCTAAATGAATTTATGTAATTTGACAGGAGAATCCCTTTTAAAGGATCATAGGAAACTTGTATTTGGAAATTCTGTTCTTACATATCCAAAAATGTAGCATGGGTTATAAAAACTTACATGGAAATAAAAGGGAAAGGGCACTTAGAATATATTATTTTCTAAATGTTTCACATCAAGAAAATATTGAGAAATTATATCTCACCACAGAACTGTGAAGGAATTTATATGGACCATTTTCAAGAGCATACAAGCTGCCCTAACTTGATATATTTATGTATTTATTCAATAATATTTACTGTAGTAAATACTGGAGACAGAGAAATGAACAAAACCAGTATGGTTCCACCTTCATAAAACCTACATTCTAACCTAATGTGAAAATTTCTCCCTTTCATTTAAGTATTGATAAAGATTGATAAAGAAGCACTGGGTTTTCATTGTCCTAGTCTCACTGCATCACTGATATTACTGTGTATAGAACAGATGACAAAAGCAGCTAATCTGATTTAATAAATCCTTTAATTCTCTTGGTAAATACTGGAGAAGCAAGGGGATCACAGAGAAAGAGGGTCCAGAAATAGATTTTAATCTCCTTTTCCATCTTCTTCCTATACTCTTAACCAGAACGCTAAGACAGTTCCTTTAGAGGGAGCAAACTCTGTCTTGCTCAGGGGGAAAACAGTTGGGAGTATCCATAGATATACTGCGGGGAGGGGGAACATGATTATGGAGAGAGAGAAACAGTCAAAGATGCTTTTTTTCATGTGGGTATCCTGGCCCCAGCAATGGACAGAGTCCAAGATGGTTAAGAAGCAACCTCTCACCCTCTCCCTCTCCCACAGAGTCCAAAAGACTGTTCTATACATCTGCGCCTCTTTTGCTGTCTCGCATACAGGGTTATCATTACCATCTTTCTAAATTTCATATATATGTGTTAGTATACTGTATTGGTGTTTCTCTTTCTGGCTGGTGCACTGAGACGACCCAGAGGGATGGTACAGGGAGGGAGGAGGGAGGGGGCTTCAGGATGGGGAACACGTGTATACCTGTGGCGGATACATTTTGATACATGGCAAAACCAATACAACATTGTAAAGTAATTAACCTCCAATTAAAATAAATAAATTTATATTAAAAAATAAAATAAAAACAATACAAATATATATATAAAAAAGAAGCAACCTCTCCTACTTGGACATGCATATACTTCCATGGATTCTATGATTCTTCAGTTCAAAGGTTTTTACTCATACCCTTTCATTTGCTATGATGGAATTTCCTATTGTATTAATGCAATATTTATTATAGTAATCCTATATTTCCCTCAAGTTAAATATTCAGTTCAGTCACTAAGTCATGTCCATTCTGCGACCCCATGGACTGCAGCACACCAGGCTTCCCTATCCATTACCAACTCTGGGAGCTTGCTCAAACTCATATCCATTGAGTCAGTGATGCCATCCAACTATCTCATCCTCTGTCGTCCCCTTCTCCTCCTGCCCTCAATCTTTTCCAGCATCAGGGTCTTTTCTAATGGAGGTTGGTCTTATAAAGATGCCTTTGTGCTAAGTCACTTCAGTTTTGTCTAACTCTTTGTGACCCTATGGACTGTAGCCCACCAGGCTCTGCTGTTCATGGAATTCTCCAGGCAAGAATATTGGAATAGGTTGCTATGTCCTCCTCCAGGGGATCTTCCCAACCTAGGAATCAAACTCAGATATCCCACACTGCAGGTGGATTCTTTACCATATAAGCAACCAGGGAAGCCCAAGTTAAATATTACTTTTCTCTAAAACAAGGCATTCTCTTGTGATTTTACATATAGAGTTTCAGTTATTACTATCATCATAAAGGAGAAACTTGTGTATCAAGGACCAAATCAATGATCAAATCCTCAAACCAGAATCAGGGCTTGGTATATGCCTTTAAAAATGCTCATTATTTATAGATAGCTTAATTGCATTAAGTGCCAAAGAATGTACCTCTTTCTTTGTAATGAGTTTTTATGGTCTTAGTCTTTAGAAGCTCAGATTCCATCTGTGACAGCAGACTGTTGTAGAATTCAGCTATTAATAGCTGCTGGTACACAGTTACTCAGAGCTAAGAGGCCCAGGGCTGTAGAGACAGCCAGATGGAGATAATACCACAGGGTGACTGTATGGACAAAAAGATGATCTATTTTTTTCCAACACAAAACAGACAACACTAAAAACACGACACTTCTGTTTCATTGCAAGCCAAACTCTCTATGGAAAAAAATTTTCCTTTGGAATTCTCAACTCTGGTTCTAAATTACTTTTGATTTATCACTGTTTCTGTTGTTCACATAACTCCTTACGTAGGTTACAAAGTTAAAAACATCCAGAGGACTTAGTAAAATGAAATCCTGATACAGAAAATCAGGAATGAAACAATTTGGCAGTTAATTAAGAAAAAAATAAACTTTGATACTGGACAGTCTTAATCAGAAATATTTTCTCTGACATAGAGAAAAAGGGAAAACAAATGGATTGAATAACACATTAGACATTTCCTTATAGAAAGAAAACACTAAAGGAAAATAAGCCTGTTTAATGTGATTTAACATGATTATGGTCTCAGTTCATTTTTATTCTAACGAGAGAAAGAAAAACATACTGCAAAACAAGAGTGACACAGCTACCAAGTTTAACTTCAGGTTATGATTCTTTGGGGACTAAGTTTTATAACACTAATTTTTTGTCTGTTTTAGCAATATATAATAACTTCCGATATTATAGGTGATAAATAGAAAACTATTTTTCAATATGTGATACAAGGAAAACTACTTTTTAATATGTGATTCAGAACAAAACTGAATGACTAAAATATCTTGGTGGGGGTACCTTTGTAAGTTCCACAAAATATGAGTTCTATTTTTTTTAAGCATAGAAATATGAATGGGGATGAATGGGAATGCATGTATGCAACGCAAAACATCATCATTAAAAAATAGGCCAGGTATTATTTAGCATATCTTCTCATTTGGTCTACAACATGTGTAGAATCACATTGTGCGAAGCCAAGCACAGCTAAATGCAAGAGGTTCAGCCTCAGCTAAGATGCTGGGGCTGAGATGGACACTCTCTGCTCCCACACATTAAGGAAAGAGAAGTTAGTGGATTGTGTGTTAAGTACGTGTAACCTATTTCATAGAGATATCATATAAAGAGTTCTGAAAATAAAGCAAATACAACTGACCTAGACAAAAGAGGGAAAGGTGACAGGTTCAAACAGGTGGGTAAGGAATCCAGGATGTCTCAGACTGTCCAGAGAATCCAGGTTCTAACTGATGAACTCACATTTATTCCTGTAACTGTCCTTACATTAGAGGGAAGACTGGTGGGCTGCAGTCCATGGGGTTGCTGAGGGTCGGACACGACTGAGCGACTTCACTTTCACTTTTCACTTTCATGCACTGGAGAAGGAAATGGCAACCCACTCCAGTGTTCTTGCCTGGAGAATCCCAGGGACAGGGGAGCCTGGTGGGCTGCTGTCTACGGGGTCACACAAAATTGGACATGACTGAAGTGACTTAGCAGCAGCAGCAGCAGTAGTCCTAAATTATGACTATCTATTTTTATTACAGCAATTTGGTTAATAGTTTAGGCACTGAACTATTTACTATTTTAGGCACACTAAACTACTAACTATTAATGACCAGAATCATTTTCAATGAGTTCACAGTCTTTGTCTACATCTTACTAGTTGTATAAAACTGGGCAGGTTCTTAACTTAAGCTTCTATTTTCTCAGCAACAAAATAGGTACAGTACGATCATGAGGATATACAACATCTTCTGTGCAAAACATATAGTCTAGTGCCTGGTACACAGTCAATACTCAATAGATACTTCCTCTTCTTTTTCTTTCTTAAGATGATGCTCTTAAAGTGCTGCATTCAGTATGCCAGCAAATTTGGAAAACTCAGCAGGGGCCACAGGACTGGAAAAGCTCAGCTTTCATTCCAGTCCCTAAGAAGGGCAATGCTAAAGAATGTTCAAACTACCACACAATTGCACTCATTTCACATGCTAGCAAATCAATGCTCAAAATCCTTCACACTAGGCTTCAACAGTATGTGAACCGAGAACTTCCAGATATACAAGCTGGATTTAGAAAAGGCAGAGGAACCAGAGATCAAACTGACAACATCCACTGGATCACAGAAAAAGCTAGAGAGTATCAGCAAAATATCTACTTCTGCTTCACTGACTATGCTAAAGCCTTTGACTGTGTAGATCACAACAAACTGTGGAAAATTCTTAAAGAGATAGGAATACTAGACCACCTGACCTGCCTCCTGAGAAACCTGTATGCAGGTCAAGAAGCAACAGTTAGAACCAGACATGGCACAATGGACTAGTTCAAAACTGGGAAAGGAGTATGTCAAGGCTATATATTGTCACCCTGCTTATTTAACTTAAATGCAGAGTACATCATGTGAAATGCCAGGCTGGATGAAGTACAAGTTGGAATCAAGATTTCTGGGAGAAATATCAATAACCTCAGATACACGGATGACACCACTCTTATGGCATAAAGCGAAGAGGAATTAAAGAGCCTCTTAATGAAGGTAAAAGAAGAGAGTGAAAAAGCTGGCTTAAAACTCAGTGTTCAAAAAGCTAATAAGATCATGGTATATGGTCTCATCGCTTCACAGCAGATAGATGGGGAAACAATGGAAACGGTGACAGACTTTATTTTCCTGGGCTCCAAAATCAGTCTGAATGGTGACTGCAGCCATGAAATTAAAAGACACTTTCTCCTTGGAAGAAAAGCTATGATAAAACTGCTGCTGCTGCTGCTGCTAAGTCACTTCAGTCGTGTCCGACTCTGTGCGACCCCATAGATGGCAGCCCACCAGGCTCCTCTGTCCCTGGAATTCTCCAGGCAAGAACACTGGAGTGGGTTGCCATTTCCTTCTCCAATGCATGAAAATGAAAAGTGAAAGTGAAGTCGCTCAGTTGTGCCCGACTCTTAGCGATCCCATGGGCTAGAGCCCACTAGGCTCCTCCGTCCATGGGATTTTCCAGGCAAGAGTACTGACAGTGTATTAAAAGGAGAGATACCACTTTGCCTACAAAGGTCCATATAGTCAAAGCTATGGTTTTTCCAGTAGTCATGTATGGATGTGAGAGCTGGACAATAAAAAAGGCTGAGCACCAAAAAATTGATGCCTTTGAACTGTGGTGTAGGAGAAGTCCCTTGGACAGTAAGGAGATCAAGCCAGTCAATCCTAAAGGGAAATCAACACAGAATATTCATGGGAAGGACTGCTGCTTAAGCTGAAACTCCAATTCTTTAGCCACGTGAAGCGAAAAGCCACCTCATTGGAAAAGACCTTGATGCTGGAGAGATTGAAGGCAGGAGGAGAGGGGGATGATAGAGGATGAGTTGTTTGGATGCCATTACTGACTCAACAGACATGAGTTTGAGCAAACTCGGGGAGACAGTGAAGGACAGGGAAGCCTGGTGTGCTGCAGATCACAGGGCCGCCATGAGTTGGACACAACTTAGTGACTGAAGAGCAACAACATGCACATTGCTTCTTAAAGGCAGAAATATCTGAGTGTGAATGCTGACTGGGAGTATCTGATCAATGTTCCTCGGTTTACTCATCTGTAAATATATAGCTAAATGTAGAGTAAATGTAAGTATAGAGCTAAATATAGCTCTAAATGGAAACATAGAGCTGACTGTGAGTAGTCTCCCATACTTCATAGCAATGTCACAACTAAATTATTTATGTCACACACTTAACACACTATCTGACACAGGCTATCTCCTGCCTGAAAATCAGCTACTATGAGTCCTTCATCATAAGCATATCCACTCAATAAGGCTGATGCGACTCTTAAAAGCAATAATGTACATAAAGGACAAGTGTGATGTCTGAATCTTAACAAACATTAGTTCACTCTTCTTCCAGCTTGGTTAGCTAGGCTGCATGTATCACATATTAACCAGTGGGCTCATCTGTATACCAGCTTCAATATTTATTACCTCCAAGGTCATTAGGTGACTTGTTATCATACTATCATTTCATAAAGCAATTGAGGTGAATGCATCATATACTCTCTGCTAACTTGGCAGGGGAGATAGATTCAGCCATGTTGTCATACTTCTGTTAATACCAGAGGGCCAACGACTTAAAACATTTCTATAGGTAGATATATTCCTAAGTATTTTATTCTTTTCGTTGCAATGGTGAATGGAATTGTTTCCTTAATTTCTTTTTCTACTTTCTCATTATTCGTGTATAGGAATGCAAGGGATTTCTGTGTGTTGATTTTATATCCTGCAACTTTACTATATTCATTGATTAGCTCTAGTAATTTTCTGGTGGAGTCTTTAGGGTTTTCCATGTAGAGGATCATGTCATCTGCAAACAGTGAGAGTTTTACTTCTTCTTTTCCAATTTGGATTCCTTTGATTTCTTTTTCTGCTCTGATTGCTGTGGCCAAAACTTCCAGAACTCTGTTGAATAGTAGTGGTGAAAGTGGACACCCTTGTCTTGTTCCTGACTTTAGGGGAAATGCTTTCAATTTTTCACCATTGAGGATAATGTTTGCTGTGGGTTTGTCATATATAGCTTTTATTATGTTGAGGTATATTCCTTCTATTCCTGCTTTCTGGAGAGTTTTTATCATAAATGGATGTTGAATTTTGTCAAAGGCCTTCTCTGCATCTATTGAGATAATCATATGGTTTTTATTTTTCAATTTGTTAATGTGGTGAATTACATTGATTGATTTGCGGATATTGAAGAATCCTTGCATCCCTGGGATAAAGCCCACTTGGTCATGGTGTATGATCTTTTTAATGTGTTGTTGGATTCTGATTGCTAGAATTTTGTTGAGGATTTTTGCATCTATGTTCATCAGTGATATTGGCCTGTAGTTTTCCTTTTTTGTGACATCTTCGTCAGGTTTTGGTATTAGGGTGATGGTGGCCTCATAGAATGAGTTTGGAAGTTTACCTTCCTCTGCAATTTTCTGGAAGAGTTTGAGGAGGATAGGTGTTAGCTCTTCTCGAAATTTTTGGTAAGACCTATATATAGAAAACTATAAAACACTGATGAAAGAAATCAAAGAGGACACTAATAGATGGAGAAATATACCATGTTCATGGATCGGAAGAATCAATATAGTGAAAATGAGTATACTACCCAAAGCAATTTACAAATTCAATGCAATCCCTATCAAGCTACCAGCCACATTTTTCACAGAACTAGAACAAATAATTTCAAGATTTGTATGGAAATACAAAAAACCTCGAATAGCCAAAGCAATCTTGAGAAAGAAGAATGGAACTGGAGGAATCAACTTGCCTGACTTCAGGCTCTACTACAAAGCCACAGTCATCAAGACAGTATGGTACTGGCACAAAGACAGACATATAGATCAATGGAACAAAATAGAAAGCCCAGAGATAAATCCACACACATATGGACACCTTATCTTTGACAAAGGAGGCAAGAATATACAATGGAGTAAAGACAATCTCTTTAACAAGTGGTGCTGGGAAAACTGGTCAACCACTCGTAAAAGAATGAAACTAGATCACTTTCTATCACCGTACACAAAAATAAACTCAAAATGGATTAAAGATCTAAATGTAAGATCAGAAACTATAAAACTCCTAGAGGAGAACATAGGCAAAACACTCTCAGACATAAATCACAGCAGGATCCTCTATGATCCACCTCCCAGAATTCTGGAAATAAAAGCAAAAATAAACAAATGGGATCTAATTAAAATTAAAAGCTTCTGTACAACAAAGGAAAATATAAGCAAGGTGAAAAGACAGCCTTCTGAATGGGAGAAAATAATAGCAACTGAAACAACTGACAAACAACTAATCTCAAAAATATACAAGCAACTTCTGCAGCTCAATTCCAGAAAAATAAACGACCCAATCAAAAAATGGGCCAAAGAACTAAATAGACATTTCTCCAAAGAAGACATACGGATGGCTAACAAACACATGAAAAGATGCTCAACATCACTCATTATTAGAGAAATGCAAATCAAAACCACAATGAGGTACCACTTCACACCAGTCAGAATGGCTGCGATCCAAAAATCTGCAAGCAATAAATGCTGGAGAGGGTGTGGAGAAAAGGGAACCCTCCTACACTGTTGGTGGGAATGCAAACTAGTACAGCCACTATGGAGAACAGTGTGGAGATTCCTTAAAAAATTGCAAATAGAACTACCTTATGACCCAGCAATCCCACTTCTGGGCATACACACCGAGGAAACCAGAATTGAAAGAGACACATGTACCCCAATGTTCATCGCAGCACTGTTTACAATAGCCAGGACATGGAAACAACCTAGATGTCCATCAGCAGATGAATGGATAAGAAAGCTGTGGTACATATACACAATGGAGTATTACTCAGCCGTTAAAAAGAATTCATTTGAATCAGTTCTGATGAGATGGGTGAAACTGGAGCCAATTATACAGAGTGAAGTAAGCCAGAAAGAAAAACACCAATACAGTATACTAACACATATATATGGAATTTAGGAAGATGGCAATGACGACCCTGTATGCAAGACAGGAAAAAAGACACAGATATGTATACCAGACTTTTGGACTCAGAGGGAGAGGGAGAGGGTGGGATGATTTGGGAGAATGGGAATAATAACATGTATACTGTCATGTAAGAATTGAATCGCCAGTCCATGCCTGACATAGGGTGCAGCTTGCTTGGGGCTGGTGCATGGGGATGACCCAGAGAGATGTTGTGGGGAGGGAGGTGGGAGGGGGGTTCATGTTTGGGAACGCATGTAAGAATTAAAGATTTTAAAATTAAAAAAAAAATAAAAAATTAAAATTAAAAAAAATAATAAAATAAAAAGTCAAATAGTCATAACCTTTAAAAAAAAAACAAAACAAAACATTTCTAGATACTTTCAGCAGATAACTCACAGGCTGCTTTTGCTTACTTTGTTTCTAGCATTCTCATTTCTGAATCTGCCATATTAGCTTCTTGCTTTCAAATGATTTCAATGCCTATGTATCAAGCTCATCAAAAAGGACACATTATGTGTGAGTTCAGCACGCAGCGCTTCAACTGGCACATTCCACAAAAGGATTTTTTACCTGCATTCCTAGGTGGCACGGAGATTTTTGCTGTGCTTCTTTCCTTTTCAAGGAAAATACTAACTAGCTAATAATTTCATTGTCATCTTTAAGCCTTTCACTAGTCATAGCAAGAGCATATGTAAGGATCTGAATAAGCCACGATCTTAGGCTGCCTTGAAATAAAACCTGTCTGTATCATCACACCAAACTCCCTCTGGCTGTTTGGATGCTGGCAATGGAAATACAGTGTTTTCTACCCAGGCTCTGCCTTCAACGTGACAAGGCAGGGCATTCAACGGTTATGAAACCTTGATATCTTACTTACTGTGGGGATGACGTGTTGAAACAGCTCTCTCATCCTCCAAGGCATTTTCACATTAAGCTCTGGTGACTGGGAAGTAATGAGATGGACCACTGAGTGGTCTGTCAGGCAAGCTCTGTGTCTGTCTCTGTCTTTCTGTCTCTCCCTCACCCTCTCTCTCTTCCCATCCTCCCCACAGCAGCACAGCTGACAACTTCAAACATTTATTATTATTGATCCCCTGTCTCTCAACAATCAATAGTCGACATCCAAAGAACCAAATAACATTCAAGGTGCAGAACTGTATTTATTTTTCACATAATACTGTAGGGAAATTAGAGATGACTCATTATGTGAGTCAGCATATCTCTTTAAGGAATGACTGCCATTTCTAGCCATATCCTAGGGTTTTAGCTAATGTGGCTCTAAAACAGACCTGGTGAAATGCTCTTACTACTTTTTGGTGACATAAATCTATTGTCTAATGATCTCCTTGGTAAAATATAATCTTATGATATCTAGAATTTTAAAAAAGGATACTTGTTAAACATGGTAAATTACTTGTCTTCTAATAAGAGGAGTAGCTAACATTTATTGAGGCTGTGCAATGCACGGGGCAAAGTCTTAAGTGTTTTACACAGATAATCCATTTTATTTGCATAATAACTCTATGGAGGTGAGTCCCATTGTTATTATTCATGCTTTATACAGATGATGGCATTGACATTTTGACAGAATAGTGATTTGATTAAGGTTACAGCTAATTAGTGGCAGAACTAGAATTAGGATTATTCTATCTGAATCAAGAGCTGAAAGTCTTCACCCTGCTTTACATACCTTTCCTGATGATTGGAATGATTTCAAACAGTTTCTGTTTCGGTTTAGCTATAAATATTTCACTTGTGTCAACCCACCTAACATCCTTGTTATCAGGTTTCATTTTCAATGCTCAGAGCTGTAAGTAATGCTGATTGCTTTCTCCAAATGAAAAATAATAAAGGCTTATGATTTTTCAGAAAGGTCAAGCTCTGTTTTATGTTCCAAAACTGGATTTCAAAAATCAGAATAAAAGATGATCTCAAAATATTTTAAGGACCTATTAACCCATTTATAGTTACAGTCTAGGGGAAAAATGTTCATGGCTAACAATAACACAATTTAGCATCATATGATTTTTTCATATATTATGTTTGAGAAGAAAATAATACTAAAATATTCCTTCAAGAAATAAACTGGATTGTGAAATGTGGTCAAGTCACATAGAAATTGCAGAGACTGTTCAGAGCTTCTTGTCCACCACTTCAGCACCAAGCCCACTTCAGCAACCTTCCGACGGAGGTTCAGTGCTGGAAAAGATGCTCCTCTTCGGTTTGCCGGCTCTCCATTGTGAATGCGGAGTGGAATGACCACTGTTTCACCCCCCTCCTTTTCCTCAAGTTTCCAAGACATAGAGAACTAGAACGCTGTACAAAACCTTGGAACTCAGTGAATTCCAGCCTTCACAGTCTACAGTCTTTAAACAGGCCCAGAAGTAGCCTCCTGGTATCTTCCACCATACTATGCTTCCTGCTTCCTCTCTACCTGAGGCTGCATGGTACAGATAACCAGTACAAGATTTATCATTTGTGTGGAAGGGTGACAAGAATATTCCCTCCTCTTAAGGTTAACCAGAAACTGTTTTATTGTAAGGAAAACAGATGCTGCTAATTCTTCAAAGATACCCTGTATGTTATGATCATTACAGCCTAATGATCTGGGTTAGGGTCCCAGCTCCACCAGTGGTAAGTTGTGTGACTTGTGGTTAAGATACAAAACCTTCCTGAGCCTGGTAATAAGGTGATGATCACCCCACTGATCTAACTGATATATAAATGCAATCATTCATATTTATTTTTCTGGGCTCCAAAATCACTGCAGATGGTGATTGCAGCCATGAAATTAAAAGATGCTTACTCCTTGGAAGGAAAGTTATGACCAACCTAGATAGCATATTAAAAAGGAGACATTACTTTGTCAACAAAGGTCCATCTAGTCAAGGCTATGGTTTTTCCAGTAGTCATGTATGGATGTGAGAGTTGGACTGTGAAGAAGGCTGAGTGCCGAAAAATTGATGCTTTTGAACGGTAGTGTTGGAGAAGACTCTTGAGAGTCCGTTGGACTGCAAGGAGATCCAACCAGTCCATTCTAAAGGAGATCAGTCCTGGGTATTCATTGGAAGGACTGATGTTGAAGCTGAAACTCCAATACTTTGGCCACCTGATGGGAAGAGCTGACTTACTGGAAAAGACCCTGGTGCTGGGAAAGACTGAGGGCAGGAGGAGAAGGGTATGACAGAGGACAAGATGGTTGGATGGCATCAGTGACTCAATGGACATGGGTTTGGGTGGACTCCGGGAGTTGGTGATGGACAGGGAGGCCTGGCGTGCTGCGGTTCATGGGGTCGCAAAGAGTCGGACACAACTGAGCGACTGAACTGATTTATATTTAATACTCAACAATATGTCTAAAATACATAATAAACAGTATCTATTACTTTCATTATCCTTATTAGTTTTCAAATTGTGGCAGAAAATTCACTATTAGGTCTACAAGTAATTCTGCCCAGAACTCTCTGCCCATTAAACTGCCAACAAACATACTGTAGTCGATACACCAGTTGATGAATTCTCAAATGCATGAAAAAAATTCTAACTCATTCCCCACCCGCATCACGCACACATCCCCCACCCACTCGGAGTATGAACTCCTGTGAAATATCTTACAATGTGTATTTTGGCTGTGGTTCACCAAAAACTTCTTAAGGCTCCTCACTGGAGAATGTCTCTGATACTGTGATAAAAAAAATTCCAAACAGTATGGAAGTTCCTCAAAAAACTAAAAAATAGAGTTGCCATATGATCCAGTAATCCCACTCATGGGCATATAACAGAGAAAACTCTAATTCAAAAAGATACATGCACCCCTGTGTTCATAGCAGCAGTATTCACATCAGCAATACATGGAAACAACTTAAATGCCCATCATCAGATGAGTGGATAAAGAAGACTAGGTACATATATGCAATGGAATATTACTTAGTGATAAAAAAGAATCAATAATGTCATGTGCAGCAATATGAATGGACCCAGAGATTATCATACTAAGTGAGGTCAGAAAGAGAAAGACAAACACCATATGATATCACTTTTACATGAAAACTAAAATATGACACAAAGGAACTTATTTACAAAACAGACTCACAGACAGAGAGAACAGATTTTTGTGGTTGTCAAGGAGAAAGGGGTAGGGTAGGAATAGACTGGGAGTCTGGAATTAACAGATTTGAGCTATTATATAGAGAATAGATGAAAAAAAATAAGGTCCTACTGTATAGCACAGGGAACCATATTCAATATCCTGTGATAAACAATGGAAAAGAACATGAAAAAGATGTATAACTGCATCATTTTGTTGTGAAGCAGAAATTAACATGGCATTGTAAATCCACTATATTTCAAAAAATAAAATTTTAAAACCATAAAAAAGAAAGTCCCCTCTATGGCCATATGACAGCAGTGCACTGGCAGTCTCCTACACAAGGGTATTTTGTCAAGATTATTGTATTGGAAACCATGGCAAGAATTGTGTTTACTTTCTGATTTCCTTGGCTTAAGGTACTGAGTCAGAACGAGACGACTCTGTTCCAGATTCCAGCTAACTAGACTCCAGTCATAGCTGATTCTGTTTAGCTCCTGGAGGAATGCTATTTGCTTACTTT
The DNA here is from genome assembly GCF_001704415.2 of Capra hircus. Taxonomy (NCBI): domain Eukaryota; kingdom Metazoa; phylum Chordata; class Mammalia; order Artiodactyla; family Bovidae; genus Capra; species Capra hircus. The sequence continues at coordinate 52,399,275 of NC_030814.1, read as the reverse complement.
CCTGAGATGAATCCTTAGCAACTACTGTTCTCTCTACTTCTGGACCTCTCAGGGTAGAGGGTGTCTTACAGGTTCTGCAGTTTGCTAAATGAGTGGCAGCTACGTATCTGTCATATGCAAAGCACAAACATTTACGCAGTTCTGAGAACTGTTCCTTCTAGCGACAAGTCATTGCTCAAGGTCACAAAGCTAGCTGTAAACCCAGAGGTAGTCTGAGGACAGATTGATCAGCCTTGTGCTCAGATCTTCAGTGAATAATTGGTACAATACTCTCTTGGTGAGATCAGCTGACTTTTTGACAATTTGCAGCCACTGAACTTGTCTTCTACATAAAACACATTAAGAGTCTATGTTCCTCTGAAACTCACAGGCTTCAGAATATAGCTCCTGCCCATGTATCCATCCATGCATCCATTCATCCATCAACAAATATGTATTGAAGTCTTGATGTTAGGTGCTATGATGACAAATGGCAGTATCAATAATAATGGTAGTGTCCTGGAGGAGTTTATAATTTAGAAGCAAAAATAATCCATATGACAAATATGTTAGACAGTCAGATGGCAGATGGGAGAAGAAAATCGTGTGACCATGAAGCGCCACAGTGAAGCACTAGGACAGCACGTTCAAAAGAGATAAAATATGAGCCACATATGTGGTTTCAAATTTCTAGTAAGTACACTAAAAAAAAAAAACAACCAAAGAATATTATCTTTAATTTTATAATTTATATTTTATTTAACCAATGTATTAAAAATATAATTTTTACATGCAACCAAGTGGTCATGTATGGATGTGAGAGTTGGACTGTGAAGAAAGCTGAGCTCCGAAGAATTGATGCTTTTGAACTGTGGTGTTGGAGAAGACTCTTGAGAGTCCCTTGGGCTGCAAGGAGATCCAACCAGTCCATTTTGAAGGAGATCAACCCTGGGATTTCTTTGGAAGGAATGATGCTAAAGCTGAAACTCCAATACTTTGGCCACCTCATGCGAAGAGTTGACTCACTGGAAAAGATGCTGATGCTGGGAGGGATTAGGGGCAGGAGGAGACGGGGATGACAGAGGATGAGATGGCTGGATGGTACCACTGACTTGATGGACATGAGTTTGGATGAACTCCGGGAGTTGGTGAAGGATAGGGAGTCCTGGCATGCTGCAATTCATGGGGTCGCAAAGAGTCGGACACGACTGAGTGACTGAACTGAACTGAACGTTAAAATGTTATTAATGTTATATACTGAACTAAGTCTTTGAAGTCTTATGTATACTTGACACTTAGAAAGTTAAAGTCGCTCAATTGTGTCTGATTCTTTACGAGTCCATGGAATTCTCCAGGCTAGCATATTGGAGTGGGTAGCCTTTCCCTTCTCCAGGGGATCTTCCCAACCCAGGGATCAAACCCTGGTCACCCACCATTGCAGGGGGATTCTTTACCAGCTGAGCCACAAGGGAAGCCCTTGACACTTAGAGCACATCTCAAATGAAATAACTACATTTCAAGTACACAGTAGCCACACGGGTGATGATCTTTTTAGATAGCATACCTCTAGGAAATTCAAAAACAGGGAACAACTGCCTCCAGAACAGAGGAATCACAGATGTTGACTCTTGAGGAATCTGGGTATTTAAACTGAGTTCTGGGCTAAGTTTGCTCCCTAGTTCCAACCTGCAGTAAAAGAATGTCTTTCTCAGTATTTTATGAGCCTTTGGTGGTTCTATGTTTGTATCCCTAAAAGTGAGCCTAGCATATATCCATTCTGGTGTTAAAGTCTTTATCTGCTGAATAAAATGCATGAAAGAAAAATAAAAACAGCTGTCTCCCACTTGCCAGAGCCTGTGTTGGTATTTTGCATTAATTCTCTCTAACACAATGAATTTGCAAGGAGCCACACATATCTCCATTTTATAGGAGAGGAAGCTAAAGCACAGAGTAGTTAAATGATTTTTCAAGATCACAGAGCTAGGAAGAAGGGAGGGAGAGAGGAATGGGCAGATGAACAGGAGGGAGAAGATACAGGCAGGAAGATGAGGGTAGATTACAGCTTAAAGTGAGGGTGGGAACAGGACCCAAGATATGCCAAGCATCTGCCCTTTACCCCATCCCTACAGTTTGCGTGTGTGTTTGTACATGTGTTATATTAACATGTTTATGGCTAACATATATTAGCTTATTTAACAAATCTTTATATACTTTGGACCACCACTGTCTCTCCTGATAAGATTTTCTTGAAATAATCAACAAAACAAATTCCTAACTTCCAAGGGTAAAGGGCATTTTGGGGATTGAGAATTAAAGAAATCCTCGTCAGAAGAGGCAAAAGAGGTTAGCTCAATCTTCCTCAGTCTGCCCTCTTATCACCTCTTTAAAGGGGATCTCTATCCTCCCAAGAGGAGAAGGGGGTGACAGAGGATGAGATGGTTGGATGGCATCACTGACTCAATGGACATGAGTTTGAGCAAACTCAGAGAAATGGTGAAGGACAGGGAAACCTGGCATGCTGCAGTCCATGGCGATGCAAATGGTCAGACATGACTTAGCAACTGAACAACATCCTCCCTGTAAAAGGACCATGTCCCCAGCCTGTCTCTTCCACTCCTTGATGGCTGAGTACCAGAGACTGTTCCACACAGAGACCTCCAGTCGCCCTTCGTATAACTTCTACTTAGTTAGGAGCTAGCTCTCATTGCGCTCTACACAAAACTCTTCTTCAGTCAGATTATCACTTGCCTCATATTTTTGATGCTGGTAGGGGTGGCAAGCATTATTTATGTAGCATTTGAATTAAAAGAAGCACAGATCAGATTGAGTCCTAAAATGCAGATGCACTTTCTTAAAAGTTAAAAACCATGTATTTTTATCAGCTGGGAGGTAAGTGTAAGAATTAGAACTTGCCCCTATAAAACTTAATATCGGGGCTTCCCAGGTGGTCCAGTGTCTAGGACTCTGAGCTCCCAACGCAGAGGGCCTGGGTGCAATCCCTGGTCAGGGAACTGGATCCCATATGTTGTAACTGAAGTTGCGGCTGTGTGCCACAAGTGAGACCTAGCACAACCAAATAAATATTTAAATGAGAGTAAATTGAAAAATAACTTAATATCAAGCAAATCAAAACTACAGTGAGGTATCACACCTCCCATCAGTTAGAATAGCCATCTTCAAAAAAAATCTACAAACAATAAATGCTAGAGAGAGTGTGGAGAAAAGGGAACCTTCCTATACTGTTAGGAATTGTAAGTTGGTACAATCTGGTCTCTAGCCTTGCAGAAATGCTTTGCCTGAGTCACATTGTGATGTTATACTCTTCAGTTCAGTTGCTCAGTCGTGTCCGACTCTTTGTGACCCCATGAATCACAGCACACCAGGCCTCCCTGTCCATCACCATCTCCCGGAGTTTACCCAAACTCATGTCCATCGAGTCGCTGATGCCATCCAGCCATCTCATCCTCTGTTGTCCTCTTCTCCTGACCCCAATCCTTCCCAGCATCAGAGTCTTTTCCAATGAGTCAACTCTTCACATCAGGTGGCCAAAGTACTGGAGCTTCAGCTTTAGCATCATTCCTTCCAAAGAAATCCCAGGGCTGATCTCCTTCAGAATGGACTGGTTGGATCTCCTTGCAGTCCAAGGGACTCTCAAGAGTCTTCTCCAACACCGCAGTTCAAAAACATCAATTCTTCGGCACTCAGCTTTCTTCACAGTCCAACTCTCACATCCATACGTGACCACTGAAAAAATCATAGCCTTGATTAGATGGACCTTTGTTGGCAAAGTAATGTCTCTGCTTTTGAATATGCTATCTAGGTTGGTCATAACTTTTCTTCCAAGGAGTAAATGTCTTTTAATTTCATGGCTGCAATCACCATCTGCAGTGATTTTGGAGGCCCCAAAATATAAAGTCTGACACTGTTTCCACTGTTTCCCCATCTATTTCCCATGAAGTGATGGCACCAGATGCCATGATCTTCGTTTTCTGAATGTTGAGCTTTAGGCCAACTTTTTCACTCTCCTCTTTCACTTTCATCAAGAGGCTTTTTAGTTTCTCTTCACTTTCTGCCATAAGGGTGGTGTCATCGGCATATCGGAGGTTATACTCTTAGCATGTAGCAATGGTATATGCTTTGACCTGCTTAGGTGGTAAATGTCGATAGTACAACCAAAACTAGTTTGAGGACAAAGGTAACTTAACCGGCTCAGGTGACTGAAAAGCCCAAAGACATCTCTTTCAGGTGTGGCTGAACCCAGGTGCTCAACAACATAATCAGGAATCTGTCCTTTTCCATCTTTCTTCCTTCTAGTCAACTTCCGTCTCAAGAATGCATCCCTCAGTGCAGTGGCAAAGACCACTAGCAGGCTTTCATTGCTAGAGTTGCTAGTTTCATTTTCATTCCTGTCAATTTGGTAACTTTGTTGAAAAGAGAAGGCCTCTTTCTTTAGATTTCCTAGCATCAGCCTAGAAGGGGCAGTTTTTTCTAACTTAACCACTTGTGGCAGCAGGGAGCGGAGCAGGGCGGGGGCTGGGGGGTGGGGTAGGGAGTTTTTCTAACTCTTGTGAAGGTGTATCTGCCCTGAAAAGATTGAAAAGAGTAAGAATGAGAGTGGTCAGATCATTTAAGAGGCTCTTGCTGTCACTCAGCTAAGAGAGAATTAGATAGAGATGGAGAGAAATAGATTTAGGACATGTCAAATGAATTAAGAATGTCTTAATTCAGCAAAAACAATGACAGCACACACTGAGCCAGTCCTATAGGCTAAACAGGAGATACAGGAGTGAATTAGATATGCTTCCACTCTACAATTGCTCATAGTCTATAAGTAAACCACTAAGTCTCAAACCACAAGGTAAGTGCTTTAATAGAGATTTGAACAAAGTGCTGTGAGACTGCAGAGCAAATAGTAATTGTTTCCCAGGGAGAGTCAGGAGACTTTAGGCAGTGATGGTATTTGACTTGGGCCTTGAAGTATAAGTAGGAATAACTCCGGGAGTTGGTGATGGACAGGGAGGCCTGGCATGCTGCGATTCATGGGGTCGCAAAAAGTCGGACACGACTGAGCGACTGAATGTATGTATGTATGTATGTACAACCATTATGAAAAACAGTATGGAGATTTCTTAAAAACTAAATATATAACTACCAATTGATCTAACAATCTCAGTCCTGGGCATATATCTACAGAAAACCATAATTCGAAAAGATACATGCATCCCAATGTTCACTGTAACACTATTTACAATAGCCAAGACTTGGAAGCCACCTAAATGTCCATCAACAGAGGCGTAGATAGAGAATATGTGGTACATATACACAATGGAATATTACTCAGGCGTAAAAAAGAGAGAAAGAATGCCATTTACAGCAATATGGATGGATACAGAGACTGGCATACTGGGTGAAGTTGTTGCTGCTGCTAAGTCACTTCAGTTATGTCCGACTCTGTGTGACCCCATAGATGGCAGCCCACCAGGCTCCCCCGTCCCTGGGATTCTCCAGGCAAGAACACTGGAGTGGGTTGCCATTTCCTTCTCTAGTGCATGAAAGTGAAAATTGTAAGTGGAGTCGCTCGGTCGTGTCTGACTCTTAGCGACCTCATGGATTGCAGCCCACCAGGCTCCTCTGTCCATGGGATTTTCCAGGCAAGACTGCTGGAGTGGGTGCCATTGCTGTCTCCGACTGGGTGAAGTTAGTCAGACAGAAAAAGGCAAATACCATATGATATTGCTTATATGTGGAATCTAAACAAATGAACTGATTTACAAAACAGAAATAGACTTACAGATGTAGAAAACAAGCATGGTTATCATGGGAGAAGCAGGGGAGGGATAGAATGGAATAGATAACTAATACTGGCTTCCCAGGTGGCATGGGCAATAGAGAATCCGCCTGCCAATGCAGGAGAGATAAGACATGTGGGTTCAATCCCTGGGTTGGGACGATCCCCTGGAGGAAGAAATGGCAACCCACTCCAGTATTCTTGCCTGGGAAATCCCATGAACAGAGGAGCCTGGTGGGCATACAGTCTAAGGGGTCACAAAGAGTTGGAAACAGCTGAGCAACTAACAGTTTCACATACACACACATAAAGCATTCCCTTTGCTGCACACCTGAAACTAACACACTGTAAATCAATTATACCCCAATAAAATAAAAAAAAACTTACTATCTCCTTTTTTTTTTTTTTAACTATAGCTTAGGAAAAGACTTTTAAATCTGCTGACCACATGGAGTAGTCATCAGTGACTTGGAGAGCCAGAATTCTGTTAAAAATAAAATTACAAAGCAGAACAATAAAACAAGATAGTTCTAACTTGCTGCTTTTTGGGCTGTGTCTGGATGGCGACTAGCCCACCCTACCCTGGGGGTAGGGAGGAGGAGACAGAGACTAAAATGCAAGGAGTGTTACCATTATGGCAACTTTATTTTTTCCAAATGTTTATTTTTGTTCCCTTAGGGTATCAGGAAGAGTTTGTTCTAACAGTTCTCAGTTCCTGGCGGAGTTGTTGCCAGGAAGTCAAGTTTATCTTTAGCATCATCTCTGGGCAAACAGCACAGAGGAAAATGATATTTGGGGCCAAATGTTGAAAACTCAAGTTTTATGTAGCTTGAGCAGAAAAAGCTAAGAGCAAAAATGAAAAGCTAATATTGTTGGTTCTGTGTTTTCTCTACAAGAAATTTTCCTTAGAGGAAAAACAGTAGTGGAAAGAGGATGGGCTTTAAGGACCAATAGCTTAGGCTTGGTCCACTGCTGCCCCATCAAGGACTTTTGAATAAATTTAATTCAACCAACATTTAGCTGAATGATTCCTCTGTATCAGATACTTGGCTCTCACAGAACTTAAAGTCCAAATCAATTAGTTACCTCTCGGAAACTCTTTTTACAACTAATAGAAGAAAATACATGCCTCTTTGTAGGGTTCTTTTGACAATTACATGAGATAACATATGCAACATTACAGCTTAGGTAAAGTGACAAATCTTAGTTTGTTTTCTCTGTCTTTAGAATGACCAAAGTAATCATTCAGTCAACTGGAGGTTTAAAAGTACTGTTCTAGGATTTAACTAAAAATAAAACCAATAGAGAGTTTCATAAAACCTAGACTGTCTGCAAATACCCCATGTTTTTTGGCAGGTCCACGACAGCCAGAGTTCAAAGATCAGCCTCAGATTCCATCACTTCCAATAGTCCTACTTTGACTACAACTTGGTTTTATGCAATAGCACTGGAACATATATATTACCATACGTAAAATAGATAGCCAGTGGGAGTCTTCCGTGGGACACAGGAAACCCAAAGCCAGCATTCTGTGACAACCTAGAGGGGTGGGAAAAGGACAAACGTATACCTATGGCTGACTCATGTTGATGTATGGGAGAAAGCATCACAATACTGTAATTATCCTCTAATTAAAAATAAAAAACAAATTGCCTTTTCAATCACCAGTATGGCATATGTAGCATAAAAATCAGAGCTATAAATGATGCTGAAATATTAGAACTGCTCATTCAAAATTATTCACTGATTGTCTATAACATGTGAGACACTGTGATGAAATTAAAGTCATAAAAGAACGAGATATGTCCCTGACCTGATGCATTTATCCCTCTAGAGGGAAAGATATAAAGTCTACCCTCAAGGGGGCTACAACCAGCAAAAGAAACAAGGCAGACATGCATTAAATAATAGTGGCCAATATGCTATTTTATAAGCATTACGAATTAGAATCCCTGATACTGGGGTTCAGAAGAGATGACATAGTCAAGGAGACTTTGGGGGAAATACAGAATTTGAGCTGAGATTTTTAAAGATGAGAGGATTTTTTCAAGGTCTTCTATTCTCCCTATAACATAAAAATCAAATGCATCAAAACTCAAAGCAGAAGTTAGAGGTAGTAACACCTTCTCTATCAGAATGTGTGTAGTCCTCTCTCTGTTCTTTAATTATTCACTAGTACCAATTCTACTTGGGGTCCATCTCATCCAAAAGGCAGCATTAACTATGCCTGGGTGAAAGACACATGGTTAAAATATCATTGCAGCATTTTTTTAAGAGCTATTCTTTCCAACTGACTCTGCTTCCTTTTCCCTCCCAAAAGGAAAAGAAAAACCCAGGTTAAATGCACTGTTTACATTTCCCAATTGTCCTACAACCAAGTACTAACTATTAGAAAGTCTGGCTCCTAGACTTTCAATTGGCAAATTCAGTTAAAATAAATTTTAAATGCAGACTTTTTTGTCCTGATGCTTAAAAACTATCCAGGTGTCAGCTATGAATAATGACCAAGTTGGGTCTTGATTCCACTATTTTTATTAGCTATTTAGTGACACTTGGTAGCGTACTGAACATTATTCTTGGCGAAGTACATAAATCTAGTTATTTTGGGGCTTGCAATCAAACTACTTTATCATAAGTGAGATTGTGAAACAGTCCCCCTGCCCTCAGCAGTACTGGAGTACAGGAGATTAGGTTTTAAATAGTCCCAAGGGAAATGTGGTCTGATTCTACCCTATCCATTCCTTAAAGTGGTAGGGGGGTGGGGGGGAAGGGGAGGGGGCTTTGTAATGGACTATAAGACCAGAAAAGTCATTGGTGTTCTCTCACAAGAGAGAAAAAAGGTACAAATTAAAAGATATAATCTCATTGTCCTTTTTGGCCACAACTAACCACGTGATTACTTTCTCAAAGCCTCTGCATTCTTCTCTGATTTGGAAGTGGTTCTGCTCACTTCATCTATTTTACAGAATTACCATGACCATGAGATAACAATTTCAAAAGTCTACTAAAATATTCCAAAATGTCCGGCAAATAAATCTCTGTCTTTTTCTCTGGTCTCCATGGATCTTTGTTCCTCCTTCCCATACACTAACAAACTGTTGGCAGGATCTTCTCTTGTTGGACTTCACATTCTTTAAACTCGACTTCCAGAGTCCCTATCATGATACCTCACTTGTAGAACTGAAATAGCTTCCCAAATGATCTACCTCCAACCTATCTTTTTTCCAACAACAGCCAGAGTGAGCCTAAGGGTACATATTTTATGTTGATCCAAGGATGAGTGAGTGAGTGAAGTCACTCAGTCGTGTCAGACTCTTTGCGACCCTGTGGACTGTAGCCCACCAGGCTCCTCTGTCAATGGGATTCTCCAGGCAAGAGTACTGGAGTGGGTTGCCATTTTCTTCTCCAGGGGATCTTCCCAACCCAGGGATTGAACCCAAGTCTCCCACATTGCAGGCAGATGCTTTAACCTCTGAGCCACCAGGGAAGCCCAAGGATTGGGTCCTAAATCCTTAACCTAGCCTTCAGGTCCTGACATAACACTAGGCGCACTTTACTTCTCCTCTCTCTCCCTCCTCAGGAGTCCACACTCCAGCCATTTCAACCCTGCAAAGTCCTCTAAAGGTGCCATGCTTCCTTTGGCTTTTGGACTTTTGTTCTTTCTGCTGTAGCCAATATCCATCACCTTCCTTGCGTCAGTTCAACTCCTATCCTGTTCTCAGTTTAGAGTCAAGGAAAACCACTGTGTCTGGTGTGTAGGATTCAAGGCAAGGGCATTCTCCTGACCCCCAGCAACTTTTCCTTCCCACGCCCACCCTCACCCTCACCCCCCTCATCACCGCCACCACCACTAGAGGGCTTATGACATGGCAGGCCTGTGCGAGGCGCTCTCCATGATTACTCTACTGAGTCTCCACCATAAATCCTTGAGTTGACAGCAGGCATAGAAGCCTATATTTATCTAGTACAGCATGCCAAAACTGGTCCTAAGTATTTCACAGGTATTATCCCAGACCTCAGGACAATTCTCTGAGGTAGGTACTATTATTATCATACCGGCTGATAAGGAACTAAAGTCCATATAGATTTAGTGAATCATCTAGCTCTACAGCTGGGAGTTTGAGCTCCTGTAGTTTGACTTTGAAGCCTATTATGGACTCATGGAAGGTTTTATCATCATTTTATTTATTTATTTAAAATTTGTTACATGCTACAAATGTTGTCATGGAGTTCTTTCTTTCTTTCTTTTTTAGGCTAAGCAACACAGAATGTGGGATCTTAGTTCCCTGACCAGGGATTGAACCTGCACACCCTGCTGTGGAAGTGTGGAGTCTTAGCCACTGGCCCACCAGGAAGTCCCCACATCACCATTTTAGAGATGAGGAAACGAAATCAGACGGTCGAGTAAACTGCCTAAAGTGGTCAAGTCAGGATCTGAAGGACCAGTGAGATGCCCCACTGTTTCTCCTCATCACGCTATACGTCCTCCTTCATCATACCACATTACAACTGCCCATCAGCTTACTGGATTCCCTCACTAAACTACAAGGTTCTTTTTCTTTAATTTTTAAAAAGTTTTAGATTGACAGAAAAATTAAACAAATAGCACAGAGAATTCCCATATACCTCTTGCAGAATTTTCCCTATTATGAACATCTTATGTTAGTATAGGACATTTGTTATAATTAATACACCAGTATGGATATATTACTATTAAGTCCATAGCTTAATTTCTATTTTCTCAGTTTTTACCTAATGTCCTTTTTCTGCTCTAGGATCCCTTCTAGGATACTGTTACATTTAGTTGTCATGATTTCTTCGGCTCTTTTTGTGACAGTTTCTCAGACTTTCCTTGCCTTTGGTGACCTTCAGTTTTGAGGAATATGATCGGGGATACTGTATATTGCCCCTCTACTGGAATTTGTCTCATGTTTTTCTCCTGACAGAAGATCACAGAGGTTAAGTGCCATTTTCATCACATCCTATTAACATAGTTTATGACTGTTCCAGTGGACTTTGATCACTAGCTGAAGTAAAATCTGTCAGATTTCTCCTTTGTAAAGTTAGCTTCCTGTCCTCATTCTCCACCTTCCTAAACTTCACTCTGTAGAGAGAAGACTCTGTGCGGTCCACACTTAAGAAATGGGGAATTATGCCCTTGAGTCTGAGTCATCTATATAATTTATTTGGCATTCTGCAGAGGAGATTTTTCTCTTCTATTCCATTTGCTCATGTATTTAATTCTTTATATCAGTATGGATTCATGGACATTATTTTATACTTTGCAATACAGTCCAATACTACTTTATTTTTTCTATAATTATTCCACTTGAGCCATTGGTAACTCCTCCAGTTGGCTCCTGTTGACATAGTCTCATCAATGTAGTTTTTTTTTCTTTTTTGAGCACTTCCTTCCATTTTGGCACTAAGAGACTCTGACATCTCATCTATTTCCTTTTCCAGTCCCCAAGTCAGATATTTCTCCAAGGATTCCTGTTTCTTTTATTGAAGAATGGTTTCAGAAATCAAGATCTGGGTCCAGCTGTGCCTCTTGCCACAGGGGTGTCATTTCTTTTAGGCTCTCCCCATTGACACAGAAAGAAATATGCAAATCCATATATGTTCACATAATTATAACTATTTCTTTATGCAATCATGTGTATCTGTGCTCTCTTGTGCTCTGTTGCGTCCGACTCTTTGTGACCCCTTGGGCTGTAGCCCACTAGGCTCCTCTGTCCATGGGATTCTCCAGGCAAGAATACTGGAGTGGGTTGCCATGCCCTCCTCCAGGGGATCTTCTCAACCCAGGGATCGAATCCACATCTCCCACATTGCAGGCAGATTGTTTACCATCTGAGCCACCAGGGAAGCCCAAGAATACTAGAGTGGTAGCCTATCCCTTCTCCAGGGGAATTTTCCAACCCAGGAATCGAACCAGGGTCTCCTGCATTGCAGGCAGATTCTTTACCAGCTGAGTTACCCGGGAAGCCCCAACATGTACCTATATAAAGTTTAATAGGAGTTCTTTCTGACGTCTCCAACTCTAATTCATCACCACATGCATCATTCTAACCTTCTGCCCTTGCTTTTCTATAAATTCCATGACAACAATGGGCAATGACTACAAGCCTCTTAAAGGTAGTATTATTCTTTATTCACGGCTGTATCCCAAATACAGTTGGCACCTATAACACATGTATTGACTGACTGCTGAGTTGACCCAATAATTTCAATTCTGGAAGGGACTACAGGGGAATTTGCAAATGTCACCAAATATGGATTTCAAAGACTAAACTCACAACAATTTATTAGGGCAACAGTACAAGAGGGTACACTAACAAAGGTCTGATTTAAGTGTGTTTATTCAACTCCGTGAAGGGAAAATGATAGTAATACATCTAAGCTACACAAAAAGGATTCAGACTTCCCTGAAAAGGATTCAAGTGGCATAAAATGGTTTGTTTCTCCACAGCAATTTACATATATTAAAAGAGATAATAGGCATAATCATTGTCAAAATAGAGCTTCCACCCTGTATAATGTCTTAATATATGCTCGAAGTTCCTGACAAACAGGCACAAAGCCCCAGTGGATTAGACCCTAAGTGGGGGATGACTCTAATAGCAACAGCATAAAACCAATCTCACATTTCTGGGAAGGAAAATAAGACCTGAGAACAGCCTTTGAAGGCGAAGGGGAAAGTACAAAGGAAAGATGCTCAAGTGATACATCAGCTGAATGGGAAACGGGGTGCTAATGTGACACTCTGCATCCATGATGCTAATTTACATCTGGGTGAGCGTGTGCACTGACACAGAGGAGACTGGAAGAGGTCTATATTATCCCTTGGAGGAGCCCATCTGCAATCTTTCGGAAGGGAACTTGCTTTATATTGGGGACCGCCTTACATGGGATACGTTATGTACATTCTGTGTCAGCTTCATATGACAAAGTCACTTGCCTATTTCCAGATCATTTCCATTCTGTCCCTTACAATGCAGCCAGAATGATCTTTTTGAAAAACAAATTGGGTCACAGCTCCCCATCTTCCCTACATTTTAACATTCTGCTTGACTCCTGAGATAAAAAACAATAACGGCGTCATATGCCCTCAAGGTCCTGCAAGATCAGGCTTCTGTCCAATGCTCACTTTGCCACAGGGGTCCCCTTTTACTTCTCTGAACGCATGTTCTTTTTGCTGCTACTACTGCACATGTTAATACATCTTTGCCTCTGCTCTTCAACATAGCTAACTCCTACTAAGGCTTCGGGATCTAGCCCATTCACTTCTTCACCTGAGATGCCTACCCTGTCCAGGTCACTCTCACAGCACCGCAAACTCTTCCTCTGCAGTGCTTGTCACAGTTGTGGATTTATCTCTGTTAGTCTGTTGTTAACGTATTTCATCAGATGGCCTTGTTACTCCACATTCCTGGCACCTAACCCCATGCCAGGCATACAGTAAGTGCCTCCCAAAACATCTACTGAATAAGGGAAAAATGACCACACAATCCACCTATCTATTGCCAAGACTTTCCTGAACATTAAAGCTCCTCTTTGGATTCTCAAGGATATGTCATTTCACATCAGAAATGTGGTTGGTCACCCTTGTGGTGAGTGTAAGAAATGTCACTGCTAGGCCAAAGATATAGGAAATTCCTTTTATCAAATATGTCATTAGTACACTGAAGTAAGTATTATGTGGAAGTGAACATAAAGGGGATGTGAAAAATAATCTTATGCCAAAGAGGTCAGCTATGGTGTCCTAATGCTTTACTAGTACTAATTGTTAAGATCACTGTCATCAAGTAATTTTGCTTTATTTCACAAAATCACAAATGCTAATACTAACTTTCAACCTCTCATCATTGTGCCTGGATTTTATTCAACAAATATTTACTGAGCATACTCATTGTATGTCAGGCACTGTTTTAGACTCTGGGATAAATGCTGAGTGAAAGACACAAGTTCTCACCTTTGAGGGGAGGAGAAGCCAACACAGATTGATAGTCCTTTCGGATGAGTAAATTGCAAGTGAGTGTGATTAGTTTTGATGAGCAAAGAAGTCATGTGCTATGGCCCAGTGCTCACATCAGCACTATTTACAACAGCCGGGACATGGAAACAACCTAAATGTCCATCAACAGAGGAACGGATAAAAGAAGATGTGGCCATATATACAATGGACTATTACTCAGCCTCATAAAGGGGTGAAACTGGGTCATTTGCAGAGATGTGGATGGACCCAGACAGTGTCATACTCAGTGAAGTAAGTCACGAACAGAAAAACAAATAACATATATTAATGGATATATGTGGAATCTAGAAAATGGTATACTGCTGCTGCTGCTAAGTCGCTTCAGTCATGTCTGATTCTGTGCGACCCCATAGATGGCAGCACACCAGGCTCCCCCTGGAATTCTCCAGGCAAGAACACTTGGAGTGGGTTGCCATTTCCTTCTCCAATGCATGAAAGTGGAAAGTGAAAGTGAAGTTGCTCAGTCATGTCCAAATCTTAGCGACCCCATGGACTGCAGCCCACCAGGTTCCTCTGTCCATGGGATTTTCCAGGCAAGAGTACTGGAGTAGGGTGCCATTGCCTTCAATAATCCTTTTTGCAAAGCAGAAATAGAGACATAGAGAACAAACGTATGGATACAGAGGGAGAAATGGAGGTGGGGTGAATCGGGACATTGGAATTCACACATATACACTATTGATACTATGCATAAAATCGAAAACTAATGAGAACATATTGCGTAGCACAGGGAACTCTACTGAAGCACTGTGGTGACCTGAAGAGGAAGAAAATACAAAAGGGAGGGGCCACATGTATTTGTATGACTGACTGATTTTGCTGTACGGTAGAAACTAACACAACATTGTAAGGCAACTATACTGCAATAAAAATTAATTTAAAAAGAAGTCATGTGCTATGGGAGTGTGATCATTCCCACTGTCTCAGCATGCTCTCAAGTGATCCAGTGCCTCGCCAGGATAACCTGCATCATTATTGCTCTGTGGTTGCATGTCAAGAGGAACACAGTGTTTTCACTTGATCAAGGATGAAAGGATTTTACATTTTAATGTCATGGTCTCCCATAAGGATTTATATGTATTTACTTCCTTGGGTTAAATAAAAGACTAGGGAAGATACCAGGTCTATCTTTTCTAAGGAGTCATTCTAATCCCTTAAAATCTCTAGTGCCAATTTGGATGTACCCCCGAAAGATCAAAGTGCCTTGTTCTCAAAGATGCCTATCTCAACAGAGCATCTGTTTCATACCAAGAGAGTTTTCATTGAGTGGTTTTGGTGATAAGCACTGCAAGGAGTAGTTACTGTCACAGAAAATTTTAAAGATATCTACAGAGAGATTGTAAATTTTGCAAAGGTTGAGACAAGACTCTCTTGAAAATCATTACAAACCTTAAGGCTAGGGCAGTGTTTGGAACATAACTGGCTCTCAATATTTATGCGTTACATGTTTGAACAAATAGTACTACTTTGAGAAAATCAGCTAGTAGAAGCTTGGGACCAGAGCAGAAGAAAAAAGAGAAAACTTACTACTGTAGGGGCTTGCTTAGCAAGAGGAAAAGTCACAAAGAGAGGGCGCCAGAAGAGTACTCTCTTCATCCCGTTTGACAAAGATGGTAGATCTAAGAGGGGCTAGAACTGGGAGAATCTCAGCGACAGAGAGTGGCACCCCGAGGTCCCACAGCTCCAGACTATGCTCCTGTCCACCATTTCCAACAGAGAAGAACAATCAGCAGATTGATAAATTCTTCCATTTACACCTCTGAACAAATAAACGAATTGCATCTTTAACCTAACAAATCATAGCTTGATTATAGGTCATTAGTGACCATTAATACATGAAACTGTTTGCATTTCACTAGTATATCTGAATTATAGCCTCATCTTTCACATTAGCTCAATCAAGCTTCCAAAAGGAACCCCACCCCCCAACTATTGGGGCCTCAAGCAGGACTTAAACTAACAATTAGCCTCTGGAATTCAACTAGGATGCAGAAGAATTTATTATTTTAGTTCACTGCAGATCTCCCTAGTGTAGATTACAACCAGCCATTCCCTGTAGAGTGGAGGCATGCTCTCTGTGCCCAAAGAGCTTACAACTGCCTCTCTCTGAACTTTCTCAGTTATTCTCAATGGTGGCTAATCCATTGGCCAGCAACGTGGGCCTGCTTGTGTGTCACTAGTGCAGACAGTCCTAAGTTCACAACAACACAGTGGCTGATTAGAGTGCAGATAAGACTGTCAGACATTGAAGTGACAGGAAGAGAGTCTATCTGGCAAAAAAGTAGAGGCAAGGTTGAGAATATATATATATTCTTATATGTATATGAGAATATGTGTGTGTATGTATATGTTTATGCACACATATTCTCATATATATATATGGGTTTCCCTGGTGACTCAGCTGGTAAAGAATCTCTCTACAATGTGGGAGACCTGGGTTCAATCCCTGGGTTGTGAAGATTCTCTGGAGAAGAGAAAGGCTACCCACCCCAGTATTCTAGTATTCTGGCCTGGAGAATTCCATGGATTGTGTAGTCCATGGGGTCTCAAAGAGTCAGACATGACCAAGTGACTTAAAATATATATATATATATATATATATATATTTACACACACACATACACACACGTGTGTGTGTGTGTGTGTCAGCCAGGTGGCCCAGAGATTTTTTTTTTTTTAAGAATACATTTGGGGCTCTGAATTATCCCTATGAGAAGCCAAGACCTTGAAAAGAACTGGAGAACTGCCAAGCCTCCATTTCACTTTGTGCCAAGCACTCATAGAGGCACATGGAGTGATTAACAGAAATTAACGATCTCAGAAATGTTTGAGGACTTTCTAACGTAACAATTGTCATCTGGGAGCAAATCCATGGTCCAGTTCATCTAATGTTCAGTTGCTTCAAAAAATATCCCCTAGGGAATGCCACTTTTGACTACTAATGCACTGAATCCATGGAATTAAAAGGGACTGCTAACAAGACAAGTAACGGAAGCCCACATATGGCTAAAACTGTTTTTACTTTTTATTCTGGGTTAGCTACCAAGCTCAGGACTCACGCTCAGCTCAACATGTACAATGACAGCACAGAGTCCCATGCTGTTTAAAAATCTGAAATAAACTGCCACACTAATTTCTATACCATCCCTGTGAAAAAGTTAGATTATGGACAACATAGTAATAGTAGAAAACACAGACTCTAGAGTCAACTTCTGTTTTCAAATCCTGGCTTTTCCACTTACTAGCAGGATGACCTTAAGCAAGTCACATAGCCGTTCTAAACTTCACTTTTCTCACCTGTAAAACAGAGATAATAAGGATGCCTGCCTTATCTAGAGATTATAAAACTCAAGTTGGTAACTAATGTTTAGAAATTCTTTAGTATGCTTAAACATGGCGCCTAATAAGTGTTCAGGAAATGTGAATGGCTATTGTTTACCTCCTTTTTCCTCCCCCTACCAATCAGGGCCACCATCTTTGCCAGAACCATTATCACTACCATCTTCCCTGCCCCCTCCACCCCGACCAGTACCCACAGGAAGATAAGGAAACAAAATCTCCAAGATGGACTTTTTTTCTGAAGTCAACAAACTAAGTCAGGTAGGACTAACCCATTTTTCTTCTGACCCATACCATCATCCCTACCTGGAGCACTTCATCCCTCTTCCCTTCACCTTCCTCCTCCTCATCCATCAGGTCCCAGTTTAGCCATCTCCTCCTTCATGAGCCCTCCTCCATCATCTCACAGCGCTTTGTCTTCCCCTCATCACAGAACTTCTCAGACTACATAATAACTGCCTGTTGTCTGTCTGGGTCCCCCATGAGGATCTGAGTTCCTTTAACAGAAGAGTCTAGGTGTGTCTACTATACTTCTGCATCCTCAATACAAAGCACAACACACAGTAAATGCTCAGTAAATGCTGAGTAAAGGAAGGGATGAATGGCAAACTCCCTTCATGCCAATCTGCTGCTACGTCTCAAAGTCTTGTTTCTCTTTGGAGCACAATTTAGGCAATCAAAGATTGCAACACATGACTTCAGGCCCTATACTGCTATTACATAATTTTAACCTGTCATTGAAACCTAAAGGCAATCTTAACCAAGTTCTAGCAGAGTCCATTTCTGAAGAAAGTAGCTTAACTTGTGAAAATAATGCCTTGCATGGAACTTACATTATGTTAACACATACATACACATTCATTTCATACCTTATGCTTATTTACGAACCTTAACCCCTTAGCATTTTGAAAGGGCACAATCTTCTTACTTTGAAAGTGCTTTTCAGCAACATGTGGACTTGATGAGATATGATGAAAAGCCAGTATTCATCCTTGCAATTTTCCCTCCAAACAAGCACTTAATCTTTTCACTCTGAATCATGGCTTTCTCACTTGCAGCCTTAGTGCTCTTGAAAATTTTGAATCTAACATGATACAGACCCAAAAACATGACCAACCAACCAAATACTTGAGTCCTTCCCTCCCCTCCCTCTCAGAGGAGGTAAAGAAGGCATAAAAGTTGGAAGCTTCAGGGAAATCTATTCAAAGTTCATCTAATCTTATCTCATTAAAGTACTATCACTGAGGAGAAACCAAATAAAACTCAGCCCTCCCTCCAATCAATACTGTATTAGAATGCACTGAAAACATGATTTGGTTGATAGGAATGATAAAAACGTACACTGAAATTACAATGAAATATGTGAATACTGGAGTGGGTTGCCATTTCCTTCTCCAGGGGATCTTCCCAATCCAGGGATCAAACCCGGGTCTCCTGCATTGCAGGCAGACGCTTTATCCTCTGAGCCACCAGGGAAGTCCCATACTGAAATATACCTGTTATTAAAATAAGTCAGAGAGAAAAGTGTAAATTTTTCCGGAGCAATGAAAGAGCT
This sequence comes from Capra hircus, assembly GCF_001704415.2. NCBI lineage: Eukaryota > Metazoa > Chordata > Mammalia > Artiodactyla > Bovidae > Capra > Capra hircus. The sequence continues at coordinate 52,380,576 of NC_030814.1, read as the reverse complement.
GAACTCTACCTCACATCACAAATACCCACAAGGTATTATTTAAAAACAAACCCTGCTCTCTTATTATCTTAAGAAAACACATTAAGGAATTTAACTTGTATGGAGTTTATATCAATGTATAAAGCTAAGGTTGTTTAATTTCCTTGGGACACCAATGCCTGACACATCCTTATTTATAGACTGATGGAGAATATGCATAAACATATATACATACACATAAATATACAATTTGCTTTCTTCTCCTGCTAAGTCATTGACCACCTTTTCTGTTTCATTTCCCTATAAAAAATATTTATTTGGAAACTCTTCTTTCCCCATTCTTTTTCTCAAAAGGGACTCTTCTGTCTTCCTCTTCACTCTGTCTCGAGTTCTTATCTACATCTGTTACAAACTCCACTTCAAGGGAAAAATCTCTGATGATTCTCTTTTCTTAAATAAAAATAGTTCTTTTGTACTAAATTTTATTTTCCAGGGCCCCCAAAATGCAGCCACATGTCAAGGCTATAAAGCTAAAGGGTCTCCCTGAACAGTTTCAAGAAACAAAAACAAGCCAGCAAAAGTTCTCATGCTATGTCCTCCAAATCAGGTGGGACTATTTAGGGGTTATAATAAAAGGGATTTCAAATATTTAGTACAGGTTGGAAGATACTGTCTTTCCCTCATAGTGATTTCTAGATCTGCTTTCTAATTCAAAATTACTCATTGAGTAAGATGCTTCATTCTTCATCATACACAGATTAAGAAGCCCACATTGTCTTTCTTTGTCTGCTGACCTCAGCTCTTTTCTTCGTCTGGTTCACCAGCCTACTCGACATACATCTCTAGCGTCTCTAAAGCAGGGTCTATTCTTATCTTATCCAATCCCTTTTTGGTCACTTCTTGGCTAATTATTATTTGTCTTTGCCAGATACCAACACATCTCATCAAAACACATTCTTAGTTCTATTATAAAATAGTAAGTTCAATGATGCTTCCTATCTATACTTTGCTTTCCGAATGTGAATTAATAGATTTGAGTCCCACAGCACAACTTTTAAGGAATGGGAACTGTCTGACACTTCCATATGGCTATTTTATTAAGAACAGTAGGTATAAATAATAATACTAATACCTTTGTTTCCATAGGTGATTTCATCTGGATAATTCATGCTTCATTATTGTGCCACTATTCTCTGTCTTGGGTTCTCCCTTGGGTCCTGTGACAAACACGGGGTTCAGATCCAGACTCCAGGAGGCAGTGAAGCGACAACGTTTGTTAACATACACAGGTGCATTACAGACTCCCCAGGTCCCCCCTTCCAGTCTCGTTCTGTGAGGTTGCTCTTGGCCTGTCAAAATCCAGGCTATTGAAGGACCACCACCAACACTACAAAACCTCTCTGGGCTTCAGCCTCCTTAACACGAAGCGCGCTGCCTTTGGGTTTGGGGGAAGAGTGTTTATCAAAACGTTGCTGTGAACCACCAGCAACAGCACCTCCTGGGAAATCCTTAGAAAGCAAATGTTTAGGCCCCATCCCAGACCTATTACATTAGAAACTCTGGGGGGAGCCCAGCAATTTCTGTTTAAGGAACACGTCAAGTGATCTACTAACATAAGAGTAGAAACAACAGTCATATGGCTTCTAGGGAGTTTTGAGAAAGTTTGTGGTTAGGAGAGCTATCTTCATATAGTTAAAGAGGGATCATGTGCCCAGGACTAAGCTTTTGAGGTAAGGTTTCATATTGTGGGGCTAGGAGCAATGGCAAAAAAGAGAGACCACTCTGATACACAGAACAACTTATAAGCAGTTAGATGCACTCAGAAACAGAAGTCATGTCACCGATGAGAGGAGGCTCCCTTTCTCTTGAAGTGTTCAGAGTTATAAGATTATACTCTAGCAGAATCTATGAATCAGGCAAAATAAGAAGTATTAAAAATAAAGAAGCAAGGTTTTTTCAAAACTAACAAAATTAAGTCTTAATAGAAAGCTTCAAGATGCCACTAATATAGAAAGAGTTTTATAATTAATCTATTATTCATTTTTTAGTATCTCAAAGCTATTACCTTTAAAAACTATCCTATTGATGGTATCTAAAGTAGATAATGGATTTTCATTTCTTAATGTTTTATCTCATATTTAGAAGAGACGAGCAGTTGGCTAAGTCTCTCATAAGATTCCATTTATTATTTTATGAGTTTATATTTATTATTTAAAAGAGACCAGTCACCACGAGCCAGAACTGATACTAGATCAAAGGTTAAGGTTGGGTTATTAACCTGTTTCTGTTTTGTAATCAAAACAACCGTCATTTGACAGCAATGATTTTGCTTTAGGACAGTTAAGTAACTGAAGTAATATTCGTGAAAAGACAACCTAACATGATTTAGTCTTTATTACATGCTACATATTTGGCACTGTCCTGAGCACATTATATACACTGTAATACATATTTAATACTCACAGAAACCTTAAGAAGTTAAGCATTGTTGGCCTCATTCTTACTCCTTGGAAGGAAAGTTATGACCCACCTAGATAGTATATTAAAAAGCAAAGACATTACTTTGCCAACAAAAGTCTGTCTAGTCAAGGCTATGGTTTTTCCTGTGGTCATGTATGGATGTGAGAGTTGGACTGTGAAGAAGGCTGAGCGCGGAAGAATTGATGCTTTTGAACTGTGGTGTTGGAGAAGACTCTTGAGAGTCCCTTGGACTGCAAGGAGATCCAACCAGTCCATCCTAAAGGAGATCAGTCCTGGGTGTTCACTGGAAGGACTGATGTTGAAGCTGAAACTCCAGTACTTTGGCCACCTCATGCGAAGAGTTGACTCATTGGAAAAGACTCCGATGCTGGGAGGGATTGGGGGCAGGAGGAGAAGGGGACAACTGAGGACGAGATGGCTGGATGGCATCACCAACTCGATGGGCATGAGTTTGGATGAACTCTAGGAGTTGGTGATGGACAGGGAGGCCTGGCATACTGCGATTCATGGGGTCGCAAAGAGCTGGACACAACTGAGCGACTGAACTGAACTGAACTGAAGGAGAAGACACCTGGGCTGAGAGGGGTTCAATAATTTGCCTGAGCTCATAGAACTAGTGAGGGATGGAGTCCAGAGACAAACTCAGTGGTTTTCAGAGTCAGAGCTCTTAATGCTTGGAGTATACCTTTTAGCATACTTCTGAACTCTAGGCACTTGGAGGGCAGAAAGAATGTTTGGCCCAGAGCAAATAACACTTAGGATCATTTAAGGCTTCTAGAAATACTAAAGACAACCAAGCAACCATCTAATGACTGTTCAATCTATTTTAGGCACTGAACTGACCATTGTACAAATACTATCTCACCTGATCCTTACAACAGCCTTAGAAGGTGGTTACTCTTACTGTCGTGATAGTGGTGTCGTTCAGTCGCCAAGTCATGTTCCACTCTTTGTAATCCCATGGACGGCAGCACCCCAGGCTCCCCTGTCCCTCACCATCTCACGGAGTTTGCCCACGTTCATGTCGTGATTTTACATATGGGTAATTATAGTTAGAGGATTTAACTATTGAGCCCAGCTTCTTAATAAAGAATACACTGCTCACAGAATTAAATGCAAAGGAAGCAAAATAGGTACTTAGCATGTAAAGACCACTGAGTAAATCTAACTTCCTTGTCCTTGGATTATTTCCAGGGGATAAGGATGGTGTCGGTAGTGATGAATTCATTGTCTTTCTTACCTATTTTCTTATTGTCCCATATGGCAGCTATTTGTGAGTTAGATATTTGAGTTCTGTATTCAGTCTTGAAATAGAACGAAGTCCGCTGTTCCACATCTTTATAATCACCAAACTCTACCTCTCTGAGGCTTGCACCACTGGCCAGGAGTATGGACCAAACCTGCCTATGTGGCAATGGTAACAATAAATAACCTTGGGAATGAGAAATCCCACAACCAAGACCAACAGTCAAAGGTTAATATGCCACACTGTTCTACCCAAACAACCTGGTGCTAAGGATGAAGGTGGCCAATGTCTTGCAAAATGAACACCCTTTCCCCAAACTGCAAGATTTCATCTACTCAAGAGTTCAACAAAGCTTGATTTAAGTATTCTAATCTCACGGGAAAGAGCTCTGTTTTTGGAATCAGAACCTAGACCTCAGTCACATCTCCACTAGAAACCAGCCACATGATCGTGGACAAGTTGATGAACTCCACTGGGTCTGTTTTCTCAGTGAGAAGATGAGACAAAATAAAACCTGCTCTCCAAATTTGTGCCGCATAGGTAAGAGTTGAGAAAATACTTTGCAGAAATATAAAATTCCATCAGAAATATAAGAGGGGGTCATTATTTCAGTAACTCCTTCCTTGCCTAAAATTTGGCCACTGACTTAACAACCTGGTTCGCCAAGTTGGTCTACTGGAAGACTAGTTTGAAAGGTAGGAGGAAAGGGGACTGTTTAAAACCGATAATTAGTCTTGGTACCCCAAGGACATCCATGGAACTATCTGCCCAGTTGTTTTGATGGTTAAAAGGGACTCATTTCCCATGGCCTCACTTCTCTATGAAAGTTGAAAGTTTAAAGTTAAGTCGCTCAGTTGTGTCCAACTATTTGTGACCCCGGGGACTGTAGCCCACCAGGCTCTTCCGTCCATGGGATTCTCCAGACAAGAATACTGGAGTGGGTTGCCATTTCCTTCCCCAGGGGATCTTCCCAGCCCAGGTATCAAACCCAGGTCTCCTGCATTGCAGGCAGACGCTTCAACCTCTGAGCCACCAGGGAAGTGTACAGTGAATGTTCCTACAAAGTAGACTGAGAAACCTTTCTGTGCAAGCAAAAAGGATTATCAGCAAGCCATTATGTCACTAAATAAGACAGAGCCACTCTTGGTAGCTCCACAAGTGGGGGCTCAATATTTTGTGCCAAAGACACCTTTAGATTCCTATTCAGGTTTCAAGGTGCCAAGTTATTCACCTTTGCCGTCTACATCAAAAAGTAAAAATTAGCCTATATGCGGATTGGTTGGGACAGCTGTAACAAGAGACAGGGAAAGGGCATTTTTATGTAGGGAGAAAAAGAGAAATTTCATCTGGAATTTAACCTGGAGAGGTGAATAAAAGACAGTATTTAGTACTATTGATTGCTTTTACATCTTATTGAGAGGATTCAACTAAGGGATTCAAGAACAAAGAGATTAAAATCAAGGAAACAATGTCTTTGGTGCCTTCACATTCACCTTGGGCTATGGCTTCCTCTCAAGTTATCTGATAGATTAAGATGGCTTTATGATGTGACACCATCATCCTGCTTTTCCTATTATAGCACTTTCCTTAAAATATTTTGTGATTAAGACAAAAAAATCTACATTTTCCCTAGGCCTGTATTTGGAAGGTAAATTCACTGTTTTTTTTTTTTTTTTTTCAAGTCACTAGTCATTAAGCAATAAAGCTGATGCTTTGATCAGTCGCTCAAACTTTGTCTTATATCATCTTACCAAAGTTTACCCTCAATATACAAAAAATAGAGGTTATGGAGGTTGCTTAGATCATGGTCAATAACTGGGAAGGAAACCCAGGCTTCTCAGACATAAGACATGCCAAACTTTTCAAAGTCGAGGCCATCTCATTTTCCTGCTTCTGTCTCTCTGATAAAGCATACTTTTGCTCTATACTAATAGCCACTCTGCAATACACTACCCTTGACCAGCTGCCCCCAGGTGCCCCCATTGCCAGTGGGCCTGGTTGTCATGAAACTACTGATTAAACATTTTAAGACTGGCTTAGGCAAAACATGCCAGAAATTCCTTCAGGGTAATTAAAACTACGTTCTGTGTCAATAAACATAGACGGTGAGATTCTTTACGTACAGAGCGGCTGGCTCCAACCCACAGGATTTAGGACATTTTTTTCTTCGATGACTTTTCCATCATTGCAATTGATTTTCACGGACTCCTCCAAGACCCTTCTCCAGCCACCTTATGAGATGATAGGTTGAGCTCACAAGTATCGTCTTACCCTTACTGTTTAAGCCAAGACACAAGACCAAAGGAGCTCTAAACCTAAGAGCCAGGCTCATTGCCAAAGCGCTTTCACTTGAACCTACAGGTAAGAGAACTTCAATGGAATTCTTGCTGCAGAATTTGACAGTGTCCACTTTTCACTACTCTTCAAACCGATTTTCATTTGAAGAGTTACTAATGGGACTTCCAAGAAAATAGGAAGAGCTCGGGTGAATATTTAGTACATTGATAGCCAGAGACTTATTCCTCGCACATAATAGATATTCCATGAATTATTTTTCACCACAATGACAGCTTTATAATTTTTAGTGTGTAAACAATGCATATAGGGATTGAAAACTGTCATTCATTAGAAAAGATAAATAGTAAAAATAAAAGTTCCACTAGCCCAAGATAACCATCATTGGTATTTTGATAATGAGTCTGTTAACCGAACTCTCACAGTTCACAGAGAAATGTATATGGGAGAAATTACACTATATATACTTGTTTTATCACCAATGTGATGAATATTTTTAAATTGTCTTTTTTTTTTGCTCACTTCTCCCTTCCCCCTCATAACCAATATTAATAACTCTTTATATACATTTTCATTTGGATGCTATCATATACCAACTCATATGGTATGAATGACATTTCAGTTGCTCAATCAATACTTGCTGAATGGTTAAAGAGTAAAATGAACAAACGCATTAACAAATGAATGGATGAATGAATAAATAATAAGCCATGCTCTTAATGAGCTGGTACAATTTCCAAGTGACTGCAGAAACATACAGCACAACTTTTGACGTCAGCCCCATTATCTAAACCCTGGAAGAAGTATGAGAAACTGGCTTCAACATGTTAAATAGGGAGCCCCAAGTTCAAACTCCCACATAAAGAATATGTCACTGGCTGCTGTCCTAACTATGGAGGCATAATCAATTTATTCTCCAACTCAGATCCAGGTTAACAGCCAGGTACTAAACACATGTACACCAAGCATTACACTGTCCTCTGTAACATAGACTAAAGGAGTAAAGATGTGATAACTGTGTTCTCAGAATTTCTTTTCAATTGGGAAGACAAAATTCAGGTCTGCCTCTTCCTGACAGGCTGTCTGGACTTGGACCTCAGTTTTCTCATTTATGAAATGCAGATAAGGCTATACATCTAAGACTGTTGTTATGATTAAGTCATTCAAATAGTTCAGGGGAAATGTCATTGGAAAATGTGGGTTGGAGGCAGGTCACGTAGGTCCTGGGAAAGTGACTTAGAGGAACAGGGAAGCACGAATGGCTGAGGTGGTGGGGGACCCCACACAAGCCAGCCTGTGTGGCTTGAAGATCCATTAGGAGAGACTCAGGTAGACAAAGGGACAGGCAGGAAGACTTATAAGCACAGGAGAAAATGGTGAGCCGACTAATCTTCTCAAAGTCCAAACCAAAGGAGGAAGGCGTGTTTTGCCTTTTCAGCATGTGCCAATGTCTAGATCAAGGCATCCATATGAGCAACTCAAAGGCAACCTGCTTGTCAAGTAACTGGAAAAGGCGGGGGTGGGGGGGGGGTGCGGGTGCACCTGGCCTGTGCGATGGGCTCAAATCCAAGTTTCTTAGACTTATAGGAAAAATTCTGATCGGAAAATTTCCATCTCATATTGTGCTGAGGAAGCTTAGGGACTGAGTAAGCATGTTGGCAGCAGAAGCCCAGGATGATAATCAGATTCCTCTTGCATTTTTCGCTACAGTGCACAGAGTTCTTCAGGTCCTGGGGAGACCTTAGTAGGCTTTTGATCTCTGACCCTGCAAGGGGTCAGGGAACCTATAAGGAAATACACTTTGTACCCAAATGGAACTGTGCCCAAAACTTTCCTCTTACATCCTATGAAGTGACTAGAGGGTTCTAACTTCCAAAGCATAGTATGTTAGTTTCACCCAGACTAATCTGACAGATCTGGAATGGGATCAGATATTAATCATTGCAAGAGACATCAGTTGGAGGCACTAAACTGTCCCAATATCTCCTGTTAAGCTCACGTTCCCAGGGCAGTTCTTCTCCCCTGTGTCACATCTTTTTCTTTTAAACTAGCACCACTGATGAATTCCTAGAAGCCTGTCCCCATGCATTTGCCCTGCCCTAATCAATACTCTCACTCCACCCCACCTATGTTGGCTTCATAGTCAGCAGAGAAAAGAAATGAAAGGTAGATTTTAATATTACCGTCTCAAATCATCACTGAAATGTGATGCTTCTAGAAACTGTTTTAATATTTTTAGTCTTCTGAGGAAGCAGCTGGACTGCCTCCTCACCACACAGATCTTTACCCATTCAACTCACCTACTAACCAAACAAATCTTTTATCCATTCAACTGTCCAGCTCTTCATTTATCTATCCAGCCAGCCAGCCAGCCAGTCAGTCAGCCAGCCAGCCAGCCAGCCAGCCAGCCAGCCAGCCATGTATCTTTTAAAGTCTATTTATTAGACACTTAGGTCACAAACTGTGTCTTATTTTTTAATACTTCATAAAATTATAAATAAAAAGTGAAAGAACTCAGTATTCTACAACAATACCTCCAGATAGTTCAAAGGGAGAAAAATGCCACAAATATTCAAAGTCAAAAAGAACTGAGACTTCAGACTGACTCCAACTATAATCCCCAAAGGCTGGTGAAATACAGAAAGCCAATACAGGGCTGACTCTAGAACAACATGTAGTTTGAAGTACCCAGGTCCACTTAAACACGGATATTTTTAAAATAGTGAAATACTTGAGTACTACACAGTGTGTGGCTGGCTGAATCTGGATGCAGACGAACCGGGAGTATGGAGGGATAACCATAAATTATATCTAATTAACCTCTGCATTGTTCAAGGGTTGTTAGAGGGGCCAAAATCACTCACCAAAAATGCAATCCCAGTGGTAATTTATACGATTTTTACTTTTCATTGCCATACAATCATTTTCCCAATTTGGGGATGTCTGGAAATCTTGAGCAAATAATAGAGTCTAGGTTTCTCAGATTTATTGGGGCTCAAATTACATTTACCACATATAGTATTAACAAGAAAAAGTTAACATAGCTTTCAGAAATATCAGATTTGAACCTCACAAGAGGCTAGTTCATTAAACAGCCATACAGGTTGTCATGGTGGGTCAATCACTCTTGGAAACTACCTTCTCACCAATTTGAGGAAAATTAACATTTCTGGGTCACCAGGTTCCACATACTCATCTACAACTGATGCCCTGGAACCAAGAAAGTCATTTGACTTAATATAGGTGGGCAACTAAATCCCAGAGGACAAGCTACTCACCCATGTGTTTAATACATGGCTCCGCTGAGCACTGAGCTTGCTTTCCCACGAGGATGGAAAAAAGCACCAGGGCTTTCGGGGAGGATAAGGGCAACAGGTTCAAATTAAAGCTCCACGATTCTGTCTTTATGACTTCCTTTTCTCCCGATTTTCACCCCATATATGTTCTCTAGGATGAACTTGAACACTTTGAAAATGTGTGACAAGGTAAAGCAGAGGAAAAACACAGACTAGAAAAAGTGGGAAAGAGCCAAAGCAATTACAAAAGTGCTCCTTGGTACAGTATTTTAAGAAAGCAATTGATTAATATGATCTAGATACTTAATTGTTTGTACCATTTAACCCAGCAATCTTGACGTAGACATTTGTCCTAAGACACTAACCAGAGAGATGATTTAGATACGTCCAATCATTTATTACACAAATATTACATCAAAATACTGGAAATCATCTAAACGTCCAGCATTGGGTGATTGGCAAAATTATAGTTTAACTATGGGATGTTACAGAAGAATGCTCACAGTATTGTGTGTGGGATCAAAACAAACAAAACAAAAACGGATATGATACATTTTTCATATAATTCCTTTATTCATCCATCCATCTCTCTCCTCTCTCTCTCTCTCTCTCTCACACACACACAGCCTGGAAGAAAACACATCAAAAAATGTTTATATGATTATGTTCGGGGCTAGAGGTAAATTCTTTTCTTACACTTTTCTTTACAGTCCTAGTTTCCATCAGTGAGCACATATTTTGTTCTCTCACAGCCTCTGTTCTTTTCCTACATAGCATTTAACAAGATTTATGTTCATGCTCTTATGTTTGTGTATAACATGTATCTTTCCAAAAGAACACAAGTTCTATGAGAACAGAGTCTGCATCAGGTTTTTGTTTTCTAATTACATACCTGGATTTTTTCTTTTATTTTTAGCATGGTGCCTTATATATAATAAGCATGTTTAAAGTGACCACTCAGTGAGCAGTCACAGGGACACTACCCGGAAGACACGCGGGACATATGCAGGTTCTATTGGACATCAGACAGTCTGCTGTCTCTATAGTCTCCCGCTCATTTGCTCAGGAATACAGCATTTCCCTTGCTTGCTTTTGCCTCCTAAGAACACAGTCCACCCTCCATTAGGAATGCCTCCGCCACTGTTCTCCACCTGTCGGCATCCCACCAAGACCCCACCTTCCCCACTGAACCATTCCTGTTCAGGTGAGTATCTTGTAGCACTTACTGCAGTCACTCACTTGGAAGATCAACATTTTTTAAAACTTTATTGTGTTCCAGTTTTTTGAACAGGAGTCAGCAAACTACAGTCTATGGGCCACTACCTGATTTTATAAATAGAATGCTAGAATGCAGCTATGCCCACATGCTAAAGTGACAGAGTTGAGTAGACTATATGGTCAGGAAAGACTAAAATACTTACTATCTGGCCCTTTACAGGACAAGCTACTGACCCTCTTCTCAAGTATCCACATACTTGTGTAAAGTGGAGATAATCCCAGATTTGTATCCTATCAGGAAAATCCCATGGACAGAGGAGCCTGGTAGACTACAATCCATGGGGTCGTGAAGAGTCGGACACGACTGAGCGACTTCACTTTCACTTCTCACTTTCATGCATTGGAAAAGGAAATGGCAACCCACTCCAGTGTTCTCGCCTGGAGAATCCCAGGGACGGCGGAGCCTGGTGGGCTGCCGTCTGTGGGGTCGCACAGAGCTGGACACGACTGAAGTAACTTAGCAGTAGCAGGTTATTCTTAAGGAAATATGGGATCCAAAGTACATGTCCAAGAGCTTTGTGAAAAAAAAATTATTATAACAGAACTAAATTTGTTCTTAAGAACATACATTTTGGGGTCAGACATATGTGCATTCAAAGTCCTGAGGCTGCTGATTGACGCTAGGCAGCTTATACAACGTCTCTTAAGTTTCATCATATATTCCCTCATTTGCTTAATAAACATGTAACGAGTGCTATTTGCCAGATGTTAGACTAGGAGATGGATAATAGACAGTGGTGAATAAGACCTAAAAGTCTCGCCTAATTCAGCCTCAACTGAATTAACGTTAATACAGCTGAGGATTGTTGTGAGGATTAAATGGTACACCCCCACCCCACACCCATTATCCTATGTATACACACGAATGTAGTACACAATATATATACACATAATATATAATTCATCATATACAGTATAAACAGAGTTCTAAACTCAATTCCTAGTACACTGTGAGCACTCAGTATATGATGGCTCCTCCTCCTTATCATAATTACAACAGAAGCTCTTTTAATAGATCTCTAAGATGACTCATCAGATGACAAAATGCTTTCAATTCCCTCTGTAAAATGTGTCTCCAGCATGTTCTACATTCACAGCTAATTTATTAGGCTCATCTCTGGTCCACTGGCTCAGTTCCACTTCTTTTGTTTGAGCTGCATGTCGACTAAAAGTCAGTTGTATTGGTTCCCAGATCCCTTGATGTCAGTTGTACTGGTTATTTAACTGAATATCATGGACAATGATGACTGTCTGACATGAAAACTAAGTTGAATGCTTTCAAAAGATGATCAAAAATTGTTAACTAAATGTGGGAAAGATAAAATATGGGGGACATTCGTGAAAACCTAGAAGGATCTGTACTTCAGATTGCTTCTCAGCGGTCTATACTCTCATTCAATCTCAAGGAAACCAAACTCAGACATGGTCTTTGTCATTTTGGGTGTGGTTTGTGCCAGAAGAATATGTGCCCCAGTCAACAGTCCCACCCATACTCAAAGATTAAGTGTTGATTCTTCAAGAAGCTTTTCATCAAAATTAGGCAATGCTGCTTAAAATAGGTGTATCAGGAACTATACATGATATTTAGTAATATCTATAAGGAAAATAATCCGAAAAAGAATATATATCAGAATCACTTTACAACTGAAACTAATACAACATTGTAAATCAGCTAAACTTCAAATAAATAAATAAGTAAATATAATAGGTGTATCATTTTTATGATTCTCTGCCTTAACTTTTCCAATTTACCATCAACTACTGGTTCCAAATGCGTGGAGAGGGATTCTTTTGTATGTATTCTGCGCTCACGTATAAACAATAATATGTCAGGGGCTTCCCTGGTGGCTCCAGCGGTAAAGAATCTACCTGCCAATGCAGGAGACACAGGTTCGATCCCTGATCTGAGAGGAACCCACATACCACAGAGCAACCAAGCCCTCATGTGCCACAACTACTGAGCCTGTGCTCTAGAACCTGGGAACTGTAACTACTGAGCCCGCCTGTTACAACTACCGCAGCCTGTGTGCCCTAAAGCCTGTGCTCCGCAACAAGAGGAGCCCACACACCATTAACTAGAGAGTATCCTCCACTCACCCAACAAGAGAAATCCTGAGCAGTGATTAAGGCCCAGCACAACCAAAAACAGATAAATAAGTATAATGTTTAGAAATATATCATGCTAACAGGGGGCATGTTGCCTCAGTCTGTGCCATATTTTACAGGTAAGAAAAGAATCAGAGATGGAGGGTCTGTTCCAAGGCCTCAGAACTGGTGTTGCTGGAGGGGGTGTCTAGAGCCAGGCAGGCTCTGATTCCACTGTCTCAAGGGAGGCAAATGTAGCACAGACTTGCCCAGTCTGGGTACTTATATGATTAAGTACCTTTTGAGAAGGACAGAGAAACATCTGCTCAAATGGATGGAGAGGTGCTTGAGAGCAAGAATTTCTATTTCACCACACTCCCATCACCACCACCATAGCAGCTGGCAAGAAATGCGATAAATAATTTTGAGGAATTTTCTTTCTTACTTTATAACAGTAGAAGAAACTGGGGCTTCCTGGTTTCTGAAAAAACCAAGTTTACTTGGGATTTACAACCTCCTCCATGGAGCAGACAATAGCGAGGGAGACAGTCTATTGTGCCTGTCAGATCATGTCACTGAGAGCTCAGCCTTACCAACTGGCACTTGCTCTTGCCTGTCGGTGCAGCAAGATGAGCAGTGCCCTGCTCACCAGATGGTTATTTGTTCCACCAGCCACCTTTGCTGCATCCCTGATTCACTCCAGCCCAGGACGGTCTCCAGCATTCGTGCTGCAAGGCAGCTCCTGCCAATAACTTTGCCAAATGGCTCCTCTCAAAGTCATGGGCCGCCCAGGCAGGCTGGCTCCTCCATCTGCAGCAGCTTTTGGCAAAGAGATGCTTCTCATTCTGTCTCCACTCTTGGCTGCACCACAGCCTTCTTGCCAGGGGGATGGTCTGACCCATGAGTGCATACATTTTAAGCCTACGTCTGTGTCTCCCAGGCTCACCCCCAAGCACAATGTCATAACACACAAAACAGAGCCAAGTGATCACAAATACAGGCATAGGGCACCACAGAAACTTAGAGCCAGAAAAATCCACTGATAGCTCGCCTTCCCTCCCCCATCTTCAACCTCATTTTAGTAGATTAGGAAATGGAAGCCGAGAGAATAAAAGCAACTAATTATGGTAGCAGGACTGAGAATAACATGCAAGTCTTCTCGTGGGCATTCCAAACTACTGCCTAACAATAAAGACTGCATTGCCTTATTTTTCCTCTGTTCATTTTCAAATTCTTGATAAAAATTAGACCCTTTGTATCAGCAGTGATTCAAAGGAGAATTTCTTTAGAATAATGAATAATTTTTTCCTGTATCAATATCATGCCTTTTTTTCAAAACAGGAGTGTCCAGGTACTATATTGACAGACCTGGAAGTGACTTCTGTTCTGCCACCCACTCTTGGGTGACCTTGGACAAGGAATCTCACTGTTTCAAATTTTCACTTAAAGAGGTATAAGGACAGTATCAACGAGAAAGATACTTTAAATCTCAAGTTGATTTGTGGCACAAAGCAGGTCCTCCACGACTGCTAGTCATCAACATTGTCTTATATGAACACTCAAATCCACAGTGGTTGCAGAACATATATACTATCCACATATATATAGGAATGCCAGATATTTCTTATATTAAGAAGTTCAAGTTCATGAGGTTAAAGGACTTATCCAAGGTCACTTAGAGAATAAATGAAGGACCAGAGATACCTTCTTGCTATTTCGCTAAGAAATGAGAACCAATATCTTGTCTTTGAAAGATGATAAAATTAGGAAGGAGAACGTCAACAAGAACACACACACACACACACACACACACACACACACACGAATAATCACTCCAGCATCTTCTATAATATAAAAAACTGGAAGCAATTTTCCATCTGGCCACAAAGGAACCACTAAATAAACTATGGTCTAGCCATGCCATAGTGCACTAGGCAGCCATTAGAAAGAGCAAGGGAGATGTAGGTGTCCTGACACAGAAAGGTCTTTCACATACATCGCTGAATGGGGAAAAAACAAAGCATAAATAAAACAAACAATATGCATTCAGTTACATGAAAAAAGAGTCTTTCCCTCAATGTGTATCTGCACCTGGATATGTAAATGTATGAAAATACATACGAAGTTGGCCATGAGGAAGCTCAGCAACTATTGACAATGGCAACTCTGGACAAGGAAGTGGGTGGGTGCAGGGATGGATGGTGATTCATGCTTTGTTTTCATCTACTTCTATACAGCTTGAATCTTTTCAAGTAAGAAGGCATTTCTGCATTATTCGCTTTATAAATAAAGACATCAAGGCAGAGAGGAACATGAACGACAACAGTACAGCTGTTGTGAACCAATGGTCCTCCTAACTTGGGTGTCCTTGGCCCCAACTTGACTTCTGCAAAGTTACACGAGCAAATGCTGTTCTCCTCAAGTTTCTTGTTCAGCTCTTCTCCTCTTTGGTAAAATACTTCCTGGTGGTATTTTGTAGTTAGGGGTCGAGGTTTTTCCTTTCAGACCACCTGGGAGCACTCAACATTTTGCCGCAATATCCCTCATTAGAACCGTTTACAGCTTTTCCATACTCAGCACCCTGTGCATCTGTTGAGGGTCACAGAGCTGAGTCCCCAGCATTAAGCAGAGGAGGTGACCTGCCATTCTGTGACTACTTCAGGTTCATTACTTAATGGATTCTCAGCAGTGAAATCAGCTATGCATGATGGAGAAGGCTGTCAGTAACCCAGTGTCAAGTACACCTTGAATACATGGCCTCATAGGTACGGTACTCTTCGGCACACTCCTTCTGGCAGACCTCATCCTTCTCATGTTAAAATCCTGCCTGCAGAGGGCCCTCCAGACCCTGGGACTCCATGCATCTTCTCGCCCCTTCATTTCTTCACAGTGCTGGAATCAATCAGGCCTCTCTCCTCTACAGCATAGAAATGACAGTCTGACTTA
The DNA here is from genome assembly GCF_001704415.2 of Capra hircus. NCBI lineage: Eukaryota > Metazoa > Chordata > Mammalia > Artiodactyla > Bovidae > Capra > Capra hircus. Next base: position 52,364,970 of record NC_030814.1, on the reverse strand, counting down.
CCCCTCTACATGCCCATCCTTTTCTATTACCCACAATGATCCTTTCTCTAAAGAAACCATTAATACTAATTAGTTGTCCATGGATTTCACACATTCACATCCTATCATCACCACTCCCCACTATTTCGATAGTGAACTTGGAGCATAAGAATTCAAGGGTTCCTGGATTATTTATGACAAAACTCCTAGTGGTCTTGTAAAAAGAATCTGTGCTTCCAGTGGGAGGGTTATGTCAGGATTGGATTGTCAGGTCAGAGCTGATTTTTAGCTTTATTCCAGAGTTCTATTGGAAAGGCAACAGAAGGAAATTGGATGGTAGAAATGAAGTCTGGTGAAAGCAAATTCATCTTTTTAATGGGAGATAGGTAGAGAACCACTGGCCAACAAAAGTCCTTTGACACCCCTACCCTTCACTTCAATGCAAAAGGACATCAGCTATCATACAGCTGGCTCTGGTCCACTCCTTTCACTCCAGGCAATTACATGAGTTGCCATCAGCTCTGGAGAAGAGACGCCTGGATGGTTCAGTGGAAACTTCACTGTGAGTGTCCTAGGTGGAGGGACATGGAGAGGGCTATAAAAAGCCAGGTAACTTTCATATTTTGATTGCTCAATTTCATATTTTCTTTCTTATTATACACACATGTAAGTGTGCTCAGTTGTGTCCAACTCCTTGTGATGCCAAAGACTATAGCCCGCCAGGCTCCTCAGTCTATGGGATCTTCCAGGCAAGAATACTGACTGCTGCTGCTGCTAAGTCACTTCAGTCGTGTCCAACTTTGTGTGACCCCAGAAATGGCAGCCTACCAGGCTCCTCTGTCCCTGGGATTCTCCAGGTAAGAACACTGGAGTGGGTTGCCATTTCCTTCTCCAATGCATGAGAGTGAAAAGTGAAAATGAAGTCGCTCAGTCGTGTCCGACTCTTTGCAACCCCATGGACTGCAGCCTACCAGGCTCCTCCGTCCATGGGATTTTCCAGGCAAGAGTACTGGAGTGGGTTGCCATTTCTTTCTCCAGGGGATCTTCTTGACCCAGGGTTGAACCCACATCTTCTGCCTGCGTTGGCAGGGTGATTCTTTATCACTGTGTCACCTGGGAAGCCCGTATTATAAATAGAGGAAAATAAACCTACAGGAGTAAGTTAGCTAAGGATTCTGGCATCATCAGCTAGGGGAATTCAGCTCCCTCCCTGTGGAAAAAAGAGGAAGGCCCAGACACATTCACTGCCTTACTGGGAAGAGATGGACCAGGTGAACTGAATGGCCACCATGGGAATGTATGCAGAGTGTTGAACACAGCCAGCATTTCCCCCCTAAATTCCAAACAAGAGACAGCAGGGATGGGCAAAGAACTCTTGCCTAGATCCAGGCAGTCACTGATTCCAATCTGGTTCTGCCACTTACAAGTATGCGACCTTATACATAAATTTCTTTGCTTCTCCAAACCTTGCAATTTCTTATTCTGAAAAATGCACCTAATGCAAGTATTCTCTCAGAGTTGCTTAAGGTGATGAAGTGAGTAAACACGTGAGAAACATCTACGAAAATGACTGGAATGCAGACAAAACTGAAGAAACGTTCGTTCTCTTCCCTCGCCTGAGCATCTAAACTGGACCCTTAGTTTCTTCATAAATGCAAATGCTAGAATTTAGGAGTGTCAGTCTACAGCTGTGCTCTTTTCATTGAGCATTACCAGTATTTTGACAGGACTTGCCTAATATTATTCACCCCAGGTTTATTGGTACGTTTCTGACCAGCCCTCATAAAGGGCTGGGGATAGCCTCTGGAGACCTGAATGCTAATAATGAATACTTGCTAGTGATTTTCAATGCACTCTGGTTATTTCGTTTAGTAGCGGAACATTTCCTATCCCTGGAAAGGTCATTTATAATACTGTAAGGCAGCTTCTTCCCACCTTCCATTTCAGATTTTTCTGAGAATAGCAGAGAACTCAAACATTCATCCATATGCATTGGAAATACTATTCTGATCTTGCATTTGCATAAAAATACCAAAGCAACTTAAGGAACTATTAATACAAGGCAGCTCTCCATCATGACACCACATCTTTTTACTTTTCTGATGCCTTTTCATTAGCTTCCTATGAAAAGTCATTTTCACGTTTCTTCCTAGTTTTATTCATTATAGCATCCCTCTTTTCTTGACGGTGCATGGGATGGATAGGGAGAGAGGAGGAAGCAGGGGCCTTTACTTTCTTACTTTGATTCTTGTGCCCCTAAAAAGCTGTAACATTTCACAGATCACACAGATCTCACGTTTGGAGACCCTGTGAACTCAACTCACCCAAGACTGGTCTCTTCTTATTCTATCACATTTCTGAGAAATGGCCATACAGGGTTATTTGAATAATTTAAGTGTGTGGTTAATTATGCTTATGCCAAGGTACTCTGTTCTGTTATAATTCTGGCTTTATATGAAGCCAAGATCAGTTTCCTTGAAATTTTTCACCCACAGGGCTCAATCTGCTATGGAGGGCTCTTCTAGGCATCTCAACTGTTCACATACTATTAAGTGCCTTTAATATACCCACAACACCCCATATTATGTATCTAGTCCAGATCTTTCTTCTGAGCTTCAGAACCAATATCCAAAGCTTACTTGATAGTTTCAATATGAGGCTAGATGACTCACACACCTCATCAGTTTCCAAAAGTCTTTTTTCCAGTTTCAGTGAACAGCCCCATCATGCATCTGTCCTCATGGCAAGTCTTCCTTGACACCATCTCCATCATTTCTCCATCTCCACTTAGTCTATCACACCAAGTCAGCCTGATCCATTCTTCTCCTACAATGTATCTCAAATCTACGGAATTATCTCCATTGCTACTCGTGCTAGCATCCTACAGAACAGCTATGGCTTCCTAATTGTCTCCCTGCTTTCACTCCAGTTCACTTCCTAGCAAGCTCTCTGGCCCCACCCTACACAGCAGCAAGCCTGAGCTTTGCAAAAACTAACCTGATCATATTTCCCCCCTGATCAAAATCCTTTAATGGTCTTCGATCCATCTTTGGCTAAGGTCCAAACTCCTTATGGTCAACAAGGTTCAACGTGACCTAATCCCTAAATACCTCTCCAGTTTCTTTTCTGAAACATTATGAACATTTTTGAACAGATAGCAAAGTTGAAAAGAAAAATTTCAGTGGATATCCACTGACCACCCGGATTCTACCATTAACATTTTATATTTGTTCTATCATCTGCTTGTCTATTTATCTATTCCCCTCTCCTAATATTAATCTTTGTTGGTTTGGTCCATTCCAAAGTAAACTACAGGCTTCAGTCTCATTTTCAGCCCTCTTCCTCTTGTTCCCTACACTCAGCCCTAGGCATCTTCTCATTCTTTGAATCTGTCAGACTATTTTATATCTCTGCACTTTGGACCTACTGTCCCTTTTACCTGAAATGTCTTCAGCTCCTTCCTGTTCATTCCTGACTTATCCCTTGGTTTTCAGCTTAAACTTTGTCTGAGGCAGTCCATGAGCCTCAATCTAAATTATATTTACCTTTCTCCTTTACAAATCATCTCAAGGCTTTTCCTGTGCTTTTCTTGTACTTTTCCTGAAAATCACTTATCACAATTGGAAGCTACACAATTCTTTGGAAAATTGTTCATTTAATGTCTACCTCTTCCACCAGATTTCAAACTCCATGAGAACAGACACAATGTACTGGAGTATGCAGGATCACTTCTGCAGAAAGTCAATTAATAGTTGTTGAAGGAACTAAAGTCAGAAAGCATCAACAGTTACATAGTAATAATGATATCATATTAATATAATAACTATACATAAACTAGAGGTTAAAGCATCTGCCTGCAATGTGGGAAACCCGGGTTCAATCCCTGGACTGGGAAGATCTCCTGGAGAAGGAAATGGCAACCCACTCCAGTATTCTTGCCTGGAGAATCCCATGGACGGAGGAGCCTGGTGGGCTATAGTCCACGGGGTCACAAAGAGTCGGACATGACTGAGCGACTTCACTTTCACTTTCTTTCATACATAGACTAAGTAGATTTGTTCTTCTTTTAAAAATATGTACCAAGTAGTATGGGTTTTTAAAGGCCTCTAAGGAAAGACAGAACTTGCTGCCAGAATATAACCAGCAAGTTATTTTTGAAAGATGTTATGGAAAAACCCGAATGAACTTTTCAGCCAACCCAATACATTAAGGCAAATTGCTAAGAGGCTATCCACGGCTACTGGATAAGCCAAGAAGAGACTGTGCTGGGTTTTAGGGACGTCTCTCCTATTTCCACTAGCCCTTCCCTCAAGATCACTCCAAATCAACAACAATGCAAGGAAAAACATTGTGCTTGCAATACAAATGCAATTTAAGTTCAAATAACAACAGCTATAATTACTGAAGGCATCTGTCAAGGTCTGGCTTTGTATTAGGCACTGTCTTGAGTGCTTTTCCTACACTGAAAGTGAAAGTCTCTCAGTCATGCCCAACTCTTTGCAACCCCATGGACTATAAATTTTTTTCCCCTGTGGCATAGGTTCTGCTGTTATTCCCATTTTATGGCTAAGGAAATTGAGAAAAGAATAGTTAAACAACAAATTATCTGACTTCGCCTTCTAACCAGATTGCCATTCCTGTGAACTCCTCCTGTGCAGAATATTTATTCTGCCCCATGAGAATAGAAGTATTAATCTAGAAAACTCTGATTGCACTATTGGAGAGGGAGTTTTAGTTGGTTCTAACAAATCAGAAAGATAAAAGCCAAGCCTACCAATGCTTTTCCTCATGGATAACACTATATGGACATTTTCAAATGATCCCTGCAAAGAATTTTCCCTCAGAAGGGAACATTATTTACACACACAGATAAACCACTGTGATCTTCCTCATAACAGGAGCTAATAGTTAAAGAAAAATGAAGCTGTGCAGAATTTTCTGATAGAAGAGCACGTCAGACAGTTTAGAGTCGGAAGACAAATTTTACCCTGACTGTGTGACCTTGACTAATTAGTGTCATCTCTGGGCCTCAGTTGCTCAGTTTTCTTATTAAAAATGGAAATCACAAGATCCACTTAACCGGGTATGGACATATTGAAATGCTACTTACAAAAATCTCAGTACATACAGTGCTTGGACAAGAGAGATGCTGAAAGACAGCAACTTTTAAAAAAGGGAGGTGAAGGTGGTAACTTCATACTCAGAATAAAACAAAAGTTATAAGAAATGTTTTAAATAAATGTACATCATGCATTCTTTTCCCAGAGAGAGAGAGAGAGAGAGAGAGAGAGAGAGAAGACAGAAAAGCTTGGGAAAAGTGTCCTTTAGTATTTGCATTGCTCTTAGCTGGATGAACTTGCCTGCAGCTACCACTTATAATGCAAATTGAGCTTGGAGTCCTTCACACTAACTACACAGCAAAAACCTTTCAGCTTTAAATAGAATACTGCAGTGTGGAATGATCCGAGCAAAGGGAAGAAAAATTCAGACATAAATGCAAAGGAAATTTTGCAGGAAAAAAGAAAGCTGACATATCTGGGCAAGATAGGAAAATGCAGAAATATCAAAGAAGACAAAAGGAAAAGCAAAGTCTGTAGAGGACCTAGAAACTAATTCCCCAGAAGGTGGGTTTCAGTTAAAAAAGGAGAAGAGAACTTTGGGCAAGTCCCAAATGCAGAGGATTTTAACAAGGAATATTTTGATCTAGCGGTGTTCCTTCAAGGTGTGCTAGCACTTTTGAGGTATTCATTAGAAGAGGAAGGATGCTCTTCTGATGAATAAAATGCAATTGGGAATTGCACGTAAAAAGATTGTCTAAGAACCATTTTTTTCTTTCCAGACTTTCACTAAGCTCAGGTTAAAAAAAAAAAAAACAACAACCAAATCTTGAAAATGTACTGTGAAATAAAGGTTTGTTTAGTTTTGAATGTAGTGGCACGGGGTTTGGGGTGGGGAGAGTGATCCAAGGAGGCTGATTTGGAAAGATTTTAGAAAATTCTTTGCTATAAACTCTGCCTCATTTTAGGCTATATGAACCCAGATATTTTATCTGCAATCAGAGTCTACCAAAATGGCATCAAAGAGGAACAAAGATTAGGTCTATCTAAGGCCCTGAAAGCAATGAAGAATGCCATGTTTAACTCATTTCTTCATTTTACAGATAATACTCCTACACACATGACCTCAATTTTCCCATCTTCCTAGCTCAGTAAGTTTCCTTTGCCTGCACTTGGAGGCATAAGGCAATACAGAAGAAAATGTGAAGGCAACCCTCTGTCTTTGTTGTCTCAAACAACAACAAAAAAAATGTGCCCCCAAAGACAATGGACCCCAAACCAACTTCTTTTTGGATGCTATGCTCAGACCCAAAGCTGATCATATGCTACCTGGTGAGTCAGTGACAAAGCACTAAGACCGGGGAAGAACATCTAACAATCATGTTGTCACCAGGCAAGTAAAAAGACTCAGTAAGCATGGTGCTTGGTATGGGGCAGGGACAAGCTGAACATCTTAAAAACCACCTCTAAGCTCCTGAAGGCCAGAGCTCATACAGCTCTGCTTGATTTGTCTAGAACCACGGACATATTAGGCGTGATGCTCTCCAATGATGATGATGAATAAAGCATGTATTTTCAAAAGCGCTGAACATTCCATCTGAAACTTTCAGGGATGTTTATAGAAGATGCCACCTTTACCCCTAAATTGTGTGTCTTTTTCTTTTCAGAACTTGAACTCTTTACCACCCCCATCCACATTTCTCTAGTAGTCTTGATGTGATTAAATGTGACAGAAATTTTAGCATCCAGGAATAGCAGGAATCATCTGAAATGAACATGCCTTGCTACATGTTCCTAAAACCCTTTCACACACATTTTCTCACGTGGGTATTACAATGTGACCATGCAACATTGTACAGGAGTGCTTAAGGATAAAGGCCGACAGGTAGAAAATGAAAGCAAAAACGCAAAAGTTTTGGTATTTGGAAATGCCCCCACTCTCTATTCCCACACAAAAGGCAAATGAGATTCCACCTGCTGACTTTCCTTTCCTGCCTGTACCTCACTCAGGCTAATGTCAGAACAAGCTGGGGGAAACGGAGAGAGAGAGAGAGAGAGAGAAAGGGAGAGAGAAAGGGAGAGAGAGAGGGAGAGAGAGAGAGACACGACAATTTCACCTCTTGGCAAAGCTTAGCTTACTGAACCCTCTTGCTTTCTGCTGGCTGTTGATTCAGCAGAAACTACTGCTGCAGAATTCATAATGGTGATTTTTAAAGGCCCCACTGATCGCATTGCTCGCCCCACGTGTCAGACTCATTCACTCGCCGCCCCAACACTGTTTCCCGAGCCACCTTTTTATATCTTGCTAATGCACTTCCAAAGGGAGAGAGGGTCGCCCTTTAGGGACGGGCCTTTTGGGCTTTTGATTGTCTAACCAGGTAACCCGGCCGGGAGATTAACGGGCAGGAAATGAAACCATGCCCTCCCTTGCAGCCACTGAGAGACACATCATTCCGCTCAGGGAGAGGAGGACCCACGGTCCTCTTGGGCCCTCTTCTTTCTTACCTATCCCCCACTTCACCGACCCCTGCACATATATTCGGGGAGGGGTCATCTGCTTTGGGGAGCGGGAGTCATTTTTCCAGCCTGGAGCCCCACCCTGAAAAACCTCATCCCCGAGGGCCATTATAACTCCCGTGGGCGCCGGGTCCACCTGCTGCTGAACACCCAGCTCGCCTCGCCGAGCCCGGATGGATGTGGGGCGCCCGGGCAGCTGCCCCTGCGGGCCGAGCCCCCGCCCCAGCCCCGGGGCCCGGAGGAGTCTGCGCCGCTACGCGCCCTGCCGCCCGCGGAGCTCAGCGATCCGCAACTTGCGCCCGGCCCCAGCGGCGGAATGCGGTGGGGCTGGCGTTACCTTCGGTCGCATAGCTGTGGTCGCGCAGGAAACTGTTGTTGATTTTGCGGGTATCAATGTCCTCCTCCATTGACAGCAGGCTTACTTGCGTGGGAACCAGAAGCCGGCAGACAAGTATCCATGTTCCCTCCCCGCAGCCAGTCTCACAGGAGAGGGGGGCAGGGGAGCCAGTGGGACTGCACCATGGTCCGAGCCTGAGGAGGAGACGGGGGAGGCGGAGAGAGAAAAAAAATAAAAACCCGGCAATGGAGCTGTCACCTCCTCCGCCCGGGATCTCCGAGGCTGCGGCGGCTCCTCCCGCGGTGCGCTCACTCCAGCTCCAATTCCCAGCGAGGATGCTGCGCCTGCCTCCGCCGCCTCCGCCTCTGGGGTGCCAAGATGCGCCGTGCCCCGAGGGGTCTGGTCCCGCCCGCCGCCCCGGGAGGCGCTCACAAGCGGGGCTGGGGAGATGCCCAACAGGTTCCCCTCATTGGCAGCCGCTCCGAAATGCAAAAAAGATCCCTCCTCCCCCCTGGGAGAGCGGGCAGCCGCGACAAAATGGTGCCTTTCTGGACCCGAGCTGCAGTGGCGAGATGGCAGGGGCAGGGTTCAGGCTGGCCCGGCCCGGAGGAGGGTGCTGGTCCCACGGGAGGGCGGCTCCGGCTGGCGGGGGCTCGGCAGCCGGTGGGGAGCTGGGCAGGGCGCTTGGCGGCCGGCGCCAGCGCACTCACCCTCACACCCACACGCGCGCACTCGCAGCTGCTGCTGCTGCTGCTGCTGCTGCTGCAGGAGGCTGGAGGCGGCTGGTGCATTAAAGGCGAGGCTCCTCCCAACCGCGTCAGCAGCCCCAGGACTCTTTCCCCAGCAGCGGTGGTGGCTGAGGCAGAGGCTGCGTCTGCTCTCTGCTGCAGTGGGGTGCACGCAGCCGCCAACCCGCACCTGGGCAGCGAGCATCCAGCTCCGCAGGTTGACGTGAAAAGCGTAGACGGCTCTTCTGACCTCCCTCCCCGCCCAGCGCCACGCAGCTCAGGGCGGCGTTTACTCCGGCACCCAGAGTCCCCTAGCTCACCGCCTTTCTTCAGACACCTGTGCTCCAGGATAGCAAAGAGAAGGTTCCCATGAGCAAACAGGAAGTCTACATCTCAGCTTCTTTTGCTCACCCTTCTATCAAGCACACGGTCCCTGGATGAAGGTCAAGGGTGAAGCCTGGGGTTCGAAGCCTCACCCAGAGAGCAGAGAATACTCACAGCCTAGCTTAAGCCCTTCTCTGGGTTAGAAATACATGGGGAATCAGAGGCCAGAACTTTTCTGCGGATCACTGCTGACTTCTCCCTTTCAGAGAGTCAAAAATAACTTTTAACTGGGGGTATCTACGTCTATACTAGCAGAAGGAGGAAGAGGGTCGAATTATGAATCTAGTCAACATGCTCTGAAAAAGTCCATATTCCCTAACCCTTTGCACTCAGTTTTGGTCAAACTGCTCCAGCCCCTCCGGTGGGTTTTGCTTGCTAAGACACAGCACTGTAGGAACCGCTGACATTTACTCTCCCGGTGAAAGGTACATTGGAGCCCTGTGCCCCCAGAGCGCCACTGTTTCCCAGGAGGAATTTCAAAGATCCAAAGAATATCAAAAAGTGGCCTGTCTTCCTACTTCACCTAGGAAGAAAATACAGAAGTCCGCCCCGCCCCCAATTTTTCCTGAATTGACAAATCGCAGATTTCATATTTGCAAGAAAATGAGATCATTACTGTTATGAAACAACAATCATTTCTGAAGCAACCCAAAGCACTAGAAAGTCAATTTGGACAAGAAATGTCCCTGATTTCCTCTTGTAGAAGGTATTCATTTCAGTGAGCGTCACTGCAGGGGAGAGACATCAGCGAATGTTTTGCTCAGTTAAGCTCCACAAGTTTAGCTGGATGAGCCCAGAGGGATCTGTGAGTTAATTATATACATACAATGCTTCAGCTAACACAATTTAGAAAGTATTTGAAGTTCAAAAAAAAAAAAAAAATGGGAAAACAAGTCCTTAACTGAGGTTGGGAATTGCCTTTAGACTTCCATGAAGAAAACATTATTCTGGCAGGTGGAAAATGGCAAGGTCCTCATCTCCAGAAACCAACTGCTTATCTCTGGGAGAAGATAGAAGAAATATTCTTCGATATGTAATATTCAGCTTACAAAAGATTCCATTTAATTCTCATCTGGTGATTAAGTCTTCCTTGCTTCTTTGTCTGTGTGTGCCAAATTCACATATGAAATTCCAGGAAGAGATGAAGACTGATGTACAGATTGATGTAATCCACTCCAGTGCCAGCTGCCATGGCTGGTTCTTCCACGTTATGAGTCGTATCCATCACCAAGACTCCAGTGGCCAGCTCATCTGTAGTTATACAGTCCAGCTTCTCTTGCAGATTGGCATAAGGGGGGTAGGGGGAGGGGGAAGAGGGGAAAAGCTAAATTCATCTTAAAGTGGTGAGAAGATATCTTGCTTTGAATCGAAATGACCTTTAGTTGCCACTGGAGACCTTGGAGTAGTATTTGAGATGAAAAGTGAAAGTGTTAGTTGCTCAGTTGTGTCCGACTCTTTGTGACCACATGGACTGTAGCCTGCCAGGCTCCTCAGTTCATAGAATTCTTCAGGCAAGAATACTGGAGTGGGTAGCCATTCACTTCTCCAGGGGATCTTCGTGACCCAAAGGATTGAACCCAGGTCTCCCACATTGCAGGCAAACTATTTATTATCTGAGTCACCAGGGAAGCTATTCTTTCCCCTATCTTCCCAGGAGGTGGGCTATATTGGAACAGAGTTACAAGATCAACCAGGAAGGCCCAGGTTTGTTAGCCAGGCTGTGCCTGAGAAATTTTCCACTGTAACCAATGGCAGAAGTGTCCCTGCCAGGGATCAAACCCCTGGGTTTACTAAAGTTTTCCTTTCCTGTTTTCTGCAAAATTCCTCTTGCATTTATTTTATTCAACAGTATAGACAAGTTTTTTCCTAAGACACAAGTTGTGGGGAGGCAAATTAGATGGCTATCCATTAAGGAGATAAGAAGACTCCAAGATTTCTATTTTGTGAACCATTCTTTTCAACTATGGACAGTGGGGAACTAGCCCCTCCAACCAAAACCAAGAAAAATACACCTGTTGGCTTTGTTCTTTAACACAACAATGTGTAATAAAGGAGCTCAGGAAGTGAAGGAAGCCCTGTGCAAGCCAGTGGTTGTAAGAGGACTACACAGACCGTTTCTCAGAAGACTCACTGACCTTCTTTCTGTTCCTCCAACATGTCAAGTTCTTTCTAAAACCTTCTGGCATTTCCCCATGCCATTCATTTCCTATTCCCCTTCCTTGTGTTCCTGGCATTCTTCAGCATTGCAGCTGACCTGTCCCTACTTTACTGAGGCATTCCTTGCCCTCCCCATATTCCCTTCCTTTGGAATTTTTTTGTCTGTACATTTTTTTTTCCTCTTCATGGAACATTTGCATTTTGTAATAGTTTTTTACTTATAATTGTCAACCATTCCACTATATCTCTGCTATTAAGTGTCTAGCACTTCAGTTCAGTTCAGTCACTCAGCCATGTCCAACTCTTTGCGACCCCATGAACCACAGCACGCCAGGCCTCCCTGTCCATCACCGACTCCGGGAGTTCACCCAAACTCATGTCCATGGAGTCGGTGATGCCATCCAGCCATCTCACCCTCTGTCATCTCCTTCTCCTCCTGCCCTCAATCTTTCCCAGCATCAGGGTCTTTTCAAATGAGTCAACTCTTCACATCAGGTGGCCAAAGTATTGGAGTTTCAGCTTCAGCATCAGTCCTTCCAATGAACACCCAGGACTGATCTCCTTTAGGATGGACGGGTTGGATCTCCTTGCAGTCCAAGGGACTCTCAAGAGTCTTCTCCAACACCACAGTTCAAAAGCATCAATTCTTCGGCACTCAGCTTTCTTTAGCACTTAGTAGATGCTCAGTTATATTTACTGAATGGAGATAAATATTTCAGAAATGAATGAGTAAATTACTGAATTTGTTCAGTGATATTTAGGTTTTAAAGCTCTACTTTTATTAAAATTCTTGCCCAAAAAGAAAATGTGTTGTGAGTAAATTTCTAGATTGTAATGCCTATTCATATTGGAAACAATTGTCCTACCGATTCCTGTATGCATATGCAATGAAAATACTTACTGAGCACTTAATGCATGACAAGAATTTTTGTAGGTACTGCGATATGGTTAGAACAGAGTTCCTTTCTTTCACAAAACTGAAATTCAATCATCTGATTTTAGAAATATGAGCTTTCTTACAAATACAACATGCATTATAAATTAACAGACTAGAGTATAATATTAAATGCCAAGGCTCTGCTATCAAGCAAAACTGATTTTCTGCCATTTATTATTATGTCCTTGAGCAAAGTTGCAAGATTTCCCAACCTATGTTTTTTTAATCTATAAATTAGAAAGAAAAATAATACTACTTAATGGAGTTTCTGTGATGATTAAATGATGATTAAATGATAATACTTGGAAAGAGTATACTGCTATGACTTGTTGAGTATTTACTATCATCATCACTGTCAATATTGAACAAATATTTAAGCACCTACCATGTCGGCCACTGGGATAGGTCTAGAGTTTCAGCAATATCAGTGCTGAAAATGTATTGTCATCTCTGCTGTCATGGAACTTAGTATCTAATTTATGGTTTATGGAAAGGGGGCCCACAGGCTGCAGAAGTGGCAGCAGAGAACAGTCTGAAAGGCTGACCAAATTCAGGCTTGTGCTGTACACAGAAAAGGCCAGTTACAAATACACAGCCCTCTTAAGTTACACAATGCATCATGGCAGCACAGGAAAACATTCTTTTTTTCATCATCTTTCATATGTTCCCCCCTCCCTTAACACTCTCACATACCCCCAGCCCAGTTAGGTTAGCACTGCCTACATTAGAAACCCTTTGTAGGTCATGCTATCCAATTAGCACATTAAATATCTACAATTTTATTAAAATCTTTGACTTAAGCCAGTCTAGAGATTCTTAATATAGGCTAACGGTATCAGACAGTCCTGGTTTTCTGTCTTAGCTCAGGCATTTATGAATTTCATGACCTTTGGCAAGTAATTCAACATTTCTGAGCCTTTGTATTTACAACACTGAAAGAAAATAATAGGAACCACTTCATAGGGTTGTTGAGTGGCTTCAGAGACTGTGTAAGGAAAGCGCTTAATACAAGCTTGGCCCATAGCCAGGCCTCACTAAAATGTCCCTTTGGCCCCCTGGTAGTGGCTCACTGGGGTCTCTGTCTGCAGAGAATTGGAGAGATGTACCACCAGTCAGTCAGATGTATGGACACAAGTGACCTAGAAACCTGAGTTTAACCACCTAGCAATCTGTCTTAATGAGCCCTAGTCACTAGAAATAGGAGATCCTTACTGTCTTATAAAAAGCCCTTTATAAGTCAGGAAGTCTTGTGCAAAGGGAAGGAATCAGAATTATGCTTTCTTGATTTTCACATATGTAAGTGCAGGCCTAATCAAGTCTGTCTATCAGGGAATCCTATGGAATCCCTCTCTAAATCACGGAGCCCCAAATGCACAACTGCCTCTCTAAGATGGTTTGCCATGACCACCCAGAGGATGATCTCTTGAGTTTCTAGCAAGGTTTGCCATTCCTTTTTGTGTGTGTTAGAGCATGTAATAAATACCACATGAGTGAGCCTTTGGCATTGGCATTTAACCTAGGAAAAGAAAACAAAACATCTTGTTCTCAAAATGTATTAATTCTAGATTCTGGATATACTTAATGGATTTCACTGAGTACCATGTTCCCTCAGTTATCCAAGTAGAGAAACTTATGAAAATAAACAGTTATATGCAGGAGCTGGGAGGTGCTGGCTGTTGAGAGCTGATTGTGTCGATTACACACATCTTTTTATCTTTGAGTGACATCATGTCGGTAGCTTAAAATCTGAAATCTGCCATGGTGGGATATTTATATCATGGAAATGTAAAAAAAAAAGCCTATATAAATCAGTGCTTTGGCTTAGGGGCGGGGGTGGCAGAGAACTGATTTGTAAACATTTACTACTATAGCCAGTTGAAACACATGAATTGTTGATATATCTTTCTACTTACATGTGTTAATCTATACAAAGTTCCTTTCAGTTCCTCAACACTCAATCTCCCAAACTGTCAAATTTCAGAACATTTCACCATCCGATCAAATAACTCTTAAAAATCCTACCTTTACCATAAAGTACTTCCATGTCCACCAGAGGAAACCTGATGCCTCTGTCTGAGCCCCTCTAGGCTGGTTATGAAATTGCCATGACGAATTTGTGAGTGATGGCCCCTGCAAAGTTCCTAGATCTGACGATGTAAGGAAAGTGAGGTACGTGTCCACTCTCAATGAATAGTTATTTTCTGCTGTTTATGCTCTATTGTCACTTCATTTTTGCCCGTGTTTCACCTCAGTGCAAAACAAAAACATCCACTGCGCCTAATTTCACTGATAGCACTTGTCTAGATAGGATGTTGAAGCAATGACAGAAAAGGTACAAAAATTCAAAAGTCCAGATCTGAGAGCCTTTTCTCATTCAGTCATTTAAGAGTTAAACTTGGACTGTCTTGTAGGTTTGTATTTGCCTTATATTTGTTAGGTGCAAGGTAAGGATTTCTGAAACCAGTTTAGCAAATCTAAAGTGGTATATTGTCTAGTACCTGATGACATGTCTCAAAGAAATAGTTCAGGATAATTTAAATAAACAAAAAAATACATAGGGAAATGTCTTCAAATTTCTTTAAAATGCACCAAGCAATAACACATTACAGAATTTATCCTAAGAAGATAATCATGGATACAGGGCAAAAATTTATCCATAAGGATATTTCTCAGAGCACTGTTTATAATCATGAAAACCTGGAAACAAGCCTAAGTGCCAACAATAGAATTGTCTCGGCAAATTATGGTGTGTATGTATAATGGGAAACTATTGAGCCATTGATATAATATTAACACCTAATGTTTATTGAGAATGTATTATGTACTAGGCACTGTGCAAAGGGTTTCACTAGCATTATCTTATTTAATTCTAACAGCTGCCCCTATAAGGTAAGGTATCTCCACTTAACTGTGGCTAGTCAAGATAAATAACATACCCCAAGTCAAACAAATAGGAGCCTGGCTGTGCGTGTGTGTTGGGTGGGTTGAGGTCACCACAGAAACTTGGAGGTCTTTTTCCAAACCACCCACCACTGGAGGCTGATCTGTACCTCTTAAGAATGAATAGCCTCTCAGTTGAAAATCACTACTATTGTGTTGGTGAGGAGGTGGCAAAATTGGAACCCTCACACACTGTTTGTGGGATTGTATAATGGTGCAATCACAAATAGTTTGGCAGTTCCTCAAAATGTTAAACAGAGTTACCATATGACCCAGCAATTCCACTTCTAGTTATACACCCAAGAGAATTGAAAACACGTATTCATACCAAAACTTATAGATGAGTATTCATAACAGCATTATTCATAATTTCCCCAAAGTGGAAACAACCCACATATTCATCAGCTGATAAATGGATGAATAAAATGTGATATATTTAAAAATAATTACTATTTAGCTATAAAAAGTAATGAAGTACTAATACATGTTACAACATGGATGGGCCTTGAAGACATTATGATAAATAAAAGAAGCCAGTCACAAAACACCTCATACTGTATGATTCCATTTATGGGAGATGTTCACAATGGGCAAATCCATAGAGACAGAGTAGATTAGTTGCCAGGGGCTGAGATGGGGGAATAAGAGTGACTGCTTGTGTGTTTGGGATTTCTTTTTAGAATAATGAAAATATTCTAAAATTACTTAAGGACAATAGCTGCACAACTTTGAATAGACTAAAAATTACTGAACTGAATACTTTAAAAGATGTTTCAAAAGGCACAAAGTTCCAGTTATAAGGTAAACTAGAGATGTAGGGTAAAATATAATAAATATAATTAACACTGCTTTATTAAACAATCTGCCTGCCAATGCAGGAGACGTAGGAGACGCAAGAGACATGGGCTTGATCCCTGGGTCGGGAAGAGGAGGAGGAAGAAATGGCAACCTGCTCCAGTATTCTTACCTGGAAAATTCCATGGACAGAGGAGGCTGGCAGGCTATAGTCTATGGGGTCGTAAAAAGTCAGACACCACTGAGCACACAAACAATGCGCATGTTACATATGAAAGTTAAGAGAGTAAATCCCATTACAAGAAAAAATGTTTTCCTATTTCTTTCTGTATCTATATGAGATGAATGTTCACTAAACTTACTGTGATCATCATTTCATGATGTCACTCAAATCATGTGGTACACCTGAAACTTATACAAGGCTGTATGTCAATAAAACTAGAAGAGGAAAAAGAAGTGTTTCAACAAAACTGTTATTAAAGATTAAAAAAACTACTGCTGTCATAAACTGTTATTACCTCTAGGAGTATGGTATATCCCTCAGGTTATTATTAGTGCAGGAAAATTTAAAAGTATGTAATGACAAGGATAGATGTTCATGTCATGTTGTTTGAAAAAGTCAAAAAACAATGTATACTGACTGATCCCCTTTTTTGGAAAAAATGTGTGTATCACAAAAGGAATGCATGAAGATGCTTGAGAGTGGTTAAGTGTGGCTTTCTTTGTGGCTCATATTCTTGTCAAAGAAAATTCAGAACATGATCATTTTTATAGTAAGAAAATTTTAAAAATTTATAAAGCTATGAAATGCTTTTTAGGATGAAACTTTGTAGTGAGAAAAATAAAAAATCATTTCGTGCACACCAGAAAAATGAGAGACAGTGATGTAAATATATATGCTACCAAACACACAGAATAGTTCTACCCAAAAGAAATACAATACAAGCTACATTAATAATTGTAAATTTTCAGGTTGCCACACTAACAAGTGAAAAGAAACAGACGAAATTAGTTTTAATAAGGTTTAAAATTTGGGGAAAATAATTTAATCCAATACACCAAAAATATTAATTTCAGCATATATAGAATACAGAAAAATTAACAATATATTTACACCCTTTTTATAAGTCTTTGAAACCTGGTGTGCATTTTACAACAGATAGCACCTCTCCAAAATACGCATATTTCTAGGGCTCAGTAACCACACATTCCTAGTGGTTACAGAACAGGTATAGAGGAACTATTCCAAAAGTATTATTCCATTCACAAAACGAGTGTATTTTAAATTTATTTATTTTAATTAATTATCTTACAATTATCTTACAATATTGTGATGGCTTTTGCCATACATCAACATTAGTCGGCCATAGGTATACATGTGTCCCTCCATCCTGAACCCCTTCTCCCACCTATCTCCCCACCCCATCCCTCTGGGCTGTCA
Organism: Capra hircus; assembly: GCF_001704415.2. Taxonomy (NCBI): domain Eukaryota; kingdom Metazoa; phylum Chordata; class Mammalia; order Artiodactyla; family Bovidae; genus Capra; species Capra hircus. Next base: position 52,347,698 of record NC_030814.1, on the reverse strand, counting down.
CAGAGCACTGGCCTTGGGTCCCCTGCTTCACGCACTGAACTAGCACTGGTCATCCATTCAGCATACGGTAATGTATATGTTTCAATGCTGTTCTCTCAAATCATTCCACGCGCTCCTCCCACGGAGTCAAGAAGTCTGTTCTTTATGCCTGTGTCTCCTTCGCTGCCCTGTATGTAGGATCATTGGTACCATCCTGCTGCTGCTGCTGCTGCTGCTGCTGCTGCTGCTGCTGCTAAGTTGCGTCAGTCGTGTCCGACTCTGTGCGACCCCATAGACGGCAGCCCACCAGGCTCCCCCGTCCCTGGGATTCTCCAGGCAAGAACACTGGAGTGGGTTGCCATTTCACATATATGTGTTAACATACAATATATTTTATTCTGTATATATCTTTCTCTCTCTGACTTAGTTCACTTTGTATAAGAGGCTCTAGGTTCATCCACCTCATTAGAACTGACTAAAATGTGTTCCTTTTCATAGCTGAGTAGTAGTCCACTGTGTATACGTGCTGCAACTTCCTTTTCCATTCATCTGCTGATGGGCATCTAAGTTGCTTCCATGTCCTGGCTGTTGTACATATACATAGTGCTGCGATGAACATTGGGGAACATGTGTCTCTTTCAATTCTGGTTTCCTTGGTGTGTATGCCCAGTAGTGGGATTGCTGGGTCATATGGCAGTTCTATTCCCAGTTTTTTAAGGAATCTCCACACTATTCTCCATAGCGGCTGTACCAGTTTGCATTCCCACCAACAGTGTAACAGGGTTCCCTTTTCTCCACACCCTCTCCAGCATTTATTGTTTGTAGACTCACAAAATGAGTTTTATCACATTATTTCAAAGGAAAAATTTTCATCTACCAAGGACTTGAACTAGACTGTGGGGAACTAAAACCAAACTAAATAACTTTAAACTGATGAACCTCACAACTATTTAAACTAATACAAACATACGGATGGCTAACAAACACATGAAAAGATGCTCAACATCACTCATTATTAGAGAAATGCAAATCAAAACCACAATGAGGTACCACTTCACACCAGTCAGAATATCTGCGATCCAAAAGTCTGCAAGCAATAAATGCTGGAGAGGGTGTGGAGAAAAGGGAACCCTCCTACACTGTTGGTGGGAATGCAAATTAGTACAGCCACTATGGAGAACAGTGTGAAGATTCCTTAAAAAACTGCAAATAGAACTGCCTTATGACCCAGCAATCCCACTGCTGGGCATACACACCGAGGAAACCAGAATTGAAAGAGACACATGTACCCCAATGTTCATTGCAGCACTGTTTACAATAGCCAGGACATGGAAACAACCTAGATGTCCATCAGCAGATGAATGGATAAGAAAGCTGTGGTATATGTACACAATGGAGTATTACTCAGCCATTAAAAAGAATACATTTGAATCAGTTCTAATGAAGTGGATGAAACTGGAGCCAATTATACAGAGTGAAGTAAGCCAGAAAGAAAAACACCAATACAGTATACTAACACATATATATGGAATTTAGAAAGATGACAATGATGACCCTGTATGCGAGACAGCAAGAGAGACACAGATGTGTAGAGTGGACTTTTGGACTCAGAGGGAGAGGGAGAGGGTGGGATGATTTGGGAGAACGGCATTGAAACAGGTATACTATCATGTAAGAATTGAATCGCCAGTCTATGTCTGATGCAGGATACAGGATGCTTGGGGCTGGTGCATGGGGATGACCCAGAGAGATGTTATGGGGAGGGATGTGGGAGGGGGGTTCATGTTTGGGAATGCATGTACACCCGTGGTGGATTCATGTCAATGTATGGCAAAAGCAATACAGTATTGTAAAGTAAAATAAAGTAAAAATAAAAATTAAAAAAAAAAGAAAAAAAATATATAGGGAATTTCCTAGTAATCCTGTGATTAGGACTCTGAGATCTCACTGCCAAAGGGCCCAGGTTTGATCCCTGGTCAGGGAACTGAAATCCCATAAGCTGAGTGGCTCAGCCAAAACTTTTTTAAAAAATAAAAGAAAAAATTATAAACACACCCACATATATACATGCTGTGCTGTGCTTAGCCGCTCAGTTGTCTCTGACTCTTTGCAACCCCCTATATACCTCTCTCTCTCTCTCTCTCTCTCTCTCTCTATATATATATATATATATATATGTAATACATATATATATATATGTAATAGTAAGTTGGAACCCAATCTGCATTTCCCCCTAAACCTAGTAAGCTGAATTAACAGAAGGATAAATGATCAAGATTTTAAAAGCACTAAAATGACATTATAAAACAATACATAACAAATAGCAAGAAAGATGTAATTCAGTCAGCATATAATTACTATCCGAATAGGCCAAATGTTTAGCTCAACACCTATGGCTTCAACAGCAGCCAGTAGAAGCAGCCGCATAACCAGATGTTACTACTAAAAAAGGAATTTTCACAGCTAGGTATCTGGCCTCTATTATGGCCATTAAAGGTGGAGAAATGTAAAGGTGTAGTTATGGGAATCCAGCTGAGAATTTAAATTAGAGTCTTTTGGATTGGATCAGAGAATGGAACTGTGTGGTCACGTGATGAGTGGTGTGATTTCTGAAGACTAACCTAACCCCATGGCCTTTAACACTTGCATGCAAACAGTTTTGTGTGTATGGCTGAACACTTCTTCCTTCCTAAACACACTTTCTTCACTGATTCCCGGGTATTAGCCTTTCCTGATTCATCCTCAATGCACACTCCTCCGGGTCGCCCACGGCTCCTCCTCACTGCTCGCCTTGACCTCTCCAGGCACCCTCGAGTTCAAAGTTCTCAGATTTCTCTATCCACAGTCCCATCCAAGGTGACCTCATCCAGTCTCTTAGCTTGCCACTCACTCGACAGTAAAATCTCATAAATATCGAGCATGGACCTCTCCACTGACCCCCAGGCTAGTAACACCAACAGCTGACCTGATATTTCCCTGATATCTACCAGGCAGCCCAATCCCTAAATCTGCCCTCACCAGACCAGCTCCACTGCCTGTTCTTTGATTCCTCTTTCATTCCCCACATCCTTCCAGTCCATCAACAAATCCTGCCAACTCTAACTTCAAAATGCATCCAGCCTCCAGCCACTCCTCACCACCTCCACGGCTACTACCACGCTCCAGCTACCATCGCATCTCATCATGATGGTCTCAATAGACTCTAATGAGTGTGTGATCCCTACTTCCCCCTCCTACAGAACAGTTTCTGTGCAGCAGGCAGAATGGGCCTTTTAAATGCAAATCACTTTGTCACTTTTCTGCTCCAAGCTCTTTATTGGCTTCCTACACATTCAGGGTAAAACTTTCTTAAAATGCTGGAAAGGTTTGGCTGGAGCTGGAGCTCTATCCTTTTTCTTTTTTCACTTCTCACCTGCAGCTACCAGCTCTTGTCTCAACCCCACTTCTTCCCTCTACCCCACACATAGACATAATTGTTTGCCACACACACCAGGAAGAGCAGCGCCACCCCAGGTCCTCTGCATCTGCTTGTTCTCACTGGATTGAGTGCCTTCCTTCCATCAGCAGCCTAGCTCAGAGCTTCACCTCACTTGGGTGTCACGCCAGAATGGATTTTTCTAAGATGCCTTTCTTGACTGCTCTGTATTAAATAAAATAGAAGTCATCTCTCTCAGCACTCCTTATTCCCGTATTGCTACCTGACAGTGTATTTATTTGGCTTTGGTTATTACATGAGAACATAACTTCTGGGAAGACCTGCACTCTATCTAGCCCTAGAGCAGTGCCTGGCACTTGCTGGTTACTCTTATGTACCTCGAGAAATAATGAAACAGTCAATGTATGTTTGCTTAAAAATGGATCAAACTGTGTGTGGGGATATCAATAAACAGTAAATCTGGGATTCTTGAATACTAAAGAATTTTTCCTTGCCCAAAGAGAGGCCTGGCTTTTGCCCTAAGCTTCTGGGAGATAATCTGTGTTGGGCGTGATAATAGTGTCTTTGTCTCGAGTGGGAGATGCTCCCTCTAACAGTTCTATGGTGGGGACTAACCACGGCAGAAAGACCATGTGATTTACTGTGGGGAATTTGGGTCAAGCTGCAGACAAAGTTCAAACAACGTGGGCAATCAATGAATCACGTCTATTATATAATGGAGCTCCAATAAACACTCTGAACACCAGGCTTATGTAAGCTTTCTTGAGTATCAATATTTTATTCATATTGCTATACATCAATGCCAGGATGGTAATGTGTCCTGAGAACAATGGAAACTGCAAGTTTGGAACCCTCCCCAACTGCCCTAATGTATCTCTTTCTTTGGCTGATTTTAATCTGTGTCCTTTCCATGTAATCAACTACAACCACACAATATAATAGCTTTCTGTGAGTTCTCTGAGACCTAGTGAATTATTGAAACTGAGGGTAGTTTTGGGAAACCCCTCAAATTTGCAGTTGATATCAGAAGTGAAGACAGTCTTGGGAACTCTGCCCTTAAACTTTGCAAATTAGCTAACTCCTTATTTGCAGAACTCAGAGTATAATACAGCATATGCATTAAAACCCCAACTTTATAAAAATAAATTTGTGCATATGCCAAAAAAATTAGGTAACTCCAGGTCATACCAAATACATACTCAACAAGGTTCATGGTAAACAGTAGCTTAGGGAATTCCCCAGTGGTCCAGTAGTTAGAACTCCATGCTGTCACTGTGGAGGGTCTGAGTTCAACTCCTGGTCTGGGAACTACACAGCCCAAGTCAGGGAACTAAAACCCCACAAGCCACATGGTCAAGAAACAAACAGACAAAAGGTGGATGAGAGATCATTAATTCCAGCCGGTACGTTTGGTAATGAAGAAACTGAAGCCTACAGAAAAGAACAAACTTGCCCGGTTCACCTGGTTGGCAGACAAGGCGCCCAGAACCGGGTTCCTGAATCCCACACACACCCTCCACTGACTCCCCAGCTGCTGTTTCGGGAGACACAACCGTTTCTTAAGAAGCTAAATCGAAAGTTATTGGACAGTGAAGTCGACCTTAACTCCTCAAGACTTTAAGGTCAGTATTAAGGGGATAAATTATGACTCTTTTTTAAAAGTCACAGGAATATAGAGAAGAGGGAACCCTCTTATGTTGGTGAAAACATAAACTGAAGCAGCCACTGTGGAAAACTGTGGGAATTCCTCAACAAAATTAAGAGGAGAACTATCATATGATTCAGCAATTCCACGCCTTGGTATTTATTCAAAGAAAATTAAAACATTCGTTAGAAAACAGGTATGTACCTCTATTTTCATTGTAGCATTGTTTACAACAGCCGAGATATAGAAACAACCCAAGTGCCCATCAACAGATGAATAGATAAAGACATGGCGCGCGCACACACACACACACACACACACAGTAGAATATTACTCAACCTTAAAAAGAATGACATCTTGCCATTTGTAACAATATAGATAAACCCAGAGAGTATCACCTTTAGTGAAATAAGCCTGACAGAGAAAGACAAATACCATATGATTTCACTCATACATGGAATCTAAAAGAAAACAAAAACCCCAAGCAAATGAACAAATGGAACAAAATAGAAAGAGGCTTATAGATTCAGAGAATAAGTAGTTAACAGGGGAGGGAGATGGGGGGAGGGAAGAAATAAATGAAAGAGATTAAAGAGGTACAAGCTTTAGTTGCAAAATAAATGAGTTGTAAGTATGGAATATATAGAGTGGAGCGTACACTCGATAAGTAATTTGTCACATTGTTGACAGATCATAACTAGACTTGTGATCATTTTGAAACGTATAGAAAAAATTACTTTGTCGCATAACCTCAGGAAGTAACATAATGTTATAGGAACAATTATATTTCAAATACAAAAAATCACACAAATAAACTTACAGAAAAAGATCAGATTTGCGGTTACCAGAGGTGAGGAGTAAGGGAGGTGGATGAGGGTAGTCAAAAAGAAACTCCTATTTACAATATAAATAAGTACTGGAGATATAACGGCTTCCCCAGTGGCTCAGAGGTAAAGAATTCATCTGCAATGCCGGAGATGCAGGAGACGTGGGTTCGATCCCTGGGTTGGGATGATCCCCTGGAAGGGGGTATGGTAACCTACTCCAGTATTCTTGTTGGGAAAACTCCAGGGACAGAGGAGCCTGGTGGGCTACAGTCCATTGGGTTGCAAAAAGTCAGACACGACTGAAGCCACTGAGCACTCATGCACGCAGAGATACAACGAACAACATGATCAAATAATTAACCCTGCTGTACATCACATATGAAAGTAGTTAACAGAGTAAATCCCAAGAGTTCTCATTATGCAATTTTTTTCTATTTCTTTAATTTGGCATCTATATGAGATAGTAGGTAATCACTAAACTCATTGAGAAAATCATTCCACAGTATGTAAGTTAAATCACTGTGCTATACACCTTAAACTTACATAGTGTTGTATGCCAATTATATCACAATAAAACTGGAAGGGAAAAAAGTCCCAGGGTCCAACCCTGGATATAATTGAAATAAGCAAGCTCCTTGCTCCTCTTTATCTTCTTCAGCCCCATTCTCTCTCCCATGAGATGGGTCAGGGAAGAGCTACAGATGGACCTTATCTGCCCACCCCTAACCCCAACCCAAGGCTGCAGATGTCTGGGAAGAAAGCCTTTCAGCTCACTGAGTATCATCACTAATCGTCTTCTTCCTATACCACCACATTCTGCTTCATTCTCCTTCTTTGGAATGAAGTTTGTAACTATAGGCACCTTTGGAAGCTATAGGACATATCACAGTAATCTTAACTTATTACATGAGAAAACATTTTGATAAGTTCAAAGTGCTATGCAAACAAGGATAACACCCTGGCCATCACTATACTAGAAAGAGAAATTATAAGAGCTGAATTCAAGCACTACTTGGACCTTGAACTTGGAAGCAAGTTTGAATATATTTTAAAACTCAATAAATATTTATGGGTATCATACAGAATGAAAATATCAACAATTGTATTAAACATCCTTCAAACAGAGACCTCTGTAATTTCCATTTGGCATCTGTAGCACTACAAGGATAAACAAAGTATGATAATCAAAGTTTATGAATTAACATCTGAAAAGTAGCATAAGGCCCTGAGCAGTGACTTTAACATGTTGGGGGTCACAGGTCCTTTCTGAGAATTTAATGAAGATTTTGAATTCTCTCCTCAGAAGAAATAGTTTAGAGTATTTCCTGCTTCCAACTGCTGATTCATTACATCTATTTCATGGACAGAAAAAGGAGAAAAAAAAAGACCTAGGAACAAAGAAAGGCCCCAAGTTGAACGCAACTTCAGAATTACACAGATACTATTCCCCATATATATGAATCACATATATGTGACTCATGGTTCGGTGGTGGTGGTTTAGCCGCTAAGTCATGTCCAACTCTCTGGCCCCATGGACTGTAGCCTCCCAAGCTTCTCTGTCCATGGGATTCTCCAGGCAAGAATACTGGAGTGGGTTACCATTTCCTTCTCCAGGGTATCTTCCCGATCCATGAATCACATATAGTTTTACAGGGAGACTAATAATAGCTATCACACAGATAGCACTCAACAGCAATGATGCAAGGCCAGATGGGAGACTCCTTTCTCAAATGGGTCAGTCAAGTGTAAGATGAGAAGGGTTGAAGGTGGGGCTTTTGAGTTCCAGACAGCTTGAGTTCAAATCTTGGTTCTGTTATTTCCTAGCACTCTAATGTTGGTCAACTTACTCAATTTCTCTGTTCTTCAATTTCATTTGCAAAATACCAACAATAGTATCTACTTCATAGGGTTGTTGTAAATATTAAATGAGTTCTCATATACAAAATATTTTAAAACAGTCCCTGGCACATAATGATGTTAAACAAAGCTAAACACTGTTAGCTGTTGTTAGGAGGCACTGCAGACTGTCATTATTACATGCTCTGATGTCTATATTCACACCAGATTTATTCACTTTTCTGGTTCTCATTCTTGAATTGCTTTGCCAGATGTGCTTGTCCCCTGAACCTGCTTTTTCAAAAGTTGACTCAAATACATGGTTTCATTACAAGCAAATGTGAAACTGTTCATGTCAGTGGCTCACGATGGAGGCATAGATTCATTCAACATCAATCATGCACTACCTGTCTGCTGGGTGATTAGCACCAGTCTTTTTAGGTGTTGGAAAGAGACTCACATCCAAGTTGCAGAGGTCAATGGTAAAGTTTATGTGCCCATAAGAGACTAATCAAGTGTGGATTAACCACAATGTAAGAAATTAGAGGTATTCACCTGGGCGAGAATGGTCTCAACATGTACGATGGACAAACAACATACTTGATCGAGCTCTGAAGCAGGCCTAGCTGTATAATTTGTGAATCTTGATCCAACATAAAAGCATGGGGCCCTCTATTCAAAGAGTATAAGGAATTTCAAGACTAACAGCAGAGTTTCAATACATAGAAATGACATCCACTGAATATGTCACTGCACCATGGGGCTGGCCCTGCCTTGAAGGTTGGGAGGACTCATGGAGAGATGCCAGCCTTTAGCAGATGGACACTTTCCTAGTCTATTGGCCATGTTATGCATATGTCTACCTCTGTGTCCTCTCTTCTACTTTTTCCTCCCAGCTAAAAATATTTTGCTTATTTTTTTTTCAACTTAGGAACGTTCTAAGTATTCATTAAATTCCAGCTCAAGTCTCAGTTTAGAGGGCTTCCACAGTAGCTCAGTGGGTAAAGAATCCACCTGCAATGCAAGAGACACAGGAGACTCGATCCCTGTGGATTCAATCCCTGGGTTGGGAAGATTCCCTGGAGGAGAAAAAAGCAACCCACTCCAGTGTTCTTGCCTGAAAAATCCCATGGACAGAGAAGCCTGGCAGGCTACAGTTGCAAAGAGTCGAAACAGCTGAATGACTAAGTATGTAAGATATAATGAAAAGAGTCCTGGACTTGAAATTAGAAGAGCTAGGATCAAGTCTGCTTTTCCCTGGCTCTATATATGTCACTTATATGCATTAAAGCTCTGCTATTAGTCTTGAAATTCCTTATACTCTTTGAATAGAAGGCCCGATTTTATGTTGGATCAAGCCTCACAAATTATGTACTAATTCTGCTTCAGAGCTCAATCAAGTATGTCATTTGTCCATCTTACATCCTAAGTCCATTCTTGCCCAGGCGAATACCTCTAAATCCTTACATTGTGGTTAATCAATACTTCATTAGTCTCTTATGGGCACATAAATTTTTAGCATTGACCTCTGCAACTGAAACGTGAATTCCCATCCAGAACCTAAAAAGGCTAGTGCTAATCCCACAGCAGACAGGTAGTGTGTGATTTGAATCAGAGATCAAATTGCCAACATCTGTTGGATCATTAAAAAGCAAGAGAATTCCAGAAAAACATCTATTTCTGCTTGATTGACTATGCCAAAGCCTTTGACTGTGTGGATCACAATAAACTGTGGAAAATTCTGAAAGAGATGGGAATACCAGACCACCTGACCTGCCTCCTGAGAAACCTATGTGCAGGTCAAGAAGCTACAGTTAGAACTGAACACAGAACAATGGGCTGGTTCCAAATTGGGAAAGGAGTACATCAAGGCTGTATACTGTCACCCTGTTTATTTAACTTACATGCAGAGTACGTCATGCAAAATCCCGGGCTGGTTGAAACACAAACTGGCATCAAGATTGCCGTAAGAAATATCAATAACCTCAGATATGCAGATGATACCACCCTTATGGCAGTAAGTAAAGAGGAACCTAGAATTCAGCATTCAAAAAATGAAGATCATGGCACCTGGTCCCATCATTTCATGGCAAATAGATGGGGAAACAGTGGAAACAGACTTTATTTTCGTGGGCTCCAAAATTACTATGGATGATGACAGTCATGAAACTAAAAGACGCTTGCCCCTTGGAAGAAAAGCTATGACTAACCTAGACAGCATATTAAAAAGCAGAGACATTACTTTGCCAACAAAGGTCTATCTAGTCAAAGCTATGGTTTTTCCAGTAGTCATGTATGGATGTGAGAGCTGGCCCATAAAGAGAGCTGAGTGTTGAAGAATTGATGCTTTTGAACTGTGGTATTGGAGAAGACTCTTGAGAGTCCCTTGGACTGCAAGGAGATCCAACCAGTCCATCCTAGAGGAAATCAGTCCTGAATATTCATTGGAAGGACTGATGCTGAAGCTCCAATACTTTGGTCACCTGATGAGAAGGGCTGACTCAGTGGAAAAGACCCTGATGTTGGGGAAGATTGAAAGTAGGAGGAGAAGGGAACAACAGAGGATGAGATGGTTGGATGGCATCACCGACTCAATGGACATGAGTCTGAGCAAGCTCTGGGGTTTGGTGATGGACAGGGAAGCCTGGCATGCTGCAGTCCACGGGGTCGCAAAGAGTCAGACATGACTGAGCGACTGAACTCAACTGGAGGTCTGGGCAAGTCTCTTGACTTCTCTGATATTTAGTTGGGGAAACTGATTTTGAAAGTGTCTGATAGGATGAAGAAGGATCAAAAGGTATCACAAATAGACAAGATCCTTGAAATAGTGACTCCTCATATCGATAAAGTGCTTCATACTTTTTGATGAAGACTTTCCTTAGTGTCTACAGGTTATAAGCAGCATTTGCATTGAGTGTCCCAATATATTATTAAAACATACATGGACACGTGCATGCTACTGCATGTACAAGTCCCTTCCACTGCTGCCGCATCTTTGACATGTATGAATTTGAGGTGTTAGTCTTTCATTCGAACTCTCAAGACCATCAAGCTTTCAGTACCTTCCCAATCCATCCTCCTCGCTAAGTAAGCACGATCTTTATAACTGATAGATCTGGTCCTCTCTTGCCTGTTTTAAATCCGTGAGTGGTTTCCCATTGCCTGGGGCAGTTTTCTAAACTCAATGGTGTTAGAGTTATCTGAGGTACCAGTCAGTGTTCCAGGAAAAGACGTATGGAATTTGAGAAAAAATAAAATGATAGATCCTTTTGTTGGATTTGCAATGCCCATCAAAAAACTCAGAGATGTGAGGTGGGAGGGAGGTTCAACATGGAGCAGATATATGTGAACTTATGGCTGACTCACATTTATATAGCAGAAAACCAACACAACATTGTAAAGAAATCATCCTCCAATTAAGAAATTTTTTAAAACCCACCACAGCAGAATATTAAACATAAAACTGTCAATAAGAGGTGAATTTATATAAAATACATAGATGAGAAAACAAAAATGATTTTACAAATACCTAATGTAGTGCAAAATTAATATGAAAACTAATTCTAAAATGAAGCCTATACCTGAATTATGAAATGAATTTAATTGTCTTTGGAAACATGGGGAAAAAAAGCTCTGAGAAATCTTGCAACAAAGTTTTGCTGTTGTTCAGTCATGTCTGACTCTTTGTGACCCCATGGACTGTAGCATGCCAGGCCTCCCTGTCCCTCATTATCTCCCCCAGTTTGCCCAAGTTCATGTCCATTAAATCAGTGATGCTATACATGAACAGTATTAAAAAGGCAATAAAGTTAATTTTGTTTAAACCAGAATTTTCCATAGTAATTTGACCCTATTAACATTCTAGAGGAAATTTATATTCTACAGAAAAACTTCGGCAAACACTGGGGCGGAGGATGACAGACTATTCAGCTTGGTTTATAGAGCTTTCAGAAGCCCTGGATTTCTAGTTCATCGTCTGCTGTCTCCTCCACAAGTCCTATGCTCCAGGAACAGTGGGCCATTTCTAAGTTTCTTGAAGAACTTTGAGCTCTGTGCCTGTTGAGACCTCTCCCAAGAATGTTTCCTGTCACCCATCCCTCCATTGATGCCGTGGAAATTTGTTGCTCATCATTTTAGGCTTGGCCCAATAGCCCTGCCATGTCTTCACTGACATACTTGGTAACCACTTTGTCTCCTGTTACCAGTGGCTAACTGCTTCTATGCACCTTTGTCCATAGTAATAATTGCTGCTGTTTATTGAACATTTCTGTGCCAGGGATTTAGTTCTTAGTGTAGTACAGGCAACCCTACAAGATGATTAAAATAATGTCTACTTTACAGATCAAGAAACACACAGATTAAGAAACTCTTTTTTCTGTGTTTTCTTTTGAGTGGTGCCCACTGTCCACAGAGCTGCCCCAAACAGAAAACCATCCTAACCAAAGACATTTTTAACACCTTTCCTTCTCCTGTACATCTAGTCAGATGCCAGGTCCTATAAACTTCCCCTTCCTAATGGCCACAAAGCCTGTCCCCATTTACTGATTCACTCTGCCATTAGTTTAACTTGGGCCATTATTTTCCCTCAGTAATGTCTGCAGTAGCTTCTTAGCCAATCATCCATGCTCCATGTTGGCACGAATATGATCATTTTAGAGTACAGATGCGGTCATACCAATTCCCTGCTTAAATTTCTTGAGTAGCTCCCTGTGACTATCGGGGGAAAAATATCTAAGATCCTCAACACAGCCTAAAGGACCCTTTAAGGACTGGTTACTGCCTGCTTCTTTTCCCTTCATTTCATCCAATCAGGTCTTCACAATCTACTCTGGAAGCCTCCATGAGTTCTCAAGGTTTCTTGCCTTGCCAAGCATTCCTTTGCCTCTGAACCTGTGTACATATGTTTTCTTTGGCTTGAAATTCTTTCTTCTCATCCTCATCCTGGTAATTCATGGCAAAGAGGAAAGCTTTCCCTCTGTGACCCCATAGCACCCAGGCATCCTTTTCTCTTTTCCTATGACATCTTTGGGACCAGAGTCTGTGGACATACTCACTGTTGTATCCATATCCAACATTGTGCCTGCCACAGGATAATGGAATTCATCTGTTGACTCCTTGAATGAATAAAGGGTGAATGAAAGCCAAACTAGAAAGGCAGCTTGGGATATTACAAGAGAAGGAACTGAGAGCTTTATCACACACATCCACTCCTCTTTGTCCTCTAGGTCAAAATACATTGTCCTTTCAACTCCCTGAAAGCACACACTCAACTGTAGGGCCTTTGCATCTGCCTGGAAGGCCCCTTCCTCTTCCACCCAGAGTCTGCTTCCTTACCCTTCACATTTCAGATTAACTATCCTTTCAGCAGGGAAAGATGCTTGTCAGTGCAAAGTCAGCCCCTTTCTATGTTACTCCTCTAGCACTGGGCATCTTTCCTGTATCATTCTTATCAAAATGTAGCTCTATGTTTATGTCTATGACTGTTCATTTGCCAGTGGTTTCCTTCAGTAGCCAGTAAACTCCAAAGGACAAAATCATGTCTGTTTTTCATTCACTATTTGTAACCCTAGTGCCTAAAGTACAGTGCCTAACGTAAATATATTTTGTTAAATACATGAATTAAAAACTCTGTCTCATCAGCAGTTAGTTGGCTCATTTCAGCACTGTGTATACAGTAGGGCTCAATAAGTAAGAGCTGTTTATCAAATGAAAGATTAGAACTGATTTTCATTCCCAAGCTTGTGAATAGCTGTTAGCTAGTATGCTTGAATTAAATAAACTCATTCCTACAAATTTAGCAATATTTGCATATATACATGCCACCTTGTAAATGTTGATACTTTCCTTGAAATGAATATAAATATTATCAAAAGAATCCCTATCTTCTTGGCTCTTGGACGTAACTGTATTAAGCAAATAAGGAGCCGCAAAGTCTATCTCTACCACAGGATAGGACAATAGCTCTAATTCACAGATTACATAATGTGCCCATAATTGGGAGACATCAAAACCTGTCATGTCACAAATTAGCCAGTGATTCTTCAATAAGTAATTATTAAAATGGCAAAACAAACAGTCTGGAGGAGTCATTACTGCTTGTCCATTCACTGGGGCTAAATGATATTGACTAGATGGTGGCCTGACTCAGTTTTGTAATCCTCTGAAGGCTGAGTAAATAGAATGAATGTAGACCCCCTCCCCCCCCGAAAAAAAAAAAACCCAGAGGGACAGAGAGAAACATTAAAGAGAGTTAATCTGAAGGTGAGTAGTGTTACACAACCTTCATAGAGTCTATGAATAAGTACCCTTTTCCCCCTTACTTTAAAGAAGTTGGTAAACAATGAAACTGTAAAAGCTGTTTACCTCAAAATCAAACCTGAAGCCATTTGATGAGTTTTTACCAAAACCAGGCATTGTCCTCATTTCTTTATGTACACGTTATCTCTCTCACTCATGACCACCCCATGAAGGAGATAATATTAGTATCACTTATTGGTGAGGCAACTAGGGCTCAAAGATGTTAATTATTTTAGAGCAAGTAGAATGGGGCAGGCCTGGGGTTCAAATCCAGCTTGACCTGACTGTTAATCAACAACTCCATCATAGTTGCACTTATATTTTCCTTTGGAAATTTCCATTCATGTAAGTATTGATATATACAAACTGTAAAAAAATATGAAGAGCTATTAATATAATCCCCATCATTCTTTGAAAAGAACACCTTAACAGTCACTGGGATAATTCTCTCAAAAAATCTGTTCAGTTTAAAGGGTCTTGTGAAACTTATGAAACTATAAAGAAATCTTCGGGCTTTTTTGTTTAAAATTTTAAAAAATCCATTTCTGTGGGATTTTTTTTTTTTTTGGTGATTCATTTTTCTATTACTCAGAACATTATACACCTACACATTAAATAAGACTGAATATTCCAAGATTTAAAGGCATTAGAGTGAGTTTTTCAGAAAGTTCTAAAAAAAGCAACACTGGACTTTCTGATGGTGCAGTGGATAAGAATCTGCCTGTCAATATAGGGGATGTGGATCGATCCCTGGTCCTGAAACAGACTATGTGCCATGGAGCAACCAAGCCTGTAAGCCTCAACTACTGAAGGCTATGTGCCTAGGGCCTGCGCTCTGCAACAAGAGAAGCCACTGCAATGAAAAGCCTGCACATAGCAACAGAGAGTAGCCACTACTCGTCACAACTAGAGAAAGCCCATGTGAAAGCAACGCAGACCCAGCAGAGCCAAAATAATACATACATGAAAAGCAAAACTTGAATTTGCACTGTGCTAGCAACTATTTACCTAACACTTATATTGTACTTATATGGTATTCACATATGTTATTAAGCATTGTAAGCAATCTAGAGATAGTTTAAAGTATACAGGAATTTGAGTGTTCAGTTCAGTTGCTCAGTTGTGTCTGACTCTTTGCGACCCCATGAATCACAGCACGTCAGGCCTCCCTGTCCATCACCAGCTCCCGGAGTTCACTCAAACTCATGTTCATCGAGTCGGTGATGCCATCCTTATATGCAAATACTATGCCATTTTATATAAGGGATTTTAGATATCCATGGGGTGAGGGTGTTGGGGGATGGTCCTGGAACCAATTTCCCTTGGATACTGAGTGACAGCTGTATATACTGTTCCTTAAAAAATAAGATATATAATGGAATATTATTCAGCCTTAGAATAGAAATCATGCCATTTGCAACAACATGGATGAAACTAGGGGATAGTTTTCTGTAAGAAATAAGTTAGACACCCAAAAATATATACTGCATGATCTCACCTGTGTATGTGGAATCTAAAAAACTAAAATTGAACTCATAATAACAGAGTGTAGAATAGTAGTCACCAGAAGCTGGAGAAACGGAGTAATGGAGAGAAGCTGATCAAAGGGTAAGAACTTTCAGTTATAAGATGAATTCATCCTGGAGACCCAATGTAGAGCATAGTGGCTATAGTTAATAATAACATATTGTACATTTGAAATTTACTAAGAGAATACATATTAAGTGTTCTCACCATACACAGTAGCTATGTGAGGTGATACATATGCTAAGTAGTTTGACTGTAGTAATCATTGGCTCAGAGGTTAAAGCGTCTGCCTCCAATGCAGGAGACCCGGGTTCGAACCCTGGGTAGGGAAGATCCCCTGGAGAAGGAAATGGCAACCCACTCCAGTATTCTTGCCTGGAGAATCCCATGGACGGAGGAGCCTGGTGGGCTGCAGTCCACGGGGTCACAAAGAGTTGGACATGACTGAGTGACTTTACTTACTTACTTAATCATTTCACAATATATACATATATAAAAATAGCAAACTCAGAGAGTAGCATTGACATATATATACCACCATATGCAAAACAGATAGCTAGGAGGAAGCTGCTATATAACAGAGGGAGCTCAGCTGTCTGTGATGACCTAGAGGGGTCAGATGGGAGGAGGGAGAGGGAGTCTCAAGAGGGAAGGGATATATGCATACTTATAGCTGATTCATATTGTTGTACAGCAGAAACTAGCACAATATTGTAAAGCAATTATCCTCCAATGTAAAAAATCACATCGCATATTAAATACATAGTTTTTATTTGTCAATTCTATCTCAATAAAGCTGAAGCAAAAAGGGACAAAAAATATAAAGACAGAAATTATTAAGAGATAATAGAATTAGGAAATTATCCTATGAAGCCCAACACCTAACTAATACAAGTACCACAAAGAGATAATTAGGATATCAAAAAGAAAGAAATTATTAAGGAAATATTTGAAGAATATGTATCTTCACTAAAGAATCAAAGAAGCCATGTCTTCAGGATCAAAAGGAACACCTGGGTGTCCACATTGTCTTAGAAAGACCCACAGCTATGCAATCATTGTGAATTTTCAGAGTATCAAGGATAAAGAGAAGTTCCTAAAAGTTCCCTGGAAGAAAACACAGGCCATCTATTTGGCAGTAACTTTCAAGACTGTCACTGGAAGTGACTCTTCAGCAACAGTAGTCCCTAAAAACCAGTGAAACAACAACTTTGAAATTCCAAGACAGAAAGATTTTCAAACAAAAATTCTATATTTTCAATGAAGTGGATAAATAGCAAGAGAACCTAATGTTTATTTTGCTATGCTATTCTTTTGCTAGATGCTTTACTGGAAATATCAACATTTCTCTTCAGTTCAGTTCAGAAGACTTATTTTTACCATTCAAAGGTGAGAATTACTGATAGATCAACCCAATGAAGAAGAGGCAGAGTCAGAAAATGTACCTGAGTCAATCCGCCATTCTTCTTTTGGAGCAAATCACTGGGCCTCTGGACACACAACGGCAGCTTACAAGCCGAAGGAGTTACAATGTGGAGTCATCCACTACTAGGACTTGGGGGAAGGGGGAAGGCTTTTGCCATTTGTTAAGGAGCATTATGTTCTTGTTCTACCTTGGCAACTTTTAAAGCTCAGCGTTCCACTTGACAACATGGGTAAATATGATTAAGGAGATTTCATAAATTGAGGCACATCTAATTTTGAAGTCAAACATCATCAAGCAGCTCCCATTAAATGTCACCAGCTTATTGGTGCTAACTTAATATATCAGTACAAATAAATTCAAGCTAAAGCACAGACTCCTCTACATTTTAATGCTCTTTTTTGATTTCAGCCTGTCTCCTGGATCCCATTTATTTATTCATGAAACAGATAGACCTTATATCTGAGGACTTTCCCTAGGTGCTGAGTCAACAATGAGGAATGAAATAGAAAGTCTCTGTCCTCATGAAACATTCAGTCTATGAAAATAATGAACAGGATTCAGGGAAAGAAAAGGAAGCAAGGGGTGGGAGGCTCGGGGAGAATCCTCAGACAAGGGCTCTCAAGGAGGTTAACATTTAGTTAATTCAAAGGATCCAGCTATGTGAAAGGTGGGTGTGATGGCTGGAGCACTATAAGAAAGGGAACATGGTTCAAATATCCCGAAGTGAGGAACCAGCTTGGAGGGTTCAAGAAACTGCAATATTGGGCCAAAATGATGGAAAATGAGGATGGCCCAAGATGACACTGGAAACGCAAATAGAATCATTATGTATTAGGCTATCATAAGAAATTAGAATAAAACCTAAGGTGTAATGGAAAACCTCTGGAGACATTAAAGCACAGAAGGGACACGAATTGATATACGGTCCTTGGTTTTATCTACTTTAAGGACCACATGCATTTTTCACAGGCATCTCAAAATCACAAGGCTCAGAAATCACCTTCCTTGCCCACTTCTTCCCCTTCCTCCCCACGTCCTCACATCCTTTCAAATATTTACTGAGAATCAATTCTTTGTCAAAATACTTCCTCGGTCCCTACACGAGTCAAATGGCAAAATATCACTATTTTGACATTTTCAGTTTTCTCACTCCCAAAGGCAATCAGCAGCTAAATTTTTGAACTTTATTGTAAATTGTTTCTCCAATTTTGCCTTGTTCAAGTTTTTATTACTGCTGATTTAATATTAATAGTTACAGCAACAGCACAACAATAACAACTATGATAAAAACTTATAATACAGACAGTGCTTACTATGGAGTAGGCTTTGCTCTATGCTTTTTCTGTAAATCAACACATTTATTTTTCACAAAATTCTGAGAAATCTGGCTCTGGATATATGATGGTACACTGTTTCTTTAGAGTGTTCTTAACTGGTTGCCATTTCTCTATCCTCTTTCCAATCCATCATACCCATTTTATTGACAGATTGATTTCACCCACAAGAAACTCAACTAAAAGCCATCTATGGTTTCTAAATGCTTTCAGGACAATCACATTCCTTAACACTATCCACATGATTCAACTCTATACTGGTTCAACTCTATACTTTCCAGTTCACAGTCCACTTCTCTACACATAATAAATGTTTGCTACAGTGAATCAATATATTTGTAATGATCCTAACGTAGTAATTCTCAAGTTGTGTTCTGACCACCTCTAGGCATCTCCGAAGACCCTTGAGGGGATACACAGAGCAAAACTACTTTCATAATAGTTAGGTGTTTTCTTGCCTTTTGACTCTCATTCTCTCATGAGTATACAGTGGGGTTTTCCAGAGATGGGATGTGTGAATTCACAACAGAAAACACAGAAGCAAATATGAGAATCTAGCTGTCTTCTACTGAGTCAGACAGACATTAAAGAGTTACAAAAAATATAAAGCAATGCTATTCTTACTAATTTTCATGAAAATATTTATTTTTCACAACATATATTATTGATGTTAACATGTAATAGGTTATTTTAAAAGAAATTAATGACTGTTTATAAAGTCTAAGGGCTTCCTTGGTGCCACACAGGTTAAAGCGTCTGCCTGCAATGTGGGAGACCTGGGTTTGATTCCTGGGTGAGGAAGATCTTCTGGAGAAGGAAATGGCAACCCACTCCAGTATTCTTGCCTGGAGAATCCCATGGACAGAGGAGCCTGGTGGGCTGCAGTCCATGGGGTCACAAAAAGTCGGACACGACTGAGTGACTTCACTTTATAAAGTCTATGTTTTAACTTCCAATCCTGAGTAGCTCAAACAGTAAAGACCTTACCTGCAGTGCAGAAGACCTGGGTTGGAATGATCCCCTAGAGAAAGGCATGGCAACCCACTCCAGTGTTCTTGCCTATAGAATTACGTGGATAGAGTAGCCTTCAGTTCAGTTCAGTCGCTCAGTTGTGTCCGACTCTTTGCAATCCCAAGGACTGCAGCACGCCAGTCTTCTCTGTCCATCATCAACTCCTGGAGCGTACTCAAACTCATGTCCATCAAGTCGGTGATGCCATCCAACCATCTCATCCTCAGTCGTCCCTTTCTCCTCCTACCTTCAATCTTTCCCAGCATCAGGGTCTTTTCAAATGAGTCAGGTCTCTGCATCAGGTGGCCAAAGTATTGGAGTTTCAGCTTCAGCATCAGTCCTTCCAATGATTATTCAGGACTAATTTCCTTTAGGATGGACGGGTTGGATCTCCTTTCAGTCCAAGGGACTCTCAATACCACAGTTCAATACTTCATCACTCAGCTTTCTTTATGGGCCAGCTCTCACATCCATACATGACTACTGGAAAAACCATACCTTTGACTAGATGGACGTTGGTTGGCAAAGTAATGTCTCTGCTTTTTAATATGCTGTCTAGGTTAGTGATAGATTTTCTTCCAAGGGGCAAGCGTTTTTCAATTTCATGGCTGCAGTCACCATCTGTAGTGATTTTGGAGTCCCCCCAAATAAAGTCTGTCACTGTTTCCATTGTTTCCCCATCTATTTGTCCTGAAGTGATGGGACCGGATGCCATGATCTTCGTTTTCTGAATGTTGAGTTTTAAGCCAACTTTTTCCTCTCTCCTCTTTTATTCTCATCAAGAGGCTCTTTAGTTCCTCTTCACTTTCTGCCATAAGGGTGGTATCATCTGCATATCTGAGGTTATTGATATTTCTCCTGGCAATCTTGATTCCAGCTTGTGCTTTATCCAGCCCAGGGTTTCTCATGATGTACTCTGCATATAAGTTAAATAAGCAGGGTGACAATATACAGCCTTGATGTACTCCTTTACCGATTTGAACCAGTCTGTTGTTCCATGTCAAGTACTAACTGTTGCTTCTTGACCTGCATACATTTTCTCAGGAGGCAGGTCAGGTGGTCTGACATTCTTATCTCTTGAAGAATTTTCCACAATTTGTTGTGATCCATGTGGTCAAAGGGTTTGGCGTAGTCAATAAAGCAAAAGGAGATGCTTTCCTGGAACTCTCTCGCTTTTTCGATGATCCTATGGATGTTGGCAATTTGACCTCTGGTTCTTCTGCCTTTTCTAAATCCATCTTGAACATCTGGAAGTTCATGGTTCACATACTGTTGAAGCCTGGCTTGGAGAATTTTGAGCATTATTTTGCTAACATGTGAGATGAATGCAATTGTGTGGTATTTTGAACATTCTTTGGCATTCCCTTTCTTTGAGATTGGAATGAAAACTGACCTTTTCTAGTCCTGTGGCCCCTGCTGAGTTTTATAAATTTGCTAGCATATTTAGTGCAGCACTTTCACAGCATCATCATTTAGGATTTGAAATAGCTCAACTGGAATTCCATTACCACCACTAGCTTTGTTCAGAGTGATGCTTCCTAAGGTTCACTTGACTTTGCACTCCAAGATGTCTGGCTCTAGGTAAGTGATCACACCATCTGTAGTTATCTGGGTCATGAAGCTCTTTTTCTTTGTATAGTTCTGTATATTCTTGCCACTTCTTCTTAATATCTTCTGCTTCTGTTAGGGCCATACCATTTCTGTTCTTTATTGAGCCCATCTTTGCATGAAATGTTCCCTTGGTATCTCTAATTTTCTTGAAGAGATCTCTAGTCTTTTCCATTCTAGTGTTTTCTCTACTTCTTTTACTGATCACCCAGGAAGGCTTTCCTATCTCTCGTGCTATTCTTTCAAACTCTACATTCAGATGAGTATATCTTTCCTTTTTTCCTTTGCTTTTCATTTCTCTTCTTTTCTCAGCTATTTGTAAGGCCTCCTCAGACAACCATTTTGCATTTCTTCTTCTTGGGGATGGTCTTGATTCCTGTCTCCTGTACAATGTCACGAACCTCATTCTATAGTTCTTCAGACACTCTGTCTATCAGATCTAATCCCTTGAATCTATGTGTCACTTTCACTGTATAATCATAAGGGATTTGATTTAGGTCATACCTGAATGGTCTGGTGGTTTTCCCTACTTTCTTCAATTTAAGTCTGAATTTGGCAATAAATGTTCATGATCTGAGCCACAGTCAGCTCCCAGTCTTGTTTTTGCTGACTGAATAGAGCTTCCATCTTTGGCTGCAAAGAATATAATCCATCTGATTTCAGTATTGACCATCTGGTGATTCCATGTGTAGAGGAGCCTGGCAGGCTACAGTTTATGGAGTCACAAACATTCGGACATCACTGAGCAACGATCACACTAAAGTAAATATAAACAGATATTCCATACATAAGTCAAAGTTCTTTGGGGTCCTCAATAATTTTTAAGGTGGTATAGAAGTATGGCAACCCATTCCAGTACCTTTGCCCAGAAAATCCCATGGACGGAAGAGCCTGGTAGGCTACAGTCCATGGGGTCACAAAGAGTTGGACACGACTGAGCAACTTCACTTTCACTTTATAGAAGTCATCAAATAGTCTGGGAACCCCTGTTCTAATAATGGTTAAGAGTATATGCTTTAAAGTCAGATTGACCTGAAGTTTAAAACCCTGGAGATATATTTTCTGACCTCAGGACAGTTTAAGTTGCATCAGAATTCTCAGTCTCAATAGGAAAATTTGGATAATAATTACAAACTTTATAAGAAAGTGCTTGAGCCAGAGCTGGCAAACTGTACACCCACAATAAATGGTAGATTCTGCCAATATCATGATCAATGATCATGATCAATGTAACAATTACTTTTATTGTTATTTTTAAAATATGCTCTGGCTTCCTGTCTCTGAGTTATTAGTGATATTCTTGTCTATACATAGACTGTTCTCCTAGAGACTTCTACCCCCAACCCCACCGAAAGCCAACAGCAGTAGTGTAATATTTTGTAGAATTAAGAGGTAACTCTCAGTCTTTCTCAAACTTACCATTTGATCAGAAGAAGTAGCCTTCTTTGTACACACAATTTAGAGAGAAGATAAAACTGGAAAGACTAAAATGTTATATCCTTTGTTAGTTTCTAATTGGATTTTTATAAAACTTACAGCAGGGATTAACCTTAGAATCTGGTGCCTGAGATGAGAACAAGAAGGATTTTTGAAAATCAGAAGCTTGGCTTTAAATACTTAGCACCAATGCCTGGAAGACTGAAAACTTGGCATTAATTCTATGAGGAAGAAAAAAAGGGAAGGATTCAAATTGATTGCATAAGGGCATCATTACTAAAGGTGACCAAAGTCTGACCAAGAGGCAGGAAGCAGAAAGATGAGAGGGGCAAGCCCAGTACTTGGATGTCCCCTGTGTCGTGGATAAGGCTCATTAAGCCCAGTCCTAGGACAGACAGATGAGTGATAGAAAGTACAGATGTGTTGTGGGAAATCTCAGACAACAGTGGGAACTTGTGCCTCAGATTCTAAACTATGGGCCAGAGGGGCTGTGAGCTGCTGTGAGGTGGAGAAACCTCACGTCTAATCAATGTGGTGCCCAGTGACAGATGTAACAACTGTTCACGTCAACCAGCTGACTGCATCTGCTCAGAATCTTGCAACCTCAGCATAGGGTAAAAGAGACGGCTAGCTCCTACAGGTCCCTAAGAGATAAGTAGAAATATTATGAACACACTGGTGGACCCAAGGTGTCAGGAGCGAAAATGCACACGTGGACAATGAACCAGGGGTCACTGCAAGGCATGTCCAGCAGCAGCAAATATTAACATTAACACCAGGGACCAGATTAAAAAAATCATTCCCATGGCAACACTGTGAGAAAATATAAATATAACTGATAAAGAACGTGTATCTACTATATCTAAAACAAATCTTATGACTCAATAATATAAAGACAATCTGACAAAAATAGGGACAAAATAGATGAGGTTGCTTCACCAAAGAAAATATACAAAAAGCAAGTAAGCATGACAAAATACATTCAACACTACTAGTCATTGGAGAAATGCAAATTAAAACCAAAATAAAAGCACTGCCCATCTACTAGAGTTGCTAAGACTAACCATATCAAGTGTTGGTGAGTGTGTGGAGCAATTGGAACTCTCATACATAACTAGCTGGTGGGAATGTAAAATGCTATTACTTTAGAAACTACTTAGTAGGTTCCTGCAAAGTTAAACATACCATTCCATATACTCCTACATATTTATTTGGGAGAAGTAGAAACATAATGTCTGTCCACACAGATATTTGTATTTTAATGTTCATAACACCTTAAAATTGTTATGAACATTAAAATACAAAGTCCCAAACTGGCAACAACCCAAATGTCCACCAAATGGTGAATACTGCTGTCATCTACATCAATTAAAAGGACCTCACTACTGATAAATGCAACATAGTTGATGTCTCACAATCAGCGCAGCAAGTGAAGTAAGTCAGAAACAAAATCTTACATGTTGTATTGATTCCATTAGTGTGACATTGTAGAAAAGGCAAAATCACGGTGACAAGCTGTAATAGACCTGATGGGGGAGAAGTAAATTACCCCTGGACCTAGAGCAAGATGAGTTCTACCTGGAAGTGGATGTTACAGGGATAAAGGCCAGAATAGAAGATCAGAAATCCTCAGCTGATTCCCTGAGGACAGAGGATGGACAAGGGATGCTTTTCTGATAGGGAAGGGGGAAGGTGAAGGAAGGTAGGGTGTGTGTGAAACTGAATGGTCACATCCTAAATTATCAGCACAAATCTGAAAGTCATTGGATTATACACTGGCAAAACAACAGCTGCCATTCACTGAAGTAGAAGGTAAAATCAAGAAATAAATCTGCATTTTGGGGTAGCAGTGAGTTGGTGGACTGTTGTGGCACATACAGCAAGCCATCTCCATGCCCTTTCCTGAAGACCCAGCTCAAGCAGGACTTTCTCCTGGACCTAGGTCAAAATGAGTATTTCCTGTACTGGTGTTGCCAAAGGTTGGCTTACATTCTCATCACAGAACTTTTCACGTAGCAGATAAAGAATGCTTGTGGAGTTTGTCACTACAGAGGAGCCAAACTGATAAGAGCATCCATGTGTTGTCTGGTCCTCATGAAGCTGGAGAAGGTGCTGAGGGCAAGGTGGGTGTGAGCATTCTCTCACTGGCTGCAGAGTGCTAAACACTGGCTCTGTGACTGCCCAGTTTCCTTCTTTGGGAGGGTCCCTCCTCCCTGGCCCAAACTGAATGCTGGTTTGTCAAGACCCCTCTCAGCTCCTTCCATCTCCCAAGTCACTTTCATCATTTACGCCTTTGAAATCCTGTACTACTTTATTACTTAGAACTGGTGAATTGTTTTTTGTTTCACACATGTTTACCCTACCTCTTCAACCTAATTGTGAGGTTTCTGGGAGCATATTTCACTCCCACAGTAGGTAGCACTTTGTTAGGCATTCAAACTGGCTGATCAGTGTTTGGCAGCACAGAATCCCCTAGGAGGAAAACCATGTTTCCCCTTCCTTATGAACAATAACCTTTGAAATATGTAAAGCAGCACAGCAGGTACTATTTTATAAACAAGTTCAAAGTCAAGTTCTTGATATACCACTCCCACATTTCTCATCCAAAAATCAATTAATACGGTTCCTAAAACCACAGTATCAAGTGACACAAGGTATCTCAGGGCATCACAGCAAATTCACAGGGGTGCCGTGGCAGATTTGAGAGAGAAACACATATGTCAGACACTAGAAAAATTATTAGCTTGAGGTAGATCACAGTTTCAACATTAAATTGTGCTACCTGTCACATCTTTGCAAAGCTTGGTTTTTAGCAGCTGCAGTGATTAAATGCAAGTATGGTGGGGAAATGAACATTTAAGGGCAAATGTGATTCCAAAGGCTCAAGAAACAGTGCTGCAATTAACAGATGCACACATCCCATTAGCAAGAAGCTGTGATTACTGAAAAGTTAAATAAAAATCGTTATTCATATATACATATATTTTTTAAAATGCTACTAAATTCTTTGTACATAAATATATATTAAATTATTGTAACTTAATTACCTAATAAAGGAATTGTTGGTATTTCTTTTGGCATCACTGAGACACAATCAGAGCTCTGTGAACTGAGAGAGTTTAGAGGACTCTTGCTCTGTAAGGTTCCTATGATTGTTCCTACGTTCTAGAGAAGAGGCTGATAACCTAGGGGATGGAGGAATTTGTCCAGGGACACACACAAGTTAATGCTAGACCTGGGATTCAATGTCAGGTTCCCTTCGATGTAAAATGCATGCTCCTAACCTCCTAGGTTTACTTTAGGACCTTGAGATCAGTCCCTGGAGACAGTCACCAAAGAAAAAGCAGATGGAGAAGTATTGATAGAAGTAGAAGAGTTCCTTTGGGGCAAAGAGAGGGCAGTGGGACATCACAGAAAGAAGCAGGGTCAGTGACCCCAGCTGTTTCTAACCACCAACTATTCCCACAGTAGAAATTTACACTGAGAGATTAAGTGACTCGCTCAAGGTCCCATGGGGACCCCATCCATCCATTCTCCTAGACTATGATTCCCTTCCCCCATTAAAACCACAGGAAAGAGGTAGTAACAGTATTAGCTTGAGCACTTCTTGAATTTAGTTCATTAGTTTCTGGGTGTCCCTGGATTTCCATTCTAACCTCAATCTACTTCAAGGAAGGACAAGGTGCCCCTTTTCTTATCCTAATGATCTGTGAGCAAGCATTTTCCTCACAATTATGCATGTATTATTATCCTCTTAAGAGGTGAGCAAAACCTTTCATTTTAAAATTTATTTGCATCCATAATCTTCCTGTTAGTTAGATAATCTGCATAATACCTTGGCATGAAATAGTTTAACCAGGCTTTCCAAAATATAGAAGGAAGGCTCGTTAATAATAGAAGGCTCTTAACCAGGGACCCATTTGCAGATTAAATTTGCCAAAAGGTCAGCCTGCAGCTGCCACTGTGTGGCAAGCCCCACGTGTCCTCCGTGTCACATACTGTGACATATCTTGAGAGGAGTCAGGGTCTTTTCCAGTCTGCTGATTCTCTGTTTCAATTAGAATAGATTTAAGAGTCCCCAAGCTCTGGTTTCTAGGTGGCCTTGCACAATATTATTAATAATTCAATCATACCTGTGCTGATAACAGATTACATTTCTACCACCTCCCCCCCCGACCCCACAACACACACACACAGAAAACAGATTAAGGACTACCTTATGGCTAATTTCTTTAGCAGTTTCCTATCTGATTGACATCCATTTATCTAATTGCAGAAGGAAGATTTAATTTTCAGTCTGTTGGCTTAAAATTAATGGGAAAAACCTGTTTACTTTTTAAATATTTGACTCATTCTTTCTCATCTCTCATATAATGTTGAGATAGTCCATTTCATGGCCTGAATCCTCTATTTTATCAGTTTTTTTCCTCTGAATTCATTGCCGCTCAGTCTGGCTATTTACAATTTGAAGCCTAATATGAAATTTAATCTTTCATCGAAAATAATTTCATTTTTATGGGAACCCAGCAATGAGGAGGGAAGCTGAGTGTTCATTTGAAGTTCTTTTTTTTAATGAAATTTTTTCTTTTCATCTTTTAATTGTATTTGTATCAGAAGATGATTGTTAACAGAACCTATTTTGGGAATGATATCCCAACACACGTAAATCAAACCATTATGCTGTACACCTTAAACTTATACAGTGATGTATGTCAATTACATCTGAATAAAACTGGGGAAAAAAACCCACAAAATTTTAGAGATAGAAAAGAATTTTAGGAACTCTCTAGCCCTGGGTTCAAAACCTAGTTTGATCATTTACAAACAGGGAAATAACCTAGAACAAGTTGGTTCAACCTAGTTTCTAGGTAAGAGTTGGACAAATGAGGCTCCCAGGGTGCCAAATTGAAGGAGGTATTTACTGTTGGAGTGGTGACACGACCCTGTCAGTAAGTACTTCCTTCTGAACTTTTACATTGTAAGCTTGTAGCTTACTTCACTCCAATGTTAGCCCTGAGCTTGAAACATCAAGTGCCTTATTTGCTAGCAGCAGTCCACAATCTTTTTGGCACCAGGGACCAGTTTCATGGAAGATAATTTTTCTGTGAACCAGGTTGGGGAGAAGAGTTTCAGGATGATTCAGGTACATTACATTTATTATGCACTTTATTTATATTATTATTATTATATCAGCTCCACCTCAGATCATCAAGCATCAGATCCTGGAGGCAGGGACCTCTGCGCTAAGAGGATGAAATGAAATAATTCACATAAAGCCCTTAGCATACTGCCTGGCACACAACAAGCACTTAGTAAATGTTCAATGGTGTTACTATCCATAACGTGTTGTTATTAGTTAAATGTCGTATGTGCCCCTTCCCAATTCATACACATTGAAACCCCAGCTCCCAGTGTGGTGGTCTTAGGTGAGTTCATGAGAGTAGGGCTCCCATGATGGGATTAGTGCCATAAGAGGAGGAAGAGATTGGTGCTCACTGTCCCACCGTGTGAGGATACAGTGAGACAGTGGCTGTCTGCAAGCCAGAAAGAGGGCTCTCACCAGAACCCATCATGCCAGCATCCTGGTCTTAGAATTTTAGCCTCCAGAACTGTGAGAAATAACAGTTTAACCCACCTAGCCTATTGTATTTTATTATGGCAACACAAGCTGATTAAAACAATTATGTTATATCATGCAATCTGATTGTGTTACCTCCTGCCTTTCAATGGTTTCTTTATGGTCTTTTAAAAATAAAGTATAAAATCATTAACATGTCCCCACAGCGAAGTATATTCTGGTCCCTGTATTTCTTTCTAAAAGTATTTTCTAACACGCTTCCTGAAAATCTCTGCTGTTTAAACACATGGGTCTTCCTTTGGGCTCTTGAATGTATCATGCTTAATATCCCTCTGCCTACCATAGGACCTTGGCATAGGCTGTTCCCTGTCAAAAATGCTTCTCCACCCCCCTTTCACACAGTTAACTCTGCTTCATCCTTCACATCACACTTCAGTCATTGCTTCCTTAGGGTCTAGATCAGCTCTGTCAGATACTTCTTTCACCTTTAAAATAAATCACAGATAGGCTGTTCCCTGTCAAAAACGCTTTTCCACCCCCCTTTCACACAGTTAACTCTGCTTCATCCTTCACATCACACTTCAGTCATTGCTTCCTTAGGGTCTAGATCAGCTCTGTCAGATACTTCTTTCACCTTTAAAATAATTCATAGTTGGTATTTATTTGTTTGATTATTTATTTGATTACTGAAAAAAATTTAAAGGCATTTAAATACCAAAATTATTTTAGGATAGGGGATAATCTCTAACGTTTAAATCAATTTTTAATTGAAGGATTATTGCTTTAAAATATTGTATTTATTTCTGCCATATATCGGCATGAATCAGCCATAGGTATATATATGTCCCCTCCCTCTTGAACTGCCTTCCCACCTCTTACCCCATCCTACCCCTCCAGGTTTATTTTTCTCTCTTCCACTAGATGGTAAACTGCAAGAAGGCAGTGATCTTTATGCCTTGCTCAACAATTTATCCTCATCACAGTAACATAATCACTGGGTATACCGTGAGTAACTGCTTAATGAATGATATAAAAATAATCTCTATTCCTGCCTTGGAAATAGGTTCATCTGTACCATTTTTCTAGATTCCACATATATGTGTTAATATTTGATTTTATCTTTCTGACTTACTTCATTCTGTATGAAAAAGACTCTAGGTCCATCCACATCTCTTCAAATGACTCAACTTCATTCCTTTTTATGGCTACATAATATAAACCCTGGAAAATTCTGAAAGAGATGGGAATACCAGACCACCTGACCTGCCTCTTGAGAAACCTGTATGCAGGTGAAGAAGCAACAGTTAGAACTGGATATGGAACAACAGACTGGTTCCAAATAGGAAAAGGAGTACATCAAGGCTGTATATTGTCACCCTGCTTATTTAACTTCTATGCAGACTACATCATGAGAAACGCTGGGCTGGAAGAAGCACAAGCTGGAATCAAGATTGCCAGGAGAAATATGAATCACCTCAGATATGCAGATGACACCACCCTTATGGCAGAAAGTGAAGAAGAACTAAAGAGCCTCTTGATGAAAGTGAAAGAGGAACGTGAAAAAGTTGGCTTAAAGCTCAACATTCAGAAAACTAAGATCATGGCATCCAGTATCATCACTTGATGACAAGTAGATGGGGAAGCAGTGGAAACAGTAGCTGACTTTGTTTTTCTGGGCTCCAAAATCACTTGCAGATGGTGATTGCAGCCATGAAATTAAAAGATGCTTATTCTTTGGAAGGAAAGTTATGACCAACCTAGACAGCATATTCAAAAGCAGAGATATTACTTTGCCAACAAAGGTCCATCTAGTCAAGGCTATGGTTTTTCCAGCAGTCATGTATGGATGTGAGAGTTGGACTATAAAGAAAGCTGAGCACCAAAGAACTGATGCTTTTTAACTGTGGTGTTGGAGAAGACTCTTGAGAGTCCCTTGGACTGTAAGGAGATCCAACCAGTCCATCCTAAAGGAGATCAGTCCTGGGTGTTCATTGGAAGGACTGATGCTGAAGCTGAAACTCCAATACTTTGGCCACCTGATGCGAAGAGCTGACTCATTTGAAAAGACCCTGATGCTGGGAAAGATAGAGGGCGGCAGGAGAAGGGGACAACAGAGGATGAGATGGTTGGATGGCATCACCGACTCAATGGACATGGTTTTGGGTGAACTCCGGGAGCTGGTGATGGACAGGGAGGCCTGGCGTGCTGCGATTCCTGGGGTTGCAAAGAGTCAGACACGACTGAGCGACTGAACTGAACTGAATATTCCACTGCATATACATACCACATATTTTTTATCAACTTATCTGTTGTTGGATGTTTTGGTTGTTTCCATGTCCTGGCTATTGAAAGTGTGCTGTGATGAATACTGAAGTACAAATGAACCTATTTCCAGGGCAGGAATAGAGATGCAGACATAGAGAATGAGCACGTGGACACAGGGAAGAAATGGAGGGTGAGACGAATTGGGAGATCAGGACTGACGGATATACACTAACACGTATAAAACAGGTAGCTATGGGAAGCTGCAGTGCAGCAGAGGGAGCTCAGCTCGATGCTCTGTGATGATCTAGAGGGGTGAGAATAGGAGGGGGGTGGGAAGGAGGTCCAAGAGGGAGGTGATAGATGTATAAATATAACTGACTCACTTCATTATACAGCAGAAACTAACACAACATTGTAAAGCAATTATAATCCAAGAAGAAAAAATAAACAGATTAACCCTAAAAAGCAAAAGCAAAACATTATATTGCAGCTGCTCCATCTTTGACAGGGCTATCCTAAGCCAGGCACAGGGCAGGCACTACCTCATGTGGGAGACTATTGCCTTTTGTATCCACAGTTCTTAGTACTTATTTTTCCTCATAGAAGGGCAAATGACTCTTTTCTCTACATGGCCACACCTCCATCCTATTTTCTTCTACATGCAGCCACCTTTGTATATTTCTTAGTTCATAAGTACTTGTTGAGAATGGGTAGCACATCAAGCTTGGCTGGGTTAACAGTGAATAAAGGTACCCTCTCTGCACTTAGGTTCTCTCCGCAGAGGGGGAGATGAATCGGGCATAGCACTCAGATTTAAGACCTGTGTGCATGCTCGCTTGTGCCTGACTTTGGGACCTGTGGACTGTAGCCCACCAGGACCCTTTGTCCATGGCATTCTCCAGGCAAGAATACTGGAGTGGCTTGCCATTTCCTTCTCCAGGGGATCTTCCTAACCCAGGATCAAACCTGTGTCTCCTACATTGGTAGGGAGGTTCTTTACCCCTGAGCCACGTGGGAAGCCCTCGGATTTAAGACAGCATATATTAAATTTTGTAAGAGAGGTACAAGATAGCCTAAGGAGAGGGATCTTCTCATTTGAGGAATCAATGGCCACTTCCTGAAGAAGGTGACTTTTTGAGCTAACACGTGAAGAATAAGTAGGAGTTATATACCAAAGAGCAGAGGGAAGAAAACCAATATTTTCAGGACAGACAAAGGTTGCTGAGACATTCTGCACATTCACAAAGAGATGGAACAGTTTACAATCTCTTTTCTTCTTTCAACTATTAACTTGTATTCATTCATTCATTTATTAATTCATAACAAACCTCCAAGTACTACCTTGGTATGGAAATATAATAGGAAAAAAGACAGATCCTGTGCTCTTTGGGAGATTATATATTGGTATGTTTAAATCCTATCTATATCCAAGAAACTTTCAAGCACCATGCAGGGAAGGTTGCTAAAACTGCCCTGTGCCCAGGATTGTAGCAGATATCTGCCTAGTGTTTCATTTTAGACCATTATTGAAATGCAGCGGTCCTGAGGCGACTGTCTGCTCTGAGGGTAAGACGTTTAGAATTAGAAGCAAGACTAAGTTTATATTTGACTGGAAGTGTCTATTTACTGTGATTTCAGAGCGTAGAGAGAGCCAAGTACTTAAAACAAAAACAATGCTACCTAAATGTTTGTTCTTGTTATTACTCAGGAGGATAGAGAAGGCAGAAGGGAAGAAGGACTGATGCTTTGGAAAAGACATTCTTCACAAAGAATACATTGCCTTTGGACTTCCCTGGTGGTACAGCGAATGAGAGCCTGCCCAATGCAGGGCACATGGCTTCAATTCCTGGTCTGGGAAGATCCCACATGCAGTGGGGCAGCTGAGCCCATGGGCCGCCAAATACTGAGGACCAGGTGCGCTAGAGCCTGTGCTCAGCAACAAGAGAAGCCGCTGCAATGAGAAGTCGACGCAGCACAACTAGAGAGCAGCCCTGGCTTGCCGCAGCTAGAGAGAGCAGGTGCACAGCAGTGCAGACAGCACAGTCAGTAAGAAAATAAAAGAACATACTGTGTTTGAGAAAGAGAGGGGAAATCCCTAGGGCTTATTGTCTCTAATTCGACTGATTGGTCATTTTAGCCCAAAATTTCAAGCCAGCCCTACATCCACAGCAGAAACATTCAAGGAAGTTCTTAGCTTAGTTAAATGGAGAGAAACAGAGGCCAGTATGTGTTTCCAAGGAGACTGAAAGTCTTTCTCATCCAAGGCCTCTCTATTTTCTGAATTTCAAGGATTTCAAGGATTTTTCTAAATTTGTCACCTTAAAACAATCCCTTCAACCTTTCAAATCTCTAATTTACCTTTATCCAAAGACCCCACAGGGCATGGTCCATGAATTATATGATTATCTCTATTTGAAAAGATGGAACTATATTGAGACATGGAGAATTGAGGAACCTGGTCATGCTTTCCAGTAAATACAATAGATATATTTCAAATACCACTCAGTACCTCATGGCAAATAGAAGGGGAAAAAGTGGAAACAGTGACAGATTTTATTTTCTTGGGCCCCAAAATCACTGCCGACAGGGACCACAGCCATGAAATTCAAAGATGCTTCCTCCTTGGAAGGAAAGCTATGACAAACCTAGACAGCAAATGTACAACTCAATACCAGAAAAACAACCCAATCAAAGAGTGGAGAAAAGACCTAAACAGACAGTTCTCCCAAGAAGACATACAGATAGCTAACAAACACTTGAAAAGATGCTCAATACCATTCCTTATTAGAGATATGTAAATCAAAACTACAATGAGATATCACCTCACACCAGTCAGAATGGCCATCGTCAAAAAGTCTACAAACAATAAATGCTGGAGAGGGTGTGGGGGAAAAGGGAACCCTCTTGCACTGTTGGTAGGAATGTAAACTGATAGAGCTACTATGGAAGATGGTATGGAGATTCCTTTAAAAACTAGGAAAAAATCACCATATGACTCAGCAATCCTGCTACGAGGCATATACCCTGAGGAAACCAAAACTGAAAAAGACACATGTACCCCAATGTTCATTGCAGCACTGTTTATAATAGCTAGACCACGGAAGCAAAATAGCTGTCTATCAACAGAGGAATGGATAAAGCTGTGGTCCATATACACAATGGAATATTACTCAGCCACAAAAAGGAACATATTTGAGTCAGTTCTGATGAGGCAGATGAACCTAGAACCTATTATACAGAGTGAAGTAAGTCAGTAAGTCAGAAAGAGAAAGATAAATATTGTATACTATTGCATATATATAGAATCTAGAAAGATGGTACCAAAGAATTTACTTGCAGGGCAACAATGGAGAAACAGACATGGAGAACAGACTTATGGACATGGGGAAAGGGGAGGAGAGGGTGAAATGTATGGAGAAAGTAACATGGAAATTTACATTGCCATATGTAAAATAGATAGCCAACGGGAATTTTCTGTATGTCTCAGGAAACTCAAACAGGGGCTCTGTATCAACCTAGAGGGGTGGGATGGGGAGGGAGATGGGAGGGAGGTTCTAGATGGAGGGGATATATTTATACCGATGGCTGACTCATGGTGAGGCTTGACAGAAAACAACAAAATTCTGTAATTATCCTTCAATTAAAAAATAAATTAAAAAAAAGGCAGAAACATCACTTTGCCAGCAAAGGTCTGTATGGTCAAAGATATGATTTTCCTGGGAGTCTAGGAGTACAGATGTGAGGTTGTACCATAGAGAAGGCTGAGCACCAAAAAACTGATGCTCTTGAATTATGGTAGCTGGAAAAGACTCTTGAGAGTCCCTTCAACAGCAAGGAGATTAAACCAGTCAATCCTGAAGGAAATCAACCCTGAATATTCATTGGAAGGACTGATGCTGAAGCTTCAATACTTCAGCCACTTGATGTGAAGAAACAACTCACTGGAAAAGACCCTGATGCTGGGAAAGATTGAAGGCAGGAGGAGAATGGGGTGATAAGAGGAAGAAATGGTTGGATGGCATCACTGACTCAATGGACAGAAACTGAGCAAACTCTGGGGGACAGTGAAGGACAGGGAAGCCTGGTGTGTTGCAGTCCAAGGGATCACAAAGAGTCGGATATGACTTAGCAATTGAACAACCGCCACCACCACTCAGTAATTCAAACTCAAGGACTAAAAAGTAAACTTTTAAATCCTTTAATGAATTAGACTGTAAGAAGATATCCTTTAAAGCAGTGAGACTACCGACAACCCATTTATTTCCTATGTTTTACTGAAATGGATCTAACTAGAGCTTTCCACTCTCTATGTATATATATGATCTCTGGTAAGATTTTCAGTTGGCCTCACCCAACTCCAAATACATGGGTTATGAAGAATCAGCAGAGAAAACGACATATGATGCAGAGCAGGTGGCTTTGAGAGGCAATATTAACTATGTATATATGAAATCACAACAAGTATAAATATTTAATTTCCAATGTTTGAGAGAGAAAAGAGGGTTTCTTTGCAAGTGGACTTCAATGCATATGTACATTAATTATAATTCATGACATGTCTCACACAAATCATTATTTCAGAAAATGGTGCAATCATTTCAAACCAATATTGACACTTGGAATGTTACAATACTTTTAAAGATCGATTGCAGTGTATTTTCTCTTTCCTCTAAAGAGGGCCTTCAGTCATGAGCAAGATGAAATGCTAAAGGAGCCTCGTGGTTTGTATTTATTTATCCAACTTGTGTAACCAGGACTCAGAGGAGACTATCCACAGGGTCCTTTGGGAAGCAGTGGTGAGGGAGGTGGCAGTGTACACAGCAGTCCCACTGGGCTGCATCCTGGCACCTCCTCACTACCTGTATAAAGGTCATATCCCAAAGTTAATGATTTGTATCTTTTCCTGGCATCATTTCCCATATCTGGCAATCTCCATCTTTAGGATGTGTTCACAATAATCTCTAAATTTGAGCTCAGGATGTTATTGTTCTTCAGTCACTCAGTCATGTACAACTCTTTGCGACCCCATGGACTGCAGTATGCCAGGCTTCCCTGTCCTTCACCTAGAGTGTGCTCAGACTCATGTCCCTTGAGTCAATGATGCCATCCAATCTCATTCTCTGTCGTTTCCTTCTTGACCTCAAACTCTCCCAGCATCCATGTATTTTCTAATGAGTCGGCACTTTGCATCAGGTGGCCTAATGATTGGCGCTTCAGCTTCAGCCCTTCCAGTGAATAGTCAGGGTTGATTTCCTTTAGGGTTGACTAGATTGATCTCCTCGCTGTCCAAGGGACTCTCAGGAGTCTTCTCTAGCACCATAATTCAAAAGCACCAATTCTTCAGTGCTCACTCTTCCTTATGTTCCAACTCACATCTATATGTGACTACTGGAAAAACCATAGCTTTGACTATACGGACCTTTGTCAGCAAAGTGACAATTTACTCAATGAAGCACTTCAGATGTGGGAAAAATTGGGGTAAGACATCCAAATGGGGTAAGATGCTGGCAAACAAAAACTGTTGTTGGCCAGGTTGGCCCTAAGTTAAGGATGAAACACCAGTGGATAAAGACACTGGCAAAGAATAAAGATCAGGTCCTTCCTGTTGAGTAAATATTATAGAACTGGATTTTATGAACAAAGCCATTTTCTTTGGCTACATGATGGTGCTGAAAGCAGATCTGGTAGGCCAAATACTAACTCCAAAGGGACCCAGTAGGAGTTGGCACATCTTGTGTGGTAGGATTTGGGACCTAATACTTAAAGGGCACTCATTAGCTCAAAAGCATCTTTCTAAATAGTCCACTGCTCAAGGCATTAGAATCAACAGTGAGTTCCATGAAAGCCATCTTCACCTGGATGTCCCAGTTAAAATGGACACATTCCAGAGCTAGAATCCAGCATGTCATTTTCTCTTCCCTCTTTTCCTATCCTCTGTATTTAATTTATCAGCAAATCCTGTGGTTCTACTTTCCACAGAGTTCTCACGTATGTCCTTATCGATATTCACTGCCACCCCTCTGGCCCAAGCCACCATCACCATAGCCTCCATGAGAAAACAGCAGCCTTTTCACTAGTCTTCTTGCTCCCACTTTTGCCTCTGGGTTACTTGTCAAGAAGCTAGAGAAACACATTTACAAAACTATAAATCAGACCATGCCATTCCGCTTGAATTCCTCCAATGTCTTCCCCTTGTGCTGAGAATAAAATCCAAACTGTTGACCCTGGTATTCTATTGATATTCTTCCCACAGCCCTTTGCACGCCTACCTCTTTCATTCGTTAATCTCCTCCCTATTTCACCCCATCAGTGCAAAGAAGGTACCCTGAGCACGCGCACACACACACACACTTTGCCTATCCCTTTCTCTATCACTATTTCTTCATAATAATTTCCACTATGTGAAATTTCAGGACCCTAGACATTAAGATCATATCACGAGTCTGCTGTTCCTTTACCCTGAGTTGAGCTGTCACATCCAGGTGCACACTTAGAGGAGGAATCCGCTGGAACCACTACACTGCCTTAATGACTACTCACTGACGAACCGCCCTTTGTGCCCTGATAGTATACCATTTTGTTTGGTCTGCATATAATGCCGCACTCTGAGCCGCCATAGAAAAATCCGCTGCTGTTGACTTCCTCCCCCCTCTGTTCCAATTATAGTGCTGCATTCTCCTTGCGAATATTTTCAAACTATTAACAAAAACAAAGACAACCTCCAGTAACCGTAACACTGTTACTGATCTCTCTCTTTTCATCCCTTTTTGCAATGAAACTCTCCTAAGAAAACAGACACCTCCCTTCCTTGAACACCTCTCGCCCTTTGAGGGGTGGTGGGGAAGTGAAAGGAAAGTGAAAGTCGCTCTGTCATGTTCGACTCTTTGCAACCCCACGGACTATACAGTCCATGGAATTCTCCAGGCCAGAATACTGGAGTGGGTAGCCATTTCCTTCTGCAGGAGATCTTCCCAACCCAGGGATTAAACCCAGGTCTCCTGCATTGCAGGCACATTCTTTTCCAGCTGAGCCACCAGGGAAGCCCAAGAATACTGGAGTGGGTAGCCTATCCCTTCTCCAGTGGATCTTCCAAACCCAGGAATTGAACTGGGGTCTCCTGCATTGCAGATGGATCCTTTATCAACTGAGCTATCAGGGAATCTGCTTTTAAAGCTGGACTTGCAGACACAAGATTTTCACTTTAGGGTCAGTTATGTTTTCCACTGAAACAAGTTTATTTACTTTGAACTGTTTCATACAACATCTGGCCTATAGTTGGCACTCAAATATCTGTTATAAACACCACAATATCCACAACCAAAAGATGCAAAGGGTTAATATTTTTAAAAGGTGTTTGAGTTATTTAAATTCTTTCCAACCCAGAAGAATTAAAAAGGAAACTCTAACCAGATGTTCCCTATTTTTTTTATTTTTTTGGACCACTCAGAGAACGTTCTCTCTCTCTGGTCTCATCATATATGTGGCTAATCAGATGTTTACACTTGGCAGAGAATGACAGAGAAATAAAGCAAGTTGCTTCCCTGTGTTCTTTCTGTGTCTGGTTGCTGTTATCCCCACACAGCCCAAACCAATATCAGGCATGTGAATGGCACCTAAAACACGAATAAACGAACGAGTGCACATGGTTAGCATGTGACGGAGTCAGTATTCTAAGCCAGATTCGTCTGATTACAAGCCCATGTTCCACAGCTAAAGTGACTCCTTCACTTGCCTCAGGATCAGTGCTGCTGTTTTCTGTTGCCACTCTTTGATCCTTGCTGTGTGTTCTCCCAGAGGATATATGTAGTTTTTCTTACCAAGTGCCTGTAGGTGCCTCCGAGCAGGGTCAGCCCTTGTACAACATTCCTCAGAGTCAAAACAAAACAAAACAAACTGTCCTGCACTCTGGTATCTATCAGCTATTCTGCATGCAATTAAAAATGCGTTTTATAGGTAAGGACTCTTATTTATAAAGAGGCTCAAAATTATTCCCAAGGACACACAATTCATGGCGGAGTTACTTTCAGAACCTACTCCATGGGGTCCCTTCACATTCTTTGATGAGCAGGAGGATTAGAAGTAGATGACTAATTTATCTCCTGGTTCCCCATCCATATTCTAACACCACAGCAACTGCCAACTGCAACCATCTCAATCCTTTGGCCCAATCTTCCTCCACATCTTCAATGTGGCAAGACACACTGAAGGACAAGGAAAATAAACAGTCTAACGAACTTAGGGCTGTTAAGTTCTTTCCTCACCTTTCACCTAGTCCTGACATTATACTTGCTATCTGAAGACGCAAAGCTTTCATTTAACAGCAAAGTGCCAATCAATGTGCCGTCTCTCTTCAGCTAAAACAACACTTATTCATCTCAAGCACGTATGGATCCGTGTTGTTTTGCAACTGACCTGAGGTTTCCACAGGTGCTCTCTCATACTTCATGCGTGAGAATGTACCCCCTGCCCACCCACCCACAGCCCCTTGCCTTTTCTTGGAAAAATATAATCTGGTCCACCCGCATTTTTCTATTTGGACTGCAGCAAAGAAACCATATGAAAAGGACAGAACTGCCAAAAAGAATGATGACTTCATTGCTTAAGGAGCCTATGAATTCACCGAGGAGGGAGCAAGGCAGAGGAGCAGAGACACAGGAGGAAGAGCAGACGAGAAGAGAATTTTGCCTCTGGGCTTCCCACCTCTTCTGGGTGTTGCTGAGAATGCTTTTACCTGCCCTTCAGAATTCACGAGTGTGTCCATAACAGACACCCTTAAGTCTCCTTCTGTAGTACATGGCTGGACTTTTTCCTTTTAACGGGAGTTGGTAATATGACGAGGAAGGGAGAAGGCAAAGAAGGTGATAACGAGGAGAGCACCCACCATTTATCAAGAGGTGGCTTCATAGTAGCACAAGTCTAAGCCTTTGGATAGATTACTTTTTACTCTTATTTTATTGAAGTATTATTGACTTACCATGTTGTGTTAACTTCTGCCGTACAGCAAAGTGATTCAGTTATATATGTATGTGTGTGTGTATATATATATTTTTCATAATCTTTTCCATTCTGGTTTATCACAGGATATTGAATACAGTTCCCTGTGCTATATTGAGTATATTGTTTTATTCAGTCCTTAAAACTCCTTCACATGTCACTTCCATTTAAACCCCTGGAAGACTTCCCATCACCTTTAAATTAAGTCCATATGTCTTAACACAGTTTATGAGACCCTAAGACTCCATCAATTTTTGCCTCCCTCTCAGCCTCAGCTTGTACCACTCTGCTCCTCACTTGAATGGTCTGGTCTCACTGGCACTTAAACACGTTTGGTTCTTCCTATGTTTAGTGCTCTCTTTTGCCTATGAGCCTTTAAATATAGGGCCTCCCTGGTAGCTCAACTGGTAATGAATCCACCTGCAATGCAGAAGACCCCTGTTTAATTCCTGAGTCGGGAAGATCCACTGGAGAAGGGATAGGCTACCCACTCCAGTATTTTAAATCCACTGGAGAAAGGATAAGGCCACCCACTCCAGTGTTCTTGGGCTTCCCTGGTGGCTCAGCTGGAAAAGAATCTGCGTGCAATGCAGGAGACCTGGGTTCAATTCCTGGGTTGGGAAGATCCCCTGGAGAAGGGAAAGGCTACCCACTCCAGTATTCTGGCCTGGAGAATTCCATGGACTGTATAGTCCATAGGGTCACAAAGAGTCAGACATGACTGAGCTACTTTCACTTCCTTTAAATATGTTCCTTGCAAACACATTTCTTTCACTCTTCACTTGGCTAACTCCAACTCTCACATTTTAAATATCTTTTCTTGGAGGAGACTGTCTCTCATTCCAGCTAACCTAGGTTGGGTCATTTGTTCCATGATTCATTCTATTTCTTATTTCATAACTCTATACCTGTAGTCCTAGTTATGGAGTCACTAGGACTACAGGTTTGGAGTTATAAAACAAGAAGTGACTGGTTATAGATGTACCTTTCCTGCCAGATTTAATGTTTGTGAAGGCTGGCAGGCACCATTTCTTTTTTTTTTTATTTTTTAGCTGCACTATGTGCCTTGCAGGATCTTAGTTCCCCAACCATGAATTGAACCCATGTGCCTGCAGTGGAAGCACAGACCCTAACCACTAGACCACCAGGGAATCCCGAGCTCCTTTACCATCCGGTCGAACGCCTACCACATGAGTAGTCCTTGGATACATGAAGGGAAATCATGTATCTACACAATCTATATATGAGCATTTCCATTTCATAGGTGAGGAAACAGGTTAAGAGGGGTTAAATAACTTGCCAAAAGATACACAGCTGCCAACTGGAAAAGCTGAGGCTTGAGTCCAAGAGTGATTCTCAAAAGCCCATGTCATGATCATTCTATAGCATTGTCTTCAAAATTTCCTCAGAAATTTAACAGAAAAAATAAAGACAATTAGTATAAAGTACTTCTCTTACAGAAGAAATGGAGTAGAAAAAGCTGCTGGGATTTAGGGAGATGATCTTTCTTCCATCTAATTCCAGAGCTCCATGAGAGAGACTAGATGAATTTTTCATCTTTTTGCACCCTGGGTATGAGGTGTGCTTTCTTCAAATGCTACTTTTGTCTCGCAACTAGGTAGTGGCGGATAACAGGCAACCTATAACTTTTAGTCCTTCTTACAGATCGACATGAAAGAAGAGAAAGTGAGTGTCTCACATTCTGAGAAAGGTTGCCCAGGCAACACAGAGGGAGCCCGAGCACCAGACCACCCAGCTGAGACACGCGGCAGCATCTACACCTTCTCCCACAGTGATGCTCACTTCTGGGGGGCGGCAGTCAATCACGTTCATACACACTTTTAAGGGGGTGTTGCTGAAAGATTCACCTGCCCCAACTGGACACAATTTATAAAGACATCTCCATGCACAGCCAACCAATATCTCTGATTCTTACTACGTAGTCGGGTAAAAAGCCCAATGTTTAATATGTAGATTCTATCAGACGAGCAACTCAAAAGATGAAAAAAGCTGAGGTTTCAATTTTATGGCTAGTAGTAAGAAAAAAAAACAGCCATTGGATTGAACATTGAGTTTCAAAGTTGGTAGACCAGTTTGTATATGGCGGCAGTCCTGACACAGCTCTGCCACTTCCTGCCTATGTGACCTCTGAGAAGCTCCTTGATATCTTCATCATGGATTTGTCCATCTATAAAATGGGTTTATAAACATAATTACTAGGTTTTTTTTTGTAGGAGTAAATAAGAAAACGTGTGTAAAATTCTTAGCATAATGTGTGGCACTTAATCAAGGAAAGTTACAGCGATTATTAGGATTGATTTGATTTCCTAAAAAGGTAGTTGGACAAAAAGATGAGTGGCTCTTCCTTTGAGTCTCTTCGCTAACTTAAGTCTACTGCAAAAGCTAGAGGGCTTCTCGTGTGCTCTTGCAATAATCAGCAGCATGGGCTGTAAGCCCCTCATTGCACAGGCAGCCTACTCCTAGAAAGCCTCTGCCAGGCTCACTGCAGTGTGAGGCACATGGTGGGTCTTCATGAAGAGTTTGTGGAAGCTGTCAGCAACAGCACGTGCAGATGGCTCAAAGCGCCACAGGTGTCTGCATCTTGACAGGAAATGGTATCCTCCTATGAGTCATTAAAAGACTTCTTCAGGAAGGGCAGGAACAACCCACCACCTGACTGCTTTGTTCAGAAATACTTTCTGACTGGGTTACTCAAGAAGAGATGCTGTTCTTCACTACATCACTGCATGACTGCTAGCCCCCACTAGGAAACGACTTTTCACAATCATTTGCTGGTGTGTGTATGTGTA
Organism: Capra hircus; assembly: GCF_001704415.2. Classification (NCBI taxonomy): domain Eukaryota; kingdom Metazoa; phylum Chordata; class Mammalia; order Artiodactyla; family Bovidae; genus Capra; species Capra hircus. The sequence goes on along the minus strand of NC_030814.1, from coordinate 52,305,688 downwards.
TATATGCAGGGAAGAGGCTGGCCACAGGGGAGAGCGCTGCAGAGCAGGACGAAAGTTCCACCAATCTACTCCCACCCTCTGGCACACCATTGTGTCTGATAATGCTGTGCATGTGAGCATGTGAGAGTATGTACGTGCATATGTGTGTGTATGTGAGAGTGTATGTGTGTGTGTGGGGGGGGAGTGAATACATCAGCAATACTCATCTACTTTTGAAAAACAAGTCCAAATCCCATTTAATTCTATTAGAAAATTATTCTTCAGGCATAACTTAGATTCTCTGAAAATGGTTCATACTCTGAACACCAAAAACCTCTTTGGAGAGAATTAAAAGGGAAAATGTGTCAATGAGCACTTTTCTAAATTAGACAGTTTCTGGCTGAGCAGACCAAATTAGCCTTTTCTAGGATGCAGAGTACAGTACAATGGCTCTGGTCTTTGTTCTTGAATAAAAAATTCAAGAGAGGAAAATCATTCTATAATGAACAACCTCTAAATGCTAATCTTGCCAAATGAATACTTGTGACTCATTAATATTTGTAAGTCATCTAGTTTTTGCTATTTTGAAAAACAAACCCCATGTAGTACTAATTAATAAAAGATATCATGTCTTATTAACGTTCATACGGTAATTACCAAAATCACAAATCCATCTGCTAAGTAGTCAGCAAACAAGACAAACGACTGTGCTCAGTTAAACAGATTATCAAATGCCTTTGGGAGTATAATCGAATAGCCCCAACTAAGCCATGAATCAAGCAGCTACTCCTTTAGCCATGAGGATGGGCCACAACCCTCCTGCTTCCATGTGAGGCAAAGCAGAGCAGCGGAGAGACATCTGGCAATTCACCCTCTCTCGAGAGAATGAACTCTCAGGCAAGTGTCAACGTTACTCACGTAGCATTCTCTGACAGCCTTTGTACTGACACTTTAGATTTGGTTCCTTTAAGCGACGTAAGAGAAAAGATCCCAAAGATGTTACCTAATGTTAAATGCGATCCCATTATCTTCTGCATGGAAAATGCCTATCAGAGAGGCTTCTTGGCTCCAAGTAGAAAGGAGAAATTTCATCTTCCTGCAAACTTCTATGTCATTTGATCACTCTGTCTTTTCTGACATTCATTCAGTTCACATTTCATATCTCCTCTCCTAGACAGGCATCTAAAGAACAGAAACCATATCTTACTATTCTTTTAAGTACAACAATATTTACTGGAAGATTGAGGCTGAAGCAGAAGCCCCAATACTTTGGCCAACTGATTCAGAGAGCTGACTCATTGGAAAAGACCCTGATGCTGGGAAAGACTGAGGGCAAGAGGAGAAGGGGGCAGCAGAGGATGAGGTAGTTAGATAGCATCACTGACTCAATGGACATGAATCTGAGCAAACGCCAGGAGATAGTGAGGGACAGAGCAGCCTGGTGTTGTGCAGTCCATTGGGTAGCAAAGAGTTGGACATGATTTAGCCACCACCAACAACCACAAAGTATAACAATGACAACTACTTCTATTACTGATAACAGTTGTGATTAATATGTCACTTGAGTGAGTGCTTTAACTTCTACTTAATTTTTGTCCTGTAATATTCACAATAACAGCCTGCAGTAAGTACTTCAGCTTACATGCATGAGGCAACTAAGGCTCAGAGAGGCTGAGTGACAGAGCTGGGATTCATTTCTAGGTCTGAAAGACTCCAAATTCTGTGTTCTGAAACACTGTGCTAAACTGTCTTTGTGCTATATGCAGCACCTAGGTCAGGGTCAAGTACACAGTAGACATGGATCTATGTCAGTGGAATACATGAATATCTTACCATCAACTCATTCCTGCCTCCCCTTGGTAGTTAAGGTTAAATCTTTGCAGTTCTCACTTCCTTGTGTATTTTTCCCAGGTGTGCATGGCATTAAGCGTTATTGTTAGTACTGGATATCCAAAGATGTCAACAAAAGCTCCCCTTACCTTTTTACATCAGAAAATAAACACCTCTCCAGGACTCTACCTTTCAGTTCAGTGTCTGTCAGGATGCTATTCACAATGGGGTACCTTCGATGGCTTTTCATTTATATTGGTGTTACTCACATGTTGGACTGCAAGCTAGATTGTAGGAGGCAGCCCAGTGTTCTCGGCACCTCCACCCAGCTCTCTTCATCATCCTGGGCTCTGTAGTCACATGGCACCATGTCACCAGCTCAAGACCTGGGGGCCACTGACTTCACAATAGTCAATGTTTCCCATTGGTGGGGGCAGTGGGCTTTCGGTGGTTTAACCCTCTTAGCACACAAAGCTGTTCCTCAAACCAGTAACAGCATTTCTACCATGTGGCCCATGTGTTTGGAGGAGGCACTCCCCAGTCAACCCTAGTGTGGAACTCTGATGGGTTTAAGCTAATTGGCACCTCTCATTGGTCTTGCCATGGTGATTAGGTCAAGACAGAAGACGGTCTAAGCCAGTGAGAAACAAGGAGATGTTTGCTGGAGCTATTGGAAACTGCTTCATGGCTCAGAGGGCTCCCAGGAAAGAAATTCTTTCTCTCTCTTTGCTCAACATTTCTGTAAAAAGAGATTCAGAAGGTAGGCAAATCATCCTGGAACTAGAAATTCAACCTTGGGACTAAGGAAAATGCCACAGAGGATCAAGAAGAAAAATGGAAAGAAATTGTTTTTAATGACATAGCTGAACTATTTAATCAAGTCTTGCTCCAAAGCTTGGACTATTTCCACATTTTTCAGCTACATGGAAGTCTGAACTCTCTCTTCCTCTCTCATGACTAAATCTGTTCTGAGCTAGTTTTTTTCTGAATTGAAACAAAAAGATTCACATTGTATATGGGTACCACTTTGTTTTATGCTCATCATAAAATTCACTTACATTTTTTTCAGGACAGCAAGTATGATGGTGGTCTGAAGGACCACAGGAGACTGCAGCTTAACACAAACGGTAAACAGGCTGATTTTACCTGTCAAAGTCAGAGCAGAATCGGCTTGCATGATTGAGATCTATAATCTCATAGAGTGCCCTCAAATGTGTCTGCACTAGTGAACTGCATTCCAGTCAAGACTTTCAATGGTAGTCATAAAGCCTAACTATGAAGATACGATGAGATCCCTGCACAACTGGACCAAGAAGTAATGTCTATCCTAACAAGCAGATCAGCTCATTCCAGCATGATTCTGCAAAGATGCTGCTTGTGTTTCATATACATTAAATGTTTTCAAATGGATTAGTAAATATCAGTTACTTAGAGAATGATGTTCCTTTCTGAGACCCCCATGCTGCCTTTGCACACAATTGTGCTTGAGAATATAAAACCAGTGCAAATAAAGGAATTACAGGTTTTAATGCAAAGCAATCTGTAGCAAGGTGGAATCACAGCTGCCTTAGCTTAATGTGACAGCCTGCATCTCATCTCTTAGATATCTAGTTGTGAAGGATGAGTCTCTCCCAAATGCAGGGGAATTCGGATATAAGGATGGGAAAGGGGAAGACAACAGAGAAGACCACAACAGGAGGAAGTGAATCTCCAAAGGAGGTTTATCAAAAGAGTGAGAAAATAGGATATGGTAACCTCTTACTATTAGAGTCAGCTTCATGGGTGAGTAACTTGCAAACTCATACAGGGCCCTTTACTCACAAAGGCCCTTTGATAATCTATATAATAATCTGCTGTCACCATCTTGGTATTTTTAGTACTTTTTGAACAAGGGACCCCTGAATTTTCATTTCAACCTTAATTCACAAATTAGGTAGGCTATCCTGCTTGCTGTATTGATCTGATACTGTATTGACTTACTCGTCAATGTATCTTGAGTTTCCTCTACTAAAAAGCTGCCTGCAGATGCAGGAGACACAAGAGGTGCAGGTTCAATCCCTAGGTTGGGAAGATCTCCTGGAGAAGGAAACGGCAACCCACTACAGTATTTTTGCCTGGAAAATTCCATGGACAGAATTTCTGGTGGGCTACAGTCCATGGGGTCACAAAGAGTTGGACACAACTGAGCAAACACAGATTAAAATCACACAAGGGCAAAAAGAAATTTTGTCAAAGATCTGCCTGTGACTATCTATATGTCTATGTTTTTTGATTATCTGCTCCTTTTTGACTGCCTTGGTGTTGAACAAATATTTCAGTGTGGTGTTGTAATTCTTACATTGAATTTACTACATTTGGGGGGGTCATTTTTTCAGTGGGATTGAAATATGCATTCTAATGTACCACAGGCTTCTTTATATTAATACTAATTTGATTCTGAAAAATACAGTAATTTTCTCCAGTATAATTCCATTTCCTCTAATGTTCTTTGTGTTACATATTTATTAAATCAATCTGTTATAAAGGCCACAATACAGTGTTGATATTGTTGTTTCATCCAATCTTATGTCTTTTAAAGAAGTTGGGGAAAGATGAATAAAAGTATATCATGGAATCTTTTATACTAAACCACATACTTATTATGCTCTTTGTTTTTCCTGTGGATTTAAGTTACTTTCTGATGTTTTTTCCTGAAGGACTTCCTTTCTTCAGTATATCTTATAAGACAGATCTGCTAGCAACAAATTTATTCAGTCACTGTGATCTGGGAATGTCTTTATTTTGCCTTCATTTTTGAAGAAGAATTTTGTCAACTATAGTATATTTGTCTGATGGCATTTTTTGGATGCAGTCTGAATATGTCATTCTACTGCCTTCTGGCCTCCAATTGCACTGATGCTCGCCTACATGTGATGAGCGGTTTTTCTCTTGCAGCTTTCTTGACTTTTCGTTGGTTTAGGCCACAACAACTTGACTATGATATGGCGAGATGTGGATCTATTTGTATTTATCATTTTCGGCTTTTGTTGAACTCAGATGTGTAGAGTAACACTTTTAAAAAATCAAATTTGGAAGTTTATGGCCATTATTTGTTCAAATAATCTTTCTGTCTCCTCTTTTCTCCCTGTTAGTTTCCCTGTTGGCAGATGTTGCTGCACTTGATCTTTCAAGGTACAGGTTTCTGAAGCTCTGTATATTTTACTTCTGTCTTTTTTCTCTATTCCTCAGGTTGGGTAATTTCTATTGATTTGCAGTTCACCGATTCTTCTGCTCTCTCAAACCTGCAGTTGAGCCCCTTTAGTGAATTTTTACAGTTACTGTACTCTTCAGCTACAGAATTTCCACTTGGTACTTTAAAAATATTTTCTGTATCCTTATTAAGAATCTCTATTTGTTCATCTATTGTTGCCACACTTTCCTTTAATTCTTTAAACATGATTTCCTTTGTCTTTAAACATATTTGCAGTAATTGCTTTGAAGATTTTGTCTGCCAATATCTGGTAACACTGAGAGAAAATTTCTATTAACTTTTTTTTCCTGCTTACAGACCACACTTTATTTGTTGGCATGTCTCATATTTTCTCTTAAAAGTAGAACATTCTGGATAAGATATTACAGCTATTCTGAATTCTGGTATTTTTTCCCTCGGAGGTTGTTGTTGCTGGTTTTATTTGTCTAGTAACTTGCCTGAACTAAATCTGTGAAATATGTTTCCTCTGTGGTCACTAATGCCCCTGCTAGGTTGAGGCTGTTGTTGTTGTTGTTGGTTTAAATATAGATGCTTCATTTTATTTTTAAACCTGGTTTGCAGAAGTTGCTTCTGTGTCTATAGAGCTTAGTGCTCAGCTAATGATTGCACGTCAGCTGTGCTCAAACACCTCAAACCCTAAAGGTTTCCATCCTTTGCTGTTGTATCTGGGGTAGGGAAGCACACTTAAAGTGCAGGCTGTTTTCAAGCCCCTGTGGGTTTTAATTTCTGTTGGACTCTTTTAAGTTTTCTACGCTTGCGCATTCAGGCCCAGGATTAACCAGAAGTGTGTAAGGGCTTGTGCCATCTTCAGCATCCACAGTACACATCACAGCCTCAGCCAGGAATATGCTGTTCCTGCCCACAAGTATACCCTCAGGCTGGGGGAGCTTGTGATCTTCCCCGCTGACCCACCCGAGGTTATAATTTCTACGGACAGCTTTGCTGAGTATGCATATTGCCCACCTTTCCAAACTGGGTGAGTCTCCTCAACTTTGGCAGAGAAGCTCCTGGTCATCATGGATTCTTTACCTTAGCAGAACCAACAAGCTGGGGTGAGGCTGATGAAAGAAGGCTTAGGGTCAGAACTTCATAGATTTCTACTCTTTCCATGTGAAGTTCAGTGGTTTCTAAAGCATGGACACTTCTCAGATTGTTGTATGTCTTTGGTTGATTTCCAAAGCACTAAGTGGTTGTATTTGTTAAATTTTCCAGCATTTTGATTGCATTTTAGAGAGAGGATTTGCCCAGCTTCCTCACGGAACCACAGCCAAATGTTCAACTCTCCCTTGGGTTTTGACTTTGTACACTTGTGTCTTGAGTCCACAAATTATGCAGATCATCCTGCTTATTACAGATTTTCTTTTTCTCTCTTCTTTTATGGATCCTGTTTCACACACTTAGGCCCAATAAATGCTAATGGCTCAAGAGCAATAACATCTTTCTTAAATATTTAAGATAATTTCAGCAATAAGTTATATACTGCTATTGCTGTAAACCCCACAAACTGACTTGCAACATTCAGTAAACTCTCCAAATACCACTTGATCTATTCTTAGTCCCATGGTCTTTCCTTTAGGCAAAGACTGGCAGTTATCTGATACTGCCTTATTTGCTGTCACTCAGTGCTCCACAACTGCAGCAGACATCGCTGCTGCTGCTGCTGCTGCTAAGTTGCTTCAGACGTGTCCGACTCTGTGAGACCCCAGAGACAGCAGCCCACCAGGCTTCCCCGTCCCTGGGATTCTCCAGCAAGAACACTGGAATGGGTTGCCATTTCCTTCTCCAATGCATGAAAGTAAAAAGTGAAAATGAAGTCGCTCAGTCGTGTCTGACTCTTAGCGACCCCATGGACTGCAGCCCACCAGGCTCCTCCGTCTATGGATTTTCCGGGCAAGAGTACTGGAGTGGGCTGCCATTGCCTTCTCCGAGCAGACATCACTAATCAACAGCAATTTTCTTTCCCCCTAAGCCCAGACATGGCCCCAGAATCCTCCTCAAGCAGAACTCTAGGCAGAACTCTTCAAGCACTCAGATAGTTCAGGAGATGAGGTTGCTTAGTTGTGACTTTTAAGTCCCCAAAGCTGAAGTTTGAAATCCTTCAGCTACCTGTTCTGCTTTTACTCACAAGTCGAGACTGGATTTGGTATCCTTTTCTATTTGGATCTCAGGCTTAGCTCGATTGGTTCAGTTTTTTCTCTAGCTTCTGCACTTACTCCCTTGATGATTTCTTATATTCTCAAGATTTTTTTTAACTTTTTATTTTATATTGGAGTATAGTTGATTAACAATGTGTTAAGATGTCATGATTTTAAATCCAATTCACTTATTGGCCCATCTCAAACTTATATTTTTAGACTAAATCTCTCCCAAACTCCAACTACCTATACATCATCTCCACTTAGAAGACTTAAGGACATCTCCAAGTGACCATGCCCAAAACTCAACTTCAGATTTCACACCTAGAATCTCCTTCATCCTCCTAGGATTTGTCCATCTTGATTGACATTCAATTTATTCCCACAGATGCTCAGAACAAAAAACTTAAGAGCCATCCTTGGTTCTTCTCATTCTTTCTCACACTATCAGGAAATCCTATTGGCTCTGCCTTCAAAAATAAGTCAGAACACTCTGCCACCTTACCTCTGGCACTGCTACCATCCTGGTCTGAGATACATCTTTCACAGGATTGTTACAACTGACGTAACTACTTATAAATTTGACTTTTTTATGTTCTATACCCAACATAGTGATCCAGAGTGACCCATGACCCTAGGTATTCTATATCCAACACAATAGCCAGAAGGATGCTCTTCAAAATCAAGGCTGATTGTGCCACTCTTCTGTCCAAGTGGCTCCCATTTCACTTAGGACAAAAGGCTTTTTAATGACTTACAAAGGTCTTCCCAACACAGGGATCAAACCTGGGTCTCCTGTACTATAGGCAGATTCTTTAACACCCGAGCCACCAGTAAAGCCCACACAGTATGAGCTTATATTCACTGATCTCATCTTTTGTCATATAGCCTCTTACTCCTTTTGAGGCCTGCTGGTCTCCTTGATGCTTCTTGAAAACACTATACTGGCTTTTTGAATGCTTTGCTTTTGCAGTTTCCTCTTCCCAAAATGCTTATACCTTGGCTGTCCATGTGACATTCTCTCACCTCCAACGTTTCGCTCAAATGCTACCTCCTCAATGAAGCCCACCCTGATCACCCTATTTCATACTGCAAACCTTTCCTTCCTATCCGCTGCTCCCTCACTCTTCCTTCTTGTCCTTCTTCCACACCCGTCTCACCTCTCTCTACATTCTCATTTCTTTCTCTAGAGTTCTTTCCATCCACTGTGGGACAGAATTTACTTATTATCCTTAATGTTTATAATCTGTCTTTCCCCCTCTCTAGAATATAATGCAAAAGGGCAGGAATTTTTGTTTTGTTCATTGATATATTACTTCACACTTTATAGATAAGTACCTGGTACATAATAGGTATCTAAAAAATATGTATTGAATGAATGAATCAGCGGTGGATCCACGGTTCTGATATAGGTAGGTGTTCTTGAAGATAAGGACAGGAAGTGAGAACGGTTCCCTAAAAAACTCTAGGAGTAAAACAGTTAAAAGAAATGTCTAGAGAACTTGCATGAAAAGAAGAGTCAGTGATTAAAAAAATCAAACAGAATATTATAATCCTCATCTTGGCAAGTCCTGGGATACATTATCATATTATAGTTTCTGAGAGATCTTGCAGGCAAAAAGTGGGCTTAACTTTATTTATCTCTGGCTTCTTTCAGGATTACTTTATCTTGAATTTTCCATAGTGTGAAAAATTATGTGCCTGGGTGTAGGGATTTTGGCATTTATCTTCCTTGTCATTCTCTAGTCTTCCTGGATTTGTGGTTTGGTGTCTGACACTAATTTGGGGGAAGTTCTTAGTCATCATTGTTTCAAATAGTTCTTCTGCTCCTTTCTCTCTTTCCTCTTCTTTCATTATTTCCATCACACGTATGTATGTTATACCTTTCATATTTGTTCCAAAGTCCTTGAATATTCTGGGTTTTTTTTTTTTCAGTCTGTTGTCTTTGCTTTTAACTGTCAAGGGTTCTATTAACTTGTCCTTTAGCACAGAGATCTTTCCATAGCTGTATCCAGTTTCCTAAGAAGCCCATCAAAAACATTCTTAATACCTTATTATAGTGCTTATGTTTATCATTTCTTTTTGATTCTTTCTTAGAATTTCCATCTCTCTGCTTACATTGCCCATCTGTTCTTGCATGCTGTCTACTTTATCCATTATCACTCTTAGCATATTAATCACAGTTGTTCTAAATTCCCAGTCTGATCATTTCAACATCTCTGCCATATCTGGTTCTGGTGCTTGCTTTGCTTCTTCAATTTTTTTTTTTTTTTTTTTTTGCCTTTTGCTACATCTTGCCACTTTTTCTTGGTAGCTGGGCATAATGTACTGAGTGAAAGGAACTGCTATAAACGGACCTTTACTAATGTAATGGAAAGATGGGAGGAATGGGGACATATTTTCGTGTCCTATGATTAGGTCTCTGTCTTTTAATCAGGCTATGCCTCTGGACTGTGAACTTCATATGTTTTCCTCACTTTTTTATCTCCCCTTCACTGGGACAGAATAGCTAGAGTGGGCTGGGGTTGGGTAGAAACTTCTCCTCCCATGTGAAAACTCAGAGTTGGGGGAATTGGGTATTTCCCTTCCTCCATGCCTGTTCAGTTCAGTTCAGTCGCTCAGTCGTGTAGGCTCTGATAAAACCCCAGTATGTTACAGTATGTTTAATAGTTCCTCCTGAGGGCAGGCCTTGTTAAAAAGAATAGAAGGCTCTATCATATTTCAGAATGGTTCCTTTTCCCATTCTCCTGCTAGAAGTACAGGGAATTTGTCTCTGAAATTTACTGTGAGAACTTAGTTGACCTCTTGGAGGTAAATTTCACAAAACTGTGAGCCCTTCTGTGACAGGGTTCCCTTGGTGTTTTTAACTCTCAGAGCTATCCACACTGAACCTCCAGCAATTCACCCATTAAAGTTCAGATTTTTCTACCCTGGCATGTGCGCTTCGCCGCTCAGTTGTATCCAACTCTTTTTGACCCCTTGGACTGTAGGTTTCTCTGTCCATGGGATTTCGGCAGGCAAGAATACCAGAGTGGATTGCCATTTCCTTCCCCAGGGAATCTTCCTGACCCAGGGATTGAACCCATGTCTCTTGTGACTTCTGTATTGGCAGGTGGATTCTTTACCTCTGACCTACCTGGGAGCCCCTTCTACCCTGGCACTGATTCTCAAAGCAGTTTCTCATAAGCCAAGATTCCTGGTATTTGTCTGTCTCTCCAATCTTAGGGACAGCAGTTTTCCCTGTGCCCTCCCTTCTCTTATAGATCTAAGAAGAGTTGTTGATTTTTCAGTGTTCAGCTCTGTTCTTATTGTTATGGTGGAGTGGCAACGTCCAAGTGCCTTAATGTGAAAATAGAATTTTCAATAAAAACTTAATTTTTATTAGAATATTTAGAATTGTCCAATAAAAACTTAATTTTGGGGGGAGCATAATCTCAAACATCCAAAAAAGGTTTCTATATTACCATAAGTAATATGTAAGTAAGTATAATGAATAAGTATAATGAATAACCATAAGTAAAATGAATAGCAGTTATGAGTGTGGGCTCTGAAGACAGACACCTGAGTTTGTAGTTTGGTTTTGTCATTTACAATAATTCTTTGTATTTCTGAGCCATAGTTCTTTTATCTTTAAATAGGGATGGTAGCTATATCACATTTTTGGGTGAAGATAAAATAAGATAATATGGTAGTGTCTAGAATAATAAGCATTCCCACAAGTAAGATAGAGGGTAAGAGGAGAAGGGGGTGACAGAGGATGAGATGGTTGGATGGCATCACTGACTCAGTGGGCATGAGTTTGAGCAAATTCACAGAGGTAGTGAAGGACAGGGAAGCCTGGCATGCTGCAGTTCACGGGGTCACAAAGAGTTGGACACTGCTTAGTGACCGAACAACAAGTTTTTAAACTAAACAACCATTTGAATGCCTGCATTCTGCCAGATATTATCTTAGATGCTGGAGATACAAAAGTAGAAACTGGCTCTTCTCCTTATGGCACTGATGTTCTAGAGGAAAGAGACAGGAAAACTAATGAATGAACATTTTCTAATAATGACGGGAGTATGAAGGAAGTAAAGCAGGGTGATGTGATGCAGAAGAATGGAGGGCTGCTTTAGGTTGGGTAGTCCAGAAGCCTTTTCAGAAGAGGAGCAACTTCCACTGAGAGTTGAACAGTTTAGGACCCAGTGCCAAGCCACCATTTTTCTAGAGGTAGCATCACAGCAGAGGGAATAACAAGGGCAGAGGTGTAAAGGCAGGCATGAACTTGGCTTGGTCAGGACTAGATGAAACATCCATGTGGCTGATAATGGGGAATATAGCAGAGAGACAGTGTCTCCATTGCTTTAAATAGCACCCACACTTCTGGGCCTTTATTTGGGGGATGACCTCTCAACTTACAGTCCTTTCTGAGGGGAGGAGGGGAAGGAGAGTGGTTCTAGAGGGATTCTAACAATGACCCAGTGGTCTGGAGAGGAAGGGAGATGCAACTATCATTCCTGGGATTCAGGAGGAATTGACCAGACTGTTTTGAATAGGTTTCCAGGTAAGGGTGGTGACCAGTGCTCTTCTCAACTACTCATTAGAAAGGGCAGTGGTGTTAAGGTGGATATGAATGTAATCAACTCAAAGGATAAAAGAAAAGGAAATAGAAATTCAGGAGTAAAGTCCATACCTGGGTCTTAATGATACTGTGTTTTCCCCTGACCCTAATGCTCTCATCCTTGTCAAAGCCTACACTCAATTCTCTCAGTTGACATGAGTCCAAAAATTCTCTTGTGTATTCTTTTTCCATCTCTCTCTTGGAGGATGGAGACACATCTCCTGGGTCCAACTAAACATTAAGAAAAATGCTCAGCAAACACCACACACTTACCTTGGAGAAGCTCAATTACTCAAAATACCATAATTAAGTTCTTTTCCAGACATAAAACCCTATGCACATGGCCAGTGAATATACATTTTCACTGGCGTTCATTTGACCTTGTCAAACTAGCCTGAAAATTTTGTTCCTTTTGTGCCAAGGATAATTATTTTTAGTGCTCTTCTCAGTAACAATAGTTGAAAGGAGAAAGTGATATCTCTGTAACTCAAACCAGAGCCTTGTGCAATAACACACGGGCGAGTGACAATGTGATGCCATTGTTTTGTGTGGGCATGCCTTTGTTCCGCATCTTACTGCTTCTGAATGTAGAACGGACCTGTTTTTTATTCTTCTGCTCCACAATGGGAAAGCAAAGTGAGAGGATGGCTGACCTTGTAGCTTCAGATAAAATTTCTTAACAAGAATGCTTGCTCACAGCAGGCCTCCTTGGAAATATTCAAAAATACTCTCATACAGAGTGAAGTAAGTCAGAAGGAGAAAAACAAATATCATATATCAATGCATATATGTGAAATCTGAAAAAGTTGGTAGAGATGATCTTATCTACAAAGAAGAAATAGAGCCACAGATGTAGAGAACAAACATGGAAACCAAGGAGGAAAGGCGGGGGGGGTGGGATGAGCTGGGAGATTAGGATTGACATGTATACATTATTGACACATATACGTTATTGCCCGAAAGATGGCATCTGAAGAACTTCCCAGCAGGGCCCTCGGGCCTGCCCTTTGTAGGCAGCTCGTTCCATCTGGACCCTGAGAAGGCACACCTGATGCTTCAGCAGACTCTTATGATATCACAAGATGCTGGAGTAGAAGGACACGCACTCATCTTCTCCTGCAAGAACTCCAAAGTTGCAACTTGCTACCAAACAACCATTGACAGAAGAAGGCTGGATCCCACCAAAAAAAGACACCCCATATCCAAGGGCAAAGGCGAAGCCCCAACAAGATGGTAGGAGGGGCAAAATTGCATTTTGAATCAAACCGCATACCCACCAGAGAAGCTCAGAGGGCTCAAACAAAACATTACTGATACTATGTATAAAATAGATAACTAGTGAGAACCTACTGTATATCACAGGAACTCTACTCAATGCTCTGTGGTGACTTAAATGGAAAGGAAATACAAAAAGAGGGCATATATGGATATGCATAGGTGACTCACTTTGCTGTGCAGCAGAAACCAACACAACATTGTAAAGCAACTATACTCCAATAAAAGTTAAAGAAAAAAAGAAATACTCTCTATCATTTATTCTTTCTTTTTTTTTTTTTTTTTTAATTTTTTTTATTTTTTTTTTAATTTTAAAATCTTTATTTATTCTTTCTAAAGCATCATTTTCTTGACTGATCTCAGCCCAGTCAGGGGTACCATATGGCACCAATTCAAAGATTCAGGGGTTGTTGGCCTTACAGCGATTTACTCAGATGTTCCAGTACCCTTGCCTGGAAAATCCCATGGGCAGAGGAGCCTGGTAGGCTGCAGTCCATGGGGTCACTAAGGGTCGGACAGGACTGAGCTACTTCACTTTCACTTTCACGCATTGGAGAAGGAAATGGCAACCCACTCCAGTGTTCTTGCCTGGAGAATCCCAGGGACAGAGGAGCCTGGTGGGCTGCCATCTATGGGGTTGCACAGAGTCAGATGCAACTGAAGCGACTTAGCAGCAGCAGCAGCAACTTCCTCCTTTTTCAGGTTCTTGGCTTTTGAGGCATCTCATTATTCCTAGCAGCTCTAGTAGGGGGTAGGCTTAGGGGAGAAAGTTGAGGCCATTTTTAGCTCCTCATTAGCAGGTTTGGGAAAAGCCTGGGTGGATGGTAGAAAGGATAGTAGAAAGAAACTGTCCAAGGTGAGGTTTAAGAATTCTCTGTACGTTTTCATTCTTCCCACCTTAGCTTGTTTTATCACGAATAACTGCAATTTGACTATAAATGAGAAGCAGGTCTTAACTATCTTAATGACTAACTAGTAAAGAAGTTACTTCTTTAAATCATTAATGTAATCTATCATCTAGAAAAGAACTTGTGTGTTTGTGTTTACGCCTGTGTGTATGCATTTATTCGTGGGTGTGCATACGTGTGTGCATTCTTTGTTTGCCACGAGGGTGTCAATGGATTCATCTCAGTTCTTTTCTACAACCTGAGCAGATCATTAACAGCAATCTAGTATATTTTCTGCCATTCTTCACAAGGCATCAGCAGAGTTCCAAACTCTTTGGACCTTCCTTTGTGTGTCTGTACTCAGTTGTTTGGACTAGCTCAACCCATTCATTCAGGAACTAGTCACACCATTTCCTTCCATTTGTTTTTCTTATATTATTTCACAATCATCTCTAGGAAATCAGGATTCTCAAATTCAAGTCCTTTTGTGTTTTAGAGCTTATCAGTTGATCAGTCTGCCTCTCAGTGTTCCATCCTGGTTTTACGGCATCAGTTCAATTATCTAAGATATCAAGTCTTTGGACAATAGATGCTAGGAAGAGACTGAAAAGTCTAGAAGTCCGGGGATTTTGCTGGCGGTCCAGTGACTCAGAATCTGTGCTCCCAAGGCAGGGGGCTCGTATTCAATCCCTGGTCAAGGAACTAGATCCCACATGCTGCAACTAAGAGTTTGCATGCTGTAACTAAAGATCCTGCATGTCACAACTAAAAAGATCCAGTGTGCTGCAACTAGGACCAAGCATGGCCAAACAAATAAATATTTTTCAAAAAGTCTAGAGGTCTAGCTGGTTACCTCCTTTCCTCCCATCTGAGATCTTCTTTAGGAGCATCACATTGATGATTATGATAAAGAAAATCACAGAGCAGTGAGAAAAGGAAAACTAACCACCCAGTACATGCCAAGAGACACTTCCTGCTGAAGTGCATGAGGAGAGTCACTGGAGGAGGGGGCCAGGCAGAGAAAGCTAAATCCACCAGAGATATTACCACTGTGAAGGTATGAAAATGACCTTGAGAATCTGGAAGGACAGCTTAGGAAATGGTGCTTCCTTACCTGCAACAGCATTAAGCATGTTAAAATGCCCATGTGTGAATTATATTGTGTGCTATTTTAATTAAAGCTAATTGTATTCCACCTTGGAATTATAACAAATTCGGTTTGTTCTTTGAAAAATTCTGATTAAAAAAAAATATCCTTCAACAGCTCAGATTTCAAGTAAAAGGGATTGGAAGGTAATCTCATGTGTTTCCAATTGGATGAATTGTTTGCTTGTAAAGTTACTTCCTAAGATTTTTTTTTTTTCAATTAACATATTAGATCCTTGAGGAGTACTCTGGATGAATGCCCGAGTCGCTCTTTGGTTAAGTAGACGAGCACAAAGACTCTGTTCTGGGAACCCAATCCTCTGATTTGTGAGCAGGTCAAACCTCACCTTAATTATTTCTCTTAAATCAAAAGGCTTTTTATGATTATTTGAGAGGATTTTTTTTTTCATTTTCTATCAGATAAGCACTTTGGCTATGGTGCCTTTTTCTTGAGGGAAAATGAAAGGAAAAAATCCTTATTATCAACTGTACTAGTGATGGTATTAGTGGTTGCTTTGTTTTGTTCTGAAATTTCTACTTCAGGCAGATTTCCAAGCATCCAAATACAAGCAAAATGAAACACATGTAAACTAGGAGCGTGTGGCTTATTGTGAAAAACAGAACCCATGAGGAATTAGAAGAAGTAACCTTTCACAAGTGAAGTGGGAAAAGAGTGTGTACGTGGGTGAGGGGGTGACCAGGTGTGATCTGGGGCCTCAAACAAGGTCTGGGTTTCACTGTAGCTCAACTTTTAAAACCAAATATTTGAAACTTGGATCTTATTTCATCAAAGCTAAAAGAGAAATCGGAGAAGAGAACAATTTTATTATTTTTTTTAGAAATCAGAGGTGTTGTTAAGGTGAACCACCTCGCTAATTGGTAATGTTAGTAAACGGGCAGGGCTGGCCTGGATATGGAATGATGGAAAGGCAGGACTCGTCTTTGGTGCAGAAAAACAGATGGGAAGTCATCACTTCCCTACCGCAATGCATTCCCACTCTACCAGCTGCCGTCAATTTGTTCATGCTTTTACTCTCTTGTTCTACTATTATGTGTTGAACTCCTACTAGATGCTGGGCAGTGACGGTGCAACATAAACCAGACAGACTTACACCCACTCCTGTGCCCCATCTCTCTCTCAAAGCTGCTCAGTCATGTCCAACTCTGTGACCCCATGAACTCTGTCCATGGAGTTCTCCTGGCAAGAATATTGGAGTGGGTAGCCTTTCCCTTTTCCAGGGAAGCTTCCTGACCCAGGGATCAAACCGTGGTCTGCCACACTGAGGCAGATTCTTTCCCATCTGAGCCACCAGGGAAGCCCAGTTCTTGTGCTTCTTGCAGTCTAATGAAGGGTGTGAACAATCACACCAGACGTAACTGCACCGTATGAGTCATGCTAACATGGGTGAAGGTCAGGCAGCTTTGGCAGCACTTAGGGGTTGACCCAACAATATCTCAGGATGATGCTGAACTGTCAGGAAATAAATTCTCTGAGGAGATGGCATTTCAGCTGAGGCCCAAAAGTGTGAGCCAGGTAAAGAAGGATTGAAAAAAAAAAGGGGGGAAGGAGAGGAGGGGAAAAATGGTATGTTGGAGGAACTAAGAGAAATCTGGTATGCATTAGATGTAAAATCTGGAAAAGGAGGGTAGAAAACTTGATTAGAAGACTAAGCAAATATTGCGTCATGAGGACTGAGTCCTGACTCCTGAGGTCTGCATAGGCTTAGGATCTGATAGAGCTGGGCTGGATCCACAGCGCTGATCTTTCCCAGCACCTTGGATGAGTTACATCCCTTCTAAGCCTCCTTATCCATTTAATAGGGATATAATACCTACTTCATAGGACTTCTTGGAAAATTAAGTGATGGAACATGTCTCTATCTGGCAGATGAGAGTAGTCAATAAATGAGAGCTCCAGCTGTTTGCTTTATGATGGTCAAGTACAATGGTACTTCTTGAAGGAATAATCTCTCAGAGAAAGTAAGCACTATTATCATCATCTTAGGCATCAGCGAGGCTAGATGTGCTGACATTTTGGGGTGGGGTAACTTCCTGATACGACTCAGTTACTTATTCTTTATAAAAGGTTAGTCTTTAGTTCCAAGAGAGCAACGCTTTCCCACAATAAGCACGAAGTCCGTTGATTGAACATCACTGTAAGTATTGTGTCCACCCACGATCACACTCATTGTCCTGATCATTCATGCTGTTTAATAAGATCCTCAGACTACCATCACACCCCCTGCTGAGTGGACACAGGAAGTAAGTGAAATAAACCTAATGACCACATTCAAGTATTCCTAATACATGAAATGGCTTCTTTTTGTTATCACTTTAAGATTCCTGGTAAGTAGAGAAAAAAATAAGACAAGCCAGACAGTTATTATTATGAATGGTTTCTAAAAGAAAGATGGGTCTATTGAGATTCTTACAGCCCTATCCATTGCTTTTCACATCACTAGGCTCAAACAAACAAAACCTCTCTCAATAGACTGATAGATAGTAGGAAGGCACTCGCTGACCAAGCACACAAAAAAAGCTCTTTTGAGCCAAAAAGAAAAGGCTATTATCTCATTTCTTTTAGCCCCTATGGCTGTGGGCTTGGTGTTTCTGTAGAAGCACTGTAAACCACTAGTATTGAGAATTTACTCCATGCCAGGTAACTGGGACCATGGAGATAAAGGACATATACTTCTTGTTCTCGTAAAGGTCATTGGTTGGCCAAGGGAAATAGATAGCCAGTAAGTTAATGCTTTTTTCAATGTCTTCCAACGGCCAGCGCCTACGCTAAAGGCTTCATAGGTTTTGTTAGGGTTGACCCTCTGAACAACCCTTTGAAACAGGCAATATCGACTTCAATTTGCAGGGAAGAAGGTAGAGATTTAAGAGCGGTTCCTAGTAACTCACCCCCAAATGGCTAGGTTACACATGGCAGGGCCGGCATTGAGCTGAAGTTATCTTACCGCAAGACTCTTGCTTTTGAATGCCAGGTTACACCACTCCCCTATTCCTTATAATCTCTAAGTAGGTTACTATGATGTGTGGTGCTGAGTGTGTAAGTACTGTGGAGGCAACACTGACAGAAGGCAGGGAGAGAGGAAGAAAGAGATGCAGCCAGAGTAACGTCCCAAGGGAGGTGGTCTCTGCGAGGAGTTCTGACGACGGAGCAGGTTTGGCCAGGCCACATTGTGAGGAAAGGAGAAACCCTGTGAGTGAGGCTGAGCACCATTTCCATCTTCAGGAAGAGGATGGTTCCAAGGAAATGCTCAGAAGAGCTCTTTTGTTATCTGCATCCATAAAGGCAGCACATGGAAGAGATGTCCTAAAATTCATGTCTCTTTGGCTTCTGTGTAGCTAATGTTTTTATTTATTTATATCCTGTCTCATTCCACAAAGGTTTGGAGGTAAAATTCATTCTATGGTTTTTATGCAGTGACCTTCCTAATTAAGTTTTTCTCAACACTGTCATGTTCGTCTTTGTATTCCCTGAGCCATATGCACAGCAACTTGAATGAAAGTTGAATTGAATTTACATACTTTGAGCACACTCTAAGTAGTTAGCAAGGGCAACTGGTCCCAGAAGCTTGGTGGGTGGCAAGAAAGCTGGCCCAAAACTTAAAATTGCTTAGACTGAATACCGTATTTCACTGAATCTAAGATGCCCCTGACACATGGCTATGCTGTCACTTTTGTGCCACTAAGAAAGAAAAAAAAAACCAAAAACACTGCAACTTAAACTATAATACCATGTTGAGTCACTATTGCAAGATGCAATCTGATTTCAGATATGGTTAAATATGAAAAAAAAGTGTGCCTTTAAAGAGAAGATAATATGGTGATCATACTGCCCCCATCCACTTCAAAAAGTCAGAAATTCTAAAAATTAATGAAACTTTTCTACCTTTCTGGGTGACACTTTGTCTAACAATGCAAACCCTAAAGTTTCTGGAAACACTTTTAACTTAGCAGTTGTATCTCTAGGAATTCAATCGAAGGAAATAAACATAGCAGTTTATAAGGATGTTATCAAAGAATTACTTATAGTCACAAGAAATTAAGAAATGATCTAAAATCTTCATTTATATGTGATGATATGTGATATTACATGTATATGTGATATTAGTGCTATATAACATTAAAATATAAGAAATATTATATGGTAAACATGAACTCACTATATATATCTCTATATAAAATATATATTTGATGTTAGAATTCTATAATAGATTAAAGTGACAGAATATATTTAAATGGTGAAACATCTTCCTAATACATTAAGTTAAAAAAAAATCAGGTAATTTGTATTACTTGTTTAAAACAAAATTATTGCTGTAAAAGTACATTTACATTTCATATTTACATAGGAATAGTCTTGGATGACATATGTCAAAATGTTTACAGGGGTTGTTTGGCTGATCTTTTTCTTTTCTCTATCTTCAAATTGCTCAAAAACTGGAAAACCAAACATTACTCGGGCAGACTTTTAAGTAGATATATGGATGTGGATAACGGAACATTAATCACCTTGACATAGAAACTTCATTTTCTACTAAGTAGGCTCCTGAGTCTTTCTCATTTCCTAAACAAGCCTGGCTGTGCTGGTTCCAACTGAAGCCCTGGTTAAGAGGCTCTTTGATTCCCAGTCAGAAATACAACTTCCTCACCTGGGGTTTTCCCCTCAAAAGCTGACACCTAAGATGAGAAAATAAATACTGTAGACCACAACTCTGCAAGAGGTCTGGGAACTCCAACTTTGCCATGTCATCGGCAAAGTATGAGAGCCTGAGCTAGAGCAAGGCAAGTTCTTGGTCCTACAAATGTGAAGGGAGGGTAAAGATCAGAAGTCAAGAGGGGGCCCCAATTTTTACCATGGGCAAAATGGAAAATCCTTTGGTTCTGTCTCTTAAGTACTACACCTGCTACAAACTCAGTTTGTTTTTTTTTTGCTAGTCACTTGTAATTTTTACAGATGAGGCCATTGTTTGATGGATAAAGCCTTGGTGGCTTATACCCCACTTTATGGATGAAGTGCTATATTGGACTCCATCTTTTTCTGTAGTGACCTGATCTTCTCCAAGTAAACAAGAGACACTTTTTAATGGCCAATCATAGAATTTCTGCTTGAAAAGGCAAGCCTGTAGCTATGCATTCTACTTGTATATTTTTTCCCAAACCTCAGGAGTTGCCTTTTGATATATTGTTTAAATATAGCTTTATATTTATTTATAGCTTACTTTAAAAATCAGCTATTCTTTATGCTTTCAAACATTATATATCTAACTCTTCCTTAATTTAAAGCTCAGTTCATATAAAAGTTTTATTTTGTGATCAATTTTTATTTGTTTACAGGCTTGGGTTTGTCATTTCACTTGTCAGCTCTGCAATTTTGCTTCATATGTAATACATCTCTCTATCAATCATCTATATTTCTTTTGTATACTGTTGGACAAAAAAATACAACGAAGATTTCAAGTAACATGGAGGCGTAAGTCAAGGGAAGAGGGGACAGTGTTAGGGTAATGTTTGGGTATTCCAGAAGGCATTTGGCATTTACCTTCCTTGCATCACTTTATTCTTCTGGATAACAGTCCCCTCACTTCTCTGGAGAAACTTACTGTTTCCGCACTAACTTGTCTTCATGTCTAGGCAATCAAAGCACCTTTTCCTCCTGGCTGCTGACGTAGACCTGGCTGACCAGAATACCTCTTCTACCTGGCCAGGATAACAGACTCAGGTATGGGTACTGTACCCGAGCCCAACAGCCAGAGAACTTCTCTGGAATCATGTATGGATACTGAAAAAGGAGAATTTCTCTCTTTGTTTTCATCTTGGATTTTAAGCCATGGGAACCCAAGTCCAGAGCTAAATCTTACTTGTTCCTTCCTCCTTGTGTAGCCCACTAGGAGGAGGGAAACAATGCCACCTCCCAAGGAGAACTGGAGCTAAAGGGAGCAGAGTGATGGACAGGCGCATTTAATAATGAGTCCTTAAACACAGAATGGCCCCTCTACACCTTAATTTTCTAACAGAACTCCTTTCCTGTTTTAAGATATGCTTGTTGGAGCTGGGTTTATATCATTTAAAATGGCCCAAGTTCTTGACTGATACTTGGTCTTTCCCCTACCTTCTAAACCTTTTGAAGTACATATATATGGTCTTTATGTACATAGAATTGGTTGTACTCAGCCGATTTCTTTAATATAAGAGCACACTGATAGGTATAGTTTTATTTAAATAGCATCAGAACACAGTTAACTCTAAAAGTATTAAGAGTGACTTCAGTGTTATGTTTTCCATAAGCTATAATCTTACCACAGAGCTATGCCTTTTCTCTTGGTTCATTTGCCCTTGTGTTCAGACTTTGGTCCTGAATTGGAGCATTTATTCACTCCTGATGCAATTAAACCCTCCACTTTACTTTGCCAGAGACCCAGCACGGACAGGAGGCACATGTTTCCTACAGTTGTGTCTTCTTGGTTCTTAAGATTGTCCAAGGGCACTTAGAAAATGATTAGGAGGCTACATAAGACGCAGTAAGATTTTACAGACATCCAGGCTGACTTTAGAAGGCAACTGGAAAACAGGACACTCATCCTCCCACCCTCTCCTCTCCTAAACAAATGCCATATGTCTGTTCACATTCTGGCTCACTGCTATGTGGTTGACCTTTGATACTGAAAAGATGCCAAAACACTTAGGACCCATTTTCCCTTCAGCTCATTGTTACTGTCATGTTTAATATGGCTGAGGAAAGAAATGAAAATTATGATACACAAGCCTGTAATCCTTCGAAGATCTCTCTCCATCAGTGAGAGAGCTCTCTACATGCTTCATGATGTTTATCCTGGCTCACAGAAGAAGGAGCCTTTGAGCAGCTTTGGAAAACCATGCTTCTGTTACCTGGGATGTGTTCAGAACCACTTCAGCTTTTGTGTCATCTGTGTAACGTCTAAGGAGTGGCCATTTTCACTTCTTTTTTCTAAGTACTGTGAATTCAATTCCAGATTAGTATACTGGATGCAGAACTGTTAACAGTGGGGTTGTTCTTCCATGTGTGACATGATGAACCAGTGTATCTTCTTACTACATTTGTAGAGGAAATGGAATTTCCCCTAAAGCAGAGGAAAGGAGTATAAGCATGCTGCTATAGAAGCTCATCACACCACAAGGGACGAAACTCAAAGAAGAAATGAACAGAGAAGAACTATATAAAAAAAACAGAAAACAAGTAACCTTGGTGGGAGATGGGGCTGGATGGAGATGAAGGGGCTGGAGCTGGATCCCCAGGCTAGGCTAGGGCAGGTATGAGGCAGGGTTTCCCCCTCTGCTCCAGTGCCTTCTGTTGCAGGGGGGAGGTGTTGTGTGTGGGCAGTCCCAAGTGGATGGAGCAGAAGCTCCAAGGGTGGGGTCTGAGCTGACTGTTCCCTTTAAGTGTGTGCTTTCCCAACATCAGCATCCTTGCCCCAGAGGGGAAGAGTGCTGGAGCAAGAAGGACCTGTGCAGGCTCTCAGCTTATGATGGGGAATGGGCTGCGGTGGGCCAGCCATGGACAGAGGTCTGGGCTGTCTGAGGCACTGCCTATTCTAGGACCAGCTATGGTAGCCCCCACTACATCTGTGTCTCCTTTGTCGCTCATGGCCAATCACTTCGCACAGCCTCTGCCAACCCCGCCCTGCTGTGGAGCCACACAGCGTAGGCTCTCTGTGTGTTTGGTGCTGCAGGCTGTAGTGGCCCTGCTGCTGTGAGCTGTCAGGACCACATCGGATACACTGCCTGCTTAATGGTAGGCAGTAATGGTCACCCTACTGCATTCAGGTACTGCCCCAGCTGAGTCATTTCTGCAGCCCATGGCTGAGCTCTCTCCTGGGTTGTGGCTGCTTGAGCTCTGGTGCAGAAATGCAAGGTAATGTTAAGAGTGGGCTGGAAAATTTGCTCAGTTCAGGCTGGGGGATACCCTGGGGTAGTCGTGGGAAACTGGGTGGCTGCTGGAGTGGTCCTCAGTTTGCCCTGGCTGCCATGTCTCCGGAGTAAGCCAGCACTTGCAGACTCCTCATGAGTCCAGGCTTTCCATAACTTTCTTGTTAGTCGCAGTGGCCCTCCAACCAGCCAAGGGGGCTCACCCTACTTGTGTTGAACCCAGGACCAGGGTGCCCTATATGTGGGCTCCCTGTGGCTGAGACAGAAATGAATCCGCCTGCAGTGCAGAAGACCTGGGATTGATCCCTGAGTTGGGAAGACGCCTGGAGGAGGGCAGAGCAACCCACTCCAGTACTCTTGCCTGCAGATTTCCCATGGACAGAGGAGTCTGGCAGGGCTATAGTCCACGGGGTCGCAAAGAGTCAGATGCAACTGAGCACAGCATATGTGGCTTGAACTGCTTAACCCTCAGGATGGATGTCTATCCATGTAATCTCCCTTTTCCTCTGAGTCCACTTCCAAGGGCATAGGTCTTGACATGATCACTTACTTCTCTTCCGTTCCTATCTGATTCCTTTAAGATGTGGACTTTTCTTACAGCCTTGGTTGCACAGGAAAATTTTGCCAGTTTCCAGTTAGTTTTCAATGAGAATTCCACATGTGGATGTATTTTTGATGTGTTCATGGGGGGATGTGAGTTCCATGCTTCCTAACCCTGCTATCTTGATCAATTCCACCCTAAATGGTTTCTTTCTTTACCATCAGAAATGAGTTAAGCTGAAGAATAGCAGCAGTTAAAGATGTCAGCCGTTTCATGCAAATTACAATAAATGATGCTATGATATACCTTTCCTCTCTCCTCGCCCACTCCCCCATCCCACCCATCACTCTCATTCTACTTGTACAACTATCTCTTTAGGATCAATCCCTATAAATAAAATGCATAGAATGAACAAATATATTTATTCATATTACTAAATTATCCTCCTGAAAGGATATACCAACTTTTACTTTCACCAATAGTACATGAGTTCTAATTTTTCCCATTTCCTCTGCCCTATTGATAAGTATAAATGAGATACATGAGTTTAAACTTTAAATTTATGAATATTTATAAATATGCTCTCCTTTCCAGAATTCTAAACCACAATTCTTCTTTATTCTCAGGTATCAAATATGAATCTATATTTTCTCTATTTTCATAATTTGATATTTTAATATTTAAACTTTGACCATTCAGGTTGTGTGTGTGTGTGTATAAGTGTTTATGGTAACATTGCCATGCAGAGATTCCAACAGAGTTGAGTTTCATTTCTTTGCTTTGATATTTAATTTACTCTAAAAATTTGTATTTTCAGTGCAGGTGCTTAGTTATGTCTGACTCTTTGCAACTCCATGGACTGCAGCATGC
This sequence comes from Capra hircus, assembly GCF_001704415.2. Taxonomy (NCBI): domain Eukaryota; kingdom Metazoa; phylum Chordata; class Mammalia; order Artiodactyla; family Bovidae; genus Capra; species Capra hircus. Next base: position 52,281,255 of record NC_030814.1, on the reverse strand, counting down.
CAGGCCTCCCTGTCCATCACCAGCTCCTGGGGCTTGCTCAAACTCATGTCCATCGAGTCGGTGATACCATCCAACCATCTCATCCTCTGTCGTCCCCTTCTCCTCCGGCCTTCAATTGTTCCAGCATCAGGGTCTTTACAAATGAGTCAGTTCTTCATATCAGGTGGCAAAGTATTGGAGTTTCAGCTTCAGCATCAGTCCTTTTAATGAATATTCTTGATTCATTTCCTTGAGGATTGACTGGTTGGATCTCCTTGCAGTTCAAGGGACTCTCAAGAGTCTTCTCCAACACCACAGTTCAAAAGCATCAGTTCTTTGGCACTCAGCTTTCCTTATGGTCCAACTCTCATATCTATACATGACTACTGGAAAAACCATAGCCTTGACTAGACAGACCTTTGTCGGGTAAGTAATGTCTCTGCTTTTTAATATGCTGTCTAGGTTTGTCATAGCTTTTCTTCCAAGGAGACAGTGTCTTTTAATTTCATGGCTGCAATCACCATCTACAGTGATTTTGGAGCCTCCAAAATAAAGTCTGTCACTGTTTCCATTGTTTCCCCATCTACTTGCCCTGAAGTGATGGGACCAGATGCCATGATCTTAGTTTTCTGAATGTTGAGCTTTAAGCCAGCCATTTTCCTCTCCTCTTTCACTTTCATCAAGAGGCTCTTTAGTTCCTCTTCTCTGTCTGTCATAAGGTCATCTGCATATCTGAGGCTATTGATGTTTCTCCCAGTAGATTCCAGCTTGTGTTTCATCCAGCCCAGCATTTCTCATGATGTACTCGGCATGTAAGTTAAATAAGCAGGGTGACAATATACAGCCTTGATGTTCTCCTTTCCCGATTTGGAACCAGTCTGTTGTTCCATGTTTAGTTCTAACTGTTGCTTCTTAACTTGCATACAGATTTCTCAGGAGGCAGGTCAGGTGGTATTCCCATCTCTTTAAGAATTTTCCACAGTGTGTTATGATCCACACAGTCAAAGGTATTGGTATAGTCAATAAAGCAGAAGTAGATATTTTTCTGGAAGTCTCTTGCTTTTTCGATGATCCAGTGGATGTTAGCAGTTTGATCTCTGGTTCCCCTGCCTTTTCTGAAACCAGCTTGAACATCTGCAAGTTCACGGTTCACATATTGCTAAAGCCTGGTTTGGAGAATTTTGAGCATTACTAATTTGCTAGCATGTGAGATGAGTGAAATTGTGCAGTAGTTTGAACATCCTTTGGCATTGCATTTCTTTGGGATTAGAATGAAAACTGACCTTTTCCAGTCCTGTGGCCACTGCTGAGTTTTCCAGATTTGCTGGCATATTGAGTGCATCATCTTTTAGGATTTAAAATAGCTCAACTGGAATTCCATCACCTCCACTAGCTTTGTTCATAGTGATGCTTCCTAAGGCCCGCTTGACTTTGCAGTCCAGGATATCTGACTCTAAGTGAGTGATCATACCATCATGGTTATCTGGGTCATGAAGATCTTTTTCTTTTTTAATAGTTCTGTGTATTTTGGGCAATGTGAATGGGGAAATACAGTATGCTTCCTGTTCCCCTTCCCGAAGGAATCAGTTTTATTTAGTAAGAACCTCTACTAAGTCATAGAAAAAAAGGCATTTTCAAGAAGCAATTATGAACATGATATTGACCACACAGTAATAAGCACTATTTTTAGCTTTAATATCATGGATAATTAAATTTCTCAGTACTCTTGCTATAACTACTCCCTTTCTCTCCTACTCAAAATAGCCCATGAAACTGTAAGAATATATAAAATTATAGAGTTAATCTTTAATTCATTCTAATTTGTTCTCTCTAAATTACAGTATCGGCAAAATCATGTCTTTTTAATTATCACAACTAGTGACGATTACTTGCAAATCATCTCCCAAACTCTTTGTAACAAGCTTGAGTTTCAGACTCGTGGTTCAGTGATGCAATGTAAATTTTTGGTGGCAAAACAGCTGAAACTAGGGGGATGTTTGTTTTTTTCCAAAGAAAATCTGTAGGGACCTATATGAGAGCTCCCAAATCAAGCTTATCAAAACAATGTTTTTAAATAAAATGAAGACAACCTCCCTGGACCTCTCTTCCTCTGGACACTCACATGGATTCACTATTAAAAAATACTTGCTATCAAAATACAGGATTCTTGGGGATTCCCTGGTGGCTCAATGGTAAAGAATCTGCCTGCCAATGCAAGAGACACAGGTTTGATCCCTGGTTGTGGAAAATTCCACATGCCTCACAGCAACTAAGCTGGTGTGTCACAACTACTGAGCCTGAAGGCCACCATGGCTGAGCCCAAGCGCTGCGTCTACTGAAGCCTGTCCACCTGGAGCCTATGCTCCGCAACAGGAGAGTAGCCACCCACGCCGCAACTAGAGAAGAGCCCGCGTGGCCATGAAGACCCAGCACGGCCAAAAGGAAAGGAATAAGAATTTTAAAAAACACGTGATTCTTCACACTGGTATTTTACTGTTAACTTTCCATTGGGTTAGCTGGTGATTCTGTCTATTCTCTTGGCATCTACAACAGGTGTTCAAGGAGAGGCAGCCACAGCACCTCATCTCGGGTGGATGGCATTTCATGTCAGCGTCTTGCTCCTTAGCTGTTGAGATCAGCCCCATGTCTTTAAGTGAGTAAATGAATACAAATTGAAGTTTTAATCTCAGACTGTAACATCAGTGGTACTCTCATCGCAAGTGGTTTCATAATGGTCTTATTACTGTTCCTTAGTGCAACACACTGGGACGTTTGAATTGCCGAATTGCTGCTACATCTATTCTTTGAGAAGAGGTATCCAGGTAACCATGGCAATGGTGTCTCCAGGCAGGATGGGAGTGGGAGTGGGGTGGGAAACTATTTCATTAATTGAAGGGAAGGAATTGAAAAGAGATTTTCAAGCTGTAGATCAGAGCAAAGAGAAAGAGAGAGAGAGAAGATAGATGTTACAATCTTATTTTCTTTTCATTATTAAATTATACAACCCAGAGAAACTCGAATTATTTGAAAGGTTTAAAGAAACCGTAACATTAAATAAAGCAGGATTCTTAGCCTTCCCACATTATTACAGCAATTGACCTGCGCTAGATTTCATTTGGTTGGGTTTTTATATAGTTTGATTGAAACTCAGTGCATCTCCTGAAAAGGCAGAATTGTGTCCTGTGATTTAAGGCAAAAAAAAAAAAAGGAAGAACATTCACATAAGCTAGAAGCCTGAGTAGGCGGTATAAGAGCTCTATTTATTCCAAGCTGATAGCCTGAATAAGCTGATTTTATCAGTAAAAGTTATTTCAAACCTTACTTCCCTTGCCTTCTCCCCACCCCCCACCCCCACCTTTGGTAGTCAACATTAAAAAAGAATTATTTAGAGGGTAAAGAAATACTGTGAAGAAAAGGGGACATCTGAATGAGAAGGAGAAACACCAAATGTCTGCTATGGGTTCTCAGAGGAGCCTACTATTTTGCTTTCATTTAAAAGGTTCTGCAAATTGGTGATTAGATGAGTTTCTGTCATTTAACCACATGTGCCTTTGTGTAACTTGCTGCTTCAAGTCTCTGACAGAAATGTCCTAACAGGCAACTTAGGATTTATAAAAACCCAATTACCCAGATAGACAGCCTGACTTCTAATGTATGTCGGCTACAGTTTGTAGAGTTTCTTTTCAAATTAGGTCAGCATATGGCACCTTAGTGACCCATGCTGAATCTCTCCATCTCCTGATGAATGCCCGTTCTCGTGTTGTCTGTATGCTGTATTGTCTGATTAACTCAGTAGGAAAAACAGCCAGAAAACCCCAGATGCAACTACCACAACAGGGAAATGGGGACATGCTATATTCTTAGGATCCTTTTCTCAGATGGTCAATCTACTTTTTATCACTGGGAAAGGCCATGCAGGAAATCTTATTTACAGAATTAGGGAAAGCAATCGAAAACTGGGTGGTTAATTATTAACCAAATGGATTTCATTTCAAAACAAATATTTCTTTTCTGCCAAACAGATTTCTATCTTGGAAAGCAGCTAATTCCCCAGAATTAGGCCAGAATTCATGGCCTGAATTATAATAGCCGTTTAGGTACATCTAAGCCCAATGTATTGATTACCTTGCTCTCCGCTGCAACCCAGAGGCTTTCAGTTCTAAGCAGCTGAAGTGTGCTGCTGGAGCAGCAGCTGCTGCTGCTGTTTTTAAGGACTGTGTTGTTTCCAGGATGCACCCACTAGAAGAGTGATGGGAAACAAAAGTAGCAACTTATTTTTTCCTGAAAGTTTACAGGACAGCAGGGTGGCATTTTCAGCCTTGTCTTCATGGATAACATGGTTTCATATGATGCCTACATGAGTCTAATTTTTGAAGGCAGAAAATTATCATGAGAGGCAATCTAATTTGAAAAACAATAGTGCTGATAGTAAGGAGGAAGAAATGTTTCTAATAAGGAGTTGAGGGCTAGACAGGGCAATAACATATACCTATGTCAGATCTTCTGAATGACAAGGTATTACTGTGGGACCCTGTCTCATGGCCAGTAGATCCATCAGCTGTTAGCAACACTTAGCATCCAAAGGACAAACGTTGGGATAGTGTTGTGAATGAAGGGTGACCAGAAGGCTGAGTGGGATTTCTTACATTTGGGCTGTTGATTCTAATCCATCATGTACTTTTTTTGAACCAATTCAGTCATTATTCATGAGGAGTCTATAAAGTAATTCATCTAAACCCTCTTTAACCTCATGTTCCATTTCCTGTAGCCACTTAAGCAACAGCTTTACACAAAAGAGTAGAGAATTAGCTGGTAGTTAGTATACTACAACACCCCCAGTGCAAACTTAAGCATTCAAGTTGTAGGTGGTACCAGATGTAGAGACAAGTCTTTCCACTCCTTCAAAAGTGGCTCTACTATATACAAAATAGATAACCAACAAGGACTTACTGTATAGCACAGGGAACTTTACTCACTATTCTGAAATAACCTTTATATAAAAAGAATCTGAAATATAATAGATATATGTATAATAATCACTTTGTGGTAAACCTCAAACTAATACAATATTATACATCAACTATACTCTAATATAAAATAAAAAAAATTAAAGTGGCTCTGAATTATTTTGCTTGGAGTCTATTAGAACACCAGCAAGAACTCACAAGCTAAGTGATGCTTGAATTTATAGTAATCAGTTCATCCCTTCTGAGTACTGGTTGTATTCTTCCCTTCTGGGTATAAATCAGTATGTCCCACTGAAAGATGTCCCTTCAAAAGACAGTGTAATGAATGGTATTATATTTCTGATCCCCAAGTCTGATGCTCAGTCCCAGCATCTCAGATGACTGTATGTCTATTAGCGTGAGCTAGACTTGTACGTGTTGAGTATTTTTATTATCTGAAATCACACTTGCACTGCTAGGCTAAGAGATTACAATTTGTCACTGAATGTGGATGTATGGAGAACTGTATGTAGAATTTGTAAAACCTTTTCTATGTCTGATTTACATTGCAAATAGGGAAGTTAACCAGAGGTCTTGAGGAAATAGCATAAATAAAACATGGCTTCACTACTGTAAGCACTCAATTCATGCCAGAGGAGGCCAGGCCATTATAGAAGGATTGTTTGCATCTAAACAATTCCTGTCACAGGCACCTCCCCTTGGAAGCAGCTGCCAATAGGATGGGGAGTGGGTGGGTGGCGGGGGGTGGGGTGGTCTATTTAGGCAACTTTGGCAAGCAGTCAGCAAAGGGAGCTTGAGAGGCTTTCTCTTGAAATCCAAAGCATGGTTAGTGAGCCTGCCTCTTATTCTCTGTTGAACACGCTCACAACTGAAGGAGAGTCAGAAACTTGTTCTTTGCAGCTCAGACTGAGTTGAAAAGCAACACAGAGCTCTCTGCATGGCCGGTGACCAGACAAACCTCAGCACTTGAGAGTGAGAATAATACTCCATAATATGATGCAAAGAAGCCTCAGTAACTATACAGACAACATTTAAGGCCTCTGGGAAACTGAGCTTCAACTCTAGTGGACATTTGGTATATTTTCACCTGGCATTCATTCCCTCATCTTGTGGCCACAAATACCCAGTTCTGCTTTGGGGTATGGCTCTTCTCTGCCCTCTTCCCGTGTGCTCTGAAACTTCTTCGCGACTTCCACAGGCAAAGCATATGACTAAGACTAAGCCAGTCTGTGCTTTCCACCCTCTGGTGACTGGGTCAAGGACGGCAGGGGCCAGCATGTGACTCTAATCTGGTCCATCAGGGTCAATGACATTGATTTCTGTGGGTTTTCTGCAACTGTTGGAGAAGTGGACAACAACAAAAGAGAGTGGAAACATTCTCTCAGTTGCTGAGCTTGGCGCTTGGAGCATGAGATGACTGAGTCTTTGAGCTGTGGTCAGAGAATGGAGCCAACAGCCAGAAGCCCAGGAGAGACACTGGATGCCTCGCATAGGGTATCAAGTCTTAGTCCTGAATGCCCAAGGTCAGCCCTACCCTGACTCCGTTCAATGAGTCAATACAGTCTCTTGGCACTTAACTCAGTTTGGATCAGACTTTCTATAGGAGGTCAAAGGCTACACACACCTCTCTGGTCTTCTCTCCCACCACTGAGCCTTTGCACATCACCACCTATCATTTCCTTCTTTAGAAACACTGTGAGCGCACTAAACCTCTCCACATGCACCATGTGTTCTCATGAGGCCACACCTTTGGCCAGATTCCACTAATCATCTTTCATGGTCCAACCCAAATTTATTCTCTCAATGAGATCTTTAAGCGTAGTTTTCCCCCACTACCTTTAAAGGCAACATTGAAAACTTCCTGAACGATATTCTCATAATCATTTTCTCTAACTCTGTAAAACTTTAACACTTTATTAGAATATTTTGGAGACTGTTTGTCTCTCCCATAAAGCTTTCAGTTCTTAAGATTAGGGACAGAGCTCTATTGATCATTCAGAGCAGGCATTGTCAGGCTCAGAGGCTGTCTTTGGATCCATACTGCCTGAATTCAAACATTGGCTCAGTTACTTCCTAGGGTATGTGACTTAAGTACATTACCTACTGTCTCTGTGCCAGTTTTCCCATCTGTAAAATTAGGGGTACTATTAATACCTATATCATAGGCTACAGTGAGGATTAAATGAGTTAATCAGTGTGAAGTACTTAATAAAACTATCCAGAACATGATAAATTTTCAATAAACAGTGTATTATGTTGTATTTCTAGTATTTAATAATTATTTATTATTATATTTCTGGTGTCTAATAATATCTGGCATAATATAGGTACTCAAAAACACAAATATAACTATAAGAAGAAGGCTTATACTTGGTGGAAAAGAAAGGGCAAGAAGAAGTAACTTAATCCTTAAACCTTTATCTTGTTTTTTTTTTAATTTTTTTTAGTTTTTTATTTTTTAAATTTTAAAATCTTTAATTCTTACATGCGTTCCCAAACATGAACCCCCCTCCTACCTCCCTCCCCATAACATCTCTCTGGGTCATCCCCATGCACCAGCCCCAAGCATGCTGTATCCTGTGTCAGACATAGACTGGCGATTCAATTCTTAACCTTTATCTTCTTAAATTCATATGTCACTATGAGAAATCATGAGACTTTAAATAAAATTTGGCAGTTTTGAAATTTGCTCATGTTCATTCATTTGATACAAAAACATCTATTGAGAGAAAGTTATGCTAGGTTCTAGGGATAAAAACTGATTAAAATAACATCCTTGCCTTCAAGGAGCTCATGACTTAGTAGATGAACTCTGAAAGGTAAATAACTAATTTTAATTGAGTCAATGTGTGATAAGAGAAGTATATATACAAGCTATGGGAATAGGAGCTACGCTTCCTGACGTGACTGCACATAAGGGTCATCTAAAGAGTCTACTGAAAGCACAACATCTTGAGCCTTATTCCTGGAACGTTTGAGACACCAGGTCTGGGGTCATGTATCTGCACCTGTGACACATCTCCATGAGTGATTCCTGGAACAGAAGAAAGAGAGGGAGCATTTGCCTGGATAGGTCAAGGAAGGCTGCATGGCAGAGGTGATGCACATGGTAGGTTCTTACAGATGATTAGGAGTCTGTTAGCCTCTGACACAAGCAGGGCAACTGTGCGTCAAGAATAGCTTTCCTGGTGTCACTGCCAAAGACAGACCACAGAGCCTGACCATCATTCCACTGGTCCCAAATATGTTAAAATTATTTTATTTTATTTTTTTACTTTGAGCCCAATGGTCTCAAGTTGCTTACACAGTAAATCTACAACTTCATGTAGAGGTAACATTGATCATCTACATTTGAGATTTTTCATGACTATGAGGCCCAGGTAAATGGCCGTTCTATCTGAGGTCTCCATTCACCAGAATGACAGTCCTTCAAAATTACTTGTTTACTTCTGGAGATAAACCTCAGATTTAAATACCACATTGTTTTTGAGACTTTGGGACTCAGCTGGCTGGTTTTAAAAGCCCCCTGGTGACTTAATACAGCTGGTTCACCCCAGTGTTGGAGTATCACTGAAATTTACTATATTTAGCACTTTTCTAAATCAAAAGTTCTACAGATAAAATCCTGTCTACCTGAATAAACTGAAAATATTATCATGATTTTTATTATCTTTCCATGGAGGGAAGAGAACAACTCTCCCTTCTTTTACTGTCTTTTTATTTTTTATTTTTCTTTTGCATGGCTATATTTTCTATAATCATCATTTATAATAGACCAGATAAATGACACCATAAAGTGATTGTGGTGATTTTTCTCCAGCCATTACCCATTCATTCGACTGGTAACATCATCTCTTCTCTACCACTGCCAATGATCTCAGTGAAACTGTCAGTCAAGATGCCTTGCTTGTGATCCAAGCTAATTAGGTTTTCTCGCTTAAGACTTCAGACCTTGAACTGAGCAATGCAAGGACAGGAAACAACAAGGTTGTGACTGATCCATTCTGAATAGCTTCCAGATGAGACATTCAATTAGATACCTAGACAGCCCGAGCTGCCCCGGTTCCTGCCCTTTCTCAGCTAGACTTTCAATTGCCTGAGCTACTCAACTCATGTTTTGCCAACAATTTCCCATTTTGCAAAAGCTAGCCAGAGTTGGTTTCTATTGCTTGGAGGTATAGTGCTCTATAAGGTACAATGTTACAAGCAGTCTGTGATGTCTAGACTGGTGGTAGATTATGACCAAGGTGTGGGGAGAGTGGGAAAGAGTGAGAGTAAGTGACAAACTTTAGCTGTTATGTGTGTGAGTCACAGTCCTTTGAAAATGGCCAACCTGGCTGGTTATCCACTTGCCATGAAGTTAACAAATGAATAGGAACTGGAAGATAATAAGTGAGAGGGTAGAGGCCTAGTATCACAGTCAGTTTGGGGGGACAGTCACAAGGATTAAAAAACTCATATTAGAGCTTAAATGAAATCTATCAAAAATAATAAACACTATTTGGAAGCCCTGGCTTTATAAGAAAAAGCCAAATAGCTGGTACCAAGTTGCATACTTTCCCACTAATCAAAACAGATCACTGAGTTATAATTTATAAAATATAATAGATGCTCATTGATCCACATCTGAATGAAACTGCTGATAAGGAATAAATCTTCCATGTGGCTTCTGATAAAGTATTTACAGCCTTCATTTGCATGACTTATAGCTGTTGCTTTAAAAATATATATATGGACACTTACATGGATGTGAAAATTATACTTGTAATTTATGATAGGTATGAAATATGATTTTTCAAATCACTTGCAAAACTGTTACTAAGGCATTCTGGGTATGGCTCTATCCAGGGAACAGCGGAAGTAGCTGGCTGCAAGCATGGAGCTCAACCGACTTTCCACCTATTCCCATGGAATAAGCATTTTCCTTGAACTGAAGGGGAACTTGACATCATTTACATGAGGGAAAGGCAAAAATGAATTCAGAAGCGTTAATAGAAAACTCTCAGGTGGCTCAGCTGGTAAAGAACCCTCCTGCAATGTGGGAGACCTGGGTTTGATCCCTGGAGGTAATCATCCCTGGAGGGAAGATTCCCTAGAGAAGGGAAAGGCTACCCACTCTAGTATTCTGGCCTGGAGAATTCCATGGACTGTATATAGTCCATGGATTAAAATGAGTCAGATATGACTGAGCGACTTTCACTTTAGAAGTATTTACCATTTAAATCACAAATTGTTATAAAATGATACAAAACTGAATTTGATGAATTGCCAGAAGGAAATGAATTCCACCTAGCACAAGAGTAATTCTGGTACAATGGTCACCCTTTATGGAGAGCTGAATCTGTGTTAAACATTGCACTGAGCCCTTCAATAAACACTATCTTTATTAACTTTACAATATTTCTATGCAATAATTTTAATTTCCATTTAACTCTTAAAAACAAGCTTAAATGGCAACTGTTTCTGAAGGTGTGTCCAATGACAAACTCTTAGGGAAGAATGCATACATCTAAAGATAAATGTGGATACTTTAACAAGACTTTGAAAGATAGAGAAAAGATAGAGATGTATTAAAAGAGACCTGCAGAATATCTTCTAAACAGTGTCTAGTTTGGTCAGCTACTAAGGAAGAACTGAGGTCTCCGGTATTTCTAGCTGGGGTGTGAATACTCTGTTAATTGGAATTGCTGAGGTTGACTGAAGATACGTACATGCAGCTTTCTTTTCCCTATAAGTACATGTTACATCAGCATGTCCTGAAGATGAAAAGATTACATAGCAACCTAAATGTCCATCAACAGAGGAAATGATAAAGATGGAGTACATGTATACAATGAAATATCAGTTGGCCCTAAAAGAGAATGGAATAGTACCATTTACAGCAACATGAATGTACCTGAAGATTGTCATACTGAGTGATGCAAGTCCAGTGTCATATGACATCACTTATATGTAGATTCTAAAAAAAAGCCTACAAACAAACTTATCTACAAAACAGAGTTACAGATGTAGAAAACAAACTCATGGTTACTAGGGGGTAAGAGTGGGGAGGAATGAATTGGGAGATGGGGACTGACTCAATAGTGTGTATATAAAATAGTTATAAAAATAGGTAACTGATAAGGATGTATGGTATAGCGTAAGGAACTTTACTTAATACTCTATAATCACCTATATAGGAAAAGAATCTAAAAAAGAGTGGATATATGTATATATATATAACAGACTCGGATCGTCACCTGAAACTAACACAACATTGTAAATAAACTATACTCCAATAAAAAGTCTTTTAAAAAAAGATAACATAGTTTGGTTTTACCTAGAAAAATTTTTGTTTTTCAACTTGAGGAACTAAATAGGGACAATTTCTCTCCCCCTTCTGAATACCTCACTCCTGGAAGGTATTTTTCTGGGTCTCAATTCTCCAGCAGCCCCAAGTGTTTAAGGACTACTTCAGTAAAAATATTGCCCTGCTAATGTGAAATAATTAAGGTTGATAAGATGCCTGAACCAGATTGTAAGACAGTATATCTGCTGGACCTCTGGAAAACTTATGAAGTGAAAAACAGACCAGATTCGCAGAGAAGCACACTTGCCCAGTGCCTACATGTGTCTACATGTTGAGGGTGTGGTGGTGATGGAATTACTGAGCATTTCCTTCACTCAGCTCTGACCCAACAAGCCCTATGATCTGATCAGTGAAAGAAACCAAGTATACTGCCACAGCGCAGTGGTTCCCAAAAGTTACTGACCCTCAGAATAAAAACTAGCAAGCATTTCTTCAACTGCTTTCTATATTCCAGCAACCGTGACAGATACCTTATCCTTCCAACAGTCCTGCCAAATAGGAATCACTTCCCTGTTTTGCTGAGATAACAGACCCAGTCAGGGTGGATTCTTTGCCTGTTAATACGTCTTGTTGTTGTAAAGTCGTATCTGACCCTTTGCGACCCCATAGGGCTTAGCCCACCAGGCCTGTTCATGGGATTTCCCAGGCAAGAATACTGGAGCAGGTTGCCTTTTCCTCCTCCAGAGGATCTTCCCGACCTGGGGACTGAATCCATGATTCCTGCGTTGGAAGGTGGATTCTTTACCACGGGAGCCCCCGGGAAAGCTGTTAGTGCATCTAGTGAGAGGAAAAGGCATAACCTAAATCTCAGCAGTCTTCCCCAAGAGTTCACATTCTCACTCATCATATTAAAATATTTAGGGTTGGAGACTAGGAAAGGGAATAACAAAAAGTACCCCCAGGTAAGTCTTGTGCATCCAGCTTAATGCTAGTTTAAGAATCCACTGGTAAAGTGTCTTTAATGTGCATAAAAATTGTTTAGGAATCTTGTTACATGGCAGAGGCTGTTTCAGTAGGTCTGGATTTGGGCCTGAGGGTCTGCATTCCTAACAAGAGCCAGGTGATACCTGTGGCACTGATCCTCAGATCACTTTTTGAGTAGCAAGTCAGTAGAGCACAGCACTCAGGGGCAGAAAGTTTTAAATTGTTCTCTAATAATGTCATGAGTTCTTCTTCCCTCAGATAAATTGTAAACATCTTAAATATCTTATAGAGTATCTCCATCCCCTTTCAGTGCTAGACCTGTAGAAATAAAGCCATTCGACAAATTAAGTAATTATTGAGAAAAATATTCTTTTAAAAATCTCAGGACAAGATGAATTGGAACAAAGGAGTTTGCTTTCACAGTGCAGGGGCCCTGATTTACTTCCACACATAAGTAGTTATGGAATCAGTCCCTGAATCTGATTTCTTGTTAGGTGATAATCGACAGTCACTTTTCTAGGGAGTTGTGGAAAAATGGGTTCTCCATCAAGAAAGTTGTTAGACTACAGAACAAAGGCAAATGACATACACTCTTTGGGATTTGCAAAAAGATTTAATTAACTTAAAACCCCACAATTATATGGTACTGAAGTTCCATATATTTACTGTTCAAAATTTTTTTGTATTAAAATTTCATCTCCTATACACTCTATTCACATGGAAAAACTTCTGCCTGAATTCTTGCAGTCTTCATTTTCCTATCTGATCTACAGCTATGTGGAGCTGTCATCACAGAAAACTAATTGCCCTGGTCACTCCCTAAAGAACTTGCTCATGATTTTATCAGCCTTTATTTGACCAAAGATTAGTCTTTTGATCTTGGAAAGAAAAATATGTCCAACTCAGTCAGCAAGTTTTTAAAATAACCCAGTATATAGTCATCATGATTATTTTTTTTAAATAGCTACTTCAAACTCAGCTCTCCATTCCTCTCATTAACTCCATCCATGCCAAACACACACACACACACACACACACACACACACACACACACACTCACACACTCACACCAGTTCACAGATGCAAGAGTTAATCTATTTCCAGAAGACAATATAGACATGTATGTTTATATCATAGGGTTTCTAACACATTTTGGGACTCAAAATCATTCCTTAATGGGAAAACATGAATAGTCAATATTTTCTTCAAGTGAAACACAATACCTGGTATCTCGTTGTCCAAATACATGCCATGCTCTCTAGAGAAGTGAGTTTCAAAATTGATAGGACTTCATTAAGTCATAGAATACTGTAGAGCAATGAAAGTGAGTATAAAAAAGAAGTAGTGCTAAATGTATCAACCTGAGGAGATTCCCCAAAATAAAAATACTGGATTAAAAAAAATCAAGTTTGCAAAAAAAAAATTGATAGGACTTAAGCTGCCCTGAAAACATCTATTTCTGTTTTATTGACTATGCCAAAGGCTTTGACTGTGTGGATCACAATAAACTGGGGAAAATTCTGAAAGAGATGGGAATACCAGACCACCTGACCTGCCTCTTGAGAAACCTATATGCAGGTCAGGAAGCAATAGTTAGAACTGGACATGGAACAACAGACTGGTTCCAAATAGGAAAAGGAGTACATCAAGGCTGTATATTGTCACCCTGCTTATTTAACTTATACGCAGAGTACATCATGAGAAACACTGGACTGGAAGAAACACAAGCTGGAATCAAGATTGCTGGGAGAAACATCAATAAGCTCAGATATGCACATGACACCACCCTTATGGCAGAAACTGAAGAGGAACTAAAAAGCCTCTTGATGAAAGTGAAAGTGGAGAGTTGAAAAAGTTGGCTTAAAGCTCAACATTCAGAAAATGAAGATCATGGCATCCAGTCCCATCACTTCATGGGAAATAGATGGGGAAACAGTGGAAACAGTGTCAGACTTTATTTTTTGGGCTCCAAAATCACTGCAGATGGTACTGCAACCATGAAATTAAAAGACGTTTACTCCTTGGAAGAAAAGTAATGACCAACCTAGATGGCATATTCAAAAGCAGAGACATTACTTTGCCGACTAAGGTCCATCTAGTCAAGGCTATGGTTTTTCCAGTGGTCATGTACAGATGTGAGAGTTGGACTGTGAAGAAAGCTGAGTGCCGAAGAATTTATGCTTTTGAACTGCAGTGTTGGAGAAGACTCTTGAGAGTTCCTTGGACTGCAAGGAGATCCAACCAGTCCATTCTGAAGGAGATCAACCCTGGGATTTCTTTGGAAGGAATGATGCTGAAGCTGAAACTCCAGTACTTTGGCCACCTCATGCGAAGAGTTGACTCATTGGAAAAGATTCTGATGCTGGGAGGGATTGGGGGTGGGAGGAGAAGGGGACGACAGAGGATGAGATGGCTGGATGGCATCACTGACTCGATGGACGTGAGTCTGAGTGAACTCCGGGAGTTGGTGATGGACAGGGAGGCCTGGCATGCTGCGACTCATGGGGTCGCAAAGAGTCGGACATGACAGCGACTGAACTGACTGACTGACTGAAGCTGCCCTGTGGATGGTGACTGTAACTCTGAAATTAAAAGTTGCTTGCTTCATGGAAGAAAAGCTACAACAAACCTAGACAGTATATTAAAAAGCAGAGACATTACTTTGCTGACAAAGGTCCATATAGTCAAAGCTACAATTTTTCCAGTAGTCATGTATGGATATGAGAGTTGGACCATAAAGAAGGCTGAGCACCAAAGAATTGATGCTTTTGTATTGTGGTGCTGGAGAAGACTCTTGAGAGTCCCTTGACAGCAAGGAGATAAAACCAGTCAATCCTAAAGAAAATAAGTCCTGAATATTCATTGGAAGGACTGATGCACTTTGGCCACTTGATGCGAAGAGGTCATTCATTGGAAAAGACCCTGATGCTGGGAAAAATTGAGGGCTGGAGGAGAAGAGGGCAACAGAGAATGAGATAGTTGAATGGCATCATCAACTCAGTGAACATGAGTCTGCGCAAACTCCGGGAGATAGTGAAGGAAAGGGAATCCTGGCACGCTGCAATCCATGGGGTCACACAGAGTTGGACACAACTGAGTGAATGAACAACAACAAACCTGCCCCAGATAAGTCTTATTTGGAAACTCAGTTTTCTAAATTCTATGCCCAGCAATTGTGATTCAGGAGATGAGGAGTCAGGCTCAGGAATCTGCCTTTCCACAAGGATCTCTGGGGTCCTTTCTGTAGAAGCCCAGAGTTTAGAATGGGAGTCAGTCATGTAAACAAATCATTGCAACACAGCTGATAAATTCAAGGAGTGAGGAGAGAGAGAGAAAGGACTGTACTTACTGCAGAGTAGGGAAGGATGTTAGGGATGCCTTCCTCACAGTGTGTGTTTAAGCTGAATCTTGAGAGAGAAGTAAAAGTTCAGCAGAGGCTGGTTAATGGGAAGCAAACAGACACATCTTCTGAAGTATGACTGTTGAAGATAAAGTTGGGGGCAATGAGAGAAGGCAGAGGCAGTTGACACATGACATCATGTAGGTTACATGCTGATCATCCTTGGGGGCATCAATCACATTATAGCCATCAGAATTTGTGTACTTATTACAATGATTTTCTGACATGTGTCAATAAAGTATGTTGAAGAAAGAGTGCCTGTTTCTAATTTGGACAAAGACTAGTGGGCTGGCGGTTGGGCTAGAGGAAGAGAAAAGCAAGGACTATACTCCACGTTCACTAGTTGTCATTCTCGTAGATGTACACATCTTTTGATAAGGAACACAAGGAATGCTAAAGAAAGATTGCAGTTACACCCCACTGTGTTGACTGCTTGGAGAGAGGGTCAAATAATTGGAGAAGTTGAAGTTGACCTGGGGGATGATCAAACATCTTATTCATTGCCTGTCTTTCTCCAAATGGTGCCAAGGTATTAATCAAATAACCAATATTAAAGAGTGCTTCAGACATAAGACCAAGCTGCAACCATTAGCCACAGATCTGATGACCTCAATCTTTCAGACTCCAGACACCATCTACCCAGAGCACAGCTTTCATTTCCCAAGAGAACCCTCACTTTTCACTGTCTCTCACCCTTATCTGGGTCTTTGCCAGTTCTTCACTCTGTTGAATTGAGCCTTCATGTTCATTTCAAAGACGTTAGCCTCAGAGAGACATTTTTATTTCAGTTTTGAACGTAACATCACCTAGTTGATCTTCCTACATGGGTAATTTCCAGGGGGGTCGTATTTTCCCTCTAAGGAGCGATAAGGAATCTACAGGTGCAATGTTAGCCAGCTTACTTCTGTAACTATCCTTACAACTTCATTATCATGACTATTTAAAATAACATTTATTCATCACTTGCCATGTGCTCCCCTCCATTGTCCTAAATCTTTATAATCATGATTTTCTTTTAAGAAGAATTCTGTGATATAGCTATTATTAAACCCCATAAAAAGAGAACACTATGGTTCAGAGAGGTTAAGTAACTTCTCCTGAATCACAGTTAATTAAAGGCAGAACCAGGATACAAACATAGCATTGTCTGCCTCCAAAGGCCACAGTATTAATCAGTATGGGATACTACCCTGTCTCTTTGTTTCAAACAAGGTGCTGTATCACTATCAGCTTTATACCTAACCTTTTGTGAGCTAGTTCTTTCAACATACTAGCTTATTTAAACCTCACAACAACCTTCTGTGGTGGGTTCTATTGTCCTCATTTTAGAGATCAGAAAACCACAACATGGAGAAATTAAACCATACACCCAAGATCATCCAGTTAATAAGTAGTTGGAGGTGGGATCAAATTATTCAAAACAGCAGATGATATCAAAACAGCAGATAATATCTATTTAAAATGGCCCCAATTTTGTATTTTGTTTTTATATAGTAGTCTTAATCTAATTATATCAAACTTCAGTAAGATGTTTTATCAGTTAGAAAAATATACTGAGTTATCTAGGCTTGTGTTTTAGTTCAGAGGGAAAGTACCATAAGAATCTAGAAATTTTAAGTGTCAGATCTTTGCTTCCAAATATAATCACTAGAAACTAAATTTTGCAATACATGGTCAAAACTTGCCTACCTAACATGTGTCACTGGCATTAATTTATTCATTCCATTGTTCAGTGATTTACATATGGTCACTGGGTTCCTGTAGCATCACAGTGGACTGAGTCATCCATGACTTCGAGAAGCTTCCAGCTTGGTGGAAGAGACACGAAAGGAAACCAGCGATTATAGTAATGATCTATTCAAGTACTATGGTGTATCAAACGCTTGACAGACTTGGGAACTCCGTGAGGACAGGATCTCTGCCTCATTCTGCTTTGTCTCCACCCAGTCCCTAAGCCAGTGCCCGAAGGAAGGTGAGAAAACAACAACTTATGAGTGAACAGATGGAACGGAGGAGGTGAGGCAGGGAGTGGGGGACAGGGTCGGAATCAGCCAAGGATTGGGGCACAGAAGACAATGGAAAGATCCTTGAAGGTGGGTATTAAAAAACGAAGAATTTGCAGACATGAGCCAGGTAAGGAGGGGGGGTGGGGAGAATGGAAATGCAGGAACAGAAACGTGCACGAGAGCACCATGAGTTGTGATGCTGATGACAGGCCTCTGAAAGCCTGTTTAGATTTGTCTGGAGACACATGGAAATGTGAACCAGCTGACATACAGAAGGCAAGGAAGACTAGAAGCAGACGGGTAGCCACAGCGAGAGACAGAGCTCAGGGGGTCCTCAGGAGCCAGATCACGGCTCTCAAGCTAAGGACTGTCAACCTGACTCCAAAAGCCACAGAGAGGTCATCAGTAGGTTTTAAGCAGGGAAACATCATGAACAATTTTAGTTGATTGGAAAAGTTGTGACCCCTCTTCCCTAACCAGTTATAGGCATGGATTTGTTAGATAATATTGCAAACAGTTGTGTTAAGATTTATCAATTGTGGTCATCCTATTTCTAGCTCTAGACCGACTGTCTTTAAGTCCCTCTCCTAAGCTCCTCCTTTGCCTCCCTTGGCCCTAGTGGGACTAGCCAGGATGATCCAAGGCCCTTTTACTGCTCCTCCTTTTGCAGTTTCATCCATCTGATCTATTATCTCACCCTACACCTGTAGCAGCACTGGGAAAAAAGACAAACTCATGCTCTGGTGAATGAAAATCACTCAGAATCTCAACAGGGCAGAAGAGAGAGGACTAGCAATTAGAGTGAAAGCCACCAGACCTCAATGTAAAAGGGCCAGGTTGTACAGACAAACCTAAACAAATTAGAGTCAGAGCTCAGTTCAATATCTCTCAAGCAGAGCATCAGCCCTAAATCCCAGGTGATAGGTTTTCACATATTTGAGGAAGATAAGCTCTCAATTTCTTAAGCTAGAAACAACAGGTTTTATTTCTAGTATGTCAAAGCTGCAAGTCTTTCCTCGCTGTGTGTGATTCCCCCTATACTATACCCTAGTATACTCCATGCTTTTTTCTGTTTTCTGGCATTTTGGTGTTTTCTGACTGTAAAAGCAAGTTATGCTAAAAATTTACACAATACAGAAACAATGATTTAAGCAAAAATTATTCTTCATTTCACCAACCAGGTCAACCAGGCACAACATTTTTAACTCTTGTCCCAACTTTTGTCCTCAAATGTACACGAAGTTATTGTTCTTATTGTTTAGCTATTATTGTTGTCTTTTAAACAAATATTAGTTGGGTAATTTGCTTTCTTCTACTAAGTATTCTGTAGCTATGCTTTACACTGCGATTTCTAAAGCCTGAAGAATATTCCATTATGTGGATATACCATAATTTTATCAATCTCCTCTTCATAGACATTAGAATTATTCATAACAACCAGAAAGTTTATGAAAAAGGCAGGCTGTGATGAACACCCATGTAGCTAAATTTTCTTAACATTTCTGCGATTATTTAAAATTCAAGAAGTATAACTGTGAAACCAAATGGTATGCATGTTTAAAACTTGCTACATATGCTACATATCACTGAATTGCCCTCTCAAGGGATGGTATCCATGTAGCATCTTCCTTTGGTTGTCCAGTGGTTAAGACTTGGTGCTTCCACGACAGGGGGCAGGTCTGATCCCTGGTTAACATCCTGCATGCCATGTGGCACAGTCAAAAAATAGACAATAAAGCATGGTATTGTCTTCAAAACATTCCTGTTTTTAAAAAATTGACCAAAAGTGTCCATTGTATACCATCTTTACCTGCTTTAGGTATTATCATTTGTTCTAACTTTTGCCTACCTGACAGGTGGAAATCAGCATCACCTGATTTCAATTTTTTGATTAGTGGTGAGCTTGAACACCTTTTCCCGTGATTACTAGGCATTTATTCTTTTATGAATTGCATTTTCATGTCTTCTGCTCATATTCCTGTTTGATGATGCTTTTTCTATTATATTAAGAGTATTAGGGAGGCTCAAGAGGGAGGAGATATATATACACACATGTCTGATTCATGTTGTACGGCAGAAACCATCAACACTGTAAAGCAACTATCCTCAAATTAGAAATAAAGAATATTAACCCACCGAAAATTTATTTTATAGACAGGAAATTATAATTGGGTCCAGTTACCTGCAGAGACTTTCCACCCTACCCTCTGTTAGGCAGATACATACCTCTAGGTGTGTCCCTAGAGCACTGACTGTATTATGAAGTCATCATCTAAGGTATTTCAGAAAAGAAGAAGCCTGGCAAAGCTTATTCAGCTAGTCTGGGATTCGCGTGCTTAAACAGCCCTCTCTGTGCTTGAAGGAGAAAGGAAAGAGTCGATCACCTCACTCCCAACCCCCACTCCCATTCCAGGTCTTTTTGAACTTGTTCTATGCATCCGTTCATGTGGGGGCCTTTCTTTACATTCCCGGTTCTGAATTTTAGGAGCACTAGAAGTGTGAAGAACATTATGCTTATATTTTGGGTCAGTTCAGGGTCTAACACCCCTCCAAAATCCTCACTCTGCTTCCAGTGCTCCCCTTTGTCTTTTAGGTGAGGAAAAGGAGGATCTAGCACAGAGAGGCAGAGAGGGCTGGGCAGCGGGAGGGGGAGGGAGGCAGGGACCAAGGCCCAATCAGAAACACTGTTTCAGAATTACAAGCACAGCCTGTCCTATGATCACGGTCATTACACAGGTAGTAAAGGAACCTGCCAGGAGCCACGGAACTAAAGAGTGGCAGAGCTGGGATTGGAACTCAGGCCTGAGAGTGAGAGTGAGTGAGAGTGAGAGAGTGAGAATAATGCCTCGTAAATCACCACGTCTGCTTGATTCAAGGCTCAGGGGACTATGCCACTGGCCAGTGGCCCTCAGACTTTCTTGGCAAAGCTGATGGAGCACACAGGCCTCTGACCAGCAGGCCACAGCTGGTTCCCTTCACCGTGCTGACTCATCTTTGAGAAGATGATGCAATTTAATTAGAAAACATTAAATGTGTACAGATTGGACTGGGGCTGTTCTGTTATTTCAGGACATGTTGGATAAAGTGAGCTAAACCCCAGGCTCTTTGCAGAGCTCCCTACCAAGGGGTATTTCCTGGGAGTCTTTCTAAAACCCTCTGTGGTAGTTATAACCTGGTGTCAGTTATGTTCAAATAAAAGTCAGCATAAACAATTGCTGTGTGTGAGTTGCTGTCTTTATGGTGGTTCAGTGGGGTTAAACCTGGGCTGATATCACATGTGAAAATGTCTCCCAGACTCTGCTCGAGTCCCTCCTCTTGGTGCCACAGGAAGTGGGGCTCTGTGCAGTAGGGAGTGGGGTGTTCCTTCTCTCCCCTGCTCCTACCTGCTCACCTTTCACAGGCTCACTGCCTCCTCTGCCAGGTTAGTTCTCCACTCACACTTGGATTTTCTTATTCTTTAAATATGCAGTCAGCTGAGCAAATCTGGTTAGTCGGGGCTCCATTTTTTTTTCCTCCAAGTGGCTTAAACCAATTGTTTTGCGCAAATTTGGCACCCTCCATTTTTTCTCCATCTTTCCCCATAGGTAATACTACTATCCCAATTTTTCCATAATGCCATTATTGCCCTTGTAAAGAGTCTGAAGGTCAATGAAGGAATTTGCCTAAAGTCACACCACTGACACATCACACAGCCTGAGTTCAAATCCATTTATGTGAGTCCCCAAATTTCAGCTCTAGAGACCCTAGCTCCCTAACTCTTTGTACTCAAAGTTTACCATCTTTGCTAACTTCCGAAATAGTGAACAAAGACTTATACTCCAAAAAAAGATGACTGAGAAACTGCCTGAGTTTTTGGATCTCATTTGGAAGATTTCACAAAGATGGAGGTTTCACTACAATGGATAATTGCCTTTTGAGACAAAGAATGAGATGGTTTGATGGCATCACTGACTAAATGGACATGAATTTGAGTAAACTCTGGGAGTTGGTGATGGATATGGAGGCCTGGTGTGCCGCAGTCCAGGGGATTACAAAGAGTTGGACATGACTGAGCGACTGAACTGAACTGAGGCTGCATCTCCTCTGATGAGATCTGATCTCCTCTAGGCAGGTGAGCCTTCCAAAGCCTGATTCTAAACTAGTTGTACATGGGACTCCAAGACAGTTTTGTTTTGTCCATACCTCTGTGAAGCAGTTCCTAAGTATGCTTCCAAAACATGCATCCTAGGAGACACTCCTAAACATGGGGTTACATGACTAAATACTTCAGGGAACAGAGATAAATTAAGTCATTGTTTCCCATTTATGTTCTATTAAACACTGTTGTGTGAGCTTGTAATAGATGTGGTTAGATGTGGTAGTGAGAAAACAAGTTGAGAACAAATAATTTTGGCTCAGCAAACTGAATGTTCTGATTCCCTCTTGGAGATTCCTGGTAAATGTTAATACATGAAAGATTCTGACAAGTCCTGTTAAAACTTATTCTGTTTTTTTATTTGATGCTTCTCAGATATATTTGATCTTAGGGCCTTTCTTCATCATGCAGCTCTAGCTCACAAAGACCCACTCTGGACAGGCTTCTGGTGTGCATTTCAGTTTGAAATTGTGCTTTAAAGGGAGTTAGTGGAGGGACCCCTTTGGAGAATTTAGGCGTGATTCTGTTATAAGCTAGTTGAATGACTGTGACTCACTCCTTTCTGGGCCTTAGTTTCCCTATCTGTAAAATAAAAGTTTTGTACCAGATTGTCTTTAACTTCCTTCCAGTTCCAATATATCATCACCTAAACACATGGAATTTGTGAGGCCACAAACCAAAATATCATGATAAACTGTATATTTATACCTCCTTAATCTCATTCAGTCACCCAGAGACAAAATGATAATGATCCTTTTCAAGCTATAGAAATCTTAAGCATATAAATATTAATTTGCCTCTATCTGCTAGTAGATTGCAGAAAGTAATGGAATTACACGATCGTTTACTTTTCTAGAGCTTTGAGGCTTTTCGTCATCAGCCAGTTTCCAGGACAATGAGAAAGTCCCTAGAATCTCCAGAGAGGTCCTAGTGAAGCTCGGTATGACCTTGAGCAGGAGCTTTGCCTCTCTGTGATCTACATTCTTCATCTTAGAAGTAAAATTGCCTTTTACTGTAAGATATTTTGTGAGGACTATCAGTCATGGTAAAACCAAACCAAACCAAACCAAACCTGTGTCCTCTGCTCCAAGTTCAAAAGTGTTTCTAATCCCACTCCCTTCAATCCAGCTCCCAGCCATTCCTAGGTGGGTGCTACATAAATCCTCCATTTGATAGTATTAATGCTAGTATAGTATGGATGGGGCTTCCTAGGTAGCTCAGTGGTAAAGAATCCGCCTGCCAGTGAAGCAGACGTGGGCTTGATTCCTGGATTGGGAAGATCCCCTGGAGAAGGAAATGGCAACCCATTCCAGTATTCTTGCCTGGAAAATTCCATGGATAGGGGAGCCTGGCAGGCTATAGTCCATGGAGTTGTAAGGAGTCGGACAGGACTGAGCAACTAAACAATGTGATATGGATGAGAATATGATACCTTAACATGGGAGACAATTTGCTTTGTTTTAATGATACTTATCTTAGTAATAATCATTATTCTTAAAATAAAGAGCAAGATAGTGTGATGGGTAATAGTGAGACTTTGACATCAGACAAACCTGGGTTTGAACCCACCACTGTCATGTATTAGCTGAGGATCCCAAGGCAGGCTGCTAGTCTCTGAGCCTCAGATTCTTCATGTATACAGTAGGAATAATTTGACTCACTACAAAGCTGGTGCAACAATGCAACATCGTAATTTTTGTAAAGCTCTTAGAACAGCACCTGGGCATGTGTGAGCTCCGTTATATCATTTAAAAACATTATCTGCTTATTTCACCCATAAAGGAAAAAAAGAAGGGCCAGAAGAAAACTGTCACAGTACCAAGACCAAGAATCCTGCACAGCCATAGAAAGGATAACTGTAATTAGTGCTCATAACAAATGTTCATTAGGCAGCCTGCAATATTCATGTGGGCCAGAGGCCGGCTTTAAATAATGCTGTCATCGTTCATTATTGAACACTGCCACCTGGTGGATGGACAGGCCACGTGCAGGCAAGGAAATCAGCAGAGGTTACGCCAGGTCACCTGGTCACCTAAGGAAGACACTCTTCTGTTCACCTCATCCACACTGGTTTCAGCTTCGTAATTTAGAGCTCTGGATATGGAGCGATACGGCAATCCATGCTTTTGTAGACTCCCCTTTATCTTCACGCAGTTGTCAAAGTGACACAAAGACATGAAAACTGTCTTAATTTGCTAAGGCTGGTGTTGGTCATGTGACCTGAGCCAAAGCGCAGCCTCCTCTGACACCAGGGACTAAAGTAACCCCACCCCCATCACTCATCTCACTCTTTTGTTTTCTATGTAAATCATATCATTTTCTAAAAATATTTATTTCTGTTTCCCACCCCCAATTTTCTCCCCCACAACTTTGGAGTGGAAGGAAGTCTCCTGGATATAAGGCTGTATTCCTTCATTTATCCCTCATACCAAACACACAGAGACTGGCACAAAGGCAGTGCTCAGAAATTTTGTTGTCTCTAGAAAAAAAAAAAAAAAAGCAATAATAAAGCTAATAGTCATAGCATTCCTGCTTATGGATATACATCTTTATTTGCCAGGCACAGATCAAAGCTCTGCACATAGATGGTCTCATTAAATCCATACAATCACCTTGCTGGGGGCGGGGGGAGGGGTGAGTTCATGTCACCACTCACATGCAATCAGAAATTTCTAGGGCCTACAAGTGATTTCTTCAGTTCAATAATCATAGCATTAGTAATCATAACATCTCTTTGACCAACATTATAATATGGTATGTTATTTAATCCTCTCTCCTTTGTAAACTGTACTATCATTTTACGAATTTTACAAATTTGAAAGCTGAGTCTTATAGAAACAAAGTCATTTTCCCAAAGTTACTCAGGTCACATTTAAAACTCAGATCTTGTCTAATTCTCGATGTTCTGCTCATTTCACTGCAACACACTGCCTTCTATTAAATATATGGATAAACAGGGCTTTTAATTTTGTCCTGGAAAGCCGGATCAGAGTTTTGGTTAAATGATGGAAAAAAGCCTTGCTGCCAAACTAAATCTCAAGCTTGCTTTTCCTGTAGCCAGATCTTTATTCATCCAAAGATAGTTCTTGCATCTCCATTTCAAATATAATGACTAGATGAGATTTATTGAGACTTTATTATGGGTCAAGCAGGATTCAAATGATCTAATTCTTAAACAATCCTGCAAAATAGGGTTACAGTGATATTATTCCCATTTTACAAATGAGGAAGTTGAGGTGCAGAGAGGTTAAATAACCTCCCTATTGTTACCCAGGTTCTAAGCCAGAGCCCTGTCTGGAACCTAGGATCCACTCCTCTGCACCAGCAGTCTTTCTAGGGGGCCCATCCTGCTGCATTCACTCTGCTGCGGAGAACCTCAGGGCATCTCCCTCAGTGGAGCACTTCCTGGAATGTTTCAGCTCAGAAATTATGCTCAAGTCCTAACAGACCTGGGGGTGGGGCCCTGGGGTAGTGCGAGGGCGGCGGTGGGGGTGGCGGGGGGGAGGGGGTGTAGGGGGAGGGGCCAGGCCAGGGCACCTTGCAGCTCTCTTCCTCTTCCTATTTCCAGACCTGGCCTACAGTTACTCTTCAATTAGTTTCCATCTGTAGGAGCAGCAATTCCCTAGGGGTACACAGGCCAAAAAGAGAGACCGACTCAGCCAAAATCCAAAAATATCTTCACTGCAGCAAGCAAACAAACGATGGAGAGAAGGAAAATTTCCCCTGCAAGCCCTGGATATGTCTCAAAGACAGCCCACTCAGCTTATGTAAGTGGCCTTCACCACTAAGGAATGCAACCAAGGCCCGAATCTAGGACAACTCTGCCAATTACACGCTAATGAAAAGGTATGTAGGGGGCACCCACGGGCACTTTGGGAAACTTGAGCCTCAGCTTATTGAACTGTCGATCCTGGTTCACCAGACCAAGGCAAAGAGATTCAGGCAACACCCCAAGGATAGTGGCAAAATGGTCCATGGGTGTCAAGTCAGGCACCTTGAACCTTTCCTCCAAAGCAACAGATAGAAGGCTCAGGGAAATTGTAGGCCTCCTGATGTTCATTCATTCATCTTTTTTATATATTCATACATTTTCAATAAATGTTTATTAAGCATGAAGTCAGTGTCTGTGTAACTAAGCAGGACCTTACAGGCCCTTCCCATAACAGAAACAGCCCCCACCAAACCCACTGATGTCTTTCACCTGTCTTTTGTCTATAGACAAACTGTAGGCAAACAATAAATTTAATTAGAGAAGTGAGACAATGCAGAAGCAAAGGAAAGCAGCCAAATAGGACAAAATGATAACAGTTTAGTCATTAAGTAAAGTCAAGGATCTTTAATTTCTCTTCAAGGGCTATAGATAATATTCTGAGCCATGTCTGGGAGCTGTTTTGCCGATACTGAAACCCCCACCAGGTGGAAGACGCTAACTATATGCTATTCACGGACATGTAGACCCCAGAAGATTGATGATGTTTACTCCTGATTACCTCATCACCAACTGATCAGAAAAATGTCCGTGAGCTGATCACATACCCCACAACCCCCCTTCCTCATCTTGTCCTTGAAAACCTTTCCCTGAAAGCCTTTGGGGAGTTTGGGCCTTTCAAGCACTAGCTGTCTGGACTCCTTGCTTGGCACCCAGCAATAAATACTGCACTTTCCTTTACAACAACCCAGTGTCAAGAGATTGGCTTTACTGCATGTGGGGGAGAGCAGAACCAAGTGTGGTTTGGTAACAGTGCTGGGAACATCAAAGGGAGGTGGACATAGTGGTGAGTCTAGACAGTCAACAAAACTAGTAATTCAAGTTCTGGTTTGTAGCCCTTGCCACTTTCATGTGAAAATAAGTCCAGATTAGAATATTCTTTAACACCCTACACAAAAATAAACTCAAAATGGATTAAAGACCTAAATGTAAGACCAGGTACTATAGAACTCAGGGGAAAACTCAGGCAGAAGACTCTGACATAATTCAGGGCGATATCTTTTTAAATTTACCTTCTAGAGTAATAAAAATAAAAATGAAAACAAACAAATGGGACCTAATTAAACTTTAAAGCTTTTGCACAGCAAAGCAAAGCATAAACAGAATGGAAAAAAACAACCTGTAGAATGGGAGAAATATTTGCAAACTAAGGGACTGACAGCAAATTAATCTCCAAAGTAAACAAATGGCTCATGCAGCAAAACTATAGCAAAACTAAAAAACCTCAATCAAGAAATGGGCAGATTTTAAATAGACATTTCTCCAAAGAAGACATATAGATAGCCAAAAAGCACATGGAAAAATGATTGACTTCCCCAATTGTTAGAGAAATATGAATCAAAACTACAATGAGGTGATGTTGTTGTTTAGTCTAAGTTGTATCTGACTCTTCTGTGACCCCATGGACAGTAGCCCACCAGACTCCTCTGTCCATGGGATTTCCCAGGCAAGAATACTAGTGGGTTACCTCACACCAATCAGAACAGCCATCATCAAACAGACTAGGAACAAATGCTGAAGAGGGTGTGGAGAAAAGGGAATCCTTTTTCACTCTTGGTGGGAATACGTGCCCATTAGTACGGCCACTATGGAGAAGAGCTTGGAGGTTTCTTAAAAAACAAAGCACAGCTTCCATATGATCCCATAATCCTACTCCTGGGCATATATCCAGAGAAAACCATGATTTGAAAAGAATTATACACCCTAACGTTCACTGCAGCATTATTTACAGTAATCAACACATGGAAGCAACCTAGATGTTCACGGACAGAAGAATGGACAAAGATGTGGTGCATATATACAATGGAATATTACTCAGCCATTAAAACGAATGAAATAATGCCATTTGCAGCAGCGTGGATGACCTGTGGATTGTCATACTGAGTGAAGTAAATTAGACACAGAAGGATAAATATCATATGATAGCACTTACATGCAGAATCTAAAAAAAATGATGCAAATGAACTTATCTGCAAAATAGAAACAGATTCACCAAACTCATTCATTAGAGAATGAACCTTATGGTTATCAGGGGGAAAGGATGGGGCCAAGCAAGGATAGATTGAGAGTTTGGGATTGACATAATACACAGTGCTATATTTAAAATAGGTAACCAACAAGGATGTACTGTATAACACAGAGAATACTCAATATTCTGTAATAACCTAAATGGAAAAAGAATTTGAAAAAGAATAGATATATATGTATGTATGTATAACTGAATTACTTTGCTGTACACCTGTACACTTTGAATTACTTGTGCTGTATAGCACAGAGAACTCTGCTAAATAGTCTCTAATAACCTAGAAGGGGAAAAACCTGAACAAGAATAGATGTATGTATATAACTAAATCAGTTTGCGGTATACCTGAAACTAACGTGATATTGTAAATCAACTATACTCCAATGTAAAATTGTTTAAAAATACTGTTCTAACAGACACACAGAAAACAAAGTAGTGATTATCAGTTGAGGGGAATGGAATTTAGGAGTGAGGGAGTGGAAGGTACAAATTTTTAGATGTATTAAAGACTTAAGACTGTATCATACAATATGGAAATATAGCCAATGTTTTGTAAGAGCTGTAAATGGAAAGTAACCTTGTAAAAACTGTATTAAAATAAAATTAGGAAAAAAAAAGTGTCAAGGTGAGTTGAGGAAAAACAAGCAAAGATTGCAAAATCCTTTATGAGAAGCACAGGTACGGTGGGAGCATCTGGCAGGCAAAACCAGTCAAGAATTGGGTTTGGGAGATGCTTTCTGAGACAAAGTCATCTAATCTGAGGCCTAATGGAAAACGAGCAGTAACTGTGCAAAGAGTGGAGAGTGGGTTCCAGTTAAAGGAAGCAACCTGTGCAAAGGTCTTGAGTGAAACCAGACAACAGATCCCTTTAGAAATATACAGTAGTTCATTATGGCTGGCATTAAGTGTCAGTGACATGAAATAAGACTGGGGGAAAGAATGAATACAGAGACAGGATGTATAACCATATAAAAAGAGCTTATTCTAAGATTAGCGGGAACTCATTGACAGCTTACATAGACTCTTGAGAGTCCCTTGGACAGCAAGGAGGTCAAACCAGTCAATCTTAAAGGAAATCAACCCTAAATATAAATTGGAAGGACTGATGCTGAAGCTCCAATACCCTGGCCATCTGATGTGAAAAACCGACTCACTGGATAAGACCCTAATGCTGGAGGGCAGGAGGAGGAGGGGACAGAGGGTGAGATAGTTGGATAACATCACCAACTCAATGGACACGAGTTTGAGCAAACTCCAGGAGATAGTGAAGGACAGGGAAGCCTGGCATGTTGTAGTTCATGGTGTCACAAAGAGTTGGACACAACTTGGTGATTGAAGGACAACCGCCTAGACAAGGACACCTTGATTAGATTTCTCATTGGGAACATCATTCTGCCTGCAGCGTGGGAAAGAGATAGGATGGAGGGAAGCCCAGAAGATGCTGCCACAATCTAAGAGAGAGATAAAGGTTGCCTACACGGCAATGGGGATGGAGAAGAAGTGTGTACCTGTTGGACAAACTGATTGATTGATTCTGTGTGTGTGTGTGTGTGTATGTGTGTGACATGGTGGTAAGGGGTGGTATCAAGCAAACTGAAGTCAAGAATGAGGTGTCTCACCAGAGCAAACCAGGAGATGACTGGAAGTAGAAGAAAATGAAGGAAAACCAGATCGTTGGCTTGAGTGCTAATGAGTTCAGTTTTAGATAGGTTATACGTGTGTGATAGCCAAGAGGGGATATCCAGAAAGCCTGAGGCCTGAAGCTCAGGACACAGGTCTGGGCTGAAAAGTAAATCTGGGAGTCATCAGCAAACAGATTAGAACCAACACCTTGTGTGTGGAGATGATCCAGGGACAAGTCAGCATAACTAGAGTTGACAGGTCATTTACTCTGCCAGCACCCACTGTATACACACCCACTCTTAATCATTACAACCACTCTCTTAGGTATCATCCCCATTTTGTGGATGGAAAAACCAAGGCCAGGAGTGGTTGTCCAGTAAGAAGCAGGGTCCAGATTCACAGCAGGCCCATCTGGCATCACAGCCTACACCCTGAACTGTAACACAGCTGGTTCTGTGTCAAAACAGACCGACTGAGGAGAGGAGGAGGTCAAGCTGGGGAAATCACCATTTAAGTGACAGGAGGAGCAAATTTCAAAGGAGACTGTTAGGTAGGATGTGGAGATGGTGGGCTTATCACTAACAAGGTCAACTTTTAAAAACGTTCTCACCACAAACAAGGTGACTGAAGCTGCCCCTTTAGAACTTAGGCTCGCACTGCATTTACTAACATACTTGTCTGATCATAAAAGTAATGCTTTATCCTCGAAGAAGGTTTAGAAAATACAGAGGATACAGAATAGAAAATAAAAATTGCCCCTATTCTACTACCTAGCAATAATTGCTGGAACTGATCAGCACACATCCCTTCAGACAGGTTCTACACATATAAAAACAAATGGATATTTCTTGAAAACATTTTTAACAGTTTATTTTGAAGGCATGTTTTATTGTTTCTAACATGCACATTGAAAATTGTATATTTATTGCTTCTAAAGATGTACATCTTGAAGTCAGGATTTCTCTTATAATCAGTGCGGTTTTAGGTCTTACAGGTAAATGGCAGCTTTTTGTTCTTAGCTGTACATGCGAGAATGCTGAATTTTGCAATTGATGGCATCTTAGATAGGGGAAATATGGTAGGTAAGATACCCACATCTTTCAAAATTCAAAATATACCAAAAAGTGTCCAGGTGTCCAGGAAGAGATCTCTTTCAGTTCTGGCTACTCCAGTGTTCTTTTCTGGAAGCAGGGGTTTTCTAGCTCCCTGTCTACTCTTTGAGATTTATTTTAATGTATGTAGGGAACATTTCATGCAAAGATGGACTCGATAAAGGACAGAAATGGTATGGACCTAACAGAAGCAGAAGATATTAAGAAGAGGTGGCAAGAATACACAGAAGAACTATACAAAAAAGATCTTCATGACCCAGATAATCACGATGGTGTGATCACTCATCTAGAGCCAGACATCCTGGAATGTGAAGTCAAGTGGGCCTTAGAAAGTATCACTACGAACAAAGCTAGTGGAGGTGATGGAATTCCAGTTGAGCTGTTTCAAATCCTGAAACATGACGCTGTGAAAGCGATGCACTCAATATGCCAGCAAATTTGGAAAACTCAGCAGTGGCCACAGGACTGGAAAAGGTCAGTTTTCATTCCAATCCCAAAGAAAGGCAATGCCAAAGAATACTCAAACTACTGCACAATTACACTCATCTCACATGCTAAAGTAATGCTCAAAATTCTCCAAGCCAGGCTTCAACAATACGTGAACCATGAACTTTCTGATGTTCAAGCTGGTTTTAGAAAAGGCAGAGGAACCAGAGATCAAATTGCCAACATCCATAGGATCATGGAAAAAGCAAGAGAGTTTCAGAAAAACATCTATTTCTGCTTTATTGACTATATCGAAGCTTTTGACTGTGTGGATCATGATGAACTGTGGAAAATTTTGAAATAGATGGGAATACCACACCACCTGACCTGCCTCTCGAGAAACCTGTATGCAGGTCAGGAAGCAACAGTTAGAACTGGACATGGAACAACAGACTGGTTCCAAATAGGAAAAGGAGTACGTCAAGGCTGTATACTGTCACCCTGCTTATTTAACTTATATGCAGAGTACATCATGAGAAACAGTGGGCTGGAGGAAGCACAAGCTGGAATCAAGATTGCCGGGAGAAATATCAATCACCTCAGATATGCAGATGACACCACCTTTATGGCAGAAAGTGAAGAGGAACTAAAAAGCCTCTTGATGAAAGTGAAAGAGGAGAGTGAAAAAGTTGGCTTAAAGCTCAACATTCAGAAAACTGGGGTCGCAGGAGTTGGACATGCCTTGTGACAGTGCACACACATACTGCTGTTAATAAAACTCAAGGTTTTTTGGGATTTCACCAGTTTTTCTACTGATGTCCCTTTTCCCCATAATTCCATCCAGGAGGATATATTGCATTACTCATCATGCCTCGCTCTTCTGATCTTTGACAGTTACTCAATCTTCCCTTGTCTTTTTCCATGACTTTGACAATTTTGAGGAACTAGTTGGTATTTTGTAGACTATCCCTTAATTCAGGTTTGTCTGATATTTTTTTCTTAAAGGATTTTTTTCTTATAGGTTAATAATCCTTTTTTACTAATAGGATAATAATCTTACATCTAGTTTTGGTATTGTCTGTCAAATTTCTGCACTATATTGACATTGACATTGAAGTAGCTCAGTCGTGTCCGACTCTTTGTAACCCCATGGACCGTAGCCTACCAGGCTCCTCCATCCATGGAATTTCCCAGGCAAGAATATTGGAGTGGGTTGCCATTTCCTTCTCTAGGAGATCTTCCCAACCCAGGGATCGAACCTGGGTCTCCCGCATTTTAGGCAGACACTTTACCGTCTGAGCCACCAGGAAAGTGTCTGCACTATATCTCTGCACTATGATGTTACTTTATTTTTTCCATTTTCCATACTCTAGTCTCTAGATTTGAGTCACTAAGTCAAGTCCAAATTTAAGAGGGAAACCTTAGTGAAATTGTAGTTATCATTTACCTTATGAGAGTGAGCATCTGTTCATGTGTAAGAACCTACCTGTGTTTTCTAAAACTTTGTTATTATTTTGCCCATTTTTTCTGTGGAGTTCTAACATCAATTTATATGAGAAATGAGCACGTTTTCTGCAAAGTAAACATTTTCCCTCATTTTACCATTTCTTATAGTTTTTGCTGCGTTTACTGCAATAGGGACTTTGACAATTTCTGTCTTCTGTTTATGTGGACTATTTAATACAATTTAGATATATTAAGCCTAAGATTCTGCCAGAAGGGGAAGTGAGAGGGGTGTAGCTTTGCAACTGTCATCTGGGGGTAAGAGTCCAGCTTTCTCATTGCCTACATCGATAGCTGAGAGGGAAGACTCTAGGAGTAGGGGTAGGAAGGGGAGGTTCTGACTCCTTAGCAGCCCTCGCTAATACCTCCCTGGATGAGAAGGGTGGGAACTTGTTACTGCTTTCCTTCAGTGATGGCAGTTTGGGGTGGGGGGAGAATCTCGCCTTGTTTCTGGTGGGTGGTGGTGACAGTCCTGACTCTTTGCTGGGCATCCTATGAGACACTTCTAGGCAGGGAGGAAGGGGGATGTTTCATCACTGCCAGGGAGGGGTGGACTCCCAGGTGCCTCATGGGGGCCTCACCGGCCCTGTAGTGCCAGGGGGCTCATTACCACCTGGTGGGATGAAAGTTCTGGATTCCCATTTGGCCTTCTCTGACCTCATCTGCATGGAGATGTTGCACTTCGTCCTTACAGACTCTTAAAGGTGGGAGTCTAGGCTCTCATTCAACCTTTGCTGACATGTGTTCCCTGATAAATGATGTTACTTCGTGGTAAGGCCACAAAAACCTATGGTAGCTCTACCTATAGTGAAATCTTCAATTTTCTCTTATGATGGAATATCTAATAAGGATTACATGGAGAGTGGGATTTAGAACCTGAGCTTAATTCTCTAAGTTGCCGCTGTCTCATCCTGAGCAGCAGTTCAGCTTCTCTGAGCCTCAGTGTCCTGATTTGCAAAATGGGGATAACAACAATCACATTATAGCGCTATTTGGAGTCTTTAGGTTGGTGATAAATGTGCAGCTTCTAGCTCCTAGCAGGGTTAAAAAATGACCCCTTCTCTCATCACTGTTCCCATCAATGTCTTTGTCAACTCTCATTGTCACTTTAACTGAAAATATCCAACACAGTTTCAGGCGAATGTGAGACACATAGAAACCAAATTCTGGCTCCCTCTGTGAGAACGCTGGAATGGTTAGTAGCCAGTTTCTACGGATTCGAGAGAGTTGCAATCTAAGCCAGGAGGCAGGAACAGGCCCCAGAGCTATGTGTGACCTGCAGGAAATTACCTCTCATTAAAAGCAGTGTGTTTTCCCTCTGGGTATGGACCCACTTCAGCAATAACTAGTGCAGATTTGGGGTTCTTGAGGTCAAGATAGGCAATCAGAAAATCTTTTTCCGGACATTTAACTCTTCCTCTGCTGCGATCCAGCTCCTTAGATGGGCATGTAACAAGGCACAACACATTCAAGAAGGCTCTTCATGCACCTTGAATCCCTGGAGCCATGCAGCAACCTGGTGAGGGAGGGAGGGCATTTTGCAGAGGAGGCGGGGGGACAAGGGTGAAGGCTCAGTGATATAATAACTTGCTTAATAAAGCAAACAAGCAGCTGAGACAGGAGCCACCTAGTTAGTAAGGACCATCTTAGTTTGGGTTCCTTTGGAAGCTGACCCCGAGCCAAGGACCTGATTGTGAGTGGTCTAATTGGGAGGGGAGCCAGGAAACATCAGGAAGGGAGTGAGAAGGGAAGGCAGCCGATAAAGAATGCTTTTTCAAGCAGTTTAGTGCTGGGCTCACTGGAGTGCAATCCTGCTGTAGGGCGTGCCCTCAGAGCTCTCCCACCTGAGAAGAGAACGGCTGCAGTATTTATCCCTTGACCCTCATAGCCCTTGGCGGCAGCTGCTCCTGGGGGCGCTCATTCCCTGACATGTGTAGCTCTCTGTTAGCAGGGCCTCCTCTGCCCATACCTCAGGCGTGGATGCTTGGCAGGCAGGCAAGCACACACAGCAATGTTGAATGGTAAGGCTATGTGTAGGGCATTTCCTTCAAGACGTTACATACCCAGCACTGTACCAACGGCAAGAGATGCAGTAATGGTCAAGACAGACATACTGCTTGTTCTTGTGGATTTCATTACTTAGTGGGAAAGATCAACAAGTAAATATATAATTTAATAAATAATGAATAGATAATTTAGTAAATAGACACCCACACAATACAAAGTGATAAGGGCTGTGCTGATGGACGTGGTGATGCTTGGGAGCATATAGGAGGGGCCTCCATTTCAAGATTAGGAGGACCAGAGGAGAATCCCCAGAGGCAATGACGCCTCAGTGATTTAAGTTACCGTACTCTCTTATGACTGAGGTTTCCACACCCCTGTTCCCTCTGCACAGAACCTATTATCCTCTGTCTCCTGCTGGCTTCTCCTACACACTCTTCCCATCCCCATTTATATGTCCCTTCTTCAGTCAGGCCTTTCTGAATCTTCACGCTAGGTTCTACTTCTCATCAGTATGCTTCCATGGTGATCAGTATTTGTGTTATCACTAAGTAGGAGGAATGCATGCCTGTTATGTTGCTGAATCCGCAGTACTTGGCCCTGTTTTTAACACATAGTAATGTCATCATTATCCATGGAATGAAGGAATAGATGATCTGCCATAGAAAAAGCCACATACTCTGCTGAGGCTGGGACCCCAAGGAAGCAGGCATTGTAAGTGCAGATATAATGAGTGGTAGGTTCAGCATTCTGGAAAAGAATTTTTCAAGGCAGAATGTGTTGAATTCAGAGATAATGCAGGCACTTCTCAGTTTGCTGAGGCAAATGGTGGCACTCTGCCAAGAAGTGGAAAGGAAATAAAGGATGTCTATGGTGTCCACCCACCTGCCTTTCCACAAGTTCAACTGCCCACTTCCTGAATAGCTACTACATGTCAGGGATCATCTTCTGGGGACTCAGAGAAAAATACTAATGCAGTGTCCATTCTAGCAAGCAAGACTGTGAGCTCCACAAGACTGGAAGAGAAAGCACACTCAAGATGATAGATATAAGGTCAGACTAGGGAGATGCTGGGATCATGAGCATAACCCAAGATGGGGAGGGGCACCAGAGGGCAAGAGTCCCTCCTCGGGACTTTTGAGACACAGCACGAATAATTTGTTATTGTTGGACGGAGAGAACAATCCTATGCTCATAAAGTCAGTGGTATTGCCTGTGAAATATACATCGTGTTTCAGTGTGCTCTGGAGACCCAATTCAAATCTCAGCCCTGTCATCACGATAAAAATGAAAACCCACAGGGACAATTTTGGTTAAGTGTTGAGCAGGAGTCATCAAAATCCTGGGAATAGGGTAAACAAACCCTTCTACTTTCAGCTATTTTCAGGACCTAGGATAGTAGGATAGTAATTTCTTAAGGAAATCCTCACACTGGATAGAGTTCAGCTAGGTCCATGAGAGATTTGCCAATAAAAATGCTACCAGATCATCGTAGAGGGAGAAATCAGGTCTAATTGGTAGACTGGGGAAACCTTCTCAGAGGAAAGTTTGAGCATGACCTTAAATGAGGAGGAGCATTTGGGCTGTAGGAAGACACAGTTGCAGGAATTAACTTAAGTACAAACAGAATGTGGAAGTATAGAGTATGTTCAGGGAGCTCTAGGTCATATGACTGGGACAGAGTTTACATAAAGAGTATGTAAGGACACCAGAGTGAAAATGAGATTGAGTTCAGAGAATGCAACAACTTGATTGCTATACCAAGAAAATGGATTGATACCTGTCGGCTTCAGGCAGCTACTGAAGACCCCCCAAGTGGTAGCAAGGTTTGCTCAAAGAGAGCTCTGGTGACTATATAGAAGGGTGATTTCAGGACTAGAATAAAGATGAATTAGGAGGCTCAATGTTGGCTTAAAACTTGACATTCAAAAAACTAAGATCGTGGCATCTGGTCCCATCACTTCATGGCAAATAGATGGGGGAAAAGTGGAAGCACTGACAGATTTTCTTTTCTTGGGCTCCAAAATCACTGCAGATGGTGGCTGCAGCCATGAAATTAAGACAATTGCTTCTTGGAAGGAAAGCTGTGACAAAACTAGACAGTGGAAAAGCAGAGACATCACTTAGTGACAAAGGTCTGTCTAGTCAAAGCTATGGTTTTTCCAGTAGTCATGTACAGATGTGAGAGTTAGACCATAAAGAAAGCTGAGCACTGAAGAATTGATGCTTTCAAATTGTGGTGCTGGAGAAGACTCTGGAGAGTCCCTTGGACTGCAAGGAGATCCAACTAGTCCATCCTAAAGGAAACCAACTGTGAATAGTCATTGGAAAGACTGATGCTGAAGATGAAGCTCCAATACTTTGGCCACCTGATGCTAAGAATTGACTTATTGGAAAAGATCCTGATGCTGGGAATGATTGAAGGCAAAAGGAGAAGAAGGCAACAGAGGATGAGATGGTTGGATGGCACCACTGATGCAATGGATGTGAGGAATTTGAGCAAACTCTAGGAGAGAGTGAAGGACAGGGAAGCCTGGCATGCTGCAGTCCAGGGGGTCGCAAAGAGTCAGAAGTGACTTAGCAACTGAACAGCAATGACAAAGGAAGCTCTAGGGACACAGAGGGCCTGGACTCCAGCAGTAGGAGAGGTAATGAAAAGGAGGAGACTGCTGGTAAGACACTGTGACTCATGAGGCTGTTGAAAACCAAGTCCACATTGACCTACATGTCCGGTTTGATGGTATCACTGAGAGAGAGGAAACTCAGGTAAGCTGCAGTCTCCACCCCACCCCATTCCCTCCTCCCCTCACTCTCCTTTCCCAGAAGCCTTCATGCTCCTAGACCCTCCTAGGTCCCCCAACTTGCTCCCCATCCAAGCCTGCCCTCTTTTGGCAGAAACAACTCCCACCCCGCCCCCCACCCCCTAGCCTGGCTTTCCCCAGCCTGGCTTTCCACTGCCTGGCATTGGGACTTTAGGAAAAATAACCTCTTTGAATTTCCACTTCACCTTTTAAAATCGGAAGTCTGAAACCCAGGATTGAATCCACCTCCATAGCTCTACATTTTTCCAATTTACATCCTCCACTAGGACCAAACATACTCAGGGGTTAAGCTTTCCAGGCATCGTCATGGTCCTGCTAGATATTGCTAGTTACACAAGGCACAGGGCCTCACCAAGAAACTTAGTACTAACAGCAGAATTTCAAGCAGCAGCCAGAGAGGCAGATCTGGAAAGGAAGGGGTGAACTTGTTTTCAGAGGTACTTTTCTGATTCTCAGATCCTTTCCTGTAGCTATTCCTATTCTGGTTCCTGGTGAAAGCACTTGTGTTGACCAGCAGCACCACAGATGACTCAGCAACGTGAGGGCATCAACCACCATCTGCTCAAGGCATCCAGCTCAGCAGATGTGCCCTGGGGCATAAGACTGAGCAAGCTGGACACCAGCACACAGGTGGCCTTGCACCTGGGCTTCACACACCCTGATCTCTCCATTTCCAGGACTCTTTTGAATTAAAACAAGGCTCTCTTTGGGTAGATCCTGGAGCTGGAGTACCAGCATGCACGCATGTTAAGTCGCTTCGGTCATGTCCAACTCTGTGACCTCATGGACCGTAGCCTGCCAGGCTCCTCTGTTCATGGGATTCTCCAGGCAAGAATACTGGAGTGGGTTGCCATACCCTCCTCCAGGGGATCTTTCTGACCAAGGATCAAACCCAGGTCTCTTAAGTCTCCTGCATTGTCAGGCAGGTCCTTTGCCACTAGCGCCACCTGGGAAGCCCAGGAGCACCAGCTTCACCTAGAAGCTCATTAGAAATGCCAATTCTTGGGCTCTTCCCAACCTACGGAATCAGAAACTGTGGGGTGGGCCCAGCTAGCCTTGATGTGACATGCCTGCAGGAGATTCTGTCACCTGCCAATGCTGGAGAATAGATGAATTGAAAGATGGAGAGAAAGAAGAAAAAGGCATCACTATGCCTTGCCGCATTATTGTGAGCTAAAGGCAGACCCAGTAATATAAGGTGGTAAAACTTTAGAATGGATGGAATTTAATTTTTGTGAATTAAGTAGAAGCTTTAGCAAAGCCTAGCAACATCTCTATGGACAAAGAAAGAAATTACCCAGGAGCCTTAAGTCTAAAAAAATCAGGTAATTAAGGCAAGTAAGTGCTGAGTTTTTATTTCCATCATCTAAATGTGTGGGTTTCAAGACCTACTCTTTTTCTTTTTTAAAAGCTCTATAACCTTTGATTTAAATGCAATCTAAATACAAACCCCAAATGTAAAAAGATAATTGGGTTGTACTCTAGGGAAGGGGGGAGGGAGTCAGATCTCTGTCTCCTGCCACAGCCTCCCAGCCACGCCCCGTTCCTCCCCTCCTCCCTTAGCCCTCAGGGCTCCAGGCAAGGCCCATTACTGCAGAAAATAGGTTTAATTCCCCCTTCATATCGCATACCCGATTCAAAGGCCTCAGGGAAATTCTATCATATTCCTAGGACAGGCATTTTAATTAATACAAAAAGAAAATTTGTTTTTGTTGTGATTGTGTTTTTCCCTAAAGACTCAGGACAGAGAAAGGGGAGGGGATCTTCATGGCAGAGAGGCCCTTACAGGATCGAGGTGAGTGCCACGAAAATGCAAGTGTTCGCATTGCCTTTGCACTTTGCATCTCTGACACTGAGCCACCTGTCTAGGGATGTGTTCTCGGTAAACACCAGGCATTGAACCCAACAATCTGGGCAGCCTGTTAAACTGCCAACTGAGGAAGCGGGAGTGACTCAGTCTTTATGCCTATCACTGTGCTTTGCTTAGGCAGCTGCACTGAACTATGCCAGGTTTTGGTTTTTTTTTTTCCCCTGAAAATAAAAGCCCACCTGGATTTGCCTGCCCATTTGCAGCCTTCTAGAAAACCAGAAACCTGAATGCAGCAGCTGTTCAGTCTCCTCATAAGTACGTGTGAGTCAAGACTTCTTGTCACAGAAATGTCAGCCAGATGGGCTTGTGGGCACCTTCTAGCACAGTGGTTTGGGAACTATTTTTTCTTTTAGACAAGAAACTTTGTCTTCAAAATAAATGCTACCCAGAAATAGATAAAAAGAGAGTTCATTCCATTTGCTCCTTCTGTCTTTCCCATTCCCTACCCCCATCACCCACTGACCCTGAAAGACACAACAAAGCCTAGTTAGAAGCCCCCTGACACTTTGCAGAAAAAGACTGATGTCAAGAAGTCAAAGGCCTTTTCACAGGTAACAGGGCTTGAAAGGATCAGAACCTAGATTAAAAATTAGTCTCTGGTTCTGAGACCTTGCCGATACAATTCATTGAGCCCATGAAATGACTCACTCTGGGCTGCCATAGTTGCTAGGTGCTCACCCATTCATTCTATAAGCAAATATTTATTGAGCACCTGATGTGTTCCTAGGACTACCTAGCTGCTGTGGACTCAGTGGTATACCAAAGAAGACGAGGTCCCTGTCCTCACACATTCCTATTTGCAGGGTAAATAAGTGATTCAAATGGCCACATGAATAAACATAAAATTGCAGCCGTTATTTATGTTACGAATAAGAAGCAGCGGCTGCTCTAAGAACTGATGACAGGGCTTGTCCCAGGTGAATTTCAGCCCCCCTCTCCTGTTCTTCAGGGAAAACCATAATTACAAAAATTATGACAGGAGGATTTTCCCTCCTCAGAGAAATCAAGATGGTTTCCCTGAGATGTAAAACCACAATGGAAATCTAAATGTTTAGTGGTTCACAAGGCAAATAAGATGGGAAAGAGCATTCCTGGCAGAGGGAACAGAATGTAGCGAGCGTATGGCAAACTTCTAGGCAAGAATGAGTGAGGTGGGCTGGCTGAGCACCTCCAGGACTGTGGCAGATGCGTTCAGAAGGCTCTCATCCTGAGAGCAATGAAAGGCCGTGAGAAATTTTTAAGTTGGGGAACAAGCAACTTATGCAGTCAGACTATTGTTTTAAAATGATTTTTGTGCTTCCAGGGTGAAGCACAGATTGAAGAAGTGCCTGAGGCCAGGCAGAAAGTACTCTTCAGAGGGCAGAGACGATGATGGCTTGTTCCAGAATGGTGGCGACCGGGACGGAGAAGTGGGTGAACTGAGGAGCAAGAAATGCATTAATGCGGACAGGATTCCGGAGTGGAGGTGTGCAGGGGGTGACGACAAAGAAGACGGTGAGGATGACGTCCAGTGTATGACTAGTGCACAGAGAGTAAACACCGGACGTGGCTCCTCTCTCATTTGCCAACCCAGTGGTTCTCAGTCCTGGATGTACATTACAATCACACAGAAAAAACACTAGTATTCAAGCCCTATTCCCGGAGATTCTGGCTGACTTGCTTGAGTGAGGTCTGAGGTACTTTCCCCAAGCTCCTAGGCTGCTTCCAATTTGCCACCATGGTTAACAACCGCTATTCTAAACCATCTCCCAGAGGACCTTACGTGGCTCCTTCTCTATCTGATTGTGTGTCATCATCAACAGAGAATGCTTCAGTTGCAAATTGATTTGCCTACTAAAAAGAAATATACAGAAATCCTGGCATATAAGATAGAACAGACTAAGAAGTGACCAGCTATACCCAATCAAGGGAAGGGGAAACAACACAGTAGGCTAGAAAGGGCCCTAAACTTAAGAGAAGTCATAAGCTCTGCCACTAACAGGCAACTTTCTCCAATCTGTCCAATGAAGGCACGGGACTAGACCAGTGGTTCTCAAACTTGAACTCACATCAGTGTCATCTGGGGGCCTGGTTCAAACACGGATTGCTGCCCCTGCACTCAAGAGTGTGTGACTGAATAGGCCTAGGGTGGCACCTGGGAATCTGAATTACTAACATCTTCCCAGGTGATACTGATGCTGCTTCAGGAGCCGGGCTGAGGTGCCATTAACAGAGAAAGAACTCCAGAAGGATCCATTGTTTATTGTGGACAGAGATCCTATCTT
The DNA here is from genome assembly GCF_001704415.2 of Capra hircus. Lineage (NCBI taxonomy): Eukaryota > Metazoa > Chordata > Mammalia > Artiodactyla > Bovidae > Capra > Capra hircus. The sequence goes on along the minus strand of NC_030814.1, from coordinate 52,239,860 downwards.
TATTTAAATTTTGATATTTTATTCATATGATTTTACATTTTATGATTTTTAAGAAATATTTTATTAAAATACAATTCATTTGATCACTGAGTGTTTTTAGAGCCCCATGACATTTTGGACCTAAAGGTGAATTCACCTGACTCTAATCCCACCAGGCCAAGGGCCACTGGCAGATAATCACTGAGCTCTATGACTTCAAAGACCCTTCCAGCTCTAACATTTCCTTAAACAGAGAGGCAGGAGGGGTGGTGCTAAAGAGAAGGCATTCTGGAGCCAATCTGCTATGTTCAAGTGCTCTGCTATTTACAAGCCGTGTAACATTAGGGAAATTGCTAAACCTCTCTGGGCCTTTGTTTTTCCTTAGCCATGAAGTCATGATAATAATACTGATCACGTACGTTTATAGTAACTGAGTATAGTTTATAGTAACACACATAAAGCAGAGTGTGGGCTGAATATTGTAAGCAGTCAGTGTCATCAGCAAATACCTCTTGTTTCCGTCATCTCTGAAGGTTCCCTTCTGATTACGTTTACCCTGACTTCTTTGAGACCTGAGAATAAACCGTTCTCCCCCCTCACCAAGGCTTCCTATAGTTTATCAAGTCATATAACTTGTTCACGATTTTCCAGTTTTTTCCCTTGTGGATTTGCACTACCTTTATTCCAAAGATGCAGTATGTAAGGTTTGAAACATGAAATGCAGCATATTAAATGAAAGTCTTTAGAAGGAGCAGACAAACCTTTTGGACTGATAATCATTATTTCAGTTCAGTTCAGGCGCTCAGTTGTGTCCGACTCTTTTCAACCTCATGAATCACAGCACTTCAGGCCTCCCTGTCCATCACCAACTCCTGGAGTTCCCCCAAACCCATGTCCATCGAGTTGGTGATGCCATCCAGCCATCTCATCCTCGGTCATCCCCTTCTCCTCCTGCCCCCAATCCCTCCCAGCATCAAGGTCTTTTCCACTGAGTCAACTCTTCGCATGAGGTGGCCAAAGTACTGGAGTTTCAGCTTCAGCATCAGTCCTTCCAACAAACACCCAGGACTGATCTCCTTTAGGATGGACTGGTTGGATCTCCTTGCAGTCCAAGGGACTCTCAAGAGTCTTCTCCAACACCACAGTTCAAAAGCATCAATTCTTCGGTGCTCAGCTTTCTTCACAGTCCAACTCTCACATCCATACATGACTCCTGGAAAAACCATCGCCTTGACTAGATGGACCTTTGCTGGCAAAGTAATGTCTCTGCTTTTGAATATGCTATCTAGGTTGATCATAACTTTCCTTCCAAGGAGTAAGAATCTTTTAATTTCATGGCTGCAGTCACCATCTGCAGTGATTTTGGAGCCCCCAAAAATAAACTCTGACACTGTTTCCACTGTTTCCCCATCTATTTCCCATGAAGTGATGGGACCAGATGCCATGATCTTAGTTTTCTGAATGTTCAGCTTTCAGCCAACTTTTTCACTCTGCTGTTTCACTTTCATCAAGAGGCTTTTTAGTTCCTTTTCACTTTCTGCCATAAGGGTGGTGTTATCTGCATATCTGAGGTTATTGATATTTCTCCCAGCAATCTTGATTCCAGCTTGTGGTTCTCCCAGCCCAGGATTTCTCATGAAGTTAAATAAGCAGGGTGACAATATATAGCCTTGATGTACTCCTTTCCCTATTTGGAACCAGTCTGTTTTTCCATGTCCAGTTCTAACTGTTGCTTCCTGACCTGCATACAGGTTTCTCAAGAGGCAGGTCAGGTGGTCTGGTATTCCCATCTCTCTCAGAATTTCCCACAGTTTATTGTGATCCACACAGTCAAAGGCTTTGGCATAGTCAATAAAGCAGAAATAGATATTTTTCTGGAACACTCTAGCTTTTTCGATGATCCGGCGGATATTGGCAATTTGATCTCTGGTTCCTGTGCCTTTTCTAAAACCAGCATGAACATCTGGAAGTACATGGGTCACATATTGCTGAAGCCTGGCTTGGAGAATTTTGAGAATTACTTTATTAGCGTGTGAGATGAGTGCAGTTGTGCGGTAGTTTGAGCATTCTTTGGCATTGCCTTTCTTTGGGACTGGAATGAAAACTGATCTTTTCTAGTCCTGTGGCCACTGCTGAGTTTTCCAAATTTGCTGGCATTAGGAGCAACTCACCAATAGGAGTGTCTACTGTTTGTTAACATCCTGTGTAAACTAACTCCCTTCCTAAACTCATCTGCCTGGAATGGCCTCTCCTCTCATATCAAAATCATATCCATCCTTAAAGAAAGTGTGGCATGCAAGCACATACTCACATACAATGGAATACTACTCAGCCATAAAAGGACTAAATTTTGCCATTTGCAGCAATATGGATGAACTTGGAGGGCATTATGCTAAGTGAAATCTATCAGGCAGAGAAAGACAAATACTGTATGATTTCACTTATCTGTGAAATCTGAAAAATATAACAAACCAGTGAATATAACAAAGCAGCAGCAAACTCACAGCTGTGGAGAACAAACTAGTGGTTACCACTGGGGACAGGGAAGCAAACAGGGGCAATGCAGAGGTAAGGGATTACAAGGTACAACCTGTTGAGTGTAAGATGGGCTCAAGGGTGTTCTATACAACATGCAGAATGTAGCCAGTATTTTGTAGTAACTATAAATGGAAAGTAATCTTTAAAAATTGTACAAAAACAAAAACTAAAAAAAAGAAAATCATGTCCAGCCCTTGAGATCAGACTCAAGTGTCACTCATGGCGCGCCCCTGTGATTTGTTACTGTCACGCCATCCAAGCACACCTCGGAAATCTCAGGGGTTTCCATTCTGTCCCACTATCCTCCGTAAGCAGTTTATCCTTATGCGGGGCAATCAATTCTAGTCTCAGTTCAGCTGGTTGTCAAAGTTGCTTTGGTTGACTGTCAAGCTTTAACCAAGAACCAAAATAACAGAACCCTAAGTTCTATTCAGGGAATTGAACTTGACTTCTGTTTTTGCCACTCAGTTCTCAAGGTAAGCAGTATTCATGCATCAGAACTTAAGGGGATGTGTTCTTTTCTCCCGCTGCTGGGCCTCGTTATTATGCTATGCTTCCACATACAATCTCCCTGAATTAAGTAATATTGTAAGAACGATCCTATAAAACCCATTGCTATGTTAATGCCGGAAAATTTTTATAAAAAACCCTCAGTATGCCTTTTTACTCACTGGGGAAATTGTCTGCCTGGTTGAGGACCAGGAAAAAATGTACTTCTTTTAAGCAACTGGTGAGCTTTAATCTTGTTGATAGCAATGAATCCTGTCCTGTTTTCTCTTTTTCCCTGGTTAGGAGAAAATTCCAAGTGAACACTTTTTAGAATGTTTTGATGTGCATTCTTGTTATATTGTTACTATTTCTGGCTTCACATTATTTTTCTAACTTTGCTCTTTAGTCTTACCTTTTTAACTTTTTGCTTATCAGTCTTTTCAGTCATTTTTTTTTTTTTTTGCTTATGTACTCCTTTAAAACACTTTGAATTCTTTATAAAATAGGTTAAGAGATAGATTCCTAATTAATATTTCATTGAAGGTAGATATATCTTATTTTCTTCGAATTTCCAATACTTAACTTGGACCTTAGAAAGTTTATATGAGTTTTGAAAGGGAAAGAAGAAGGGGACTTCTCTGGTGATCTACTAAGACTTCATGCTCCCAGCCAGGGTAGAGGGGTCTGGGTTTGATCCGTGGTCAGGCAGTTCGAGCCTACAGGCCGCAGCTAAGGCTGGTGCAGTCAAATTTCTTTTCTATTTATTTTTAATTCTTATTGGCATATAATTGGATTATAATGGTGTATTACTTTCCACTGTACAGCACAGTGAATCATTTATACATACACATAAATTTCTTTTTTAAAAGAAAAGGGAAAGAGGAAGAATAATAAGGGGGAAGAAAAAATTAAAGTTGGTGGTAGAAGTTTCTATATCCTACTAAGACATATAGTTGAATAGTGGAAAAAACTCAAATTTTTAGGACATGCAAGATGCACCAAATATTTTAGAATATCTGAACTTCTAAAGGTACTGTTCTACATGGTTGCAGCCAATTTTAATATCATACAGATCATTTTTATAGGTTATATCCAGATATTTGGCATATATAGACATAGCTACCAATTTACCAACTATCCCAAGTATCAAATTATTATTAAAGCAATTATTCCTTAGCTTTCTGAAGCTTGTTTATGTACCTTTTTGGTTCAAGATATTTTATCTGGAGGTAATTTAATGCATTTTTAGTACAACTATGGGCATCCTAATACAGAAATATTGTCAGTAGAAAATGAGATGAGAAAGCATTTTATAAAGTCTTAATCAAAAGCAGTATGCTATGTATTTCTTCATAAGCACATACTTTGTAGGGATATCATTTATTTGTCAAAAAGGAAATTTCAATTTTGTGGCCTAAAATGAAAGGGCTAAAAACATAGTGTATAAAAAGTGTACCTATCCCAACACAAACCCAGCAAGACAAACACATTCAGGCGTCATTGCTGAGAACAGGGACTATTGGAGTCATTCTCGGCACCTTTCTAACCCACGCCACATGTAACTGGTCAGCACATCCGCGACCACCCTCCAGATCCACAGCTGGCACCGTCCTTCACGCTGGAATAACCTCCCGGCTCAGTCCCCACCTATTTCTCTCGTCCGTACAGAGATTCCCCACCAAGGACCAGAATTCTCCTTTACGAACACAAGTCTGACCAGACCACACGATGACTCAGCACCCTTCAGTGGCTTCCATTTCACTCACAGAAAAAGCTGAAGTCCTCGCAGCGCTCCTTATCCATGCAACTCTCAGCACACTTTTCCTTCCACTGTCCCCTCCCCAGCCCACTCCAGCCCCATGGCTTCTTCACTGTCTTTAGTGAAAGTAGAAGATCTATATAATCCGAGGAGAAACCAGAGCATCCTTTGCTGTGCTTTAAATATGAGTGATCGCCATGCTCACAGCCTCCAATACTCTTACTCAGATTTCCACATGGCTCATTTTCTCACCTGCTTTATGCTTTTGTCCATATGGCACCTTCTCAGTCAGCCCTTTAACCACCGTCCTATACGAAATTGTAAATGCTCTCTTGTTCCTATCCAGGAACTTTCTATCTTCTTCCCTTGCTTAGTTTTCGTCCATAACATTTATCATCTTCTAACAGACACAAGCCTTGTAAATATATATGTGTATATTATTATACATATAATATATATTACATATATAAAATAAAATGTATCATCTCATAACAGAGACACAGTGTGTGTGTATAATATAGAATACTATATATATGTGTGTGTGTGTGTGTGTATGTGCTCAGTTGTGTCCAACTGTTTGTGACCCCATGGACTGTGGTCCACCAGGCTCCTCCATCCATGGAATCTTCCAGGCAAAAATACTAGAGTGGGTTGCCATTCCCTTCTCCAGCGGATCTTCCTGACCAGGGATCGAACCCATGTCTCTTGCATCTCCTACACTGGAAGGCAGATTCTTTACCACTGCCACCAGGGAAGCCCACAGATAATATAAATGATTAACACAGCATTCATGTATATACATGAGTTCATATGAATGTATGTGTGTGTTGTTTACTTGTTAATTATCTGTCTCCTACAATGAGAAGACTTCCGTGAGAGCAGGGATTTTTGTTTGGTTCACTAATGTTGCCCCTGCACAGAACACAGTTTCTTTTCTCTCATCAATGTCACAGGCTTTGGTGGGATTAATCTTCATATATCATTGCCCTGTTCTGAAATTCTCATTGGTTTTCTGTGACTCTAGAAGGAAATTCATATGACTCAGTAAGATAGAATGACCTACAAATATTTCAATTTGTGTTCTAGTGTTTCATTTTTCCCCTGCTTCATCCAAACCAATCTCCCTTGCTTTACATTATATATTCTTGGTTGCTCAGCAGTAGAGAATCTGCCTGCGACGCAGGAGATGCCTGGGTTCGATCCCCGGGTCGGGAAGCTTCCCCTGGAAGGGGGCACAGCAATTCACTCTAGTATCTTTGGCTGGAAAATTCCACGGACAGAAGAGCCTGGCGGGCTACAGTCCACACGACTGCAAAGAGCTGGCCACAGCTGAAGCAACTGAGCACACATGCTACACAGTGTCCCAGCTCCATGCCTATATTGAAGCTATATGCCCTGTCTGCAATGCCCTTTCCCTGCCTCTCTGAAGGTCTAAATTTTAATCACTTTTCAACATGAGTGGCCTAGATCAAATGCCACCTCCTCCATGGAGCCTTCTCTGAGCCCTCCAGCAGGAAGCCATCTGGCTCACTTTTCTCTGAGTCTTACTGTTAGCTGACTCACCTTCATAGCATACCATAGTATTGCAGAGAGTACAGCACAGGGCTAAGGGTTTTGATTTCCCAGGTGGCTCTAGTGGTAAAGAACCCACGAATCTAAGCATGTGACCTTGAGTGTATTAGTAATTCTCTAAGTCTTCATTCTCTGATAATGAGGATGGTAGTAGGTTACTTACAATATAACTATGAAGTTAAACAAGATAATAGACATAAGTCTGATCTCAATAAACATTAGCTATTACACTATTATCACCAATATCATTTCTTCCTTGATGTATGTTATTTTCCTGCTAGCTGTAAGCTTTTTGAAAGTAGATAAGTATATAATTTACTTCTCTATATACCTAGGTACTCAGTAAACTTTTACTGAGTAAATTGGAGAATTAAGACCAAGATATTTTCCTCTAAGTTAAAGATACTTGCTAAAAAGATAAGAGCTTTTTTTTCCTTGGCAATCATCCTCTAGCAAGTAAATCCATTCTTATCTGACTTTTAGTTCTCAGATATTGTTAGCATAGAATATGAAAATTGCTAACATTAGGGTTTTTTTAAATTCTGTTTCCAAGTGCACAAGAAGAATTCATTATGTAAGAAAATATCAACCTAAATCATTATAAAAGAGTCCCAAGGAAATGTAAGGTCAGGGAAGAAAGTCAAGGAACAAAAATAAAATTCAGCAAGATGTGGTCCCTGTCACTGAGGAGAGAGCACTATATACAGGTTCCCTGGAGAGTCAATATACACAGCAAGTGATTGAATGGAAGCAAGCCCAGGGTGTTATGGGAACATCGGAGCATATTCCGCCCTTATGGGTTGTTTGGGAAATATTTCCTAGAGGAGGTGATATCTGAGCTCAACTATTTGAGATGAGTGAAAATCAGTCAAAAGAACAAGAGTAGAATAGTCATTTCATCCAGGCAAAAGACAAGACATGAGCAAAGGCAAGAAGGCTTGAGACGGCATGATACACGCTGGGTATTACAGGCATGTGGTGTGACTGCAGCTTCTGTTCCAGAGCAAAGAACATGAGCATGTGAATTTGAAGAGAGAGTTGTAGGCAAGTCATAGAGCATACTCAGTGCAATTCTGCAGGGAAAGGGGAAACCTGAAGAGTTTTAAATGGAATAGGGATATGATCATATTTTTGTTTTATAGATTCCTGTGGCTACGTGTAGCAGCTAGACCTGAGGAACATCTGAATCAAAGCAACCAACAAACAAATAGCGACAATACAAAAACAGGTCTGGAGACTACTGAACAGCTCCAAGCTATAAAAATGAAATGCCAACCAGGGAAATACAGTAAGAGGTGGAGAGAAGAAATCAAGAACTGTAGGCATGGTCTGTGGTGACCTAAATGGGAAGGAAATCCAGAAATGAGGGTATATATGTATGGCTGATTCACTTTGCTGGAATAGAAACTAACACAACTTTGTAAAACAACTATATTCCAATAATAATTATTTTAAAAAAAGAACTAATGGCAACAAAATCAACAGGATTTGGTAATGAACTAGATGGGAGAAAAGAGGAGCTTAGGGTTCTGTTTGGATGACTGTGCAGAAGGAAATGTCAATCACCAAGAAAGGATATTGATGAGAAGAAGGGGAGGAGGGGCTGGGCACATGGGAAGATGATGACAAGTTAGTTTCCATTCAAACTAGAACATCAGTACTCAGAGTCCTCAACAGGGAAGGAATCTGAGCTGAAGATAAGGTTTCACTGTCATCAGGATCAGTTCAGTTCAGTCGTGTCTGATTCTTTGTGACCCCATGGACTGCAGCACACCAGGCTTCCCTGTCCATCACCAATTCTTGGAGCTTGCTCAGACTCGTGTCCATTGAGCCAGTGATGCCATCCAACCATCTCATCCATATCAGGATACAGGGTGGTTAAACATGAGAGTGTAGAAACTCACTCAAGTGTAGAGTTTATGTAGAGACCAGAATCCTGGTAAACGCAGCAGATAAAGCAGAGGAGGAGGAGGCCACAGGGGAAGTAAATTAGGAGCACACAGAGAAAAAGAAGAGGAGAATCAAATGAAAATAAATTGCTAAGGTCAAAGGAGTAGAGGTTTTAAGGAAGAGGGGATGGATCAACAGTGTCCAACATAGCTTCCATGCAAAATAAGATATGGACTGAAAGGTTTCTTAGATTTGGCAGAGACATTTTAAATTAGATTTGGAGCAAGGAGAAAAACAAGAAAAGGTTAAGCCTGCTTCTTGGAAAAGATGATGTAATGTTTACAGATGACAGAGAGAAGCGAAGCATCTAGCATTTCCATTGCCTATCTATCTATCAAGGGGAACGATCTTCAAAATGGAAAGGTAGCACCAATGTCTTTAAGAGGGAATTAAAGCCCAAGATGAATTAGAATATACTCAAAACAGAACAGTGTTGCTTTTCATGTGAGGAAGTCTTCCAGGCCTGAAAGAATTATAATCTAGGACACACACATGCACGCACACAGACACCTTGCAGTTATTTCAGAACTTCTTTTGGAAAACTTTCAGCATCATAAATACGATGTCAAAGATGCTGAAAACTGGAGACTAAGAAACAGAAAAAGGAGCTCAGAAAAGTTGTGTCAAATATATAAAGTACTATCACATAGAATAAAAGAGTATGTTGATTTTTGTGTGACTCTAAAAAAGCAGAACTCAAAGTGTGTAAGCTGTAGACATGAAGATTTCAGCTAATTAACTAGGACTTCTATCATTTAGTAACAACATGAGCCACCTTGAAAAGCACTGTATTACTGCCTTAAAAGCATCTGGGCTGAGGTTGATGGCCACCTGTCAGGATGGATAGCTGGACTCAGTTTCAAATCCCAATATCTGGTGCTCCTGCCTTAAGTCCCATTTAAGACATCATTTATCACTTCCTATTAAGATGAGAAACTAAAATAAATTACGTTTTTTATCCCTGGATTATATTATCCCTAAAGACCCTTCTAAATAGAAAATCTCATTTATCTAGATTCTAGAAACTACAGTAAATATAGTTCCTAGAGTAAATGTTGAAAAGATAATAAAAAAAAAAAAAAGAAAGCTTAGTTAACTAAATTATTTGGGACCAACAGTACAGGGATTGGTGTCGTAAGGCTGTGCTTCTCATGGGAACTTTTGCAGGGAAACCAAGGTCCAAGATGAATTAAGCAGCATTCAATGCTGACACGGAGAAGGCAATGGCACCCCACTCCAGTACTCTTGTCTGGAAAATCCCATGGACGGGGAGAGCCTGGTAGGCTGCAGTCCATTAGGTCGCTGGAAGTCGGACACAACTAAGCTACTTAACTTTCACTTTTCACTTTCATGCATTGGAGAAGGAAATGGCAACCCCCTCCAGTGTTCTTGCCTGGAGAATCCCAGGGACAGGGGAGCCTGGTGGGCTGCCATCTATGGGGTCACACAGAGTCAGACACGACTGAAGTGACTTAGCAGCAGCAGCAGCAGCAATGTTGACTTTAGACTATCAAATTTATAAACAATATTTAGCAATGTCCTCTCCATGCCAAACACAAAGTTAGGGACAGCTACTGTGCAGAAAATGTGTCAAGACAGACACTAGGCACACTTAGAACAGAAGGTGATGATGTTATCAAAGACTTCTTGCCATCTCCCTCTTGGCCAGTTAAAATGAACAAGAATTATCAAAGGCATTAGCATTGAGTTCTTGCTTTGTATAGTTCAGCCTACAAATCAAATCCTACTCTTTGTTTATTACTGCAAGACCATAATTCACAGAGAAAGGTTCAGAGAGGTTAGTATTTATGACTACCCGAAGTGTTTCATTTGCAAGAATTATAAATGGAAAATCTGGCACATAGTTAGAAATGTAGATCTTCTGATACATAAATTTGCCCCATTGATTTTTATGTATTTCTTAAACTGTGCACTGCTGCTTTCAATATTGTTTTGGAACAGATTGACCATAAATATTTAAATAACTGCTGTTCAACAATCAAAGCTATTCACAACAGTAGCTGTTTAAAAATACAAATGTGATCTACTGAGGTCAAGGAAAGCAAGTTAAGTAAAAAAGATTCAATGTAAATTATTTCTTGATACTGTTAGTAGTCAAAATAAGAGAAAGTTTATAAGGTAATGCTTGTAGTATATTAGGTGTTCAATAAATATTTTTAGAATGAGATATATGCATAAAGGTATCTTTGACTAACATGGGGATGGGTTAGAAGGAAGATTTTTAGCTTTCAAAATGAATAAAAGGATGTAACTATGAAAATATAGAGAAGTGAGAGCTAATGCAAGCTAAGTATTTTTACTTTGCTTTTTAATATCCATTAGTCTGAAAGGTTATAGTTTGAAATCACAGAGTGTTTTAAATATAGGGTATATCACCAAAATACAGCAAAGTGGCCCTTGCTTTAACAACTAGTCAAATAAATGTTCTCATACGTGACCTGAATACCTAGCCTTTCCACTGTCCAATGTAAAAGATGTTAATCACTTAGTCATTGTTTTACATATGTCCTAGATAATCCTGCCTCCAATTCCCAGGCTAAGTTCAATTATCCTGTATAACAGCTATGGGAGTGATATGTTCGGATCTTCCTTCAGGGACTATGTGCTATAAGGAGTGTTGTTAACTGAATTTTCCAGCTGCCACCCTTTCAGGATTCACCATAGCATCAACGTCAAGGCTCTATTCTCCATAGGATGCTCAAAAGTAATGAAATAAATGATGCATAGGTGTTAGAGCTGTCCATTCCTGACCATCTTTGCTTTAGGGCTTCCATTAATTTGGCCAATGCTTTTTCAGACCTGCATAACTATAAAAGACTTCTTTTCTCATTTTATATATATATATTTTTTAAAATGACTTACTTGAGCAAATATCTAACTTATTGAACAAAATAGAGTAAGAATGAATTCTGTTTTATCGTATGTACATATATTGTATATATGTACACATATTTCCTATGTGGAAATAGTAGCATAAAGATCACAGACACAAAGGAATAATTCTGTATATATTATACATTTATTATAGCCTGGTATAATACTCAGACTGTAATAAATTTATACTACAAATTCTAGAGCAACCACACACACACAAAAAAAAATAAAAAAGGTATAGATAATAAATCAATAGAGGAGATAATATGCTAAAAGTAATTAATACAAATGAAGAGAGAAAAAAGGCAACCCATAGGCTATGAGAAAATATTTGCAATTCATGTATCTGAAAAATGACTTGTAACTAGGATAAAGAACTCAAAATTCAATTGTAGGAAAACAAACGACCCAGTGAAAAATAGGCAAAAGATGTTAACAGGTACTTCAGAGAAGAAATACAGATAAAAAATAAGAACATGAACATGCAAAATTGTCCAGCTGCATTAGTTACTGCATGCATGCTCAGTTGTGTCCGACTCTTTGCAACCCCATGGACTGTAGCCTGCCAGGCTCCTCTGTCCATGGGTTTCTCCAAGCAAGAATACTGGAGTGGGTTGCCATTTCCTCCTCCAGGGAATCTTCCCCACCCAGGGATCAGATTTGCATCTCCTGTGTCAGGGGGTGGATTCTTTACCCCTGAGCCAACTGGGAAGCCCCTCATTAGGTATTAGAGAAATGCAAATTAAATTCACGATAGTTACCACTATACACCTATTAGAATGGCTAAAATTAAAAAGATTGGCTATTAAAAAATGACCAGTAAGCACACTTTCACCATTTTCCCATTAAGTATGGAATTTGATATAAGATTTCTGTAGTACCCTTCATCACGTTAAAATGCTCTCTTCCACACACAGTTGCTAAGAGATTTTATTATATATACAGTACAGATTTTTAAAATTCAGTCTGAGAACCTCTGCTTCTTAGGAGATTTTAGTCCATTTATAATTACTGTAATTAATTGAACACATGATTATTTTTATTTTACTTGCCCCACTTGTTTCATATTTTTCTCCTCTCCTTTTTTGCCTTCTTTTGGATAACTGTTTTTTTAACTTTAAAATTTTCTCTTCTCTCAGTTGGTTACTTTTGGATTATTTTATCCTTTTAAAATAATGGTTACACTAGAGATTATGATATTTACCTAATAATTATTAGATATATGTAATTTATGCTAACAATTTTACTATTCTTTCCCAAAACCTAAAGCCTTTAACATTTTGAATACCTTACTCTATTCATCTCTCCCTTCTGCCTTTTATGTTATTTTCACCTGTATTTTAAACAACACATAAAGCTATCATTTTTAATTTTTCATCAATAGTCAGTGCTTCTCACTGATTTTCATTCATTTCTGAATTTTAAAATGCATGTCTGCCTGGCTCTCACTTGTCTATGTCCCATGCTGTCCATCATGTCCCTGAGGAGCAACCAATTATATCCCCTCCAGACACAAGTGCACTCCATCCTAAGGAAAAATGTCTACTCTGCGGCTATCATTGAAGCCCCACTCTCATGAGAACAGAAATGAAAAGGAGTGGAATATGATCCCACTGCCATAAGAGAAGCTGGTTTGATAAGGGTCTCCCATTTGGGCTGCCACTTTAAAGACTTCGAAGATTTCAGTTTTACACCAGTTCCCAAAGATGATCTCTGTAACAGCTTGACAGTGACTCCTGGTTGGGCCTTGCCAATCTGGAACTAGCAGAGATGGTTAATAGAGCAGTGCCAGGTAGCTACACCTGTACCACAGTGGGAGGGACCACAGCTTGACAACTGGTACCACTAGTGGTCATGCCTAGCTCTGCCCAGATTTCTGTGTGATCTGGGTTGATGCCCATGTATTTTTCATTAAAAACACACACACACACATGTCTACTTGTAATAATTCATCCCAGATTTTATTTACTTGAAAGCATATTTATTCTGCCTTTATATTTGAAGGATATTTTCAGAGGATATAGAATCCCAGCTGTTGTTTAATCACTAAGTCTTGTCTGACTCTTTTGTAACCCTATGGACTGTAGTGTGCCAGGCTGCTCTGGCCATGGGATTTTCCAGGCAAGAATACTTGAGAGGGTTGCCATTTCCTCCTCCAGGGGATCTTCCTGACCCAGGGATCGAACTTGCCTCCCTTGCATTGGCAGGAGGATTCTTTATTGCAGAGCCACCGAGGAAGCCTTAGAATTCTAGAGTAGCAGCATTTTCTTTCAATATTTTTAAAACTGTCATGCCATTGTCTTGTGGATCCCATAATTTTTATTGAAAACTCAGCAATGCAATTGCCTAATGGTAACATGACTTTGCCTCTGTTCTTAAGATTTTCTTTGTTTTTAATTTTTAGCAGTAATACTATGTAGATCTAATGATGATTTTATTTATCTCAAGTGGCATTTACAGCAATTCTTTAATTGTAGCCCAGTGATTTTCATCACTTTTAGAAAAATTTCAGCAAGTCTTCTCAAGTATTGATTTTGCCTGTTACCTCTCTTCCTCTTTTTCTTGGACTTTTGATGTAAAGTTAGACTTATTTACTTTGTTCTGTGTAAATTTTAGGCTCTTTTCTTATTTCTCTTATTTTTTACTCAATTGTTTCAGTCTGGATATATTTTATCAACCTGCTTTCCTGGTCAGTAATCTCTACTGCAGCTCTTAAATACATTGATTGAGTTCTTAATTTGAGTTGTTGAACTTTTTAATTTTCTTAGCTTAAGACTTTCATATATTGTTATGACATGGCCCCAGAATTTACCTTTCTTCTCCCTGATACCTCTCAACCTCCACCAAGCTGTCTTCCTGGTTATCCTGTGGCATCTGCCTGCTGTTTCAAGAAGTGCAACAGTGGCTGGATTCTATAGAGCTGTAGTGTTCTAAGAAGATTTCTCTTGTTGTTTGTGCTCCCCTAGAAAAGAACCCATTATGTCGCCTGGTTGAAGTAATTAAATATTGTTTGTATATCAGATACCTCTCTGCCAGCCTTGGAGAGCATCACTGATTCAAAAGCCTGTGAGCTTAAAAGGAGGAAGGTCAGATTGATGTCAGAGTTTCCACAATGCAAGGCCTTGTCTTTCCTCCAACAGCAAAACAATTACTCATCTACACTTGGGCCAGATGAATTCTGATTGAGTGGGTACCACCCTACATTAATGAGAAGCAGGAAGTCAATGCTGGGCCCTACCCAAATCCCATTATATGTGTTAAATAAGTCATCATTATCTGAAATTCCCTGAGGATGAAAGGCTAGTGGAGGAAGATGGGGGACAAGGTTCAGCATATATAGTTCTAATGCCACAGTCCCTTGGTTTTGCTGCTATAAGTCTGGATGCTCCAATCTGTGCTGGTTCATATGTACCCTATAAATACTGGAGAATTCCAAGAGCTTGGTCTTGGGCCTCCTCCTATTCTCTTTTTTATTTTAATGATAACCCAGGCCCATGGCTTTAAATACCACCTCTACTTCTAACTGTTCTCGTCCTGATACTCTAGACACAGACATCTAATAATGATCTATTTGATGTCCCTGATAGATGTTTAATATGAAAAGTGAAAGTTAGTCACACAGTCGTGTCTGACTCTTTGTGATCCCATGGACTGTAGCCCCCCAGGCTCCTCCGTCCATGGAATTCTCCAGGCAAGAGTACTGGAGTGTGTTTCCATTTCCTTCTCCAGGGGATCTTCCCGACCCAGTGATCAAACCCGGGTCTCCTGCATTGCAGGTGGATTCTTTACCAACTGAGCTGTCAGGGAAGCCGTTTAATACATAACTCAAAGTCATTTTGCTTGAAAAAACTGTTTACACAGGCCCTCCTTAACAAATATTCTAATATAGCAACCCACCAACTACTAACATGTCATTCTGCTCTTATTTTTATCAGTAGGGACCAAAGTTGTCTGATTTTTCATTATTTATAATTTATACTCTATTTCATACCATTAGAATATAACTTCCATTAGAACAGAGGTATGTCTTTTTTGCTTCCTACTGTTTGACCAGTACCCATAACTTATTCCAGAACACAGTAAAGGAAACTGAGTGATTATTTGTGGAACAAATGTGAGAAGACTGAACTTTCTCTTCTGAAATGACTTTTGGCTAGAGTAGAGTTGGGAGGGATGTGGATGGTTTGAGGTCTCATCCCCATTCTTTGTAAAATGTAATCCCATATACAAAGTCAGCCTTCATTATGGGGATGTCACTCATCCCTCTATTAACCCCTCACTTCCTTGTCCAATCCATTAGCAATCCTATTGATTCTGCCTCCAAAATAATTTACCCAAAACCATTCTCCATCACCTCTGCTGCCTCCTTGTCCAAGCCTCTCCTCTTTCCCCATCAACTCTGATAGACTCCCTCTAGTCTCTGCACGCTAGCAAAATAATGCTCAAAATTCTCCAAGCCAGGCTTCAACAGTATGTGAATCATGACCTTTCAGATATTCAAGCTGGATTTAGAAAAGGCAAAGGAATCAGAGATCAAATTGCCGACATCTTGTGGATCATCGAAAAAGCAAGAGAGTTCCAGAAAAACATCTGCTTCTGCTTTATCGAGCACGCCAAAGCCTTTGACTGTGTGGATCACCACAAAAACTGTAGAAAATTCTGAAAGAGATGGGAATACCAGACCACCTGACCTGATTCCTGAGAAATCAGTATGCAGGTCAAGAAGCAATGTTAGAACTGGATATGGAACAACAGACTGGTTCCAAATCAGGAAAGGAGTATGTCAAGGCTGTACATTGTCACCCTGTTTATTTAACTTATAAGCAGAGTAAAAGAAAGAAAGACAGAAAGTGAAGTCAGTCAGTCGTGTCCGACTCTTTGTGACCCTGTGGACTGTAGCCCACCAGGCTCCTCTGTCCATGGGATTCTCCAGGCAAGAATACTGGAGTGGGTTGCCATTTCCTTCTCCAGGGGATCTTCTCAACCCAGGGATTGAACCTGGGTCTCCTGCATTGCAGGCAGATGCTTTATCCTCTGAGTCAGTGCCGGACTAAATGAAGCACAAGCTGGAATCAAGATTGCCGGGAGAAGTATCAATAACCTCAGATATGCAGATGACACCACCCTTGTGGCAGAAGGTGAAGAAGAGTCTCTTGATGAAAGTGAAAGAGAAGAGTGAAAAAGCTGGCTTAAAGCTCAACATTCAGACAACTAAGATCATGGCATCCAGTCCCATCACTTCATGGCAAATAGATAGGGAAACAATGGAAACAGTGACAAACTATTTTGAGGTGCTCCAAAATCACTGCAGATGGTGACTGCAGCCATTAAATTAAAAGACACTTGCTCCATGGAAGAAAAGATATGACCAACCTAGACAGCCTACTAAAAAGCAGAGACATTATGTTGCCAACAAAGGTCCATCTAGTCAAAGCGATGGTTTTTCTAGTAGTTATGTATGGATGTGAGAGTTGGACTACAAAAATAGTTGAGAACCAAAGAACTGATGCTTTTGAACTGTGGTGTTGGAGAAGACTCTTGAGAGTCCCTGGGACTGCAAGGAGATCCAACCAGTCAATCCTAAAGGAAATCAACCCTGAATATTCATTGGAAGGACTGATGCTGAAGCTCAAACTATAATACTTTGGCCACCTGATGCAAAGAACTGACCCCTTGGAAAAGACTTTGATGCTGGCAAAGATTGAAGGTGATCACTGAGTCAAAGGACATGAGTTTGAGTAAGCTCCTGGAATTGGTGATGGACAGGGAAACCTAACATGCTGCAGTCCATGGGGTCACAAAGAATTGGACACGACTGAGCGACTGAACTGAACTGATTCTCTACACAGAAGCCAAAGTGGCATTTAGAAAAACATAAAATACTATGTCCCTATCCTGTTTTAAACCACCCAAGCTTCCTACTACAATTAATAATAAAGCCAACTTGCTAACTGAGCTCTGGCCATATTGCCCTGCTTCCTTTTATGTTAACAAAGCAAGCTCACTGATGCCTGAGGTCCCTTTTACCCTTTGTCTGGAGGATCCTGTTACCTAGTCTTTGTGTTAATGATGACCTCACACCCTTCAAGTCTGGCGCTTCCCTGACCATCCCATCTATGCACACATAATTTTTCATTATGACATTGTCATGTATTATTTTCTTCACAGTCCTTTTAACCAACTGAAGTTATCTTATTTATTGATGTGTTTTCTTGTGATTATCTTACTCCCTACCATCTCCCCAGCATCTAAAAATAATATGACACACAATAGATGCTACTTTTTGTGGAATACACAGATGGATGAGTGAAATGAAGCGAGAAGATGTCTCTCACACCATTGTTGCTCTATAGTTGTTTTTTGTTGTTTGTTTGTTGTTTTTTGGCCCCTCCTCGCCCCCCACCACCCAGACAGTGTGGCTTGTGGGATGTTAGTTCCCCAACAAGGAATTGAATCTGGGCTCTGGCAGTGAAAGTACCAAACCCTAACCACTGACCTGCCAGGTAATTCCCACCACTGTTGCTCATTTATTCTTCCTTTACTTAAAAATAAAAAAATAGAATAAGCTTCAGTTGCTCAGTTGTGTCCGACTCTTTGCGACCCCATGAATTGCAGCACGCCAGGCCTCCCTGTCCATCACCAACTCCCAAATAAGCTTAAAATCCATAATTTTCCCCCACCTATATTCTTTCCTTATGGAACTAAAATGATTTAACATTTATTAGTTTCAATCGCCTGGAGAAGGAAATGGCAACCCAGTCCAGTTTTCTTGCCTGGAGAATCCCCATGGATGGAGGAACCTGGTGGGCTACAGCTCATGGGGTTGCAAAGAGTCAGACACAACCAAGCGACCTCACTTTCACTTTTCAGTCTCTTATTTATGGCAGACAATATGCTCAATTATCTCATTTATTTATTACGCCAATCCTCCGCATTAGATCCTGTTATATAACTCTGAAGTTTGTGATATTTCAATTACTCTCTCAAGGCCACAAAGCTAACCAATATTCCATTTTACTTTCTCAAGTGAACCTCAGGAACTGAGGAATCACGGAGGATAAGGAGGAATTTGCATCACTTTGACTCGCCCCACCCAAGAATCCTTTTGGTTATCAATGATAGTAGGATAGAGAGAGAGATAAATTTGTATCATGGTGACCAAATAAAACTTTGATAGCAAACTCTGAACTCAACTAACAGCATTTTCTCCAGAAGGAAAGACAAACCAAAGTCAGATCACTGACTGTGAATTTTTTCCTCTATTAGAATAACTGTCTAATTAGTGGACTCTCAAGGTTTTGAGTTCAAGAAAATCAGACAGGCTGACTTTGCTCAGTCAATTAATCTTGGGGCTTAGCTTGTCCAATTCATTCTGTTAGCCAGAAGCAAAATTACATGCAACATAGAAATGCATTTAAATACCACCAAGAAGTGTACAGTTTGAAGTAGAAAAGACTATGAAGAGAGAAAAATAGTTGAGGCAAATCTTAGGATGACAGGAGACCTCATGGACCCAGAGCCTGTCTGCAACTGCAAATGTGTGGGTGAAAACTAATGGAAAAGGAGAGTTTAGATAATTGGCTAAATTTTTAATTACTTTTCTATCTGGTTATTTGGCATCACGAAGGGAGAATTGTGTTAAAGCACTTGGAACGTGATTTTTTTTTTAATCGTTTTTAAAAATTGTTTAAAAAAATATTTTTTTAAATTGTTGCTTCTATTCAACAAACTTTCTTAGAATTTTAATTTTCTATATTAATACCCTGAGGTATAAAAAGTGATTATCTTTTTGTATATGGATAATCAGCCTTGATGTGAAATCCATTAAATACAGTCACACAATCATATTGTTAGGAAGGTTGTTTTTCAAATCAGTCACATTTCAGTGGTGGCTTCCTTTATGTCTAGATCAGTCAGTGGCGGGGGTACAAAATATTAAAGAGATACTTAGCAAATATTATTAAGCAAATTAAATGTGTCAGGAATTTTGCTAAGCAGTTTCTGTGAATTAGCCTATTTAACTTTATATTAAGCCTTTGAGAAAGATATTGTTATACACACAGCTTTACAGATGAGCAAACTATATGTTAGTGAGGTTAGTGTGCCGTAGGGTCATGTGAACCCAGACAATCTAACCTGAGAGTCCAAACATACCTACATGCAACTCTTCAAGGAATCTACAGCTTTTGGGGGATAAAATATAATCATATGAATGAAACAGTTAAATCACAACAAAAGGAGTTATGGGATAAATGGTCTACGGATGAGGCAAACCACAAGCTCACCACAGTGTTAATAGCAGATGAGAGGGCGGTTGGGATAACAGAGACACACTACTGTATATATGGTAGATAATCAACAAGGACTTACTATAGAGCACAAGGAACCCTACTCAATACTTTCTGATAACCTAAGAGGGAAAAGAACCTGAAAAAGAATATATATATTCATATATATGTATGTACACACACATACATATACATATGGTGACTCAGACGGTAAAGAATATGCCTGCATTGCAGGAGGATTCAATCCCTGGGTTGGGGAGATCCCCTGGAGAAGGGCATAGCAACCCACTCCAGTATTCTTGCTTGGAGAATCCCATGGACAGAGGAGCCTGGCAGGCTACAGTCCATGAAGTCACAAAGAGTTGGACACAACTGAGCAACTAAGTACACACACACACACACACATACACACAATATATACATACATTTATATATATATACATATCGAGAGAGATATATAACTGAAACACTGCTATACACCTGAAATTAACATGACGTAGTAAGTCAAACTATACTTCAATAAAAAGAAAAAAAAGCAGACAAGACTCAAGACAGAGTGACTCCTGACATCATGATCTAAGGGAAACTGAGCTCCAAGTCAGTAACCTGGGGATAGAAAGTAAGATGGGGTCTCACCCTTGACTTGGACATTATATATATGGGCTTGGATTCTCTGCCAAAAAACAGCAAATTCTCTGAGATTTCCTTGTGCAATATTTGCCTTTGCTTCTTTGCTAAAAGAAAGTTTTCCTCTGCACGATCCAGTTTGTCTTACCAACAGGCAGCTGGCAAATCGAGGGTGTGATATTACATGCTGTAAAGAGGTATTCAGACTGGCAAATGCTTACGCTTTTGTGCCACTTTGAATTTTATTTCTAGTTCCTCAGGATGGGTTTTTGGTGCTGATGAGCATTTCATACTGGGTGGCGTGTGTTTGCACGTGTGTGTAGGGTGAGAGAGGAACTGTGGTGTGCCACGGGGAAATGTACACGTGTGCCATCTGGAGACAGCCCTGAAAACAACCAGTCCCCCAGGAGCGATGTGAAGAGGGATGAGTCAGGCCAAGAATAGCATTTCCCGACTGCCCACTCACTGGCACATTGCCAGAAGGTTTTATTTTCTTCTGTAGGTTCTAATCTTCAGTTTCATATGAAAAGATGATATTGCCAAATCTGGTGATAAGATGCTTTTTATAATAACTACTTTGATTAATTACAAGACTCTAATCTCCTGAGGGCAGGGACCATGTCTTTTCTATTCACCATTGTGTACCAACATCCTGGCATGAAGTCAGGACCTAATAAGTATTTGTTGCATGAATAAATGAATAATAAATGAATGTAATATTTTGTATTTATTGGATCAGATCCTCCCTGTGAATCATTGCTCTCCTGGGTCACTAAGAAGCTGGCAGCTCTGACTGCATGAAATACATTGAATGATTTTAGAAGCAAGGGTCCTCAACCTATTAGCAACCCTAGTATTTTTTCTAGGGGTATGTAGATATCAGTTCAACCAACAAGCTGTTACTGAGCTCTACTCAGTAGAGGAACTGTTAGAGGAACTGGGGATGGTACACTGATCAAGGCAAACAAGTCTTAGTTCTCTTAGAGGTTCTCTTCTTGTAGGTTAAGCATAATAATAAAACCATGGATGATTGATTGATGGTAATAAATGCTATGAAAAAGCAAGGAAATGAGAAAAAGAATTATGGACAAATACTATTAATATATAGTATTCCCAACTGTCTCTCCTGAGGAAAACATGGTCCAGGACCTAGAACCAACTTAATGAGGTGTTCATGAGGTCCACCTCTAAGAAATTGCACTGAAAACCATTCAAGAATATCGATGATGCCCAAGTCTTTTTTCTCTAATGTTTAAAATTAAGCTTTAACTTTGAGATAGTTGCAGACTTATACACAGTTGGGAGAAGCAGACTCACAAATATAAAAAACAAACTAACGATTGCCAAAGGTGGGGAGAGAGATGGGAGAAGGGGTAATTTACCAAAGGTGGGGAGAGAGATGGGAGAAGGGGTAATTAAATTGTGCTGTGCTTAGTCACTCAGTGTGTCTGACTTTTTGCAATCCATGGGGTGTAGGTATCCTAACAGGCTCCTCCTTCCATGGGGATTCTCCAGGCAAGAATACTGGAGTGAGTTGCCATGCCCTCCTCCAGGGGATCTGCCCAACCCAGGGATTGAACCCAGGTCTCCTGCATTGCAGGGAGATTCTTTACCATCTGAGTGAAATTAGGGGTATGGAATTAGGAAATACAAACTACTATGTATAAAATGCTTCCCAGGTGGCTCAGTGGTAAAGAGTCTGCCTGCCAATGCAGGGGATGCATGTTCAATCTCTGGATCAGGAAGATACCCTGGAGGAAGAACCCATGGCAACCCACCCCAGTACTCTTGCCTAAACAATCCCATGGACAGAGGACCCTGGCAGCCTATAGTCTGTGGGGTTGGGAAGAGTCAGACATGACTTAGCAACTTAGCAACAACAACATGTATAAGATGGATAAGCAACAAGGTTGTGTTGTATAGCACAGGGAAATATAGCTGTTATCTTGTAACAATTGTTTTTCATAATTTAATAATTATTTTCATAAATGAGGTATTTCAAAGAACCATAAGATAAACTGCTAAATATATACATTTTGAAGAAATTAAACATAGAGCTTTGCATTTATCCAGTTCCATAATGGTGTCCAAGTCTTGAAGATTTGGGGAAATTATTTTCCACTTGATTGTTCAGAAATCTATTCAATGAGTGATCGGTAAGATAAAAAGAATGGCAAAAGTGATCAAGAAAATGCACTCCTAGAGAAAAGAATGGAGGGTTTACCATAGCTGACATACTTTGAGTACTTGCCCTGTGTTGGTAAGCACTGTATGTTTATTACCTTAATTTATTACCAAAAGATTCCCATGCAACAGGCTCTATTCTTATCACCTTTTGATGGCAAACAAGGCACAGAAGTCTCTCAGCTAGTGGATGGAAAAATCTAGCAGTGGATCCAGGCAGTCTGACTCTAAGGGTAAATTATTAAGTTACTCCATTGTAGAATTTAAGCACAGTGTCTCTAGAATCCAAGGTTTTTAAACTAATAGTATACTCTGCTTCTTTGAAGTGTATAATGAATATATGAGAAGAATATTTTTAAACAAAGCTATCAAGTCTACTACAAAAGAGTACAGTATTTCAGCAAGACTGCCAATTTATTTCAGCCTTCCCGTCTTCGTATTTGCAGGTACCTCTACCTCAAAGCTTCCCTTGTAGCTCAGTCGGTAAAGAATCTGCCTGCAGTGCAGGAGACCCAGGTTCGATCCCTGGGTTGGAAAGATCCCCTGGAGAAGGAAATGGCAACCCACTCCAGTATCCTTGCCTGGAAAATCTTATGGACAGAGGAGCCTGGTGGACGCCAGTCCATGGGGTTGCAGAGTCGGGCACAACTGAGCGACTAACACTAACTACCTCAAATCTCTTCCCCGGGCTCTTTGCATGGCTGGCTCCTTCTTATCAGACAGGCCTCAGCTCAAACATATTTCTTCCTGTCCACCCTATGCCTAGCCGGCCACCATTCTTGAGTCACTCGCTATTCCATTTATCCTGTTTTTAATTTCTTCCCAGCCCTGATGACTATTTGAAAGTTCCTGGATGTTGATGTCTACTTGTGGTCATCTTTTTCCCCAACCAGAATGTAAGCACCACAAGGTTAGGGGTTAGCAGCTGCTTTGCTTCCTTCCTTAAATTTCCTTAGAGACAGAACCCTGCCTGGTCCCTCACGGAGGCTTTAAAAACATATGATGAATTTACACTCTCCCTGGGATCTGCAGCCTCAGCTCTCAGAGAGCATTACTTTTATGGAAGATCATGCTACTGACAACACCTGCCCACCATTCGGTGTGCCAGGTGGGAAAGGAGAAGTGTTTTCAGAGACCTGAGAAATACCATCCAATAAGCACCCAAAAGGAGCTGTGAGTTCTCTGAAGGCTGCCAAGGCCACCAGGTATGAAACTTATTTGCCAGAAGACCAATTTGGAGGGTATTTCTATAGTTAGATGATATGCAAGGTCATCACTTTAAATTTGGTCTTGTTTTGTCTTGGTTCCCTTCTTACTTGAGATCGAATGGCTGTGATGGTTTATCACCTGTCTCCTCTACAGAACTTAAGGCCATGAGAACAGAGATCTAACTATCTTTATACTCCTAGATGTTCAATGCCTTAGGGCGTCTCAAGTGGCTCGGTGGTCAAGGATCTGCCTGCCAATTCAGGAGCCACAGGAGATTCGGGTTCAGTCCCTGGGTTGGGAAGATCCCCTGGAGAAGGAAAAGACAACCCACTCCAGTCCTCTTGCCTGGGAAATCCCATTGTCACAGGAGCCTGATGTCCATGGAGTAACGAAGAATCAGACATGACTGAGTGGCAGAAAACACATTCAGTGTCTAGAACCATGACAAACATATTGTAGGTGCACAAGAAACATTTAATAAAAGGACCAATAAATGAGCCAACACTTGGTTGTGTCTGTAGAGAAAGGCAGGTGGAATACCACGATGAAGCCAATGTTTACTGAGTCCCCGCTAAGTCCCAGGCACTGTTCCTGGAATGTATCTTACTTCAGTTATTTACCTGTTAAGTTAGAAGCTTTGCGAGTCCACCTTTTCAGTTCAGTTCAGTCACTCAGTCGTGTCCAGCTCTTTGCAACCCCATGGACTGCAGCACACCAGGCTTTCCTGTCCATCACCAACTTCTGGAGTTTACTCAAACTCATGTCCATTGAGTTGGGGATGCCATCCAACCATCTCATCCTCTGTCGTCCCCTTCTCCTTCCACCTTCAATCTTTCCCAGCATCAGGATCTTTTCAAATGAGTCAGCTCTTTGCATCAGGTAGTCAAAGTATTGGAGTTTCAGCTTTAGCATCAGTCTTTCCAATGAACACTTGGGACTGATCTCCTTTAGGATGGACAGGTTGGATCTCCTTGCAGTCCAAGGGACTCTCAAGAGTCTTCTCCAACACTACGGTTCAAAAGCATCAATTCTTCGGCACTCAGCTTTCTTTACAGTCCAACTCTCACATCCATACATGGCCACTGGAAAAACCATAGCCTTGACTAGACAGACATTGGTTGGCAAAGTAACGTCTCTGCTTTTTAATGTTATCTAGGTTGGTCATAACTGTCCTTCCAAGGAGTAAGCATCTGTTAATTTCATGGCTGCAGTTACCATCTGCAATGATTTTGGAGCCCAAAAAAATAAAGTCTGACACTTTCCATTATTTCCCTATCTATTTCCCATGAAGTGACAGGAACAGATGCCATGATCTTCGTTTTCTGAATGTTAAGCTTTAAGCCAACTTTTCACTCTCCTCTTTCACTTTCATCAAGAGGCTTCTTAGTTCCTCTTCACTTTCTGCCATAAGGGTGGTGTCATCTGCATATCTGAGGTTATTGATATTTCTCCCAGCAATCTTGTTTCCAGCTTGTGCTTCTTCCAGCCCAGCATTTCTCATGATATACTCTGAATATAAGTTAAATAAGCAGGGTGACAATATTCAGCCTTGACGTACCCCTTTTCCTATTTGGAAGCAGTCTGTTGTTCCGTGTTGCTAACTGTTGCTTCCTGACCTGCATACAGATTTCTCAAGAAGCAGGTCAGGTGGTCTGGTACTCCCATCTCTTGAAGAATTTTCCACAGTTTGTTGTGACCCACACAGTCAACCTTTTAAGGAGTTAAATATAGAGAGTGGAAGATGCCTTTCTTCTTTCAGATATCAAAACCATGTCTGGCTAGGGAAGTGGTTCTTTAAATGAAAGTTGGGTATCCCTGGATCTTCAGACTTTAATCAGTTCACTGAGGTCTGCACCAATATCTGATATGTGCGTGTGCTCCATCATGTCCGACTCTCCGTGATCCCAAGGACTGCAGTCTGCCAGGCTCCTCTGTCCATGGAATTTTCCAGGCAAGAATACTGGAGTGGGTTGCCATTTCTTACTCCAGGGAATATTTCTGACTCAGGGATGGAAACTGAGCTCTTGCGTCTTCTGCATTGACCTGTGGATTCTTTACAACTGTGCCACTTGGGAAGCCTATATCTGATAGTGCTGTATTAAAAATAATAATAATAATTTTGTGTGATGCCCAGAGCATGTCTGAGGATCAATAGAAAATTATAACTAAAGCCTTGGCCAGTGCTTCACCCAGAGGATCGTTTCCATTTATCATCTCACTTTGACTTGATCTGAATTGGAGCCAAAAATACAATTTCCAAAAGAACACTGGAAATGACTGCAAATGAAGTGAATTTGAAGGAAGGTGTTCCCAGCATGCACAGCAAGCTTCACATCAGGCAGTTAGACAGGGAAGAGAAAAGTGCAAGTTGGCGCAGTGGCATGTCTGAGATTGGAGCAGGAGATGTTGGAGGAGAATTTGTTTGGGCAATATCTGACTGCCCCATAGCCCCAGCCCTGAGCTCTACACCATCAAGTTCAGCCCATCGCTTAGAGGCACTGGAGAGCTACAATTATGGAGAAACCCGTGTTCCATACCCTGGTCCAAGCCACGTTATTAGGTACACAAAATGGGGAAGATAGCACTTACAAGAAAATTCCCAAAAGTTTAATACCAGATAATAGTCTGTTCAGCTGATTCTGTGTGTATATAGGGCCAGTTTCAAAGAAAAATAAGCTTCCCTTTATTAAAAAAAAAAACTTTAAAATAATAATATCATTACACATACCTCACTCGGTTATTTAAAATTACCTCAAAACTGGTTCTCTCTTGAGGGCTTATCAGGACCCAAGCCTGCCGTGGGAAAGGAAGGAAAGTCTTTACAGGGTATCTTGGAGGGCTTTCCCTGCCTCTCTTCCACACAGAGTCTCTACTCAGGCCAGCCTATCATCCTAATGTATCCTCAAGATTGTCAGGAACTGTCAAACCAATAACAAAGGAGTACTGAGGCCAAAACACTGCAGTGAAACCACGGGCTTTCAGCCCCAGCTGTGGGAATCTGCCTGCAATGCAGGAAACCTGGGTTCGATCCCTGGGTTTGGAAGATATCCTGGAGAAAGGAAAGGCTACTCACTCAGTATTCTGGCCTGGAGAATTCCGTGGACTGTATAGTCCAAGGGTTCGCAAAGAGTTGCACATGACTGAGTGACTTTCTCTCTTCTCTCTGTGATACTAATTGTTGTTGCTAAATCATGTCCAACTCTTTGCAACCCCATGGACTATAGCCTTCCAGGGTCCTCTGTCCATGGGATCTCCCATGCCAGGATACTAGAATGGGTTGCTGTTTCCTCCTCCAAGGGATTTTCCCAACCCAGGGACTGAACCCACATCTCCTGCATTGGCAGGTGGATTCTTTACTGCTGAGCCACCAGGGAAGCCCCGGACACTAATTAGCTGTGTGCTTTTAGACGGTTCACTTCATCTCTCTGCATGGTGGAGGGTGGGGCTCTGAACATGGTTGGTTGCCTTGTCTCTCCCAGCTCTGGCTATGCATCTGGTTTGATGCAAATTGTCAGGACCAATGTGATGCCCTGCCCCACTCACAGGCTGCCGCAGCCATTCAGAAAAATACTCTGTGTTCAGGTAGGGAAGGAAATGATTGTTAACCCTTTGCTTCTAAGTTCACCCTTAAGTTCACCCATCTTTGGCAGGTCTGCAATCATGCCATCTCCCAACTGAGATTTAGAATCAGGGTGTTTACAAATGGGTTCCCCTAACCCCCTTCCCTTGAGCAACATTGCTCTCTGACTATCTCTGCAGTCTCCACATCTTGGGCTAGATATGGAGGGAGGGAGGCAACATTTAGTAGTGTTGCTTTTATTTTCTTTCCTCTCTGTTAACCTAGGACAGTGCCTCTTGAATTACTGCACTTGAGGTTCCTTCCTCAACAGATGCTGGAGTGCAGCTTAAAAATGGAAGCTCTTGGACTCCACTCTGGCTTCACTGATTCAGAATTTCAGCAGAGTCTGGGAGCCCCCAAATCTGCATTTTAAACTAAGCACTCTAGTTAATCTTATTTAGGCTAGCCTTTGGGGACCACTGTCCTAGAAGAAGGAAGGCAAACATAACGCAGGTCACTCCACTTGCCTACTCTGCTGCCAACATGAAGATTCATCATCTGTTTTTCCACCATCATTTATCTCACCTGCTATGTGCCAAGTATGGGCTCCTCAGGTGACTTAGTGGCAAAGAATCCACTTGCCAATGCAGGAGACTGGGTTGGGAAGATCCCCCAGAGAAGGAAACAGCAACCCACTTCAGTATTCTTGGCTGGAGAATTCCATGGACAGAGGAGCTTGGTGGGCTACAGTCCATGAGGTCGTAAAGAGCTGGACCTGACTTTGTGACTGAGCATGCAAGCACGTTCTGTGTACCAGGTACAGTGGGCAGAAAGGCTCAAAGTACCCGCTCTCTCAGAGAGTTTACGGTCTAGTGAGTGGAAACAATGATAAACAAATGCAAACGTCTAACATGTGAAGCAGTGAGAAAATATATGATGTAAAACCAAGGTTAAGTGCTAGGGAGGTGTGTCCTTTCAGAGAAGGTAGGCAGGAAGGCCTATTTGAAGGATGACATCTGTACTAAGCCTTAAAAGAAGTGAGAGAAAGGATTGTAGGGTTGGGAGAACATTCCAGTCAGAGGGAATGACGATCTTTAACTTGTAGAGGGGAACGCAAAGCATTTTTGTGCACATGCAGAGCTGTCTTGATGGTCCTAAGAAATAGATTTCAGCGCGACTTAAAGATGGAGGCATGGTCAGCACTGTCCTGAAGTTGAATGGCCTACTTGGGCAGAAAATTAGCTCTTCACCACTATCTTATCAGGAATTTTGTGAGGTGGTTCACGGACCCTGCAAAGGTCCCTGAATCAGAGGCCATCTCCCAAATGAAAATTCTCTGACGTTTTTCTGTGGGATGGAAACAGGTGGCCTAAAGGCCTGGGCGCATGGGTTGGATTTGCTTTCCTTTCTCAGTAGTTTTTTTTTTTTTTTTTTGTGGGGAGGGCGTGGAGGTGGGGCTCTATCTAACTTGTGTTGCCTTTAGTCAGGGCTGGAACATACTGTACACACATGATGCCAATATCATGTCTTTCTGGTAATTGCTACCTGCTTGGCTCCTGCAGGATGTTTGGGACTCCCATTGCATGCTTAGACATGCTATCTGGGTTACAGGTCTATGAGAGGATGAGTTTACAATTAAGGTAGGACATGGCTTCCTAACCTTTGCTCCTAAAAGAGTGACCTTTGGCCTGCAGTCCCCTGAGAGGGCCACCTTGCTGTTTATAAATAAAGATACACAGCTG
The DNA here is from genome assembly GCF_001704415.2 of Capra hircus. Lineage (NCBI taxonomy): Eukaryota > Metazoa > Chordata > Mammalia > Artiodactyla > Bovidae > Capra > Capra hircus. The sequence continues at coordinate 52,211,069 of NC_030814.1, read as the reverse complement.
AGCATATGTACCATTCTCTCCAGAGGCTTGGATGTAGCAGCTATTTCTTGTTGAACAAACAAGATATGACGACATTTTTAATGGTTTTATCCTAAGACGGCCATTCTCTTCTTTCTAAATATTGTGCTTTGCAAGTGCTCTATCTGGAAGAGTGAACACACTCTATTTTTCATTGCTCATAGTGTTTATTGCCTCTTCAAAACACAACCTGGTGTGTTCCTGCCACTGCTTATCTAGAATAACAATTTCCTTGTCTGAATGTCAAGACAATGGCCAGGTTTCTGTGTTTGTAAGACTGTTTTAATAATACACAAATGCACCTTGAGGAATTCGGGGAGTACAAAGAACTATCTATTAATACAAGTCTACTGCACCGCAACAATAAGGACTGCTTCTAGGAAAGCAACCACACATCCGAGCAGCCAACTTTTTAAAATATGTCCAGTCCCTCTTAGCCTCTCTACTCTGTTGTCACAGCAGTCAGAAGAGTCTTTCATGCTACAGATACGGTCAGGCTTCTTTCCCCAAGTTCATATACTTCCATAATTTCCAGTTGGTCTTTGGATCAAGACCAGTTCCATCAGCCACACCACAGAGACACATAGGGTCATAGCATTCATAGCCTCAATCTCCTCCAAACTCCTTCTTGGCCTCTGTGCACCAGCCTCACTGGCCTTCCTTTAGGACCTCATGTTCACCATGACCCTCTGGTGACAAGATCTTTGATGGAAGATTCTCTCTTATCCTGCCTCCTTAAGTTTTACTCATTCGCCAGATCTCAGCTCTGACACTTCTCCAAGGAAAGTATACTGATCGCCCTGTGCATTGCAAACCCCTCTGAGGCCCTGTCCTAACTCCATGTCCTCTCCATTGCAGCGTTTACCACAATTTATGTTCATTTGATTCATTTTTCTTCCAACAGGGTTTGAACCACATCTATTTTTACCACCAGGGAACCCACTGCCTAGCCAATATTTGACATTAAGAATGGAGATGTTCTTTGTATTTTTAAAATAAGTGAATAAATACATTAATAACTTCTCTTGCAAGGAGGTTCCCTGACTAATGAATTTGCTCCAAACATATTCAGGTAAGTGACATTCCCATGTATATGATTCAGATAGGGCTTTCATGCAGATCGTTGAATTAATTTGCCTCCTCTTTGCTTTTCTTACTGACTGGGCTGTTATAGACACTTGGAAAGGCAAAGCCCTTGGCCATCTCAGCCTCTCTCTCCTCCCAGCTCAGTCTGCCAGTGAAGAAACAATGACTCAGAAAACTAATGGGCCAGACTCTCTAATAACAATGATGATTTCACCACTGTTGATTTCTCTATTAGATTTCTAAAATTGAGTCAAAATGTAGGCACTGCCTTGGGGCACAACTACCAGAGACAAGTAATGAATTCAGAAACACAATTCAGAACAACACTGACCAATGTATATTACAGGCAAGTACCAGGAAAGGTGATGGAGGTTGAAAGAATCAAAGAAAGGAAAAAAAAAAAAAAAAAAAAAGGAAGCTTTTTTGATGGGAGTGGGATGAAATACAGGGAATTCAGGATCTGCGACCAGACTCACTGGTGAGACCTGGACAAACATTCCATCACAGCAAGAGCAGAGACAGTATATTAAGTGGCGACCAGGCACATGCCTTTCAATGTCTTTAGCCTTATAATAAATATGAAAAGGAGGCATCATTTACTTTCATTTCACAGTAGAAAAAACAGACACTCCGAGGATACATAACTTGAAGTCATGTTTGGAACTCTGGTTTATCAGATTCCAAAGCCAAAGTCTTTCCAACTAAATATTGGGTTGGCCAGAAAGTCTGTTTGAATTTTTCTGTTAGCTGTCATGGAAAAACCTGAACACAAACTTTTCGGTCAACCCAGTATTTCATCTCATCAGTCCTCCATCAGTATCTTCACCTGCAAAGTGTGGATACGACCAGGAAGGATTATCTCCAGGTGACAGTAATACATGCAGAGGACCTGCAGCCTTATTGGCTTCTACTTAAACATTATTTTCTGTCCTTCTTATTTCTTACCCACTGTTGAATTCCTTATGGATTTTTATTAGAAATTCCTAAAATAGGGTTACCACTCCCAGACAGATGATTTAATAGTCAAATATTCAAGACAAATACCTCACAAAGCACCCCTCAATTTCACACCAATCCCACCAAGTTTTACTGATGCTATATCATTGTTTGACGAGGCACAGCAGGATTAGCCATTTTCCTGAGACACCAATGTCAGAAGAGAACTTGATCCCAGTCCAGACTGCTGGGCTGGAATATTTTCCACCACCACATCATGTCAAAATGCACAGGGCAGGAGTTGATTTCCAGGCACTTCCCTAATAAGAATCACATTAATAAAAACAACAGCGAACTCTTTATTTGCACCTGGAACCACACTACTCACTTTGTATGAATGATCACATTTGCTGAACAAACGCACATTTGGTATGTGAATCATTTTTATCCCCCTTTTGATAGATACCAAAACTTGAGTGATTTTCTCTATATTAGGTAGATAGTTTAGCCAGTACTTGAATAAAACATCAGGAAGCAGATTCATAGCTACTGGGAAGCAGACAAATGCACAATAGAGGTTCACTGAATGTTTAAGAGGACAGCACTGACCTTGAATCCTTTCAGGACAGGCAACTCTCTGCCAGACATCTTGACCAAAAGCAGCCTCTGTCAGCAGCAGGATTTTAGTCTGTCATTTCAAAGGGATCCACAACTGATCAGTCGCCTTCTCCCAGAGCTCTTCCCTGGAGCTCTGAAGATATTCGTCAGTCATGGCTGCTGCTTATCACAGACTCAGCTTCCAGCCTCTGATTACTCCTAAAATGCACCTGAGGGATCTTAAAAACCAGGATTCCTGGGGCCAATTTCCATGGAGAATGGGGTGGAGACAGCCCTGTGCCCTTCCACAGCTGATTCTCATACACAGCCAGGGTGAAGACATACTGTTAGAGCTGAGTGCCCATGCCTCTCTCTCTCCTGGTAGACCACAGTTTCTTAAAAAGGGAATGAATCTTTTCTATTTTTTCAGTTTCCATGTGCTGAGAACAATGCCTGAATATTGTAGGCAGTAGCAGGGGGCAGCTAAGAGCCTGGATGCTGGAGTCAGGCAGTTTGGATGTGAACCCTCATCTACCACATATTAGCTGTGTAGTTTTGAGTAAGTACTGCTATACAATTCAATGCCTCGTTCCCTTATCTGTAAAGTGATAACATTCATCAATACTTGTGATGTTTTTGTGAGATTTATGGGAGGAAGTAACTATAAAGTATTTAATGCAAAGTCTGGCACATAACAAACCCACAATCAATGCTAGCTATGCAGATAGGCAAAAAATTCAATCAACATGCAACCTTAATGCCTCTATGTAACAGCTGTGGTAAATGCAGTGGGGATACAAAAAAATAATAAGTCCAAGTCCCTGAATGTTCACAGGCCTTATGCTAGGGGTTTTATCAATAATTTTTTTCACCTTCATGATAATACTTTGACATATTATTAGAAAAAGAAATATACCAGGTAAGTAACTGAAGGTCACCAGCAAGTAATTATCAGTCTGAGATTGGAACTCAGATTCATCTGGCTTCAGATCTCACTCTTTCTACTTTATCACTAAAATTTCATATAAATGTTGATTCATATTCATTCAATCAATAAGCGTCTTTGCCATGCTTGCTATGTGCTAGAAACTGTTCTAAGTACTGGACACACAGAAACGAACCAGAGAATGTCTCTGCTTTCATGTAGTTTATATTCTAGAACACAAAAAGACTGGTGACAAGTAAGTAAATGGATATATAACGTGTCAAGGTAAGTGCTACGGAGGAAAAATACAGCAGGGTACAAGTAACTGAGGGGGTATATATTTGTGTATATGTGTGTGTGTGAGATTTTTTTTTCCATTTGGCTATAATGTAATCTTATTTTTCTTTTTTTTAATTGAAGTACAGTTGATGCACAAAAGTTACAGGTATACAATATAGTGATTCACAACTTTTAAAGATTATACTCCATTTATAGCTATTATAAAATATTGGGCTTCCCTAGTGGTTCAGACGGTAAAGACTCTGCCTGCAATGTGGGAGACCTGGGTTTGATCCCTGGGTTGGGAAGATCTCCTGAAGGATGGTATGGCAACCCACTCACATATTCTTGCCTGGAAAATTCCTGTGGACAGAGGAGCATGGTGGGCTATGTCCATGGGGTTGCAAAGAGTTGACACAACTGAGCAACTGTGTATTGTACAATATATCCTTGTAGCTTATTTTATACATAATAGCTTGTACCTCTTAATCTTATACTCCTATCTTGCCCCTGCCCTCTTTCCTCTCCCCACTTAATCACTAGTTTGTTCTCTATACCTGTGAGTCTGTTTCTTTTATATTTTCACTACTTGGTTGTATTTTTTAGGGGGGGGGATTCTACATATGTCCTGATATTATACAATATTTATCTTTCTCTGTCTGACTTATTTCACTTAGCATAACACCCTCCAAGTTCATTCATGTTGTTGCAAATAACAAGATTTCACTCCTTTTTATGGCTGAGTACTATTCAATTGTGTATATATGTACCACATCTTTATCCACTGATCTGTTGATAGATGCTTAGATTTCTTCCGTATCTTGGCAATTGTAAATAATGCTGCTATTAACATTGGAGTGAGACTCAGTCGTGTCCAACTCTTTGGGACTCCACGGACGGGAGCCAATCAGGCTCCTCTGTCTATGGAATTCTTTAGGCAAGAAGAGTGGAACGGGTTGCCATGTCCTTCCCCCAGGGATCTTCCCAACCCAAGGACTGAAACCAGATCTCTCACATTGCAGGCAGATTCTTTACCTTTTGAGCTACCCAGGAAGTCCCTATTTTAGACAGGAAGGCCAAGAAATGCTTCTGATAAAGAAACATTTGAGTGATGGACATGATAAGATGTGTTCGGATTCTGGGTAAGGAGTTTAAGCCCGAGGATTTATTGTAGAATTAGAAGGATATGAGACAGAAGGAAATAAAAGACAATTTCAAAGTGCTTGACTTGAGTAACTAGGAGAACGAAACTCTCACTTAGTGAGCTGGAGAAAAATGCTGGACAAGGAGGTTTTTCTTGAGAGGAAATCAGGAGTTCTGTTTTGAGATCTCTGTTGTGCATCCAAGTGGAAATACTAGGTAGGCAGGTAGATATACAAGTCTGTATTGTAGGGAGAAGCTAGAGCTAGAAATATAAGCTGAATAGAAGGGATTTCAAACCATGAGATCACCTAGGAGCAAGTATAGATTAAGAAGATGACTTGAGCCTGGGGCCCCAATATTTATAGGTCGGGAAGATGATGAGGAACCAGCTGGGGAGGCAGAGAAGGACTTGCCAGTGAGGGAGAGGGAAACAGAAAGTGTGGCCTTGAGGCCAAGACAAGAAACTCTCTCAAGAAGGAAGCAGCAATTGCGTGGGCCAAAACTAGAGAGGGCTGCAGCAGAGGATGACAGGATTCATGAATGAGAGGGTTACCGGTGACTCTCACGAGAGCTGTTTTGGTGGAGGGATGGAAAGAGCAAACTGGAGGAAAAGACACGGTGACAGTGTGGAGGACCCTTTCAAGGCTCTTTTTTTTTTTTTTCTGGAAAGGGGAGTGGAGAGTGAGGCAGCAGCTGAGGGGGATACAGGGTCAGGAGATGATTACTTTAAGTGAGCTGATTTACAGCTTGTCTGTGAGTCCACATACAGCCCCATAGGATCCTGTAGAGAGGAAAGACAGCAGAGGGAGAGGGGCTGAGTGCAGGTGTGAGGGGCTTGAGTTGGGGTCAGGGGTAGGGTTCAGCTCACAAGGGAGGACTAGTCGTAGATGAAAGCAGGGGCTGTTCATCTACTGCACGTAAAAATGGAAAACAGACTGGAAATGCAAAGCAGAGTCAAACAATGTAAGGTTTTGTCTCACTTAATCCTTATAATAACCTCTTCGTGTGGTGGAATATTATTTCTGTGTTACAGAGAATCACAATGTGACTTGGGAAAGATTTTCAATGTAGTTGCGTATTTGTAACAGTGAGAAAATGAGTAGTCAGGGAACGCTGCAGGTGGAAGTGCGTTTGATTTGGACCCAAAGAGTGGGTTGGTTCTAAATACGTGAAAGGGGCCGAGACAAGAATTCCAAATGCATATAAGAATTCTATAAATATGTAAAAAGGCACAAAATAGAGCAAAATCCTTTCTTGGCAGGTACTTTGGAACTGAACTGCGTGAATAGTTGTGTGACCTTGGACAAGATACCTGACTTCTCTGTGCTCTGGTTTCCCCATGTTTAACTCACAGGGATAGTAACTGTACCTACTTCATAGGATTGTTGTGAGGAATACAAACAGGTAACTGTACCTATATCCATATACACACAGAGTGGAACTGTGCCTAGAAAGTAGAGAGCACTGCTTGGTTTACTTCTAAAAGTAAAGACTTTGGAAAAAAAAATGTGTATTTTTCCTCTGTGTGTGTGTGTACTTCCAGCAGTCCTGCTTTTGGGTATCATTGGAAGATATTCTGCTGCAAGAACTTTACAGAACAAGGAGCTCAGCTCGGTGCTCTGTGATGACCTAGAGTGGGGGGATGGGGGGATGGGGGGATGGGGGGATGGGTGGGAGGTCCAAGAGTGAGGGGATATATGTATGCATACAGCTGATTCACTTCATTGTACAGCAGAAACTAACATAACATCGTAAAGCAATTATACTCCAATTTTTAAAAAGTCAAAGAGAGAAAAGAACCTTCCTCGTCTTGAAGGAGCATGATTGAAAGAAGACAGATAAGTTTGTTCACTCACTCTGTCATTCAGTCCTTCATTCTAGAAGGATTTCTTGAGCATCTACTCAGTCCAGCTCTGTACTGACCAGGTTGCAGAGACCGAGGACAACTAGGGCAGGGTTCCTGTGCCCAAGCTGCTCCTGGCCACCAGGAGATAGCAGCAGACTTAAACTGTTTCATATAGCCTGAAGGCTATTCTCATGCAGATCTTCAGGAGGAAATATGCACTGTAAGGGGCAAGAGCGCTGAGTTTTTGTTTTGTCTTATTCAACAGTAATTTATTAACTACCAGCCTTCAAGGATCAAACAGCCTAGAGAAAGAGACCAAAGAGTCACCAGACCCACACAATCCCATGTGATATATGGCTACTAGGGTTTTATTACTATTATTTAAACTTTTTATTTTGTATCAAAGTATAACCAATTAGCTTGCCTGGTGGCTCAGACTGTAAAGAATTTGCCTGCCAATGCAGGAGAACTGGGTTCTATCCTTGGGTCAGGAAGATCCTCTGGAGAAGGGAATGGCAACCCACTCCAGTATTCTTGCCTGGAGAGTTTCATGGAATGAGGAGCCTGCTGGGCTACAGTTTGTGGGCTCACAAAGAATCGGACACAACTGAGCAACTAATAATTTCATAACTGATTAACAATGTTGTGACAGTTTCAGGTACTCAGCAGGGTGACTCAATCATGGATATACCTATATCCATTCCCCCGCTCCCCACAAACTCCCCTCCCATTCAGGCTGCCACATAACATTGAGCAGAGTTCCCTGAAGAGCACCAAGTTTTGATTCAGATTGTTTGGACCTGAGTCTTGGCTCTGCCACTTTCCTAACTAAGGCTCTGGGCAAGGTGGTGAGCATCAGTGTCCTCATCTGTAAAATGGAGATGATGGCGTCTGAAACAAGAGGTTACATGAGGGGCCAATGTGATCATACAGCCATGGCCCCCAGCACACAGCCAAAGACCCACAGGCTTTGTGGTGCTATGGCTGCTTCTCTCTCATTTCCTCTTCTGTTATTATTGTGGTTTATGTGACTCATGAAAACACTTCTGTCTTCGGACTTGTTGAGGAAGTCTTCCTAGAAAGATGTGACTCAGACTGAGTTTTAAAGGATGGATGGGGTTTGCAGCATGAAATGATGACCAGGCAACTCAGGGAAAGGATACCGTCTCTGGCTCAGCACATCACCCTTTGGATAAAGAAAGCACCTGCACCAATTTGTAAGATAATCCAAATAAAAGCTCTTCATGTCAGGTACCAAATCAGGCCCATCGGAGAATATTAGGCAAGTTTCCTCATACCTTCCTGGTTCCCTCATTCTGTGGATCTCCTAGGCCCCTCTGTCCTGTCTGGAATGATTTCCTTTTGATTGCAATTGGAATTTTGCTTCTCTGCTCCTGAAGCCATTTTGCTGTATGAATCCTTCCCTATCAGGAGGAGGGAGTTATGTGCTCACTTGATGGATTCACAGAGAAGAGAACACCATCCAGTTGTCTTCTCAAAACCCTACCTGTACTCTTGCATCAGCACTATTTAGCTGTCCTTTTTTTCTGGATGTGTCTTCTTATTTCAAGTTACAGTATTACTAGAATATGGTAATAAAAGCAGATCCCTCAAATATGGCCACCAAAAACTCCCCAATCCACCATGCTTAAAACAACTAGCATTCACATAAAAGGTAATTCTTTGCAGAATATTGTACACATGTTTTTAAGATTTACCTATACAACAATATTGGTATTTGTAATTTTCAATAAAAATTGAGCACCTATTGTGTACTTGGTATTGTTCTAGTGATGAGGTTAAAACAGAGAGCAGAATTACATAAGAGTCTTGCTCCTGAAGCTTTCAATCCAGTAAGGAAACAGATACTAACAAATCAGTGTATCAGTCTATTCATAATGGCAAGCTAGGATAGGTGCTCTGAAGGAAAGAAACCCAGTTCTTTAAGAGCTATGATCAGAGGTTTCTCTGGTGGTTCAGTGGCTAAGACTCCACACCCCCAATGCAGGGGGCCTGGGTACAATCCCCGGTCAGGGAACTAGATCCCACATGCTGCAACTAACAGTTTGTATTCCACAACAAAGATCCCACATGCTTCAGTGATGATCGAAGATCCCACATGTTGCCACTAACACCCAGCAGAGCCAAATAAGTAAATACATTTCTTTTAAAAAGAGCTAAGATCAGCTGAGGGTCAAGGATGGCTTCTCAGCTTCAGTTGAGAATCGATGGCTTGAATTAAAGAATGGGGCAGAGGGGAGAGAGAACCATCCCCCAAATCTGTGATCAGAGGGAGAATATGGAGACAGACAGCTTATGGCTGGAGAGCCAACAAGAAGGCATGTTTGGGGTCACTCAGGAAAGTCAGGCAGGGGTCAGAATATGCAGGACCTCACAGGCCTGGGGAGGTCATCGACAGGTTAAGTGCAAGTGTGTCTGTGTTTGAGGTGGTGGGGTGAAATCATGTTTCAAACAAGAATTTTGACTGCAATATATGAACCAACTCTCTATACGATGGATGAAGAAACAGGCTTGAGGGATGAGAATGAGAAAGTGAAGGAAAAAGGAACTATTTATTGACCACATATTATAGATTTACCCTATGTGCAATGTGTTGCTGTATATAATGTGTTAGGTAACGCCTTGGATGCACTATATAGAAGTACAGGCTGGTTACCATTATCATCACACTGCGTATGGCATTCTGAATGTATTTCTTTGCATGTTTTACAAACGAGGGAACTTAGGATAAAAGAAATCGCTTTCTGGGGGCTCAGTGGTAAAGAATCTGCCTGCCAATGCAGGATGCAGGCCTGATTCCTGGGTTGGGAAGATCCCCTGGAGAAGGACATGGCAACCCACTCCAGTATTGTTGCCTGGGAAATCCCATGGACAGAGAAGCCTGGCAGGCTGCAGTTCCATGGGGTTGCAAAAGAGCCAGACATGTCTTAGCAACTAAACAACAGGCTAAGAGAGGTAAAGGAACTACCCAACATCACCCAGTTGGCAAGTAGTAGAGCTAGGATTCAGTGCCCAGGATCTTCCCATGTTGAGAGAACAAAGTCAAGGCAAAGCTGGGAGGATAATACTAGTCATCTCAGTAGGATGGTTCCATCCCTGAAGCAGCCCAGGAATTGTTAACGCTCTTAAAGTTGTTCTAGAATTACTCTTAAGGGGATTGTCTAGACTGTGTGGATTTATTTGACTTTCACAGGGATAGACACAAGTTAATCATTACTGTCTTTTTCAATTAAATAAATGTTCCCAGTCATAACTTTTCCAGAATAGACTATAGAGTAACATGATTGCTAACAATGTAGAAACATAAACTCAGATTCCTTCTGACATCTTTTTCTCCTCAAACTCTAAATAAGTGTAACAAGTTTCTAGTGACACTGTGATGCGTCGAGGGAAACCACTTCATTGCTTAAGAGAGTATGATAACAGAGACTTGAATATCTAAGAAAGCACGTGGGGTATAGGACTAAAAAATGGAGGGCATGTATCATGTAGTAAGTTTTATGAAGAACTTTAATTATCACACTTAATTTTTAACATCCTGGTAGGCAATGGCACCCAACTCCAGCACGCTTACCTGGAAAATCCCATGGATGGAGGAGCCTGGTGGGCCGCAGTCCATGGGGTCGCTAAGAGTCAGACACAACTGAGCGACTTCACTTTCACTTTTCACTTTCATGCATTGGAGAAGGAAATGGCAACCCACTCCAGTGTTCTTGCCTGGAGAATCCCAGGGACGGGGGAGCCTGGTGGGCTGCCGTCTCTGGGGTTGCACAGAGTCGCACACTACTGAAGCAACTTAGCAGCAGCAGCAGTTGTTGTTTAGTGGCTAAGTTGTGTCCAGCTCTTTTGCAACCCTGGGGACTACAGCCTGCCAGGCTCTTCTGTCCATGGGATTGCTAAAATAAGAATACTGGAGTGGGTTGCCATTTTTTTCTCCAGAGGATCTTCCCAATCCAGGGATTGAACCCATGTCTCCTGAATTGGCAGGCAGATTCTTTACCACTGATCTACCTAGCAAGCCCAATATCTTGGAAGTAGGTCTCTATTTCCATTTTAGAGATGAAACTGGGCATAAAGCAATTAAGGGACTTGGCCTTGGCCTCTTGGCCCCTTGGCCCCTTTTCTACTCTGCCCCAGCGCCTTATCCATGATCTTAATGTTTGGCAGATGCTATCCCCCTTGACCATCGTCTTTAATAGGTTTACAAGAAATTTATAGTCTTTCTACCCCTGCCACACACACACTTAAATCTGATGATAGGTGGTGATTCAGAGATCGTTTGCTTTGACATGAATAAAATGAGGTTTCCATTTTGATGGAATTAATCAGTTAAATTTGATGTAAAAAACACTTCAAGAAAGTTCTCATGGTGGTGGTCTGTCTGCCCAAGGAACGGTCTTTAGTCTGATTCATATACAAAACAGCAACTGAACAGACAGAGTGTTTGAGTTCTCAAAGTTTAAGCTGGGAGGAGAGGCAGGGCACCAATCAGAAATCACTGAGGCAGCTTCCTATACGAGTTTAAGTCTTCTGTAATTGGAAAGTTCCCCTCAAGGAGATTTCTATCCATGCTACTCTTTGTCTATCCCCAGGATATATAGGGACTTGCTAAGTCTCTATGAGGGAAGAAAGACTTCTCAGTGGGCCATCTCCTTTAGCCACCAGTAACATTTTAAAGTATCCAAATTAAAAACAAAAATCTATGAATTATCAATGCCTATGGAAAATACCACCCTCAATTTCAGTTCCAAACTTCTACTCCCATTTCCTGAGAATACTGATTAAAAAGCATCTTTATGGTACAATATACACTTCTCTTATTTTAAATACACAGCCCCTAGTCCAAGGCTCTTCCTGTGAGGATAAGAAATGAGCATGGGTTTTCAGAACAGGCTGCTCACCAGCTCACTTCCAGAAGAGTGTGTCTAGACCTGAGGCAGAGTTGTTGTTCCTCACCAACCTTAACCCTCTATCAAGGACTGCTTGTAGGACAACCCCTATAGCTGAAAAACAGCCAGTCACTGACTTTTCTTGAAATTGCTCTTTTCCTAGGACGTATCGGATCAAAAGAAACAGGCAAATCACACAGAGAAGATGCAAGACCAGCTACTGACTCCAGAAATGTTGAAAGCTGCAGTGCTTAGTTGATGGGGAATTGCCAGTATGTTTACAAGGCGTTGCACACGTGCACGTAGAAAGTCCCCCTCACGTAGGCATAGCACGCTAGGTTAGAGGGTGCAGAGAAGGTCCCCCAAAGGACCAGGAACTGTTTGTACAAGACTCGGCTCAGCCTTGCCTTAAGGCATCGACTTAGGACCCCACAGACCACATTGCCAGCAAGCACTGAAACTCAGCTGCGATCTTCCTGCCCTGCACCCCAAGTACAGACTCTGAGCAAATCAAACCAACAACCAACCGAGGCTCTATCATCATACAGTAATAAGCCCATTCTATTTTGCTAATTGCTTTCTTGGGCATACACCAAGTTATTAAAAGGACAGTGACAAAACAAGAGAGCTTGGATAAATGTATGTGGCGGCACCTACAGCAATTTGTTTTCCCCTTAACGTTAGTTCCAGTTACTTGTTTGCATGTGAAAGAGAACAAGGAGAATTGGCAAAACATTTCTAAATTATTTTCTATTCAGCTGCATCAGTGCTGAGACCACCTTTGCAATTGTTATCCTGCTCTTCAGAAAAGACTTTCCTCGTAGAAAACAGACTGATTTTAGAAGCAGATCTGAGTCTGTGAGATAGACGCTTTTGCCAGGCACGAGAGTCTTCTAGGAGCTGCAGAAGGCAGTCTCGGTAGAGCCTGTGGGAAGTCAGACACCAGCCCACTTTTTCCCACCCACCCAGACACTCTCCCTCTCTGGTCTGTACCTTCCGTGTGGCAGCTGGAAGAGAGGATGGTGTTCGGAGGTCTGAAGATGTAAGGCAGGTAACGAGAGAAGCATTTCATCTTCCAAAAAAGAAGGCAAAAGAAAAAATCTAAATAAAAAAACAGTGTCCTGAATCCATCAGGATTCTCTCGGCCTTTAAAGCTGGCTACATCACCCACATGTTTACGGAGGCTCTCTCCCCGTGTTGCAGAGCTGGGGAGCCTGAGGAATAACTGAAGCTGGATCCCATGTTGCCATCAGCGCCAGGGAGCACTGCCTTACATTTCTGCATGCAGCTCAAACTCAGAAGCCCCTAAGCAAGCCGCGATATAGCCTCTTCATTGGCTGCAGCTCCTCCGAGCAGGATTTGCTGAGTAAGTCAGTCTTGCCTGTAAACACACGCTGAAATGCCCTGCCTGAAACCTCTCTCTTTTCCTGTGTGGTCAGTTTCTCTTTTAGCAAGAGAAATCCAGCAGGATATGGGAGGCGTGAGGATAAGTGACCATCTCTTATTTAGCTGAAAGATCAGATGAAACAAAGACAGCATAGTGTTCTGCCCTGGAGAGAGATGATTGTTAAAAGGAGCCAGCCATAAAGCCATGGGTCTCAGGAATATTAAAGTACAGCAATGAAATGGGTCTCTGTCCTTGCTTAATCTAGATTGAGTTCTAGTTTTTTAATACGAAACCCAGACAATAGGACCATTTATCATTTAGGTGAAGCCAAACGCTGGGTTGAGTAGTCGGTGACAGAGGGCTAACACAGACAGATTCTGGGCTCCACTATGGCTGTTTTTTCCTGCCAGCACTCACGCCGAGGCAATAACTTGGTTCTGAGTTATTTGCTGTACAAATTTAAAGCCACAACACAAGAATAGAGGCTAAACCCAAGGGAAATGGCCTTTCACCAACCTGTGTGCCCTGATGGCATACGAAAATCTGGAACAAGGAAGTTGATGCAAGGATTACACAACTTTACCAAAACTCTCACTGAGATTGCAGAGACAGAGAGAGAGAATATTAAAGGAAAGGACCAATTGCCAAATACAAACGATTTAGATTTGGGAGTTGGTTTGGTTACGACCCAGGAAATGGTAATAATTTTGGAAATCTTACTGCTGGAAGGTAAGCGCAAGACATCATCAGTTTGGGATTTATAAGTTCCATCAAATACACTATTGAGTATGATAAAGAGAAACAGGTGAATATTTTCTGTGCTGAATTCAGAGGCATAGGAAATGATTTAAATGGCCCATAAAGGAAAACCAGTATTCCCCTGAGTGAAAATTTTAAAAATAAGATTTAATGTAAAGTTTGCCTTGAAATCTGATAGGATAATTTTTGAGCCTTTATGGGCTCTCCTCTCTATGAAAAAATCCTTAATTTAGCATTGGAGAAATGTGCTGGTCTGCCCACAAGAGCAAAGACTTAGAGCTGTAAGTAATTATAGAGTCAGCGCAGGCCAGGATGTAAGTTCACTCTTCCACCGACATGCTCTCTCCCTGATTTCTGGACCACTGCAACATGATGACAAACTACTGCTGGGGACGGAACATTAACCCTTTGATAATCATGTTATTGATCACTTCCTTAGACCTTGAGACCTGGCAAGGTTGGGCCATCCCAAATAAGGTGCTGTTTAGACAATGCCTAAATGGTCTGGATTAGTTGTGTGGATAATCTCAAATTCACAACAGATGAGCAAATCCGGAGGCATCTTCCTGTGAGATACAGAAATCTAATCCCTGATCAGTAATAAGTCAAATGGAAGGAGGCTTTGGGACCAACCTGACCTGAGTTTGAATCCCAGTGCATTCACTTATTGGCTGGGAAGATATAAACACAGCTTTAACACTTGTTAGCCTCAGTTTCCAGATCTATAAAATGGGAACCACAAGGTTTTCCTCCCACTTTCTTGAGTGAAAGGAGATAATAAGCATGTGATGCACCCTGTTCATTATAGACACTTGCCAAACTGTTGCTGCCAAGGCTGTTCTTACTGTTCTCACTGTTCTCGCCAGCTTTCTCTGAGCTCCTACGGCCACAGACACCATCAGAGTAATGAAAGAGTGGGTGTGGTTAAGAGAGTGGTGCTGCCATTACACCACTTGGGTTTAAGCCAATCTTTTATATTGACTTACTGTGTGATCTTGGGCAACATACTTAACATCTCTAAGACTCTTGAGAGTCTCTTAGACAGCAAGGAGATCCAACCAGTCAACCTTGATGGAAATTAACCCTGAATAGTCATTGGAAGGACTGATGCTGAAGCTGAAGCTCCAGTACTTTGGCCACCTGATGTGAAGAGCTGACTCATTGGAATGGACCCTGATGCTGGGAAAGATTAAGGGCAGGAGGAGAAGCGGGTGACAGAGGATGAGATGGTTGGGTAGCATCATTGACTCAATGGACATGAGTCTGAGCAAACTGTGGGAGATAGTGAGGGACAGGGAAGCCTGGTGTGATGTAGTCCGTGGAGTCACAAGGAGTCAGACATAACTGAGCAACTAAACAACAAGAGCAAGTCTTATTACAGAGCTAATAAGGATAGTAATAGAATAATAATAGAATGTTACAGGATAGCATGAGGGCTAAATAGGATGGCTTATAGAAGGGTTACACACAGTGCCTAGAATTTTGTAAGTGCTTCATAAGTTTAATTGCTATTGTCTATAACAGTAATATCAGCCCTTAGTCACAGTATCTTATGGCATTTACTTACCTATCTTATCTAAACAATGAAACTGTAAACTTCTCAGGGGAGATATCAATGTCTAATTCATCTTTGTACTCCTAGTGCCTCACCCATTGCCTGAATGAAGTAGGTACTCAATCAGCATTAGTTGAATGAATAAGCTAATGACTGAGTGAATGAATCCACATATAAGGGAGAAAGCTTCTGAAAGATATTTTATAATTTTATAATTTTTGTGGAGTGCCCTCCACAAATGAAGTCAATTTGAGTCCATCATAAAGCTGGAATATATTATTTAAGCAAAGAGATTATGGAATGCATGAAGAGACATGCTTCAACTTTGCATATCTCAGTCTTAGATATACACAGTAGGCATTTAGTAAATACCTTCGGAGTCACTGGTGGACCTTCCTGGGTGAAAAAATACTGATGGTGCTGCCCATAATTATCCTTAAAGAACTAAATAAAGAAATGAACATTAACGGTACACAAGGCGCTCGCAACCAGTCAGAACCTCATAACCTCAGTTATAAAATAAATGTCTTCTCCAGTCCCAGTTCAAAACGACTGATTTAGTGCCAGGCCTATGGACCCTACCTACCCATCTGCAGAATGGGCAAGGAACAGGAAAACCAGATTTGAAATATCCTCGGATAGGTGATTCCCAGGTGGGTGGTTTGCACTGCACTATTCGAACTCCTTAATGTGCTTTTGTGTCTTTCTCTCTTTGATTCTCTGAACAACTCCATTTTATGGAAGTAAAAACAGGATGAGAGGATATAATAGTTTATCCAGAGACAAACAGACCCTGATCCCATGCCCCGCCAAACCAGGAGATCCAGTGTTTCTGCATCACAATCACTGGATGATCTTGTGAAGATCGCAGTAGCTCTCAAGCCTATTGATTCAGACTCTCTGGGGATAGACAAGGAATCTGAGTATTTAGCAGTCCATGTGATTCTTAAAATTTGAGAACCTCTGGAGTAAGGTATTTCATTTCATGCTTTGACTTGAAGGGTCAGGGTAACAGTGCAAGTTTTTCAAACATCGTTCTCATAAATTGTTTGTCATATCACTTTTGCCCAACAATTAGTTCTACTTGACTTTATATCAGCCATCAGACTGAGTGATGGGGATACAGGATATAAGATATCGTCCTTGCTCTAATGGAGTATGTTTTCCAGAAAAAAGAACTCATAAACTATCATATACAGCACGATAGAGGTGACAGCAAGTAGAGGTTCTGAAAAGTTTCTTTGGGATTATGGAGCCCCAAAGGTCAACATTAAAGATCCATGCTTTTCTTCAAGGTCATTCAGGATCACCCAGGCCACCCAAGTTCACCCAGAATCTCCCAGGGTCACCTCACATCACTCAAAATCACCCAGTGCCACCCAGAGTCACCTAGAGCCACACAGGTTTATCCAGGGTCATCCAAGGCCACCCAGTGCTAGGCAGTTTTGGTCAACCTACCATGTTCATCTTTACATTTTGAGTGTCTAGTCCACCGGCAAAGGACAGACTGGCTTCCATCCCTGATATTCTGTCCAAGTGTCAGCAACCCAGTATGAGGAATGATGATAATATGGTATTTGCCCATAAAGAGATCCATAATTTGCATTAGGTATTATTTATGAAAGGTTCCCATTAAAAGGAAATGATCTTACTGGAAACCCAGAAAATAAAGAGTTAGCAGTCATTTATTCCATAAGTTCAACTAGACTCTGATGTGCCTCATGTCATCACAGATCAGAGCATAGCTGCCAGGGGAGGATGGAATCTTTCTATGGCGAAGGGAGGCTCCAAGGCAGTGGCAGAGGTGCCTGAAGGGAAGGCCCATGAGCAGAGAGAAAGGGAAATGAGAAGCCTAGGAGGAGGGAAAGATAAAGGTGACCCATTTTAGGTGCCATGCGAGAAGGGCCTGGAGTCTGGCCCAGGGACAACAAATGCCCCAGATGACTTCCAAATGCCAGGTTCTGACATCAAATGTCCAAAACAAAAAAAGTAATTAATTGGAAGACTGTTGAGTGCTGCACTATGGATCAGGCTGTTCCAAGCTTTCTTAAACTGAACTCATGGGAGCTCAACAAGCAACTTTGCCCTGCAAAGTCTCAACTGGAACTTTTGCCTTGGGGTCAGTGGAGCTGGGGGTCCCTAAGCAATCCATGCCCATCAGTGCCAGTTCTGCTGCCTTCTCTCACTGAAGACCAACTCCTAAGGGAAAGCTACTCTGATCAGTCTCTTTCAGCATGTTTCTACAACCTCCTTTGGGCAAGTTGCATTATCATGGTCTTTCATTTTGCTAAGAAAATTAAATTCTGCGTGGAGGTAGGTAAGAGAGGAAATTAGCTTATTTAATATCAGTCAGGCTAAGTCTGCCCAGGTTTTTACTCTCAAGTCAAAGCAGAGCAAATTCCTACTCATTCATCAAGTCCTTAAATGTCACATCAGAGAGAGGTTTCTTAATGCCTCAGACAGGGTCAAATCCATCTGCTACTGGCTCTCAAATACCATGCTCCCCTTTAAAAACACACATGTATTACTGATCCTATTTGTCCAGCATCTGTATATGCCAGGCATTGTACATGGTGCTAAGAAGTCAGTAGACAGATAAAAATACCTGCTCTCTTCTTTGGGTATCATCATCGCTCCTAACATAAAGAGCCATGGTAAGGATTAAATGAGGTAACTCATGAAAGTGCTTAGAATTCTACCTGGTCCAAAGTAAAAGCTATTCAATTACTTCTATAATTGCTATGAAGTGTCTATCTCCCTTGCCAGGCTCTAAGTGAGGGTAGGGCTTTGACTTTTCTTTGCTGAATCCTGAGTGTGAAGTTCACTGCCTGGCCCATAAAAGGAATTCAATAAATATGTGCAGGACTGAACTGAGTTGAACCAAACACAGGGAATTCTGACATAACTGCCATCATCCTCTCCACTCTCTCCAGTCAGTGCCTGAATTTTATAACCTGGTACATTCTGATCTGCAAGGAAGAGGAACCTCTTTTTGGTTAGTTCATTCATCCACTGATACAAGGTAATATTTTTAGTAACTATTAAACTCTAGGCACGCCTCTGAATGTTGGAGGTGCAGCAGTGAATAATGTATTAAGGTTTAGCTCATTGAGTTTATATTTTAGAAGAAGGAGAGAGACAATAAACAAGTCAACATTAGATCAACAAGGTTATTTCAGATGGCGAAAAGAAGAATTGTGATCCAGCAATTCCACTTTTAGGTATTTATCCAAAGAAAATGAAACCGCTAACTCAAAAAGACACACCCCCCCATGTTCACTGCAGCACGATTTACAATAGCCGAGATGTCGAGACAACCTAAGTGTCCACTGGCAGATGAATGGATAAAGAAGATGTGCTTTGTAAACACATACACTCACACACACACACATACACACACACTCAATGGAATATTACTCATCCCTAAAAAGAAGGATATTGTACCATTTGTGACTACTTGCATGGAACTTGGTAGCATTACGCTAGGTGAACTAAGTCAGACAGGAAAAAATAAGGACCATGGTCTCACTTATATGTGGAATCTAAAAATCACCAGCAAAAAATCCCCACCCCAATCTCATAGATACAGAGAACAGATTGGTGGTTGCCAGAGGCAGGGGGAGGCAAAATGAGTTGAAAGAGATCAAAAGAACAAAATTCTAGTTAAAAAATAAGTAAGTCATAAAGAAGCAAAGTATGGTGACTATAGTTAATAAAACTATTGCATATTTGAAAGTAACTAAGGGAGCAGAGTTCCAAAGAATAGCAAAGAGAGATAAGAAAGCCTTCCTCAGTGATCAGTGCAAAGAAATAGAGGGAAACAATAGAACAGGAAAGACTAGAGGTCTCTTCAAGAAAATTAGAGATAGCAAGGGAACATTACATGCAAAGATGGGCTCAATAAAGGACAGAAATTGTATGTATCTAACAGAAGAAAAAGATATTAAGAAGAGGTGGCAAGAATACACAGAACTATATAAAAAAGATCTTCATAACCCAGATAATCATGGTGGTGTGATCACTCACCTAGAGCCAGACATCCTGGAATGTGAAGTCAAGTGGGCCTTAGGAAGAATCACTATGAACAAAGTTAGTGGAGGCAATGGAATTCCAGTGAGCTATTTTAAATGCTAAAAGAGGATGCGGTGAAAGTGCTGCACTCAATATGCCAGCAAATTTGGAAAACTCAGCAATGGCCACAGGACTGGAAAAATCAGTTTTCATTTGAATCCCAAAAAAGGCAATGCCAAAGAATGCTCAAACTACCACACAATTGTACTCATCTCACACGCTAGTAAAGTAATGCTCAAAATTCTCCAAGCCAGGCTTCAACAATACGTGAACCATGAACTTCCAGATGTTTGTGCTGGTTTTAGAAAAGGCAGAGGAACCAGAGATTAAATTGCCAACATCCGTTGGATCATCAAACAAGCAAGAATTCCAGAATAACATCTATTTCTGCTTTATTGACTATGCCAAGGCCTTTGACTGTGTGGATCACCACAAACTGTGGAAAATTCTGAAAGAGGTGGGAATACCAGACCACCTGACCTGCCTCCTGAGAAATCTGTATGCAGGTCAGGAGGCAATGGTTAGAACTGGACATGGAACAACAGACTGGTTCCAAATAGGAAAAGGAGTACATCAAGGCTGTACATTGTCACCCTGCTTATTTAACTTATATGAGAAATGCTGGGCTGAATGAAACACAAGCTGGAATCAAGATTGCTGGAAGAAATATCAATAACCTCAGATATGCAGATGACACCAGAAAGTGATGACACCAGAAAAAGAACTAAAACACTTCTTGATGAAAGTGAAAGAAAAGAGTGAAAAAGTTGGCTTAAAGCTCAATATTCATAAATCTAAGATTATGGCATCTGGTTCCATCACTTCATGGCAAATAGATGGGGAAACAGTGGAAACAGTGGCTGATTTTATTTTGGGGGGCTCCAAAATCACTGCAGATGGTGATTGTAGCCATGAAATTAAAAGATGCTTACTCCTTGGAAGGAAAGTTATGACCAACCTAGACAGCATATTAAAAAGAAAAGACATTACTTTGCCTACAAATGTCCGTCTGGTCAAAGCTATGGTTTTTCCATGTACAGCTGTGAGAGTTGGAGTATAAAGAAAGCTGAGTGCCAAAGAATTGATGCTTTTGAACCGTGGTATTGGAGAAGACTCTTGAGAGTCCCTTGGACTGCAAGGAGATCCAACCAGTCCATTCTAAAGGAAATCAGTCCTGAATATTCATTGGAAGGACTGATGTTGAAACTGAGACTCCAATACTTTGGCCACCTGTTGTGAAGAGCTGACTCATTTGAAAAGTCCCTGATGCTGGCAAAGATTGAGGGCGGGAGGAGAAGGGGACAATAGAGGATGAGATGGTTGAATGGCATCACTGACTCAATGAGCATGAGTTTGAGCAGACCCTGGGGGTTGGTGACGGACAGGAAAGCCTGGAATGCAGCAGTTCATGGAGTTGCAAAGAGCTGGACACAACTGAGCGACTGAACTGAACTGAACAGAACTATTAATACATATGCCTACAACTAATGTTATTTGTCAATCATAGTTCATTTTTTAAAATGTATACTGTGTAAAATAAATTGAGGGATGCAGTTAGAGTGGCTGATTTGCTTGAATGGTCATGGAAGGCTTCTCTGAGGAGATGACATTTTCAGCTGAGACTGAAAGACAAGGTGCTGGCCAAGAAGGGTTTTGGTCCTCTCTTTCCCTCTGAAGCCTCCGATTTACCTTCAGAGCAATTTGTTATTCTAATTTAATGGCTGAAGTATTTGATTAAACAAACAAAATCATCTATATGGCAATTAAAAAAAAATAAAAATACAATATATGTTCCAAAAAATAAAGTAATAAATTATATAGTGTTTGACTCACTGCATTACTATAAGTTTGGTGGGGACACAGGGTGTGCTCTCTCCATCATTGTGGCATCCCCCCCCAGACCAAGCTGAGAAGTCAGTGGAGACCTGATCCACTTTTCTGACTGGCAGTCTGGATCGTCTGCTGAGCCAGCTGTCTTGGCAAATGACTAAAGCAAGTGAGAGGTGGGCAACCACAGATAAGACTAAAGAGGATTCTGGAGATGGAGGATGGGCTCAATTTAGAGCAGCTGCTAGCATGCAGCAAAGAAAGAGACAAAATGTAGTCACTTAGAACAGAAGATTTTGGCTCTCATTGAAAAGACTGTAGAATAAAAAGCATAATAAAACCAAGCACATTTCCCACTAAATTTTTTATTTTAATTCTTACAGTACCTACAAAAATAGACAAGTAACTTCTCCCAATTTATCAAGAGACATTGGAGCAAATAGCCAACTTGTTTATTTCTTACCTCCCTACTCAACGTTACACTCTGTGACTTATCCTTCTCCCCCGCCCCTGCCACCATAGTCCTTGGCATTGTTTGGGGGTCATTGATGGATAGGTACATGAAATAAAGATATATAAAGATATGTGCTCTCTCTCACACGTGCGCTCTCTCTCTATATATATGTATATATACATATATATGCAAATATGCATGTGTGTTCAGCCACTCAGTTGTGTCCAATTCTTTTGTGATCTCATGGAATGTAGCCCACCAGGTTCCTCTGTCCATGGAATTTCCCAGGCAAGAATACTGGAGAGGATTGCCATGACTGTCATCTCCTCCTCTAGGGGATCTTTCTGACCCAGGGATCCAACCCACATCTCCTGCATTGCAGGAGGATTCTCTACCACTAAGCCACCAGGGAAGTCCATATATAAATTCTAAACCATAGAAACATGACTTGATTTTAATAGATGAGGATAAGAATTGTAATTACAAAACCACCAAATCTGAGTTCTTACTAGGTTTAGCCACTAGGCTAACCACTACACCTAGAAGATCTCTTCTTAAAAATTATAATAAAGTAAATGTTTTCATCTGTTTACGCATGAGGAAATTTGCACAGAGATGCTAAGTAACCTGCCAAGTGCAAGCAGGTAGAAGAGTTTAGATTCCGGTCCGGACTTTTCACTCCTCCCCCCATGCTGTATAGGTGCCATGCTGCTACTTGGATTCTATGGTCTTGACATTTTCTCCTGTGTGGTCTGATGTAGGACAGAACACCTAGAATCAGACTAAACTCCTGTGTCCAATTATTTGGAATTTGTGAACATTTGATCAGGGCTAGTCAAGTTTACTCGGAGAAGGCAATGGCACCCCACTCCAGTACTCTTGCCTGGAAAATCCCATGGACAGAGAAGCCTGGTAGGCTGCAGTCCATGGGGTCATGAAGAGTTGGACACAACTGAGCAACTTCACTTTCACTTTTCACTTTCATGCATTAGAGAAGGAAATGGCAACCCACTCCAGTGTTCTTGCCTGGAGAATCCCAGGGAGGGCAGAGCCTGGTGGGCTGCCATCTTTGGGGTTGCACGGAGTTGGACACAACTGAAGCAACTTAGCAGCAGCAGCAGCAGTCAAGTTTACTTCTGACCTATTTAAAGAAAGGGTTTGCTAATGACTAGCATGATCACGTTGGGGAATTTAACCAAATCCATGCATCCACCTATCGCTGACCCCAGAGAGCCAATATGCACTGAAGGTTTACTGTTTCTAAGATACAGTGCCAAAGACAGTAGGAGTGTGTGTGTGCTAAGCCGCATCAGCCATGTTAGACTCTGCGACCCCATGGACTGTGCCCGCTGGGCTGTCTGTGGGATTCTCCAGGCAAGAACACTGGAGTGGGTAGCCATTTCCTTCTCCAGGGAATCTTCCTGATCCAGGGATTGAACGCAAGTCTCTTATGTCTCCTGCACTGGCAGGCAAAGTGGTGGGATGAATAAAAAACAGAGTATAAAGATGTGAAAAATATGAATATATTAAAAATTACAGAAAGGCCACAATACAGTAACAGGTAAAGTGCAAAGCAGGAAACTCTCATACCTAATTGGGACATGGAGTCAGATTCCAAGAAGACTTCCTGGAGGTGGTGGCATTTGAGATAGCCTTTAAAAGAAGGGGAGAAGCTGAATCTGTAGAGATGTGAGTGGTAAGAACATTCTGATAGGCAGCAATAATGAGAGCAAAAGTTTGAAGACAAGGAACCTCAGGAACTATATAGGGGAATAAAAAGTGTTTCTATCAGTCATTCTATTGTAAGACGTTTCTTAATGCTACTTTATGAACATGACAATAATAATATCACAGTAAAAATTTTAATATATATTTACAACTCAAATTCACTCTTTCCCCTATTTACTGTAAATCAATGGAATTATAAAACGTGTTTTAAATTTATAAAGATTCCAACTTCTAAGCTGGGTCTGTGCACTCACTGGCTTGCATTCAGAAACAGTGGACTTCAATCTCCCTTATCCAAGCTGGGTAAAGAACAACCCAGTTATTCAGTCTGTGTAATGTCTTAAAGCCTTTGTAAGAAGAAAGCATTCCAATGTAAATCCAGGATGTGTTTCCAGTTCCTCAAAAGGAATTGCCTTGTCTGCTTTTCTCCTGTGCAGTTCTGGGTTTTAATTAAACCGTGAACAGTAGGAAAAGCAATAATATGCTAAGATAACAACAACATATCTCATAAGGATTTTTCTGACGACAATGTCCATTCTGGCCGAACGCCCTGGTATTCAGCAGCCCTATTTCCCTTTGGTGGGATGAGAACGTGAGACGATTTTAAGGCAACCGGCACATGAGCCTGGTGGTGAGACAGTTTTCTGACCTTTAGGCCACCCTTTGCAAGAAGAGGCATTTGAGTGATCAGGCTTAATGCCTTCTCTGGAAAACACTTTTAATTCAAGTTTTCCCTTGATTCTGAGAGGCCATAATAGTAAATCTTTCAGGAGGTAACAGGGGAGAAAATGTTCCACTTGTTGCTCTTGAGGCACAGACCAAGACTTGTTCATTCAGCCAAGACTTCCCCAGAGAGTCCTCACTGCACATGCAGCCTGCGAGGAGCTCTGTTTGGCCTGCGGAGTATTTTATATTTTAATGCAAACTTCATGCCTTTAAATGGGCCGTTCACCCACAAGTCTGTCTGCATCTTTGGAGATTTACACTTTTATATTCCTCTCTGTTTCTGTCTATAAGCTTTGCTTTCCAGCAGGGCTCCTCAGCTTCAGCACTGTTGTCATTTGGGGCTGGATAATTCTCTGTTGGTGGTGGCAGAGAGGTTGTGGGTGCAGGGCCTGAAGGATGGGGGAGGAGGTCTATGCTGTGCGTTGTAGGTTTAGTAGCATCTGCTACCTACTAGATGCCAGTATCGAGCCTTCCCACCTTTTTGACTGTTGTAACAATAAAAAAAATTGTTTTCAGATACTGCTGAATATCCACATGAAGAGCAACCCCCCTCCCGTACCCACCCCCACAATGACAATCACTGCTTTATAGCAACATGGTTTCAGAGAACAGGTCTAGGGTCATGGTCTCCTAGATTGTACATCAGGCAGCATAATGTGGGTAAGTAATACATTGATTAGAAATAAGGAGAACTGAGCTCTAACTGTACTTCTTCATGTCTCAGTCTTCACCTCATTTTCATACAGATCTGGTGTATAAATCCTATTAAACAATATTCATGAATTTTTTTCACAGTTTCAAAATATATCATTGATGCCATTTGGTCTAATCTGGGTCTTTAGGCAGCCACTGATACTGGCACATTGAAAAATGGAATCTCTATTCTGTGATAAATTATTCAAGTTTGAAGGAATCCCATCCACCAATTTGCCTGGCAGGGCATTGAACTAGTAATAAGAAACCTCACTCTTGCCAGTAGGATGAATTTTCTTAGCTTCCTCTGTCTTGTTGCACTTTGCCAATTTCATGCATGCGTTTATTCAGTAATATTTGTTCAGTACACTATGTGCCAGGCCCTGTGCTGGGTGTTAGCGCTGTTTATATATCTTGTAGAGGTAGTAGACATAGTATACATGGCTCTGTCTCCACAGGGGTTAAGATCTAGTAGAGCAAGCATGCAAGGAGTAAGAAAATTATAAAGCATTTGGGAAGCGCTATGAAATAAAACAGGCTTCCCCGCTGGCTCAGTGGTAAAGAATCTGCCTGCCGCTGCAGGAGACGCAGGAGATGTGAGTTCCATCCCAGAGCCGGGAAGAATCCCTGGAGGAGGAAATGGTAACCCACTCCAATATTCTTGCCTGGAGAATCCCATGGACAGAGGAGCCTGGTGGGCTACAGTCCATGGGGTCTCAAAGAGTCTGACATGACTGAATGACTGAGCACACACACATTCAGGACCTCCTAGAAGGGCCATCAAGCTGAGAGTTCAGGGTTAGGAAAGGCTTACTGGGAAAAGCAAAATCAAGGGGAGATCTGAATGATAAGTAGGGGTGCACCAGGGGAAAAGAAGGTGAACAACATTTTTGGCAAAGAGGACAGCTGTGCAGCATGCTGGAGGGGAAGGGATATGGAGCATGCGGGGCACAAGGAAAAACGATGAGTGAGGCTGGAAGTATTCTGAGAACAGTGGAGCCCACTGAGGGACTTAGGGAGTCAAGTGACATGCGTGCACACAAGAAATGATCAATAGTACTGCAGGTACAGGGGGAAGAACAGATTGGAGGTGGTCAAGACAAGGAGGATGGAGAAAACCAAGGAGGGTGCTTCAGCACCCAGAGGAGGAAAGATGGTACCCAAATTGGGATTGTGGCAATGGGGTGGGAGAGACCAAGAGATTTCAGAGACTATAGCTGAGATATTTTGAAGGAAGGATGACACAGGACCAAGACTACACAAGCAAGTGTGTTTTCCGGGAAGTCAGGAAGACAGAGTCATAGGGGTCTCTAAAGTGTGGGTGGGCTTTTGGAGGAAGTGGACTTGACTAAGGCCATTGCTGATCATAACAACAACAACAACAAAAACAAAGAACATTTATGGGGCTCCTGCTAAGTGCAGGTCCCTGAGCTAATGAATAATAAGCATTATCTCATTTAGGTCTGGCAACATCCCTGGGATACAGGATGTATTATTCTTAGTAAGTGCTCAAGGACACACAACTGAAAATGATGAAGCCAAGATTCAGACTCAGCTTCCTGACTCCAGTGCCCACTGTCTGAACCACCACATATCAGCATTACTAATTCACTTGAGTTTTTCACGTCTAGGTTTAAATCATAGGTCTTCTGGTCACTAGAGAGTTCTAGAAGAATCACTGCCTCACTTAAACTCTTTGAATCTTAGTTTCTTCAGCCATAATCTGGATATTAAAAAAACCTCCTTCACAGAGTTGGTATAATGATTTCGTGCGTGCATGTATGCTAAGTTGCTTCAGTCATTCCGACTGTTTGCAACCCTATGGACTTGTAGCCCATCAGGCTCCTTTGTCCATGGGAGTCTCCAGGCAAGAATACTGGAGTGGGTTGCCATGCCTTTCTCCAGGTATAATGATTAAATTAGCCCTAATAATGAGAGAGCAAGCATTTATTGATAGTGACTATATTCCATGCTGTATTATGAATACTTTATATGCATTATCTAGTTTCATCTTCACAAGGTCCCTTGAAGTAGCTTCTTTGTCTCTATATTGTAGATGAGGAAACAGAGGCCCAGACAGATTAAATGCATACTCCGAGCTAAGTAACTGGGATACAAACATTCTCGGGCATTTCTGAAGCCTCTGTTCTTCACTGCTGTGTCAAGCTGCCTCCACTAAAAAGTCAGATCTTAGAAAGTACTTGACAGGCCAAGAGCCTAGTATCTGGGAAATGTTGTTGCTTGGTGCTGGATACAATTTCTAATCAACTTAAAGTTTATCACATTTCTGATAAGTGTCAGGTACTGTTTTAGGTAGACAAAATAGACATGGCTCCTGTCTTAATGCCTGTGTTAGGTTTCTGGAAAGTCATTTCTAGTCAACTGTTCTTCCATTGTCAGGCCACTGCTGTCCAAATGAAGTTGGGAGATGTCAGTGTTTTATGAGGAAGGTTCAGAGGAGGCTGAGGGATCTGGGCTTCATCAGAAGCTAAATCCAGAGTGCTGAGCCAAACTTCTGATGTGATTAATCTGACTGTCGCCCCAAAGACCCCACAGAGACCCTTGGAGGGGCTGCTGACCTGCTTCTCCCCATCTTTATGCACCTTTGTGAGGCAAGGAGCCAGT
This sequence comes from Capra hircus, assembly GCF_001704415.2. Taxonomy (NCBI): domain Eukaryota; kingdom Metazoa; phylum Chordata; class Mammalia; order Artiodactyla; family Bovidae; genus Capra; species Capra hircus. Next base: position 52,183,504 of record NC_030814.1, on the reverse strand, counting down.
ATTTCAGTGTCTAGCTGAAAGAAAACAACTGGCTCCCAGAGAAGTCAGAAACATTTACCTCACAGACGTTTGGTGGCCAGATGTCAGGGACCACAGATTCCTGGAATTTTTAAACTGGAAAGGAGATTAGAGTGCTAATCTAACCCCATAGTGTGACAGGGGAACCTGAGTGGTGGATACATTCAGGGGTAACTTGGAGATGGAAACTTGTAGCTTTGTTTATGTTTTGTTTTCTTTCTGCACCCTGGCTCCCATGTCTATACAATGTGGAAATAAGATGTGACTGTCAACCTCCCTTCATAGTACAGTATGGTATGAATCGAAGTGTTCAAATCACAGTTACCTATTTGCTCACGAACATAATATGGACAAATAATACTTTTATTACGAGTGATGGAGCACATCATGAGAAACGCTGGGCTGGAAGAAGCTCAAGCTGGAATCAAGATTTCTGGGAGAAATATCAATAACCTCAGATATGCAGATGACACCACCCTTATGGCAGAAAGTGAAGAGGAACTAAAAAGCCTCTTGATGAAAGTGAAAGAGGAAAGTGAAAAAGTTGGCTTAACGCTCAACATTCAGAAAATGAAGATCATGGCATCCGGTCCCATCACTTCATGGGAAATAGATGGGGAAACAGTGGAAATAGTGTCAGACTTTATTTTGGGGGGCTCCAAAATCACTGCAGATGGTGACCACAGCCATGAAATTGAAAGACGCTTACTCCTTGGAAGGAAAGTTATGACCTAGATAGCATATTCAAAAGCAGAGACATTACTTTGTCGACTAAGGTCCATCTAGTCAAGGCTATGGTTTTTCCAGTGGTCATGTATAGATGTGAGATTTGGACTATGAAGAAATCTGAGCACTGAGGAATTGATGCTTTTGAACTGTGGTGTTGGAAAAGACTCTTGAAAGGCCCTTGGACTGCAAGGAGATCCAACCAGTTCATCCTAAAGGAGATCAGTCCTGGGTGTTCATTGGAAGGACTGATGCTGAAGCTGAAACTCCAGTACTTTGGCCACCTCATGCGAAGAGTTGACTCATTGGAAAAGACTCTGATGCTGGGAGGGATTGGGGGCAGGAGGAGAAGGGGACAACAGAGGATGAGATTTCTGGATGGCATCACTGACTTGATGGACATGAGTTTGGGTGAACTGCAGGAGCTGGTGATGGACAGGAGGCCTGGCGCGCTGCAGTTCATGGGGTCGCAAAGAGTTGGACATGACTGAGTGACTGAACTGAACTGAATGAGTATTACAGCTTCCCTGGTGGCTCAAATGATAAAGAATCCACCTGCAATGCGGGAGACCTGGGTTTGATCCCTGGGTTGGAAAGATCCACTGGAGGAAGGCACAGCAATCCACTCCAGTATTCTTGTCTGGAGAATCCTCATGGATGGAGGAGCCTGGCAGGCTACAATCCAGGGGGTGGTGAAGAGTCGGCCACCACTGAGTGACTAAGCACAGCACAGCACAATGAGTATTAACAGATTGCTCATGTCTGTTAATAATATAGAGGCTATTGGCTATCTACAATCGCCTTCCCACTGTTATGGCATTATGTAGGTAGAAACTGAGCCCAGAATCATCTATAGAACTTTATTGCTCTTCCCAAAGATAAGGCTTGTGTTTGCACCCATGTGTAAGTAATCCTTTTAGTAAACACATGAGACTGATGAACATTTTAAATTCATGTTGAAAAAAATGTATCAAATTTACCAAATATTAAATATTAAAGAAATAATTACCTGGATGGTGGGATGACAGGTTATTTTTATTTTTGTATAATCTGTGCTCTCTCATTAGCATAATAGCTAACATTCACTTAGTAATTACTTGGTGTCAGGTTCTGTACTATACATGGTTGATTTACTGCTCATGACAAGTCTATAAAGGAGAAAACTATTACCCGGCCCCCACTCCCCCATCCTCATTTTACTGAGAAGAAAAGTAAAGTTCAGTCAAAAAAGCTTATGTAACTTATTTAAAGGGACATAGAATGGGGTGCCACTGGGATTCAATCCCAGGCTATCTCTTTAGAGTTCATGCTTTTAACTCTGATAAATCCATTCTTCCTCATTCCTCAAGTCTGTATTAGGGATACTGAGTATCATTTTATTTGAAAAGAAATGCAACTATTGAGTTGGCCAAAAAGTTTGTTCGAGTTTTTCTGTGAGATATAATGGAAAAACTCAAATGAACTTTTTGGCCAACGCAATATTTAAAATTCCAACAGTACATGAATTGTGAACTTCCAGCTGTTTAAAGTGGCAGAGGAACCAGAGATCAAATTGCCAAAATCCATTGGATCATCAAAAAAGCAAGAGAGTTCCAGGAAAACATCTATTTCTGCTTTATTGGCTATGCCAAAGCCTTTGACTGTATAGATCACCACAAACTGTGGAAAATTCTGAAAGAGATGGGAATACCAGACCACCTGACCTGCCTCTTGAGAAATCTGTATGCAGGCCAAGAAGCAACAGTAAGAACTGGACATGGAACAACAAACTGGTTCCAAATCAGGAAAGCAGTACATCAAGGCTGTATATTGTCACTCTGCTTATTTAACTTATATGCAGAGTACATAATATGAAATCCCAGGCTGGATGAAGCACAAGCTAGAATCAAGACTGCCGGGACAAATATCAATGACTTCAGATATGCAGATGACATCACCCTCATGGCAGAAGGTGAAGAACTACAGAGCCTCTTGATGAAAGTGAAAGAGAAGAGTGAAAAACTTGACTTAAAGCTCAACATTGAGAAAACTAAGATCATGGCATCCCATTGCTTCATGGCAAATAGATGGGGAAACAATGGAAACAGTGAGAGACTTTATATTTTTGGGCTCCAAAATCACTGAAGATGATGACTGCAGCCATGAATTTAAAAGGTGCCTGCTCCTTGGAAGAAAAGTTATGACCAACCTAGGTAGCATATTAAAAAGCAGAGACATTACTTTATCAACAAAAGTCCATCTAGTCAAAGCTGTGGTTTTTCCAGTAGTCATGTATGGATATGAGAGTTGAACTATAAAGAAAGCTGAGCACCAAAGAATTGATGCTTTTGAACTGTGGTATTGGAGAATACTCTTGAGAGTCCCTTGGACTATAAGATTAAATTAGTCAATCCTAAAGGAAATCAGTCCTGGATATTCATTGGAAAGACTGATGCTAAAGCTGAAACTCCAATACTTTGGCCACCTGATGAAAAGAACTAACTCATTGCAAAAGACCCTGATGCTGGGAAAGATTGAAGGCCCGAGAAAAAGGGGATGGCAGAGGATGAGATGGTTGGATGGCATCACCGACTTGATGGACATGAGTCTGAGCTGGTGAGCTGCAGTCAGTCCACGGGGTCACAAAGAGTCAAACATGACTGAGCAACTGAACTGAATCGAATATCTAAAAAGTTAAAGCTGATTGGTATTTTGCTGTTGCTGTTTGTTTTTCTTTATTTGCATGGGGAAGGTAGAGTTTGTGAATTGCTTTTTCAGTTTTAGCTTCATGAATTGGTTTAAGGTGCTATTAAATAAAATATTTTGTAAAGACAGCTTATCTTTAGCAAGTTGTAAATTACTTATTGAAATACATTCTCTCTCAGATACATCCCATGAGAAGCTGCACTTTACATCAATCATAGACTAATAAAAAGGAAGAATGTAAATTCTTACCCATGTGTGAATGGTAAGTTGTAGAAAATTAGCATCCATTTTCCTTAGAAAATAGGCACTTGGTATCAATATTTGGAAATCATTACTGGTTGAATACTGTTTGCATAGAACTGTCAGCACTGAAATTGCCTGATATATTTGATGAATGGAGTAGAGTAGGCTCACATCAAGAACTGACTTCTGCCATAATGTGGGGAAAGGTTGTTTTAAACCGTGATCAGAAGAATCACTCCTGAAAAACAAGTTATCATGATTCTTAAAGAAAAAGCTGACAAAATTTTGGAAATGCCCAGCATGGTAAAGAGTAAAATTAAAAAAAAAAAAAAATCCCTCCATTCCCTGAACTATATATAAACCAAGGACCCCTCAGTTCTGTGGACTCCCCAGTTAAAGTGATCTCAACAATGCCTTGAAAGTCAAATTCTAGGCACTGACTAAAATTAAATTTTACTAGTTCCTACTGTGGTCTTCGGCAAGGAGGCCACAGTGAGCTCCAGACCACAGGTAATGTTGAATTCTAAGAGGCGAGTATGAAGACCTCTGAGCTGAATGCAAAACAAAAAAGCATGTGACAAAAAAGTCTGAGTTTAGAGACGAGATTTAACTTCCTCAATACAACTTTAGGGAAAGTTACATTACTAAAGTTCTCCATTGGGGTGAAATGACCTAGGTCTTGTTGGGAGGTCAATGACCAATTCTCCATTTTATTACTAGTTCTGAAAACATCAGGGTACTCCCATACTTAAAAACCTCCAATGGCTGCAATATCCAGAACAAGACACAAAGTGGTTGCCACAGATTTCCAGGCTTCACCTGAACCTGCTGCTGCTCCTTCATGACCTCATCCTCCCCCCACCCACCATCCCACCATTCTGGTCTTCCTTCTGGTCATGCTAAGTCTGCTTCTGCCGCAGGACCTTTGCACTTACTGTTCCCTGGGTCAAAACAGTAGTCCAGCACATCTTTTGAACCGCCTTTGACCATGTGGATCACAATAAACTGTGGAAAATTCTTCAAGAGATGGGAATACCAGACCACCTGACCTGCCTCTTGAGAAATCTGTATGCAGGTCAGGAAGCAACAGTTAGAACTGGACATGGAACAACAGACTGGTTCCAAATAGGAAAAGGAGTACATCAAGGCTGTATATTGTCACCCTGCTTATTTAACTTCTATGCAGAGTACATCATGAGAAATGCTGGACTGGAAGAAACACGAGCTGGAATCAAGATTGCTGGGAGAAATATCAATAACCTCAGATATGCAGATGACACCACCCTTATGGCAGAAAGTGAAGAGGAGCTAAAAAGCCTCTTGATGAAAGTGAAAGAGGAGAGTGAAAAAGTTGGCTTAAAGCTCAACATTCAGAAAATGAAGATCATGGCATCCAGTCCCATCACTTCATGGGAAATAGATGGGGAAACAGTGGAAACAGTGTCAGACTTTATCTTTTTGGGGCTCCAAAATCACTGCAGATGGTGACTGCAGCCATGAAATTAAAAGATGCTTACTCCTTGGAAGAAAAGTTATGACCAACCTAGATAGTATATTCAAAAGCAGAGACATTACTTTGCCAACTAAGGTCCACCTAGTCAAGGCTATGGTTTTTCCTGTGGTCATGTATGGATGTGAGAGTTGGACTGTGAAGAAGGCTGAGAGCTGAAGAATCGATGCTTTTGAACTGTGGTGTTGGAGAAGACTCTTGAGAGTCCCTTGGACTGCAAGGAGATCCAACCAGTCCATTCTGAAGGAGATCAGTCCTGGGATTTCTTTGGAAGGAATGATGCTAAAGCTGAAACTCCAGTACTTTGGCCACCACATGCGAAGAGTTGACTCATTGGAAAAGACTCTGATGCTGGGAGGGATTGGGGGCAGGAGGAGAAGGGGATGACCGAGGATGAGATGGCTGGATGGCATCACTGACTCGATGGATGTGAGTCTGAGTGAACTCCAGGAGTTGATGATGGACAGGGAGGCCTGGCATGCTGCAGTTCATGGGGTTGCAAAGAGTCGGACACAACTGAGCGACTGAACTGAACTCTGCTCATTATTTGGGTCTCACCTCTTTAAAAAAAGCCTCACAGAACGACCATGCGAGGTTGTGTTCCCCATCACCTCATACGACCACAACCCCAGTATCACATTGTATATTCTTTATAACTTGTCACCATCGGAAATTACCTGTGCTTCCAAAAGCTTGCTTTATTTGTCATCTTTCTCACTTACTACAATGAAAGCCCCATAACACAAAAGACCTTGGTTATTTCAAGTACTGCTGTATTTTCAACAGCTAGTACTCAATATTTACCAAACAAGTAGCTGAGTGAAATTTAATATTCTTACCCCTAATCATACTATTATAAAGGTACCTACACTCTTTTTTTTTTTTTGAAAAAAGAAGCTTTACCTAATAAATTAAAAACAAACACAGAAGAAAAAGCCATAATTCTTCCTTGAAACCTTGAGCACAAAACCAGGTACCTCTCCACAGTGTCTATGTGCTTAATTATTTATTCTCAGCTTTTAAATTCCATTGACAAATAACACAGGGAATAAGCTGGCATGATGCTGAGCCTGCTTAATTAGTAACACAAAAAGAAAACAAAAGGCAAGTTATTGTCTCATACATCCAGATACCAGCTTTAAGGAAGTCAGCCCACGGAAGCTTGGCCTTTGGATTTACTGGAGCCCAAAGTGTCTAAACTCTGGGAGTTGGTGATGGACAGGGAGGCCTGGTGTGTTGCAATCCATGGGGTCACAAAAAGTGGGACACGACTGAGTGACTGAACTGAACTGAATGTTCTGCAAAGAACAAGCCAATGAACTTCTACCTTTTGCCCAGTGGTGACACTGGTAGTAAAGAACCTGCCTGTCAATGCGGGAGCCATAAGAGACACAGGTTTGATCTCTGGGTCAGGAAGATCCCCTGGAGGAGGGCATGGCAACCCAATCTAGTATTCTTGCCTGGAGAATCCCATGGACAGAGGATTCTTGCCGGCTATAGTCCATGGCATTGCAGAGTCAGACACGACTGAAGTGACTTAGCATGCATTCAGCAATAGAATTCGTCTGCCTCTGCTTCCTGTAGTTGGCATGGTTCCTGCTGGAAAGCCCAGATTTTATCACAGTATCTTCTACTTGGAGATGATCATGCCATTTCAAGTTCCTGTGCAAGCCTGATCTGCATAGGGCAGCTAGGCTAATCCCATTCTCCTTGTTAATGTTGGTTGAGAAGTGAGTATATGACTCAGTCTAAGGCCAAAGGGCCATCATAAGAAATTGTTAGGGACACTGCAAAAGAATTGTAACAACAACAACAACAACAACAACAAAACCCCACAACGATGTCTTTACACCAGAATTAGTTGTGTCTGAATGTGACGCCCTGAATGCCTACAGTTGTCTTGGGACAAAGCTGACATTCCAAGGGCAGCAAAGCATGGAGATGGAGAGAATCTGAGTTCTGCATGCTGTACTCCAGCCAGGGAATTAATCAACTCTGCGGGACACCTGACTCAGGGCTTATTTTGTGAAAAACTGACTTATGACATTGACCTAAGCTCAACTGTGCTCTTTGCTTCTGACCTTGGCACCTTACCATTTATTATTGACCTACTATTTAAATGAGCATTTTGTGACTAGTAGTTCTCTGTCTAATTCAAGCAGAAGTTCAGGTCTTTAAAATGGTCTCTAAGGCCCCCTACTTGCACCTGCTTTTCCTTATCTCTGTCTCCACCTCCCACAACTTCTCCCTTTGGTCACTCAACTCCAGCCCCACTACTCTAAACCCTTTGACTGTGTGGATCACAACTGTGGAAGATTCTTCAAGATATGGGAATACCAGATCACCTGACCCGCCTTTTAGAAATCTGTACACAGGTCAGGAAGCAACAGTTAGAACTGGACATGGAACAACAAACTGGTTCCAAATCAAGAAAGCAGTACATCAAGGCTGTATATTGTGACTCTGCTTATTTAACTTATATGCAGAGCACATCATGTGAAATCCCAGGCTGGATGAAGCACAAGCTGGAAACAAGATTGCCAGGAGAAATATCAATAACCTCAGATACGCAGATGACACCACCCTTATGGCAGAAAGTGAAGAGGTGCTAAAGAGCCTCTTGATGAAAGTGAAAGAGGAGAGTGAAAAAGCTGGCTTAACACTCAACATTCATAAAACTAAGACCATGACATCTGGTCCCATCAGTTAATGCAAATAGATGGGGGAAAAAATGGAAACAGTGTCAGGCTTTATTTTCTTGAACTCCAAAATCACTGCCGATGGTGACTGCAGCCATGAAATTAAAAGACACTTACTCCTTGGAAGAAAAGTTATGACCAACCTAGACAGCATATTAAAAAAGCAGAGCTATCACTTTGCTGACAAAGATCCATGTGGTCAAAGCTATGGTTTTTTCAGTAGTCATGTTCGAATGTGAGAGTTGGACCATAAAGTCTAAACTCTGAAGAATTGATGCTTTCGACTTGTGGTGGCTGGAGAAGACTCTTGAGAGTCCCTTGGACTGCAAGGAGATCCAATTAGTCCATCTTAAGGGAAATCAAACCTGAATATTCATTGGAAGGACTGATGCTGCAGCTGAAACTCCAATACTTTGGCCACCTGATGCGAAGAACTGATTCATTGGAAAAGACCCTGATGTTGGGAAAGAGTGAAAGCAGGACGAGAAGAGGGCGACGGAGGATGAGATGGTTGGATGGCATCAATGGATACTCAAGGGACATTAGTCTGAGCAAACTCCGGGAGATAGTGAAGGACAGGGAAGCCTGGCGTGCCACTGTCCATGGGGTCGCAAAGAGTTGGACACGACTGAATGACTGAACAACGACAAAGCCTCATGTCTAGTCCTTGAACATACCAGACGAGTTTTTGCCCCAGGGCATTTATGCTTCTGCAGACATCCTCATGACTTACTCTTTCACCTTCTTCATCTCATTGCCAAAATGTTACCTTTCGCATGACTTCTTTTCTTTTTTTTTTAGTTTTTTATTTTTTAAATTTTAAAATCTTTAATTCTTACATGCGTTTCCAAACATGAACCCCCCTCCCACATCCCTCCCCACAACATCTCTCTGGGTCATCCCCATGCACCAGCCCCAAGCATGCTGCACCCTGCGTCAGACATAGACTGGCGATTCAATTCTTACATGATAGTATACATGTTAGAATGCCATTCTCCCAAATCATCCTACCCTCTCCCTCTCCCTCTGAGTCCAAAAGTCCGCTCTACACATCTGTGTCTTTTTTCCTGTCTTGCATACAGGGTCGTCATTGCCATCTTCCTAAATTCCATATATATGTGTTAGTATACTGTATTGGTGTTTTTCTTTCTGGCTTACTTCAGTCTGTATAATCGGCTCCAGTTTCATCCATCTCATCAGAACTGATTCAAATGAACTCTTTTTAATGGCTGAGTAATACTCCATTGTGTATATGTACCACAGCTTTCTTATCCATTCATCTGCTGATGGACATATAGGTTGTTTCCATGTCCTGGCTATTATAAACAGTGCTGCGATGAACATTGGGGTACATGTGTCTCTTTCAATTCTGGTTTCCTCGGTGTATATGCCCAGCAGTGGGATTGCTGGGTCATAAGGAAGTTCTATTTGCAATTTTTTAAGGAATCTCCACACTGTTCTCCATAGTGGCTGTACTAGTTTGCATTCCCACCAACAGTGTAAGAGGGTTCCCTTTTCTCCACACTCTCTCCAGCATTTATTGCTTGCAGATTTTTGGATCGCAGCCATTCTGACTGGTGTGAAGTGGTACCTCATTGTGGTTTTGATTTGCATTTCTCTAATAATGAGTGATGTTGAGCATCTTTTCATGTGTTTGTTAGCCATCCGTATGTCTTCTTTGGAGAAATGTCTATTTAGTTCTTTGGCCCATTTTTTGATTGGGTCGTTTATTTTTCTGGAATTGAACTGCAGAAGTTGCTTTTATATTTTTGAGATTAGTTGTTTGTCAGTTGCTTCATTTGCTATTATTTTCTCCCATTCAGAAGGCTGTCTTTTCACCTTGCTTATAGTTTCCTTTGTTGTGCAGAAGCTTTTAATTTTAATTAGATCCCATTTGTTTATTTTTGCTTTTATTTCCAGTATTCTGGGAGGTGGATCATAGAGGATCCAGCTGTGATTTATGTCTGAGAGTGTTTTGCCTATGTTCTCCTCTAGGAGTTTTATAGTTTCTGATCTTACATTTAGATCTTTAATCCATTTTGAGTTTATTTTTGTGTGCGGTGTTAGAAAGTGATCTAGTTTCATTCTTTTACAAGTGGTTGACCAGTTTTCCCAGCACCACTTGTTAAAGAGATTGTCTTTACTCCATTGTATATTCTTGCCTCCTTTGTCAAAGATAAGGTGTCCATAGGTGTGTGGATTTATCTCTGGGCTTTCTATTTTGTTCCATTGATCTATATGTCTGTCTTTGTGCCAGTACCATACTGTCTTGATGACTGTGGCTTTGTAGTAGAGCCTGAAGTCAGGCAAGTTGATTCCTCCAGTTCCATTCTTCTTTCTCAAGATTGCTTTGGCTATTCGAGGTTTTTTGTATTTCCATACAAATCTTGAAATTATTTGTTCTAGTTCTGTGAAAAATGTGGCTGGTAGCTTGATAGGGATTGCATTGAATTTGTAAATTGCTTTGGGTGGTATACTCATTTTCACTATATTGATTCTTCCGATCCATGAACATGGGATGTTTCTCCATCTATTAGTGTCCTCTTTGATTTCTTTCATCAGTGTTTTATAGTTTTCTATATATAGGTCTTTAGTTTCTTTAGGTAGATATATTCCTAAGTATTTTATTCTTTTCGTTGCAATGGTGAATGGAATTGTTTCCTTAATTTCTTTTTCTACTTTCTCATTATTCGTGTATAGGAATGCAAGGGATTTCTGTGTGTTGATTTTATATCCTGCAACTTTACTATATTCATTGATTAGCTCTAGTAATTTTCTGGTGGAGTCTTTAGGGTTTTCCATGTAGAGGATCATGTCATCTGCAAACAGTGAGAGTTTTACTTCTTCTTTTCCAATTTGGATTCCTTTGATTTCTTTTTCTGCTCTGATTGCTGTGGCCAAAACTTCCAGAACTATGTTGAATAGTAGCGGTGAAAGTGGACACCCTTGTCTTGTTCCTGACTTTCTTGATCATCCTATTTAAAAGTGAACACCCACATCCCTAGACCCTCCATTGTTTCACTTTCCACAATTGCCCTTATAACTTTATAGCTTATATTCCACTTACTTTATGTATTGTCTATCCCTTCTGCTACTGTATCTCCAAGGCCTAGAATGGCTACAACTCAGAAGGTAATGAGTAGGTATATTGGAACTAAAGAGGATGTAATAACTCTTTCACTGTTCCATTAGTTTTGAGATGAATTTTCCTGTCGCAGGGAAAAGCATCTTAAGGGAAGAATTTCCCTTGAGCTGACATGTGACCAGTGCCCTGAATTCTCAAGGCTGTCAACCATGTTTTAAATTCAAAGTTAGCACTTCTAGAACACAGTGCTCTCAACCCCAAAGCCACTATAAACCTATACTGAGTATACTGGGCAATCTAGATTGCTCTATATATTGAGCAGAGGAAAAATCTCTGGTATGGGATTCAAAAGTTTGCTTTCTGGTCTCTATGAGACCATGGGCAATTTAAAATTTATTTGTATCTGTCTTAATCTTTTCATCTCTATGAGGAATAATCTATCTACTATCAGTTCAGTTCAGTTCAGTCGCTCAGTTGTGTCCAACTCTTTGCAAGCCCATGAATCGCAGCATACCAGGCCTCCCTGTCCATCACCATCTCCCAGAGTTCACTCAGACTCACGTCCATCGAGTCCGTGATGCCATCCAGCCATCTCATCCTCGATTGTCCCCTTCCCCTCCTGCCCCCAATCCCTCCCAGCATCAGAGTTTTTCGAATGTATCAACTCTCCGCATGAGGTGGCCAAAGTACTGGAGTTTCAGCTTTAACATCATTCCTTCCAAAGAAATCCCAAGGTTGATCTCCTTCAGAATGGACTGGTTGGATCTCCTTGTAGTCCAAAGGACTCTCAAGAGTCTCCTCCAACACCACAGTTCAAACGCATCAATTCTTCGGCGCTCAGCCTTCTTCACAGTCCAACTCTCACATCCATATATGACCGCAGGAAAAACCATAGCCTTGACTAGACGGACCTTAGTCGGCAAAGTAATGTCTCTGCTTTTGAATACGCTGTCTAGGTTGGTCATAACTTTTCTTCCAAGGAGGAAGCGTCTTTTAATTTCATGGATGCGGTCACCATCTGCAGTGATTTTGGAGCCCAAAAAAATAAAGTCTGACACTGTTTCCACTGTTTCCCCATCTATTTCCAATGAAGTGATGGGACCAGATGCCATAATCTTTGTTTTCTGAATGTTAAGCTTTAAGCCAACTTTTTGCTCTCCTCTTTCACTTTCCTCAAGAGGCTTTTTAGTTCCTCTTCACTTTCTGCCATAAGGGTGGTGTCATCTGCATATCTGAGATGATTGATATTTCTCCCGGCAATCTTGATTGCAGCTTGTGTTTCTTCCAGTCCAGCGTTTCTCATGATGTACTCTGCATGTAAGTTAAATAAGCAGGGTGACAATATACAGCCTTGATGTATTCCTTATCCTATTTGGAACCAGTCTGTTGTTCCACGTCCAGTTCTAACTGTTGCTTCCTGACCTGCATACAGATTTCTCAAGAGGCAGGTCAGGTGGTCTGGTATTCCCATCTCTTGAAGAATTTTCCACAGTTTATTGTGATCCACACAGTCAAAGGTTTTGGCATAGTCAATAAAGCAGAAATAGATGTTTTTCTGGAACTCTCTTGCTTTTTCCATGATTCAGCGGATGTTGGCAATTTGATCTCTGGTTCCTCTGCCTTTTCTAAAATCAGCTTGAACATCAGGGAGTTCACGGTTCACGTATTGCTGAAGTCTAGCTTGGAGAATTTTGAGCATTACTTTACTAGCATGTGAGATGAGTGCAATTGTGCAGTAGTTTGAACATTCTTTGGCATTGCCTTTCTTTGGGATTGGAATGAAAACTGACCTTTTCCAGTCCTGTGGCCATTGCTGAGTTTTCCAAATTTGCTGGCATGTTGAGTGCAGCACTTTCACAGCATCATCTTTTAGGATTTGAAATAGCTCAATTGGAATTCCATCACCTCCACTAGCTTTGTTTGTAGTGATGCTTTCTAAGGCCCACTTGACTTCACATTCCAAGATGTCTGGCTCTAGATGAGTGATCACACCATCATCATTATCCGGGTCGTGAAGGTCTTTTTTGTACAGTTCTTCTGTGTATTCTTGCCACCTCTTCTTAATATCTTCTGCTTCTGTTAGGTCCATACCATTTCTGTCCTTTATCGAGCCCATCTTTGCATCAAATATTCCCTTGGTATCTCTAATTTTCCTGAAGAGATCTCTAGCCTTTCCCATTCTGTTGTTTTCCTCTGTTTCTTTGCATTGATCACTGAGAAAGGCTTTCTTATCTCTCCTCACTATTCTTTGAGATGAGATTAAGTTGTCTTGTATCTTACTGTTGTGGCAAAAATTAAATGAGTATATTTAAAGTTATTATAGAACCTGGCCCAGTGAAGTCTGATTAAATAGAACTATCATTATTATTACTCTACTGTGGCCAAGTATTGTGCAATACTTTTCAAGATCTTGTTAACAAAGCTTCAGGGGTTGGGGGTAAGCAATGGGCTGAGACTCCACGGACTGTAGCCCTCCAGGCTCCTCTGACAATGGAATTCTCCAGGAAAGAATACTGGAATGGGTAGCCATTCACTTCTCCAGGCGATCTTCCTGACTCAGGGATTGAACCTGGGTCTCCTGCATTGCAGGCAGATCCTTTATTGTCTGAGCCACTAGGAAAGCCCCTTAGTTAAACCTAAATAAAATTTGCATCTGTGTGTTTAAAAAGCCTGGCTAATTCCTATTCCTTTCTTTGATCTAAGATTGGCTGGCAGTTACCATAGCAACCCTCCCCTGCCACTCTCTGCCACTCCACTGTAGGTTGAGCTAGGCGGCTTACTATTTCTCTAATCTATTCCACACTCACATGGATTGCAATTGACAACAACTTGTTGCTATCCCTCAGGAGAGTGTTAATGGCTCACAGTAGGGGAGCAATGGTGTCTTATTCCCCAAGTTGGTACCTGACACATGGTGTTCAGTTCAGCTCAGTCGCTCAGTTGTGTCCAGGTCTTGCAAACTCCATGGGCCACAGCACAGGCCTCCCTGTCTATCACCAACTCCTGGAGGTTACTCAAACTCATGTCCATTGAGTGGGTGATGCCATCCAACCATCTCATTCCCTGACATCCCCTTCTCCTCCCGCCTTCAATCTTTCCCAGCATCAGGGTCTTTTCAAATGAGTCAGTTCTTTGCATCAGGTGGCCAAAGTATTTGAGTTTCAGCTTCAACATCAGTCCTTCCAATGAATATTCGGGACTGATTTCCTTTAGGATGGACTGACTGGATCTCTCTGCAGTCCAAGGGACTCTCAAGAGTCTTCTTCAACACCACTCTATGGCAGAAAGAGGAAGAACTAAAGAGCCTCTTGATGAAAGTGAAAGAGGAGAGTGAAAATGTTGGTTTAAAACTCAACATTCAGAAAACTGAGATCATGGTATCTGGTCACATCACTTCACGGCAAATAGATGGGGATACAGTGGAAACAGTGAGAGACTTTATTTTGGGGGGGCTCCAAAATCACTGCAGATGGTGACTGCAGCCATGAAATTAAAAGATGCTTGCTCCTTGGAAGAAAAGTTATGATCAACCTAGGCAGCATGTTAAAAAGCAGAGACATTACTTGGCCAACAAAGGTCCATCTAGTCAAGGCTATGGTTTTTCCAGTGGTCATGTATGGATGTGAGAGTTGGACTATAAAGAAAGCTGAGTGCTGAAGAATTGATGCTTTTGAACTGTTGGGTGGAGAAGACATATAGTGTGTTCTCCATAAATATTTGCTGAGGAAACACATTCAAAGTGACTGACATCTGGGCAGGGGTGAAATGGACAGCGATGGAGCTTTTTCTCTTTCATGGCTCAGAAAGGTTTTGTTACCTAATGCTTACAGAGACAACACGATGTCTGATCTCAGTGCTGTGCGCAGGATCTGCTTCCCTTCCCCCACAGAGCCTTGCAAGCTTCCTGCGAGTCCACTTCTCACCAAGGCGCCCTCAGAGCATAGCAAACCCACAGCTCTCTTGTAACAAGACATCCTCCATCAGAGTGGAGAAAAATGCTTTCATCTCATGTCAATTTGTTCACAATCAGACCAATTTTGCTTCCAGCGGATTGGAGCCCAGTACAAAGTACAGTTGTGTAGGAAATCTCTTTGTAGATGACTGGATGCAGAGAGGAGATTCCGGGCTTCCTTTTGACTCACAGAGGAGAGGTTCTTACTTCCTTCATTCAGTGCCTGGGGGAGAGAACTGGCTGCACAGTAACCTCGTATTTATTGGCACTCTGCCTTCCTCTAAAAAGCATTCAAAATACGCTCACATATGCTATCTGCTCTGCTCTCACAATAGTCCCCTGATGTCAGGAAAGAACAAATAGAATTTCTCAGTGTGTCTCTTGTATAATTTAGTGTTAGTCACTCAGTTGTGTCTGACTCTGCGACCCCATGCAACCCCATGGACTGTAGCCCACCAGGCTCCTCTGTCCATGGGATTTCTCAGTCAAGAATATTGGAGTGGGTAGCCATTCCCTTCTCCAGGGGATCTTCCTTGATGCAGGAATTGAACCTGGGTCTCCTGCATTGCAAGCAGATTCTTTACCATCTGAGCCACCAGAAATGACCTATGGTAAAGTTACTTGAGATGCCTGTGAAATTTGCAAGGTTTGTCATCTCAGACATTCTGAACCAGAATCAGTAAGGGTGGGACCTTGAAATATGCATTTTAACACCATCCTCAGGTGATTTACATGGGCTTTCCATGTGGCTCAGTGGTAAAGAATCTGCCTGCTGACGCAGGAGATGCAAGATTGATCCCTGGGTCAAGAAGATCCTTGGGAGGAGGAAATGGCAATCCACTTCAGAATTCTTGCCTGAAGAATCCCATGGAGAGAGGAGCCTGGTGGGCTACAGTCCGTGGGCTATCAGAGTCAGACATGACTGAGCATGCAAGCACGCATGCAGATCAGGTGATTCATATGCACAATAATGTTTGAAAATCATTCAGTGACCTAAGGTCACTAACTGAGTAGCTTCACCCAGCATAAAGTTAAAGATAACTGACTTCAAATTACAACTTGATTCATAACCTTATATTGGTGGCTTGAAGTTGTTGAGCCAGAAAGTGTCTGTCCAAAAACAAGAGTTCTCCTTCCCCAAAGCAGGTGTTTTAATCACAGCTGCCACTGCACCCTACATCCAGAAGTGGGAGGAATGAGGCCAGAAAGGCTCTATATCATTTAGGCTAAGATTTGTGAGGTAACGCAACAATCACCCTGTGCCATTTATGTGGCATAAATATTTAAGAAAGGTTATCTGTCAATCACAGACTTCTTTCCATAGAATAAGAGGGTCCCAGTCTTTAAACTGCTTTGAAATAATCCAATCAGTCTTTTTCTTTCTGGGTGACAGCAGAGAGTCACGATGTCTGAAGGGAACCTGAAAAATCATTCCTATGATCCCCACATTTCTCAAACATCAAAGCAAAGATCTGACATTCTTGCGAATCTTCTAGGTAGAGGAGTCCTGTTTGCTAGAAAAGTCCTCGCTATCATCAATTTTTAGTTTAGGCTATATCGCATACATTGGTAGCCAAATTGATATTTTTCTCTCATTAGGCAACTAACATGCTAGTAAAGTAATGCTCAAAATTCTCCAAGCCAGGCTTTAGCAATACATGAACTATGAACTTTGAGATGTTCAAGCTGGTTTTAGGAAAGGCAGAGGAACCAGAGATCAAATTGCCATCATCTTCTGGATCATCAAAAAAGCAAGAGAGTTCCAGAAAAACAACTATTTCTGCTTCATTGACTATGCCAAAGCTTTTGACTTTGTGGATCACAATAAACTGTGGAAAATTCTGAAAGAGATGGGAATACCAGACCACCTGACGTGCCTCTTGAGAAATCTGTATGCAGGTCAGGAAGCAACAGTTAGAACTGGACGTGGAACAACAGACTGGTTCCAAATAGGAAAAGGAATACATCAAGGCTATATATTGTCACTCTGCTTATTTAACTTATATGTAGAGTGCATCATGAGAAACGCTGGACTGGAAGAAACACAAGCTGGAATCAAGATTGCCGGGAGACATATCAATCACCTCAGACATGCAGATGACACCACCCTTATGGCAGAGAGTGAAGAAGAACTAAAGAGCCTCTGATGAAACTGAAAGAGGAGAGTGAAAAAGTTGGTTTAAAGCTCAACACTCAGAAAACGAAGATCATGGCATTTGGTCCTGTCACTTCATGGCAAATAGATGGAGAAACAGTGGAAATAGTGGCTAACTTTATTTTTCTGGGTTCCAAAAATCACTGCAGATGGTGATTGCAGCCATGAAATTAAAAGACACGTACTTGTTGGAAGGAAAGTTATGACAAGCCTAGACAGCATATTAAGAAGCAGAGACATTACTTTGTCAACAAAGGTCCGTCTCGTCAAGGCTATGGTTTTTCTAGCAGTCATGTATGGATGTGACAGTTGGACTGTGAAGAAAGCTGAGCACTGAAGAATCGATGCTTTTAAACTGTGGTGTTGGAGAAGACTCTTGAGAGTCCCTTGGACTGCAAGGAGATCCAACCAGTTCATCCTAAAGGAGATCAGTCCTGGGTGTTCATTGGAAGGACTGATGCTGAAGCTGAAACTCCTATACTTTGGCCACCTCGTGCAAATAGTTGACTCATTGGAAATGACCCTAATGCTGGGAGGGATTGGGGGCAGGAGGAGAAGGGAAAGACAGAAGACGAGATGGTTGGATGGCATCACTGACTCAAAGGACATGAGTTTGAGTAAACTCTGGGAGTTGGTGATGGACAAGCCTGGCGTGCTGTGGTTCGTGGGGTCGCAAAAAGTCAGACATGACCGAGGGACTGAACTGAACTGAACTGAAGGCAACTGAATCAATAGACTGCCTCATCCTTCCCTCTATGACTTGTCTTTTTTGGAAGGGGCAGGGAAGGAGGTTATTGCCATGCAGAAAATCAGAACACCACGTTTATTTCTCGTGAATAAGATGAAATGACCTATACTGACAGGTGTTAAAGAACTGTAGAATGAGGAAGAAATAAAAAAAATTCTAGAATTGTAGTGGCAGAAAGAAAATGATTATATATGACAGCTAAGAAGAAAACCAAGAAATCCCACCAGATATTTCTGATTTCTCACGCATAGACTCATACACAAAACCTCAAGAAATTGTCTCATGTCCAGTGTAGCCAATTTCCAGCATGTAAACTGTTCCTAGGATGATGTAGTATAAAATTGCATGAGATGAAATGAGGTATTAACATACGAAATGTGCATCCTAGGCAAGTCAAACACAAGAATTGCACATGGGGAATCAGAAACTCTGAATCTTCCAAAAACTAAAGTAAGTGAACAACATGTAGACAGCAACCACCAGCAAGAGGGAAAGCTTCAGGCCACAGACAAGTTGTTGGGTGACTGCATGTCAAATGATGTGTATGGAGCTGGTCTGCTCCAGCTCAATGGTTCCAAATACCATCTAGTTGCTGATGCCACCCTGCCTCCCAGCTCCATCTCCCTTTCTCTCTCCGAAGAGCCACATTCACATACAATTTCCTTCTTAGTATCTACCCCTGAGTGTCTTACAACCATTTCACACTTATGCTCAAAGGGAAGCTCCTGATATCTCTCCAGAAAGGAATTTCGGACATGCAACCTAAAAGCATGCTACTTTGATATATTGATTACTGATTATTTTGAGCTGAAGTCATTTGAAAAACAGCACATGAAGGAAGAGACGTTCTCTGAATTCTCTTTATCTATCTGAAGACAGATTCTCCAAAAGGAACTCATGGTCATGTTATAAGTCCCCTCCCTGGGAATCTTGTCAACCAGGGAAGATTGACTTATCACAGATGGACTAACTACAGGAGAGAAGATTAGGGGACATCACTGTACAGAAACTTTGTCACAAACTCTCATCTCTTCCATCTTTTCTTCTAAGAAATCATCTTTTCTAAAAATTATTCATTCTCCTCTAAGAGGCCTACATCATTTCCCCTTCCCCTGTCAAGATGGTGTTTGTTGTTCAGTCGCTAAGTTGTGTCTGACTCTTTGCAGCCCCATGGACTGCAGTATGCCAGGCTCCTCTGTTCTTCACTATTAAGATGGTATATAAACCATGATCCTTCATGGATCTGATATGGCGAAGGGGCTTGCATAACTCAATGCAGCTATAAGCCACGCCGTACAGGGCTACCCATGACGGGTCATAGTGGAGAGTTTTGACAAAACGTGGTCCACTGGAGGAGGGAATGGCAAACCACTCCTGTATTCTTGCAACAAGAACCCCATGAACAGTATGATAAGGCAATAAGGTGGTAGGTAACCTCAAATCTCACTGCCTGTTTAGTATTCACTTTTTCACCTGGGTTGCCTTCATGCACATAGTCAAAGTTCATGCATCTGTGTATGTTTTCTTCTGTTGATCTCCCTGTTGCTAGTTTATTTCACAGATGATGAACATTAGAGAACAGTGGGAACCCCCAAACATGCTTCATTTCCACATTTCTCACAGTCTCAATAACTGGTGCCACAAACCATCCAATTGCTCAAGGCCAAAACCCGGGAGCTCTCTTAATTCCCTACATTATCTCTCCCTTAAAGTCCACTTTCTTACCCCCAGAATATATACTGAGTCTCTTCTTTTCTCATCATCTACAACTTTTCCTTGCTAATAAAGCCACATTGCCTCTCATCAGAATTCTGATAAGAACTATTTCAATAGTAACCTCAAATATAAGAGATTTCAGTCTCTTGTATTCAAAGCACTTTAGTCTTTAGTCAAAGTACTTTGTCTTTAGCTCACCTTGCCCTTATCATGATGACTTCCCTGGTGGCTCAGATGGTAAAGCATCTGCCTACAATGCAGGAGACCCAGGTCCAATCCCTGGGTTGGGAAGATCTCCTGGAGAAGGAAATGGCAACCCACTGCAGTATTCCTGCCTGGAAAATCCCATGAATGGAAGAGCCTAGTAGGCTACAGTCCACGGGGTTGCAAAGAGTCTGGACACGACTGAGCGAATCATATTTGTTGATGTAATGCCTTATTCTCCTGTACCAATGCTGTTTTCCCTTAAATGGTGCAGTCATTGAAAGCTTGGACTATATTTATCTTTATAACACTTTCAGTTTCTGGGGTAGTGCTTTAGGTCTAATGAGTTCTCACTAAATTCATTGTTGGATTTGTAGTTCAGTTCAGTCACTCAGTCACGTCCAACTCTTTGTGACCCCATAGACTGCAGCACGCCAGGTTTCCCTGTCCATCACCAACTCCCAGAGCCTACTCAAACTTCTGTCCATCGAGTTGGTGATGCCATCCAACCATCTCATCCTCTGTCGTCCCCTTCTCCTCCCACCTTCAATCTTTCCCAGCATCAGGGTCTTTTCCAATGAGTTGGTTCTTCATATCAGGTGGCCAAAGTATCAATCATCTAATATCCTACTAAATAATTTGGAATGTGAAAAAAATCTAGCCTACTAGTTGATACTCATGATATACATTTAATTAAATCAGCAGCAACAGTGCCAAACTGAACCATATTGATCTTGGAAAAATAAATTAGTAATACTGATCCTTTATTAAACATTTTGATATTTTGTTCATCATGGATTCTTCTCAGTAATTTTGCTTTTTAAAAAATATTGAATTAAAATATTTATCTGTATTTTTGTCACTTCACCTAGTCTCAGCCCTTCCCTTATAATACAGTAATAGCAGGTAAAGAGAAGGCAATGGCACCCCACTCCAGTACTCTCGCCTGGAAAATCCCATGGATGGAGGAGCCTGGTAGGCTGCAGTCCATGGGGTCGCTAAGAGTCGGACACGACTGAGTGACTTCACTTTCACTCTTCACTTTCATGCATTGGAGAAGGAAATGGCAACCCACTCCAGTGTTCTTGCCTGGAGAATCCCAGGGATGGGGGAGCCTGATGGGCTGCCGTCTATGGGGTCGCACAGAGTCGGACATGACTGAATTGACTTAGCAGCAGCAATAGCAGGTAATGTGATCTGAGCCTCTTATAACAAAAATAATCACCTAGCCCTCACACCATCCTAATTGATACCTATATTATTATCTTCATTTTGCAGACAAGGGAACTTAAGCACAGGGACATTAAGTGACTTGGCCAAGGTTACCAGCTAGAAAGCAGTAAAAATAGAACAGAAAAGTCATTCATAGAAATAAGTAAAGTGGGAGGGAAATATTATATGATATTATTTATATGTGGAATCTAAAAATAATTCAAATGAATCTATGTACAAAATAGATACAAACTAGCATTCATAAAATAGATAAACAACAAGGATTTACTGTACAGTACATTATATTCATATCTCATAACAAACCTATTATATTCAATATCTTGTAACAACCTATAATGGAAATATAATCTGAAGAAAAGTGTATAACACTGAATCACTTTCTGTGATTAGTTTAAGTACACCTTAAACTAACACAATATTCTAAGTCAATGATACCTCAGTTTTTTAAAAAAGGAAATTCATTAAGCAAAAAGAAAAAAGCTGAATAATTTTTATTGACTTTGAACATTGCAGAAAACCAACTTGGACAGAGCAGTCCAACTGTAAAAAAACCTAATTTTTAAGAGCCTTAATTTTTATTAATTGAAGGTCACTCATTAATACACTTAACAAATATTCAACTGCCACTGATGTAGTTAGTATTAGTTGGACATGTTAGGGTCTAATCTGATTCTCCTCTTAAAGAGCAATTCTCCATTTTTCCACCACTTTAGAGTGATTTTTTTTAGGACCAAAGTTAAGAGTGATCGTCATTCTGACTCTGACTCTATGACTCAATTAACGGTTAGTTCAAGCGAGTTACAGTACTCACTTATGAGCAGCAGATATTTAAACCCATCTTCTGTTCACCTGCCATGATGATTATAAGGGCATGTGTGAAAAATGCCAATTCCTGTGCCTTATTCCAACCTACTATGTGCCAGTCTCTGTGTTCACAACAGTGTTTAAAGAGCGGGGGTTGGGGTCCTGCAGAAGGCGTTGAAACCCAGCTCACCCGTTGATTAGCTAGGGAGCCTTTGGCAAAGATCTTGTTCATTATTTATTTGTTTAGCTGTAATATCTTTATAAGTTAAGTGGGAATAAAAACATCTACCACCTACAAGGCTTTGGTGAGGGTTAAAATTAGAATGAAGATCTAATTATAATATTTGTAATAACTGCTTACAAATATTGAGTACTCACAAAGTGCAAAGCATTGTGCAAATGCTATACCTACATTCTTTTTTTGAAAAAAAAAAAAAAAAAAAGAACCATTCAAAATTTATTCTCCAACAGACAGACAGCATCAGCAGGTAAAAACTACAGGGGTTTCTCCGCAGATCATACATTCACCAGGCATTATTAAGCTTAACAAGTGAGAAAGCCTCTGGTCTATCTTCTGAACAATATCCGCTTCGCAGTGTAAACAGGTACTATCATTGTGTTCGCTTACAATTCCAGAAGGAAAGGCACAACTTGGCAAAACAAAACAAAAAAATTTGTGGTGGGGAGTCCTAAAGTCAGGTGCAGTTACCAAGAGACAGACTTGAGAAAAGCCACAATTCACTCTTCCAAACAGAGGGGCAAAGGCTTCTCATCAGAAATGTGGGTCTTTCTCCTTGCTTGTTAAATCTTCAAGAGGAATGCTTCATCGTCTGCTTAATAGCACATATACAAAAGGGGGATTAAGAAGAAGGAAAAAAAAGAATCACAACATCTTGAACTTCCAGCTGCTCCCACCAATACGTCAACTCTTAGGTTTACGATAGGGTCTAGGAACACTTCAGCGGTCATCCAATAGGAAAACAGAGACTATAGCTACAAAAATAACACATGAATGAGGTAGATAAATTAAAGCTTTCACATCCAGGACTTGCCTGTTCCAACTTGGTAGCCTTCATGCAATACTCAGAAGAAAAAAAAAAATCTTCATAATTACTCGGCGTAAGTCACAATCAAGGAAATGTTACAAATTAGTTCAAGGAGTTTTTAGTATATAATAAGAAAACATGCCCTTCCACGAGTTTGTTTCTTCAAGGACACGGAGCTCTTCAACAGAGCAGGCACTGGTGGACTAAATTACATCACCTGAGATCCCCTGCTCAGGTGTTCACCTCTCCTGGTTTTAGGAAGAAGGCAGCATCTGGAAGGGTAGAGAGGACCTTGGCACTCTTGAGGCTCCAATGGAACTGTATTTAAATAAGCAGCAACACACACACTGACTCTCTAAGGACTAAAATCAGTCCACTTGAGGGCATCCTATTTAAGGTTCCAAGGTTGAAACACACTTGGAATTCTACAACCTTGGTTTTCAAAAAAAAAAAAAAAAACACATTCAAAAAACAGAAGAAAAATGTTTTATCCACTTATTAGAGTAACACTACATAGTATGTCCTCCACTGATTGTACCTTGAGTAGATACTTGTAGTCCTTATAATAGGTGGGGAGACAGTCACACAGACAAGATTTAAGTCGAGAGTCTGAGAGTAATGGATAATCTGGAACAAGTCATCTAGCCTGGTGATCCCGAAAGCCAGTCCACATCATCAGAATTATCTGATGAGCTCATTAAAATACATTGTGTCACCCTGGTCATCTAACCCCTAAGTCAATATCTCCAAGACCTGGAAGTTTCTCTTATTTAAAAAGCACAAGTGATTTGGAATCACAACCAAGAATTAAAACAACTGATTAACTTGAGCTTCAGTATTCTTAAGATTCATAAGGTTAGGGAGTAAGGCATTTTTTCCCTTCCCTTTTTTCCTAGCGCTTAGGTCAGTGCAGCTATATAGAAGACACAAATATTTTTGATTAGATGAACATAAATCAGCCTACTAAAATCTGCTCTGTATACTTCATAGGGGCTTTGTAAGAACTGTTTGTAAAGCTTCATTTGATTGTGCATTGAAAAAATAGCAAATGCTATAGAAAACTATAATTCTATAGATTTAGTCATTAATTTATCTTAGAGTGCTTTCTCTCACTCTTTACTCATAAATTGCTTGGTTTTAAGATATCCACCGTTAATTATGTTGTGCTTCTAGAAATGAATTAAAGCAAGATTGCTGATAAAATACCTCCTCCAAATTACTCAAAAGCATTTTTACTTAACCAATTTTTTACTCAGAATTAAAATGCTATAGAATGACCCAAAAGTTTCCATGTGTTTATGCATGTTAGTTTCCATATTCTGGTTCAACTCTGTCAACTATTCACATCCTCACTCATTGATACTAGTTTTAGATCTGTCTTATACCACACCTGGCATCTATACTTACCATCCATGCAGTATAGTCTGCTTCTGCTGCTGCTGCTGCTGCTGCTGCTGCTAAGTCGCTTCAGTCGTGTCCGACTCTATGCGACCCCATAGACGGCAGCCCACCAGGCTCCCCCGTCCCTGGGATTCTCCAGGCAAGAACACTGGAGTGGGGTGCCATTGCCTTCGCCATAGTCTGCTTCAGGAAACCCTTACTACATTCTGCCATGACAGGCAAACCTTGATTTTAAATACCCAGAAGTGCCATTCTAGTTCCTTCCAACTGCCAATCACTAAGCTGTTAAGGCTTCCCTGGTGGCTCAGAGTGTAAAGCGACCGCCTACAATGTGGGAGACCCGGGTTCTATCCCTGGGTCGGGAAGATCCCCTGGAGAAGGAAATGGCAACCCACTCCAGTACTGTTGCCTGGAAAATCCCATGGACTGAGAAGCCTGGTAGGCTACAGTCCATGGGGTTGCAAAGAGTCAGACACGACTGAGTGACTGCACTTTCACTTTCACTTTCAGCTGTTTTGAAACACAGACATCTTATGGGAAAGTCTTAAAGGTCTCCAAGCTCAGGCTTATAAGGGAGGAAAGTGAAGAGAATTAAATGCAAGTTCTTCAGGAGGAGGAAAAGGAATGCAATATCCCAGGTAAAGAACCTGGAATAGGATCATCTCCTGAGAGCCAGAAAGGAAATTATATGCTGCTATTGGGAATCAATGTACCCACAGTTTGTATTCAAATCAGATTTGAATTCCTCTTTCTTCCCATGTGTTTTAGGTACAGTGGCAAGTCATCTTCAACATGGAATGGAAGGATGAGATGAACGTCTGACCACCCTGAAATGTTTGCTTTGAGAATCCTATAGAACTAACAGCCCATCCTGAAACAAGACTTGCCTGGTTTAGCCTCTCTGTCTGCCAACCAGTTTCACTGAAAGTTTCTTTCAGCACTGCCTCATTAGTGGGAATAAAATAAGCTTCAACAGAAAAAAAAGGAGGTGGGATAGAAAGAGATGATTAAATCCATTTCTAGCTCAGAATGCTATTCTGGGATGTGTGGGGACTTACATTCATGGACACAGAGATGAACATTTCAGATCTGGAACCAACTCAAACCACAAGGAGGCAAGGAAAAGGGGGAGCAGGAGCTTTCTCCTACCTTCTGTGGCTCCAATCTCCACAGTGCCTTTCAGCTGGCTGAAGCACCATAGTGTGTCCTGGGTGAGTGCCCCAAGTCCTGAAAGCAACACAAGGAGACACTTGGGGTTAGGTGACGGCCCCCAATTGTCCTGAAGAGACCAACAAGGAAAGAAACACAGAGTGTAATCTATGCACTTCTAGAAGACGACTTGCACACCAGCTATCATCTTGGGGAGAGGAGAACCTCGTGGTTCCTAGAAGGATGCCCGGTCTGCAAGTATGGCGTCCTGCAGCAAATCACAGCTCTGGCCCCTCCATCTGACTGTGCCAGGACCAGTCTGAGCTGGAGCAACCCGAGCTGTCGCTTCTCGGCCCCTGGCAGTGTCCTGGAGCGGTTACAGCCGGCCTGCAGCCACACCCTGGGTGACTGCCCCTTTTCATGGGAATGCTAAGGCTGGCCATTGTTTCCCATCCGATGGTGGAGGGAGAAAGAGGCAGTTTGTCAGAGGGGAGAGAGGAAAAGAAAGGCGACGTTTTGGTTTTTTCTTTTAAACTGGTCTCACAGCGTGCATGGCTGAATGGCCAGTAAGGGGTCAGATACTCAGAGAACTCCCACCTCTCTTGTTCCCTTCTTGACTGCTTGCCAAAGTCGGAGCTGACTGAAGAGTAGAGGCGAGTGAGACAGGGCTGGTGATGCGGCGGGGGGTGGCTGACACAGGGCTGGGCATTCAGTTCTGGCGAATGTGGTGCCTGTTTTGGCCGGTGCGGATTTCTGTTTCCAATTTGAACTGGACTTTTGGTAGGGTTAGATTTTCTGACTTACTATGACTTCCAATTCCCCAAAATATATGTATCCAATACTAATGAATATACTTATATATATATTTATACACACACACACACACACACACACACACACATATTCAAGTCAAAATGGCCCTTTTCAGAACATTTTTAGATGGCAGCGGTGGCAGAATACTTATCAACAGCATGGATGTTCCTTTCAATTCCACTATGTTTTACAATTAAGGGGAATATTGCATCATCAAATTTTGGCAGAGTCTATCCATTTAAGAATGATTACATTAGCAGAAAAAAAAAATCAAACATTGAAACCAAATTGACCTTTTGAAAACACACAGAGAGCTAAGCAGCCACCCTCATCACCCATGACAGACTTTTCCTGGACTCCTACATGGAAACCCTCGCTCACGTTATCACTTGAGAGTGGAGTTGTTGCCCATCTGCTTTTCTCACTGTTGCTGATGGCACCCTGGATGGAGGCTGCACAGGGTCATCACGCAGAGGATACACTCTGCAGTCAGCTGGGGTTTGTAGTTTGGCTCTGACCTGACACCAGGGAAGCATGATGAGTCTGTGTTTTCCATTTTTAAAATGACAGTAATAATACAGTACCCATATCTTAGAATTGTCCATTTTGAAGGCACTTAGCACAGTCAAGCAACTTAATAAGGAATATTATAATTGGTGAAGGACCTAAAATGTTCACTAGTTAATAAAAAGAAGAAGAACTTAAGCTGAGCAAATTTCAGTTAGTAGCTATGAAGTACACACTGCGCTAAATACTTTAAATGCATTAGCCCATTCTCACATCTCCTCTCACTACAAGGAGGATACTACTAGAACCCCACTTTACAGGTGAAGAACCTGAGACCCAAGAAGTTTTCAGAACTCATCTGAGACCATACCTAGGACGTGGCTGAGCTGGGATTTCCACTCTGGCTGTCTGAATTCCAGTATTCCCTCTTTGCCAAAGTCATCCTACCCATGAAATTCCCATATTCCCAGTGTGTCCAGGTCAGTCTGCCCATCTAATAGAGTCCTTAGGCCCAGACAGACCACACAGCTTGAACTAAAGTCTCATTTGGAAAGCTGAGCTAGAATACAGTTCCAGATGTCAGTAATGAAAATACCTGTCTCTCCTCTAAGACTACACAGGGCTATAATTTCTCTATAGAATTAGCTTCTGGGAGAGAATACAAAAGGCATTTCACAGCATTTATTAGTGTATAGAGAGGCCACAACCCACAGGCCTATTGATGATCCTTTTTTATATTTCTGGGGCTTCCCTGGTAGCTCAGCTGGTGAAGAATCCACCTGCAATGTGGATTTCTAGCTTGTATTTCTAGTTCTGGCCTTGGATTTCAATGTTAGGCTTTCTTTGATAAGTTTCTACTCTTCTTTTGTGAGTTATGTTAGTCCTGTCTAAACTGCCAGTTCTGCTGTTGGGTCTGGACTGCTTCTATCTCTTAGGGAACACCAGTTACAGATAAAGCTCTTCCTGATGTTTGTCCTGGTGCAAGTCCTATACCAGTTGAGTCTAACTCCTTACTTAGACTCTAAGTGTAGACTCTGCATCTGTTATCTCACCAAAAAAGTGCTTTAAAATAAGCAGACATGTATAACTCTGAAACACACACATACAGAGGCAGATTTAAATATGGGCCTTTCCATTTGAGCAACACGGATGAACCTAGAGATTACCATCCTAAGTGAAGTAAGTCAGAACAGAAAGACTATTAAATGATATCACTTCTATGTATAACCTAAAATATGACACAAATGAACCTATCTATTCAGAGAACAGACTGGTAGTTGCCAAGGGGGAGGCAGTAGGGGGAAGGATGGATCAGGAGCTTGGGATTAACAGAAACAGACCACTATATATAGGATGGATAAACAACAAGGTTCTACTGGGTAGCACTGAGAACTACATTTAATAACCTGTTAAACCATAATGGAAAAAAATAAGGAAAAGAATGTACATATATATGCATATATATGTAACTGAATCAGTTTGCTATACAGCAGAAATCAACATATTATAAATCTATACTTCAACAATTAAAAAAAAATCCGGGCCTTTGTATGAGTATTCATTTTCCTTCATGAAATTTTAGCTTTAGATAGAAGCTTGCTTATTGTCAATCAACTTGTTTCACACGTGAAAAGACCAAGTCATAGAGAATTCCTAATTTGCTGAGAGTTACAGAGCAAGGGATCATGTGACCAACGTCAGTGACATTTCCAACCATCACCCACAGACATGACTGCCTAGGCCCATAAGCTCTGTTGATTAGTATGAGACGTCAAAGCAGCCAATGTTACTGCCAGTTTTCTCATCCAAAGACGTCTTCAGACTCAGTTTCTGTCTTCCACTAAAATCATTGCCTAGTGATGGCATTAGTGATGTAAAGAGAGTTTGGATCATGACCTCTCTATCATAAAAGAGCTAGACAGCAGCTAAAAACACACATGCCTTGATCAATTAGGATGGGAAAGGCTGGCTAGCTGCCAGATGTTCAGAAGAGTTGATACGTGACCTGAGTCAGTGATCACCTCAGAAATGGCAGGGACGGTGGGACCTGTACAAAGTGGGCAGCAGCTACTCAGTACCAGCTAATCGCTGCCATGGAAGATTTCAGTCCAGTGTTACTGGATTGCCTGGATTTTAATTTTCAGAAGAAGCAGGAAATCTGGATTATTATGCATAAACTCAAAATTTTTAAATGTAGTCAATCAATTCAAATTTGAACACTGTGTGTCTGAGCTAACATAGGGCAAACACATCACATCTACACATTGAGTATGATCTCTAGGTCACCAATTTGCAAACCTCAGGCTAGAACATCTGAACTGAATGACACCTTAGATAGTACCTAGTCTGATTCTTTCCATTTGACAGATTAGGAAGCAAGACCCCAACAGGGGAGAGGACTCAATACAGCAAAGGTACTGTTGCAGACCTAGTACTCTAAAACGACTGTTTCATTTCTGATACCAGATTTTTCTTTTACCACCAGGCTCCCTCTTACGGTGATGATTTAGTAAGATACCTGTCTGGTTTAGTGAATGTTCTTTCAGTTCAGTTCAGTTGCTCAGTTGTGTCCAACTCCTTGAGACCCCATGAATCGCAGCACGCCAGGCCTCCCTGTCCATCACCATCTCCTGGAGTTCACTCAGACTCACGTCCATCGAGTCCGTGATGCCATCCAGCCAGCTCATCCTGGGTCATCCCCTTCTCCTCCTGCCCCCAATCCCTCCCAGCATCAGAGTCTTTTCCAACGAGTCAACTCTTCGCATGAGGTGTCCAAAGTACTGGAGCTTCAGCTTTAACATCATTCCTTCCAAAGAAATCCCAGGGTTGATCTCCTTCAGAATAGACTGGTTGGATCTCCTTGCAGTTCAAGGGACTCTCAAGAGTCTTATCCAACACCACAATTCAAACGCATTAATTCTTCAGCGCTCTGCCTTCTTCACAGTCCAACTCTCACATCCATACATGACCACAGGAAAAACCATAGCCTTGACTAGATGGACCTTAGTCAGCAAAGTAATGTCTCTGCTTTTGAATATACTATCTAGGTTGGTCTTAACTTTCCTTCCAAGGAGTAAGCGTCTTTTAATTTCATGGCTGCAATCACCATCTGCTGTGATTTTGGAGCTCCCAAAAAAAAAGTCTGATACTGTTTCCACTGTTTCCCCATCTATTTCCCATGAAGTGATGGGACCAGATGCCATGATCTGTGTTTACAGAATGTTGAGCTTTAAGCCAACTTTCTCACTCTCCTCCTTCACTTTCATCAAGAGGCTTTTTAGCTCCTCTTCACTTTCTGCCATAAGGGTGGTGTCATCTGCATATCTGAGGTGTTTGATATTTCTCCCGGCAATCTTGATTCCAGCTTGTGTTTCTTCCAGTCCAGCGTTTCTCATGATGTACTCTGCCTAGAAGTTAAATAAGCAGGGTGATAATATACAGCCTTGACGTACTCCTTTTCCTATTTGGAACCAGTCTGTTGTTCCATGTCCAGTTCTAACTGTTGCTTCCTGACCTGCATACAGATTTCTCAAGAGGCAGGTCAGGTGGTCTGGCAGTCCCATCTCTTGAAGAATTTTCCACAGTTTATTGTGATCCACACAGTCAAAGGTTTTGGCATAGTCAATAAAGCAGAAATAGATGTTTTTCTGGAACTCTCTTGCTTTTTCCATGATCCAGCTGATGTTGGCAATTTGATCTCTGGTTCCTCTGCCTTTTCTAAAACCAGCTTGAACATCTGGAAGTTCACGGTTCACGTATTGCTGAAGTCTGGCTTGGAGAATTTTGAGCATTACTTTACTAGCATGTGAGATGAGTGCAATTGTGCGGTAGCTTGAGCATTCTTTGGCATTGCCTTTCTTTGGGATTGGAATGAAAACTGACCTTTTCCAGTCCTGTGGCCACTGCTGAGTTTTCCAAATTTGCTGGCATATTGAGTGCAGCACTTTCATAGCATCATCTTTCAGGATTTGAAACAGCTCAATTGGAATTCCATCACCTCCACTAGCTTTGTTTGTAGTGATGCTTTCTAAGGCTCACTTGACTTCACATTCCAAGATGTCTGGCTCTAGAATAGTGATCACATCATCATGATTATCTGGGTCGTGAAGATCTTTTTTGTACAGTTCTTCTGTGTATTCTTGCCACCTCTTCTTAATATCTTCTGCTTCTGTTAGGTTCTTTAGGGAAGTATATTAATTTCTAAAGTGGATGGGCTGGGAGAAAGAAGCTGACATAGGTGAGAAAGGAAAATGTGTTTCTCTTAAACTGTCCACCTTGAGCCTTTTCCTGAACCTTGGTACCAAATGGCACTCCAGTTGCTATGGTAATATGGTCAATAAGCCATTCTCTACCAGATCACATAGCTACACATCCCAGAAGATGCTTATTCCTCTCTTCTCACAAATATGGCTCAGGAAGGTCTGAGTGTCACTTACTGGAAGGCCAGGAGGAGAGCCCACAGATGGCATGCACCTGTCTTCTTTCTAGGTTCATGTAAGAGCTGATTTCTGAATTTGATCAGCCCTTGGAGAGCATGTGGTCCAATCGCCTCATTAAAATCAGAGGACCCTGGGGCCCAGAGGGGACACACAGTGAGTTCACAGCAGAGTTGGAGCTAGATGCCAGTGCTCCTATGCCCAGCACTGGCTCTCTTCTTGCGCTGCCCCGGCGGGGCCCTTTCGGAGTTGGGGGTCAGCCTTTGTGCTGCCTCTTCTGTGCCAACTTGGCTGCGGGAATACAATGAACAGAGGGTGTGATATGCAGCCAATAAAGCTCCTTGTTGATTGGGAGACTGCTGTAAAGAGTTATTTTCAGGGGCTTGGCATCAGCAGCATGCTTCTTTCTGCAGAAAGAGACAGAGACAGAGGCAAGAGAAGGACTTGATTCTTGCCCAGAAAATTTTTCTTTGAGAAGAATCTATTTTGCAGTTGGCTATGAGACAGCTGTAGATGTATATTCAACTACATAGAGAGAGCCTACAATTGTGCGATTCTGTGTTGTCATGAGGAGACCAAGATGACTTAAAAAAGGCTCTCACTGTGAATGTATGTCTTGCTAACACAACAGCCACAACTTAGTATAAAAACTTTTCTATCTAGGATGCTGGATCTCCAAGAGGAGAGACTGCCACATCAGAGAGAGTTAAAAATAAAAAGGAATGTATATTTGTATATTACTGAGTCATTTGCTGTACAGCAGAAATTAACATAACATTGTAAATCATCTATATTCTAAATTTTAAAAAAGTATATTATACTATAATTGTATATTTATACTATACTATTATATTTATACTATAATTTTAAAAAGAGGACTCTAGACTTAGACTAATAGAAGGTAGGCTTTTATTTTTATTTAAAACTTGCAACCTTAACATCTTACATATTGCTCCATTTTAGCAATTGCCGCTGTGTTTAGAAAAAATAGGTGATTTCTACATACCCAACTTATCAGTGAGCTCATGAAGAACAGGAACATATGAACAAAAACAGCAATGGTATTAACAAATATTATCATATTTTTATTTTTTAATTAAAACATTTTACTTATTTATATTTATTTGGCTGTACTGAGTCATAATTGCAGCATGTGGGATCTAATTCTCTGCATGCATGTGTGCATGCTCAGTCATGACTGACTCTTTGCAACCCCATGGACTGCAGCCCTCCAGGCTCCTCCGTCTATAGGGTTTTTTCAGGCAAGAATACTGGAATGGATTGTTGTTTCCTCCTCCAGGGGCTCTTCCTGACTCAGGGACCAAACCCAAGTCTCCTGCATTAGCAGGAGGATTCTTTACCACTACACCACCTGGGAAGCCCTTAATTCCAAGAACAGGGATCAAACAAGGCCCCCTGCATTGGGAGTGCAGATTCTCAGCCACAGGACCACAAGGGAAGTCTCAATATGTTAGATTTTTTTGTCAAACTTTTCCTTTGCATCGAATTGAAGCAACCATTACACGGATATTACACTGAAATAATTATTGGATTGATTTTGTTGGGTTTAATTCACTGCAAAGGCAAAAAGAACCTGGAATGTTAGATCCATGAATCAGGGTAAATTGGAAGTGGTCAAATAGGAGATGGCAAGGGGGGTGCATGTTTGGGAACACATGTAAGAATTAAAGATTTTAAAATTAAAAAACTAAAAAACTAAAAAAAAAAAAAAAAAAAAAAAAAGAGTGAACATCAGCATTTTAGGAATCAGTGAAATGGACCAGAATAGGTGAAAGTGAAAGTGAAGTTACTCAGTCATGTCCGACTCTTTGGGACCCCATAGACTGTAGCCTACCAGGCTCCTCTGTCCAGGGGATTTTCCAGGCAATAGTACTGGAGTGGATTGCCATTTCCTTCTCCAGGGGATCTTCCCAAGCCAGGGCTCAAACCCATGTCTCTCGCATTGTAGACATATGTTTTACCATCTGAGCCACAACATCACCAATGGTGAATTCAATTCAAACAAGCATTATATCTACTGTCATGGGCAAAAATCCATTAGAAGAAATGGAGTAACCCTCATAGTCAACAAGAGTCTGAAATACAGTACCTGGGTGCAACCTCAAAAATGACAGAATGATCTCTGCTTGTTTCCAAGGCAAACCATTCAATATCACAGCAATCCAAGTCTATGCCCCAATCACTAACGCCAAAGAAGCTGAAGTTGAACAGTTCTATGAAGACTTACAAGACCTTCTAGAACTAACACCAAAATAAGATGTCCTTTTTATCATAGGGGACTGGAATGCAAAAGAAGGAAGTCAAGAGATAGCTGGAGTAACAGGCAAATTTGACCTTGGAGTACAGAATGAAGCAGGGCAAAGTCTAACAGAGTTGTGCCAAGAGAACACACTGGTCATAGCAAACACCCTCTTCCAACAACACAAGAGAAGACTCTACACATGGACACTACCTGATGGTCAATACTGAAATCAGATTGATTACATTCTCTGAAGCTGAAGATGGAGAGGCTCTATAGGGTCAGCAAAAACAAGACCGGGAGCTGACTGTGGCTCAGATCATGAACTCCTTATGCCAAATTCAGACATAAATTGAAGAAAGTAGAGAAAATCACTAGGTCATTGAGGTATGACCTAAATCAAATCCCTTACGATTATACAGTGGAAGTGACAAATAGATTCTGGGGATTAGATCTGACACAGTGTCTCAAGAATTATGGGTGGAGGTTTGTAACACTGTACAGAAAGCAGTGATCAAAATCATCCTTAAGAAAAAGAAATTCAAAAAGGCAAAATGGTTGTCTGAGGAGGCCTAACAAATAGCTTAGAAAAGAAGAGAAGTAAAAGCAAAAGTGAAAAGGAAAGATACACCCATCTGAATGCAGAGTACCAAAGAACAGCAAGGAGAGATGAGAAAGCCTTCCTAACTGAACAATGCAGAGAAATACAGGAAGAAAATAGATTGGGAAAGACTAGAGATCTCTTCAAGAAAATTAGAGATACCAAGGGAGCATTTCATGCAAAGATGGGCACAATAAAGGACAGATAGAGTAGAGACCTAACAGAAGCAGAAGATATTAAGAAGAGGTGGCAAGAAGACACAGAAGAACTGTACGAAAAAATCTTAATGATACAGATAACTATGATGGTGTGATCACTCACCTAGAGCCACACTTCTTGGGAGTGTGAGGTCAAGTGGGCCTTAGGAAGCATTACTACAAACAAAGCTAGTGGAGGTGATAGAATTCCAGCTGAGCTATTTCAAATCCTAAAAGATAGTGCTGTGAAGGTGCTGCATTCAATATGCCAGCAAATTTGGAAAACTCAGCAGTGGCCACAGGACTGGAAAAGTTCAGTTTTCATTCCAATCCCAAAGAAGGGCAATGCCAGAGAATGTCCAAAGTACTAAATAACTGCACTTGGTGTGTATGGGCATACACACCGAGGAAACCAGAATTGAAAGAGACACATGTACCCCAATGTTCATCACAGCACTGTTTATAATAGCCAGGACATGGAAACAACCTAGATGTCCATCAGCAGATGAATGGATAAGAAAGCTGTGGTACATATACACAATGGAGTATTACTCAGCCATTAAAAAGAATACGTTTGAATCAGTTCTAATGAGGTGGATGAAATTGGAGCCTATTATACAGAGTGAAGTAAGCCAGAAAGAAAAACACCAATACAGTATATTAACACATATATATGGAATTTAGAAAGATGGTAATGATAACCCTCTATGCAAGACAGCAAAAGAGACACAGATGTATAGAACGGACTTTTAGACTGTGGGAGAGGGAGAGGGTGGGATGATTTGGGAGAAGGGCATTGAAACATGTATACTGTCATGTAAGAAATGAATCGCCAGTCTACGTTCAATACAGGATACAGGATGCTTGGGGCTGGTGCATGGGGATGATCCAGAGAGATGATATGGGGTGGGAAGTGGGAGGGGGGTTCAGGATTGGGAACTCATGTACACCCATGGCTGATTCATGTCCATGTATGGCAAAACCAATACAATATTGTAAAGCAAAATAAAGTAAAAATAAAAATAAATAAATAAATAAATAACTGCACTCATCTCACATGCTAGTAAAGTAATGCTCAAAATTCTCCAAGTCATGCTTCATCAGTACATGAACCAAGAACTTCTAAAGGACTGATGCTGAAGTTGAAGCTCCAATGCTTTTGCCACCTGATGGGAAGAACTGACTCTGTAGAAAAGACCCTGATGCTGGGAAAGATTGAAGGTAGGAGGAGAAGGGGATGACAGAGGATGAGATTGTTGGATGGCATCACCAACTTGATGGACATGAGTTTGAGCAAGCTCTGAGAGTTGGTGATGGACAGGGAAGCCTGACATGCTGCAGTCCATGGGGGTCACAAAGAGCCATAAATGACTGAGTGACTGAACTGAACTGATGTGGATCATGACAAAATGTGGAAAATTCTTAAAGAAATGGAAATACCAAACCATTTTACCTGCCTCCTGAGAAACCTGTATGCAGGTCAAGAAGCAACAGTTAGAACCAGACATGAAACAATGAACTGGTTCAAAACTGGGAAAGGAGTACACCAAAGCTGTATATTGTCACCCTGTTTATTTAACTTTTATGCAGAATACATCAAGTGAAGTGCCAGGCTGGATGAAGAACAAGATGGAATCAAGATCGCCAGAAAAAATATCAATAACCTCAGACATTCAGATGACACTACCCTATAGCAGAAAGCAAAGAAACTAAAGAGCCTCTTGATGAAAGTGAAAGACAAGAGTGATAAAGCTGGCTTAAAACTTAACATTCAAAAAATGAAGATCATGGCATCTGGTCCCATCACATCATGGCAAACAGATGGGGGAAACAATGGAAATAGTGAGAGACTTTATTTTCTTGGGCTCCAAAATCACTTTGGATGGTGACTGCAGCCGTGAAATTAAAAGATGCTTGCTCCTTGGTAAGAAAACCTATGGCAAACCTAGACAGCATATTTTAAAGCAGAGATATTACTTTGCTGATAAAGGTCTGTATAGTCAAAGCTATAGTTTTTCAAGTTGTCATGTATGGATCTGAGAGTTGGACCATAAAGAAAGCTGAGTGCCGCAGAATTGATGCTTTTGAACTGTGGTGTTAGAAAAGACTCTTGAGAGTCCCTTGGACTTCAAGGAGATCAAACCAGTCAATCCTAAAGGAAATCAGTCCTGAATATTCACCGGTGGGACTGATGCTGAGGCTGAGGCTCCAATACTTTGGCCACCTGATGCAAAGAGCCAACTCATTGGAAAAGACCCTGATCCCGGGAAAGATGAAGGCAGGAGGAGAAGGGGAAAGCCAAGAACAAGATGGTTGGATGGCATCACCAACTCAATGGACATGAGTTTGAACAAGCTCTGGGAGATGGTGAAGATAGGGAAGTCTGGTTTGCTGCAGTCCGTGGGGTCTCAGAAAGTCGGACATGACTGACAGACTGAACATCAACTATTCACTGCAAGAGGTTAATCAACAAGCAAATTGTTAATTGGCTAAACTGACTTTCAAACCATCTGATGGGAGGAAGGACAAGAGGGTGAGAGATAGTGGCTATATTGACTGATTATTAAGAGAGAAGAATCCAGAAGAACTCAAGATGATTGGATGTATGAGTGAGGAAGGGACAAGGGGACAAAATCTGGGGCTGTGGGTGAGACAGTGGAACCGCTCATTTTTATTTTTCTTTTGTTTCTACATCCTAAGGATTTATTTGCTGAACAAAATAAAAAGTTTTTATACTCTTAAAGAAGTAATAACACAGCAATATACCTGACTGGTAATCTCACTCCAGTTTACTAATCAAAGAAAATGGAGGTGCCTAAGAACTTTAAAAAGATGGATGTAAATTTTTGTGTGTTAGATATTGAGAAAATGAGAAGACAGCTATTCTTTCCCCAATGCATCCTAGCATGTCACTTGGGAATAGGATTAAAAAGTAGCATATATCAAAGCATTATTTTTCTGAAAGTTTTCCCTATACACAATGATTATTTTGTAATGATTTTCTATTATTTATCATAAGGTCTTAACAGATGGTTATTGTAGTCCTTTATATTCTTTAAAAAAGCTTTTGGAGGTAAACTTGAGATTTATTCAACTGGACATACGTAGAGTATAAAATTTGATAAGTTTTGACATGTATTGAGATATGCTACCACTTTCAACCTAGATAGCATATTAAAAAGCAGAGACATTAGTTTGCCAACAAAGGTCCGTCTAGCCAAAGCTATGGTTTTTCCAGTGGTCATGTATGGATGTGAGAGTTGGACTATAAAGAAAGCTGAGTGCCGAAGAATTGATGCTTTTGAACTGTGGTGTTGGAAAAGACTCTTGAGAGTCCCTTGGACTGCAAGGAGATCTAACCAGTTCATCCTAAAGGAGATCAGTCCTGGATGTTCATTGGAAGGACTGATGCTGAAGCTGAAACTCCAATACTTTGGCCACCTTGTGCGAAGAGTTGACTCATTTGAAAAGATTCTGATGCTGGGAGGGATTGGGGGCAGGAGGAGAAGGGGAAGACAGAGGATGAGATGGCTAGACGGCATCACCAACTTGATAGACATGAGTCTGAGTGAACTCTGGGAGTTGGTGATGGACAGGGAGGCCTGGCGTGCTGCGATTCATGGGGTCGCAAAGAGTCAGACATGACTGAGCAACTGAACTGAACTGAACCACTTCCAAACATCACTCAAATCAATATAATACATACAGCCAACACCCTCAGAATATTTCTCCTGCTCCTTTATAATCATTCTTTTCAGCTCTTGCTCACCACCCCCTACCTTCCTCAACCTCCCATCTCAGGCACCTCTGATCAGTTCACTGTTACTATTCATTCACTTGTATCCTCTATAATTTTATATAAATGAAAGTCTATTATATGTACTTTTCTCCTTTTGATTTCCTTCACTCAGGAAATTAAGATTAATCCACATCTTTGTGTTAAGAGTTCATACCTTTGTATTGCTGACTAGCATTGCATTATATGGATAGAGGACAATTTGCTGACACATTACCTGAATTTGAGCTATTTCCAACTTTTTGTTATTATAAGTAAAGCTGTTAGAAACATTCATGTATAGGTATTTGCATATGCTTTTATTTCTCTTGGGTAAATACCTAGGAATGGAATAGTTGAGTATTATGGTATGTGCAATTGTTTTTAATAATAAGAAATGCCAATCTAAACTGATTTTTTTTCTGAAGTGATTGTTATCACCAACAGATCTGAGAATTTCAGTTAACCCACATCCACACCAGCCCACTGTATAAGCAGATATTTTAGCCATTCTACTGGGAATCTAGTAGCTTATTGTGTATTAAATGTGCACTTTCCTAAATATGTATCTTTCTGGTGCTTATTTGCTATGTATATGTCTTATTTTTCTTGCCTTGCTCCATTGGCTAAAACCTCCTATAAAAATTTTAACAGAAGCAGTGAAATTAGGTATGCTTGTCTTATTTCTAAACTGAAAAGGGAATCCTTTAAGTTTTTCACCATTAACTATAATATTAATTGTAGATTTTTCACAGATTGATTTACCTTTTTACCAGGTTAAGGAAGTTCCATTCTATTTCTACTTTGCTGAGAGATTTTATCAGGAATGTTAGATTTTGTGAAATATTTTTTCTTCATCTATTATGGTGATATTTTTGTTTTAATATTTTATTATGTGGTGAATTGCACCAATTTTTAATGTTAAAGTAAGCTTGCATTTGGTCATGATGCACTATATCTCTGTATATTGTTAGATTTTAATCACTAAAATTTTGTTTATAGTTTTTGCAATTATACACGAGAGAAATTGGGATCAAAGACTGCTAACCTCACAGAATAAGTTGGGAATTGCTCACCTCTCTTCAATTTTCTGGAAGAGTTTGTATGTAGTTGGTACTTGCCGGGGACTGCCCGTGAAGGGTTAAGTCTTGGGAGCTGCTCAGCGTTATGCAGAGCCTTAGGCACGTCCCTAAGCTCCCTGTCCCGCCCCCCTGAAGAATTTACTACCCTTAAGGCTCCGGGACGTCTCGGTCTTGCAACATTTCATAGAAGATAGATTAGCTTATTGATA
This sequence comes from Capra hircus, assembly GCF_001704415.2. Classification (NCBI taxonomy): domain Eukaryota; kingdom Metazoa; phylum Chordata; class Mammalia; order Artiodactyla; family Bovidae; genus Capra; species Capra hircus. The sequence goes on along the minus strand of NC_030814.1, from coordinate 52,144,250 downwards.
GAAGATAGATTATCTATTTGTGATCTGTACACAATGGTAAGGGTCTTGTGATTGTATCTGGAGATTAATATACAATCTTGTGAATGTCAGAAGTCACGTACTTTATCCTATATATACTGCAGCACAATAAAGGAAGGCATCAGCCATTTTGGTCTGATCCTCTCAACCCCATCTTTTCTCTCTCTCTTATTTTTCTTAGCGGGGACGCTCCGTTCTCTCCCTGTGCAGGTGCGACTCTTGCTTGTGCTGGCCGCGGCAGGTACTATATCTTCCTTAAATGTGTGGTAGCTTTCACCAGCTAGGTCATCTGGCCTGGAAGAAAGGAAGGAAAAAAGGAAGGTAGAAATCTACTAAGCTATGTTTATGTTCTATAACTCTTTGCCCTCAACTATCTTCAGATTTTTTTGCCTGTTTATGTTTCCATCCAATGAAAACATTCATTTGCCTTAAGTAGTTCCTAGCTTCCCACCATGGCATCCCATCATCCCTGTGGCCTCAGTGTGTTTATCCATAACACTCCCTCAGACCATGTTTCCTGCAAAAGGTAGAGTTAACCAGAGAAACCAATTATTCTAAACCTTGAGTTACTATTTTATTATCTATAACTAATAGCACTATAAGAGATTCTTTGAAAAGTTCTTACAAAATTCCTGAGAGTAGAAATATAAGTCACCATAGAAGACCATTTCTAGACACAATGAATACTTTTTTTGTCATATCATATAGATGATCAGAATCTTTGCTCATGTGAAATTAACTTTGAAATTTTATATATAATCAAAACAATTTTATGATATAGTTCTGGTTTCTAATAAGGTTATTGTTTCCATATCAAACCCCAGCTCCTGCAGCAGACTCTATGTCCTCAGATGGTTATTCTGTCTTCCATATTGTCCTTTTACTTTGTACTTTGGGGCAGTCAGAAACTCCTGGCTGCCTAATGCATTATCCATCCTTTCTTTATATCTTACTAACAGATTCTTGATTTTGTTCATTACTACCCACTGTCTTGTTTAAAAAAAAATACTTGGAATCATAGACTCTCTTGCAGCTAGAAATGGTCATGAGACTCACATCTGTTCCTCCTAGGAGTATCTGGAAGCATCTTTTGTCTTGTGATACAGATGCCACTTTTCCTCCATATCCCATTGTTCCCCTTTGTGCTTTCTGAAATAATATGTGGCGACAGGAGCTATCACAGTCTCCTGGTATTCCAAAGAAAAAGAACCACAGAGACCTTGACCCTGATATATTTAAGCCACTGAACCAACATAGCAATGGCCTACCTCTGGCTTTTCAGGGCAGAAAAAATGTCCAGCTTAATATGTTGAAGCCACTCTTTATTCAGTTACAGCTGAATCTAGTCCCCCATACACAAATGGAGAAAGAGGATATTATCTTTGCATAATTATACAATCCTTTTTAATTCTTCCACAAGAAAAACCAGCCATTTTTAGATTTTAAGAGGTATATCATTTCAGAACAATACATTTTACCCATCTTCTGGCTCTCTGCATTCAACCTTTAGCCAAAATGTCAAGTATCAAAGTACAAATAGTATTACATTATAATTCTTTATTTACATCTGTTTATAGACTCTAAATTATTTAAGGGCAGGACCTATGTCTTATTTATCCTTTCACCTTTAGAACCTAAAACATCTCTTGGCACTTATTAAAAGGTTAAGAAATAAGTGTTTAATTTATTTAGACTAGCAGGAGAAGAAGCTCTTTAATCCTAGGGTGGAAGCTGTTGCCACAGGATAAAAACTAGTGCTCAGATACATGATATGACAGGCAAGCAGAAAGGAGTCAGGATATAGGGCTAGCTCTTTGCCGCTAAACCAGTGTCTCAGTCTTTTCATACACAGAACATTGTGAATCTCTGCAAGGATGAAAATGCCTTCAGCATCCAGGGTGGTGGGGGGCAGCGGGTGCAGGGAAACGTGCAAAAATGAAGCCCTGATAGATGCTTTAGCAAATACTCCTCTATGTTCAGCATTTTCTGCCTGTAATTACTTTTCACCAAAGACAGCAATCATATTTAAAAAAAAAATAGCTCTCCTACTTGCTTCACTTAAAATGGATGGTGACTTTATAAAGCACAAGTGGCAAAAAGCCAAACAACGACCTGCTTATTGAATCTTATTTTCTCCTGTGCAGACTATTCACTCATTAGTTTGCCTGGAACTGAGAAGTGTGGTTTTCTCTGGCCTATGGGGTCTGAGACCAGCAGGAACCAGCACCAGCTCAAAATCAGTTTCTTCTCAGGCCTTCCCATGAAGGTTAGATAAGTTATTAATGCATGAAACACCCAACTCCTGAGTCATTCACAACCGAAGTTGCTTAAGTGTGAGGAGGTTGTACTTCTGCCTAAAGCCTTGCAAGATCATTTTTGGAATGGGTATTGTGATAGATGCAACTCAATGCGAATGGGTAATTTTGACATTGTAAATTACCTTGTAATTTTATATACTGGAGGCCATTCGTTCAAATCCACGGGCCTATAATCCCGAGAAAGGTCATTCTTAGTGTGGAGTCTGGAGTATTTTGAAAAAAAAAAAAAAAATAGGAAAGTCAGGGTTGAAAGCCCTTTTGTCCTGCAAGTTGGGGGAATAAATTTATAACAAGGATTTTTTAAATGAAGGTTGAATTTGCTACCATTCATTTGAACAGGCATGCCTAGACCACCCGATAAATAATACATTTGCATTTTACTTATGAAATATGCAAATAGAGTCCAATTTGCAAATAAATGCCTTGAAGAATTCTTTTAAAACTTCAGAGGTTACCTAATCCTAGTAGTTGCCCTATTCGTATTTGTGAGGTTTTTGTTTTATTTTGTGACAGCTGCCATAAATTCAATTAAACTGTATGGCAAATGAAGTTTTGGTGGTAGCTGGGTTTTTTTTCCTCCTGAAGGAAGAAAATGATCAAGAGGTTGGCAAGATGGGAAGCAATGAGCACATTTGCAAACAGGGAAATCAAACAAAGCCGCATCAAAATAGGAAGGAAGGAAATCCAGCCAGCTAAGCAGGTACAGCCGGATTTGGTACCCTTGTCCTTCACTCCCTTTATCCACAGGCTTTTTTTGCTATGTAAAAAAAAAAAAAAAGTATAAGCAATTAGGATCTGCAAATTTAGAAGCTAAAATAATTCACTGACAGCAAACAGAAACAGAAAACAAATCTCAGAATCTGCAGGCATGAAAAATACTGCAAGGGATGGTCATTCAAAATGTGTTCCAGGCCATTTGGAGAGGCATGACTGAGAACACTGCCCTAAGTCAAGTTCATTAATGCCTCCTCCACAAGGTTTTACTTTCTATCATATAAAAAAAATTATCTAAATGTTTATTTTAATTTTACTTTAATTTACTTTACAATACTGTATTGGTTTTACCATACATCAACATGAATGTTTAATTTTCTGAGTTTCCACAGGACTCAAATTCTGAATTCTCTTATCCTATTATGAGACTCATAGCTCAGGCAGTAAAGAATCTGCCTGCCATGCAGGAGACCCGGGTTCGATTCCTGAGTCAGGAAGATCCCCTGGAGAAGGAAATGACAACCCACTCCAGTGTTCTTGCCTGGAGAATCCCATGGACAGAGGAGCCTGACAGGCTGCAGTCCATGGGGTCACAAGAGCCGGACACGACTTAGTGACTAAACCACCACCACAACCATGAAATATTTTAAAAATATATAATAAAATCTGTTCCAGGATCACAGAGGAGCCCGACAGCCACTCATAGTAGGTAAGCACGTCAACATGGGCTTCTTGTAAACTGAAGCTACAAACTGTCACTGATGTATATGACAACAGCCATCAACCTAGCATAATAGAACATGCATGCAGAAATACATAAATAAGATACTGAAAACCTCTTACAAATTAGACGCTCTCTGTAACTATTATACGTTGAGGTTTTGTTGTATGCTGGGTACCAAGACAAGCAGGACTCAAAGAGTCCTCACAACAGCCCCATAAATTAAATGATTACAAGCAAAGACATGAAAGCACAGAGAGCTGAAGGAGTCTGCCCAAGAGCATGTGGCTAAGCAAGACAAACCTGGATTCAGAAGTCAGGCCTCCCTGCTCATCACATCTCCATCAAATGTCTCTTTTATAACAGGCAGATGGAATTTCTGTGACCTAAATTCTTGCCTACAGGTATGAGGGAAGCTTGCTGGTTAAAAGGAACCTCAAAGAGGAAACTCAAGGTACTTTTGGTAAATGGAGCATCCATTAGTAATGGTCAATTAGTAAATTCAGACCTTTCTTAAAACTCTACATGCATGCTAAGTACCAAAGGTGATAGTCAAGAAGGGCATAAAAGAGGAAATGCTGTGGTTTGCTTTTGGATGATCTAAATTTTCTCCCTCTCATGCTTCTTTTAGGACACACAGTTCTGTCACATGGGAAGAACTCATTGGCTGGAGCCCAGGATGTGAGACGGAGGGTCTCCTGAAATAATCAGGCACTTAGAGTCCCCAGATGACTAGACGCACGTGGCTCACTGGCTGCACTAACCCCACTGGACTATACTCAGGACTATCATCATTAGGGAGAGAACTACCGAGGGAAACGCAGCTCTGAGGGGCCTGAGCTAGTCAACCTCTTGCAGCTGTGTGCGAAAAAATGATGTCTGATTAATAAACAGTAGGAAGGACACAAAACGGCAGGAGAGACGACGTGAGCTGAATGTTACTGGAACTGGGCCACTTCCCCAAGCTTTAGGGCTAGTGGGTTACGTTTCTCATTACATCATTTGTTCATCCAATAAACTGTTCAGCAAATATTTATTGAAGGTCATCTATGTCCAGGGTTGTGGGGATATGGAAAATAAGGCTGCTGTTCTCATGAAACTTATAGAGATGGAAAGAGATGGGAAGACAGACAATTAAAAAAAAAAGGCAGTTAATCCTAAAGGGACTCAACCCTGAATACTCATTGGAAGGACTGATGCTGAAGCTGAAGCTTCAGTACTTTGGCCACCTGATGCGAATAACCAACTCATTGGAAAAGACCTTGATGCTGGGAAAGATTGAAGGCAAAAGGAGAAGAAGGCAGCAGAGGATGAGATGTGTGGATGGCATCACCAGTTCAATGGACAAGAATTTGGGCAAACTCCAGGAGATAGTGAAGGACAGGGAAGCCTGGCATGCTGCAGTCCATGGGGTCACAAAGAGTCAAATGTGACCTAGCAAATGAACAGCAACAACAAGTTGTATGAAGCACAAAGAAGCTGGTTAAAGGGCATAAAAATCTACACGGGGCATTAGTTTACATAAGAAGGTCAGATAGGTTCCTTGAACAAAGTGACATTTGAACAGACCAAAACGAGTAAGTGAACCAGATAGCAAGGAGAAGTCATTCCAGGGAGAGAGGACAGCCTTTGCAAAATCCCTAGAGTTAGTAAGTGCTTTGTGTTCTGGGAACACTATGGAAACTAGTGTGGCTGCCGAAGGGGAAGGAGGGGAGCAGAAGGTAACAGGGACAAAGAGGGTGTGGCAGCAGGCAGATCATTAGGGCTGAACACTTAGGACACTACAAGGACTTTTACCTTAGACCCTAAACAAAAAGTTACTGGAGCACCTGGCTGTGGTACAGAAAGAAACAAGAGCAAGAACAAATTTAAAAAAAGAAGAATTCTGTTCGGAGGCTAATGGAATAACCAAGCAAGAAATAGACTGGAATGGTAGCAGTGCAGGTATTGAGGAGTGTCAAATGTTGGATATGCAAGAAAGACAGATGTGAAGGATGATGCCAAGATAAACTTGGCCCAAATGACTGGGAAAATGGAGTCATCGTGAGCTGAGATGGGGGAGGAGCAGGCTAGGAGGTGCTATGTCTATGTTATCCTCAGATGTCCATTACATATTAAGTAGGCATTACATACCATCACCTTCCTTCACTATATCTCCTTACTCAGTGTCAAAGCTACCTTATTTACTATGATGTGTGAATTGGACTGGACTTCCCAGGTGATGCTAGTGGTAAACAACCCGCCTGCCAATACAGGAGACACAAGTGAAGTAGGTTCAATCACTGGGTCGGGAAGATCCCCTGGAGAAGGGAATGGCTACCCACTCCAGGCTTCCCTGGTAGCTCAGGCAGTGAAGAGTCTGTCGACCATGCAGGAGACCTGGGTTCAGTTGCTGGGTTGGGAAGATTCCCTGGAGAAAGGAATGGCAACCCACTCCAGTATTCTTGCCTGGAGAATGCCATGGAAAGAGGAGCCTGATGGGGTACAGTCCATGGGTCACAAAGAGTTGGATACAACTGAAGCAACTTAACATGCACACACACATGAAGTGGATTGACATCCATCATCTTCCGTGGAGTGCAGTCCCCTGAAGGCAGTGACTAGGTCTAACTCTCTCCATTGTACACCTCCCACAGTTCCTGGCTTGTAGCTGGCACTCAGTTACTAGTGAATCAGTGAATGAAAACAATGCAAAGGAGTGATTACTCCTAATGACTCCTGTGGAAGGAACTGGGCCAACTGAAATCTGCTTCCATAGCCTGCCTGGACCAGGTCAGAGAGCAGAGCCACATCAGTGGAATGACCCGCACAGAGGCCACTGGAGTTGGCATCTTCTCTTTCCCTTTAATTCAGGTCATACCTCCAATTTAATTCAAGGGTATTAAATGCTGATGTTATTTTAGAATTACAAAATTTGCCTGCCTCCTAAGAAATCTGTATGCTGGTCAAGAAGCAACAGTTAGAACCTGACATGGAACAACCGACTGGTTCCAAATTGGGAAAGGAGTACTTCAGGGCTATATATTGTCACCCTGCTTATTTGACTTATATGCAGAGTACATCATCCGAAATGCCAGGCTGGATGAAACACAAGCTGGAATCAAGATTGCTGGGAGAAATATCAATAACCTCAGCTATGCAGATGACACCACCCTTATGGGAGAAAGAGAAGAGGAACTAAAGAGCCTTTTGATGAAAGTGAAAGAGGAGAGTGAAAAAGTTATCTTAAAACTCAACATTCAGGAAACTAAGATCATCGCATCTGGTCCCATTATTTCATGGCAAATAGATGGGGAAACAGTGAGAAATTTTATATTTTGGGGCTTCAAAATCAGTGCAGATGGTGACTGAAATTAAATGAAATTAAAAGACACTTGCTCCTTGGAAGGAAAACCATGACCAGCCTAGACAGCATATTAAAAAGAAGAGACATTACCTTGCCAACAAAGTTCTGTCTAGTCAAAGCTTGGTTTTTCCAGCAGTCAAGTATGGATGTGAGAGTTGGACTATAAAAAAAAGCTGAGCCCCAAAGAATTGATGCTTCTGAACTGTGGTGTAGGAGAAGACTGTTGAGAGTGCCTTGGACTCCAAGGAGATCCAACCAGTCCATCCTAAAGGAAATCAGCCCTGAATATTCATTGGAAGGGCTGATGCTGAAGCTGAAACTCCAATACTTTGTCCACCTAATGTGAAGAACTGACTCATTAGAAAAGACCCTGATGCTGGGAAAGATTGAAGGTGGGAGGAGAAGGGGACAGCAGAGGATAAGAGAGTTTGATGGCATCGCTGACTCTATGGACATGAGTTTGAGCAAGCTTCAGGAGTTGGTGATGGACGGGGAAGCCTTGTATGCTGCAGTCCATGGGGTCACAGTCAGATATGACTGAGTGACTGAACTGACAAAGAAAATGCATTTATTGCTTATATGTAGAATCTAAGAATACAAATGAACTTATTTATAAAACAGAAATAGATTCATAGACATACAAAAGCAAATATATAGTGACCAAAGAGAAAAGAGGGGCAAGAGATAAATTATGAGTTAAGGATTAACAGATAGCAACTAGTATATATGAAACAGATAAAGAACAAGGTCCTACTGTATATCGCAGGGGACTATTTGGTTGCTAAGTCATGTCTGCCTCTTTGCAACCCCCATGGAGTGTATATAGCCCACCAGGCTCCTCTGTCCATGGAATTTCCATGCAAGAATTCTCCAGGCAAGAATGCTAGAGTAGGTTGCCTTTTCTTTCTCCAGAGTATCTCCCCAACCCAGGGGTTGAACCTGCCTCTCCTGTATTGGCAGGAGGATGCTTTACCATTGAGCCACCAGGGAAGCCCATATTTTTACACACACACATACACACACATATAAGGGGCTTCCCTTGTAGCTCAGTCAGTAAAGAATCTGCCTGCAATGCAGGAGACCTGTGTTTGATCCCTGGGTTGGGAAGATCCCCTGGAGAAGGAAATGGCAACCCACTCCAGTATTCTTGATTGGAGACTCCCATGGATGGAGGAGCCTGGCAGTTTACAGTCTGTGGAGTCACAAGAGTCGGATATGACTTAGTGACTAAACCACCACCACCACATATACATACATATGACTGAATCACAATTGCTATATGCCTAAAACTAACAACACTGTAAGTCAGCTATCTTTCAATAAAGAATGGCTATCATGAAAAAAACTACAAAGAATAACTGCTGGAGGGGATGTGGAGAAAGGGAACCCTATTGTGCTGCTGGTAGGAATGTAATTTGTTTTAGCCACTATAGAGAACAGTATGGAGATTCCTTAACAAACTAGAAATAAAACTACCATATGACCCAGCAAAGAGTAGAACATGATTTAGCAACTGAACAATCACCATCACCAGCAATCCCATCACTGGTCATATACCCTGAGAAAACCACAATTCAAAAAGACACATGTACCCCAGTGTTCACTGCAGCACTATTTACAATAGCCAGGACATGGAAGCAGCCTAGATGTCCATCAGCAGAATGGATAAAGAAGCTCTGGTACATATATACAATGGAATATTGTTGTTGTTGTTGTTTAGTTGCTAAGTTGTATATGACTCTTTGCAACCCCATGGACTATAGCCCGTCAGGCTCCTCTGTCCATGGAATTTCCCAGGCAAGAATACTAGAGTGGGTTGCCATTTCCTCCTTCAGACAATCTTCCTGAACCAGGGATTGAACCCACATCCCCTGCATTGGAAGGCAGATTCTTTACCACTGAGTCAACAGGGAAGCCCACAATAGAATATTACTTAGCCATAAAAAGGAACAAATTTGAAACAGTTGTAGTGAAATGGATGAACCTCTTGCCTGTTATACAAAGTGAAATAAGTCAGAAAGAGAAAAACAAATACTGTGTATTAATGAATATATATGGAATCTAGAAAAATAGTACTGATGAACCTGTTTATAGAAAAGAAACGGAGATGCAGATGTAGAGAATAGACTGGTCATCACAGTTGGGGAAGGAAGGGTAGGACAAATTGAGAAAGTAGACTGACGTATATATACTATCTTGTGTAAAACAGATAACCAGCGGAAAGCTGATATATAACACAGGTAGCCTAGCCTGGTGCTGTGTGACAACCTTGATGGGTAGAGTGGGGTGAGGATGGAAGGCTCAAGAAGGAAAGGATATATATATATATATATAATTATTGCTTGTGTTGATGTATGGCAGAGACCACCACAACACTGTAAAACAATTATCCTCTAAGTATAAAAACTGGTTAAAAAGACATTATATATATATATATGTATTCACAAAATAAATATTGATGATCTATTTTCTTGATTATAATGGCAATATGGCTGCTTAATTTTAAGTTTTCCATCCACGGTAATTGGAAATTTTATTCTAGGATTCCTCTGTGGTCTTACTCAACCCACCAGAACATCCTACTCATACAATCTGTACCTCCAACATCACTCTGAAACTCTTATCCTCATATTACCTTTATCTTCAGAGAGATTGCCATAGCCTACATTTTAGTATCAGAAAGACCCTACAATCCATTCCTCAAGGCATAAGCAGATCTTTGTGCTTAAAATTCCACTACTAAGAGGCATGTCTTTGCACTGACATTTCCTTTCAGGGATCCTTCCATAAGATATATCAAGAAATGAAGTCATTATTTTTTATTAATATTTTATCAGCATAGAATGATCTCTTTGTGGTTCACTGTACCCCACAGGGGAGGGGTCACATAAGAGCATTTAAGATAGAAATTTGGAGAGACCTTACCATATTTGCAATTGGCAGCTCAGCCAATATAAGATTCAGGTATTAGGCAGCAAAGAGTGTGAGTGCTGGTGTTTTAAAAAGCCTCCATTCTGCTAGACAGAGGCACAAGCACAGGAGCAAAGCCATATCTATGGTGGATACATTGGTCAACCATTGTCCAAGCTTTATCTTGAACAATGAAAAAAATGGTTCCTCAAACAGATTAGAGATATTCTGCTTATCATTTCCCAGTCTTAGATATTTACAGTGGACATCAGCAAGTCAGATGTTGGGAGAAGTGTTAAATTTTATAAATCTTTTTAACCTTCTTTAACATAGCATTTTTGCAAACATATGTTAATTTGTTGCTCAGTGTCTTGACAAATAGCATATTCTATTTATAAGAGAAAGAGCTCATTTGCTTTACCTGGAAGTTGATCATAAGAAAGAAGGGAGGCTGTCTAATATACTGAAAAGCACAGTCTTTGGGTTCAGAGACTCTGATTTAAATCCTCCACTAACCTATTTATTGACTTTGTGGCCTCAGTTGAGTTACTTAACCTCTCTGTGCCTTTGTAAATTGAAAATCTAATCTGTTTTTACTTCTAAGCATTTTCTTTTTTTTTTTTAATTTATCTTAAAATTTTTTGTTAGAGACTAGTTGATTGACAATGTTAGTTTCAGGTGTATGACATAGTGATGCAGTTGTACATGTACATATATTCATTTTTTTTTCAGAATTCCTTTCCTATATTGGTTATTACAGAATATCTAGGCATTTTATTTCTAATGCATGTAAAATATATTGATGCAAAATAAAGAGTACCTAGGCTTTTATAATCTTATTTTTGTCCTCTACAGAACTCTACTTCCATCTCTGGTTAGCACCTCTGGGTTACAGCAGCCAAGAGCAGTGGGTAAGAGCAAGGGTTCTCAATTAAAACTCAGTTCAGATCCTGACTCTGCTATTGACTAGCTGTGTGTTCTTGTGCAAGTTATTTGACCTCTCTGGGCCTCAGCTTATTTGTGAAACAGAGCTGTTGGAAGGATCAAAATAATACAGTTTAGTTTATACTCTACATAGAGTGTCCAGCCAAGGGCTCAGCTCAGAGTAAAGGGCACAGTAAATAGCTTTTACAAGGGCTCTGGTTGTTATTTCCTGTCTCTGCACTTTTCATCTCTGGCTTAGCTATGATCTCCCTCCTTAACGCCATTGCTAAGAGCGCTCCTTCCTGGTAGTTGACACTCCTGACAATGGGATCTTCCAAATAGTACCCCCATCCCCCTTCCCAAAATCTAGCTTCCTCCCTGGGGCAACTGGTGCTTATAATTTACTTCCAGATCCCTGGCCCAGCTGCAGGGAAGGAGAACAGACAATGATTTCTCTTCCCACAGCCTCCCATGCATTAGCTTTCCCTGCATGTCTGACGTTTGACTTCTAACTCCCCTCGGGCTGCAACTACTCAGACAAAGTGAAGTGGACAGATGGAACAATTATTTGGAAAGCTCAGCCAATGGAAAACAAAACAAAAAGACAAGCAAAGAAAACCCTACACTGAGCCTTGCGGTTGAGGGAAAAGAGTTTATTGGTTTAAATTATTCTTATTGCCTGCTGGCAGCGATTGCATTTTCCAGATAATTGCTCAGTGCTCCCATTAGTTTGCCCATGCAGAGAAATGATACCTTCTTAGATATTGGCACTACAGGTAGCCTTCCCCAGCAGGAAGAGATGTGTTTGGGCAAAGAGCCTCTATACAGCAAATTTTAGTTAGCTGACTCCAATCAGTTCATTGGTTCCCATGATAACCAAGAGGTGTTGTAGGAGTTGTGGGGAAAAGGGTCTCTGGATGTGATAAGAAATAACACTTTAAAATGAAGCATACTTTTAAAATCACGTATTTGAAAAATTTCTGAAAAAACGCTAATTCATGTTTTACAGATATTGAGCCAAACTACCTCTGTTGAATTCCAGGCTCTGCCGTACATGTGTGATTTAGTATAAATTACTTTGTCTCTGAGTCTCAGTTTCCTGGTCTCCCTGCTGAAAATGACAGCTCACTCATTGAGTGATGAGGATCAAAGAGTCATGTACAAAGAGATTATCATACTAAGGGAAGTAAGTCAGATAGAGAAAAACAAATATGATATGTGATCACTTATACATGGAGTCTGAAAAACTGATACAAATGATTTTATACACAAACAGAAACAGACTCAAAGGCATAGAAAACAAATTTATGGTTACCAAAGGAAAAGGGTAGGGGTGAGGGTGGATACATTGGGAATTGGTGATTAACATATACACACTACTATATATAAAATAAACAAGGGCCTACTACATAGCAAAAAGAACTACACTTAATATTGCATAATGACCTATAAAAATATAAAAAAGATGTATCAATTCAGTTTAGTCGTGTCTGACTCTTTGAGACCTCATGGACTACAGCACGCCAGGCTTCCTTGTCCATAACCAATTCCCAGAGCTTGTTCAAACTCATGTCCATCAAGTTGGTGATGCCATCCAACCATCTCATCATATGTATTTTATATATGTATATCTGTATATAAAACAACTGAATCAGTTTGCTTTACACCTGAAATATTTAAGACAACTACACTTCAATTAAAAAAAAAAGGAGTGATGTATATTTAGGACTTAGCCTGGTGCCTGCCACATAGTAAATTCCCAATAAATGATGATTTATTATGTTATCATAAAAGTATATAATGAATGATGTTATTAATGAATTATTAACAAATTGACCTATTTCTGGTTATAAAAGCTAAAGATGGAAAGGCCCAAACCCCAGATGATGGCAGCTCAGGGCCTCTCTTTCAGTGGGTTTTGAGCTTATATTTTTCTGGCTCAATCCAGATTTCTTTAAATTCAAAATCTCTGGTGCACATTTGTGCTCACTGAGAAGTATACCTCTCAGTTCAGTTCAGTTCAGTCGCTCAATTGTGTCTGACTCTTTGCAAACCCATGAATCGCAGCAAGCCAGGCCTCCCTGTCCATCACCAACTCCCGGAGTTCACTTAGACTCACGTCCATGGAGTCAGTGATGCCATCCAGCTATGTCATCTTCTGTTGTCCCCTTCCCTTCCTGCCCCCAATCCCTCCCAGCATCAGAGTCTTTTCCAATGAGTCAACTCTTCACATGAGGTGGCCAAAGTACTGGAGCTTCAGCTTGAGCATCATTCCTTCCAAAGAAATCCCAGGGCTGATCTCCTTCAGAATGGACTGGTTGGATCTCCTTGTAGTCCAAGGGACTCTCAAGAGTCTTCTCCAGCACCACAGTTCAAAAGCATCAATTCTTCGGCACTCAGCTTTCTTCACAGTCCAACTCTCACATCCATACATCACCACTGGAAAAACCATAGCCTTGACTAGATGGACTTTAGTTGGCAAAGTAATGTCTCCGCTTTTGAATATGCTATCTAGGTTGGTCATAACTTTTCTTCCAATGAGTAAGCGTCTTTTAATTTCATGGCTGCAGTCACCATCTGCAGTGATTTTGGAGCCCCCCAAAATAAACTCTGACACTGTTTCCCCATCTATTTCCCATGAAGTGATGGGACCGGATGCCATACTCTTCATTTTCTGAATGTTGAGAATTAAGCCAACTTTTTCACTCTCCTCTTTCACTTTTATCAAGAGGTTTTTTAGTTCCTCTTCACTTTCTGCCATAAGGGCGGTGTCATCTGCATATCTGAGGTTATTGATATTTCTCCCGGCAATCTTGATTCCAGCTTGTGCTTCTTCCAGCCCAGCGTTTCTCATGATGTACTCTGCATAGAAGTTAAATAAGCAGGGTGACAATATACAGCCTGGACGTACTCCTTTTCCTATTTGGAACCAGTCTGTTATTCCATGTCCAGTTCTAACTGTTGTTTCCTGACCTGCATACAGATTTCTCAAGAGGCAGGTCAAGTGGTCCAATATTCCCATCTCTCTCAGAATTTTCCACAGTTTATTGTGATCCACACAGTCAAAAGCTTTGGCATAGTCAATAAAGCAGAAATATATGTTTTTCTGGAACTCTCTTGCTTTTTCCATGATCCAGCAGATGTTGGCAATTTGATCTCTGGTTCCTCTGCCTTTTCTAAAACCAGCTTGAACATCAGGAAGTTCATGGTTCACGTATTGCTGAAGCCTGGCTTGGAGACTTTTGAGCATTACTTTACTAGCATGTGAGATGAGTGCAATTGTGCGGTAGCTTGAGCATTCTTTGGCATTGCCTTTCTTTGGGATTGGAATGAAAACTGACCTTTTCCAGTCCTGTGGCCACTGCTGAGTTTTCCAAATTTGCTGGCATATTGAGTGCAGCACTTTCACAGCAGCATCTTTCAGGATTTGAAATAGCTCAACTGGAATTCTATCACCTCCACTAGCTTTGTTCATAGTGATGCTTTCTAAGGCCCACTTGACTTCACATTCCAGGATGTCTGGCTCTAGATGAGGGATCACATCATCGTCATTATCTGGGTCGTGACGATCTTTTTTGTACAATTCTTCTGTGTATTCTTGCCACCTCTTCTTAATATCTTCTGCTTCTGTTAGGTCCATACCATTTCTGTCCTTTATTGAGCCCATCTTTGCATGAAATGTTCCCTTGGTATCTCTAATTTTCTTGAAGAGATCTCTAGTCTTTCCCATTCTGTTGTTTTCCTCTATTTCTTTGCACTGATCCCTGAAGAAGGCTTTCTTATCTCTTCTTGCTATTCTTTGGAACTCTGCATTCAGATGCTTATATCTTTCTTTTTCTCCTTTGCTTTTTGCTTCTCTTCTTTTCACAGCTATTTGTGAGGACTCCCCAGACAGCCATTTTGGTTTTTTTTACATTTCTTTTCCATGGGAATGGTCTTGATACCTGTCTCCTGTACAATGTCACGAACCTCATTCCATAGTTCATCAGGCACTCTATCTATCAGATCTAGGCCCTTAAATCTATTTCTCATTTCCACTGTATAATCATAAGGGATTATATTTAGGTCATACCTGAATGGTCTAGCGGTTTTCCCTACTTTCTTCAATTTGAGTCTGAATTTGGTAATAAGGAGTTCATGATCTGAGCCACAGTCAGCTCCTGGTCTGGTTTTTGTTGACTGTATAGAGCTTCTCCATCTTTGGCTGCAAAGAATATAATCAATCTGATTTCGGTGTTGACCATCTGGTGATGTCCATGTGCAGAGTCTTCTCTTGTGTTGTTAGAAGAGGGTGTTTGCTATGACCAGTGCATTTTCTTGGCAAAACTCTATTAGTCTTTGCCCTGCCTCATTCCGCATTCCAAGGCCAAATTTGCCTGTTACTCCAGGTGTTTCTTGACTTCCTACTTTTGCATTCCAGTCCCCTATAATGAAAAGGAGATCTTTTTTGGGTGTTAGTTCTAAAAGGTCTTGTAGGTCTTCATAGAACCGTTCAACTTCAGCTTCTTCAGCATCACTGGTTTGGGCATAGGCTTGGATTTCCGTGATATTGAATGATTTGCCTTGGAGACGAACAGAGATCATTCTGTCATTTTTGAGATTGCATCCAAGTACTGCAATCTCTTTTGGACTCTTTTGTTGACCATGATGGCTACTCCATTTCTTCTGAGGGATTCCTGCCCACAGTAGTAGATATAATGGTCATCTGAGTTAAATTCACCGATTCCAGTCCATTTTAGTTCGCTGATTCCTAGAATGTCGACATTCACCCTTGCCATCTCTTGTTTGACCACTTTCAATTTTTCTTGTTTCATGGACCTGACATTCCAGGTTCCTATGCAATATTGCTCTTTACAGCATTGAACCTTGCCTCCATCAGCAGTCACATCCACAACTGCGTATTGTTTTTACTTTGGCTCCATCCCTTCTACACCTTTAAATACAGCTACATACAGGAGACTGTCACATGGTGTTTGGGACCCGTTACACAAAATACAGTAAGAATCTAGTTCCATTCCTGCCCAACAGGATGTGTAGGTAGCTGGGGAGGCCACACACCTCCATCAGACCTCTACAGTGGAAACAGACAGTTGTCTGGGTGGGAAAGCAGGGAGCCCACTCTGCCCTTTGTTTCCTGGATGTCATCCTGCCTGAGTTCAGGGGGACATAATGTACAACCCAAGGTCATGCCAATTGCGCTTCAGATTTTTTGCTCTTCTAAAACAGAAGTCAAAGAAAATTTGGAAAGCGCATAGTCTAAGATTTTCTCATCTGTGTGATGGGGTCACCCAAAGAGGTCAAAGACCTTTCCTGAATGATAATAAAAAATATTAATAACTTCCACATACTGAGTGCTTAATATATCAGGCACCATGCTGGATGTTTAAAGGAATTATCTTATTTAATTCCTACACTCATCCTCTCGGAGGGGAATCATTATTAAGCTGTCAGGGTTCTCCAGAGAAATTGAACCAAAAGGATGTACAGAGATGTAGATAAGAGGAGATTTATTGTAGGAATTGATTCGCATGGTTATGGAGGCCAAGAAGTCCCACAGTCTGCTGTTTGCAAGGGTGAAACTCAGGAAAGGTGGTGGTGTAATTCAATCAGAAGGTTTGAGAATCAAGGGGCCCATTGGGTGAGTAACAGTATGCATCCGAAGGCCCAAGGACCGGGGGCATTGACGTCTGAGGGTAGATGAAGTTGGATGTCTCAGTTCAAGCAGATAAAGCAAACTGGCCCCTCCTCTGCCTTTTCATTCTTCCCCAGGAAGAGAAATTTCCAGTGCAAGCCATGGTGGCTTAAAAAATTTCCAAGAAAAGCCACACTCAATGTCATCGACCTTATGATCTCCCTACTTGGAGACAGATAAAAACCCTTACTAATCAAGCTGAAAATCTGGTTTCTCAATAGGGACTGCCTCGGAATCCTGAAAATATTATTGTCGCTATGCTTGCTTTGCTTGCTTCTGCTTCCCCTGCTCAGGCTGACTTGATTGATCATGTTTATTGGGCCTATATACCTAACCCCCCTTTTATTGTAGGTTGTAGAATGGACAGATATAAGACCAATAGTATCCACCAATGATTCAACACATATGCCTCCTCCTTGGAGCTTGGAGGGGCCCTCTCATCCTGAGGAAGAAAGAAAACTAGTTAACATTTCTCTAGGCTATGAAATCCTTCCTTTATGCATGGACCCAACAAAATTATATATTAATGTTAGTCAACAAACATGGGCTTTCGTCCTGCCTCCAAAAAAGAACTTCCACACATTGCTTAAATTGTTTACTGCCTTGACCTTTTATGAAAACCGTATCGATACTACCAAAACTCTAGGAAAAGAACAAAAGTTAAAATGTAAGGGGTTTACTTATAAAGACTTTAAATATGCTCCTATTTATTGAGATAGATGAATCAGAATAGATGAGCTAAATCAGAAAATTTAATGTTTATGGCTAATCACACCTTTGTCGATTGGGGACCCCATGGTATCTGGTTATCTAACTGCTCGAATGATATTAACAGTACTATATGTGATTATGTTACTCAAGAAGATTACCAACAGTTCAATGAAACACTTCCATGAAAAGAACTTCTTGGCTGGCTTGACAGTGAAATGACACCTTCTCGCCCTCAAATTGTCCTCAATAAACGAATTGGGCCTGAACAAAGGGACATCTGAAAACTAGCTGCAAGCACCGAAGAACTTGGAACTTAGACAGGACATTTCACAGGGACCAATTGTAGTCATAATAACTATTTTTTTCATTATAATCAATCATATTTCATACAAGCTTGTGTTCCCCTTCCTTTTGTTATAGCTATAGGGAGTTTACAATTCAATAAGACTTTACGTTCTGTAACTTGTATAAATTGCAAATTATATACTTGTCTTAATGCTTCTGTTTCTTTAAGAAATGAATCCCTTTTGATTCGTCGATCTTGACATAGTCTGTGGTTACCAATAAATCTCCAGCAGCCCTGGGAAGAAGGTCCCATGGCTGGACTTGCTTCCAAGTTACTTACTAAACTGCTGTGGTGATCTAAACGATTCATTGGATGGCTGATTCTTGACATTTTGGGATTAATAGCTATTTGCACCACTGCTGCTATCACTGGTGTTGCTTTACAAACCTCAATTCAAACACATAATTTGATCCAAAATTGGACTAAAGATGCTCATACTATGTGGGCCACTCAGGCTTAGATAGATGAGGATATTCAAGATGAAATACAGGGACTAAAAACAGCCATCAGATGGGTTGGAGATCAATTAATAGATGTACAAAAACAAGTGATACTAAAACGTGATTTGAATTCTACTCAATTTTGCGTGACTCCGGTTCAATTCAATCATAGTGCCTACAACTGGGAACAAATCAAATTTCATTTACAAAACATACATGATAATGCCTCTCTGAATGTACAATTATTACAAAAAGAAATCTTTGAAACCTTTTCCAAAAGTTTGTCCTCTTCCACTAATTTGGAAACTTTAGCTAAACAACCAGCTGATCAACTATCTGGGCTAGACCCACACAGATGGTTTCAGAACATTACTCATAAGGTCGGGTCTGGAACTATGACTTTGATGATTGTCTTGACAATTATATTTGTTGTTTACCACTGCCTAACTGAACAAACTCAAATGATCAGGACCCTTTTTACAAATATAATAAATAAGGGGGAATTGTCAGGGAACGTTCAACAGGAGGATTCCTGTGTGCTGTTTTTGTCTCTCATAAGTCCTTTGTTCCTTATCAGTTCCTGGTAATGAGTGGAGCTGCATGCTGCTCCCAGGACTGAGGTCATGAGATAAAACGCATGCATGGATTTCCTTCAGTAAACATTCTCCTTATGACAAAACTGCTTAGTCACGACCCTCTTTCTTGAGATATGGATTGCCTTCTGACCTTATGACCTTTGCTAATTCCTTGTTTCCTTGATAATGGTTGCTGTACAGCTGGTTTTCTGATCTTTATCATTGTCAAAAGAAATTCCTTGTATAACAGCCTATATATACTCACAGAAAGATCATTAAAGCACCCTTGCTCCGCCAGAGACTAGGGTCCCTGTCTCTCTCTCTCTCTCCCCCCACCACCCGCCCCCCCTCCCCTACTCCGGCTCTGGCTGATTCTCTGGAGCGTGGAAACCCACCAAACTCACTCTCCTGCCCTGGCTTTCAAGACCTCCTTGAGAGGAAGCCCTGTGCCTTCGTGAGTGGTGCAAGACCTGTTTTAGGGTTTTGTTGGTTCTCTGCGTAAACCAGGGAATACTAGCTTCTTTCTCTCTTTCACTTTCTTATTGTTGACTCTAGACCACCAGGTTCCCGTCCATTAAAGGACCACAACAGCCCACCACATTGGGAAGGGTGATCTTCTTCACACAGTCCACTGGTTCAAATGGACTCTCTTTCAGAGCCACCCTCATGGACACTCGGAAATAATGTTTATGAGCAATCCAGGCAACCCCTTAGCCCAGCCAAGCTGACTCATAAAATTGTCATGTAAGCCCACTTTGCAGATGAGGAAGCAGGCACAGAGAGGTTAAGTAACCTGACCAGATTACACAACTACTAGCTGATAGTCTTCTGATTCCAAAACCAGTAACCTTAATAGACTGCTCTGTTATCTTTTGCAAGAGTTCATTTCAATCTGAGAAAAGTAGAGGTACCTGTTTTCCGGCAAAATACTTTGGTCTTGATGACATCTCTACATGGCAACTTGTATTGAAACCCAGACTTGAATCCAAGGTCTGTCCTAAATAACAATGACGAAGATAAATGATACTGATTCAACAGAGATAATAACAGCCACTATAATTTAGCGGACAAATACTATATGTCAGCTATGAGTCTCTTGAAGTTCTTGAAAATTAACTAACAATCTCTCATAGAAACCACAGATCTGGTGTCTAACTTTGCGTTTACCAGCTGTGGGATTTTCAATGAGGCATTTAGCCTCTCTCTCTCCCTAATTTTCATCACTTTAAAAATAAAATTTTCTATGAAAAATAATGTACAGTGAACATTTACATAATACTCAGAAGGTGGCAGGCCCCAATATGTATTAGCAGTACTTTTGTTCCATTTCTACAAGACGAAGAAACTAAGTCTTACAGAGAAATGGGTGAACAGCCTGAGGCCATAAGCCTGGCAGAGTCTGTACTCTGGGTCAGCTTCCCTCCAAAGTCTGACAACACTTTCCACCTGACCACGGACTGTCATAACTGGTCACATATCAGAAGCAGCTGGGTAACTTGTTTACACTCTAGGGTCTTTGTCCCCATCCCCAAACTGGGCTGTTGCGGGGCCAGACTGGCAGCCCCTGCTCCAGCCCATGCATCACCTCATTCCCCAGGTCCCCTCCTCACCCTCCTGTGGGAGGAAACACATCAGTCCTCAGTGACTGCAGAGAACCCTCCTATCTTAGGTAAGCTGGGCTGCCACAACAAAATACCATAGACTGAGAAGCTTAAGCTCCAGGAATGTACACTTCATAATTCTGGAGGCTTGAAGTCCAAGATCAAGAGGCCACCATGGTTGGATTCTGGTGAGAGCCCTTTTCCTGGCTTGTATGTGGCCACGTTCTGGTTGTGTCTTCATGTGATGGGGAGAATGTGCAAGCTCTGTGGTATCTCTTCTTAAAAGGGCACGAATCCAATCACAGGGGCCTCACCTTTATGACCTTCTCAAAACCTAATTACCTTTCAAAGGCCCTATCTCCAAATACATCACACCTGGGGTTAGCCTTCAACAGATGAGATTGGATGGGAGGGCAGGGAACCATCATTCAGTCTACAGCACCTTCCTGATTAGTTTAAGATATTGGCCCTTTCTATTCTACTTCATCAGCAATAGTCTTTTAAAAGAATTAAAAGATACTGGCTGAGCACTTGTTCCCTGGGCATGGTACCCAAAGGACAATTTATTTATTTATTCATTATTTATACTTGGTCTGCTTTCAAAAAAAAAAAAATATGATGGGTTCTGGAAAGTTAAGACCATCACAGGAAACACTGACAAGGACACGTCACTCCACAGGCTACAGAAAACAGGGCCATCTTCCCAATGCTTGTTTACGCTGCCCCAGTTGTCATAATCATTCATGCAACTGTGGTACCTGCCCCCCGCGGTTCTAGCTTTCATTCCTCAGTCTCTCTCTCTTCCCCACCCTCCCAGATTTTGTTGCTGGGGACACGACTGAGTCATCAGTCAGCTCTGGCCTTCATGTACTTAAGCAGAAGCAAAAAGGCAGCATTTTTGTCTTAAGTGATGAGCTGAAAGATTCACATCTCCATGTTCTTGCAATTAAAAACATGATGATGATGATAGCAACTAATTTTCATTAATGACTTACTATGTGCTAAGCATGATTTCATTTAGTCCTCATGGCAACCCTAAGCGATAGGTACTGGTATCCCCTATTCTGAAGAAATGGAAACTGAGGCTTAGGAAAGCTGAGTATGTTGCCTAAGGTCATCCCAGGCCCATAAATTCGGGAGCCAATTAGTCATGCACTTTCCTATCTCAGCTTCTGCTCAGAGTATTTGGATCTCCTGAAATGTTCTCTTAGGTTGAATTCTTCTAACACCTTGTCTGTGAAATAGGGTGTCTCATTGGCTAAATTTTCCCCATCCTGGAGGTGGTGCAGATATACAAGAGGTAAACAGGGTATGTCAGTCGATATGAAAACCTCACCATCCTCAGTCTACAGTGAAACAGATCCCCAGACCAAGGTCTCGGTGCTGTGCTGTGCTAAGTCACCAATTGTGTCCAACTCTTTGCAACCCCAGGGACTGTCCAAGCTCCTCTGTCCATGGGATTCTCCAGGCAAGAATACTGCCATTTTCTCCTCCAGACAAGGTCTCATGACTGACAGGATTAAGACTTATTTCAAGAGAGAACCACTGAGAATCCTGGGCAATCACAGATTCAATTTATTAATAATATACTCTCTCTGATTTTCCTTGTCACATGCTAGAATTGACTGAACTCAGAACTTTAAAAACACATTAAAATTAGAAAAGCTCAATAAGCAGGAGATCTAAAATAAAGTCCGAAAGATGGAAGTCAATTATATTACATAAACATGGTTTAGCAAGAGATTTTTCTAAAACACCTGCTCAATGTTTATTTACCAAGTAAAAAGCATAAACTGCCCTCAAGTAAGCTTCAGATTTAGAGGGGGAAAAATGAACTGTTTCTCTGGCATTTGTACCTGAACTTCACTTACATAAAAAATTCTCATGTAGTATTAAATGCATATAGTAAGATGAAGGAATTAAGGCTGAAAAAATAAACCCATTCCCCAAGAGGAATGCTTATTGTCATTAGCATATTTCTATCTGCAGGACCTACTGCCAGTGGCCCCAGGACCATGACTGGTGGCTGGTCTAGTAGCTGCTTCAGATGTGCATTTAGAAGGCATTTCAGCTGGTTTGAAGTTGAGGCCTGAAATATTCTATGCATCTTTATCAGTATCAATACAAATGCCAGACATTCACTCTTTTGGATTAGAAATGGGAATGAATAACTAGCGGTTAAATACACAAGTTCTGAGATTAGATAGATGTGGACTTAAATTTGGGCTCTGTGACCTTGACTGTAAATCTTGGTTCCATATATAGAATAAAGATAATGATGATAGCCTCATCCTAGGTTTGTTGTGAGGCTTCCCTGGTGGCTCAGATGGTTAAGAATCCGTCTGCAATGCAGGAGACCTGGGTTTGATCCCTGGGTTGGGAAGATCCCCTGGAGAAGGGAATGTCAACCCACTCCATTATTCTGGCCTGGAGAATTCCATGGACAAGAAGCCTGGCAGGCCACAATCCATGGGGTCGCAAAGAGTCAGACACAACCGAGTGACTTTCACTCACTCAGGTTTGTTGTGAGGATTGTGTAAGGAAACACACACACACACATATATATATCATGTAGCAAAGCAATGAGATAGGGAAAAACTGAATAAGAACTAGTACTATTATTTCTGCCACCACTATCACCATATTACTACTACCATTATTAGTATTACTATTACCATTACTTTGCCAACAAAAATCTATATAGTTAAAGCTATGGTTTTTCCAGTAGTCATGTATGGATGTAAGAGTTGGACCATAAAGAAGGTTGAGCACCAAAGAAATGATGCTTTTGAACTGTGGTGTTGGAGAAGACTCTTGAGAGTCCCTTGGACTGCCAGGAGATCCAACCAGTTCATCCTAAAGGAAATCAGTCCTGAACATTCATTAGAACGATGGATGCTGAAGCTGAAACTCCAATACTTTTGCCACCTGAAATGAACTGACTCATTTGCAAAGACCCTGATGCTGGGAAAGATAGAAGGTGGGAGGAGAAGGGGATAACAGAGGATGAGACGGTTGGCTGGCATCATCGACTTGATGGACATGAGTTTGAGCAAGCTCCAGGAAATGGTGATGGACAGGGAAGCCTGGTGTGCTGCAGTCCATGGGGTCACAAAGAATTGGACACAACTGAGCGACTGAACAATAATTACCATTACTCTTCCTCCTCCTCTTCCAACTACCATACTTCTACTACTGCTATCAAAACTGTTCTATTACTACAACTACAGTATTTCAATAAAATTTTTAAAATGTTTTTACTGTTCACCCTTCCTCTTTCTTGTGTTCTTTAACTCCTTCTATTTATAATGGGGATGAAACTATTTTTCCTGCCAAATGAGTAGCTTGAGAACTGGAACATTAATTTATTTGAACATATGTGTGTCAATGTTGCTCTGAAGAAAAGGTCCCAGTATGTTCTGCTAACATACTTCATGACAAAATGAAGTATGAGTTATACATAAATTCACATTTCAGCTCACATCTCACCTCCTTCCAAAAGCCTTTCACTCACACTGATGTCTCCTTTCTCTGAAACAGTTGTCATTGTGTTCTCAAATTCTTTCATCATTGTAAGACTTATCTCCTCACTTAATAAGCTCTCTGAAGTCAGTGTTTAGTACCATTAGCATGGTAGGCATTCCCAAAATACTAATATATGAAAATGATATTGAATAAACCAAGATATTTAATTGTTCATGTAGCCCAGAGTCCAGAGTCAGGTCAAGTACAGCTGGATCCAGAGGCTCAAAAGATACCACCAGTCCAGTCTCTCTGGACCTCTCAGATCTGCTTCCATCTTACTGTTTCCTTGGAGGCTTACCTCCAATGCTGGGAGTGCCATGTTCACACCCTCACAGTAATAAGCCCAAAGGAATATAGCGTGCCTCTCTCCAGCCACTCCTATGTACATCCCAGGAGATGGGACTCTGCATTGGACCAGCTTCAGTTACATGTACACCTTGGAGCTGCAGATATGTAGTTTGCCCCATCCAAGCACCTAACCCAATGGAATAGAAGTAAAAGTTTCCCCCAAAGAAATTTTAGAATAAGAGGAATGAGCTTTGGATGGGGAGAAGCCTTTATAAAGATCTCACTCGTCTTTTGTAACTACCTTAGCTCTAAACACAGTAAAAAGCCATAGTAGATACTCAAAATAAGTTTTAAGATGGATGGATTTTTATGCATTAGGCTTCCAACCTAAATCCTAATCTGCCTTTCCTTCTGCCTGTGGATACTTTGTGGCCAGATTCTAAAAATGTGGAAATGCTTCACTCAAAATCAGCATCCTTACAACATTTAGATTAATTCAGAGGTGGCAGGTGTCTCCTTAGAATATTACCCCTTTCTCTCATGCCCTGGGCAGAAGTAATCCTTCTGTCCCCTGAACTTCAGTTTGACTTAGCCCACACATCTGCTGTGGCACTTGCCATATGTTTTCTTTGTTCTTAAGCATATTAGTCAAGAATCTGTTTAAAGGCTAGAAATCCTCTCCACAAAAAGCTTCAGAAAGGGAAAACAATTTGACTATTGGCTCACAAAACTGAACAGTTTAGGGATAGATCTTTTATAGAAATCATTTGGTTCAAGATTCATGTAATGTCACCAGGATTTTGCTTTGTTTCTTGACCTCATCTTTAATATTTACTCCACTCTCAGGCCCACTGCTTGCAATACGGCTGCCACAGCTCCAGCCTTTGTCTCTTGCTTACTTCTAATGGAAAGAGAAAGAAGTTCTTTCTTAAAACTCCCATGATAATGCCATTGCTTCTCATGGGCAATCCACTCCAGTACTATTGCCTGGAAAATCCCATGGACAGAGGAGCCTGGTAGGCTACAGTCTATGGGGTCGCAAAGAGTTGGACACGACTGAGTGACTTCACTTTCACTATGCCTATTACTGAATCAATCACTGCCTGAAGCAAACTGGTTTAGATCTAGGTCATATGCTCCATGCCTTGGCTCAGTGCTAAGTAGTAACCAAGTCTAACAATGGGGGAGGAATCATTCTCAAAGCAATATTCAATTTGGAATCCGAAGGAAACTGTTTACAAAAGCCAGGTGACGCATGGATTTTCTTTTAGATTAGGTATTTATTCATTCTCTTGGCCACAATGCCCAGTACAGTGAATGACAGGGTGATTAACAAATATTTACTAGAGGGAGGGAGGAAGAAAAGATGGGATAAACCACTGATTAGACATTTCTAACATATTCACAGTGTTTTGGACAATACTGTCTTTCTTGGGAATGCATGTTTGACATGGGACTTGAAATGTGGGAATACAAAGTTATTCATCAGTTTGATTAGCTCCAGCTTGTGCCAACTAAAACTTTCCATAAGTATTAGCTGTTTACTCCCTTATCTGAAATATTTCTTGGTAATGAAGTGAAAGTTGCTCAGTGGTGTCCAACTCTTTGCAACCCCATGGACAGTATAGTCCATGGAATTCTCTAGGCTAGAATACTTGAGTGGGCAGCCTTTCCCTTCTCCAGGGGAGCTTCCCAACCCAGGGATCGAACCAAGGTCTCTCACATTGCAGGTGGATTCTTTGCCAGCTAAACCACAAGGGAAGCCTATTTCTTGGTAATAACACTAGAGAAAAAAATAATTCATGCCGTAATGAGGCTGAATTCTTACCTTTCGTACCCTGAAACTTCTTATTGTGCTCTGGAGTCGTATGACGGAACTACTGCCACTTACAAAATTGGTTGGAAAACTGACTTAGCAGAATCTGCCTTGAAGAAGTAGTTTACCTCGCTTTTTGAGCAACTCTTCACATTTGGCCCAGTGAGGGTTCAATAATAATGATTTCTTTGCAAAGGGGTCAATTATAGGATGAAAATAGAAACTAAAGCAGATTCAGTGTTACTTCCTCAAAGTAGATTCCATTGGTACAAGATGGGGCCATGTCCTTTTTCCACCTTCCCTCAATGACCAGCCTCTCTGAGCACGAATGTGGAAATTGGAAATTACAAACTCTGAATCACTGATTTTCTTGTGCCCCTGTTGAAGGCACTTAATTCTCTTGGCCCTTCCCCAAACTGCTCATCTCTTCCATTAGCTAAAATGGGAGATGAGTTTCAGTTCAGTTCAGTCACTCAGTCGTATCCAACCCCATGGACTGCAACACGCCAGGCTTCCCTGTCCATCACCAACTCCCAGAGTTTACTCAAATTCATATCTATTGAGTCAGTGATGCCACCAAACCACCTCATCCTCTGTCATCCCCTTCTCCTCCTGAATTCAATCTTTCCCAGCATCAGAATCTTTTCAACTGAGTCAGTCCTTCATATCAGGTGGCTAAAGTATTGGAGTTTCAGCTCCAGCATTAGTATTTCCAGTGAATATTCAGCACTGATTTCCTTTAGGATGGACTGGATCCTAAAGGTTGGATCTCCTTGCAGTCTAAGGGATTCTCAAGTGTCTTCTCCAACACCACAGTTCAAAAGCATCAATTCTTCAGCACTCAGCTTTCTTCACAGTCCAACTGTCACATCCATACATGACTACTGGAAAAACCATAGCCTTGAATAGACGGACCTTTGTTGGCAAAGTAATGTCTCTGCTTTTTAATATGCTATCTAGGTTGGTCATAACTTTTCTTCCAAGGAGTAAGCGTCTTTTAATTTCATGGCTGAAGTCAGCATCTGCAGTGATTTTGGAGCCCCCAAAAATAAAGTCTGACATTGTTTCCACTGTTTCCCCATCTATTTCCCATGAAGTGATGGGACCGGATGCCATGATCTTCGTTTTCTGAATGTTGAGCTTTAATCCAACTTTTTCACTCTCCACTTTCACTGTCATCAAGAGGCTTTTGAGTTCCTCTTCACTTTCTGCCATAAGGGTAGTGTCATCTGCGTATCTGAGGTTATTGATATTTCTCCCAGAAATCTTGATTCTAGCTTGTGCTTCTTCCAGCCCAGCTTTTCTCATGATGTACTCTGCATATAAGTTAAATAAGCAGGGTGACAATATGCAGCCTTGATGTACTCCTTTTCCTATTTGGAACCACTCTGTTGTTCGAGGTCCAGTTCTAACTGTTGCTTCCTGACCTGCACACAAATCTCTCAAGAGGCAGGTTAGGTGGTATGGTATTCCCATCTCTTGAAGAATTTTCCACAGTTTATTGTGATCCACACAGTCAAAGGCTTTGGCATAGTCAATAAAGCAGAAATAGATGTTTTTCTGGAACTCTCTTGCTTTTTCCATGATCCAGCAGATGTTGGCAATTTGATCTCTGGTTCCTCTGCCTTTTCTAAAACCAGCTTGAACATCAGGAAGTTCACGGTTCACATATTGCTGAAGCCTGGCTTGGAGACTTTTGAGCATTACTTTACTAGCATGTGAGATGAGTGCAATTGTGCGGTAGCTTGAGCATTCTTTGGCGTTGCCTTTCTTTGGGATTGGAATGAAAACTGACCTTTTCCAGTCCTGTGGCCACTGCTGAGTTTTCCAAATTTGCTGGCATATTGAGTGCAGCACTTTCACAGCAGCATCTTTCAGGATGTGAAATAGCTCAATTGGAATTCTATCACCTCCACTAGCTTTGTTCATACTGATGCTTTCCAAGGCCCACTTGACTTCACATTCCAGGATTTCTGGCTTTAGGTGAATGATCACACCATCATGATTATCTTGGTTGTGAAGATTTTTTGGGACAGTTCTTCTGTGTATTCCTGCCACCTCTCCTTAATATCTTCTGCTTCTGTTAGGTCCATACCATTTCTGTCATTTATCGAGCCCATCTTTGCATGAAATGTTCCCTTGGTATCTCTAATTTTCTTGAAGAGATCTCTAGTCTTTCCCATTCTAGCGTTTTCCTCTGTTTCTTTGCATTATCACTGAGGAAGCCTTTCTTATCTCTCCTTGCTATTCTTTGGAACTCTGCACTCAAATGAGTATATCTTTCCTTTTCTCCTTTGCCTTTAGCTTCTCTTCTTTTCTCAGTTATTTGTAAGGCCTTCTCAGACAACCATTCTGCCTTTTTGCATTTCTTTTTCTTGGGGATGGTCTTGATCACTGCCTCCTGTACATGTCAGGAACCTCCATCCACAGTTCTGCAGGCGCTCTATCTATCAGATCTAATCCCTTGAATCTATTTGCCACTTCCACAGTATAATGGTAAGGGATTTGATTTAGGTCATACCTCAGTGGCCTAGTGGTTTTTCCCTATTTTCTTCAGAACCTATTTTCTTAAGTCTGAATTTGGCAATAAGGACTTCATGATCCAAGCCACAGTCAGCTCCCTGTCTTGTTTTTGCTGACTGTATAGAGCTTCTCCATCTTTGGCTGCAAAGAATACAGACCATCTGGTGATGTCCATGTATAGAGTCTTCTGTTGTGTTGTTGGAAGAGAGTGTTTGCTATGACCTGTGCAGTCTCTTGGCAAAACTCTTATTAGCCTTTGCCCTGCTTCATTCTGTACACCAAGGCCAAATTGCCTATTACTCCAGGTATTTTCTTGACTCTTACTTTTGCATTTCAGTCCTCTATAATGAAAAGAACATCTCTTTGGGGGTATTAGTTCTAGAAGGTCTTGTAGGTCTTCAGCTTCTTCAGCATTACTGGTTGGGGCATAGACTTCGATTACTGTGATACTGAATGGGTTGCCTTGGAAATGAACAGAGATCATTCTCTCGTTTTTGAGATTGCACTCAAGTGCCGCATTTCAGAGTCTCTTGTTGACTATGAGGGCTACTCCATTTCTTCTAAGGGATTCTTGCCTGCAGTAGTCAATATAATGGTCATCTGAGCTAAATTCACCTATTCTAGTCCATTTTAATTCATTGATTCCTAAAAAGTTGATGTTCGGTCTGGCCGTCTCCTGTTTCACCACTTTCTATTTACCTTGATTCATGGATCTAACATTCCAGGTTCCTATGCAATATTGTTATTTACAGCATTAGGTTACCTCCATCACCAGTCACATCCACACCTGGATGTTGTTTTTGCTTTGGCTCCATCTCTTCATTTTTTCTGGAGTTATTTCTCCACTGTTCTCCAATAGCATATTGGGCACCTACTGACCGGGGAGTTCATCTTCAGTGTTCTATCTTTTTGCCTTTTCATACTGTTCATGGGGTTCTCAAGGCAAGAATACTGAAGTGGTTTGTCATTCCCTTCTCCAGTGGACCATGTTTTGTCAGAACTCTCCACCATGACTATCTTGGGTGGCCTGACATGGTATGGCTGATGGTTTCATTGAATTAGACAAGGCTGTGGTCCCTGTGATCAGTTTGATTAGTTTTCTGTGTTTGTGGTTTTCATTCTGTCTGCCCTCTGATGGATAAAGATAAGAGGCTTATGGAAGCTTCCTGATGGGAGAGACAGACTGAGGGGGAGTCTGAGTCTTGTTCTGATGGGCAGGGCCATGTTCAGTAAATCTTTAATCCAATTTTCTACTGATGGGCGGGGCTGTGTTCCCTCCCTGTTGTTTGACCTGAGGCCAAACTCTGGTGGAGGTGATGAAGATAATGGCAACCTCCTTCAAAAGGTCCCATGCTTCACTCAATGCCCCCAACCCTGCAGCAGGCCAGCACCAACCCACACCTCTGCTGGAGACTCCTGGACACTCACAGGCAAGATGAGTCTAGGAGTCTTTAATAAAGAGAAACTAATGGCCTGTGTTCAGTGTACTGTATACTTTTCAGCATATAGATAAATGAAAATTATCTTGAATGAATTCTATCTAATTCATTGGAAGTTGGAAGTGAGGAGAAGGCATATTACAGAAGATTCAACAAAGATGTGCTTCAGAATGAAATAATACTGGTACGTAAAATATTCCATAAGTACGATAAAAACTCAATTACAGAAACTCAACCATGGGAACATCAAACTTTTGGGCATTTTTATTTCAAGGTAACTATCAAATTATTATCAGTTACTAAATGGATTGGTGATAGGGTCCCAAGTAAAGAGAGTGACCTATTTTGTTTGGTTACAAAAGAGAAACAGGTGGGAAGCTGGGAGAATGAAATATGGCAGAAAAAGACCTAGAGAAAGTTACTGGCTGTTGATCCATTTTTTAGCTTAATTCCATTAGATGTACGTCTTCACTCTGTGCTAAGATATTGTATGTCAATATGGTTTTTGGCAAGATTCAAACTTTGTAATCAATATTAAGGGAGCAGAAGCTTGGCCCAAACAACTGGAGCTAATTTTCAAGAGATCTGAAGTTTATTTCTGACTTGATGTAGAGAATTTAGGAAAGGTAAATGTGTACCATGAGACGTCCATCAAAAGAGAAGTTTCAAGATTCAGTAGGAAATAAGATAAGTATTTTAAAAAGTGTCAGGCTGTGAAAATTGCTTTAAAAATATGGATCTATAGAAAAATAGAGACTAAGATCTAAAGACAGTAACAAGAATAATTTCATCATTTAAAATGTACCATATTATCCCAATTTTAAGGGTAATAAATGCTCAAATCTTAGAAAATTCTTAACATTTTAAAGAAGATTAAAATTATCTAGTCTTATTATTTAGAAAGAGTTATTTAAGTAGTCTAGCCCTTTCCCTCCATGTTTACATTTCTTATTTTTCAAAAAAAATTTTTTTCTATATTTAAAAATAATTTCTATTTGTTAGGAAAAATTAGAGAAATATAAAATGGTTTTTAAAATTTATAAATCTGTCAGCAAGCAGTAACCATCATTAATATTTTAGAGATATTCATTTCTAGTTTTTTACTATATATTTTTACAGTTTTCTTTTTTTTAAGTCTATAAATTTCATTTTATTACAATTTTAATTTTTTTTTTTTTACTTTATTTTACTTTACAATACTGTATTGGTTTCGACATACATTGACCTGAATCCACCACGGGTGTACATGCGATCCCAACATGAACCCCCCTCCCACCTCCCTCCCCACAACATATTTTGCTGGGGATATTTGCACTTAAAATTATAACCATACAACTTAACAACTTCACTCCTGGGCATTTATACTAGAGAAATGAAAACTTATATTCATATAAAAACCACAACGAGGGATCACCTCAAACCAGAATGGACATCATCAAAGTCTACAAACAATAAATGTTGGAGAAGGTGTGGAGAAAAGGGAACTCTCCTACACTGTTGGTGGAAATGTAAACTGGGCAGACACTACTGAGAACAGTATGGAAGTTCCTTAAAGAACTAAAAGTAGAGCTACCATGTGATTCTGCAATGTCACTCCTGGGTATATATATGGAGAAAAACCTAATTTGAAAAGGTACCTGTACTCCAATGTTCGTTGCAGCATTATTTACTGCAGTGGCGACACAGAAGCAACCCAAACATCCACTGACGAATGAATGAAGATGAGGCACATATATACAATGGAACACAACTCAGCCATGAAAAAGAAGGGAATGCCATCTGCAGCAACACTGGACGGACCTAGAGATATCATACCAAGTGAAGCAATCCAGACAAAGATAAATATCATGAGATATCACTTATATGTGTAACCTTACAAAAAATGATACAAATGAATTTGTATACAAAACAGAAATAGACTCACAAACACAGAAAACAAACTTCTAGTTACCAAAGTGGTAAGGTGGGGGAGGGATAAATGAGGAGTTTCGGATTAATATATACCCTATTATATTATACAACCTGCTGCTGCTAAGTTGCTCAGTCGTATTTGACCCTGTGCGACCCCATAGACGGCAGCCCACCAGGCTCAGCTGTCCCTGGGATTCTCCAGGCAAGAACACTGGAGTGGGTTGCCATTTCCTTCTCCAATACTATACACCCTACTGTATATAAAAGATACTCAACAAAGACCTAGTGTATAGCACAGGGAAATATACTGAATACTTTGTAATAACCTATAAGAGGAAATAATTGGAAAAAGAATACATATACACACATATATGTATGTGTGTGTGTGTGAATTACTTTGTTGTATACTTGAAACAAAACATTGTAAATCAATTAAACTTCAATTTTTAAAAAACCTGTATAAAAATGTTCATAGCAGTTTCATTTGTAAAAGCCCAAAGCTGGACATAATGCCATGTTTTCCAATGACTCAATAGGCAAACCAACAGTGGGACATTCACATCATGGAATACATCAGCAGTCGCTCAGTCTTGTTGGATTCTGCGACCTCATGGATTGTAGCACATCAGGCTTCACTGTCCATCACTAACTCCCAGGGTTTACCCAAATTCATGCCCATTGAGTCAGTGATGCCATCCAACCATCTCATCCTCTGTTGTCCCCTTCTCCTCCTGCCTTCAATCTTTCCCAGCATCAGGGTCTTTTCCAATGAGTCAGCTCTTTGCATTAGGTGGCCAAAGTATTTGAGTTTCAGCTTCAGCATCAGTCCTTCCAGTGAACACCCAGGACTGATTTCATTTGAGATGGACTGACTTTATCTCCTTGCAGTCCAAGGGACTCGCAAGAGTCTTCTCCAACACCACAGTTCAAAAGCATCAATTCTTCGGTGCTCAGTTTTCTTTATAGTCCAACTCTAACATCCATACATAATTACTGGAAAAACCATAGCCTTGACTAGACAGACCTTTGTTGACAAAGTAATGTCTCTGCTTTTTAATATGCTGTCTAGGTTGGTCATAACTTTTCTTCCAAGGAGTAAGTGCCCTTTTATTCCATGGCTGCAGTCACCATCTGCAGTGATTTTGGAGCCCCCCAAAATAAAGTCTGACACTGTTTCCACTGTTTCTCTATCTATTTGCCATAAAGTGATGGAACCGGATGTCATGAACTTTGTTTTCTGAATGTTGAGTTTTAAGATAACTTTTTCACTCTCCTCTTTCACTTTCATCAAAAGGCTTTTGAGTTCTTCTTCACTTTCTGCCATAAGGGTGGTATCATCTGCATATCTGAGGTTATTGATATTTCTCCCAGCAATCTTGATTCCAGCTGGTGCTTCTTCCAGCCCAGCATTTCTCATAATGTACTCTGCATAGAAGTTAAATAAGCAGGGTGACAATATACAGCCTTGATGTACTCCTTTTCCTATTTGGAACCAGTCTGTTGTTCCATGTCCAGTTCTAATTGTTGGTTCTTGACCTGCATACAGATTTCTCAAGAGGCAGGTCAGGTGGTCTGGTATTCCCTTCTCTTTCAGAATTTTCCACAGTTTATTGTGATCCACATAGTCAAAGGCTTTGGCATAGTCAATAAAGCAGAAATAGATGTTTTTCTGGAACACTCTTGCTTTTCAATGATCCAGCAGATGTTGGCAATTTGATCTCTGGTTCTTCTGCCTTTTCTAAAACCAGCTTGAACATCTGGAATTTTATGGTTCACATATTCTTGAAGCCTGGCTTGGAGAATTTTGAGCATTTCTTTACTAGCGTGTGAGATGAGTGCAATTGTGCAGTAGTTTGAGCATTCTTTGGTGTTGCCTTTCTTTGGAATTGGAATGAAAACTGACCTTTTCCAGTCCTGTGGCCATTGCTGAGTTTTCCAAACTTGCTGGCATATTGAGTGCAGCACTTTCACAGCATCATCTTTTAGGATTTGAAATAGCTCAACTGGAATTCCATCACCTCCACTAGCTTTGTTCGTAGTGATGCTTCCTAAGGGCCACTTGACTTCACATTCCAGGATGTCTGGCTCTAGGTGAGTGATCACATCACTGTGATTATCTGGGTCATGAAGAACTTTTTTGTATAGTTCTTCTGTGTATTCTTGCCACCTCTTCTTAATATCATCTGCTTCTGTTAGGTCCATACCATTTCTGTCCTTTATTGAGCCCATCTTTGCATGAAATATTCCCTTGGCATCTCTAATTTTCTTGAAGAGATCTCTAGTCTTTCCCATTCTGTTGTTTTCCTCTATTTCTTCGCACTGGTCTCTGAGGAAGGATTTCATGGAATACTACTTAGCACCAAAAGGAAGAACTATTTATATGTGCAAAACTTGGATGAACCACAAGAAAATTATGCTGAGTAATAAAAACCAATCTTAAAATACTACATATTGTATATATTTACAGAACATTCTCGAAGTGATAAGATTATATAGAGATGGAAAACACAGCAGAGATTGCCAGGATAAATGGGGCAAAGAGGTGTCTGTGCTCGCAAAAGCGTGGCATGAGGGGCTTTTGTGATGAAGCTGCTCAGAACCTTGACTGGGGTGGTGGTTACACGAAAGTAAACATAAAACTGCACAGAACTAAATACACATACACATGCATATAAAACCTGAATAAGATCAGTGGATTGCATCAATATCAGTTTCTCGGTTGTGATATTGGACTGCAGATGTGCAAGATATGGCCCTTGGGGGAACTGAGTGAAGGATGTACAGGATCTTGCTGTATTATTTCTTATAACTGCACATGAGTCTACAGTTATCTTAAAGTGAACAGTTAAAGCAAAGCAAATCTGGCATAAGCATTTTACCATGTAAATATAATTTTAGATAGGAAATCGCTCTGTAAACATAATTTTAATGCCTTTATAATATCCTGTTATAGAAACATTATTTGTCTTACCAGTTCTTGAATAGTATCAGATATTTAACATAGAGCTGTATAAACATGAACTTATTACAAATAAGAATGCAAAAAAGATCACTGTACATGAAACTATCCCATTTCAGGGTATTTCCTTAGAAAAATATTTCATAAAGTGAGTGCTGTAGTATATCAACAGTTGTAATACAAAAATAATGTTCTTTGGTTAAATATATTTGGGAAGCAGCTTTGTTCATTCTGGGTATTCTCATAGTCTTTTAATAGACAAAATACATTGAGAATCACCCAAGGGCATCAATATGATCAATGTTTCTCCCCAAAAGGCATTTTCTCTTGAAAAATGCATAATAGATTAAATATATGACTGCCAATTCTTTGACTTTATACCCCTCACTGGGTGGGCTCTATGACTGCTATGACTGCTTTGATTAGTAGAATTCAGTGGAAATGCTGTACCAGTTTCTGAGCACAAACTTTTAAGAAATCAGCACATTCCACTTTCTTTCTCTCAGAAGACTCCGTTTAGGAGAACCTAGCAGCCATCTAAGAGGCCTGAATACCCTGTAACTGTCCTGGGGCCTGAGCTAGCCAAAGGAGAGACTGTGTGAAAAGAGGGAGATGCTTAGCCAGCCCCAGCTCTTCCTGTAAGCCCAACTCAGGCATTAGATATAAGAACAATGAAATCTTGGAAATTTTAACCCCAACAGAAGCAAGTGGCGTAAAACCAAGGAAACAAGCCAACGGTCAGAATCAAGAGTCTGGATATATGCTACCACTGAAGCCTTCTGAGACAATTCAAGAAATCTGAGAAACCTAGCTAAAGCCACTGTAAAGCAAAAATAAGCCATTCCCTCTGTACTCTGCCCAAATTCCCAAATCATAACATCATTAGCACAATAAAATGGTTGTTTGTATCACTAAATATAGGCTTGTTGGTTACACAGCAATAGCTAACCATTATATCTGTTTCTTTTTTTAACTTGTGGACAGTGATGTATGGTATTTAAAATCAGTTGGCTTTAGAATCGGGGTACCAAAACTCTCTATAAGTTACTAATGATGTGACCTTGGGAAATTAAACTCTTGAAAACTGAGTTTTCTTATTGGTATACTTACTTTATTGAGTTGGAAGACTGAAATGAGATTATGCATGTAAAGTGCTTAGTCCTATGCCTAGCAGGCAGTAAGTGCTAAGCAATAATTACTTCACCCTTTTACTTCAACCCAGGCTCTGTGGCACAGAAGAGGAATTACTGCATTAAAGAGGATGTACATTTTTACTTTCTTAATAAAGATGATTAAAGTGCTTTCCAGAAAGTATGCACCAGTTTACACTCATCTGTAGGGTAAATAAATAGTTGAAAAAACTTTTTATTCAAGAGCAAGGCTTGACAAACTTCCTGTACTGGGCCAGACAGTAACTATTCAGGCTTTGTGGGCTATGTGATTCTGTTATAACTACTGAACTCTGCTGTTTAAAAGTGAAAGAAACCACAGACAATTTACAGAAAAAGGGACATGGTTGTTTGCAATAAAGTTTTATTTATAAAAACAGAGGTGGGCTGGATTCGGTCTGAAGGATGGTTCTTGCCAAGCTCTTTCCTAGAGAATGAAACCAAAATGTTTCTACCCTGGGAATGTACTCATAAAAAGTGTTGACAAACTCACAGATGTGTCAAGAAACTCTGTGGGCCCTTCTCTATCAAGACACACTGGCTACTTTTCTAGGCATATGTGTGAACACCCAGGGCAGGAGAGCTTCAATTTTGCCATATTGCTTCTTGTAAGTTTAGCTACATCAGCTGCTTCTTTCTACAAATTTTAATTGGTAATAATCTATGCACCATGCATACATACCCTAGTACTTGGTTAAGCTTGCAATTAGGGAAGTCAGCTTTTTTTTCTTGAAGAAAAAGTGATTTTGTTTCTTTTTTAAGCACCAAGTAGATATGCAAAGTTAACTAAAGCAACAAGCATAATCACTAAATATAGAAAGTAGGCTTTCATAGAAAAAGGCCTGGGTTAGCAAAGAAAAGGCCTGAGTTCTGCATCCGGTTTTAGCTTAACTAGCTGTATGACTATGGGGAAGTCACACATCTGGGCCTCTGTGTGTTATCCATTTATAAAGTGGGACTAGAAATTGCTTCCTTGGTTGCTGTATAACATTTTTTTTAAATGGCTACATTTAATTTATAAATCTCATATTTTACTTTTGTTAACTATTTGTGAGTCACCTACCCAGTGGAACTCCTTGGGGATAGAAGCAATATCATACACATTTTTAAAAACCCATTTCATAGCACAGAGCTTAGTGTATCAAGCAAGCAATAAATGTTTGCAAAATGAGTATCTAAATGAATGGATGAATGCAAGAATTTGTAAACATCTCAATGAATAAGAACAGATATTAAAATGAGGTTTATTATCAAGAAGCCAATCAATAAATTTTGAAAAGATATTTGTGAGTGAAGTATTATTTACCCCAGGAATTTCAGAATCCCTAGGATATGAAAAGACTTGGTGTCTCAGGTGATCCACCCAATATCTAGCCGCCAATCATCTTCTGTTCTGAGAGTATATATTAGGTACCAATGTTGGCCTTATTTTTAAACTAAAAATGACTGCTTTTTCCAAAAGCTATGAATAATAAAAAATTATAATTTGTAGACTTTGAAGCAGAAATAAGAGAAAATTTTAACTGTTTTTTTAAATGTTAAAATCAAAAGTAATATTATTTCTTTATGAAGCCTAAAGTGAAATTAAAATGGATGGATGGATTAAATAAGCACTTGCAAAGTTAATTCAGTACAATTGATACCTTAAGGCAATATCATTTAAAGGAAAAGAATCATTCATCTTCTTCATACAGTAATGACT
Organism: Capra hircus; assembly: GCF_001704415.2. Taxonomy (NCBI): domain Eukaryota; kingdom Metazoa; phylum Chordata; class Mammalia; order Artiodactyla; family Bovidae; genus Capra; species Capra hircus. Next base: position 52,106,602 of record NC_030814.1, on the reverse strand, counting down.
TCTTCTTCACTGGTCAAGTTGGCCATCCTCAAATGAAACCTCATTTTAATATATGCTCTCAATCATTGGGATGCTTCCAAATTCTTGCATTCATCCATCCATTTATTAATTTTGAAAACATTTTAATGACTGCTTAGTGTACTAAGCACTGTGCTAAGAAATGGGAATTTTAAAATTCACAGCCTTAGAAAGCTTTGGAATTCTCCACTTGAAAAGTCCATGGGACTGAGGTACTGGCTGCCATGATATTTTACATCCAGTCTGATGAACTGATTAACAGCTTGCAAAGAAGTGTTCCTCCTGAAAGATCTTTTACCAGGAAAAATCTCCATAGACATGATTGTTCAATAATGGATGTACCTGAAGGACTGGGTGCTAATTTGCATAAGCAAATGCTTTCCTTGGAGATCCTAAGTGAGGAGATTACATTCACTCCCCTCCATCAGGGCTGCCTATGGCCATACTGAACTTACCTCAGCAGCAGATAGCCAAGAGCTCAAACAAAGGATGGCTAGAGATGGCCGCTCATCAGAATGCCTGTTTCACCTCAGAAAATGCAGAGAGGAACCTTATTCCTTTCTCAACAACTCTACAGTGATCCAGGAAAGAGGATTTATGTAGAACTTTGCTATCGTTATCCACACACTTGGCACAATTCTGAGTTGAGGCAGCCCAACTCTTTTCCTCTTCGAGAAGAGATTCCTTGTAGGATTGAATTGGTAGTGCCCTTTTGGTGTGTAAGAATACACCAAGGTCTCCAGGACAGAGAATGAAGGAAATCTGAAATAAAGAAATAAAACCCTCATTTATCAGAATTTACATAATTCTGATAATAGGCTCTATTTTACTTTTTTTTTACCCAGACATATTTGACTTTCACCAAGCCTAAGACACTGTTAGTGTATATGTTATTATCCCTGACTGAAAGAAGGGCAGACAGGAGGTGAGGTGACTTGCAGGAGCTATTCAGTATGAACTATTCTACTACAGCCTATAATTCCTGAAGTAAAAATGTACTGAGTGGCTTTAGGAGCCATGAAATTAAAAGACGCTTACTCCTTGGAAGAAAAATTATGACCAACCTAGATAGCATATTCAAAAGCAGAGACATTACTTTGCCAACAAAGGTCCGTTTAGTCAAGCTATGGTTTTTCCTGTGGTCATGTATGGATGTGAGAGTTGGACTGTGAAGAAGGCTGAGCGCCGAAGAATTGATGCTTTTGAACTGTGGTGTTGGAGAAGACTCTTGAGAGTCCCTTGGACTGCAAGGAGATCCAACCAGTCCATTCTGAAGGAGATCAACCCTGGGATTTCTTTGGAAGGAATGATGCTAAAGCTGAAACTCCAGGACTTTGGCCTCCTCATGGGGAGAGTTGACTCATTGGAAAAGACTCTGATGCTGGGAGGGATTGGGGGCAGGAGGAGAAAGGGACGACAGAGGATGAGATGGCTGGATGGCATCCCTGACTCGATGGACGTGAGTCTGAGTGAACTCTGGGAGTTGGTGATGGACAGGGAGGCCTGGCGTGCTGGGATTCATGGGGTCGCAAAGAGTCAGACGCGACTGAGAGACTGAAGTGAACTGAACAGCCTATAATTCCTGAAGTAAAAATGTACTGAGTGGCTTTAGGAGATAAAACAGAAGACATTTACTGTCCGTTTATAGCGGAGCTTGCAGGGTCACATGCAGTCAGTACTCTATACTCCTTGCTCAGAGTTAACATCTCCAGTTTTATGTTGTAGAAACTAAGGCATGGACTAGTAAGTCAACAATGACAGTGACAAACACAGGTAGTGCTATCCCTAGATTTCAAACACAGCTTTGTTTCCCAATAATATAACAATTCTCAAACAGAAGAGTTGAAAGAATTTTACAGTAAACACCCACATCTACCCGAACAACACTAACACTGCACTACATTTGCTTCAACTTATCTAACCTCCAACTATTCATCCCTCCATCTCATTTTAAACACGTTTTAAAGTACATTGCCGACATCAGAACACTTCCTCCGAAATACCTTAGTATGCGTATCTTTAGCTACAATTCAGTATGTGTTTGCTGATTTTTCTTTTGAGGCAAATTTTGCATACAATAAAATGCAAAGGTCTTAACTGTGCATTTGCTTGAATTTTGACAAAATCATACACCTTTATAACCTAGATTCCTATCAAGATAACATGACCCGTCACCTCGAAATACTTCCCCTTGTCCTTCTCCATCAGCAGCCACTCCCACCTCCCAACCAGAAGTGACCATTATTCTGATTTTTTCCACCTTAGACTAGCATTGTCTAGTCTAGAATTTTCTATAAACCGAATTATATAGTATGTACTCTTATCTAAGCCTTATTCTATGTAACATATTGTATCTGAGAGTCATCTGTGCTGTTGCATGTATCATTGGTTTTTAATTGCTGTATGGCATTCCACTGTTTGAGTTATATAAGTTTACTTTTTTTCCAACTGACTAACCACAGGGTGTTTCCAGTTTAGGCAATTAAGTTTAAGGCTGTTAGAACTTATAGCACAAGACTTTTATGAACTTGTTTTCATTCCCTAGAGGATAAGAGGCCATGCAACATTTCTAAAGTCATTGTGCCATTTGACTTATTTATTTTTAATTGAAATATAGTTGATTTACAATATTGTGTTAGTTTCAGGTGTACAGCAAAGTGATTCAGTTATATATAACTTTTTTCAGATTCTTTTCCTTTACAAGATTACAAGCTATTGAATATAGTTCCTATGCTATATAGTAAATCCTTCTTGCTTATCTATTTTATATATAGTAGATATATATAGTACTTTGTATGTTAATCCCATGCTGCTAATTTATCCCTCCCCCATTCCCTCTCCCCTTTACCAAAAGTTCTGCTAAGTCTGTTTCTGCTTTGTGTATAGATTCCTTTGCATTGTTTTTTACAGTCCACATATAAGTGATACCATATAATATTTGTCTTTCTCCATCTTACTTTACCAAGTATAATGTTCTCTAGGTCCATCTATGCTGCTGCAAATGGCAATATTTCATTGCTTGATGGCAGAGTAATGTTTCATTGTGTGTACATATATATTTATACACACATACACACCACATCTTAAATTAGCTGTTTTTTGATGAATAATTGGGTTGTTTCCATGTCCTGGCTATCGTAAATAGTGCTACTATGAACACCAGGGTATATAAATCTTTTCAAATTAGAGTTTTCATTTTTTCTGGGTATGTACCCAAGAGTGGAATTGTAGGATTGCAGGATCATATGGAAGCTCTATTTTTAGTTTTTTAAGGGATCTCCATACTGTTTTCCACAGTGGCTGCAGCAATTTACATTCCCATCAACAGTGTAGGAGGGCTGCCTTCTTTTAACAACCTCTCCAGCATTTATTGTTTGTAGACTTTTTGATGATGGCCATTCTCATGGGTGTGAGATAAAACCTCATGGTTTTGATTTGCATTTCTTTAATGATTAGCAGTGTTAAGCATCTTTCCATGTGCCCATGGGCACCATGGGCCATCTGTATGTCTTCTTTGGAGAAATATCTATTTAGGTTTTCTGCCCATTTATTGATTGGATTGTTTGGTTTTTTAAATATAGAGTTGTATGACTTATTTGTTTGTTTCAGGTATTAATCCCCTGTCACTTGAATCATTTGCAAATATTTCCTCTCATTCTGAAGATTGTCTTTTCTGTTTTGGTGATGGTTCTCTTTGCTGTGCAAAAGCTTTTAAGTTTGATTAAGCCTCATTTGTTTATTTTTGCATTTATTTCTTTTGCTTTGGGAGATGATCTAAGAAAATGTTGCTATGGTTTATGTTTGAGAATGGTTTACCTATGTTCTTTTCTAGGAGTTTTGTGGCGCCATGTATTTAGGTCTTGTATTTAGGTCTTTGAACCATTTTGCATTTATAGTTTTAATATAGTCTGAGGGAGGGCTCTACTTTCTTTATGTGCAGTTGTCCAGTTTTCCCAAAACCACTTGCTGAAGGGACTGTCTCTTCTCCATGCATATTTCTGCCTCCTTTGTCATAGATTGAGTGTGGGTGTGTGGGTTTATTTCTGGGCTCTCTATTCTGTTCTATTAACCTATATGCCTGTTTTGGGGCCAATACTATGCTGTTTTGATTACTGTAGCTCTGTAGTATATAGTTTATGCAATCTTTAAAAGAATATTTATGTAGATGGTATCATTCTCATTTTGCAGAAGAGGAAATTAAGTTTGCAGAAGAGGAAATTAAGTTTATAGAAGTAAAGTCACTTGTCCAGCTAAGTGATAGAGTTATGATCCAAATATGTATCCATTGTTATCATGCCACAGTGCTTCCCCTCAGACCTCCAATCCCACTCAGCTATTTTTGTTTCCTTGAGCAGCTCATGCCCTCTCAGACTTTTGCACAAAAACATACCCTCTTTCCTGAAACACTTTCTCTAACTTTACTTAGTTAACTCTTACTCGTCATTTGAGTCAGCTCAAATGACATGTCCTCCAGAAGACTTTTCTATTTTTCCCCTTTTACAGGTTGGATTATGGCTCCTCTTAGGTCCTGTCAATGTGCCTTCATTATGATTTTACTTTCCACATTGCACTATAATCATTGCCCTGTGTTCCTGGCCTCTGGTCCTATTGCTTCCTTGAGGATGGACACCTTATTTATTCCCTGCCCGCCCCTCATCACCCCTACCACCACCCTGCAACTTTCCAGAGCTGAGCTGTCTACTATGACAGCCACTGGCCACATTTTTCTACTGATCATTTGAAAGGTGGCTAGTCAGAATTGAGATGTGCTGTAAAATACATTGAATTTTAAAGACTTAGATGAATAATAAGAATGTAAAATATTTCATTAACAGTTTTTAATATGAAATACATATCAAAATGATAAGATGATAAGATTTGGGGGAATTCCTTGGAGGTCCGATTGTTAAGAATCCATCTTCTAGTGCAGGGGACGCAGGTTGGATCCCTGGTGAGGGAACTAAAATTCCATATGCCACAGGGCAAATAAGTCCATGCGCCATGCCACCACTGCATCCACGTGCTCTGGAACCCATACACCACAACACGAGAGAAGACTGCTCAATGCAGCACATCCATGATCTCACATGCCACACCCCACACAGCCAAATAAAAAAATGTTCTTTTAAATGATAAGATTTTGGATCTACTAGTTTAAAATATATGATTAAAACTATTCATGTCTGCTTCTTCCTACTTTTTAAATAATTTAAACTGTGGAAAATTCTGAAAGAGATGGAAATACCAGACCACCTAACCTGCCTCTTGAGAAACCTATATGCAAGTCAGGAAGCAACAGTTAGAACTGGACATGGAACAACAGACTGGTTCCAAATAGGATAAGGAGTATGTCAAGGCTGTATATTGTACTTATTTAACTTACATGCAGAGTACATCATGAGAAACGCTGGACTGGAAGAAACACAAGCTGGAATCAAGATTTCTGGGAGAAATATCAATAACCTCAGATATGCAGATGACACCACCCTTATGGCAGAAAGTAAAGAGGAACTAAAAAGCCTCTTGATGAAAGTGAAAGATGAGAGTGAAAAAGTTGGCTTAAAGCTCAACATTCTGTAAACACAGATCATGGCATCTGGTCCCATCACTTCATGGGAAATAGATGGGGAAACAGTGTCAGATTTTATTTTTGGGGACTCCAAAATCACTGCAGATGGTGATTGCAGCCATGAAATTAAAAGATGCTTACTCCTTGGAAGAAAAGTTATGACCAACTTAGATAGCATGTTGAAAAGCAGAGACATTACTTTGCCAATAAAGGTCTATCTAGTCAAAGCTATGGTTTTTCCAGTAGTCCTGTACGGATGTGAGAGTTGGACTGTGAAGAAAGCTGAGTGCCAAAGAATTGATGCTTTTGAACTGTGGTGTTGGAGAAGACTCTTGAGAGTCCCTTGGACTGCAAGGAGATCCAACCAGTCCATTCTGAAGGAGATCAGTCCTGGGATTTCTTTGGAAGGAATGATGCTAAAGCTGAAACTCCAGTACTTTGGCCACCTCATGCGAAGAGTTGACTCATTGGAAAAGACTCTGATGCTGGAAGAGACTGGGAGCAGGAAGAGAAGGGAACGACGGAGGATGAGATGTCTGGATGTCATCACTGACTCAATGAACGTGAGTCTGAGTGAACTCCAGGAGTTGGTGATGGACAGGGAGGCCTGGCGTGCTGCGATTCATGGGGTCGCAAAGAATCAGACACAACTGAGTGACTGAACTGGACTGAACTAAACTAGATAATTTAAAATGACATATATTTCTTTTTTTTTTTTTAATGACATATATTCCTTTTGGATAGTAGTACTCAAGGATTCTGTCACAAAGTTCCAAGTAAGCCTCTGAAATCAGTTAAATGATTTGAAGGAGTACTACAAAAGCCTCTTTACTGGGATGCTTTTGCTGATTCTCTCTATTAACTTTGGACAGGCCTCTAACAGAGATGAGAGAGATGAACTGGTTTGCATTTCCATGCGTGCTTGTACTGCAGTTTGGGATACTGATGGGTAGTTGGTTGGGTTAACGGAAAGATGTTCTACTAGCTGTGTTACCATGGGCAGGGTACTAACCTCTCTGTGCCTCATTTTCTCAAGGGCACAATGAGGCTGATTGTGAAGTCTACTTTATAGAAATGTTGAAGGGATATAATGAGTTAATTTCCTGAGTCATTTCACAGAACAAACACTGCCTGATGCGCGATGAACACTCAGCACACATTAGCTTTATTACTCATGCCATAGCTGCATGGATCCTGGAGGGAAATGTGGCGAGAACACCTCCTTCAGTGATCTGTCTCATTCTCCGGAAGGCCAGAGTAGAGATTTACTGTCTCTGTGTCCTTGGCAGCTAGACGCTTCTCAGTGGCAAGCTGCGGGGACAGCGGCAAGGTCTTAGGAGGCCAGGCCCTCCTCTGGCTGCATAGCAATCTGGCGACACTTCCTGTCAGCTCTGGGCCTTCACACACAGTCTCCCTTCCTCAGGGCACTGCAAGCCGAGCATCTGGAGAGCAGCAAACTTAATTAACTTGAAGCAAGGGGAACTCAGAGGAAGAAATAATGGTCTTTACTTCCAAACTTCCTAATTAAAATGCAGAAGGCACTAGAGGTCACACATATAATTCAGAAACCTCATTTAGGGACTATGCCTTCAGTAGAGTTTCCACAATGTGACTATGCAACACTGATCCTTGACCCATAAGCCAAGACAAAGGGAAGGGAGCTAAATTTGGCTCCATGTGTGTTTAATGCATCTTCAAACCCACCAGGGAACCCCCTCTTTCTTTGATCTCATGTAACATGGCCTGGGCTTGCAAATTAAATGCCTTTCCACTCAGATCTATAAGGAGCTTTTCCAACATCAAATCTGTCTTCATACTTGAGCGTTCCAGGGGACTGATGGGGTTGTAATGATATTTTCTGGCACTCATTGCTAGCTGAGATTACTGAAGGCAGTCCCCAGGCAGGTCACAGAGTAGAACAGTTGGGTATTTTTAGCCTTTCTACATTCCTAGAGATTTTCAGTTCTGAATGCAACTTCAGCACAGAAAAGGTCCAGCCAACACAGGCAAAAAGCTGTGCTGTTCTTGAAAAGAACATGGTTTCAAAATCAGGGGGACCTGGTGTAAAAATACCAGCCCTATCCCTGACCAGCTGTGTAACCACAGAAGACACTTTTTAAGCCTTAGTTTTCTCAGCTGTCAAATGGATGCACTAATAACAACCTCACAGAATGTGTATGAGGAATAAATGAGATTATGTATATAACTCTTCTAGCATGCCCCAGGCACAGTAGCAGAGGCTCAAACATGGTAGCTCTTGTCCTCTGTTTGTTGCTAACAATACTAGTAATAAACCAGTAGTAGGATCCTACAAAGAATCACAGCTTCTACAAATAATCATAGTAAGCTTGGAATTTTTAGAGCTCTGCCCAATTAGTGCTAAGACCTCATTATTGAGTACCCAGGTGAGTTCTTTTATTTTTTCAGTTTTTCAGCTACAAACTCTGTATTTATACATTTATCAAGCCTCTTTTGAATACATAAAGCTATACCAGCCTCTAGACAAAGGGAAGAGAGGCTTTTCCAGGGCTGACTTGAAGGAACTTAAAATCCTGTTGCTGCTGACATGCTTTCAATATTTCACAAATATTCTGAGCCATTAAAAGTTTTATAGTCGAGGCACAAATACTCATTCTGTTTAATTTTGAAATGCACAAAATGAAATGTAAAAAAATTCCAGTCCTCACTCTTTAAAAATTTCCAATTATATAACTAATAAGGAAAATAGAGATGAGAGAATTTTCACATCATTTAATTCTATTCAGAGTGGAAATGAATTTAGTCTGAGTGAACCTGAACATTAATACAGAAGTGCTTCAGCCAAGAAGGATTTAACTGCTGAAAAGGGGGAGTAACATGATGTATTGGGGGCATTTAAAACCACCTCAACAATGACATTTGCCTAGTTTTAATGGTTTTCATTTTACTTTTTTTCTTAGGTTATATCTATAAAGACAAAGAAGGAGTGAGAACATTCAATAATCTGAATTTCTGCTCCATATAAATTTTTTCATGATTATAATAAAAATTATGATGATTACAATAACAGTTAAAATCAGTAGTTCTATGATGCAAGCTCTTTGAGTCTCCACAGCAAGCTTCACACTAGCTAGATCAGTGTCAAAACCAAATGAGTAAAGAGTGATGGGGGCAAGGTACGGTAGGATTTTATCCTATTGCATAGAATACGTGTGCTTTGCTCCTTCAAAGTGTCTACAAAAGAGAGACAAATAAAAAGTAGACCTATTATTTTTAGCTTCCAAAATATGTAGAGGCTTAGTAAACGTTAGCTGTTATGATGATCATCTTACATGTTGGAGTCAGCAATTCCTTGCTGGAATTATATATTTAGTACAGAGACTGGATTTTAGCAAATGTTCAACCAGACATTGATAATTTTCATTGTTGTTATTTGAAGACACTGAACTAGTGATTTTGTATTATTATTGTTACTATTACCACTATCATAATTTTATTATTTGGTAGGGTTATACCAAATACAATGGATTCATAGGATATATAGGCAAAAGGGGCTATTGTGCCCATCTTACAGATAAAGAAACTGAGGCTCAGGTAAGTTAAATAACTCACTCAGGGTTCATACATGTAGGAAAACTGGATTCATTTTTGGTGGTGGTGGTTGAGTTAATAAGTTGTGTCCAACTCCTGCGATCCCATGGGCAGAGGAGCCTGGCAGGCTACAGTCCATGGGATTCTCCAGGCAAGAACACTGGAGTGGGTTACCATTTCCTTCTTCGGGGGATCTTCCCAACCTAGGAATCAAACCCAGGTCTCCTGCACTATAGGAGGATTCTTTACCAACTGAGCTACAAGGGAAGTCCTGCCTGCAAAACATAACCCTAAGCTACTGGTTCAGAGTGAAGCAACCTTGGACTCCACCCTTAGAACCTCCATGGATTCTTAGTAAGATTACACACATATAGGTAGTGACCCTCCTATAAACCAGGAGAAATAGAAAATTTTTAGATATCATTATTCTTCTTATAGTAGTCTCATATTTAGCCTATATTTCACTAATATAACTTGAGCTTCTCATGAAATAGGAATTAATGCAATTTCCTTGTACTAGATATTCATTCTATTAGAAAAACTAAACTCCAGAAACAGAGTGGAATAGAAACCCAGTGAATAAGCTGACTCACAAGGCTCAAGCAGCATGAAGACGCCTTGCCTTAAGGTGTCAGGCTGCTGTGTTCTTGTTGCCTGCCTCCAAGGAGAAATCTGTGGAGTGGCAGTCCCATTTAATGGCTAAGAAAGAAGATGATGTACACATATACAATGGAATACTACTCAGCCATAAAGAAGAACAAAATACTGCCATTTGAGGCAATGTGGATGGACCTAGAGAGCATCTTACTAAGTGAAGTAAGCCAGACAGAGAAAGACAAATATCATATGATATCACTTATACGTGGAGTCTAAAAAAATGATAAAAATGAATTTATATGAGCTTAAATCAAGGCTATGGTTTTTCCTGTGGTCATGTATGGATGTGAGAGTTGGACTGTGAAGAAGGCTGAGCACTGAAGAATTGATGCTTTTGAACTGTGGTGTTGGAGAAGATTCTTGAGAGTCCCTTGGACTGCAAGGAGTTCCAACCAGTCCATTCTGAAGGAGATTAGCCCTGGGATTTCTTTGGAAGGAATGATGCTAAAGCTGAAACTCCAGTACTTTGGCCACCTCATGAGAAAAGTTGACTCATTGGAAAATACTCTGATTCTGGGAGGGATTGGGGGCAGGAGGAGAAGGGGACGACAGAGGATGAGATGGCTGGATGGCATCCCTGACTCGATGGACATGAGTCTGAGTGAACTCCAAGAGTTGGTGATAAACAGGGAGGCCTGGCGTGCTGCAATTCATGGGGTTGCAAACAGTCAGACACGACTGAGTGACTGCACTGAACTGAGCTGAAATACAAAACAGAAATAAACTCAGAAGCACAGAAAACAAACATTGTTACCAAAGAGGAAGAGAGGGGGAGGGATAAATTAGGAGTTTGGGATTAACAGATACACACTACAACATACAAAATAGATAAATGACAAGGACCTATTGCATTATGCAGGGAACTAAACTCAATATCTTGTAATACCCTATTATGGAAAAGAACCTGCAAAAAAAATATCTGAGTAACTTTGCGGTATACCTGAAATACAACACTGTAAATCAATGATGCATTTCAATAAAAATTTAAGAAAAAAGAACATGGGCTCTGGAGTTTGGTAGATCTGTGTTCCAGTCCCAGGCTTGACACATACTGAGCATACAGTCTTGGACAAAGGTTTAAGCTCTTCAGTTCAGTTCAGTTCAGTTCATTTCAGTCCCTCAGTCGTGCCCGACTCTTTGCGACCCCATGAATCACAGCACGACAGGCCTCTCTGTCCATCACCATCTCCCGGAGTTCACCCAGACTCACGTCCATCGAGTCAGTGATGCCATCCAGCCATCTCATCCTGGATCGTCCCCTTCTCCTCCTGCCCCCAATCCCTCCCAGCATCAGAGTCTTTTCCAATGAGTCAACTCTTTGCATGAGGTGGCCAAAGTACTGGAGCTTCAGCTTTAGCATCATTCCTTCCAAAGAAATCCCAGGACTGATCTTCAGAATGGACTGGTTGGAGCTCCTTGCAGTCCAAGGGACCCTCAAGAGTCTTCTCTAACACCACAGTTCAAAAGTATCAAGTCTTCGGTGCTCAGCCTTCTTCACAGTCCAACTCTCACATCCATACATGACCACAAGAAAAACCATAGCCTTGACTAGATGGACCTTAGTTGGCAAAGTATGTCTCTGCTTTTGAATATACTATCTAGGTTGGTCATAGCTTTTCTTCCAAGGAGTAAGCGTCTTTTAATTTCATGGCTGCAGTCACCATCTGCAGTGATTTTGGAGCCCCCCAAAATAAAGTCTGACTGTCTCTACTGTTTCCCTATCTATTTCCCATGAAGTGATGGGACCAGATGCCATGATCTTCGTTTTCTGAATGTTGAGCTTTAAGTCAACTTTTTCGCTCTCCTCTTTCACTTTCATCAAGAGGCTTTTTAGCTCCTCTTCACTTTCTGCCATAAGGGTGGTGTCATCTGCGTATCTGAGGTGATTGATATTTCTCCCGGCAATCTTGATTCCAGCTTGTGCTTCATCCAGCCCAGCATTTCTCATGATGTACTCTGCATAGAAGTTAAATAAGCAGGGTGACAATATACAGCCTGGATGTACTCCTTTTCCTATTTGGAACCAGTCTGTTGTTCCATGTCCAGTTCTAAATGTTGCTTCCTGACCTGCATACAGATTTCTCAAGAGGCAGGTTAGGTGGTCTGGTATTCCCATCTCTTTCAGAATTTTCCACAGTTTATTGTGATCCACACAGTCAAAGGCTTTGGCATAGTCAATAAAGGAGAAATAGATGTTTTTCTGGAACTCTCTTGCATTTTCCATGATCCAGCAGATGTTGGCAATTTGATCTCTGGTTCCTCTGCCTTTTCTAAAACCAGTTTGAACATCTGGAAGTTCACGGTTCACGTATTGCTGAAGTCTGGCTTGGAGAATTTTGAGCATTACTTTACTAGCTAGCATATGAGATGAGTGCAATTGTGTGGTAGTTTGAGCATTCTTTGGCATTGCCTTTCTTTGGGATTGGAATGAAAACTGACCTTTTCCAGTCCTGTGGCCACTGCTGAGTTTTCCAAATTTGCTGGCATATTGAGTGCAGCCCTTTCACAGCATCATCTTTCAGGATTTGAAATAGCTCAACTGGAATTCCATCACCTCCACTAGCTTTGTTCGTAGTGATGCTTTCTTTTTTTTGGGGGGGGGGGTTAAATTTAATTTAATTTTTTTATTTTTTTAATTTTAAAATCTTTAATTCTTACCTGCGTTCCCAAACATGAACCCCCCTCCCATCTCCCTCCCCATAACATCTCTCTGGGTCATCCCCATGCTTTCTAAGGCCCACTTGACTTCACATTCCAAGATGTCTGGCTCTAGATGAGTGATCACATCATCATGATTATCCGGGTCATGAAGATCTTTTTTGTACAGTTCTTCTGTGTATTCTTGCCACCTCTTCTTAATATCTTCTGCTTCTGTTAGGTCCATACCATTTCTGTCCTTTATTGAGCCCATCTTTACATGAAATGTTCCCTTGGTATCTCTAATTTTCTTGAAGAGATCTCTAGTCTTTCCCATTCTGTTGTTTCCCTCTATTTCTTTACATTGATCGCTGAAGAAGGCTTTCTTATCTCTTCTTGCTATTCTTTGGAACTCTGTATTCGGGTGCTGTATCTTTCCTTTTCTCCTTTGCATTTCGCCTCTCTTCTTTTGACAGCTATTTGTAAGGCCTCCCCTGACAGCCATTTTGCTTTTTTGCATTTCTTTTCCATGGGGATGGTCTTGATCCCTGTCTCCTGTACAATGTCACAAACCTCAGTCCATAGTTCATCAGGCACTCTATCTATCAGATCTAGGCCCTTAAATCTATTTCTCACTTCCACTGTATAATCATAAGGGATTTGATTTAGGTCATTCCTGAATGGTCTAGTGGTTTTCCCTACTTTCTTCAATTTAAGTGAGCCACAGTCAGTTCCTGGTCTTGTTTCTGTTGACTGTATAGAGCTTCTCCATCTTTGGCTGCAAAGAATATAATCAATCCGCTTTCGGTGTTGACCATCTGGTGATGTCCATGTGTAGAGTCTTCTCTTGTGTTGTTAGAAGAGGGTGTTTGCTATGACCAGTGCATTTTTCTTGGCAAAACTCTATTAGTCTTTGCCCTGCTTCATTCCGCATTCCAAGGCCAAATTTGCCTGTTAGTCCAAGTGTTTCTTGACTTCCTACTTTTGCATTCCAGTCCCCTATAATGAAAAGACGTTTTTTGGGTATTAGTTCTAAAAGATCTTGTAGGTCTTCATTAAACCATTCAACTTCAGTTTCTTCAGCGTTACTGGTTGGGGCATAGACTTGGATTACTGTGATATTGAATGGTTTGCCTTGGAGACGAACAGAGATCATTCTGTCGTTTTTGAGATTGCACCCAAGTACTGCATTTCAGACTCTCTTGTTGACCATGATGGCTACTCCATTTCTTCTGAGGGATTCCTGCCCACAGTAGTAGATGTAATGGTCATCTGAGTTAAATTCACCCATTCCAGTCCATTTTAGTTTGCTGATTCCTAGAATGTCGACGTTCACCCTTGCCATCTCTTGTTTGACCACTTCCAATTTGCCTTGATTCATGGACCTGACATTCCAGGTTCCTATGCAATATTGCTCTTTATAGCATCAGATCTTGCCTCTATCACCAGTCACATCCACAGCTGGGGATTGTTTTTGCTTTGGCTCCATCCCTTCATTCTTTCTGGACTGCCAGTGTTCCTGACCTTCAACATGGAATAGCTCCTCTAGGCCCTCCTGTGCCTTTGCAGCCACCACTCCTCAGGTTGCTCCTCCCAGCCGCCGGCCCTGGCCTCAGTCATGGGTTGCTCCTCCAAGCTGCTGCCCCTGGCCTCAGGCGCAAGGTGGCTTCTCCTGGCCGCCCCTGATCTCGGATGCAGGGTGTCTCCTCCCGGCCGCCACTGGCCTCGGACACGGGGTAGCTCCTCTCGGCCGCTGCCCCTGACCTCGGATGCAGGGCAGCTCCTCTCGGCCATCCCTGTGCTGTCGCAGCCTGGCAATCGAGGCTGCTGCCCCTGACCTTGGACATGGGGTAGCTCCTCTCTGCCATGCTTATTGAGCCGGCTCGCGGCCACCTGCGCTTAAGCTCTTGGGCCTCTATTTTCTTATCTGTAAAATGGGGATAATGGTGTTTATCTCACAGGAGTCTAAGAGGATTAAATGAGTCAATGCAGTGAGCCACTGGCCACTATGTCTGGGTCATGGAAAGCATCCAGTGGTGTTAACTGTTACTGAGGGAAATGTCCTTCACATAGGAATGGTTTCAACTGGGATATCTAAACACATACACCTACTAAATAAACATTAAGAGCTAAGAATTAAAATTGAAGGAGTAAAATGGCCCATGTGGATTTATTTTTTCTGTTTGCTCCATGTTTTGCTGAAGGACTTTGACGATGCCCAGGGAGGGGCGACACAGAGGACTTGGTGCCTGCACTGGGGAACCTTGGTAATTTCAATGGCAGGAGCATTTCCCAGGCCCAGAATCACCCCTTGCCATGGAAATTGGCACCGGCAACCTCACAGAGCCCCTGGCTCTCTAGCAATTTTCTAATATATGGCATCAAGCCAGAGCAAGGGATGCAACTGAAAATAGCAAAGGGAAAGAAGGCCCAAGAGGCTGTGGAGTCACCCCTAAGGCTCAGCAAGTTTTCAGGAGTTTTATTTGCTGTGCCCCTGGCATCTTTTCTCTTGTTAATAAGCTGTATGGCAAAAACAATGCCATCAGCAAAATGCAGAGGGAAGAAAGCCCAGTGTAAAACAGTGATTTCATTCTCCTCCTAAAGATGCCTGATCCTCTACAGACATAGCATACCATATTCTTTTGAGGCTGGGAGTTAACAGGTAACTTCAGAGGGAAGGGGAAAAAAGAAGAACTTGCTCAGTCTGTAAGATTATACTTAGGGAATAAGCCTGGAGTACAAGTGAGACCTTGGGCTGAGGATACAGTTCAGCTATAATATCAAAACAGGATGCTCCCAAGTCCCTTTGAGGCCCAAGATAGATGGGTTCAGGCCATCTATCTTCCCTATAGACAGAAACTCCATAAAAGCAGGATGATGGACAAAGCTGGGCCTTGCCCAGATAAGAGATAAAAGATCAAATATTCCTCATTCTCAAAGTTAAGGAGACCTCCCTGACTACACATGTGGAGAAAGGCTCCTTGGAGGTCAGAAAGGGAGGGGGCATCACCCCAGGTAAGTAATGTCAACTACCCATAGGCCTCTTCACTAGAATCCATCTTGACTAAGAGATGCATGTGCACACATGGGAGGTCCCTAAGATATACCTAATACAGATAAGAACCATGCAAGGCAAGATGATTGGCCAAAGGAAACCCAGAAGAAATGCCCCATAAAAGTGATTCAAATTACCACACGGGCATGACTCTCTCTGAGCCCGTCCATGTGTCTATCCACACGTACTATACTCATTTTTCATTTTTCCTAATAAACACTTTACTTATTCACAAATCTCTACCTCTGTGGGAATTCTTTTTCTGCAAAGCTGAAGAGCCAAGGCCTTGTCACTGACTATTGGTCTGGTGGCTAGGAGTCACTCCATTTACTGACCTAAACCTCTGGCCAGGAACTGAAATCCTGCTTCCGGCTGCTGTAGGCAGAGGCCACCCTAGGTGCTTTCACCTCTGAGCTGCTAGCCCCAGTTTCTTCCCCTTTGAGATGAAGGAGTTTCAAAGAGAAGCTGAGCCCAATGAAATCAGGAACCTCTGAATCTTTAGTACCCAAAGTGGTGCCTGACACACAGAATGTGTGGATAAGTCAGATTCTGTTGCTGTTAAAGCACAAGATTTAATGTGATCCTTTGCCTTTAATGGATCCTTTAATGTGATCCATGTTATGAGCCGATCCAAGAGGATATGATTCTGAGACCAGTAAAGTGATTCTTTAAAGAAAATAATGACCCCTAACCAATATCAATAAGCTTAGATATGCAGATAACACCACCTTTATGGCAGAAAGTGAAGAGGAACTAAAAAGCCTCTTGATGAAAGTGAAAGAGGAGAGTGAAAAAGTTGGCTTAAAGCTCAACATTCAGAAAACTAAGATCATGGCATCTGGTCCCATCACTTCATGGGAAATAGACGGGGAAACAGTGGAAACAGTGTCAGACTTTATTTTGGGGGGCTCCAAAATCACTGCAGATGGTGACTGCAGCCATGAAATTAAAAGACGCTTCCTCCTTGGAAGAAAAGTTATGACCAACCTAGACAGCATATTCAAAAGCAGAGACATTACTTTGCCAACAAAGGTCCATCTAGTCAAGGCTATGGTTTTTCCAGTGGTCATGTATGGATGTGAGAGTTGGACTGTGAAGAAAGCTTAGCGCCGAAGAATTGATGCTTTTGAACTGTGGTGTTGGAGAAGACTCTTGAGGGTCCCTTGGACTGCAAGGAGATCCAACCAATCCATTCTGAAGGAGATCAGCCCTGGAATTTCTTTGGAAGGAATGATGCTAAAGCTGAAACTCCAGTACTTTGGCCACCTCATGAGAAAAGTTGACTCATTGGAAAATACTCTGATTCTGGGAGGGATTGGGGGCAGGAGGAGAAGGGGACGACAGAGGATGAGATGGCTGGATGGCATCCCTGACTCGACGGACGTGAGTCTGAGTGAACTCTGGGAGTTGGTGATGGACAGGGAGGCCTGGCGTGCTGCGATTCATGGGGTTGCAGAGAGTCAGACACGACTGAGCGACCGAACTGAACTAAACTGAACCCAGTCAGGCTACTACTGCTTGCAAAGACTCTGGTAAAGACATCCAGCCCAGAGCTGAGTTACTCCTCAGAATGAGAGGGTTGTGAGGGACCACTGACAAACAGCTATGAAGAGAAAGAAGTGAAAGGCAAAGAGAAAAGGAAAGATATACCCATTTGAGTGCAGAGTTCCAAAGAATAGCAAGGAGAGATAAGAAAGGGTTCCTCAGTGATCAGTGCAAAGAAATAGAGGAAAACAATAGAACAGGAAAGATTAGAGATCTCAAGAAAATTAGAGATACCGAGGGAACATTTCATGCAAAGATGTGCTTAATAAAGGAGGGAAAGGGTACGGACCTAACAGAAGCAGAAGATATTAAGAAGAGGTGGCAAGAATACACAGAACTGTACCAAAAGATCTTCATGACCCAGATAACCACAACGGTCTGATCACTTACCTAGAGCCAGACATTCTGGAATGTGAAGTCAAGTGGGCCTTAGGAAGCATCACTACAAACAAAGCTAGTGGAGGTGATGGAATGCCAGTTGAGCTATTTCAAATCCTTAAAGAGGATGCTGTGAAAGTGCTGTACTCAATATGCCAGCATATTTGGAAAACTCAGCAATGGCCACAGGACTGGAAAAGGTCAGTTTTCATTCCAGTCCCTAAGAAAGGCAATGCCAAACTACAATGCTCAAACTACTGCACAAGGGTACTCATCTCGCATGCTAGTAAAGTAATGCTCAAAATTCTCCAAGCCAGGCTTCAGCAATACGTGAACCATGAACTTTCAGGTGTTCCAGTTGGTTTTAGAATAGGCAGAGGAACCAAAGATCAAATTGCCAACATTCACTGCATCATTGAAAAGCAAGAGTGTTCCAGAAAAACATCTATTTCTGCTTTATTGACTATGCCAAAGCCTTTGACTGTATGGATCACAATAAACTGTGGAAAATTCTGAAAGAGATGGGCATACCATACCACCTGATCTGCCTTTTGAGAGACCTGTGTGCAGGTCAGGAAGCAACAGTTAGAACTAGACATGGAACAACAGACTGGTTCCAAATAGGAAAAGGAGTACGTCAGGCCTATATATTGTCACCCTGCTTATTTAACTTAAGTACAGATTACATCATGAGAAACGCTGGGCTGGATAAGGCACAAACTGGGATCAAGATTGCTGGGAGAAATATCAATTACCTCAGATAGGCAGATGACACCACCCTTATGGCAGAATGCGAAGAAAAACTGAAGAGCCTCTTGATGAAAGTGAAAGAGGAGAGTGAAAAAGTTGGCTTAAAGCTCAAAATCCAGAAAACTAAGATCATGGCATCTGGTCCCATCACTTCGTGGCAAATAGATGGTGAAACAGTGGAAACAGTGAGAGACTTTATTTTTCTGGGCTCCAAAATCACTGCAGATGGTCACTGCAGCCATGAAATTAAAAGATGCTTGCTCCTTGGAAGAAAAGTTATGACCAATCCAGACAGCATATTAAAAAGTAGAGACATTACTTTGTCAACAAAGGTCCATCTAGTCAAGGCTATGGTTTTTCCAGTGGTCATGTATGGATGTGAGAGTTGAACTGTAAAGAAAGCTGAGTGCCGAAGAATTGAAGCTTTTGAACTGTGGTGTTAGAGAAGACTCTTGAGAGTCCCTTGGGCTGCAAGGAGATCTAACCAGTCCATCTTAAAGGAAATCAGTCCTGAACATTCATTGGAAGGACTGATGCCGAAGCTGAAACTCCAATACTTTGGCCACCTAATACAAAGAACTGACTCATTGGAAAAGACCCTGATGCTGGAAAGATTGAAGGCAGGAGAAGGGGACGACAGAGGATGTGATGGTTGGATTGCATCACCAACTCAATGGGCATGAATTTGTGTGAACTCCAGAAGCTGATGATGGACAGGGAAGCCTGACGTGCTGCAGTCCATGGGATCGCAAAGAGTTGGACAGGACTGAGCGACTGAACTGAAGTGAACTGAGAGACCACTGATGTAGGTCTTCCTTACTGAATCACTAGCCAGCATTTCCCCTGAATGAAGAGGCAGAGGTATCTGGAGAAGGCCCAACCCTTGGGTCACAGCAGTACCATCAGTCTAGCCCTCCACAGTGTGGAAAGTGCCTGTCAGCCACTGTCTGATGTAGTTCTCACAGGGCCAAGCTGGGAAGGGAGGTGGTGGCTTAGCCAATGGAGAATGGGGACACTGAAATTCATACAAGGTATCCACTTGACCAAAGTTATTTCGCTGGTAAGTAGAATGAACAACCTGGCACTTTTCACTCCAAGGTGTGAGCTATGAAAACCATTCAGCAGTGAGAGGCTGTACAATTGCCATCTGTTCCCAAACTATGCCCAAAGATCCTATGTCCTGAGCAGGATGGTATTAATGACAACCAGCACTTATCGCCACTCGTATTACCAGTTCCCTGTATCCAAAAACAGCCGGACACAACTGAGCATGCACGTGGTATCTAACCCTCTTCTGCTGTCAGCAAACCTGAACAAGCCCACGTCTGTCATTCCAGGTCTGTGGCTGCTGACACCTCAGGGATAGCTTCCCTTTTCCCCTTTGGGAGCATGCATCAGGTTCCTCTTCTCTGTTTCCCGCAGCTGTGCTCTTTCATCCTGCCAAAAGCTTTCTCACTGATGAAGGCAGGGCTGATAGCAGAGTCACCGTGGTAGTTTTCAAGACTCTTATATCCCCTCTCCCTTTGCAAGATGATTAGATGACAAAGGGTGGTGGGGAGGAGCCAGGGCCATCAGAACCTTCAGGATATTCAAAGCCACCTAAGGCCGGTAGCTCACACAGTAAAGAATCTACCTGCAATGCAGGAGACTCCAGTTTGATCCCTGGGTTGGGAAGATACCCTGGAGAAGGGAATGACAACCCACTTCAGTATTTCTGCCTACAAAATTTCATGGACAGACTATCAGGTTGCAGAGTCAGACACAACTGAGCCACTAACACTTTCACTTCACTTCAAAGCTTTCAAGAGCCTGCCTTGTATGAAACAGGGGATTCACTCAATCAGAACTGAGCACCTGTTCTGTGCTGGGTGCCAATCTGGTTGTTCAATATAAATTAATTTTTAAAATACCACTGATCATCCGTAAATCTCAAAACCTCTAATAAGCCTGATGAGCATGAATCATAATGGTCATGCCAACAAAAATGTGGGCACTTGCCATCTGCCTCTACAAGGATTAAGTCACTAGCCACTGAGGCCACTGATTTCCGCACACCCAGATTTTAGGGAGAAGATCAGGAATGAGGCACTCTGTGTTCAGGGAAAAACCAGAAGAACAAGTCTTTAGATATGAGATATTTTCAGGAGACGATTTTATGAGCTCAATTCCTACATCTCCTCATATCTAGAAAAGCACTAACATTATTATTAGTGACATCTGCTTCTCATGACTAGCTGCAAGCTTCTGCCAAAATGTATGTTTGACTGCACGTGCCATCACTAAAATCATGTATAACACTGACCTTCCCTTACCTCTTTGAAGCAGTTCCTCAGAGTTATCTGAGGTGCCGTCTTTCAGACTGTGTCCTCATTTTGCCCCAAATAAAGTTTAATTCACAACTCTCAGGATGTGCTTTTTTTTTTTTTAGTAGACAGTCACAATAAAAATAGTACTAATTGAGAACTTCAGTTCAGTCATTCAGTCCTGTCTGACTCTTTGCAACCCCATGGACTGCAGCATGCCAGGCTTCCCTGTCCGTCACCAACTCCCGGAGTTTGCTCAAACTCCTGTCCACTCTTTGGGTGCCTTGACTAAAGAAGGGATTTTTGAATGGATAAGCTTTTCTCCTGGGCTGTGCTTGACACTCAAAATAAAGACGTACCTGTGAAATTGTGACAGTGGATCCATCATCTTGGAAAAACATAGAAAAAAATCTTTCTATATCCTTTGTTGAGATCACAGATCCTTTTGAGAATATAATGATGTTTGTGGATCTGTTCTTCAGAAAAATGCAAATTTTATGATCCATAAGTTCAAAGACACCTTGAAACCCAGTAAAAGCTATGGTTTTTCCAGGGGTCATGTACAGAAGTGAGAGTTGGACCTTAAAGAAGGTTGAGCACTGAAGAACTGATGGTTTTTGTTTGTTTTATTTTTTTTTTAGTTTTTTATTTTTTAATTTTAAAATCTTTAATTCTTACATGCGTTCCCAAACATGAACCCCCTTCCCACCTCCCTCCCCACAACATCTCTCTGGGTCATCCCCATGCACCAGCCCCAAGCATGCTGTATCCTGCGTCAGACATAGACTGGCGATTCAATTCTTACATGATAGTATACATGTTAGAATGCCATTCTCCCAAATCATCCCACCCTCTCCCTCTCCCTCTGAGTCCAAAAGTCCGTTATACACATCTGTGTCTTTTTTCCTGTCTTGCATACAGGGTCGTCATTGCCATCTTCCTAAATTCCATATATATGTGTTAGTATACTGTATTGGTGTTTTTCTTTCTGGCTTACTTCACTCTGTATAATTGGCTCCAGTTTCATCCATCTCATCAGAACTGATTCAAATGAATTCTTTTTAACGGCTGAGTAATACTCCATTGTGTATATGTACCACCGCTTTCTTATCCATTCATCTGCTGATGGACATCTAGGTTGTTTCCATGTCCTGGCTATTATAAACAGTGCTGTGATGAACATTGGGGTACATGTGTCTCTTTCAATTCTGGTTTCCTCGGTGTGTATGCCCAGAAGTGGGATTGCTGGGTCATAAGGTAGTTCTATTTGCAATTTTTTAAGGAATCTCCACACTGTTCTCCATAGTGGCTGTACTAGTTTACATTCCCACCAACAGTGTAGGAGGGTTCCCTTTTCTCCACACCCTCTCCAGCATTTATGGCTTGCAGATTTTGGGATCGCAGCCATTCTGACTGGTGTGAAGTGGTACCTCATTGTGGTTTTGATTTGCATTTCTCTAATAATGAATGATGTTGAGCATCTTTTCATGTGTTTGTTAGCCATCCGTATGTCTTCTTTGGAGAAATGTCTATTTAGTTCTTTGGCCCATTTTTTGATTGGGTCGTTTATTTTTCTGGAATTGAGCTGCATAAGTTGCTTGTATATTTTTGAGGTTAGTTGTTTGTCAGTTGCTTCATTTGCTATTATTTTCTCCCATTCAGAAGGCTGTCTTTTCACCTTGCTTATATTTTCCTTTGTTGTGCAGAAGCTTTTAATTTTAATTAGATCCCATTTGTTTATTTTTGCTTTTATTTCCAGAATTCTGGGAGGTGGATCATAGAGGATCCTGCTATGTCAGGGACTGTTTTGCCTATGTTCTCCTCTAGGAGTTTTATAGTTTCTGGTCTTACATTTAGATCTTTAATCCATTTTGAGTTTATTTTTGTGTGTGGTGTTAGAAAGTGATCTAGTTTCATTCTTTTACAAGTGGTTGACCAGTTTTCCCAGCACCACTTGTTAAAGAGATTGTCTTTATTCCATTGTATATTCTTGCCTCCTTTGTCAAAGATAAGGTGTCCATATGTGTGTGGATTTATCTCTGGGCTTTCTATTTTGTTCCATTGATCTATATGTCTGTCTTTGTGCCAGTACCATACTGTCTTGATGACTGTGGCTTTGTAGTAGAGCCTGAAGTCAGGCAAGTTGATTCCTCCAGTTCCATTCTTCTTTCTCAAGATTGCTTTGGCTATTCGAGGTTTTTTGTATTTCCATACAAATCTTGAAATTATTTGTTCTAGTTCTGTGAAAAATGTGGCTGGTAGCTTGACAGGGATTGCATTGAATTTGTAAATTGCTTTGGGTAGTGTACTCATTTTCACTATATTGATTCTTCCGATCCATGAACATGGTATATTTCTCCATCTATTAGTGTCCTCTTTGATTTCTTTCATTCAGTGTTTTATAGTTTTCTATATATAGGTCTTTAGTTTCTTTAGGTAGATATATTCCTAAGTATTTTATTCTTTTCGTTGCAATGGTGAATGGAATTGTTTCCTTAATTTCTTTTTCTACTTTCTCATTATTCGTGTATAGGAATTCAAGAGATTTCTGTGTGTTGATTTTACATCCTTCAACTTTACTATATTCATTGATTAGCTCTAGTAATTTTCTGGTGGAGTCTTTAGGGTTTTCCATGTAGAGGATCATGTCATCTGCAAACAGTGAGAGTTTTACTTCTTCTTTTCCAATTTGGATTCCTTTTATTTCTTTTTCTGCTCTGATTGCTGTGGCCAAAACTTCCAAAACTATGTTGAATAGTAGCGGTGAAAGTGGACACCCTTGTCTTGTTCCTGACTTTAGGGGAAATGCTTTCAATTTTTCACCATTGAGGATAATGTTTGCTGTGGGTTTGTCATATATAGCTTTTATTATGTTGAGGTATGTTCCTTCTATTCCTGCTTTCTGGAGAGTTTTTATCATAAATGGATGTTGAATTTTGTCAAAGGCCTTCTCTGCATCTATTGAGATAATCATATGGTTTTTATTTTTCAATTTGTTAATGTGGTGAATTACATTGATTGATTTGCGGATATTGAAGAATCCTTGACATCCCTGGGATAAAGCCCACTTGGTCATGGTGTATGATCTTTTTAATGTGTTGTTGGATTCTGATTGCTAGAATTTTGTTGAGGATTTTTGCCTCTATGTTCATCAGTGATATTGGCCTGTAGTTTTCTTTTTTTGTGACATCTTTGTCAGGTTTTGGTATTAGGGTGATGGTGGCCTCATAGAATGAGTTTGGAAGTTTACCTTCCTCTGCAATTTTCTGGAAGAGTTTGAGGAGATAGGTATTAGCTCTTCTTGAAATTTTTGGTAGAATTCAGCTGTGAAGCCGTCTGGACCTGGGCTTTTGTTTGCTGGAAGATTTCTGATTACAGTTTCAATTTCCATGCTTGTGATGGGTCTGTTAAGATTTTCTATTTCTTCTTGGTTCAGTTTTGGAAAATTGTACTTTTCTAAGAATTTGTCCATTTCTTCCACGTTGTCCATTTTATTGGCATACAACTGCTGATAGTAGTCTCTTATGATCCTTTGTATTTCTGTGTTGTCTGTTGTGATCTCTCCATTTTCATTTCTAATTTTATTGATTTGATTTTTCTCTCTTTGCTTCTTGATGAGTCTGGCTAATGGTTTGTCAATTTTATTTATCCTTTCAAAGAACCAGCTTTTGGCTTTATTGATTTTTGCTATGGTCTCTTTTGTTTCTTTTGCATTTATTTCTGCCCTAATTTTTAAGATTTCTTTCCTTCTACTAACTCTGGGGTTCTCCAATTCTTCCTTTTCTAGTTGCTTTAGTTGTAGAGTTAGGTTATTTATTAGACTTTTTTCTTGTTTCTTGAGGTATGCCTGTATTGCTATGAACTTTCCTCTTAGCACTGCTTTTATAGTGTCCCACAGGTTTTGGGTTGTTGTGTTTTCATTTTCATTAGTTTCTAGGCATATTTTGATTTCTTTTTTGATTTCTTCTGTGATTTGTTGGTTATTCAGAAGTGTGTTGTTCAATCTCCATATGTTGGAATTTTTAATAGTTTTTCTCCTGTAATTGAGATCTAATCTTAATGCATTATGGTCAGAAAAGATGCTTGGAATGATTTCAATTTTTTTGAATTTATCAAGTTTAGATTTATGGCCCAGGATGTGATCTATCCTGGAGAAGGTTCCATGAGCACTTGAAAAAAAGGTGAAATTCATTGTTTGGGGTGAAATGTCCTATAGATATCAATTAGGTCTAACTGATCTAATGTATCATTTAAAGTTTGCATTTCTTTGTTAATTTTCTGTTTAGTTGATCTGTCCATAGGTGTGAGTCGGGTATTAAAGTCTCCCACTATTATTGTGTTATTGTTGATTTCCCCTTTCATACTTGTTAGCATTTGTCTTACATATTACGGTGCTCCTATATTGGGTGCATATATATTTATAATTGTTATATCTTCTTCTTGGATTGATCCTTTGATCATTATGTAGTGGCCTTCTTTGTCTCTTTTCACAGCCTTTGTTTTAAAGTCTATTTTATCGGATATGAGTATTGCCACTCCTGCTTTCTTTTGGTCTCTATTTGCGTGGAATATCTTTTTTCAGCCCTTCACTTTCAGTCTGTATGTGTCCCTTGTTTTGAGGTGGGTCTCTTGTAACCAGCATATAGAGGGGTCTTGTTTTTGTATCCATTTGGCCAGTCTTTGTCTTTTGGTTGGGGCATTCAACCCATTTACGTTTAAGGTAATTATTGATAAGTATGATCCCGTTACCATTTACTTGATTGTTTTGGGTTCGGGTTTATACACCCTTTTCGTGTTTCCTGTCTAGAGAATATCCTTTAGAATTTGTTGGAGAGCTGGTTTGGTGGTGCTGAATTCTCTCAGCTTTTGCTTGTCTGTAAAGCTTTTGATTTCTCCTTCGTATTTGAATGAGATCCTTGCTGGGTACAGTAATCTGGGCTGTAGGTTATTGTCTTTCATCACTTTAAGTATGTCTTGCCATTCCCTCCTGGCCTGAAGAGTTTCTATTGAAAGATCAGCTGTTATCCTTATGGGAATCCCCTTGTGTGTTATTTGTTGTTTTTCCCTTGCTGCTTTTAATATTTGTTCTTTGTGTTTGATCTTTGTTAATTTGATTAATATGTGTCTTGGGGTGTTTCGTCTTGGGTTTATCCTATTTGGAACTTGGGTGATTTCTTGGACTTGGGTGATTATTTCCTTCCCCATTTTAGGGAAGTTTTCAACTATTATCTCCTCAGGATTTTCTCATGATCTTTCTTTCTGTCTTCTTTTTCTGGGACTCCTATAATTCAAATGTTGCAGTGTTTCATATCGTCCTGGAGGTCTCTGAGATTGTCCTCATTTCTTTTAATTCGTTTTTCTTGTTTCCTCTCTGATTCATTTATTTCTACCATTCTATCTTCTATTTCACTAATCCTATCTTCTGCCTCCGTTATTCTACTATTTGTTGCCTCCAGAGTGTTTCTGATCTCATTTATTGCGTTATTCATTATATTTTGACTCTTTTTTATTTCTTCTAGGTCCTTGTTAAACCTTTCTTGCATCTTCTCAATCCTTGTCTCTAGGCTATTTATCTGTGATTCCATTTTGATTTCAAGATTTTGGATCATTTTCACTATCAATATTCAGAATTCCTTCTCCGGTAGATTCCCTACTTCTTCCTCTTTTGTTTGGTTTGGTGGGCAACTCTCCTGTTCCTTTACCTGCTGTGTATTCCTCTGTCTCTTCATCTTGGTTATATTGCTGCATTTGGGGTGGCCTTTTTATATTCTGGTAATTTGTGGAGTTCTCTTTATTATGGAGCTTCCTCACTTTGGGTGGGGTTCTATCAGTGGCTTGTCAAGGTTTCCTGGTTAGGGAGGCTTGTGTTGGAGTTTTGGTGGGTGGAGCTGGGTTTCTTCTCTCTGGAGTGCAGTGGAATGACCCGTAATGGGTTATGAGACATCAAAGGTTTTGGGATAATTTTGAGCTGCCTGTATATTGAAGCTCAGGGGAGTGTTCCTGTGTTGCTGGAAAATTTGCGTGGTATGTCTTGTTTTGGAACTTGTTGGCCCTTGGGTGGAGCTTGGTTTCGGTGTAGGTATGAAGGCATTTGATGAGCTCCTATTGCTTAATGTTCCCTGACTTCAAGAGTTCTCTAATGTTTTCAGGCTTTGGATTTAAGCCTCCTGCTTCTGGTTTTCAGTTTTATTTTTACAGTAGCCTCTAGACTTCTCCATCTATACAGCAGTGATGATAAAACATCTAGGTTAAAGATGAAAAGTTTCTCCACATTGAGGGACACTCAGAGAGGTTCACTGAGTTACAAGGAGAAGAGAAGATGGAGGGGGTAGTTAGAGGTAACTGGAATGAGATGCGGTGAGATCAAAAGAGGAGAGAGCAAGTTAGCCAGTAGTCACTTCCTTATGTGCGCTCTATAGTCTGGACTGCTCAGAGGTATTTACAGAGTTATACGGGGAAGAGGAGAGGGAGGAAGTAGACAGAGGTGACCAGGAGGATAAGAGAGAGGAATGAGTAGGAGAGAGACAAATCCTGCCAGTAATCGGTTCCTTAGGTGTTCTCCACCATCTGGAACACACAGAGATTCACAGAGTTGGATAGAGAAGAGATGGGGGAGAAAAGAGACAGAGGCCACCTGGTGGAGAAAAAGGAGAGTCCAGAGGGGGAGAAAGTGGTCAAGCCAGTAATCTCGCTCTCAGGTAAACTTGGGTAGTGAAGTTTGGGTTTTTAAATGTACAAAATTGACAACAAAAACCTAAGAGCAAAGATTAAAAATCTAGAGTAGAGGTTGGATTTTCAAAGATACAATATTAAAGAAAAGCAGAAGGAAACAGGAAGAAAGAAAAGAAAAAAAGAATTATTAAAAAGCAAACAAACAAACAACAACAACAAAAAAAAAACCACCAACAACCATCCAAAGACTATATATGGTGTTTGCCTTAAAAATAAAAAAAGTCTTTTTTTTAAAATAGTAATAATAGGTTATAGAAATAAAAATTAGAGGAGAAATAGAAGAGTTAATAATTTTAAAAAGTTAGAAAAAAAAGAAAAAAAAGCAAAAAAAAAAAAAGGAATGATTTTAAAAATAGTAAAATTATATCTAGCCCTTCTCTGATGTTATGGGCCGTGTGGGATCACTTCCAAGGTGGTTCCCTCTGTTTAACTTCTTCTGTTTGCTGGTTTTTTAGGCTCACTAGTTCAGTCGAGCTGTGGGGAGGGGGGATGCTGCAAACAAATAGCACTGTCGTGTGCACACAGTATCTCTGCCCCGCTTGACCTGTCCTTTCTCGCGGCGCACAAACCGCTCCGGCTCTACGATGCTCAGCTGGGAACCATCTGGGGCCGGCCCTAGGCTGCGTGCACTTCCCCGGTCCAAGCCACTCAGGTTTGGCGCTCAGGCAGCCCTCAGAGGCACAAATTCGGCTGGGACTGCGCTTTGTGCCCTTCCCAGGTCCGAGTAGCTCAGGAGTTTGGCGAGCACGATCGCTGCGGCTTGTCACCTTTTCTGCCGCTGCTGCTCAGCTTTCTGGGTGGACCGCTGGTGCACCCCGTGAGGAAGACTGTGACTGTCCAGCACCCCCAGAAGTCTTAGCAAAGGAGCCTGCTTGCAGTTAGGTAAGTAAAGTCTCTCCGGGTCTGCAATTGCCCCTTTCCAGTCCTTACGGCTCTGGCTGCCTGTCCCCGGCGGGGGATGGTCTGCAGCCGGCTTTTTCCGTTCCGTCCTTTGTTCTGTGCTCGGTCCTGGCGGTGTCTTATGTTCGAGCTTTTCGCGTGGTAGCTATCCCACAGTCTGGTTTGCTAGCCCAAGTTAGATCGTTCTGGTTGCGCGTGGGGCGTTCCTGCCCGATTCTTACAAAGCTCTGCAGCCCGCGCCTCCCGCGCGTCCCTGCCCTGCCCCCACTTCCCAATGGCGGATGCAGGCGTCTGTGCTGCTTTTCCACTGGGGGAGTTACTGTTGGGCTTGTAATCTGTTGGTTTTAATTATTTATCTATTTTTCCTTCCTGTTATGTTGCCCTCTGTGTTTCCAAGGCTTGCCACAGACTCGGCAGGGAGAGTGTTTCCTGGTGTTTGGAAACCTCTCTTCTTAAAATTCCCTTCCCGGGACGGGCTTCCCTTCCCGGGACGGAGCTCACTCCCCACCTCCTTTGTCTCCTTTTTCATCTTTTATATTTTTTCCTACCTGTTTTTGAAGACAATAGTCTGCTTTTCTGGTTGCCTGATGTCCTCTGCCGGCCTACAGAAGTTGTTTTGTGGAGTTTGCTCGGCGTTGAAATGTTCTTTTGAGGAATTTGTGAGGGAGAAAGTGGTCTTCCTGTCCTATTCCTCCGCCATCTTTCCCTAATTCCCCAGAACTGATGTTTTTGAATTGTGGTGCTGGAGAAGACTCTTGAGAGTCCCTTGGACTACAAGGAGATCAAACCAGTCAATCCTAAAGGAAATCAACCCTGAATATAAATTGGAAGGACTGATGCTGAAGCTAAGGCTCCAATACTTTGGCCACCTGATGCGAAGAGCTGACTCATTAGAAAAGACCTTGATGCTGGGAAAGATTGAAGTCAGGAGGAGAAGGGACGACACAGGATGAGACGGTTGGATGGCATCACAGACTCAATGGACATGAATCTGAGCAAACTCCTGGAGATAGTGAAGGACAGATAAGCCTGGTGTGCTGCAGTCCATGGGGTCGCCAAGAGTTAGACACAACTGAGCAACTGAACAACCCCCACCCTGTAATGGGCTCCCAAATGTCTATGAATTCCAAGTTCAACGACTTTAGTCTAATTTATCTCTAAATTCAATTTCAGGTAAAAATGTTGTGTTATTTTCAACAATCATGAAGTTTTAGATTTCTTATATGCCAAAGCAGCCCCTCATTCCTGTTCTACTGTTAAGTGACTTAGCAGCTTATTTCAGAATTCTAAATATCTGTAGAATGAAAAGATGTGTACCCAGGACCAACAAAGAGCTTAGACACTTCAGAAGTTCCCTTAAATATTTAAGTTTGTGAAAGGTTAACCCTTTGAGTGAGACAAAATGCTCTACCAGGCTCAGAGAAGGTATAGGATTACTAACCTAGGAACTTCTAGGGGTAAGTGACTCCTTGATGTCAACTGATTGTTGCTGGGAGAACATAACTGACTACTGTCTTCTAGCACTGTTTAAACCCTGGATTTTGATGATCTCTATTACAGAAGCAGTTATCTGTTTTCTTCATTCAGTCAACTAATAATTGAAAAGTTACTATTTGCGAGTAATAGGGAAATACAATGATGATTCATGTAATCACTTTTTCTTTAAACATACTACAAAGAGTTATTTTTTTATTTCCCTCATTTTCTAAAAAATGTCTTCCAATTTTTTAAAGTATTTATTTATTTTTGGCTGCGCTGCATCTTCACTGCTACGTGAAGGCTTTGTCTAGCTGCGGCAAGCAGGGGCTACTCTCCAGTTCGTTACGGAGGCTTCTCACTGTGGTGGCTTCTCTTGTTGTGGAGCATAGGCTCCAGGCACGCAGGCTTCCGTAGTTGCAGCACAAGGGCTCAGGAGCTGTCGCGCATAGGCTTAGTCATCCTGAGACATGTAGAATCTTAGTTCTCAGACCAGGGATTGAACCTATGTCCCCGGCATTGGCAGGTGGATTCTTACACACTGGACCACCAGGGATGCCCCTTTGTTTACCTTATTGATAACTCCAAAATCATACAGGTCTTTGTACTATTTTGCTGACTACTGTTTCTCATTCTTTTCCATGCTGCCTATTTCCATGTGTATTGCCTGCGGGTGCATTTATGTGCATGTGCCTGCTTGTGAATTCAGATTCCTTGCAAATTCACTTCCAGCAATTTTGGAGAGCTTGACTCAAGGCTTCATTCCTTAGACAAAAACTGCAGTTCTTCTTGCAACCACCTGGGGATACTTACAATTTGGGACTTCCATAATCAAATTTTCCTCTGGAAGAATTTCATATCCTATAGACAATGTGATTCGGTTGCAAAACCACACAAGGATGAACTTACAGTTATGAAGTCTCAAGGAAATGTTCGTGTATTCCAGTTTTCCTATCATTCAGTGTTGTTCCATCCTGAGCACTGGGTTCATTTCTTGTTTCCTCTTAGTTTGGGGCTTCCCTGGTGGCTCAGAGGTTGAAGCGTCTGCCTGCAATGGGGGAGACCTGGGTTTGAGCCCTGGGTCGGGAAGTTCCCCTGGAGAAGGAAATGGCAACCCACTCCAGTACTCTTGCCTGGAGAATCCCAAGGACAGAGGAGCCTGGTGGGCTACAGTTCATGGGGTCGCAAAGAGTCGGACACGACTGAGTGACTTCACTTAGTTTGAAGCTATGGCCCTTTAGGGATCCCAGGAGTAGAGATCTGATATCAAGGTCCCACTTTAGAAGAGTTGTATGCTCCAGCACCTGCCCCCTCATGCAGTCTTCATAATGGAAGCTCAGAGTCACTGTTTATCTGGAGAGGCCTTCTAGGCAGACTCATTTTTAACTTCATGTTTCCTCCTGATGTATGGTCTGTAGTTCACTTGCAATTACTCCAGAGGAGGAAGTGATATATTGCACATTTGCATGTGTTCATACATGTTCATCTGCACCTTGAGAATGGTTACATCTCATTTTTTAAATCCTCATCTTAAAATCCTAATACAGAATTGACTTCCACAAGCACTTTAATTATTCTTATCATAATGGATACAAGAACAAGGCTACTCAAATTTATGATTTTGGACCAGGATCCTCAGCATCACCAAGCAGCTTGTTAGAAATACAAATGCTTCAGTTCCATTCTAGACCTACTGTATCAGGTTCAGGAATTTGGGTTTTAACAAGGTCTCCAGTGAAATGAGGAAAGTCACGACAGGCAGGGAACAAGTTTAAGCAAAGATCAAGATGAAAGAGATGATGGTACATAGGAATAATAAGTCATTCCGTTTGGCAGGAGCTTCTCTTTGGCAGGGCTACACTACCAAGCCAAAATCATTGATGAGTTTAACATTTAATTACGTTCTTTTTCAGTCTCATCCTGTTCTATAAGAAAGTGGAAAGTAATGGAGACAGGACAGCCTTAGGGGTGAAACAATAAATTATTTTCTGAGACCCTTGGAAACAACACAGAACATTGCCACTGTAACCTGCAAGAAGAGTGAAGAAGATCCACAAAGGCTGATGTTAGCCAAGACTGGAATCCTACAGATGTGTTTCACAGAATTGCACTGGCAAGGAACACAAGGAAATGCACTTTCACATTTCCAATCAGAATGCAATGGGCAAGGATTGCCAGGTGCATAGATGCAGATGTTAAGTTATTCTCATGGACAAATCACCTGAGAACTTCAGTGATTTATTAAAACAATGTACATTTGAACTGTGCACTATTGCATTTGAACATCAATTAACTGGAATTCATTGTTAATAGAGATTTACTTCAGGACTAAACAATAAAATTTCTAGTTATCCCCTGCCTTGCAGAGTTCCTATCATTGTCTTCATTGAATTACATTGTATGGAAATAGGAATGGTAATATGTCAGTACAAATATTGCCACTGAGGGTTTCTAGAAATAGGTGGAGGACAAAGAGGCATTAGAGTTTGTATCAATGACTTTATTCCTTGAAGACATAATGTCATCAATTTCCCCCAAGAAATGCTATCCTGACACTCTAAACATATGACATTAAAGAAAAACATTTCAACAGTTAAGAGAGGATTCCTGGAAGAAGAATGGGGCATGGGAAGCCACTTCAGAGCTGCGAAGAAATGACTTGCTGATTAATGCCCCCTAGATATGTGCATGTAAATTAACCTCATTTGCTTCTCTGAAGAATGTGGACAACAGACACCTAATTTGTGAAGATTGAAGAAAAATGGGCTTAGAGTATCCCACAAAATTTCCAGCATATCATAGGTACACAATAAATGGAAATTTTTGTTCTTATTGATAAACCAAAGTTGCTTAACCAGGAGCCAGACTCAGATCAAGACTGTCTATTGCTTTTGTTTGCCCAATGCCTAATCCTCCTCCTGCTGCTAATTTCACAGTATAAATGAACAGATCTGCAATTGACCCTTACCCACTATCCAAATCCACCATTTCCAAGTCATGGATTAGAGCTGTACTAAAAAAGTGGGCCTTAGAAAGCATCACTACGAACAGAGCTAGTGGAGGTGATGGACTTCCAGTTGAGCTTTTTCAAATCCTGAAAGATGATGTTGTGAAAGTGCTGGACTCAATATGCCACCAAATTTGGAAAACTCAGCAGTGGGTGCAGGACTGGAAAAGGTCAATTTTCATTCCAATCCCAAAGAAAGGCAATGCCAAAGAATGCTCGAACTACTGCACAATTGCACTCATCTCATACGTTAGTAAAGTCATGCTTAAAATTCTCCAAGCCAGGCTTCAGCAATACTTGAACTGTGAAGTTCCAGATGTTCAAGCTGGTTTTAGAAAAGGTAGAGGAACAAGAGATAAATTTCCAACATTCACTGGATCATGGAAAAAACAAGAGAGTTCCAGAAAAACATCTATTTCTGCTTTATTGACTATGCCAAAACCTTTGACTGTGTGGATCACAATAAACTGTGGAAAATTCTGAAAGAGATGGAATACCAGACCACCTAACCTGCCTTTTGAGAAATCTATATGCAGGTCAGGAAGCAACAATTAGAACTGAACATGGAACAACAGACTGGATCCAAATAGGAAAAGGAGTACATCAAGGCTGTATATTGTCACCCTGCTTATTTAACTTCTATGCAGAGTACACCAGGAAAAACGCTGGGCTGGAAGAAGCACAAGCTGGAATCAAGACTGCTGGGAGAAATATCAGTAACCTCAGATATGTAGATGACACCACCTTTATGGCAGAAAGTGAAGAGGAACTAAGAAGTCTCTTGATGAAAGTGAAAGAAGAGAGTGAAAAAGTTGACTTAAAGCTCAACATTCAGAAAACGAAGATCATGGCATCTGGTCCCATCACTTCATGGGAAACAGATGGGGAAACAGTGAAAACAGTGTCAGACTTTATTTTGGGGGGCTCCAAAATCACTGCAGATGGTGACTGCAGCCATGAAATTAAAAGATGCTTACTCCTTGGAAGGAAAGCTATGAGCAATCTAGACAGCATATTCAAAAGCAGAGACATTACTTTGCCAACAAAGGTCCATCTAGTCAAGGCTATGGTTTTTCCAGGAGTCATGTATGGATGTGAGAGCTGGACTATAAAAAAGCTGAGTGCCAAAGAATTGATGCTTTTGAACTGTGGTGTTGGAGAAGACTCTTGAGAGTCCCTTGGACTGCAAGGAGATCCAACCAGTCCATTCTAAAGATCAGTCCTGGGTGTTCTTTGGAAGGACTGATGCTAAAGCTGAAACTCCAGTACTTTGGCCACCACATGCGAAGAGTTGACTCACTGGAAAAGACTCTGATGCTGGGAGGATTGGAGACAGGAGGAGAAGGGGACCACAGAGGATGAGATGGCTGGATGGCATCACGGACTCAATGGACATGAGTTAGGGTGAACTCTAGGAGTTGATGAGGGACAGGGAGGCCTGGTGTGCTGCAATTCATGGGGTCACAAAGAGTCAGACACGACTGAGTGACTGAACTGAAAGAACAATTGATATTCAATACATGTATGCTCATATATACACACATCATATCAAAGTATGTACAGATGCCAACACAAACTTTTGGAATAATGATTCTTTCCCAATGATATTATTTTGGGAGAATATCAGGGAGGTTCTTGTCCTTCCACTGCAGTGAAAGTGAAAGTCGCTCAGTCGTGTCCGACACTTTGCGCCCCCATGGACCATACAGTATATGGAATTCTCCAGGCCAGAATACTGGAGTGGGTAGCTTTTCCCTTCTCCAGGGGATCTTCCCAACCCAGGGATCAAACCTAGGTCTCCTGCATTGCAGGTGGATTCTTTACCAGAGGTCTTAAAGACCTAGCATAGGCCAATCTGATGCTTACTGGCTAGACAGTAAGCATAGCCCTGAAAATAGCCTGGGAATAGAAAGCATATCAGTTACTACTCCCATGTTACAAAGCATCTGTCAGTTTCATCCCTTCCAAGACAGGTTCTTGAGCTTTCTCTTCAGTTGTTTGAGTTTTCCATTGGTTTCTGTTGCCTGAAAACAAACAACCCTAACTGATGGAATGCATCTTCAATATCATTTTTCCTAACTCCCCTATTTTAGAGATGAAGAAACTCATGCCCAGAGATTGAAAGAGTCCTTTTCTATGTTCTTCTTTTTATTTTAGGTCACAGTGATGGAGCTGGCACCCAAGACTTAATGGACCTTGCTTCAGTGTTTTTTTTCATTATTTATTATTCCCATTATCCCTAACCCTGGCTAGAGTCCTATCTTTCAGATAATATATGGGTAGTGAAAGATGTTCTATCAAAACACCTCCTAAGTTAGCATCTAATGCCAGCAGCGTGGTCCTATTCTAGCCACAGATATAACTGGGCTAGGGGTTGAGATGCCCTGACAACTTAGCTGATGCCTCATGCCAGGCTTTAGGGGAAGAAGAGCATGAGACAAAAGAAATATGACTCACTACATTTTTTTTTTTTAACAAAATGGAGGACTTAGATTTCTTGGCTTTTTGGCTTGCAAATTACCCTGGATGAGCAGAAATTTTCATTCAGTGAGGACACAGAAAACAAATTTACAGATACCAAGGGGGAAAGGTGGGGAGTAGGGAGGTGGGAAGAATTAGGAGATTGGGATTGACATGTATATGCTATTGATATGATATACAAAATAGATAACTAACGAAAACCTACTGTACAGCATGAGAAACTCTGCTCAATGTCCTGTGGTGACCTAAATGGGAAGGAAATTCAAAAAAGGGAGGATATATATATATACACACACAACTATATATATATACATATAGCTGATTCTCCTTGCTGTACAGTAAAACCTAACACATTGTAAAGCAACTATACTCCAATAAAAATTAATTTTAAAAGATGAGTCATCACCTTTAGGCCTCACCTCTCTCTCTTTCCCTTCTTCCCTCTTTCCTTCTTCTCACCCTCTCTCCTCCTTCCCTCCATCAATAATCATTTTTTTAACTTTATTATTAATTTTGAATTAACTTTTATTGGAGTATAGTTGCTTTACAATGCTTTACAATGGACCTTGCTTCAGGGTTTTTTTCATTATTTATTATTCCCGTTATCCCTAACCCTGGCTAGAGTCCTATCTTTCAGATAATATATGGGTAGTTATTTTCTACTGTACAGCAAAGTGGATCAGCTATAAGTATACATATATCCCCTCTTTTTTGGATTTCCTTTCCATTTAGGTCACCATAGAGCACCGAGTAGGGTTCCCTGAGGTCTACAGTAGGTTCTCATTAGTTATCTATTCTACGCATACTATCAAGTCAACTTATTTATCCACAAGACCAGTAGGTTTACTTTTACCATATGTTTAGGAAGAATACAAAGGCATTTCCATTTTTATCATGAAGCTTGAACCATATATTGTCCTAAAATAATAATGTCTTTGTTGTACATATATCAAATTCCTAGATTATGATTTGTTTCTCTCATCATCTATACTTTTTTGAATATTTCACAGCTTTTAAGCAAATTATTGAAGGATGGACAGGAGAGGGAAAAACTGAGCAAATCAGTATGTAATGCTTTTCTTAAGGATCTACCTTTAAGACGGAAATGACTCCACAGTGAACTTATATCAAGGTTTGATGACGTCTCCAAAATCACTGCAGATGGTGACTGCAGCCATGAAATTAAAAGATGCTTACTCCTTGGAAGGAAAGTTATGACAAGCCTAGACAGCATATTCAAAAGTAGACACATTACTTTGACAACAAAGGTCTATCTAGTCGAGGCTATGGTTTTTCCAGTGGTCATGTATGGATATGAGAGTTGGACTATAAAGAAAGCTGAGCACCAAAGAATTGATGCTTTTGAACTGTGGTATTGGAGAAGACTCTTGAGAGTCCCTTGGACTGCAAGAAGATCCAACCAGTTCATCCTAAAGGAGATCAGTCCTGGATGTTCATTGGAAGGACTGATGCTGAAGCTGAAACTCCAATACTTTGGCCACCTGATGCAAACACCTGACTCACTGGAAAAAGACCCTGATGCTGGGAAAGATTGAAGGTGGGAAGAGAAGGGGACAACAGAGGATGAGATGGTTGGATGGCATCACCGACTCAATGGACATAAGTTTGAGTAAAACTCCAGGAGTTGGTGATGTACAGGGAGGCCTGGCATGCTGCAGTCCATGGGATCACAAAGAGTTGGACATGACTGAGTGACTGAACTGAACTGACTGAGGAACCAGAGATTAAATTGCCAACATCTGATGGATAATTGAAAAAGCAACAGAGTTCCAGAAAAAATCTACTTTTGCTTTATTGACTATGCCAAAGCCTTTGATTGTGTGGATCACAACAAACTGTGGACAATTCTGAAAGAGATGGGAATACCAGACCACCTGACCATCCTCCTGAGACATCTGTATGCAGGTCAAGAAGCAACAATTAGAACTGGACATAGAACAACAGACCGGTTCCAAATAGGAAAAGGAGTATGTCAAGGCTGTATATTGTCACCCTGCTTATTTAACTTATATGCAGAGTACATTGTGAGAAATGCTGGACTGGGTGAAGCACAAGCTGGAATCAAGATGGCTGGGAGAAATATCAATAACCTCAGATATGCAGATGACACCACCCTTATGGTAGAAAGCAAAGAAGAAGTAAAGAGCCTCTTGGTGAAAGTAAAAGAGGAGAGTAAAAAGTTTGGCTTAAAACTCCACATTCAGAAAACTAAGATCATGGCATCTAGTCCCATCACTTCATGGCAAATAGATGGGGAAACAATGGAAACAGGGAGAGACTTTATTTTTGTGGGCTCCAAAATCACTGAAGATGGTTACTTCAGCCATGGAATTGAAAGACGCTTGCTCCTTGGAAGAAATGAGTTGGAAGAAAAGTTATGACCAACCTAGACAGCATATTAAAAAGCAGAGCCATTACTTTGACAATGAAGGTCCAGCTAGTCAAAGCTATGGTTTTTCCAGTAGTCTTGTATGGATGTGAGAACTGGACTATAAATAAAGCTGAGCACTGAAGACCTGATACTTTTAACTGTGGTGTTGGAGAAGACTCTTGAGAGTCCTGAAGATCCAACCAGTCCATCCTAAAGGAAATAAGTCCGGTTGGAAGGACTGATGTTGAAGCTGAAGCTCCAATACTTTGGCCATCTGATGCAAAGACCTGATTCATGAAAAAAGACCCTGATCCTGGGAAAGATTGAAGGTGGGAGGAGAAGGGGACAACAGAGGATGAAACGGTTGGTTGGCATCACTGACTCAACAGACATGAGTTTGAGTAAGCTCTGGGAGTTGGTGATGGACTGGCATGCTGCAGTCTATGGAGCTGCAAAGAGTTGGGCACAACTGAGTGACTGAACTGAACTCAACTGAACAAACTTGTATAAATGGTCATCATCAGTGAAATGACATAGACCACTACAGCAGTTAACATCTCAGACTCTAGGCTCAGAGAGCAGAACACACTAGCAAATGTTGGCTCTGCCACCACTGTATGTGGGCCTGTGGAAAAGCAACACACCCTAAGGCTTCCATTTCTCCATCTGCAAAATGTAGTCTAAAAGAATAGTATTGACCATGATGGACAAGTTGGTCACCTAATACAGCTTTTATTTCAAACCTCTTTGTCCCTTGCTCATGTCAACTACAAATTGGCACTTGCCATGGGCACTTGCCATCTAGCTCTACAAGAATTCAATTATGTGCTGCTCAGCTGCTGATTTTCAGTACCTCCTGAAAGGAGTTCAGGGTGGAGATCAGGAATGAGGCACTCTGTGCTCAGGCAGTGGGGAAATCTGGCAGGACAGATCTTCAGATAGTTAGTATATTTTCAGGAGCTGGTTTATGAGCCCAATTCTTGTATCTCTTTATATCTAAAATAAACATTAAAATCTTTTATAGTGATGACTGTTCCTTGCGACTAGCAGAAAGTATCATGAGACTAGCAGAAACCTTCTGGAAAAATTTATGCCTTATTGCATGTACTCCCCCTTCACCAAAATCTTATATATATTGACCTTCCCCCCTCTTTCTTAGAGCAGTTTCTCGAAGCTATCCAAGGTGCTGTCTCCCAGGCTGCCGTCTTCATTTTGCCCCAAATAAAACTTAACTCTCATGTTGTACATTTTTAAAATCAACACCCATACCTATGTGAGGTGTGTGCGCTAAGTCCCTTCAGTCCTGTCTGACTCTTTGCAACCCTATGAACTGAAGCCCATTAGGCTCCTCTATCCGTGGGATTCTCCAGGCAAGAATACTGGAGTTGGATTGCCATGCCCTCCTCCAGGGAATCTTCCCGACCCAGGGATCGAACCCGCATCTCTTATGTCTCCCGCATTGGCAAGTGGGTTTTTACATGAGCACCACCTGGGAAGCCCTTTGTGAGCTGGGAAGCTTAAACAGTTACTTTTGTAGCAACTCTTGCTGCTAAGATTTACCAGGGGATATAAAGTTAGATTTCTCACCATTTACGTAAATGTGGAAATCTGCTGGAGAATTCTGGATAAACTCTGCCCTCCAAACAATTTTATAACTGCCCCCCTCCCTCCTCTTTCCTTGCTTTAGATAATAATGTGATGCCAGGAGCTGTGAAGAAAACTTGCAGGATAAGGTGTCGAGCGATGGAGCCGAGGGTTGTTGATGTAGTTAGTGGTCAAGGAAGGAGTCTCTGATAAGACAGCACATGAGTAGATTCTTGAAAGAACTGAGAGACTAAGCTATTCGGATAGGGAGGGAAAGATGTTCTAAGCAAGGAGCAGCAAGTGCAAAGGTCCTGAGGCAGAGATAATACAGTAAATCCCTTACATATGAACCTTCAAGTTGTTATTGTTTAAAGATGCAAACGTACGTTTCATCGGCACCAGGTGTGAGTAAAATTGAAATTTGCTCTCCACCCCCTATTGCTGACTATTCTTCAGTTCTCCCACCTCCTCACCCTTCTCCAGTCAGTAACTCTTCTTGCCTGTTCACTGGATGCCAGCCCCAGTATGCCAGGACGGTACTGCCGTACTTTTCAAGGGACCATACTGTAAAACTGTTTTCTTTTTATGTATTATTTGTGTGAAAGTATTATAAGCCTATTACAGTATTATATAACCCATTGTGTTAATTAGGCACCCAGGCTAACCGTTGGACTTACGAACACACTGGGCTTAACAAATGTGCTCCTGAAACAGAACTCATTCGTATGTAGGGAACTTAGTGTAGGGGACTTCCTCTGTTTCTGTTCCTGAAAACAGAACAAGGAAGAGATCAGGGTGGCTGAGGAAGTGAAGAGGGCTTGGAGATAAAATCATAAAGGTCACCAAGGGCCAGGTGTCATAGGCCTTGTATTCTGTGGAAAGCAATTTAACTTTAATTAAAGTGTGAGATGAGGAGCCTTCAGAAGGTTGCCCAACTGAACCGAAAATAATAGCCACTAGAAATTCTTGTCTGTCTGAGACACTTGGGATCTCAACATCCTCGTGTGATTTTCATTGCCTCCCCTCTGTAGCATAAGGCTCTCTACATCAGGGAATTTAGGTTTGTGTGTAAGAGTGTGGCTACAGAGATAGACTGGTGTAGAAACAGATAGTATAGTCCATACAGTCAAAGCTGTGGTTTTTCCAGTAGTCATGTACAGATGTGAGAACTGGACTATAAAGAAGGCCGAGTGCTGAAAAATGGATGCTTTCAAATTGTGGTGCTGCAGAAGATGCTTGAGAGTTCCTTGGACTGCAAGGAGATCAAACCAGTCAATCCTAAAGGAAATCAACCTTGAATATTCATTGGAAGGACTAATCCTGAAGCTGAAGCTCCAATCCTTTGGCCACCCGATGCGAAGAGCTGAATCATTGGAAAAGACCCTGATGCTGGGAAAGATTGAGGGCAGGAGGAAAAAGGGTTGACAGAGGATGAGATGATTGGATGGCATCACTGACTCAATGAACATGCATTTGAGCAAACTCCAGGAGATAGTCGAGGACAGAGGAGCCTGACATGCGGCAGTCCGTGAGGTTGCAGTCAGACGTGACTTAGTGACTGAAGAACAGCAGCAAGCATATACTGAGTCACACCCACTGTTGGGCCTAACACAGTACCAGGCACCTGGCAAATGTAATAAATATTTGATTTATTGTTTATCTGAGTCTATTAAATGATAATCAGAGAATCTCTACAGGTACAGAATAGGTCTTGATTCAGGACCACGCATGGGACATGACAATGTCAGGGTCACTGCATACGTTATACGTGCCACAGCAAACTTCCTGTGTTCTGACACTGGCCTCTTGCCTGCCTAGAGCCCTGGCCTATCCCAAAACATCACTGCTTTCCTTACTAATACAAACATGCACACACGCACAGACACACACACACACATCTGATTTTAAAAGCTTAGTAATGATTTTTTTTTTAACTGAAGGTATCACACAGAACAGAGGACAGCATGACACCCTATTCCACACAACAAAATTTAAACTAAGTCCACCACTAAGCATGTCAGTCTTCGCTTCAAATTTTCTCCACACACCCTCCCTGCTGCTCTCTCTCTCCTCATGTCCATCTCCCTGCAGCCTCTAAAATGGCCCTTTTGTTTTGCCCCAGCAATCCATATCTTCCTCTTGTTAACAGATGTCATACTCCACTCGCCAAAGTAAAAAGCCCCAAAGTTAATCTATATAATTGTCTCTATAAGTCACACTTGACTCTGGCCCACTCACAGTGCCTGTGCAAGGCTGGCCTCATTATCCACCAGAAATTCAGAGAACTTTGATGGCATCTCAGGTTGCTATCAAAGTGGCAAAGCTGGGATCTGAATGTCCATCCTTCTTGCACTCAGGCCCATCCTCTGCGTGTTGGAAGTGCCTCACCAGGTGGCCTCCCACACAGATGGGCAAGGACATGGTTTCGTTTAGTGAGGTAGCCCTGGTGCTCCAGAGCAGAGATGTTCACATGGCACCACCCACCTGGGAAACCATGGCTTTCTGGTCTGGAGTCTGATGACTTGCCAGATCTTGGGCCAGTCATTTCTCCTCCACATTTTCCATTTATAACAAGTGAACCTGGCAGAAGCATTTGAGATTGACTACTAAACAGTTAAGAAGTCAGCTTTTTGGAACAACAAAATCAAAGTCTGGGTCTTAAAACCCTTTGGGGGTTGACTCAAAATCTGATCCCTATATTGAAAAGGAGCTTTTTCTCTTTCTTCCCATTTCCCTCCTAACTTCCACTGCTCTGCTCTCTTGAATATATGCATTTCCTCTTAAGACTTTTGGAACACTATGCAATAACCATCAAGGCATGCGAAGCACATGAGTGGTCTAAGTGTGAAGTCATTAGCGTGTTACACAGCTGTCATTACAAATGAGTCACCTATAGGAGCCCATTCGCACACATGAATGACATCATCTGACCAAGACCGAAATCACAGTAGAATAACCAACAGAAGGGATCAAAGTTATCTCTCAACCACTGATTGCAAATTTTGTGAATGAAAGACGACTCTAGAAAAAAATGAACAGTTCATCCGGCTTTAGTGGATATCTCTGAAATGGAAGCAAAAATTGGGGGGAGGGGGCAGGGGGATAAACTTGCCTCCCTGGAGTATATACTGCATCTTGAACTCTTTCAAGCACTTCAAGCATTAAACATTAATTTCCCCAGAAACTGCAGCTTTCACTTCTTGGAGCTGTAGCAATTAAGGGCAGTTTTGGCTGGGCAGCTCTGACTTCCCAGCATGAATCTGTGAGCTCTGTGGCCTTTGCTCCACAGTTTTTACAAGACTTCTTAGTTTTCTGGGAAATACAGGATAAATTCTGCCCTAATGTAATAACCTGGGTCAGACCTGAAAACAGAATCATAGTAATAAACAGACTGCAGTTTTTGAGAGGAAGCTACAGCTATTGATTCACCCTCTCTTTTATCCCTAAGTAAGGAAACTTAGGACCTTCAAAGCATGTTTTTGTTTCTGAACCATCTGAACCGTCACTGAAAGTGTGGTAACAATTGATACTTTCACCTCTGAGGACTTAACTCACAAAAGGGCCACACGATGTCTTGGAAATCTGGTTTCATTCATCCTGGTCCCCTCTCCCAGGAAGGGATGCGGGGTCACACCTAAAGGTGCAGGAACAGAGAAGCAGCTTCACTGAAGTCACAGAGTGCATCACTGCTCTGAGAACAGAGGTATGATCCCAGGACCCAGGCTATTTTATTTACTCACTCTGTGCCTGGCAACTTCCATGGTCATCAGCCATTCTGATTTTCTGATAAAAACACATTGTGGGTCTTTTGAGATGATGTGTTCTTTGAGGCTCTGAAAGATTCTGAACCCAGGACAGATGGAACCATTGCTCTTTAGTGAGCAACTGTCTTTGCAAAGGTTAAGGCTGGGTTGATTCTTGATTACCCAGATTAAATGGAGGGGAGCAGAGACGAAAAGCACAAGTTAATCACAAAGTCATTAATTGTGCACAATGATTTGTCTCCAAGGATGTTCACTGTCACATTTTCACAAGGAAAATGGCTCTTTTCTCTCACGAGATTTCCCAACTAGATAGAATAGAACATTCATGATGAAAGGCAGGCAGTTTTTTATTTTTTTTTATTTTTTATTTTTTTACAAAATGTAAAGCTGCCAAATATTCCTTACTGCAAAAGAATACCAGAGAGAGAAAAAAGATAAAAGCTGATGAAAGATGAGGCTGTTGTAATTTGGAAGCTTAAGGAAGGATGAGCCTTTGTGAACAGCATGACTGAAGGGCAAGGTCACACAACATGCTGAGTCATGAGGATGGGCCCAGGGAGTAGCAGGGCTCAGGCTCATCCTTGAATATCTGAGAGGCTATATCATGGGCACCACAGGCCTGGAGAGTGGGCAAGGATGTATACCAAACTTACAGCGGGACATGAAAAGAATAACGCCTAGGTATTGAGAATATAAGAGACTCTTTCACTCATCAGATAGGATATATCAGACTGCACAGACCACAGCAAAGCATTTAGAAATCCTACTGGTGGGCAGGAGGGAGCTGATCAAAGAGGCTGGCTTTGAAGATGAAGCCTTTGCAGTGAGTAGCTGGGTCATATCAGACATATCATATTTGGAGCCTTGATTTCTAATAACTGCTATGAGGATGAAATGAGTTAATACAGAAGAAAGCTTTAACAAAGCTACTGGCATGTGATAAGCCCTTAAAACCTGTTTACAAATATTATTGTTATTGTCGCTGATACTATTGCCATCTCATTTCAAAAAGTAATTTTCCCATTCCTTAAGCATGAGCTACACATAATGACTTCTAGAGAGTTTGGTATGCAAAACGGAGAAATGAATCATCTTTCAGTGTAGATCTTGGTAAACATTATCTCAGCCCAGCGATCAAGGTCAACATCCACATTGATAACTCATGTTCATCATATGTACCCTTGATGTGATGTCACGAAACGGCTCTATAGTATTCTGTGACCTCCGTGGTATTCTTCCAAAATATCCATAACTCCAGTCTAACCAATCAGACAACCCTTCAGAGAGAGGGCCATCCTGTAAAATACCAGACCAGTACTCCTCAAAACTGTCAAACTCTCCAAAAACTAGGAAAGTCTAAGAAATAGCCCAGAGGAGTCTAAGGAGATGTGACAACTGAATATAATATGTATCCTGAATGGGATCCTGGGGCAGACAATCAGGGACATGAGGGGAAAATGATGAAATCCAAACGAAGTATGATGTTTAGTCAGTAACAGTGTATCAATATGGGTTCATAAGTTTTGGCCCAGGTACTACACTAAGGCAAAATGGTAAATGCTAAAGCAAGATATTAACAGTAGGGAAAACTGAGTGAAAGCTGTACAGAAACTCTCTGTATGATCTTGGCAACTATTCTGTAAACTCTTCTTTAAAAAAAAAAGTTTATTTACCCACAGGCACATGAAACGATGCTCAGCATTGCTAATGGTCAGGGGAATGCAAATCAGAACCACAGTGAGATATCACCTCACTTCTGTCAGAATGGCCATCACCAAAAAGACTGATCACCAATGTTGGTGAGGATGTGGAGAAAAGGGAACCCTTGTACACTGTTGGTGGGAGTGTAAATTGAAGCAGCCACTATGGAAACGAGTACAGGGGTTTCTCAAAAGCCTGAAAACAGAACTAGCATGTGACCCAGCAATTTCACTTCTGGCTATATATATCTGAAAAAAAAATCAAAACCAGTAACTTGAAGAGACACATGCACCTCAGTGTTCATAGTAGCGTTATTTACAACTGCCAAGGTATGCAAGCAACCCAGGTGAATGGATAAAGAAGGTATAGTTCATACACACAACGGAATACTATTCAGTCATAAAAAGGATATATTTTTCCTAT
The DNA here is from genome assembly GCF_001704415.2 of Capra hircus. Taxonomy (NCBI): domain Eukaryota; kingdom Metazoa; phylum Chordata; class Mammalia; order Artiodactyla; family Bovidae; genus Capra; species Capra hircus. Next base: position 52,061,660 of record NC_030814.1, on the reverse strand, counting down.
TTGCAGCAACATGGACGCACTTGGAGGCCATTATGCTAAGTGAAATCAGACAGAGAAAGACAAATACTACATAATATCACTTATATGTGGAATCTAAAAAATACAGTAAACTAGTGAATAAAAAAAGCAGCAGCTCACAGATACAGAGAACAGAGAACTAATGGTTACCAGAAGGAAGAGGGAGAGGGATGGGCAATATAGGGGTAAGGAGAAAAAAGGGATCTTATGGGATTATATGAAATCATATGTGTGAAACTTTTAAAAATTGTAAAGCACTATAGAATTTAAAAATAAGTTACCAAATGTTGCAAAATAAAAAAAAAAACTGGTTTAAAATTTATTTAATAAGTAAACAAAAGAGGCAGGTATTAAGTATACGAAGGATGTTTCAAATGGCTTTTCACACATCAGAAGGGAGAAGGGGCAGAAAGCAGACTTTACAACCTCTGATCCAACACGGATCTAATGTGGGATCATTTTCCCACTGAGCATCCTACAGGCCCACTTCACTGACCTAATTCTATTTTCTCAGTGGGTTCCATCCTCCTTGTCCTGCTGTGAAGTCCTGCCCCCTGAAAGTCTTTCCCTGTCAATAGCTTTTCCTCTCCTGGCTATTGTGAACAATATTCACCTCTACAAGTCACATCTTTCCATGTAAAATGTTTGGGGAAGCAGAAAGCGAATAATCAACACAATCAGTGGGGGATTTTTACACAGGCTTACTCTAAAGCTTGATTCTCTTTCTGAGACAGTAACTTGTAAAAGTGACCCAATATTTACTAAGCACATATTCAAAGTCAAACATCAGTCTAAACACTTTATAAAGTGATTCCACATAATCTGCACACATAGGCTACAAACAAGGTACTAATAGTATCCCCACTTCATAGGTGAGAAAAAGGGAGCACAGACAATTTCAGTGACTTCTGCAAGGTCACACATTGACCTGTAACCAGCTAGTTGTATCCAGGGCCAAGTAAAAATGAAATTTAGCAAATGGCCCTTACCCACTACACAGAAAGTTGGACATAAAATTCAGTGAGCATAAAATGATGGGTCTCCAGTCAGTTTCCTGTTTACCTCCAATGATGAATCTTAACTTAGAACCTTCCAGACAAATCAGGAGGCAGTTGCTTCAAAAAGTAAAACACGTCTGCACTGATTGATCTTTTTAATCCATTAATTTACAACAAATATTTCTGACCTCTATCCTATCTCTGAATCTTAGTGACCGACTAGCCTATTTCCATCTCTCACTTCAAGCCTTGGCCTTGACTTCAAACTGAAATAGGACTGAGGATGGGCTATTAATTTCTGCTTTCAAAACACCAGATAACACAATATTGCAAATCAACTACACTTCAGTTTAAAATTTAAAAAGTTGAAAATTTAATGAATTGATTTTCAGACTTTGTCAAACTCTCCCTAGTTTTATTACATTGCCTAATTTTTGGCCATGTAATAAACCCATCTGAATCGGGTAACACTCAGTCAGTCTTATTCCACAGGTGATATATTTACTTGAGGCTTAGTCCACAATGAAAAGTCATTACCAATATCTAACAAGTCACTAACCATAACTAACCATAACTCAGAGAAGGCAATGGCAACACACTCCAGTACTCTTGCCTGGAAAATCCCATGGACAGAGGAGCCTGGTGGGCTGCAGTCCATGGGGTCGCTAAGAGTCGGACATGACTGAACGAGTTCACTTTCACTTTTCACTTTCATGCTTTGGAGAAGGAAATGGCAACCCACTCCAGTGTTCTTGCCTGAGGAATCCCAGGGACAGGGGAGCCTGGCGGGCTGCTGTCAATAGGTTCGCGCAGAGTCGGACATGCCTGGAGCAACTTAGCAGCAGCAGCAACCATAACTAGCCTTAACCATCACTAGATTTTTTGAACATCTCCTAAGTAAGTAGACTGAGCGAGGGGTTTACTAAACATATCATATTTGATACTAATAATGATGGTTAACTAAGGCCTTATTCTTCCATTTTAGAGTTGGAGAAAACAGGCTTAGAGAAGTTAAGGCACTTGCATGAAGTCAAACAGGATGTAGGCAAAGGAGTGAATATTTGAGCACAAATTCACTGGATCCAAAACTTGAAGATCTTGTGCTAGTCTACAAGCACCCTCCCCACTTGTGACCTTTCCCTGACTCATGACCTCACCATCATATTTGAAACTTCCCAGCTTCATTCAGAACTTCTTCCTTCCCTGCTTGAGATGCCCTGATCTTTACAGCATTCTCTCCAGTCCAGGGTGTCAACTTTCTCCTCTGATAAAAGCCACCATGTAAAGTGAAGGCCAGAAGGAGGCTGTTGTGGCTGCTGCTGCCACTGGCCCCAGGTCACACCTGTGCATCTTACCTGGCACCTCTGAGAAAAACCCACCTGAGGTCCTTTGACAGCTGAACAAGCTGTCAAACCTCTGTAAGCCTTAGGTATTTTTTCTACAAATGAATGTTGGCTGTTCTGTCTACTCAACATCCACGAAATATACATGGATCATTTTAGCAGAAGTTTCCCTATCCTAATTGCATTTATCAATAAAAGCTTACAGAGGAGAATAGGAAATTCTATAGGCAAAAGCATCAAGTGTGTAGATTCTACCTAACAAGTACATAGCCAAGCACATTCAGACTGTTATTTTTTTGACACTCACAGCAAACTTGATGGTAAAAAGTATTCCTGATGAGATCATTGTGGCCCCAAGATAGTAAAGGACTTGGACAATATAACGTAACTAAAGAAGCAGCTATTCCTTAAATATGGACAAAATAGGTTAAAATGTCTTTAAAATTGTGATGAATGAGACCCAGAAATTTCAAGTGAATGCATGAATGGGTTTCTGAAGTGGTATACTATCAGATCTCCTTCAGATCATAAATTCCTTCCAAAAGCTAAGAACCAAACATTACACTAGACATGTACCAAAAATTGCATGCTACTCTCATGAATTGCATAAATAGCTTTCAGTATAAAATGACAGCATTTGGTCACCTCCTACTACTTAAAGATCTACAAATCACATTGCACTGGGAGCTCCTGGAGCATAAAATGTAGTTTGTACCTTGCTCTCCCCCCAGCACCTGATGTGGCGCCTGAACTGAATCCAATAGAAATGAACTGAATCAAATGGAGTGTTCTTGGGCATGGGGAACGATAACACTGTCATTAACATTTCAGCCACTCTACATTGCAAACACAAGATCCAACACAGAGGATCCATGCGACTGACCTCTGAGGAGGAGGATATTAATATTACTGATGTTATTATTAATATCAGAATCCATACAATAAAAACAAAATTATATTCTTGGAAGCCATGAGTTATTAAGATAATTCATAGGAATGAAGAAACTGATCACAACACTAACAGCTAAAATTTATTAGCCAAAGAATCATGAAAAGTATTTTTTGTGCACATTTTTTCTTTTTCTCCCTACTCTGAGTTCTGAGGGGATAATATTGTCTGGTTAGGGGCACTATACAGGGCAGATCTCTTGAGGTTTATGCTATTATTACCTATATATTAGTGAAGTTGCTCGTTCATGTCCAACTCTGTGACCCCATGGACTGTAGTCTACCAGGCTCCTCAGTCCATGGAATTTTCCAGGGAAGAGTACTGGAGTGGGTTGCCATTTCCATATTATAGATGAGGAAAATGAGTCTTTGAGATGTGCAACAACTTGCCTAAGTTCATACCTCTAATGAATTACAGATCTGGAATGTGAATTCATGTCAAGTGCAAGTGTAGAGCCTGAACTTTAACCATCATGCTACCCAGCCTCCCCTTCAGGTGTGAAGCCCAGCTCAAGAGAGATGGACTGAGCCAAGGGCACCCCCATCCCTCTCACCCAGCAGCAAAGAAAAGTATGAGAACCAGTACCCACCACTCAGCTTGCTTCCTCTCTTCCTCTGATGCTCTTTCCAGAAAGTTCAAAGCCTCTTTATATCTACCTTAAAACCAAATTGATCTAGTTTTTCTTCCACATTTTTCTTCTTAACAAGGCCTTTGCTCCCACTCAATCACTCCCTTACTATTTGCCTTTCTCCTCCTCCAGAGTACCTATTGAAAAGTCACACCCTTTTGGTCTTTAGTACAAATCAATAGTCCATCTTGGAGAATAGATTTCCTCTCCCTTGAGGCTTCTGTGTCTATAATCTGCTTCAGAAATTGGAATGCAGAGAGGCTGGGACCAGAGTTGCTTTACCGCCCATGAACACTGTTAAGTCACCCAGGGAAGCCTGAGTGTACAAATGCCTGCAGGGTTTGTTTGGTGGTGAGACAGACACTGCAAGAGGCCCCAAATAAATCATTAATAAGATCATTTTCCTTGTGATGGGTTGGAAAACAAGCAACCCCACATTCATTGTGTGTTTCCTAGGAATGCAATGCCTGTAGCAGCCTGAACACAGGCTGAAGGAGCAGCGATCCTAAAGCCTAAAGATCTGGTTGGCTCCATTTCTTATGAGGTACACAACCTTGGGTAGGTCACTTAACTTCCCTGAGTCTCAATGTCCTCAGACATAAAATGGAGCTAACATTCTTTCTTCAGTGGTACACAATCCATGTGAATATAAGTCAGAAATCTACAAGTCATCCTTGTTTCTTTTTTCCCCTCAAGACCCCATCTATTTCTGAATTCTGTTGATTTCATATCTTATGTACCTCCCAAATCTCCCTGTCTCCATTCCCACCAGCTACATTAGTTCAGGCATTTGGATATCATCACTAGACTAATACCAGGTCCTTCTGACCAATCCCTCTGTTCCTAGTTCAGCACCATCATCAATCCTCTCTTGTACAGCAGCTGGTTGTTGTGCTAAAGTGCGCATCTCATCATGCTGATCCTGACTAAAAGTATTATATGACTCTCCATCACTTGAGAATAAAATGCAAACTTGCCAGCCTATGATACAAAGCCCTCTATGACCCTGATCTTACATACTTTAAGAGTTAGATATCTTCAGATGCAAGTGACAGAATCACCTCTCCAATAGGCTTACCCACAGAGGAGAACTTACTCCCTTAGGAAACTAAAAAAGTGTGGGGCAGATCAGGTACAACAGGGTCTAAAGGGTCAAACAGTCTCATTAAAAAGCTGTTTTTCATCATCCTCTGCTTCGCTGTTCTCATAGTGACTTTTTTCTTGTTTAGGCTCTTCCCACTCAATAACAAGTTTACCCCCAGAAGTTTCAGGGTTGCCTAGTCCTTATTTAGTAATTCCCTGGAAAGAACATCATCTTCTCACTAATTTTAACAAGTCACAAGGCAAAGCCACAATAGTCTGCCTTGGGTCATGGATCCCAAGCCCTTAACTAGACACTGTGACTAGGAGGGAAATGGTGACAAGACAGGGTCATCCAAGGGGCCTGGCTGGCACAATCCTGCCTGAAATACATGACTGAACAGTAGCATTATCCACAGAAATCAGACTGCTATCACCGAAATAATGCTAGCCTGGCAGAAACAATAGCTATTTTATTGTCCTCACCCATAAGAATGTCTCTCCCACTCTAGGCTCTAAAATTTAGTGGCTTAAAATTATTTTATTTTATTCATGATTTTCTGGAGGTCAGGAATTCAGAAAGGGCTTAGTTCCTGCTTGGGGTCTCCCTTGTGGATGCAGTGAGATGTAAGCTGGAGCTACAGACATCTGAGGACTCGCCTGGGTTGGATGTTCAAGACAGCTCCTTCACAAGATGACTACAGTGCTGCCTGATGGGAGCTCAGCTGGACCATCAACTGAGTGCCTACTCATGGCCCCTCAGCTTGGAAGTCCACCTCCAAGGGGATGGGCTTCTTACACGGTAACCCAGGGTTTGGTACCCTGGCAGTACAGCAAAAAAAGCCACATCACCTTTTCTGACCTAGCCTCAGAAGCCAGGCCATGTCACTTTTCTGGGTTCTATTGATTACAAGGCTTCCCAGATCCAAGAGGAAGAGCCATGGACCACATCTTGGTATAAGAGGAGTATCAGGGACCTCACTGATGGTCCAGTGATCAAGACTCCCTGCTTCCAATGCAGGGGGTGTGGGTTTGATCCCTGGTTGGGGAACTAAGATCCCACATGCTGTGCAGTAGGCCAAAAATAAATAAAACATAAATTTAAAAAAAAAAGGAAAAAATGAGAACATTCTGAACAGAAAACAAGTTTAAAAAGAGGAATATGAAGTAACTTGCAGCCACAATCATTTTCTGTTGTTTTATGAACATATTCCTATCATTTCAACAATTTTTGTCTTTCTGGATGCATTTTGTCTGTCTAGAATATCCTTTTGGAGAAGGAAATGGCAACCCACTGCAGAGTTCTTGCCTGGAGAATCCCAGGGATGGGGGAGCCCAGTGGGCTGCCATCTATGGGGGTCACACAGAGTCGGACACGACTGAAGCGACTTAGCAGTAGCAGCAGAATATCCTTTACATCTTCTTTGTCTTTCTACCTAACTCCCCTCTCCCAAGGCATACCCTCACCGCAAAGCTTCTACTTTCCCCTCTCCTTAGAGAGAGGGCCATATGCTGGGGACACAACCCCTATAATAAAGCTTTTTTCCTGATGTGTTGTAGCTCTTTACCTCTGTCTCTATCAATAGCCTTTGCTCCGTGAAGGCAGGGACAAAATTCTTATTCGCCTCTATGCTTCACATACTGTCTTTCATAGGGCTTCAGGACATATTTGCCAAATGACAGAATTAGATTATAGAGCCAGAGAGCTTTTCAAATGTTAAAGTGCTATTCAAACAAAGCTTGTCATTATTTACAAGATAAGTGAGCCTTTTATTGAGGAAAATGTAATAGCTTCTAGTGATCGTTTTCTGCCTGACAAATTCTAAATGGGTAACCCATTTGACTGTTAAAAAAATTATTTAAAATTTTTTTCTTTCTTTCTCCAGCTTAAGTACTAGTGAGTATTTGCTTGTCCTTTATTATCTGGATCACTGTTCTCCAGATTTTACCAACAAGTCATCTTTCCAGGGACCTGTTTAATCAGGCCAACTTTTCTCTATGTCGATTTCATATCATCTAATTTTCCTGACCCAGTACTTATTTTCTTTAAGTAGTCTTCTATTTATTCAGTATGTATTTTCTAAGTACCTAAGGGCCTATATGCAGGTCAGGAAGCAACAGTTAGAACTGAACATGGAACAACAGACTGGTTCCAAATAGGAAAAGGAGTACATCAAGGCTGTAAATTGTCACCCTGTTTATTTAACTTATATGCAGAGTACATGATGAAAAACGCTGGGCTGGAAGAAACACAAGCTGGAATCAAGATTGCAGGGAGAAATATCAATAACCTCAGATATGCAGATGACACCACCCTTATGGCAGAAAGTGAAGAAGAACTAAAAAGCCTCTTGATGACAGTGAAAGAGGAGAGTGGAAAAGTTGGCTTAAAGCTCAACATTCAGAAAACAAAGATCATGGCAACTGGTCCCATCACTTCATGGGAAATAGATGGGGAAACAGTGGAAATAGTGTCAGACTTTATTTTTCTGGGCTCCAAAATTACTGCAGATGGTGACTGCAGCCATGAAATTAAAAGACGCTCACTCCTTGGAAGGAAAGTTATGGCGAATCTATATAGCATATTCAAAAGCAGAGCCATTACTTTGCCAACAAATGTCAATCTAGTCAAGGCTATGGTTTTTCCAGTAGTCATGTATGGATGTGAGAGTTGGACTGTGAAGAAAGCTGAACGCCAAAGAACGGATGCTTTTGAACTATGGTGTTGGAGAAGACTCTTGAGAGTCCCTTGGACTGCAAGGAGATCCATCCTAAAGGAGATCAGTCCTGGGTGTTCATTGGAAGGACTGATGCTCAAGCTAAAACTCCAATACTTTTTCCATCTCATGTGAAGAGTTGACTCATTTGAAAAAATTCTGATGCGGGGAGGGATTGGGGGAAGGAAGAGAAGGGGACAACAGAGGATGAGATGGCTGGATGGCATCACCAACTCGATGGACATGAGTTTGGGTAAACTCCAGGAGTTGATGATGGACAGGGAGGCCTGGCATGCTGCGATTCATGGGGTTGCAAAAAGTCGGACACAACTGAGCAACTGAACTGAACTGAACTGAAGGGCCTACTATGTATGAGGCATTATGATGGACTCCAGGGATTCAGTGAAAAACAAGTTACAATTCCTCCAACAAGAACCTACCTCAGTGCCTGGTGGAGAAAGAAAATGTCAACAGAAAGTGGTGGATGTTAAGCCAGAGGCCTATAGAGAGGAGTATGGGGGTGGGTATTTAATCCTGTCTGGGGTAGATAAGAAAGACTCTAGGAGGAAACAGCAATGCATCTACAAAAAGGGGTAATAGACTCATAAAGAAGGCAACATCCCAGTGAGAGAGAACTCCCAGGGCCAAAGCACAAAGATAGAAAATATGTGCGGAAGACTAACTAGCAGTGTCACATTCTGGCTATAAATTATGAGACAGAAAATGGCAGATTTCTGAAGTTTCTAGCTAACACAGTTGTGAAAACTGTATTGAATTTCAAGCACTAGAGTCTCTGGAAATCTTGGACTAACTGGGAATCTAGTTAATTACCCAAAGAGTTCAGGAAACAACTGTAGAAGATCAAACTTGGGAATTTTTTAAATTATTATGGAGCCTTTTATCCAAGCCAAGTGGAATTCACTGCTTAAAAAAAAAAAAAAATCTAGCCCAAGCTCTACATTTTACCACTTGAGAGACTGAGAACAATTTATTCACTGATCCTCAAGATCGTGGAATCACTCAAGACTACATGATACTTCTGCCTATCTCAGAAAGCTGCTGGGAAAATCATAATGATGGTATAAGCAGAGATCCTTTTGTGGACAGTGGTTAATTAGCTAACTTTCTTTGCCACTGTTAATCCCAAAGAAAGGCAATGCCAAAAAATGTTCAAACTACCGCACAATTGCATTCATCTCACATGCTAGCACAGTAATGCTCAAAATTCTCCAAGCCAGGCTTCAGCAATACGTGAACCATGAACTTTCAGATGTTCAAGCTGGATTTAGAAAAGGCAGAGGAACCAGAAATCAAATTGCCAACATCCGTTGGATCATCAAAAAAGCAAGAGAGTTCCAGAAAAACATCTACTTCTGCTTCATTGACTAGGCCAAACCCTTTGACTGTGTGGATCACCACAAACTGTGGAAAATTCTTCAAGAGATGGGAATACCAGACCACCTGACCTGCCTCCTGAGACACCTGTATGAAAGTCAAGAAGCAACCGTTAGAACTGGACATGGAACAACAGACTGGCTGCAAATCAGGAAAGGAGTATGTCAAGGCTGTTTATTGTCACCCTGCTTATTTAACTTCTATGCAGAGTACATCATGAGAAATGCTGGACTGGATGAAGCACAAGCTAGAATCAAGATTGCTGGGAGAAATATCAATAGCCTCAGATATGCAAATGACACCACCCTTATGGCAGAAAGCGAAGAAGAATTAAAGAGCCTTTTGATGAAATTAAAAGAAGAGAGTGAAAAAGCTGGCTTAAAACTCAACATTCAGAAAATGAAGATCATGGCATCTGGTCCCACCACTTCATGGGAAATAGATAGGGAAACAGTGGAAACAGTGAGAAAGTTTATTTTGGGGGACTCCAAAATCACTGCAGATGGTGATTGCAGCCATGAAATTAAAAGATGCTTGCTCCTTGGAAGAAAAGTTATGATCAACCTAGACAGCATATTAAAAAGCAGAGACATTGCTTTGCCAACAAATGTCCGTCTAGTCAAAGCTATGATTTTTCTAGTAGTCATGTATGGATGTGAGAGTTGGACTGTAAAAAAGCTAAGCACCGAAGAATTGAGACTTTTGAATTGTGGTGTTGGAGAAAACTCTTGAGAATACCTTGGACATTAAAGAGATCCAACCAGTCCATCCTAAGGGAAATCAGTCCTGATTATTCATTGGAAATACTGATGCTGAAGCTGAAACTCCAATACTTTGGCCACCTGATGCGAAGAACTGACCCTTATGAAAAGACCCTGATGCTGGGAAAGATTGAAGGCAGGAAAAGGGGACAACAGAGGATGAGATTGTCTGATGGCATCATCAACTCAATGGACATGAGTTTGAATAAGCTCCAGGAGTTGGTGATGGACAGGGAGGCCCGATTGCTGCAGTCTATGGGGTCACAAAGAGTTGGACACGACTGAGCGACTGAACTGACTGACTGACTCATTGTTAAAAGAACACTTCTTTTTTCTTCCTTACTTCACTTCATATTATCTTGGTCTGACCAATCAGAACACTATTGAGCCATGTCCATATTACGCACTGCAGGACTAAGCACATGTCCCATTTAGGTTCATAGATGACCACCTGGTTCAATCAAATAAATCTATGAGTCACAGGAAACATGAAAAAGAGAAGCTTTCTTTCCAGTGGAGCTGTTAAGTCAGAATAGGTCAAATGAAAAAAAACACTACAGGGCAACAACAAGTAAAGAAATGCCTAAGAAAGACGACTGTAGAGGAAAACAGCAGAGACAAGAGACAGGTAAAATTGATGATAAGAATACCTGGTTACAAATGCCTTTAAAATAAAAATATATCTTGCAGTTGATAATTTCAACTTTTTAAGTGAATTTTACTTTTGTCTCTTTACCTTGCAACAATAACGAGTCCACTTTTCATGGTTTCAGTTACCTGCAATTAACCAAGATATAAAACTATTAAATGGAAACTTCTAGGAACAAAAAATTCATAAATTTAAAATTGTGCACCATTCTAAGAAGTATGATAAAATCTCACACCATCCTGCTATATCCCACCTGGAATGAGAATTATGTCTGTCCAGGATATCCCACCTGTTAGTCATTTAGTAGCCATTTGGTTATCAGACGGCTATGGTGTTCCAGTGCTTATGTTCAAATAATTCTTATTTTACTTAATAATGATCCCAAAGCTGAAAAGTAATGATGCTGGTGATTCAGATATGCTAAAGAGAATCTCTAAAGTACTTCCTTTAAGTGAAAAGGTGAAAGTTCTTGACTTAAGAAAAAAAAATGATATGATACAGTTACTAACATCTATAGTAAGAAAACTTATTCTATCCACAAAACTGTGAAGAAAGAAAAAGAAGTCCATGCTGGTTTTGCTTTTACAACTCAGCCTGCAGAAGTTACAGTCCCTGCGCATGGTATTTATTTATTTATTTTTTGGTTTTGAATGTTTTTTTGTTTCTACTTGATTCTAAACATTCCTTTTTTGTTGTTTTGTTTTTAATATAAATTTATTTAAATAAGATGGAAAATACATTAAATTTATACAGTAAGATATTTTGAGAGAGCAAGAGAGAGACCACATTCCCATAACTTTTTTTTTACAGTGTATTGTTGTAATTATTCTATTTTATGATTTGTTATTATTTATTTCTTATTGTACCTAATTTATAAATTAAATTTTATCATATGTATCTATATATAGGAAAAACACAATGTATATAGGGTTTGGTACTTTTCACAGTTTCACACATCCTCTGTGCATCTTAGAATGTATCCCCTGTGAATAAGGGGGGACTACTGTGTACAAGTTTGTATCATCTGAGATGGAAATAGCTTTATTTCTTGCTTTCCAATTTCAATGTCTCTACTTATTTTTCTTGCCTTTTTATTTTGGGTAGAATCCTCAGTATAATGTTGGGTAGAAAGTATGAGAACCGTCATTCTTTTATTGTTCCTGATCTTAGGAGGAGAGAAATAAGTCTTTCACCATTAAGCATGATGTTAGCTTTAATTTTTTTGTAGATGTCTTTTATCAGAATGAGGAAGTTCTATTTTATTCCTTGTTTGTTGAGCTTCTTTTATTTATTAGAGGAAGATACTGGATTTTTGTAAATGTTTTTCTCTGTTTATTGGACAAGATATATTTTTGCCATAATTATTGACTTCAAAGAAAAAGAAAAAAATATTGGGGTATATAAGCAAAAAAACAAAGTGACTGTAAGAAAAAAAATCAAATCATCATCAGAAGTATCAATATCAATGTTTTATATCAGAAGACAATGGAGTAACATATTTAAGACATTAAAGTAAATGTGAGCTGAAGATTTTATATTCAATCAACTTTCAAACATAAAGGCAAAAAACAGCCAAAATATAAGAATTCAGACAATAATGTTACCATGAGCCCACATAGCCTATGCCTAAATTTAAAGCATAAACTTTAAATTTCATAACAAGTCAATTTAAAATAAATTTTAGAAACACACATTTTTAGGAAAAAATAGCTTACCAAACTAACACTAAAGGCAACAGAAAATGAGAAGAGACTTTACTCATTCAAGTAATTATACCAATCACACAGAGAAACATCAGGCTTCCAGAAAACAGGAAAAACCAAAACATTTCCAAACTCATTTCATGAAACTAGGATAAACTTGAGGACCATGAGAATAAGGAAAATTAACAATTAGGTGAACTTATGAATATAAATGCAAATATCCTAAGAATATATTAGCACTACATAACCGCAGCACTATGTAAAATTATTGTCTTATTATGACCAAGTTACATTTTTTCCAGTAATATAGAAATAGTTTAATAGTAGAAAATTAATGTATTTCATAATATTAAGAGATTGAAAGAGAACAACACAGTTCATCTCAATAGATGGAGCAAAACCAGGCATTAAAGAAAATTTTATCAACACTCACTAACAATAAAGCAATTAGCACAGAAAAAATAGAAGGGAACTGTCTTAATTTGTTTAAGGACATGCCTCTAAATCTACTTTCATAGTACTTCATATTAAAGGGAAGAAATAAAATCCTCATCATTTAGATATGATATGATTATCTACATTAAAAATAAAAGATAATACATGAACCCATTTTGTTAACTGAGTGTTCAATTGCTTTTTTATTCTTTATTATTTTATTCTCATTTAACTATAAATAAAATTTAGCAAATGAATTTTTAGCAGTACATTGTACTAAGTGAGAAATAGATTTAATAAAAGATATGCAATGTTTCTACAGAAAAATCAGAAAACTTCATTTTTAAATTAAATAAATTTAAATAAATGAAGAAATAATTGAGAATTAACATAGTAAAGATATCAATTCTTCCAAAATAAATGTATAAATTCATGCCACTCAAAATACTAATATGTTTTTCACGGAATGTAAAAAGTCAGTTTTAAAATTAATGTGTATTGCAAGGTCCAGTAATAGCTCAGAGAACTTTAGAGAAAATTAAAGTTGAAGATTTTTACCACCATATATCAAAATACATTAGAAAGCTATTGTAATATGGTAACAACACATTGGTATATTTAGATAAATTAGCCAGTGGAACAAAACAGAGCTCAAAGCCAGATCCATGCATATGCAGGAGCCATCTAAGTCAGAGAAGATGTTGACGATTAGAGCACAGATGACAAGCTGTCTACAAATGGTTCTGGGACATATATGGGGGATAAAAACTTACTACATACTGAAACCAAAAATCAACTTTTGGTGTGGTAGAGATCTAAAAGTGAAAAGCAAAATCCTTAAAACCTGGAGAATACTCAAATCAGCTTTCTGACATGAAAAGTGTTAATAAAACACAAGAAGCATAAATAAAAATTAACAAATTCAACTATATTAAAAGCTTCTATTCATCAAAAGACACCAAAAACATATGCAACACATATCAGAAACTAAAGATTTTGTTAATATGATAAAAGATTAGCATATGTGTATATATGTGTGTGTGTGTGCATGTGTATTCACTTCCACAGACATATATTTTCCACATACCTATAAAATAAGTAATAAGTTTAAAACATTGATAAAGCATATGAAGCCAATGTTGTAAAAGAAACTCAAACAGGTTAAAAAAGCAGATGAAATCTGTTCACTCTCATGCACAATCATAAAAGCAATCATTAAAAGCACAATGGAAAACTATTTCACACCTGTGTGATAGGCAAAAATATTTAAAGACTTGAGGAAGATTTGAAGAAATGACCCAGCAATCCCACTGCTGGGCATACACACAGAGGAAACCAGAATTGAAAGAGACACATGTACCCCAATGTTCATCGCAGCACTGTTTATAATAGCCAGGACATGGAAGCAACCTAGATGTCCATCAGCAGACGAATGGATAAGAAAGCTGTGGTACATATACAAAATGGAGTATTACTCAGCCATTAAAAAGAATACATTTGAATCAGTTCTAATGAGATGGATGAAACTGGAGCTGACTATACAGAGTGAAGTAAGCCAGAAAGAAAAACACCAATACAGTATACTAACACATATATATGGAATTTAGAAAGATGGCAATGATAACCCTGTATGCGAGACAGCAAAAGAGACACAGATGTGTAGAGCGGACTTTTGGACTCTGAGGGAGAGGGAGAGGGTGGGATGATTTGGGAGAAGGGCATTGAAACATGTATACTATCATGTAAGAAACAAATTGCCAGTCTATGTCTGATGCAGGATACAGGATGCTTGGGGATGGTGCATGGGGATGACCCAGAGAGATGTTATGGGGAGGGAGGTGGGAGGGGGGTTCATGTTTGGGAATCCACCCATGGTGGATTCATGTCAATGTATGGCAAAACCAATACAGTATTGTAAAGTAAAATAAAGTAAAAATAAAAATTTTAAAAAAAGAAAACAAAAAAAAAGTTGCTTACATATATATATTTTTGTAAATGGTACACACTCATGTTTATAAAGAACATTGCCCAAATAAGGAAAAGAAGAAGAAAGTTTGAAAATAAAAAAAACTTTAAAAAAATAAAGAAATGGGATGCTTAACATGTTAATGGGTATGAACTGATACAACCCCTTTGGGAATATTTGACAACATCTAACTAATTTGAGGATATTCATACCCTTCAATTCCCTTTCTAGGCATATAGGGCTGCATTCATACCTATGAACATGCATAACTATGCCCATCATCTGATGAGTGGACAAATAACTTGTGTCATATTTATAAAATGGAATATGATTCAAATAAAAATGACTAGAGCTACAAGTATCAACATAGATGAAACTGAAAAATAAAAAACATCACAGAGGAAATATAAAAGGCAATTTACAGAACAATTACTATCTGACACCACTTGGATGAAAATCTGAACTACATGAAACAGTACTAAAAATATTAAAGCTACCTAAATGTACCATAAAAGAACATACAATTTATGAAAATGATAAACACCAAAGTCCAATGCACAGTTAATTTTGCCAGTGTGATAAGAGATTCAACTGAATTGTTTGTGATTTTTTATGTGTGTTTAGAGGTACTTGGTATTTGTTCTGCTATTCTCTACACCTTTTTGTGTGTCCAAAATATTTGATAAGAATTAAAAATTTTAAAAGAGAGGAAAATATCATGATCATGAGAGATGTTTTGAATATATTACAGGGAAGTGAAGTGAAGTCACTCAGTCGTCTGACTCTTTGCGACCCCATGGACTGTAGCCTACCAAGCTCCTCTGTCCATGGGATTTTCCAGGCAATAGTACTGGAGTGGATTGCCATTTCCTTCTCCATGGTATCTTCCCAACCCAGGGATCAAACCCGGGTCTCTTGCATTGTAGACAGACGCTTTACTGTCTGAGCCACCCGGGAAGTCCTATTACAGGGAAACTGAGTGAAATATATATAAACATCCACAATATGTACCATAGATTTTTTTTAAAATGCATGAAAACATAAATGCAAAGTAATATCAAGAATCCATAGCACTTGCTGGATTATGGTTGTTTTTATTTGTGTTTGCTACTTCATTTTTTCTAGTGAGCATAATTGGCTCTTAACAACTCTATTAAAATTAATTAATAAACATGTTTAATGTCACAGTTATAATAAATGGTAATCAATACATTGATTACCGAAATGTCAAACAATCAGAAAAATGCTTCACAACAACACTTCTCCATAAAATATTTTGACTTAGTTGAGAAAATAACTCTTCACCAGGACAATACCCTATTTCTCTGTAAGCTTCTGGATTAAAAACAGATGTCAGAAAGTGAAACAGGCCTATATATGAAGCACTAAAATACTGCAATTGACTTGCCATGCTCTCTGACATTTTACACACGTGGTCGGTCTCCACTCTGCCTTTTCAGTTCTAGGGGAAGAGCTAATGCCTTTCATCGGAGTGTGAAATCACTGTCAAAGTATGCCTTTTTCACATCAAATGTTCTGCTTCTTTTTCACACAAAGATAAGTTGGCACTGCAGTCTTCCCTCGAATCTGGGAAATGGATATAACTGAAGCACAATTTGCACTAGGGCTTTGTTTTTAACTCACCTCCTCAGTGAAGATGCCTCATCTCCTCAGAGCAGAAGCTGGGTGTGGGTGCAGGGCTCCCATATTTTTCTACCCAGCCTAGCCTGTGATAAAGCAGAAATAATAAAAAATACTGTATGACAATTATATGCCAATAAAATGGACAACTTGGAAGAAATGGACAAATTCTTAGAAAAGTACAACTTTCCAAAACTGAACCAGGAAGAAACAGAAAATCTTAACAGACCCATCACAAGCACGGAAATTGAAACTGTAATCAGAAATCTTCCAGCAAACAAAAGCCCAGGTCCAGGAGGCTTCACAGCTGAATTCTACCAAAAATTCAGAGAAGAGCTAACCTATCCTACTCAAACTCTTCTAGAAAATTGCAGAGGAAGGTAAACTTCCAAACTCATTCTATGAGGCCACCATCACCCTAATACCAAAACCTGACAAAGATGTCACAAAAAAAGAAAACTACAGGCCAATATCACTGATGAACATAGAGGCAAAAATCCTTCACAAAATTCTAGCAATCAGAATCCAACAACACACTAAAAAGATTATACACCATGACCAAGTGGGCTTTATCCCAGGGATGCAAGGATTCTTCAATATCCACAAATCAATCAGTGTAATACACCACATTAACAAATTGAAAAATAAAAGCCATATGATTATCTCCATAGATGCACAGAAAGCCTTTGATGAAATTCAACATCCATTTATGATAAAAACTCTCTAGAAAGCAGGAATAGAAGGAACATACCTCAACATAATAAAAGCTATATATGACAAACCCACAGCAAACATTATCCTCAATGGTGAAAAATTGAAAGCATTTCCATTAAAGTCAGGAACAAGACAAGGGTGCCCACTTTCACCACTACTATTCAACATAGTTTTGGAAGTTTTGGCCACGGGAGTCAAAGCAGAAAAAGAAATAAAAGGAATCCAAATTGGAAAAGAAGAAGTAAAACTCTCATTCTTTGCAGATGACATGATCCTCTACATAGAAAACCCTGAAAGACTCCACCAGAAAATTACTAGAGCTAATCAATGAATATAGTAAAGTTGAAGGATATAAAATCAACACACAGAAATCCCTTGAATTTCTATACACTAATAATGAGAAAATAGAGAAATTAAGGAAATAATTTCATTCACCATTGCAACAAAAAGAATAAAATACTTAGGAATATATCTACCTAAGGAAACTAAAGACCTATGTATAGAAAACTATAAAACACTGGCAAAAGAAATCAAAGAGGACACTAATAGATGGAGAAATATACCGTGTTCATGGATCGGAAGAATCAATATAGTGAAAATGAGTACACTACCCAAAGCAATCTGTAGATTCAATGCAAACCCTATCAAGCTACCAACGGTATTTTTCACAGAGCTAGAACAAATAATTTCACAATTTGTATGGAAATACAAAAAAATCTCAAATAGCCAAAGCAATCTTGAGAAAGAAGAATAGAACTGGGGGAATCAACCTGCCTGACTTCAGGCTCTACGATCAAGACAGTATGGTACTGGCACAAAGACAGAAGTATAGATCAATGGAACAAAATAGAAATCCCAGAGATAAATCCATGCACCTATGGACACCTTTATCTTTGACAAAGGAGGCAAGAATATACAATGGAGAAAAGACAATCTCTTTAACAAGTGGTGCTGGGAAAACTGGTCAACTACTTGTAAAAGAATGAAACTAGAACACTTTCTAACACCATACACAAAAATAAACTCAAAATGGATTAAAGATCTAAACATAAGACCAGAAACTATAAAACTCCTAGAGGAGAACATAGGCAAAACACTCTCAGACATAAATCACAGCAGGATCCTCTATGACACACCTCCCAGAATATTGGAAACAAAAGCAAAAATAAACAAATGGGACCTAATTAAAATTAAAAGCTTCTGCACAACAAAGGAAAATATAAGCAAGGTGAAAAGACAGCCTTCTGAATGGGAGAAAATAATAGCAAATGAAGCAACTGACAAACAACTAATCTCAAAAATATACAAGCAACTCCTGCAGCTCAATTCCAGAAAAATAAACAACTCAATAAAAGAAATGGGCCAAAGAACTAAACAGACATTTTTCCAAAGAAGACATACAGATGGCTAATAAACACATGAAAAGATGCTCAGTGTCACTCATTATCAGAGAAATGCAAATCAAAATCACAATGAGGTACCATTTCACACCAGTCAGAATGGCTGCTATCAAAAGTCTACACACAATAAATGCTGGAGAGGGTGTGGAGAAAAGGGAACCCTCCTACACTGTTGGTGGGAATGCAAACTAGTACAGCCACTATGGAGAACAGTGTGGAGATTCCTTAAAAAACTAGAAATAGAACTGCCATATGACCCAGCAATCCCACTTCTGGGCATACACACTGAGGAAATCAGAACTGAAAGAGACTCATGTACCCCAATGTTCATTGCAGCACTGTTTATAATAGCCAGGACATGGAAGCAACCTAGATGTCCATCAGCAGATGAATGGATAAGAAAGTGGTGGTACATATACACAATGGAGTATTACTCAGCCATTAAAAAGAATACATTTGAATCAGTTCTAATGAGGTGGATGAAACTGGAGCCTATTATACAGAGTGAAGTAAGCCAGAAAGAAAAAAAACAATATAGTATACTAACGCATATATATGGAATTTAGAAAGATGGTAATGATAACCCTGTATGCGAGACAGCAAAAGAGACACAGATGTATAGAACAGTCTTTTGGACTCTGTGGGAGAGGGCGAGGGTGGGATGATTTGGGAGAATGGCATTGAAACATGTATGATATCATATGTGAAACGAATCGCCAGTCCAGGTTCAATGCATGATACAGGATGCTTGGGGCTAGTGCACTGGGATGACCCAGAGGGATGGTATGGGGAGGGAGATGGGAGTGGGGTTCAGGATGGGGAACATGTGTACACCTGTGGCAGATTCATGTTGATGTATGGCAAAACCAATACAATATTTTGAAGTAATTAGCCTCCAATTAAATAAATTTATTTAAAAAATAATAAAAGTTCCTAATAGTCAAAAAAATAAATAAATAAAAATGCTGTATGCATCCATGCACCAACTGACTCCCACCAAATTAACAAAGGTATATCCCAGGTCATGTAAAGGAAAGGGTTCTGGAGTTATAGGATCAGTTGTTGGTCTGGTTGGTCATATTACAGATGAAGGCCAGGACCCTCAGATAATCCACACCACCTGTATTGAGGGTCCTAGCTAACGTATGATCAAAATATCACACCCAAATCTTATCTGATGCTCACTTGGTGCTCGATACTGTGTTAAATGCTTTACAGTCATCATTTCAATTCGTTTTCCTAGAAACTCTATTAGTAAGATTCTATCTTATCAGCCCATGTTGTAGACCAAGAAACTGAAGGTCAGAGAGAAGTAAACGACTTGTCAAGGTCCTGAAACTAGTAGATGATGGAATTATGATTGGAACCAGATAGCCTATCTCATACCTGAACCCTTAACCTCTCAACACCTGTCCTCAGAACCATCCAGAGAGTCCATGCCTCACCTATATCACCCCCTTTAATTCTCCTCCTATAGTCATTAGTGGTGGATATTTTAATCCCTGTTTACTGCTGAAATAACTGAGTCTCTGAGAGATCAAAGAACCTGCCCAAACAACCAGAGGTCTCCTACTTCAAAACCTAAGCATTGAACACTAGATCACACTCTCTCTCACAGATTCACAACCAAGATTCAGTCTCTCCTCCAAGTCCTTCCTTCCTTGGTTTCTCCATCTGCAGAAGAAAGGGAATCCATTGCCTACCTTGAAAATCTTAATGGCTTTTACAGAGATCAAAAGAGATTCAGTGTAAAAGGACTTTGAAAAGTATAAGGACTCAAATTTGCACCCATACTTCAGCTAAGTTTCTTTATCAAGTATAAACTATTAGAAAATACCATATCTCTCCCATTGGTATTTAGAATGCCATGAGTAATAACACATTCCATCTTCTCTGTTCACAGCAGAACTCATAAGATTATTTCATTATCCAGCCTTTTCCTAAATAGTCCTGTACTTTGAAGCTGCTGCTGCTGCTGCTGTTGCTAAGTCGCTTCAGTTGTGTCTGACTCCGTGTGACCCCATAGATGGCAGCCCACCAGGCTCCCCCGTCCCTGGGATTCTCCAGGCAAGAACACTGGAGTGGGTTGCCATTTCCTTCTCCAATGCATGAAAGTGAAAAGTGAAAGTGAAGTCTCTCAGTCGTGTCAGACTCCTATTGACCCCATGGACTGCAGCCCACCAGGCTCCTCTGTCCATGGGATTTTCCAGGCAAGAGTACTGGAGTGGGGTGCCATCGCCTTCTCCAGTACTTTGAAGCTAAGCTGACTTTATCTCCAGGTTCCAGGGTGGACTCTGATAGCCCAAAGTCAATCAAAATCATCTCAGTCCCCTGGACATAGTGATTCCTTCTGTTAACTTTGGCTTAAGGGCAGCAGCACATTCATTCTTTCATTCCTCTGACTAGGGGAATTAAATAAATATGGGCTGATGAATGTGTCCTGATGACATGGTAGCCAGATGTGAAGTGGGAAACCAGGGTAGCCATTGTCCACCACAGTACGAATGTCATCACAAGTGAAAATGAGACAGACCTGGGACCAGGGACTCTTACATGCAACTCTGCAAAGCTCACACTTGGACACACCTCTCCTCAAGCAACAAAATACAAAGAAACTGTATCATAGCTACTACGGAAGACGGTATTAAGATTCTTTAAAAAACTAGGAATAAAACCATAATATGACCAGCAATCCCACTCCTTGGCATATATCCTGAGGAAACCAAAATTGAAAAAAACACACATATCCCATTGTTCACTGCAGGACTATTTACAATAGCTAGAACATGGAAGCAACCTAGCTGTCCATGGACAAATGAATGGATAAAGAAATTATGGTACATGTACACCATGGAATATTACTCAGCCATAGAAAGGAACACATTAGAGTCAGTTCTGATGAGGCGGATGAACCCAGAACCTATTATACAGAGTGAAGTGAGTCAGAGAAAGATAAAATAACATATTCTAATGTACCTATATGGAATCTAGAAAAATGGTACTGAATAATCTATTGCTGAAGGGCAGTAGTGGAGAAAGACAGAGAATAGACTTATGGCCATGGGGAGAGGAGAGGAGAGGGTGAGATATATGGAAAGAGTAACATGGAAACTTATATTACCATATGTAAAATAGATAGCCAATAGGAATTTGCTGTATGGCTCAGGAAACTCAGACAGGTGCTCTGTATCAACCTAGAGGGATCGGATGGGGAGGGAGATGGGAGGGAGGTTCAAGAGGGAGGGGATATATGTATACTGATGGCTGATTCATGTTGAGGTTTGGAAGAAAACAAAATTCTGTGAAGCAATTACCCTTCAATAAAAAAATCAAAAATAAATGCAAAGAAATTGTATTAGACAAGAAAACAACTGTGTGCATGAACAGTTGGGGGCAAATTCTGAATACAAAGACAAAAAAACCCAACTGCCATTGGGAGCAAATAAACTTTCTATACCCTTCTCATAGGTATTTTTAGGACAACTTCATTCAAATTAGCATATATAGTCTCCAATTCATCCTTGCTATAGAAGTCACAAGTATTATTTCATCCAACTAATTTGTTTTAAAAAGCAATCTCCTCCCTCCCTTCTTTCAACCCCCATTACTGTCTCATTTTTCTAAAGCACTAACATTTTATGGCTTTCGTGGGCAGTGGTGGGGTAGGGAGGCATTTCCTAGCATAAGTAATGAGCTCCTAGTTGTGCTTCCACTCAGAAAAGGCACGGACTGCAGGTGAATAACATGTATTTCACAATTGAACATTTATTAAGCATAATTTCCTCCCATTAATTTGTTCTAAATTTCATCTTGCTCTGTGAATTTCAAGAATCCTTTCTTTCACCAGGAAGCGCCACTGTGGAAGCCTCTATTTTTTTCCTTGTAAAATAAAAAATGTGATCAAAATCAAATAACGTGCTTTTTAGTATGAAAATGTTATTGTAAAAGACCTGTGAACTCACCAAGGAAAGATATTTTTTCCATCTCCTTAAAAGAGGAGTTTTGAGATGAAGAAAATGAAACAGGTGTGTTTCCTCAACTCCAGAACTGGCCCTCACATAGTACTCAGATTTCTCTTTTGTGCCTCTTTCCAGTTTTGTATTTCCTAGGTGGCCTATTAACCTTACTTGGAACCAGGAAAAAGCTAGTTTCCAATAACTAGCTTCTAGCAAATTGTCTCCTTAAATGCTCTTAAATCCACCCCTTCTTTTATTCATCACAACACCTGCTACCCCATCTAAAGCCCCTACGCTGTCAGCCAGTTTACTCAACAGCCTTCTCACCATCTTCTACTCCATCCTATTTCTCCCTCTTACAGTGTCTATGCCTTATTCCTGGGGAAATATCTTTCTAAAAGGCAAATCTGATGTAAAATTCCTATGTGAAACCTCTCAACAGCTGTCTTATCATCCAGATAAAATTCCAGCTTTATGGTCTGGTGTCAAGACCCTTGAGGATCTGGGGCTAATGCGTGAACAGCCACGTGGCTGGCCGCTCCAGGGATGTCTCTCTGCTGCACTACAACTTGCTCATTGCAGTCGCTGTAACGGGTCTCTGACAAAATAGAGTAGGGCTGAATTTTGAAAGAAAGGCTTTTTAATAAAATAAGTTCTTTTTCCTATATGTTTTTCTAAAAGTTTTTCTTTTCATAGGTTTTTTAAGTCCTTAGCCTTGATTTTCATGTAAAGTAGGAATCTGTCATTATTGTCTTTCATATGCACAAACTAGTTGAATCAACGGCATTTAACCAACTAATATCCTTAAAGTGGACATTTTCAATTTGGGGATTTTTAAAAGAGATCTTAGAAAGGTTTTTTGAGGTTAGGCAAGCAACAGTTCATTAAAATTTGACCCCAGCCAGTTTTTCAGTATAGATTTCTTAAACAAAATACAAACAGCCCAATTGATAGATTTAGCACATTAAACTTCATCAGGAGGCACTATGAACAAAATGAAAAGATCACCTTTAGACTTAGAATATACATTCATCACACATATATTTAACAAAGGTCTAACATAAATGGTATGTAAAGAACTCAAATTAATTTCTAAAAAGAGCAAAACAACAACAAAAACAACAACAGAGACATGGGCTAAAGTTTTCCAATAGTTTTAAGAGACCACTCACAAAAGTGTCAACCTAGCAACCTGTTTAAAAATGCTCAATTTTCTTAGTCATTAGGGTATACAGGATAAAAACACAAGAAAATGTTCTATATGCTCAGAAGTTTAAGAGGGTATATTTCATGTCATATATTTTTACTAAAATTAACAACAAACAATGGAAAGCAGTAGAAAAGAAAGGCAAATAATGGAAGTCTGTGGAGACGGAATGCTGGTGAGGATGGGACAGTGGTTAACCCTTGTGCTCTGCTGATGACAAGGTATGGGGTAGAGCTATTTTGGTACAATAGACCTTACTTTGTTGCACTTAATGGATCATTGCTGGGGGGCCTGGGGTTGTCGGGTTGTGGGGCTGTGGATCTGGCTTAGGGTCTTGAACCTGGAGCAAGATCTGTTTACAGAACGAGCAGCACAGGAGATGAAAAGCGCTGCAATAAAGAGCGCGCGCTCAGTCGTTTCAGTCGTGTCGAATCCTGTGCGACCCTATGGCTGTAGCCCGCCAGGCTCCTCTGTCCATGGAATTCTCCAGCCAAGATACTGGAGTGGGTTGCCATTTCCTCCGCCAGGGGATCTTCCTGACCCAGGGATCAAACCAGCATCTCTAATGTCTCCTGCTTTGGCAGGCAGGCTCTTTACCACTAGCGCCACCTGGGAGGGTCCAGTGCAAAGAGTGTCCAGAAGAGCATGAATCCACAGAGCTCTACAGAGGGCCAGGACCAGATGTAGGCCAAGAGCTCTAAACAGGTAGACAGATGGACAGAGCTGAAGTTTCCCAAGCCATTGCTTGACCTCAGGAAACACAAGAGCAGCCTCCACCCTGATCCTTGGACACTCTGTAACACTCACAAGGCAAGTGGGGTTGATGAGAATTGTAGGGAGCCCCAATAATTACAGATTGCATTTTTTATCAACCTGGTAGGGTGGAAACTCAGTTCTATTGAATTCTATTTATTAATAACAATGACAACAAATGGGACACTTTCTACATACCCTTGTTTGCACAGTGCTAAAAAAAGACTCATAGAACCTTCTACATTAGAAATTGTAGAATGTAAGAACTGGTGTGGTGAAAAATCCACCTGCCAATTCAGGAAACTCAGGTTCGATCCCAGTGTCAGGAAGTTCCCCGGGAGGAGGAAATGGCAACCTGCTGCAGTATTCTTGCCTGAAAAAATCCCAGGGACAGAGGAGCCTGGAGGACTACAGCCCATGGGGTCACAGAAGAGTCAGACAGGACAGAGTACTGACTGACTGATAATGAATCTGATCCAGGAAGCTATGTGATTTCAAAAATCACAAATGCAGGACCACAAGCAAAGAAGCACCCAGGCATTTCATCCAGCACTGTTTCCACAGCCACAGGGTGCTCAGCTAGAAAAGAACAGTGTTCTAAAAATTAAGGGCGTCTCCAAATATTTTAAAATGAAAAAAAGCCAACAACGCAAAAAGCCGGCGATAGAAATGAAAGTGGAGGCCGCTTTTATTCCAAAGCAAACGCTGCCTCATACTGCCCTCTGGTGGACTGGAATAAAAATGCCTCCAGTCAGTCCTGCTATTCTATTAACAAATTAAAAGTGAGCTATATATATACATATATATATAACCAAAGCACTCTGCTTGCTATTGCCCTGAAACTAACACAATATTTTAAGTCAGTTATACTTTCAATAATAGTAACAATAGGACCTCCCAGACCCAGAGAGATGTTATGGGGAGGGAGGTGGGAGGGGGGTTCATGTTTGGGAACGCATGTAAGAATTAAAGATTTTAAAATTTAAAAAATAAAAAAAAAGAAAAAGAAAAAAATAAATAAATAAAGGAGAAAATCTACATGAGTCCTTAGAAAAGTGTTGGATACCTAAGAGCTCCATATAAAATTTATTCTTATTGTTGATTTTATTATCATTTTGATATATTTCCAAAGAATAAATTTGTATGCACATGAATAGAATCTTGATAATTAGAAAAATTATCAAGGAATTGTCTTAGAATGGTTTATGTGCACTGCTTTGCGTGTTCTTTGACATCTATAAGCTGATTAAATTACCTTAACCTTAAACCAATACAGTATTGTAACGTAAAATAAAGTAAAAATAAAAATTTAAATTAAAAAAATATCACCTTAACCTTGGTTTTCTGTATGTATACCTTAACATTCATTTCCCAATTATAAACACACCTTAAATATCCTCTCACCAGTGATTTTAATGCTATCCTTTTTCACTAAAAACTAAAGCAGATGAGTCATTTGCTTTAAAACATATGTGTAGAGAGAGAATGCCTCATTCTCTTTCCTGAGAAGACCCTCAAGAGTATCAGAGTTTATGCTGGAGTACGTGTTACGTGGGAGATGTTCTAAGCCTTTGCCTTCTCGTGAGTCAGCTGTCTAAAAGTCAACCCACATTAACACAACAGTGATTTCTTACTTCTCCTGATCTGGGGGTCAGTTCTGACCCACTCCTCAGGTAACCTTGTTCCCAGGGCCAGGCCCATCTCTCCACGTGGTCACACATCCTCCAGTGTGTGCGCTGGGCTTGTCACATGGTGGCAAAGGTTTCCTAACAGCCAGTGAGGGCAAACCCCAAGACATAAGCACAGCCTGCCAATGACCATCTGCCAAAGCAAGTCACAGAGCCAAGCCCAGGCCCAGGTTTCCAGGGCAGAGAGGGAAAGTGGCAAAGTTACTCAGTAAGTCCCCTACATACAAATGAGTTCTGTTCTGAAAGCATGTTTGTAAGTCCAATTTGTTCATAAGTCCAACAAAGTTAGCCTTGGTACCCAACTAACACAGTCAGCTATATAGCACTCTACTGCAATAAGCTGATAATACTTTTTGCACAAATAATACATTAAAAGAACAAACACAAAAAATAAAGCAAACAATCTTACAGTACAGTACCGTGAAAAGTACAGTAGTACAGCAGCTGGCATATAGGGCCTGGCGTGGAGTGAACAGGCAAGAAGAGGGACTGACTGAAGGAGGGAGAGAGGTGGGAGATGGCAGAGCTGAAGGACAGTCAGAGAGAGCAGATGGAGGGCAAGCTGCAATGTCACTCACATCTGGTGTTGGTGGCACAGGTTCTGGTTCCTTGCTGGAACCAGATGCTCGTTGGCATCTTTGAAAGTTCACAACTTGAAGGTTTGTACATAGGGGCTTGCTGCTGCTGCTGCTAAGTCGCTTCAGTCGTGTCTGACTCTGTGCGACCCCATAGACGGCAGCCCACCAGGCTCCCCATCCCTGGGATTCTCCAGGCAAGAACACTGGAGTGGGTTGCCATTTCCTTCTCCAATGCAGGAAAGTGAAAAGTGAAAGAGAAGTCGCTCAGTCGTGTCCGACCCTGTGTGACCCCATAGATGGCAGCCCACCAGGCTCCTCCGTCCGTGGGATTCTCCAGGCAAGAGTACTGGAGTGGGTCGCCATTGCCTTCTCTGACATAGGGGATTAATGTACTACAAATGGGTGTGTGTACAGGCTAGGAGAAATTTGTGGACACTTTTTGCCAACTACCACAGTGCCCAAGTCCCAGGCTCTGAGAGTACTGGGCATCTAAGCCAGCCCACAAAAACCACACAGCCTCAGTGGTAGTAGCAGACATACTCTGACTGCTTTCCAGGCATCTCCCACATCGGTGTCTATGGGACCAGGCTACCACTAATGGTAAGAGAAGATTATTTTAGGGAGGAGACTAAGACAAAAAAAGAAAAACACTCAAGTCCTTATTTTGCAGCTAAACACCATTCAGTGGCCTTCATTGGGAACATGGGCTCAATGTTTCTAGATATTCTTATTGTTCCACAGATGGAAGAAACCTGGATTTTTATACAAAATCTGATATTTAAGTGCTGACAACTAACTGAATTTCTTAAACTTTGTGCAGAAGCAAGTACATTCTCTAGGGGTTGGGGAAGATCAGATGGTGTCCTTGACTCTTTCCTGCTGGAACTAAGTGATTTATGTCAGCATGGACTTGGGAGCACTCTCTTCTTTTTAAAATGTATGATGCAACATATATAATCTGCTCACACAACTCAACATCAAAAAAAAAAAAAGCCTGATTAAAAAATGGGCAGAACTAAACAGACATTTTTCAAAAGAATAAATGCAGGTGGCCAACAGGCACATGAAAAGATGCTCAACAATGCTAATAATCAGGGAAATTGCAAATCAAAACCACCAGATATCACCTAATACTTAAATACTAGTCAGAAAAGATGGCTATCATAAAAAAAAAAATCCCACAAATAACATATTTTGACAAGGTTGTAGAGAAAAATCTTATACATCACTGATGGGAATGTGAACTGGTGCAATGCAAACTATATAAACAACAATGTAAACTATGGAAAACAGTATGCAAGTTTCTCAAAAAAACAAAAAATAAAACTACCCTGTGGCCCAGCAATTCCACTCTTGAGTATATATCTGAAAAACACTCATTCAAAAAGATACATGCACTCCAATGTTCATAGCAGAATTATTTATAATTGCCAGGACAAGGAAGCAATCTAAATGTCCATCAACAGAAGAATGGATAAAGAAGATGTGGTGTGTATATACACATGCACACACACACAATGGAATAATACTCAGTCATAAAAAAGGAATGAAATCTTATAATCTGCAAGAACAGATGGATTGATTTCGAACACTTTATGCTAAGTGAAATAAGTCAGAGAAGGACAAATACTGTATGATATCACTTCTATGCAGAATCTAAAAAAAATACAAAATAGTGAATAAAATGAAAAAGAAGCAGACTCACAGATACAGAGAACAAATTAGTGGTTACCAGTGGGAAAGGGCTGGGGAGGGAGCAGTATCGGGGAAAAGAAAAGGATTATTATGGGATACTACGAAATCATGTGAGAAACTTTTGAAAATTGTAAACTATAAAATTTAAAGAATCTTTCATTCAATTAAAAAACAACTTACAAAAAATTAAAATGTATGATGTACAGTGTAGGAGGAACCCCAGAGCAATAACTATACTTGCCAGGAAGGGCAAGGGGAAGTGCCTCAAGACTGAATAGGGCTCATCAAATTCCATCTTTTGTGGCATTTGCTGCAGGAGGCCTGGATCTCAGTAATTTGTGCATGGATCTCAGCATCAGATGGACTGACTCTGCTGCTTACCAACGTTCTTCTGTTTTACTTGTTAATTTTAAATCTCTTTCAAGAACTCAAAAGCACAACTCAGAGCCAGACTGTTCAGGTTGAAATCCCAGCCTTATCACTTACCAGCCATGCAAATTTGCTATGCAAATTAGCTACTTATCAATGCTAACTGTGCGCTCTACATATAAAGACACAAAGCAGTTTTTCTCTGGGTCTTATTCATTGTATGCATATCTACTTTCCTTATTATACCCTGACTATAATATTAACAATACTAGAAAATATTTACAAAGCTTTTATCCTTTATAAGTTGAGGAATTTTTGTGCATTGTATCCATTAACACTCATGACAACTATATCAAACAGCCTTCTATTTCTATTCTATAGATGGAGAAACTGAGCTCAACAATTGAGTAACTTGTACCCAGTTTCCACAGTTGGCAAATTGGTAACATCATCATTTGAACTCAAATTGATCAACTGCAAACATGGCTACTCAAACTGGGATCTGCAGACCCTTGAGGGTATTCAGGGACATACTCTTCAGGTTTTCACAGTCATCTCTAAATTTTTTAAATTTCATGTTCAGTTTGGTTATCCTAAAACAATGACTTCCAGCTCTTCTTGACTACCTGGATGACCCCTTTCTATGCAAATATTACTGTATAATACTTCTGTAATGGTTCTGTATAAGTAATATTTATTGTGTAATACTTTTACATTACTGTATAATACTCTTACACAAGTATTACAGTATAATACTTTCTACACAAGTATTACTATATATAAGATCATGGCATCTGGTCCCATCGCTTCATGGCAAATAGATGGGGAAACAATGAAAACAGTGACAGACTTTATATTTGGGGGTTCCAAAATCACTGTAGATGGGTGACTGCAGTCATGAAATTAAAAGACGCTTGCTCTTTGGAAGAAAAGTTATGATCAACCTACACAGCATATTAAAAAGCAAAGATATTACTTTGTCAACAAAGGTCCGTCTAGTCAAAGCTATGGTTTTTCCAGTAGTCATGTATGGATGTGAGAGTTGGACTATAAAGAAAGCTGGGTGCTGAAGAACTGATGCTTTTGAACTGTTGTGTTGGAGAAGACTCTTGAGAGTCCCTTGGACCACAAGGAGATCCAAACAATCCATCCTAAAGGAAATCAGTCCTGAATATTCATTGGAAGGACTGATGCTGAAGCTGAAACTCCAAAACTTTGGCCACCTGATGGGAAAAACTGACTCATTTGAAGAGACCCTGATGCTGGGAAAGATTGAAAGCAGGAGGAGAAGGAGATGACAGAGGATGAGATGGTTGGATGACATCACCAACTCAATGGACATGAGTCTGAGTAAACTCCGGGAGTTGGTGATGGACAGGGAGGCCTGGTGTGCTGCAGTCCATGGGGTCGCAAAGAGGCGGACACGACTGAGCAACTGAACAAACTGATTACTCTACAAGTATAGCTCAGGTCTTCCTTGATAGCTCAGTTGGTAAAGAATCCACCTGCAATGCAGGAGACCGCAGTTTGATTCCTGGGTCAGAAAGATCCCCTGGAGAAGGGAAAGACTACCCACTCCAGTATCCTGGCCTGGAGAATTCCATGGACTGTGTAGTCCATGGGGTTGCAAACACTTGGACATGACTGAGCGACTTCACTTTCATTACTGCAAGGTTTTTGTGCCTGCATTCACACCTGTGCTTATGCTTACCTTGGCACCTGGTTGCACCATTTCAATTTTCACAGGCTAATAAGAAAATAAAAGAGGAGCCAATAAGCTAATGTCGAGCTCAAGCCACGGGAAGGACAAACAACCTCACAAAACCAAGGTGCCTTGGTATTATTAATGGAAAAGAAAAGCGGTGGTAGACATCATGGTCTACAGTATGGGAAACATGCCAAGTCAAAAAGGATCCCCACCTCAGAATCACTACCATATATCCCGCCTTTGTTTCAGTAAAGCAAGATCCATTTCCCCCATAAAACTGTGTTAATTTGATAACCGTTCTTTTTTATAATTAACTTCCAACTGCATTTTGGTTTTATGGTTTTATCTACGCTCTAAGCATAAAAATAGGGGGCTTCCCTGGTGGCTAAGTGGTAAAGAATCCACCTGCCAATGCAGGAGAAATGGGTTCCATTTCTGGGTTGGGAAGATCCCCTGGAGGAGGAAATGGCAATCCTCTCTAGTATTCTTGCCTGGATAATCTCATGGACAGAGGAGCCTGGCAGGCTACAGTCCATGCGGTCACAAAGAGTTCAACAGGACTGAATAACTAAGCATGCATGCACTCAGCATAAAAAAAAAATGTAGATTTTATGCTTTCACTTATAGTAAGCAACATTGCAATAAAAAAGTAAACCAGCTAAGATTTTTTTTTTTTCCACTTAAAAAGAGTCAGCTTCTTTCTCAATTGTAAGAACATGGAACATAATGGAATGGTTTAGGGTTTGGGTTCTAAAGTTACCCTATGTGACTGAGTTTCAGCTCTAATACCTAGGAGCTATGTGACCCTGGACAAGTCACTTCTCTCTAAGATTCAGTTACTTAATTGATTAAAGAGGAGAAATCGGATTGCTGTGAGAACAAAACGATACAGTAAGTAGTTGTACTTAGCACAACAGAACTGACTATAACTGATAATGTGGACAGTAGAACCCACAAATATAATTGCCCGGAGAGTAGATGGATTCATTTGTAGACTTGGCTGCATGGCTCGCCTGACTGTGATCCTGAGTTGAGAATTCACTCGTTAGAAGGAGAGAATTCACTTCTTGTACAGCAGAGCCTGTCGCTCATGAGATGAGAGGTGCAGTCACTGTGGTTTATAGGCAGCCATTTATTTTCTTAGAACATTTCCCTTTTATTTTCAAGAGTAACTCTCAAAACTCTGGGATTGCTTCCAGTCAGGCAATTAGATCCGTTTCCCAGAATTAGTTTCTTATTTCCAACTAAATGCACTCTTTTAAAACTCATCTTCTCTTTGCATGTCTTTGTGGTCCAGAATAGAGGAAATTTACTGCCAATATCACTTTATTTCATTAGAGAATCAGCATCCTGCAATAATTTCAGAGGAATAAAAATAATATTTATAAGAAAGAATGTAATTCTAAATCATCATAAATATTTGATTGAGATGATGACAGTTTCAAAAATTATGTAATAATATTAACCACTATGCCAGTGGACAATGTCTTAAGTGAAAGAAATCTAGCCACTTACTGCTAGTGCTGTGAAGTAAAAAGGCCATGCATTTTAGACTTAGATAGTTTTAGTTTTGAATCCTAGCTTGACTGTTGGTAGAGCGAACCTGAAAAAAAATTCTTTACCTCCTTTTTCATTTTTTTATTTTTAAAATTTATTTTATTTTTTTACTTTATTTTACTTTACAATACTGTATTGCTTTTGCCATACATTGACATGAATCTGCCACGGGTGTACATGAGTTCCCAATCCTGAACCCCCCTCCCACCTCCCACCCCATATCATCTCTCTGGATCATCCCCGTGCACCAGCCTCAAGCATCCTGTATCCTGTATCGAACATAGACTGGCGATTTGTTTCTCACATGACAGTATACATGTTTCAATGCCCTTCTCCCAAATGATCCCACCCTCTCCCTCTCCCTCTGAGTCCAAAAGTCCTTTCTATACATCTGTGTCTCTTTTGTGGTCTCGCATACAGGGTTATCATTACCATCTTTCTAAATTCCATATATATGTGTTAGTATACTGTATTGGTGTTTTTCTTTCTGGCTTACTTCACTCTGTATAATCGGCTCCAGTTTCATCCACCTCATTAGAACTGATTCAAATGTATTCTTTTTAATGGCTGAGTAATACTCCATTGTGTATATGTACCACAGCTTTCTTATCCATTCATCTACTGATGGACATCTAGGTTGCTTTCATGTCCTGGCTTTTGTAAACAGTGCTGCAATGAACATTGGGGTACATGTGTCTCTTTCAATTCTGGTTTCCTCGGTGTGTATGCCCAGAAGTGGGATTGCTGGGTCATAAGGTAGTTCTATTTGCAATTTTTTAAGGAATCTCCACACTGTTCTCCATAGTGGCTGTACTAGTTTGCATTCCCACCAATAGTGTAAGAGGGTTCCCTTTTCTCCACACCCTCTCCAGCATTTATTGCTTGCAGACTTTTGGATCACAGCCATTCTGACTGATGTGAAGTGGTACCTCATTGTGGTCTTGATTTGCATTTCTCTGATAATGATTGATGTTGAGCATCTTTTCATGTGTTTGTTAACCATCTGTATGTCTTCTTTGGAGAAATGTCTATTTAGTTCTTTGGCCCATTTTTTGATTGGGTCGTTTATTTTTCTGGAATTGAGCTGCATAAGTTGCTTGTATATTTTTGAGGTTAGTTGCTTGTCAGTTGCTTCATTTGCTATTATTTTCTCCCATTCAGAAGGCTGTCTTTTCACCTTGCTTATAGTTTCCTTTGTTGTGCAGAAGCTTTTAATTTTAATTAGATCCCATTTGTTTATTTTTGCTTTTATTTGATAGCTCTATTTCCAACTGACAAGGAAATACCATTTTGATTGCATAAATTTTAGCAATTTCTACTTCTTTTCCTTCTACCTTCTCAGAAGGAACTTCAGATCCAGTAACCTGCTGAAGTTATTTCAGAGTACTTGACATGGTACATTTCACTCATTCATATATTTTTTCTTTGGCAAATAATGACTGATCAATTGCTATTTGCCATGTACTCTAATAGTGGCTGGAATTTACTGGTGGGAAAAGGAGACAAGTTGCCTGCTCTCCAGGAGTCTTTCATTGGAGAAGTGGAAAATAAATACAGAAACAAATAGTTAAGCAAGATAAATTCAGATCTGAATGGGTGCTGAGCATGATGCTAACAAACCTAGTCCATAAACAGAGAATGGGGTCTCCACTGGAAGGCTACTTTAATCAGGATGGCCATAGAAGTTCTCACTAGTTAGGGAAGTCAAAAGCTGAAGAATAAGAAGCTGCTGGCTGTAAAGATCTGAGCAAAGAGATCCTACACAGAGGGAATCGCAAATGTAGAAGCTGTGATGAAGGAGCTTGGGCAAAATCAAGGATCAGTCTATATGGTGGCTGAGGCACATTAAGTCAGGTAACTCAGGAGGAGATGATCTCAGTGAGTCAGATCACATCAGATCAAGTAAGCTACAGTTCAGTTCAGTCCAGTCACTCAGTCACATCCAACTCTTTGCCACCCATGGACTGCAGCATGCCAGGCTTTCTGTCCATCACCTACTCCCAGAGCTTGCTCAGACTCTTGTCCATTGAGTCAGTGATGCCATCCAACCATCTCATCCTCTGTCATCCCCTTCTCCTCCTGCCTTCAATCTTTCCCAGCATCAGGGTCTTTTCATATGAATCAGTTCTTCCCATCAGGTGGCCAAAGTATTGGAGTTTCAGCTTCAGCATCAGTCCTTCCAATGAATATTCAGGACTGATTTCCTTTAGAATGGACTAGTTGTATCTCCTTGCAGTCCAAGGGACTCTCAGGAGTCTTGTCCAACACCACAGTTCAAAACCATCAATTCTTCAGTGCTCTGCTTTCTTTATAGTCCAACTCTCACATCCATACATGACTACTGGAAAAACCGTAGCTTTGACTAGATAGACCTTTGTTGGCAAACTGATGTCTCTGCTTTTTAATATGCTGTCTGGGTTGGTCATAGCTTCTTCCGAGGAACAAGCGCCTTTTAATTTCATGGTTGCACAGAATTGAAAGAGACGTGTGTACCCCAATGTTTATAATAGCCAGGACATGGAAGCAACCTAGATGTCCATCAGCAGATGAATGGATAAGAAAGCTGTGGTACATATACACAATGGAGTATTACTCAGCCATTAAAAAGAATACATTTGTATCAGTTCTAATGAGGTGAATGAAACTGGAGCCTATTATACAGAGTGAAGTAAGCTAGAAAGAAACACACCAATACAGTATACTAACGCATATATATATGGAATTTAGAAAGATGGTAATGGTAACCCTGTATGCGAGACAGCAAAAGAGACACAGATGTATAGAACAGTCTTTCGGACTCTGAGGGAGAGGGCAAGGGTGGGATGATTTGGAAGAATGGCATTGAAACATGTATAATATCATATGAGAAACGAATCAGCAGTCCAGGTTCGACGCATGATACAGGGTGCTCAGGGCTGGTGCACTGGAATGGCCCAGAGGGGTGGTACGAGAGGGAGGTGGGAGTGGGGTTCAGGATGGGGAACATGTGTACACTTGTGGCAGATTCATGTTGATGTATGGCAAAACCAATACAATATTGTAAAGTAATTAGCCTCCAATTAAAATAAATAAATTTATATTTTAAAAATAAATAAAAGAAATGTGGTTTCTACAAAAAAAATGCATATAATGCTAAAACTGGCATTTATCCAAAGATGGTAAAACTTCTTATAATAAATATATACAATATGTGAAAATAAAAAAAATAATAATTTCATGGTTGCAGTCACCATCTACTGTGATTTTGAAGCCCCCAAAAATAGTCTGTCACTGTTTCCATTGTTTTCCCATCTATTTGCAATGAAGCAATGGGACTAGATGCCATGATCTTAGCTTTCTGAATGTGGGGTTTTAAGCCAACTTTTTCACTCTCCTCTTTCACTTTCATCAAGAGGCTCTTTAGTTCCTCTTCACTTTCTGCCATAAGGATGGTGTCATCTGCATATCTGAGATTATTGATATTTCTCCCGGCAATCTTGATTCCAGCTTGTGCTTCTTCCAGCCCAGCGTTTCTTATGATGTACTCTGCATATAAGTTAAATAAGCAGGGTGACAATATACAGCCTTGACATACACCTTTCCCGATTTGGAACCAGTCTGTTGTTCCATGTCCAGTTCTAACTGTTGCCTCTTGACCTGCATACAGATTTCTCAGGAGGCAGGTCAGGTGGTCTGGTTTTCCCATCTCTTGAAAAATTTTTAACACTTTGTTGTGATCCACACAGTCAAAGGCTTTGGCATAGTCAATAAAGCAGATTGTTTTTTTCTGGAACTCTCTTGCTTTTGTGATGATCCAGCGGATGTTGGCAATTTGATCTCTGGTTCCTCTGCCTTTTCTAAATCCACCTTGAACATCTGGAAGTTCACAGTTTGTGTACTAATGAAGCCTAGCTTAGAGGACTTCGAGTATTACTTTGCTAGCATGTGAGATGAGTGCAATTGTGTGGTAGTTTGAGCATTCTTTGGCATTGCCTTTCTTTGAGATTGGAATGAAAACTGACCTTTTCCAGTCCTGTGGCCACTGCTGAGTTTTCCACATTTGCTGGCATGTTGAGTGCAGCACTTTCACAGCATCATCTTTTAGGATTTGAAATAGCTCAGCTAGAATGTCATCACCTCCACTAGCTTTGTTCGTAGTGATACTTCCCAAGGCCCACCTGACTTCGCATTCCAGGATATCTGGCTCTAGGTGAGTGATCATACCATCATGATTATCTGGGTCATGCAGATCTTTTTTGTATAGTTCTTCTGTGTATTCTTGCCACCTATTCTTAATATCTTCTGCTTCTGTTAGATCCATACCATTTCTGTCCTTTATTGTGCCCATCTTTGCATGAAATATTCCCTTGGTATCTCTAATTTTCTTGAATTGATCTCTAGTCTTTCCCATTCTATTGTTTTCCTCTATTTCTTTGCACTGATTGCTGAGGAAGGCTTTCTTATTTCTCCTTGCTATTCTTTGAAGCTCTGCATTCAGATGGGAATATCTTTCCTTTTCTCCTTTGCCTTTCACTTCTCTTCTTTTCACAGCTATTTGTAAGGCCTCCCCAGACAGCCATTTTGCCTTTTTGCATTTCTTTTCCCTGGGGATGCTCTTGATCACTCCCTCCTGTACAATGTCACGAACCTCCATCCATAGTTCTTCAGGCACTCTGTCATATCTAATTCCTTGAATCTATTTGTCACTTCCACTGTAAGGGGTTTGATTTAGGTCATAACTGAATGGAGTTTGGATTCTATTTCAAGTGCGACTGGAAATCATTGAAGAATTCCACCCTGGGGAAAGTGATAGGATTGGACTGCTGTGTGGGGAATACCTTGTAAGGAGGGAGGCAAAATAAGGAGAGGGAAACCAGTCAGAAGTCTATTAGCATGGTCCCGGTAACAGATGATGGCAGCTTAGACTGAGGTTACACAGGAGAAGGTGAAGATAATGAAATCAGAGGGAAGTGAATGGAGTCGGTACCTGATCTAGAACTAGGATGACCAGAACCATTGTGAAGTGTTATCCTTCAGTGTCTTTAATGCTCTCAGTTTAAAAATGGAGATAAGGATTACATTGCCCTGTTGTCCTTGCCTGCTTCATTGAGACCCAGAGGAGCGAGAGTACATTATTTGGCTCTGATGGCACAAAGTGCTAAAATTTACATCATCCAAAGAATACACGCATCTGTCTAGAGTTCTGAAACATGCTTCTGCTCTCTAGGGCCTTAAGAGCTAAAACAAAGCACATTTACAGAAAGAAAAAATTCAGTAAACATGTTGGCCACAAAAAGTTTTAAAAGGATTATAAATTAAAGGAGCAGTTGTATTTGTTCAGGCTTTGATATGTGGAAATTGGAGACCATGTCTTTTCGAGCAGTAGATAGAAGTTGCTTTCTGTTTATTCAATTCTGAAATATTCTAGTTTCCCTGGTATTTTGAATAAGAAGTGTGTGTGTGTGAGCATATTCTTACAAATTTTCTCTGAAGAGCACCAAGCTCACCCCATAAGTCAGTACACAGAAAATCAAGACATTGATACAGAATGCAGGAGTTAACTGAGAGATATTAGTGTGTTTGTGCTTGGAAATTTCCATATCACTATAAAAATAAAGTACAAAACATTATAGTTTATTCTAAACATTCAATTTGTATAACTTTCAAATAATAGCTTGATCTAGACTTTTGAATGATGAGCCCTTCAAATTCAACTTAGACATTATCCACAAAATAACTATTTGCTCAAGAATGTGGTGAAACAATGAACATAATTTTCAGTATTCACATATTCAAAAAAATTTATTTTGTATAAAAGCACTAATAGTTCCTCTATCTTTTGTTGACAAACATCTTGATAATAAAAATAAACTTTTTAATCTCATTATCTTTTTCTTATTGCTTCAAAACAGTGACAGAACTTTAATTTATAGAATTCACATACTTGTTCAGAGAAACTAAAGCAAGTTTGTGTGTGTGTGCATGCACTGAATTGCTTCAGTTGTGTCCAGCTCTTTGCAACACTATGGACTGTAGCCCACCAGGCTCCTCTGTCCATGGGAATTCTCCAGGCAAGAATACTGGAGTGGGTTGCCATGCCCTTCTCCAGGGGATCTTCCTGACACAGGTATTGAACCTGCGTCTCTTATGTCTCTTGCATTGGCAGGCAGGTTCTTTACCACTGGCGCCACCTGGGAAGCCAGTCTGGCTAGCACTAAAAGGGCATGTATACTGCTGAAGAATAGACATGCTGCATGCATGGGAAGACAGATTCAGGTATCTAAATGCAACTGCATCTCCCAGGTCCCCTGTCCAGATTTGAATTCACTCTCCTTTCAGTTCAGTTCAATTCAGTCACTCAGTCATGTCCGACTGCAACCCCATGAATTGCAGCACACCAGGCCTCCCTGTCCATCACCAACTCCCGGAGTTCACCCAGACTCACGCCCATTGAGTCAGTGATACCATCCAGCCATCTCATCCTCTGTCGTCCCCTTCTCCTCCTGCCTCCAATCCCTCCCAGCATCAGAGTCTTTTCCAATGAGTCAACTCTTCACATGAGGTGGCCAAAGTACTGGAGTTTCAGCTTTAGCATCATTCCTTCCAAAGAAATCCCAGGGCTGATCTCCTTCAGAATGGACTGGTTGGATCTCCTTGCAGTCCAAGGGACTCAAAAGCATCAATTCTTCGGTGCTCAGCCTTCTTCACAGTCCAACTCTCACATCCATACATGACTACTGGAAAAACCATAGCCTTGACTAGACGGAGCTTAGTCGGCAAAGTAATGTCTCTGCTTTTGAATATGCTAAGTAGGTTGGTCATAACTTTTCTTCCAAGGAGTAAGTGTCTTTTAATTTCATGGCTGCAGTCACCATCTGCAGTGATTTTGGAGCCCCCAAAAATATAGTCTGACACTGTTTCCATTGTTTCCCCATCTATTTCCCATGAAGTGATGGGACTGATGCCACGATCTTCGTTTTCTGAATGTTGAGAATTAAGCCAACTTTCTCACTCTCCTCTTTCACTTTCATCAAGAGGATTTTTAGTTCCTCTTCACTTGCTGCCATAGGGTGGTGTCATCTGCATATCTGAGGTTATTGATATTTCTCCCAAAAATCTTGATTCCAGCTTGTGCTTCTTCCAGCCCAGGGTTTCTCATGATGTACTCTGCATATAAATTAAATAAGCAGGTGACAATATACAGCCTTGATGTACTCCTTTTCCTATTTGGAACCAGTCTGTTGTTCCATGTCCAGTTCTAACTGTTGCTTCCTGACCTGCATACAGATTTCTCCAGAGGCACGTCAGGTGGTCTGGTATTCCCATCTCTTTCAGAATTTTCCACAGTTTATTGTGATCCACACAGTCAAAGGCTTTGGCATAGTTAATAAAGCAGAAATAGTTGTTTTTCTGAAACTCTCTTGCTTTTTTCATGATCCAGCGGATGTTGGCAATTTGATCTCTGGTTCCTCTGCCTTTTCTAAAGCCAGCTTGAACATCAGGAAGTTCATGGTTCACGTATTGTTGAAGCCTGGCTTGGAGAATTTTGAGCATTACTTTACTATCATGAGAGACGAGTGCAATTGTGCGGTAGTTTGAGCATTCTTTGGCATTTCCTTTCTTAGGGACTGGAATGAAAACTGACCTTTTCCAGTCCTGTGGCCATTGTTGAGTTTTCCAAATTTGCTGGCATATTGAGTGCAGCACTTTCACAGCATTATCTTTCAGGATTTGAAACAGCTCAACTGGAATGTCATCACCTCCACTAGCTTTGTTCATAGTGGTGCTTTCTAAGGCCCACTTGACTTCACATTCCAGGATGTCTGGCTCTACTAACCACCTTTTGGCATTGTGACGTGCTCTTTGACAACTGGAATACAGATTCCTCTAGCAGCCCCATTTGTCCTTTGTCACAAGGAAAGGTTGTACCAGAAGAAGACAGCTGTCAGCCAGAGGTAATCAGTCTTGAGGTTTTGTCCATCGGAGACCTGACTCAGAGGACATGAGGAGTGGGAGTGGGGATGGGAACACATTGCAATGTATTCAACGCCTTCATGACTATGTTCAAGAGTGTCACAACGGTGAGGCTATACAGTCCACGAGGAAGACCTTGATACAGACGAAGAACCAGATGCTCTCAAAATGGGGACAATAACTTTCTGATTTCCCCAGAGTTAGAATATAGCAGGTCAGAGACCAAACCAGCCCTTATAGTCACCTATTCTTTTCACTACTTTTAGTTCCTTCTCTTGATGCAATAAGTTAAAAAATAATCCAGCAACACAGATCCCAAGAGTCTCTGGGGATTCACCTTATCAGTTCATGTTTCTAGAGTTTACATGTTGAATGACAATCTATAAGGTTATGTGATGCAAAAAGATCATGTAAACCAGTTTGCCTCTTTCCTTTTTCAAAAGCATCCATGTATCCCACAGTGACAGAGTGGGAATTAATTACACTTTAGCTGTTTGGTTTGATAAACAGAGGCAGTGGATAAACCTTTACCCCTCTTCAGAAATCTGGTGGCTGTAAGCTTTCTGTTCTAGTCACTATTTTGATGAATAAAAGTGAACATTTCCTCTTTAGTGCACAACCACGCAGAGGCAAACAAACGGCAGTAGTCTGAGAGCTGCCCGCAACGTGGCTCTTACACCATAGGTAGATGGAAGTTTGGGCTTGCTGGTGCCCTTAGATGCTGAGAGAGGGGAGTGGGCAAGGAGACCCCAGGTGGCTCTGGTGCTGTGCGTGGACAAAGACATGTAGGTCCTCCCCCATAGCAGAGCACACCTGATTTTCTAAAACTGCAGCAAGAATGTCTAAGAGTTGCATGGGAGGGCTCTTCCTCACCACAATCAATACCCTTGCCCAGAGGCAACAGCTCCTCACCTCTCAGCAGCCTATCTCCCATCTGACTCTGCCTGCACAGACTCCTGCACAGTCCTGGACCACCCCAGGATGCAGGAAACTGGCCAATTGGGAGTGAGTGGAGTCAGGAAGTATCAGAGGAGCCCTCTGCATTGGAAAAGTTCTAAGAGCAGTGCACACTTGCATTTGGCATGTACATACCAGTTCCTCGGATTGCAAGATCAAACGGGTCAATCCTGAAGGAAATTGACCCTGAATATTCATTGGAAGGACTGATGCTGAAACTGAGGCTCCAATATTCTGGCCAAGAGCAGATTCATTGGAAGAGACCCTGAGGCTGGGAAGGAATGAAAGCAAAAGAAGGGGGCAGCAGACAATAAGATGGTTAGATAGCATCACAGATTCAATGGATATGAGTTTGAGCAAACTCCGGGAGAAAGTGAATGACAGATGCAACTGGCAGGCTGCAGTCCATGGGTTCATAGAGAATTGGACATGACTTAGCAACTGAACAAGAACAACAACATACCAGCAGGACCATAATGATCGTTAATGACTAGTGACCACTCTGGTTGATGCCCATGCCAGACAACTGTTAAAAACTTTCAACATTGCCCCTGATAATGTGTATTCTGATGATGCCAGAGATACACAGAATATACTTCCCTGGCCCAAACTGATTTTATTACTACACACTATCAGTAAAATTCCTCATTTGGGGGGACTTGTACCTATTTATAAAGCAGGTTACATGGTTTATCACCTATAATTCTCCCATGAGGTAGGTATTAGAATCATTGTTATTTCCTCAGTGTAGAATCAAAGGAACAAAGAGGTTAAGCAACTTGCCCAAAGCTGTCTGATATATCTAGACAATAGATATATCAGGGCTCAAACCCAGGTAGTCTAACTCTGGAGCAAGTTTTATGTGTGTCTGTCTGTGTCTGCCTACATCTGTAGGTGTGTTTAAAATAAACAAGGAACTATAGAACAATGATATATATTCTTAAATTTTAAAAATATGAAGGATATTAAAACTTCCACCCCACGAGTAGCACCCTTGGTCAAGAGGCAGAGAATAAGTTGAACACTTATTCAGAGATATAGGTTAATGCCATGGTGTGAATATTTGTGTCCCACACAAAGTTGATACATTGAAAATCTAATGTCTGGTGTGATGTTATTAGTAGGTATAACCCTCATGAATGGAATTAGCACCTGACAAAGAGGCTCCAGAGGGATCTCTAGCATCTGACAAAGCAGTTCCAGAAAGATCTCCAGCTCCTCCTGCCATGAGGACACAGTGAGGAGCTACAGGCTGAGAACCACCAAGAGGAGCCTCACCAGAAGGTTCCACAGGACACCCTGATGGTGGACTTCCCAGCATTCAGCACTGTGACCTGTAAATGTGTGTTGTTTGTAAGCCACCTCGTCTGTGGTATTGGGTTAGCCAAACAGTTCATTCAAGATTTTCTGAAACATCTTATAGAAAAATCCAAAAGAACTCTCTGGCCAGCCCGATATTTTATTAATATTTTAGCAGTTCAAATGGACTCTGGGTTAATATTCATCATCTTTGCTTAAGGGAAAGTTTAAATGTACACCGTGCATTTCAGTAGCTCCTTTCTTGGCTCAGAATAACTACTGAGGCAAGCACATTCATTGATTAATTCAGTATTTATGAATAAAATACCTTCTATGTACAAAGTATTGTAGTAGACACTGGGGATATAGAATGTGGACTGTATTCTTAAGGAACAGTCAAGAGTGGGATAAAGTTACTAGGAATTACAATACCCTAAAGAGACATGCAGCAGTGAATACTCTTCTCATCCATCCTCAGGTAGACTATTCCAAGGAACATCCTATAGGCTCCTCAGACGGTTCCTACAAGGTTAGCCTCAGTTGGCTACAGTAAGGCCAGTTTAATAATCCCGTCTTCTGTTATCCTACCTTTTTTCCCTTCTCCAGTCTTCAAAGTCTTCCTCTCCCCTTTTCTTGTTACCTGAGATCACTAAACTGGCTATAAGCAAGCCTTTGTATTAATTTTTTAAATAACAACAAAATGGACAAATCCTTAGCTAGACTAAGACAGAAAGAGAGAAGACTCAAAAAATGTCAGAAATAAAAGTGACGACATGATACCTGATGCCATAGAAATGAAAAGAATTCTAAAAGACTGTGGTAAACAATCACATATCAAGAAACTAAATAGTCTGGAAGATATGGATAAATTTCTAGAAACACACAATCTGTCAAGACTGAATCACAAAGAAATAAAAAATGTAAACACACCTATAACTAAAAAAGGTATTGAGTCAGTAATCAAAATCTCTCAACAAAGAGAAGTCCAGGACCAATACCACTAATCATCAGAAAAATGCAAATCCAAACCACAATAGAGAAGGGGATGGCAACCCACTCTCTATTCTTGCATGGATAATCCCATGGAGAGAGCAGCCTGGTGGGTCACAATGAGTCAGAAACCACGGAGCACACACACAAAACACAATGAGTTAGCACCTCATACCTGCTGGGATCAGTTCAGTTCAGTCACTCAGTCCAGTCTGACTCTTTGCGACCCAATGGACTGCAGCACACCAGGCTTCCCTGTCCATCACCAACTCCCGGAACTTGCTCAGACCCATGTCCATCGGGTTGGTGATGCCATCCAACCATCTCATTCTCTGTCGTCCCCTTGTCCTCCTGCCTTCAATCTTTCCCAGCATCAGGGTCTTTTCCAATGAGTCAGTTCTTCACATCAAGTGATCAAAGTAATGGAGCTTCAGAATCAGTCCTTCCAATGAATATTCAGGACTGAATTGCTTTAGGATGGACTGGTTGGATCTCCTTGTGGCCCAAGGGACTCTCGACTCTTCTCCAACACCAAGGATCAAAAGCGTCAGTTCTTCAGCGTCCAACTCTTCTTTATAGTCCAACTCTCACATCCATACATGACTACTGGAAAAACCATAGCTTCAACTAGATGGACCTTTGTTGGCAAAGTAACATCTCTGCTTTTCAATATGCTGTCTAGGTTGGTCAAAGCTTTTCTTCCAAGGAGCAAGCGTCTTTTAATTTCATGGTTGCAGTCACCATCTGCAGTGATTTTGAAGCCCAGGAAAATATAAAGTCCCTCACTGTTTCCATTGTTTAACAGCCTCATCTTTTTGGATTTGAAATATCTCAACTGGAATTCCATCACCTCCATTAGTTTTGTTCATAGTGATGCTTCCTAAGGCCTACTTGACTAAAAGAATCCAGAAAATACTGTGTTGATAAGGATGTGGAAAAACTGGAATTCCTTACTATTGATAGAAATATAAAATAGAGTAGCCACTATGGAAAACAGTACAGTGTTTCCTCAAAAAAACTAAAAACAGAATTATTATACGATTCAACAATTCCAGTTTATGGGTATTTATCCAGAGGAACTGAAATCAGGATCCTAAAGAGATATTTGTCCCCTCATGTACATTGCAGCATTATACAAAATAGGCAGGACATGAATGCAACCTAATGTCCACTGACAGATGAATGGATTTTTAGAAAGTGCATATCCTGGAATATTATTCAATCATAAAAATGTTGTCATATATTAAAAAATGAGTGAACTTTAAAGACATTATGTTAAGTGAAATAAGGACACAGAGGACAAATATTGCATGATTTCACTAATATAAAGTATCTAAAGTAGCTAAACTCAGAATCAGACAATAAAATACTGGTTGCCATGTACTGGGTGGGAAAAGTGCAGAGTAGCTATGCAATGTGCATGAAGTTTCAGTCATGAGGGATGTAAATGCTCTAGAGAGCCACTGTACACTGTGCTCCCACTGATCAATACTGTATTTTCACTTAAAATTTTGTTAAGAGGGGGTCTCATATAGTGTGTGTTTTTTTTACCACAATAAGAAAGCATTATCTTAACACTAAGATTTTAGGAAGACATTTA
The DNA here is from genome assembly GCF_001704415.2 of Capra hircus. Taxonomy (NCBI): domain Eukaryota; kingdom Metazoa; phylum Chordata; class Mammalia; order Artiodactyla; family Bovidae; genus Capra; species Capra hircus. The sequence continues at coordinate 52,016,953 of NC_030814.1, read as the reverse complement.
ATTTGACCTGTATAGCATTGACTTTCCTCTGAAAATTAGGAAGTACTGAATTTTCAAGTTTGTAAAAGAGAGCTGTCATGTCACTTTATCAACACAAAATATGATCTTTCACATATTTGGAAAATTATCAGGGCCACACAATCAGGCTGTGTCAGTAGAAATCATGAAAGGGGGGAAAAGTGAACACTGGCAGCACTGTGTTCCCTCCAGAAAATGGAAAGAATCCTTCTCTTCATCTATCACATTATTCTCTTTGACTTTCTAGCTGCATCTGGGATGAAAGAGAACTATTTATAATACAAGGATTATTTGTGCCAATTATCTAGTTAATATACAGCAAAGGCAATGGTTTTTTGTTCTTGCCTAACCAGTCGTTTGGAAGAGTGTACTTAGCAGATAGTTATAGTCTGTAAGAAAAAAAGGGTATCTGCTGGTAAATTAGAACTAATTGGGAGAAAATAAGCCTATCTGTCATAAACCACAAATAATGGTTAGAGCAATAATGTTTATTATCATAATTTTTACATGGTAATATAATTAACTGATGAATTACACTGAAGCAGAGTATACCATTTATCCTCAATAGCTCCCTTGTGCCAAAAGAGCTAAATACAGTACTCCCTTTATTCCAAAGATAAGAGATGTTGAATAGAACCAGCAAACAAGGCAGAGGATGCATAGAAATTGAGTATCTTTAATCTCTGATTAACACTTCAGTCTGTACTTGGAATATACCACTTCTATACTTTCCAAAGGATTTACAGAAGTGTCTATAAATTGAGAACAAAGAAAGGAATGATTTTTTTTTTTTTTTTGCCACTCTGTGCAGTATGTGGGATCTTAGTCTCCTGACCAAGATCAAACCCACACCCCTTGCACTGGAAGCAGGAATGATGTTTAGAATTCTTGCTTGTGTTTGCCCTCTCTGTCTGTAACCAACTTCCCCATAATAGAAGCAGTGTTGAGCATGGGAAAATGGCAGCCATGACTCATGATTATGTAAATTGGTATCAGTATGGTCCTGGGCTGCCAATCAGGCAGAGACCAAGGTTGACCCTGAGCCAGGGCCTGAGCTTATATTACTGGAGTTCAGTATCACTGCGTGAACTCCTGTTTGTCCGATCCCATTTGTTCTGTAGGAAGGCTGCAAGGGTGAACAGTTAGTATAGATACTTGAATGATTAAGGTAAACTCATGGATTGATCACCCAATAAAGTTATTAGAAAGGTAAAGAATAGTCTCTGGCCCTGCTATGTATTTACTCCAGATATAAAAGCCTGAGAAGAATGAGTAAAGACACCATTCTAGAAAGTCGTTCTTAACTTCAAAAGAGTAGGATGAATTGACTCAGTTTCTCCTAAGTGTGACAAGGCAGCACCCTTCCTTAAGCACTGGACTGTTCTTCAGACACTTATACCCATGGGGGTTAGGATACCAAGAAAGTTAAAAATTGAGTTTTAATGTTTAGTGCTATCTTGGGCTTAACATAGAATGTCAAATTTGTGACCTACAGCAGAGACATATCTTTCAAGAAGGTTGGGTTGTTAAGTACATCACATAAGGTAAAAATGCAGCAAGTCAAAATGTTAGGGACCAAACGACGGGCTCTAGGACCTGAGTCATGTTTACCAGAAAGAGATAGGACATGCGCTCATCCTGCCTGGCCAATCATGTAACGCCAGCTACTCCTGTAACTGAGACAAAGAACTGCCTGTTTATAAGCCACCATACTCCTTTGTTCGGGGCTCTTGTCAGATTCTGCTGTGCTGGATGAGACTTGGGCCCTAGCGTGCTAGAAATAAACTCCCTTCTTGCCTTTGCATTACTGTGGTGGACTTGCTCTCTCTCGGTCAGTTCAGAGACACGGGCTTGGAGCATAACAAAAATTGCATTTGGGAAAGTTCTATGTTGGATCTAAACATAGACCCAAAGTTCTATGTTGGATGTTTCAAAACATCCAACACAGCCAAATTTTCCTCTTTTGAAACATATTTCTTTTGTTTTTCAGATTGAACACTAGATTATGTAAGTGGCTTACATTTGGGACATTGTAATTTTTAAATAAAGTATTTTAAACCCTAGCGTGTCTCTGTATGGTGAATATTCCTGACAGAGAACAAGACTTTCCTACCCATCTTCTCAAACAATGAGGAACATACTCCCTGAGTGGAAGCCAATTAGAAGAGCTTGTGGTATTTCTGTTGTTCATTTATTTGTTCTCATCTTCACCCTCAAGCTACCATTCATTCACACAACCTTGACTTCTATCTTTTTGGCCCACCTTTTCTCCTCTCTCTTTTTTATCGGGCTTCCCTGGTGGCTCAGATGGTAAAGCATCTGCCTGTAGTGCGGGAGACCCTCTTCTTTAGCAGGGCACAAACAGGAGAATTTTGCATACATTAAATATCCCTCTGATGTGATTCTACTGTAGTACTCAAGGCAGACATAATCAATCATTCACAACATGATTTTTCTCTCATTTGACCAAGACTGGACCTCAAAGTTCTTCCCAACACAGCACTCCAGACAGCCACTACAGGTAACCGGTACAAATTCTCTAACATTCCATATAATGTTTTTAAACAACTTAGATTACATTACTGTTTTTTAGTTTCATTTTGTATATGATTTTAAGAAAGAAAGCACCAGATGAGATGTTTACTAGACCTTACACTGAATTCTGATATTATGACCCACTAGATTACGTGTTGGAGAAGACTCTTGAGAGTCCCTTGGAGAGCAAGGAGATCAAACCAGTCAATCCTAAAGGAAATCAACCCTGAATATTCATTGGCAGGACTGATGCTGAAACTCCAATTCTGACTCAAAGAGCCAACTCATTGGAAAAGACCTTGATACTGGGAATGACTGAAGGCAAAAGAAGAGGGTAGTAAAGGATGAGATGGTTAGATAGCATCACCAACTCAACGGACGTGAATTTGAGTAAACTCCAGGAGATAGTAGAGGACAGAGGAGCCTAGTCCATAGGGTCACAAAGAGTCAGATATGACTTAGTGGCTGAACAACAACAGCAGATTACAGCAGGGGTCAGACAATTAAGGCCTACTGATCAAATCCACCTCATCACCTATTTTTGTATAGCCTGAGAGATAAAAAATGGATTTTACACATTTAAATCACAAAAAAATCAAATAATAATAATATTTTGTGAAATATAAAATATATGTAATTAATATTTGTACTCATAAGTAAATTTCATTGGAAAATAGTCACTGTTATTTGTTTACATTTTTGTCTATGACTGTTTTACACTACAGAGTTGCAGTTGTATCAGAGAGTATACATCCCACAAAATTTAAAATAATTACAAATAGATTCTTTGTAAAAAAAAAAAAATATGTAAACTAAAGTATGGTGAGAAAATTGTGGGTTGAATGTCAAGTCAAAGAATTGGTATTAACAGCAGAGGTGATAAGAGCAAGCAACATAACATGACTGCATGTATTTGTCAAAAACTTGTCTCATGACATACTTTAAAAGGGTGAATTTTATTATAAAATTTTTGTTACATTTATTATTTTGCAATAAAATTTTGTCATAAGAAAAGAATACCAAACATAAAAATAAAAAAGACCTGGAATTTATTGGGGACTACAGAGAATTTGACATGAAATTAGGTGCTCTGAAAGAAGCCACTGAAATGTAAATTTAACATGAGATTTATATTTTATAATCCAGCTAAGAAGTAAGTTCAGTGAACACTATTGGGGTCTTGGCAGAATGCATTCTATTTTTCAAATTGTTCACTATTTACTAGTCACATTTTTAAGTTGTATAAAACAAATAACCTATTTAATCTTCTGTTTAGAAGCTAAAATAAGTTCCTTCTTCTCTCATAGGAATGGCAGAGGAATTGGGAAAAATACTCTAAATGAAAGCATGCCCAGTGATATTTATATTTCACATTAATATGATAATCCTTTTTAATTGATTAATGATATGCTTACAAGTGTTTGAGTCTGCAATAAATCATGCAAACTCAGGTAGAATTTTGCTTCTGATTAAACTTTGGTTTATGCAAACTGAAAACTATTTAATATTAACTATCAATATAAGTATGTGGGACAAGAAGCAATAGTCAGAACTGGACATGCAACAACTGACTGGTTCAAAATTGAGAAAGGAGTAAGACAAGGCTGTAAGTTGTCATGCTGCTTACTTAACTTCAATGCAGAGTACATGGTGCGAAATGCCAGGCTGGATGAATCACAAGATTTCCAGAAGAAACATCAACAACCTCAGATATGCAGATTATACAACTCTAATGGCAGAAAGCAAAGAACTAAAGAGCCTCTTGATGAGGGTGAAGGAGGACAGTGAAAAAGCTGGCTTAAACTCAACATTCAAAAAATTAATATCATGGAATCTGGTCCCATCACTTCACGGCAAATAGAAGGGAAAAAGTGGAAGCAGTGACAGATTTTACTTTCGGGGGGCTCCAAAATCACTGTGGATGAAGACAGCAGCCATGAAATTAAAAGACTCTTGCTCCTCTGAAGAAAAGCTATGACAAACTTAGACAGCATATTCAAAAGCAGAGATATCACTTTGCCAACAAAGGTCCATACAGTCAAAGTGATGGTTTTTCAGTAGTCATGAACAGATGTGAGAGTTGGACCATAAAGAAGATCTGAGCACTGAGGAATAGAATTGTGGTGCTGGAAAAGACTCTTGAGAGTTTCTTGGACAGCAAGGAGATCAAACCAGTCAATGCTAAAAGAAATCAATCTTGAATATTCAATGGAAGGACTGATGCTGAAGGTCTAATACTTTGGCCACCTGATGTAAAAAGCCGACTCACTGGATATTAGCCGACTCCTTGATGCTGAGAAGGATTGAAGACAAAAGGAGAAGAGGGTGGTAGAGGATAAGATGGTTAGATAGCATCATCAACTCAATGAACATGAATTTGAGCAGAGGACAGAGGAGCCTAGCACACTGCAGTCCATGGGGCTGCAAAGAGTCAGAGATGACTTAGCAACTGAATGACAACAAATAAATGGAAGTCAACATTTTATTAGTTCAGAACCTAATCGCTTTCTATAATCTTTACTAATGAAATTTTTCTTCTTTTAAAGGATTTTGGAGCTGTTAATTTCTCCATATATGAGAAAAGAAACATCTCACTTGCTGAAATACAATTTGCATTTTAACTCTCATTAGTATTTGGATAACATTCAGTTCCTGTTCCTGAAAAGAACAAATAACATATAAGGAGGAAATAACTGGACAGCAGAGGAAACATACTGAGTGTCTCGTGAGAGTGAAATGTTAAAATTACAATTAAGAAAAATGCCACACTGAAAAGTTTATCTAACTCTTCTTGGTTGGGAAAAAGACAGCTTTTCAGTAAAGGTAGAATGTGGAAAAAGAGACCATATTTAAAAGAGGCTATAGTCCAAAAGAAGTTAGAAAAATGGAATTAATATTTCAACATTTTTTTCAAATTCTAAGCTGCATAAGAATAGCCAGGGTGTTTGCAATCAGATACACACATACATTATAGGATCAGATTAACAATGGATGCATTAAAATATATTGAATAATTTAAATATAGTCATAAGAACTAACCTTGCCTGAGTTATTTAGGCTTACTACAATATACAATAGAACATCCCAGAGAAAGAATTCAAAAATAATTTCTGGAATAATTCATCCTAGTGATATTAGGTTGACTAAGGTTCAAATATGGTTTCTAATATTTTCTCTCATATTTCTTAGTCACATAAATTAATCTGGCTGAACTTCAGAGTCTGTGTTAGTACAATAGGAAAAGTTATTTATCCATAGGCTTTTGTGAGGATTAAATTCACAGAGTAAGCATACAATAAATGTTTGCAACACTGCCATAATTTTGTGATTGTTTGTTTAGATACTGCAAAAAGAGTGCTAATGCTGATTGATGATTAGATTTCAAAATTATATTTTCATCTTTTTTCTATACTTATTGCTGCTTCTAAGTCACTTCAGTTGTGTCCAAATCTGTGCAACCCCATAGACGGCAGCCCACAGGCTCCCCCGTCACTGGGATTCTCCAGACGTTCTAGTATTATATACTGGATTTAAACAGACACATTTTGGAATTTACATTATTCAAAGCTGAAGTTTAATAAGTAAATTCTTTGAAACACTGAGATTCATTGAAATGTTATTTCTTGTTGCCTGAATTACCTAAGTCCATGGAAATAGTATTTTTTTAACTTTCTATTGATACTGTCTGTTTATCCTAATGATAAAAATACATCTTTACTTACTCTTACAAGAAGTGGAAATGCAACTCTGTTCTAATGAAACAGAATTTACAAAGAAGGGGGAAAATACAGCAATCTCTAAGACACTTGCTTCTTACCTGTTGAAGAAATGATCCTGTCATTCTGCATGGGAAAGTCAGGGTTTAAAAGCAAGAAGCCGGATGTCTAAATGTAGTTCACTTGGAATCTTCAAGAACATAAGCAGCACCCATTTTCAAATAAACTAGAAACTGTAGCTGTTTTGCACAGCAGAAGTCACCACTTGCATGGGAAAAACAGGGACTCTGAATTTGGAAAAACAGGGACTCCGAAAAACAGGGACTCTGACCAGTGTTCAAATTCTAGTTTAGATTTAGTTGCTTATTTCAGTAAGTTACTCAGCTTCTCTGAGTCTCAGGTTCCTTGCTGTTAAAGTGTGGATAACAATAGCTATCTGGAATCACTGTTGTCACAATTCATTTAGTGCACACAAAGTGTCTTTAGAAGAGCAGGTGCTTAATAAAATGGAGTTAGTGTTCCACATAACCATTTCCTTTCATCCGTGGAGGTCATTTTAAATGGAATCGTTTGTTGTTGTTTAGTCACTCAGTCGTGCCCAACTCTTTGTGGCCCCATAGATGGTAGGCCGCCAGGTTCCTCTGTCCATGGGATTCTCCAGGCAAGAATACTGGAGTGGGTTGCCATTTCTTTCTTCAAATGGAATAGCAGTGCTGTAATAAAAAAAAATAGAGATACCAAGGGAACATTTCATGCAAAGATGGGCTCAATAAAGGACAGAAAGGGTATGGACCTAACAGAAGCAGAAGATATTAAGAAGAGGTGGCAAGAATACACAGAAGAACTGTACAAAAAAGAGCTTCATGGCCCAGATAATCACGATGGTGTGATCACTCACCTAGAGCCAGCCATCCTGGAATGGGAAGTCAAATGGGCCTTAGGAAGCATCACTACGAACAAGCTAGTGGAGGTGATAGAATTCCAGTTGAGCTCTTTCAAATCCTGAAAGATGATGCTGTGAAAGAGCTGCACCCAATATGCCAGCAAATTTGGAAAACTCAGCAGTGGCTGCAGGACTGGAAAAGGTCAGTTTTCATTCCAATCCCAAAGAAAGGCAATGCCAAAGAATGCTCAAACTACCGCACAATTGCACTCATCTCACACGCTAGTAAAGTAATGCTCAAAATTCTTCAAGCCAGGCTTCAGCAATATGTGAACTGTGAACTTCCAGATGTTCAAGCTGGTTTTAGGAAAGGCAGAGGAAGCAGAGCTCAAACTGCCAACATCTGCTGGATCATCAAAAAAGCAAGAGAGTTCCAGAAAAACATCTATTTCTACTTTATTGACTATGCCAAAGGCTTTGACTGTGTGGATCACAATAAACTGTGGAAAATTCTGAAAGAGATGGGAATACCAGACCACCTGACCTGCCTCTTGAGAAACCTATATGCAGGTCAGGAAGCAACAGTTAGAACTGGACATGGAACAACAGACTGGTTCCAAATAGGAAAAGGAGTACATCAAGGCTGTATACTGTCACCCTGCTTATTTAACTTATATGCAGAGTACATCATGAGAAACACTGGGCTGGAGGAAGCACAAGCTGGAATCAAGATTTCTGGGAGAAATACCAATCACCTCAGATATGCAGATGACACCACCCTTATGGCAGAAAGTGAAGAAGAACTAAAAATCCTCTTGATGAAAGTGAAAGAGGAGAGTGAGAAAGTTGGCTTAAAGCTCAACATTCAGAAAATGAAGATCATGGCATCCGGTCCCATCACTTCATGGGAAATAGATGGGGTAACAGTGGAAACAGTGGCTGACTTTATTTTTCTGGGCTCCAAAATCACTGCAAATGGTGATTGCAGCCATGATATTAAAAGACACTTGCTCCTTGAAAGGAAAGTTATGATCAACCTAGACAGTGTATTAAAAAGCAGAGACATTACTTTGCCAACAAAGGTCTGTCTAGTCAAGGCTATGGTTTTTCCAGTAGTCATGTATGGATGTGAGAGTTATAAAGAAAGCTGAGCACCAAAGAATTGATACCTTCGAACTGTGGTGTTGGAGAAGACTCTTGAGAGTCCCTTGGACTGCAAGGAGATTCAACCAGTCCAACCTAAAGGAGATCAGTTCTGGGTGTTCATTGGAAGGACTGATGTTGAAGCTAAAACTCCAATACTTTGGTCACCTGATGCAAAGAACTGACTCATTTGAAAAGACCCCAATGCTGGGAAAGATTGAGGGCAGGAGGAGAAGGGGACAATAGAGAATGAAATGGTTGGATGGCATCACCAACTCAATGGACATGGGTTTGGGTGGACTCCACGAGTTGGTGATGGACAGGGAGGCCTGGCGTGGTGCGGTTCATGGGGTTGCAAAGAGTTGGACACGACTGAGCGACTGACCTGAACTGACTCTTGTCAATGTGCACTCCTAAAGTGTCGGTGCAAAGGGAAATTTGCAAAACAAACCAACGCACTATTTTGAAGTAAAAGGAAAAGAAGGTGAAACTATCCCAACAACTCAAGCATAGCCTGCCTGGGAGAAAGCAGGCCCTGATCTTTTGAATAATCTACTCTCCTCTCCAGTTCTTCAAGACCTTATCTAAGAAACAGGAAGTCCCAGTTCAAAGGACTTCAGAGAACTCTTCAAAAACTGTTTGTGCCCAGAATAGCGAGGTCAAAGCAGCAGGCACTGTAATAGGTGATCAACAGTCCAGGTTTGCCCTAGACTGAAATTTCCACATCTCAGTAACACGTTCACTCCTGGGCAGTGTTCACTGGTTGCTCCAGCTGGGTCATGGGACATGTTCCACAATCACAGAATAACAAACAGGACTAGAAGGGACCACAGAAACAACTCAGTCCAACGTCTTCATTTCACAGATGGGAAGTCTGATCTGAGGTAGGGGCTGATGATGTCTCCACAGATACAGAGCTAAACCCAATCAGTGTTTCAGGAGACAAGGGAGCTGCAGTATGCTAAATCCAGATTTTAGAGTGTCAGACAGAAGAAGAAAGGATTCTCAGGTTGCGCAGCGGTAAAGAACCCCACTGGCAATGCAGGAGACGCAAGAGACCTGGGTTCGATCCCTGCATCAGGAAGATTCCCTGGAGAAGGAAATAGCAACCCACTCCAGTATTCTTGCCTAGAAAATTCCATGGACAAAGGAGCCTGGTGGGCTATCGTCCATAGGGTCACAGAGCTGGACATGACTTAGCTTAGTGGCTGAACACACACACACACACACACACACACACACACACACACACACACACACAGAAAAAAACATCTACAGTGGTGAAAGGCACAGACCTTGAGGTCAGACTACTTGGGCTTCTGTCCTGTGACTCTGGGCCAACTCTCTGACCTTTTAAAGCCCTAGTGTTTGTGACTGAAATTGGCCTTGGTAGCACTGAGGGGATGCAAATAAAGTACTGAGCTCAGTGCTTGGCACATAAGAAATGATAAATAAATATTTATTATTAGTTTTAGTTTATTTTTCTAAGATATTTTTTACTGTGAACCACTTTTCTAAGTCTTTATTGAATTTGTTACAATATTGTTTCTCTTTTATGCTTTGTTTTTTTGGGGGGTGGGGCATGTGGGATCTTAGTTCCCCTACCAAGAACTGAATCCACACACCCTGTACTGGAAGGTGAAATCTTAACTACTGGGCCTCCAGGCAATTCCTAGTAGTTTTAATCCATTTTTCTTCTTTCATTAGCATCATCATTATCTTTATTTCTTGTTCCTTACAACAAGGGATATGCAACAAAGGATAATAAGGCCCTTTCTTGGATTTTCACTGAAACCATACAAACTTTAAGTATTCATGTATTTCACACTTGGAATTCACCTGAAATACATCATTGTGAACTTGTGTCATGCTGACCTGAACAACTTACAGACACTTTTGGAAAAGATACTTCTTTGGCTAGGACAAATACATTGAAATTGATTTAGTAATTTACCTTCAATATAGTACCTACAGTACTCCATGTAGTTCATCTAAAGTTTCCTTTCAAAGTACACAGTCTGCACCACCAACCCTAGGTCCTACACTATTCCCTACAGAAACCATGTGCTGAATGGAGATCAGCTTTGAGAGAAGTAAAGGATAGCATTTTATCCTTAATTTCAGAGATACCTGAAGATAGTTCACTATTTCTTGGTTTGATTTATATCCTGGATTGTTTCATATTTGCCTTTTTCAAACTTCTCATTGAAATAGCCTCCAAAAATAGAAAAATTCAAAAGAACTCTAGGAGAAAACATCTCTAATTCCAGCATGGATAGGTGAAACTGAGAAACATTTGTATCTAAAGAGGGTAATTTTTAGGGGGGAAAAAACACTATCCTCAGAAATTCACAAAGGTACACAGAAGAGTCCAAGACAAACACAGCAACTGATCCAATGACACCTAACATTCATCCTCAGCATGAAAAATATGTATTTATAAATTTATAGATTTTTAAATAAGTTCCTAGGCAATTAAAAAAAAAGAAATGTAATTTCATCATATGTATTTTCCATTGTCCAAACACAACTCCATGTCATACGGAGGGCCAGCTCATATGGGTCATATGGGAGGTCAGTTCATTGCAAAGCCATCTGAGAAAAACAAGAAAAACACCGAGAAAAAGAAGGGAAAGAGCAGATGGTAGGCAACCACTTATTAGTTTGCTATGTTATCTATTGATAGGTAAATACCAAGTGTGCATGCTCTTGGGTATCCTTCTTCTAAGTCACGTCAGTCGTGTCCAACTCTGTGCGACCCCATAGACGGCAGCCCACCAGGCTCCAAAACACTATTGAGAGAGTGTGTGAGAGGAGAGGACTGAGGAAGGAACCAGTGACTTAAGGAGTCAAACTGTTTAGAGGTGAGTAAGGTCAATTCCTTGCCCCATGGTCACAATTTTATCTCACCTTTCGTAAGAGTGAGGTATAAACTAATGAGGTAGAGAACAACGTCAAGCTGTGACTGTCTCATTGCTTTATTATAATATACAGAGACGGTCTGAGAAATTAAAAACTCTGTGTATTATGAGCTGTCAGTCATGGACCATTTGCTTGATCATTTACCTGACGTCAGAAAAGCCACAGGAGCTCAAACCTGGTGTTCTGTGACAACCTAGAGGGGCAGGATGGTGTGGGAGGGGGGAGGGAGGTTCAAAACAAAGGAACATATGAGTCAGTTCAGTTCAGTTCAGTCGCTCAGTCGTGTCCGACTCTTTGCGCCCCGTGAATCGCAGCATGCCAGGCCTCCCTGTCCATCACCAACCCCCGGAGTTCACTCAGACTCACGTCCATCGAGTCAGTGATGCCATCCATCCATTTCATCCTCTGTCATCCCCTTCTCCTCCTGCCCCCAATCCCTCCCAGCATCAGAGTCTTTTCCAATGAGTCAACTCTTCGCATGAGGTGGCCAAAGTACTGGAGTTTCAGCTTTAGCATCATTCCTTCCAAAGATACCTGTGGCTGATTCATGTTGATGTGTGGCAGAAACCAACAGAATATTGTAAAGCAATTATCCTCCAATTAAAAATAAACTTATTTTTAAAGAAAGAAAAGCCAGGTTGAAATCTTCTGGCTTAAAAGCAACTTTATGGGCAGCCACTCTCTTTAAGGTTACATTTTTGATTATTGTATTTATGATATAGAAGAAGGGATCACAATTGTGTCACACACAGGTCTCTACGCAGGCACACATACACACACGCCATACAGAGAAGAAGCCTATAGTGCCTATGGTATAGTGGGAAGGACACTGACTTTGTGGTAAACCAGAGCTGGGAGTTTGGGAAACTTACTGAAACAGTTTGAGCTTCTGTTTTCTGGAGACAGAATGCAGCAGCACAGATTTACGCATCTGTCGCGCAGACTAGGTGACTGACACAGTGCACGCTGCCTCTGCCACAGGCAGCGGACTGCACTTATTACTTTCTCTGTGTTTCCTTCCTTCGCAACCTGGCCACACCAAAGCTCCTTGGTTTCCTTGAGCACAGCCCACCCTCTCTTGCCCACAGAGCTTTGCACATGCTGTTCTCCTGGGCTGAAGCACTCTTTTCCCCTTCCCTTTGCACAACCACTGTGTACTCTGCCTTCAGGACTGAACTTGACTACTACACTCCTGTGACAGCTTTGTCGCCACCCCTAGATTAGACCACGTACTTCATTTATTATATGTACTCACAAAGCACCCTAACTTCTGTTACCATGTCCCAGTTACCCTAGACTTGAAATTGCCGACTCATTTGCCCAAAGTTTGAGTAGATGATGAGCTCCTAAGAATACGTATCTATTACATTCAGTTTTGTAACCAGGTCTCCCCACAATGATCTTTCCAAACCAACAGTGCTGAGGAGAGTAGAGTGAGATGGGCATTCTTTCACACTTTTTGTACAAAAGAGAGACATTTGCTGTAATAATAATAATAATAATAATGTAGTTATTAGGTATTTCTTTGCACTAAGCATGGCAAAAAGTGCTTTCATACATTATCTCACCTATTCATTGCTGTCCTCGCTGGGAATATGTTCTACAAGCATCCATATTGTACAGATCAAGAAACAAAGACTCTGAGTCTAAACAACTGCACAGGGATGAAGCTTTAGATGGTGAACTCAAGACACAAACCCAGATCTGCCAGACACTAACAAAATTTGTTTTTCATCAACAACACTCTCCTGTGCATGTTCTCTGGAGGACAGTTAAATTATTCATGCCTCAGTGAATGCTGTGGAATAAATGAGCCCACAAATGAGGATAGAGAGTAGGCACCACAACTATTTATTTCTTATGTGTTTGAACTCACCCATTTTCCCTCTCTTTCTCTTTTTCAGTTATTTAGTTTCAAGTGAGCACATATGAGGGAACTATTTGATACTGTGTCTATCTTTTTATTTAGGACAATAAATATAAAATGTTCCCATTACATCCTATGGTTTCCCTCTACCTCAGTTAAACTATGCCATGCTCGCAGGCAGAGTGGTGCACTCACTCACCCGAGGGCTTACTCCTCAAGAACAGGGGTGCCCTGCTTAGCTCTGTGTCTCCAGCTGCTAGCATGATGCTGGTCCCACTGTATACAAATGATAAAACCTGCAGAAATGGGCTGTGAAAAGAAATTGTGAATTTGAGGTAACAGAATTTGTAAAGGCCATTTAGAAACTACAAATGTCACTCATTTCATGAAACTGAGAAATAAAATGGAGGGTCTTTGCAAAAATAGTAGCTAAAAGAAAACTTCAGGCTTCTACAGTTTCTACACGTAATTAAATTGGTAGAAGTGGACAAACCAGGAAAAACTGAACATTAAATGGCATTCAACAAATATTTGAGAACTGAAATTTGAGGCACTATGCTAAGATCTGATGATTTATTTGAAACCTAACGAAAATTTTCTTATTGTTGCAAGAGAGAACTTATCCTTTTAGTAGCAGAATAATTTGCATATCAGGACAAAAGAAAATCAAGTTTTGTCTTATGTGGAGAGGGTAGAGCAATCATACTATAGTTCAACTCTAAAGAGGTCCATTTTCCTGCCTAACACATCTGAGGGCTTTCCACACTCATTATGTTTAAACCTCAAGCTCTTTTGCACAGTGTATTTGGTTCTTCAGAACTTTCTTCCATCCCCTCTTACTCCCACTATACTTATTTACTCCTTACTCACCAGTCACACTAAATCTTTCCCATGTCTCCCATAAAACTATGCTTTTTATGTCTCCAGTCTGCAGATCTGAAATGCCTTGCTCTCCCTCTAACAACGCTCCATTCATCCTTCAAGAAACTGATCAAATGTTATAGAACCTTCTGGCACCTTCAGGCAGAGGTAACCAATGCTCTCCAGGGGCTCCCACTGGACACCTATCAATCTCAAGTTGTGGCTACACTTCCATTCAAACCACAAAATCCTCATGTCCAGCTGTCATGTCTTACTTGTCTTTGTTGTTTTTAAATATGGCTCCAAAAGTCCCTCTAGTCAAGGCTATGGTTTTTCCAGTAGTCATGTATGGATATGAGAGTTGGACTGTGAAGAAAGCTGAGAGCCAAAGAATTGATGCTTTTGAAGTATGGTGTTGGAAAAGACTCTTGAGAGTCCCTTGGACTGCAAGGAGATCCAACCAGTCCATCCTAAAGGAGATCAGTCCTGGGTGTTCATTGGAAGGACTGATGTTGAAGCTGAAACTCCCAATACTTTGGCCACCTGATGCGAAGAGCTGACTCATTGGAAAAGACACTGATGCTGGGAAAGACTGAGGGCAGGAGGAGAAGGGGATGAGAGGATGAGATGGTTGGATGGCATCACTGACTCAATGGACATGGGTTTGCGTGAACTCCTGGAGTTGGTGATGGACAGGGAGGCCTGGTGTGCTGAGGTTCATGGGGTCACAAAGAGTTGGACACAACTGAGTGACTGAACTGAACTGAAAGGTCCATTTACATCCTGAATGGTTACTGCTTTGATGTGTAATCTATCTTTTTTATATTTTCCTCCTGGACTAAGAAATAAAAAGAATGATGAATTGAACCATGTGTATTACTATTACAAAAATAGATAGCTATTGAGAAGTTGCTCTATAACACCCAGAGCTCAACCTGATGCTCTCTGACAACCTAGAGGGGTGGAATGGGGTGGGGGTGGGAGGAGGCTGTAGAGGAAGGGGGCATATGTATACTTAGGGCTGATTTACACTGTTGTTTGGCAGAAACCAACACAACACTGTAGAGCATAAAAATTGTTTAAATGAGCATTTATTAAGAAAAAATAATAAAAAGAATGATGAAAAATTCAAGTATATAATTAAATATAATCTATTTATCAAACACTAGTTCAGCATTTGATGTATAATGGTAAATAAGTAAATAAGACAGATACTATTCTTTCCCTTACAGGGCCTGGGTTCAATGGGGGAAACCATAGCAAAGAATTTACATGAGCAAATTAATTATAGGTTATGATAAGTGACAAGATGGAAGAAATTAGTGTGGTGGGGAATGGAGAAAGTGGCAGGGAAACAACTTCAGGTAAGTAGTTGAGGGAAGGTTTCTCTCAATTAGAGAAAGGTGAACTGAGATGACAGCTGACTGATAAGGAATTCAGAACCATGTCCATGCATGAACAAGGGCCGTTCAAGTGTCCTGGTGGGGGCAATCTCAGCATGTGTTACAGAAAACCATGATCACTGGAGTGACTGGCCCTAGATGAAGTTCAACCAATTGACAGGGAAAGGAAAGTATATGGTTTTCAGTTCAGTTCAGTCATTCAGTCGTGTCCGACTCTGCAACCCCATGGACCACAGCACACCAGGTCTCCCTGTCCATCACCAACTCCAGGAGTTTACCCAAACTCATGTCCATTGAGTCAGTGACACCATCCAAACATCTCATTCTTTGTCATCCCCTTCACCTCCTGCCTTCAACCTTTCCCAGCATCAGGGTCTTTTCCAAAGAGTTAGCTCTTCACATCAGATAGCCAAAGTATTGGAGTTTCAGCTTCAATATCAGTCCTTCCAATGAACACTCAGGACTGATCTCCTTCAGAATGGACTGGTTGGATCTCCTTGCAGTCCAAGGGACTCTCAAGAGTTTTCTCCAACACCACAGTTCAAAAGCATCAATTCTTTGGCACTCAGCTTTCTTTATAGTCCAACTCTCCCATCCATACATGACCACTGGAAAAACCACAGCCTTGACTAGATAGACCTTTGTTGGCAAAGTAATGTCTCTGCTTTTTAACATGCTGTCTAGGTTGGTCATAACTTTTCTTCCAAGGAGTAAGCATATTTTAATTTCATGGCTGCAATCACCATCTGCAGTGATTTTGGAGCCCAAAAAAATAAAGTCTGACACTGTTTCCATGGTTACCTCATCTATTTCCCATGAAGTGATGGGACCGGATGCCATGATCTTAGTTTTCTGAATGTTGAGCTTTAAGCCAACATTTCCACTCTCCTCTTTCACTTTCATCAAGAGGCTCTTTAGCTTTTCTTTACTTTCTGCCATAAGAGTGTTGTCATCTGCATATCTGAGGTTATTGATAGTTCTCCCGGCAATCTTGATTCCAGCTTGTGCTTCATCCAGTCCAGCATTTCTCATGATGTATCCTGCATATAAGTTAAATAAGCAGGGTGACAATATAGAGCCTTGACATACTCCTTTTCCTATTTGGGACCAGTCTTGGTGTTCCATGTCTAGTTCTAACTATTGTTTCCTGACCTGCATACAGGAAGCAAGAGGCTGGTCATGTAGTCTGGCATTCCCATCTGTTGAAGAATTTTCCACAGTTTGTGGTGATCCATGCAGTCAAAGGCTTTGGCATAGCCAATAAAGCAGAAATAGATGTTTTTCTGGAACTCTCTTGCTTTTTTGATGATCCAGAGGTAGTTGGCAATTTGATCTCTGGTTCCTCTGCCTTTTCTAAAACCAGCTTGAACATCTGGAAGTTCATGGTTCATGTATTGTTGAAGCCTGGCTTGGAGAATTTTGAGCATTACTTTACTAGCATATGAGATGAGTGCAATAAGGTTTTACCTACTGGTGAAAAAAAAGTGTCACTTTATTATCAATGTGGTGGAACCCAGTGGACATCTTCAAGCCAAAAATGTCATGGTTGGGTTGGTGCAGTATTAGCATTTGTGCTGTAAGCCATGACTCAAAAAAAGCATTTTTTTTTAAAAAAATTCTGGATATCTAACTTATACAATGTACCTAGAATAGAATAGTCAAGTTCAGAAAGTCAGAAATATCCTGGAGGGTGTCAGGGGTCTGGCATGGGAGGATGGTGGGGAGGGCGAATGGGGACTTAATGTTTAATGGGGAGAGAGCTTCAGTTTAGGAAAAATTAAGGAGGAGGAGGATGTGAGAGTTGTACAATAATGTCAATGTACTTAGTGCCAATGAAATGAATACTTAAATATGGTTAAAACAGTATATTTTATAGTATGTGACTTTTACCACAATAATAATTTTTTTTTTAATTAAAAAAAAAAAATTCTGGGAATCTGTCTGGACAAGACTTCCTTACTGGTTTACTGGTCACTTCATTCTCCTATCCACGAGAGGGCTCCAAAGATCATAAAAGTATCTGGCTGGGTTAGTCTCTCAAGTAACTGCTTAATGGCAGTCTCCTTAAACAGCTTTAAGATAGGAATAAGGACAAGAGAATATGACTGAATGAGTAAAGAAAAGGTTAAAACACAATCAGCTCTTTGAAACAGGTATGCATTTGAAACAAGAATAAGGATCAATATTTTTTCTATAAAACCCAGGGTATGCCAAGCCTTTACATGACTAAATACATTAGGACCGATGAGTAGTTTTAAGAAAAAGTTACTGTTCTGACAAAAAAAATATTTACAAACCATGTGTGCTCCGTCGTGTCCAACTCTTTGCAACCACATGGATTGTAGCACCCTAGGCTCCTCTCTTCATGAAATTTTCCAGGCACGAATACTGGAGTGGGCTGCCATTTCTGCTCCAAGGGACCTTCCCTACCACTGCATCACACAGGAAGCCAAAAGATACCCGAACCGTACTGGGGCCAAATCTGGCAGCCTGCTAATGAAAACGACAGCCGTAAGGTGGCCGGTTTCTGAGTGCTTACTGTGTTCCTTGTGCTTGGACGCTCAGTCATGTCCAACTCTTTCCAACCCATGGACTGTAGCCTGCCAGGTTCCCCTGTCCATGAGATTCCCCAGGCAAGAATACTATGCTGCTTTATATATATTATTTCATTTAATCCTCCATCAATCAGAGCTGATAAAAATGAGCTTTATGCCCTTTACTAAAACTGGAAACTCCAAAGCTCATTATACTAACCGTCACCAAAAGCAGCTTCCAGAGACTTCCGTTCTAGTCTCAGCCCACTTTGTTGCAACACCAGTTTTCTGAGTGATAAAATGGATATTGTTATCTCCTAGTGGAGAGAGGCTGATAATAATATAGGTCCAATAAGTTTGTACTGCCCCTCTAATGCCATGAAGACAAAAGTATTTTGGAAACTACCAGATGTTATATAAAAACAATGTATTTTCAGTCAGGTGTCTGATTTGTGCCTTAAAAATAACATGCCCTCCTCCAAAATAAATTCTTAAAAAAACATTTTTTTTTTTTCTAAATTGGATTGTCCTGTTTTGGAAATTGACCAAAATTCCACTTTAAATGTTCAGCTACATCATATGATCCTCTCTCAAACAAGTTTTCATAAGTAGCAATATAAAGTAAATTTCTACAGAGTTCTGCCACCAACTCAGTTTGGCTTTTAGGAAGTTCCTTCCTCAGGACCTCCACTGTCAAAGGAGAGAGTAGGCCAGTTGAAGTTCAAGGTTATGTCAAGTTTTACATTCCTAGGATAGAGTGTACCCATGAGTGGTGTTGGAGAAGACTTTTGAGAGTCCCTTGGACTGCAAGGAGATCCAACCAGTCCATCCTAAAGGAAATCAGTCCTGCATACTCATTGGAAGGACTGATGCCGAAGCTGAAACACCAATACTTTGGCCACCTGATGTGAAGAACTTACTCATTGGGAAAGACCTGATGCTGGGAAAGATTGAAGGCAGGAGGAGAAGGGGACGACAGAGAATGAGATGGTTGGATGGCATCACTGACTCAATGGACATGAGTTTGAGTAAGCTCTGGGAGCTGGTGATGGACAGGGAAGCCTGGCATGCTGCAGTCCATGGGATCGCAAAGAGTTGAACATGACTGAGCGACTGAACTGAACTAAACTGAACCTCGAGGTGGTTCCAGGGCTCTGTGCAACTTTATATCTAGATAAATTTTAAAAAGTAGAGTCTGAAAAAAACACATCAGCCACAGACGCATTTTGTTGGACCAACATAGTTTTTAAACATTTAAAAAATATGCCGATGTTTATACATGATGGGACATTTCATGCAGAAGTTCTCATTTCTAGCTTCTCTTTTAAAATCTGAATATTTGGCAACACAGAGCTGGCATTTTCACACTGCAGGGGAACGCTGGACTTGAATATAAACTGTTTCCAACCCACTCCTAGACTAGTCCTACACCCTCTGGTCTCCCTGCCTCACCACTGACCACCTTCTCACACCCTGGTCATTTCAGTAAGAAACCTATGTGCCAGGAGTTATCTATTTTATATACAGTGAAACAGCTATGAAAAGTACAAGTGTAAATTACTCAGTCCTGTCTGACTCTTCAGGACCCCGTGGACTGTAGCCCACCAGTCTCCTCTGTCCATGGGATTCTCCAGGCAAGAATGCTGGAGTGGGTAGCCATACCCCTCTCTGGGGGGTCTTCAAAATCTAAAAAAAGAAAAGAAAAGAAACCTATGTGTCAATTCTCCAATGGCTTAAGTGTGTGTAACTCCTGAGTCAGAGGGAAAACGGTAAGAAGTTATTTCAAGCGTGCTGATTATTACAGAGGGGAAGTAGAGGGAACTGCCATGGAGGAGAACAAAGAAACTTCGAGTGGCACTGGGGTTAAACACGGCGGCTCGGGGAGCCAAGAGATCCGGGTCTAGAACAGGTTCTCTCCGTTAATTCTGTTACACTGGGCAAGCATTTTCCTTCTCTGTGTCTCAATTTCCCCAGCTGTGAAACGGGGAAATCTGTGAAAAAGGAATCGTTAAATGATCCTGCAGGTCAGGATCTATAAAATTCTCAACCTTCTCTTGGATCTTCGTAACATCCCTTAGGAAGTCTAAGAATCTGCCATTCCCACATCCACTTTCCTCCCCGGCACCGCCTGGGCTTCTTGCGGGGGGAAGGGGGTCACTTCAGGGGAACTGGGTCTCGGTCCGGGAAGTCGGGGCGTGCTCTGCCTGCCGGCGGCTCCAGATCGTGCCAAGTCGCCGCGGGACCCCGCCGCCAGCTCGCCACCGCGCAGCCCTCCGTCCTCGCCTTCCCCCGGCGCAGCTCGGAGCCCAGGAGACGGCCTGACCGCTTCCTCGGAGCAGGGCGCCTGGGACCGCCCGCCCGCCGTCTGGCCTCCGCCCTGGAGCCACCCCTCCCAGAGGAGCTGCGCGCTCGGCTGGCGCTTGGACCCCTCGGCAGCCCAGCCGCAGGTGCCCGCCCGCCTCCGCCCAGCCCAGCGCTCACACCGGCGGCTGCCGGGGCACCCAGGCTGGTAGGTTCCATTCCCCGCTCACTCCTCTTGCTCGGAGTTGCTCTTTTAGCCCCTGTTCCCCGGGTGGAAGCACCAGTCTGACCTTCTCCGAAGGCGTGAAGGGATAACGGAGCTAGGTGAGTGATGCTCTAGATCTTTTCCTTTTAAAATAAACCTGCATACTAAGAGCACTGGTGGGAAACTAGGAAGTTGAAAGAGAAAGAAGACAAAGCAGGCAGTTGGGATGACCCACTACAAGCTGATAGGGACCATTCCTAGCTTCTTAGAAATGTGTACCCCACTTTGTCCACCAGCCTCTGGCTCAGGTCAAGACACAGAGAGACTTCAATAAATATTTGCTGGGGTAAGTGTGGGAGGTATCAATATTTCTGCTTGTTTCTCTTAGCCAGCCTCAAAACAAGCCAGCATTGCCTCTGATGGCTGGCTTCATCTCCACCAGAATTCCCCCCGCCGCCCCTCCCCACACACACCTGCCCCAAAGCTGAAGAATTGGGATGGTTTTACACCAGGTGCCATGGAGTCACGCAGTGGACTGCTATGCAGCACTTAAAAAGCAGAAATCAGAGCTGTATAATGTATAATCTACATTATACTTGTAGATAGCATAAGTATAATGGTAATGATCAGTAAGATGCAAAATATACCTCCTGTCTGATGTCACTTAGGTGACATTTTAAAAGACATGTTGTGTGTGTAAAATCACAGAAAGTAGTCTGCAAAATGTATACAATCACATTCATAATTGCAGCTGTTTGGGGGAAGTATGAAAGTGAATGAATTTGGCATGAAGATTGAGGTGGAAAAACTATTTTCCTATAGGTTATAATATATAAAAACGATAAAGCAAAAGTTGAGGAAATATAAACAATAGTTAACTGCAAGTGATGTTAACTTGGATCTTTTTCAGGATATTTTCTTTCTTTCTTGTGTTTCTAAATTTGCCTCTGTTTATGCAGTTTTGTTGTTCAGATGCAAAGAAAATAAGTTATGTCTGTGCATATCTTGTGGGAATAAAACTAGACGGTTCTCTCAGAAGTTACAACTTTCTTGCATCACAGCATAGGTTCTTCCTGAAGAAGGCACCTCTTTACCTAGGGAGCCTGAGCTGCTTGGAGCAGCTCACCTGTTGACCTCCTCCCAAAGTATAGGCCAAAGGTCAAACACTGTCTACAGTTAATAATCTGATAAGTGGCCAGGTCAAGGGAGAATCTAGAAACTCCTTGATTTCCTTAATAAGACACATTGCTGTTTCTCTTATATTTTCTGTCTAGGATGTTCATTTCCATGGGTGGTGACTGCCCCCTTGATATCTCAAAATGATGCTTATGTAACACTGCAGAGTTAATATCAGGTCAGGAAAGGGTGTGGGGGTTGGTAGGAAAGGCCTGTAGCTCTTCTGGGCCCTGTTCAGTGGAATGGAAAAGATGTGTCTCCATTTGCCTGCTAGGAAAAGGTTGATATCTTTCTGGATATTAGGGAAAGTTACCAGTTTGGTTATCTACAAAGGGAGAAAATAGAGAAAGACGATTCTAGACAGGATTAAACACAATGTGTATGAAACACAATGGATAAGCTACAACCCCATAGGCCAAGTCTTCTGCCCATCCCCCAGACAATGTGGCTCCCTGTTTACATTTTTTCTTCCTACACTAAAGAACATCGCTGGATCTTTGGTAAACAAAATTGCCTGCACATCAGAACAGAACTCAGAAATATGGCAAATGGTGATCATATCCCTCTTTCTGTTTCTGACCTGACAACTTACAAGGTCAGTGCTTAGTACACTTTGTGCTGTGGGAAGATGGGCTACTTGAGAAAAGCCTGAGGTATGAAGAAAAATCTAAGAGTGGCAGGATTGAGTGTGGTGTGAAAGCTATGTGTACTGAGGTCTTACTCACAAGATGTTAACAATCAGAACTCCTTAAAATCGATGTTCTCTTTAGGACTAACCTCTCTGATGTCGTCTGTGGCTCAACCTTTACTATTCCCCACTTATTCTGGACTCTAAATGCAGTAATGAAACACACAGGGCACTCCATTGCTTCTCTCTAGCCAGCAAGGAAATACTAAGAGTATCCCACCCACTTCTTCCTCATCCTCTTTTCCTCAGGGATTACAAACCCTTTGTTTGTAGCCCAGAGATACAGTTGAGTTCTTTCTATCTCTTTCATCTCCATCATCCCCTCTGAGCTTCCTCCAGCCACCTGTTGCCTCCTGCTCCTCCCTCCCCTCCCCCATATTATTTAATCTCTTGCTTCCTAATTGCTGACTCTGTCTTTGCTCTCCATTTAATGCTTCTTTTTCAAGTCCAGAAGGCACTTTGCCAGCAGTTGGCTTTCATTATGAAAAGCAGCATTTCCTTAATGAGTCTGCCTTCCAAATGAAGCTTTACTTACATTTCCTCTAATAGGAAAGGAGCTTTTCTTCTAGATTTGCATAGGGGCTACTCAAATTCCTTTTCAATTAGTCATCCTTAGTCCAGGTTCACTTGGGACACTTTTTTCTATTTTGATTCATTCTGACTCTAACTTGTATTCCTGTCATGTGCAAAAAGTTCAAGAGGAAATCAATAGGTGTCATATTAAAAAATAATACATGATAAGGAAATATTGCACTAATAAAAGTAGCAATAGCTAATATTAATTCTTTGTAAATTATGTGCCAGGCTTAGTGCTAGTTGCCTCACACAGATTGTCTCATGTTGGAGAAGACTTGAAAGTACCTGGGACTGCAAGGAGATCAAACCAGTCAATCCTAAAGGAATCAGTTCTGAATATTCATTGAAAGGACTGATGCTGAAGCTGAGGCTCCAATTCTTGGGACACCTGATGCCGAGAGCCAACTCATTAGAAAAGACCCTGACGCTGGGAAAGATTGAAGGCAAGAAGAAAAGGGAATGACAAAGGATGAGATGGTTGGATGGAATCACCGACTCAATGGATATGAGCTTGAGCATGCTCCTGGAGTTGATGATGGACAAGGACAGGCATGCTGCATTCCATAGGTCACAAAGAGTCAGACACGACCGAGTGACTGAACTGAACTGATGAGCCATATTTGTCCCATGCATGAGATATGCTCAAGTCATATAGCTGATAGGAACTTTTAAATATTGTTTTATATAAAATCTAGGTTTTATCCTTTTGTGGGGTAGACCTAAAGATCTGGCCCCCAGGGCCTGTGCTTGCACTTTAGCAACAGTCTTTTCGATGGAGGCTGGATTTCGCAGGTCGCCAGTGTCCCAGCAGGCAGTAATATCTCCCACCTGGTCCAGCTCACTCATTTGCATTTCTCTCTGGCTCCTGTAGGCATCTGAGCTTGTGATTTCTGCAGAAGGCATTGTTTCTCCCACATGAGAGATGGGCAATTTAAAAGCCATTATTAGGGTCAGTTTTCCATACCAGTTTCCAGGAAAGTAAAGTTTTTTTTATAATTATGTTAAAAATGATCAAAGCTGTAAAGATACACTTTTCAGGGCTTTTTAGCTCCTGCGTATTATCTGAGCTTCCTAGCTGCCAACAATTATTGAGCACTTGTATTGTGAAAATAAATTAGGTATTATCTCGTGAAATCACATTTAATTTGTCTTTGAGGTGAGGACTGTTATGATCTTCAAGTTCAGGGAAGAAAAGAAATATGTTCCATGAAACTCTGCAACTTGCTGGCATGGTCAAGCCCAAACTCAAAACTTGTGCCTTTGATATTGTAGTAACTTCCAGGGTCAGAGGAAAGAGGGGATGTCTTTTTACGCCTGAAAATTAACTTGATCACCCATCAAAAAATGTTTAAAATTAACCTATTTTCTCAAAGATACAGAAAATCATAATACAATATTTCTTTTATTTTATATGTGTTACATAGAGCACTGCTGGGAATCCCTGGTGTCCAGTGGTTAGGACTCAGCACTTTCACTACAGGGGCCCAGGTTCAATCCCTGGTGGAGGAATTAAGACACTGCAAGCCACACAGCATGGCCAAAAGTAATTTTTTTAAAAAAAAAGCATTGCTGACCTCATTTTAAACTTGTCTTCACATTTAGAAAAACATTTTGCTTTCCTCCCTCTTTATAAGTCCAGGTCCACTTCTGATGAGGCCAGGTATTGGGTTCTCCCAGATGTTAGATGTTCTCTGTTATTTCTGAATTGTCATTTTCAAGAATGAAACATTTTACTGCAGTGGTTCAGATTAGCTTAATTTCAGCTAGTCTGTAATCAGGTACACCTGAGTACACCATATCATAAGAATTCCTTTTCTTTTTATCTCCCAGATACCTAGCTGAGGTTTCCAGACCCCTTTTGAGTGAAGATGAATGTTTCTGCTGGAATAATGTAAGTGGAAGATCCAGGTCTGGGTAGACTCGACTATGGGAGCCAACACTTCAAGCAAACCACCAGTGTTTGATGAAAATGATGATGGTGAGAAATGTTCAATAATTGTATATAAATATAGAACTTGCAGAATTCAGATATAAGCTCCTAACTTCATAAGTAAATTGTCATGTACTGGATTGGCCACAAAGTTTCTTCAGGGTTTTCCATAGCATCTTAGGAAAAAACCAGAGTGAACTTTGCCAACCCAATAAGACCTTTAAAAAAGGTAGAAATGCAAGGATAAGCCTAACCATAACCTTGCATGCTAAGAGCTGGATTTTACCGTCCACTTTCCATGGGACCTTGGATAGCTTTCTTAATCATGACTCTACCAATACCCCTTGTCCAAAGGGAGCTGTGAGTGGGCACCTGGTTTCAATAGAAGACCTTGAAACTAAATGATTTAATTCTCTGTGCTGCTCCCTTGACAGATGAAGTTACCCCTACTGGTAGCTGTTACAGAAAATTTCTTATATTATCAAATTGCATGTGAATGATAATACTCATAATATTGTAGAGTGAAGTGAGGGAAGTTGGTGCCTTCTGAGCTTCCAACTTACATATTCCTAGGGGTGCTTGCCAATTTCCACAATGCTAGGTCATAGGAAAAAGAATCAGTTTCATTGGATAAAAGTGGAACTTTACAGCAGCCTTATAGGCATATGCTGTTAGGTTGTCTGGGGAAAAGGTGGCCCTGGACTCCAGGTAGTAAGTTGCCCAGGTGCCCCAGAGGCAGCCCCCAGAATTTCCAGGGAGTTCTGTTAATTGGACCAAAAGGAAACGAACAATGAATGGAAATTCAGGAGATTATAGCCCTCGGCTACCTGTGTGGCTCAGGAAGTTTACCTTCAACTTCCTCATCAATCAAGTGAGAGGAGAGGGTAGTAAACTTGAAGTTCTTTTTCAACTCCAGAAGTTTATCATTTTGAGATCCTAAAGACAGTTTGCAAAAATGATGAAACAGCATCTGAATCATTAAGGAAATTTTGCTAAAACAGAAACTTACAAGTAACAGTGACTTAAAGAAGACGGTTGTTTTTCTTTCTCATGTTAGCAATCTAGGCATAAGTAATCCAGGTGAGATGTGACTCTGAGGGGTTAGGGACTCTGGCTCTGACAAGCTGGCTTCTTTCTAGCCCTTCATAGCCCAAGCGTTACTGCCACCCTCATGCCTCAGGGTGGCTCAGCACCGCATCACATCCCAGCCATGGGAAGGGGGAGAGTGGGAAGACCAAGCCCACTCCTTTTAAGGATGTGATCTGCCTGTTGCTTATCACTTACACTCACACTTACATACCTAGTTACAAGGGAGACTGAGAAGTTTAGTTAGTTATCTGCATGGCCATGAACCTTCTGAAAATAAGGAGTTCTGTTTTGTTATACAAGAAGGGGACAGTTAGGTATCTGCCATGGCTGGGGAACAAACAAAAGTCTGCTCTTATCTTAGTTTTTGAGTTTTTGTTTGGACTCTTTAAAAAAAAACACAAATATCTGGCTGATCAAGATGCTTTGTTGCCAGCTGTTCACTATCAATTCAGAGATGTGTCATGACTACCTATACAAAATACTGCAGAGGAACCTTGGAATTATATGGTTTGAAAATGGTCTTAAGAAAAAATTTTCCACTCATATCTGTAGCCTTGCTTTGATCTTTCAAGCTGTAAATTCAAGGATCTAGAGGGTGTTACTTGATTTTTTCCCTGTCTAAAATAGGAAGACAAAAAGACTTGGGTTTCATGTTTGGTTCACTGTGGTCCCTACAGATTCATAGCTAAGGTTGTACATGATGCTGGTCCTCAGAGGAGGAAAGAGAGGCCAACTTCATGCTTGTTACTTGTTAGGGGTATGTGTCATTTTAAGGTACTAGGGTAGCATGATAATGAGAAAATAGAGAGGTCTAAATCTTCTTTAATCCAGCCAACCCATGATTTCATGGAGTGTCCAAGAAAGTTACTTCCCCCAATGAATTGTGGCAAATGAGAAACCAGGTATCACTTTAAAAGTAACTTTAAGGGGCTCTGGGAAAACTAGGTTGGAGTGAAATTAGGCAGAAGGAGCAAGCAGCTCTTTCTTAACACCCCCTGTGGTGGTGTTGTTCAGCCGTGTCTAAATCTTTGCAACCCCATGACCTGCAACATACCAGGCTTCCCTGTCCTTCACTGTCTCCTGGAGTTTGCTCAAACTCATGTCCATTGAATCAGTAATGCCGTTCAACCATCTCATCCTCTGCCGTCCCCTTCTCCTCCTGCCTTCATTCCCAGCATCAAGGTATTTTCCAATGAGTTGGCTCTTGGCATCAGGTGGCCAAAGTATTGGAAGTTCAACTTCAGCATCAGTCCTTCCAATGAACATTCAGTGTTGATTTCCTTTAGGATTGACTGGTTTGATCTCCTTGCAGTCCAAAGGACTATTAAGAGTTTTCTCCAGCAACACATTATTGTTCTTCAGAGCTCAGCCTTATTTATGACCCAACTCTCACATCCACACATGACTACTGGAAAAACCATAGCTTTGACTATATGGACCTTTGTCAGCAAAGTGATGTCTTTGTTTTTTAATATGCTGTAGGTTTATCATAGCTTTCCTTTCAATACACTCTAGGTCACCATTTTTTGTTGTCCTGGCCCCCAGCAGATGAGCCTACAGTAGCATCCTTAGAGAGAACAGAATGTCTGCGCTTCCCAGGGCAAGACTCTGAGTCCGTTTACATGCTGAGTTGTAAAGCACAAGTAGAAAGACAAATGCATCTACCATGAGCCCATCCCTCTGCCGGATGTGAGGAGCAGAGCAGGCACAAGATGCCCCTTCCCTGCCTTTGTGGAGCGCTTGTTCTAACGGTGGGAGGCAAACAAGAAACTAGTTAATGAATACACAAACCGGATAACTTCAGACTGTTCAAGTGCCACCAAGGGAAGGATCTGAGGACCTTATGGAGAGTGACAGGGTGAGGGTGAGGAGACTTCAGATAGGGTGTGGCCAGAGCCGGCCTTTCTGAGGAAGTAGCACCTGAGGTAGAGCCTGAAAAATGTGAGGAAGCCACTCATGTAATAACAGAATAGTTCAAGCACAAGAAAAAGTCCAAATAATGACCAAGTTCTGATGAGAATGAGTTTGTATATTATGAAAAGGGATCATATTTAATTGCCATATTAATTAATTTTTTACAAAATCATTGAGTTTGGGGGAGGAAAATTATGACATTCTGGTTATTTCTTAAATGAGTAAATCCTGTAACGTAGATTTGGCTCCTTTCACAGCTCTGGACTAAGCACAAGGAAAATTTTTATTTGATTGCTATGAGGCTTCTAACCAAGAAACAATGACAAAAAGCACTGACTGATCCAAGAACATTAATGCCTATATCATATTTGATCTCTGTATTTTATATAAATAATCAAATGGAGCCAGAATCTAGGGCACTTAAATGGACCAATTTAATTATTTTAAAATATTGCTGAAAAAAAAACCCCAAGATGTGATGGAAAAGTGTTTACTATTCCCATTATACATTTGAGAAGAAAATTTGCACCCATTTTCCCAAGTAATATTTCAAGATTTCTTTCTCATGAAAAAAATGTTTTGGTAATTAAGGAATAAGATGTTAGTGGATGTCCTTTGAGATAAGCTATTCTTGCTGGAATTCATCCTGACACTTTCTGTTTCATGCTGGTCCATCTGATACTGATCTTGAGAGAATCATTCTGTTAGTTACTTATGTTGATCTTTATTTAGCGAAAACAAAGTATAGGCTTTTTAGCTGTTGAGGAAGAGCAGAAGGCTTGCTTAGTTACTGTTAAGTCATTTCTTACTAAGCATATCATACATGATACTACTATTTTGTGGTTTAGGGTAAACCTAAGTTCTGATTATTTTATGTGTGTGTGTGTCTCTGTGTGTGTGTCTGTGTGTGTGGTATAATATATGTGGGCTTCCCTGGTGGCTCAGATGGTAAAGAATCTGCCTGCAGTGCAAGAGACCTGGATTTGATCCCTGGGTCAGGAAGATATCCTGGAGAAGGAATGGCTATCCACTCCATTGCCCACCCATTCTCTTGTCTGGAGAATCCAATGGATAGCGGAGCTTGGCAGGCTACAGTCCATGGGGTCACAAAGAGTTGGAGATGACTGAGTGACTAACACTCTAATATATATAATAAAATGTACCATTTTCCCCACTTTTAAGTGTACAGTTCAGTGGCATTGAGGGGGTACATCTGGGGGCAGCCATCACCACCATCTATCTCTGGACCCCATGGACTGTAGCCAACCAAGCTCCTCTGTCCACAGGATTTCCCGGGCAAGAATACTGGAGTGGGTTGCCATTCCCTCCTCCAGGGGATCTTCCCAACCCCGGGGTCAAACCTGCATTTCCCTAGGCTCCTGTACTGCAGGCAGATTCCTTATTGCTGAGCCACCTGGAAAGCCCCTGGAAATTTTTAATCTTCCTGAACTGAAGTTTTGTAGCCATTAAACATTAATTCTCCATTCCCTCATCCCCTTAGCCCCTGACAACCACCATTCTACTTTATGTCTCTATGATTTTAACCGTTCTGTGTGTGTATATTAGTCACTCAGTCGTGACCCCATGGACTATAGCCTGCCAATCTCCTCTTGTCCACGGGATTCTCCAGGCAAAAATACTGGAGTGGATTGGCATTTCCTTCTCCAGGGGATCTTCCTGATTCAGGGATGGAACCTGGGTCTCCTACATTCGCAGGTGGATTCTTTACCAAGTGAGCCACCAGGGAAGCCCTTTAACTATTCTAGATACTTCATAAAGTAGAATCAGGTATTATTTGTCCTTTTGTGTCTGGTTTATTTCAGTTGTCAAGGTTCATCCATACTGTAGCATGTATCAGAATTTCATTCCTTTTTAAGGCTGAAAAACAGTCTACACTGTATGCAGATAACACATTTTGAATTCAGTCTTTCACTCATCAATGAACACTGGGTTATTTCTACCTTTTGACTACTACAAATAATGCTGCTGTGAACACGGGTGTACAAGTATCTGTTCAAGCCTGTTTTCAACTGGTACATCCTTTAGAAGCAGAATTCCTGGATCACATGATAATGCTTCAAGTTTTTGAGGAACCACTCACCACACTGTCTTCTACCTAACTATGTTTTACATTTTAGTAGTGGGAGACCACTTGACATAAAAGACCAGGGCCCTGGTAGTGAAAACCCATACACAGATGCAAATCTCAGCTGTGCCACAAACTAGCAATCTGTGTATTTTTACGTGAAAAATCAAAGGTGATATAGCCTGATCAACCATCAAACACCAGAGTCAATCTGACTAATTATAAACGTTCTAAAAAGGATTGGAAAT
This sequence comes from Capra hircus, assembly GCF_001704415.2. Lineage (NCBI taxonomy): Eukaryota > Metazoa > Chordata > Mammalia > Artiodactyla > Bovidae > Capra > Capra hircus. The sequence continues at coordinate 51,986,858 of NC_030814.1, read as the reverse complement.
ACCATAAAAAAGGTCCCCAAATTTAAATAATTACTAGTGAATTAATTTGGAAAAGATCCTTCTGTTGTACAAGTTATTAAATCTCTGTAAGCTCAGTTTCTTCATATATAAAATGCAAGTAAATTGGACATATACTTCATTGGGTCATTGTGAGGGTAGGCTAAACTAATGTAGGTAAAATACTCAGCAAGGTACCTCATATAAAGTAACCACCCACTTAACATTATTTACCAGGATCAGAGTCTCTGAGCATGAACTCTTTTAAGTATTTCTGCTTTGGAAAGACACAGCATTGATGACATGCAACTGTGTAGATGCCATAGTTAGTATGACTTATTCACAATTCTATCAACAGAGTTGGATTGCCAGATGGCAGAGCTTATGAATTCTGTGCAAACCTATGTAAGTCCTCTGAAAAGAAGCCAAATTATTAACTTCACAAAAACATAATCTCATCTGGTTTTTCTTTGATCTCCTCTGGGGTGATTATATTTTCATTTAAGGCAAAATCATGAACTCATTGGGTTGAAAAATCAATAAATTAACATTTCCTGATTTAAGTCCAAAGCAGATTGTTTAAGTAATCCCATTGGACCAGACATTGTGACAGTTTTCCCCCAAAACCAACTACCATGTGGATACTATGAGAAATAAGGAATAATACAGAAAAACATTCTTTAGTTTCCTAAAAGAAAAGAAATATGGGTAGTATTTGTTATTAATGTTTATAATGTGTTATATCTGCTTTATTTCCTCTTTTTTTTGTGGCTTATTAAAATATTAGCATTTTCAAAACCCAGTTGTTGAGGTTTTCAGGCTGACTTAGGGAAAGAAATTCTATAATGCAGGAGAAAGTGGACTTGGTTATAATTCAGGGTCTGGGCAACAGAAAAGGATCTTGTCATCACTGCAAGTTGTATGTGTTTCCAAGCACATACAAATCATGTAGAGGTGATGGAGTTGGTTTAGTTAAACCAAGAGGTAACTCTCTTCTGGAGGACTGTAGCTGAGAAGGGTTGGCCTTACATTAAAAAGGCTCTGCAAAGAGTACATCGATGCTGAGTTTGCAGAGAGAGCTCAATTATTGCATTGTTCTTTGGTCTTGCTGAAAACTCAGTGTTCCACTTTCATTTGGCATCACTTGTCCCCTAGGATGTGTGTGACTGCTTCCAGTTTTCCTACATCTTCTCTGCGGACAGAGGCAATGGACCCTTCAAAATGTTGGGCCAAAAAAATTGGCCACAGATTTGCAATCCAAAAGAAATGGGAGGTTACTGAATTGATTCCAGCCCTGAAGGACTTTCAGAATCTTCCTGGTTATTTTAATGTCCCAGTGGGGTAAGCAAATGTATTTCAGACTTCCCCCCTCTCAAACTTGAGTAATGTTGTCTGGTACTATTTAGTATTTTGTGTTAAAATGGTTAGGAAAGTAAAATGAACATTTCCCTAGTGAGAACTGGCTCCTTAAAACCATTATCTTGGACAGTCTAACATTTAGTTAAAGGATTTGTCATAAATAATCTCAGATCCACTAGTTTATGGCAACAAACACTTTTAATTTGGGAGGGCTTTATTTCCCCCATCCTATGGTATCAGAAGAGTCAGGGAGAAACAGGCTAGACAGAGCCAAGAAAAGAGACATCAAGGACAGAGGTGGTGATTCCAGTTTGCATGTTTCCTGCGCAGTGGGTTAGAAAAACATATTTGGGAGAATCTACGCAAACAAATTTAGGCAACTTACATCCTGCCTTTGGAGATTTACAGTGCTTATTAGCATAACAACAGCTCTGAAATGTACAACAATATTCCATCTCAGTACTTTGATAATTTTCAAACTTATTTCAAAATTAAATTAGGTTGTGGAAAACCTCTTAATACCTTGTGGGAAATAATTCTCTGTGGATCTCGATTTGGGAAGCTAAAGGTCATGATCATGAACACTTTCATTAGAAACATCGTTTCTTCCCATTTGTCCCTTTCTTCCTCCCTTCCTTGATTTAATAGCTCACAGAATCTCCGCCGCTGAAAAGCAATGATGTTCTTCTGTAAAGTTTCCTGCCTAGAAGTTTTTCGGGCAATACAATGCATGTTTATGGAGGTTAATGAGTGAAACACAGGGTAGCTCTGTTTAATGGTGGGATGCTTCCAGTCCAGATGGGAATTAGATTGGGAGATAACTTCTTTTGTGTTTTTAAAGAACATTTTAGTTCAGAGTGTCTTATGCACAAAGTATGTTGAAGCAGTTACTCATTATTAAACAATCATGCTGTACTAACTTTTTATCCAATCCAAAGCTACAGACATTTTTTATTCAACTTGAAACTAACCTAGGTTGAAAAATTAAACTGGTTAGCTAGCTTCAATATTCAGCAACTACTTCAATGAGACTGGGAATGAAGGCCTTCAGAGAATCTGACTTTTGCTATATGGCCTTCCCAAGTGGCGCTAGTGGTAAAGACCCTGCCTGCCAGTGCAGGAGACATAAGAGACACAGGTTTGATCCCTGGGTTGTGAAGATCCCCTGGAGGAGGAAATGGCAACCCACTCCAGTTTTCTGGCCTGGAGAATCCCATGGACAGAGGTGGGCTACAGTCCATACGATTGCAAAGAGTCAGACATGACTGAAGCGACTTAGCACACATCATGTGGCCTTAAATTTACTTACAGAGACCCAGGACTTTACCAATTCAGGTTCTATGAACTATACAGGGATTTCAACTATACATTGCTCTGGGGCCGAAATTTCATTTCGTTTCGTTCTGGAAATTTCGTTTGTAAACACACATACACAATGATGGAATTATATTCCTCTTAAGATAGGACGCAGCACAATTTATATGGTTGAAAGGACTGAAAAAACTATGGTTATAGATTTTGAATTCACTAGACTGGCAGAGGCTTTTTATTTTTTCTCCTGAACTATTTCTTCTTTCCTTCCTGGAGGCATATTTACAGTACAATGAGTTATATTAACCTTGTTCTGTGCTTGAGTTACCTATGTTTTTTCGTTATTTCTAAGAGGAGGTGACAGTAGGGGTTGGCATGCTTTTTCTGCGGTGGGCCAGGCAGTAAATATTCTATGCTGTGCTGTTCGCTCTCTGTGTCAATGACTCACTCTGCTGTCGCCACGTGAAGGCAGCCGTAGACAGTGAGGAAACCAACAATTACGGCTCTATTTCAGTAACACTTTTACTTGTAGACACTGAAATTTGAATTTCACATCATATTCACATGTCACAAAATATTTTGATTTGCCAAACATTTAAAAATATGAAAGCCATTTTTAGCTTTTGAGCCATATAAAAACAGAGGGTGGAATTTGACCTGCATGCCATGTTGTACTAACCCTTGCTCTAAAGCATCCAAAGGCATTTATTTATGTGGGCCAGGGGCTCATCTGATATCCATTCATAACCATTGAGCTGTCACTAAAAGATTGGGTAAGAAGACTGACATCTGTTCTCTACAGATGCTTAACAAAGGCAGTCTTCACAGACTGTTTTTCTTCATCAGTTTGAGTCAGTAGACGTACTTGGACCAATAAATCTACTATTTCAGAAAATATATTTTTTTGTAACTATATGTATTATTTGATAGCCCAGATTCAATTCAATGTAATTCATTTGAAATATCATTACATAGAGTTTATTTCTTACAAGGGGCATTTAGTCAACTGAGAGGCATCCAACAGTTGGGGATATGGATCCCCCATCCTGCCCCATCTTCTACTTCCCTATTTGTTCTAAAGAAATAGCCAGTGTATTTCTGACTTTTGAACCAATTCATGCGTTGGGGTCCAGGCAGCAGAAAAAGAAGCTGTTGGTGCCCATTGCTTGGTCTTGGCATGAGGAGTTGGTGTCAGGAAAGCCCCGACTCCCTGGGGTACTGTGTTTCATAAAAGGGAAGTGCTGACTCTGCAGGCAAATGCCATCAGTTGGCCTTGAAAGCTGCGTTCTTGGAGAAGTTTCAAATATTTCCTTAAAGGACTTGCCAAGCTCCACATGTACTAGTGGCAATCATTTGCTGCCAACCAGTTGGGATGATAAAGGACTAGGGAAGCAGCTAAGTGATTTTTTTTTTATCAGTAGATCATCAGTGAAATGTTCTAGAGTGGAACTTCAACCTTAAAAATTGTGGTGTCAGTTAAGCCACAGGTTAATTCAGTGGCTTCTAGATACCCTCTGTGAACAAATATAATGTTTTTCTTAGTCTGTGGTGAAAGGAGAAAAACAAGAGCAATGTAGTGAGCTTCTCACATGGTAATACTAGTAAAAATTTTAAGTTTACCTTCTTTCTTGTGTGTGTCTAGTATTTAAGGATTGTGGAAATACAATTTTTTTCACAGTGAGAACTTAGAGAAGTGACTTGTCTCTCTGATCTCCAGTTTTCTCACATGTAAATGGGTGCTAATAATAGTATCTGCCTCGAATATATTTTGTGGGAATAAAAAGATTATCCATAAAAAGTGTTTAGCACACTGCCTAGCATAAACTAATTGCTCATAAAGAGTTATTACTGCTGTTATCATGATCACCATAATTTTTAATATTCTTACTTGGCAAATAAAAAATAAGATCTACCCAATGTTAGTTTTCCTTTTCTTCCCTAGTTTTTGTTTGCTGTTTTTAAGGTGGATGAGATTTTCTGATCTGTAAAATCCAAAAATACAATTGTAATTTAAATCAGTGCTATGTAGATACCACTGAATAGGCTGAAATAGGGGGAAAAAAAAAGTGGCCTCTTTTAATTGGGACAGTCATATTCATTTGAAGTGAAAGTTGGTGGTTCCTGGGCTAACCTAGTGGGAGATGGAAAGCTGAGGGTTTATTCAACATGTATTTTCAATATAAAATAATTGAGAGTTACAGATAGATTGAATGTGGACTAAGAGGAAAGAACAATATCAAGAATGAATTCTAGGATTTGCTTCAATAGACAAGTAGATGGCTGTGATATTTTGCTGAGATGCAAGAGAAGAGGTGCTGAGGGGTGGGGACATGTTTTGGCATAGTCAAGAGTTCTCAGTTGGATGCATAAAATGACTGTGTATAAAATGCTGATGTAAAATATGAAGCTGAGATGAGTGGAAAAGTCTGGGTTACAGATATAAAAGACATGGTTTTAAATTTTACTGAGATAGATGAGTCTGCCTTGGGAGAGTGGAGAGTAAGGAGAAACAGAGGAGGAGGAGCACCCCAGTATTTAGAAGTCAGGCAGAGGAAAGCAATCAGCAAAGGAAATTGAGAAGGAACAGCCTGTGAGATATGAAAAACATATGTTCTGAAATGTAAGAGAAGACTCTTTCAAGGAGATGGAAGTCATTGCTTGTGTTGAATGTTCCTGGGTGGTTGAGTAAAGTGAGATTTGCGTTGAGTAAGTGGGGATGTGGAGGCAAGAGCCAGAGGCTGGGGAGTCAGGAATGTATGGGAGGGGAAGACATAGACACAAGCAAGTACAGTATACCCTTTCAGCAAGTTTGCTCTAAAGAGAAGCAGAGAAATGAGTCAAGCACTGAAGCTGAGTATGATGTTAAGGGAGGATTTTTTTAAGAGGAAATAGTAGAAGTTGAAGTTGATAGTTTTTGCCCTTTTTATTGGTTAATTCCTATGAAATGATGAGACCAGAGTTGGCTTTATCCATGTGGGACCAGTGTAGGCACACAGGGTTTTGCATTCAGAAGGGCCCACACGTGGGCTGCACTGCCTGCAGTTGCTGTCCCTAACTTCTTACAAATTTCAGCTTAGAATTCATGTTTGGTGAGGTCTGATGAGATATCAGCCCCCAGGGGCTTGAAGACTTGCCTCACATGCTGCCTTCTCCCTAGGAAGGCTTCTAGGTGAGTTGACAGGGCCCTCCTACCTCTGTCTACAACAGATTTGGGTGCTGATGGGTGGGATGGTGGGGGTGAAGCACCCCCACGACATACTCAGGTAGGACATGAAGTAGTAGTCACTGCTCCAGGCTGGCAGTTTGGCAGGTGGTCAGCTGGACACTGTTGCTTGGAATCTCATCCACCTCCACCTTCCCATCCAGAAACTGAGTATGTCATGGAGTTCGATTTGGAAGCAAGGGATATGGTGATCATTCGAATTCAGATTGCAGATTGATTATATTCTTTGCAGCCAAAGATGAAGAAGCTTTATACAGTCAGCAAAAACAAGACTGGGAGCTGACTGTGGCTCAGATCATGAACTCTTTATTGCCAAATTCAGACTCAGGTTGAAGAAAGTAGGGAAAACCACTAGACCTTTTAGGTATGACCTAACTCAAATCCCTTGCGATTATACAGTGGAAGTGACAAACAGATTTCAAGGGATTAGATCTGATGGACAGAGTGCCTGACGAATAAGGATGGAGGTTCATGACATTGTGCACGAGGCAGTGATCAAGATCATCCCCAAGAAAAAGAATTCCAAAAGGCAAAATAGCTGTCTGAGGAGGCCTTACAAATAACTGTGAAAAGGAGTAAAGCTAAAGGCAAAGGAGAAAAGGAATGATATACCAATGCAGAGTTCCAAAGAATAGTGAGGAGATATAAGAAAGCCTTTCTCAGTGATCAATGCAAAGATATAGAGGAAAACAATAGAATGGGAAAGACTAGAGATCTCTTCAAGAAAATTAGAGATACCAAGGGAACATTTCATGCAAAGATGGGCACAATAAAGACAGAAGTGGTATGGACCTGACAGAAGCAGAAGATTTTAGAAGAGGTGGCAGGAACACACAGAAAAACTATAAAGAAAAGATCTTCATAACCCAGATAATCACGATGGTGTGATCATTCACCTAGAGCCAGACATCCTGGAATGTGAAGCCAAGTGAGGAAGCATCACTACAAACAAAGCTAGTGGAGGTGATGGAATTCCAGTTGAGCTATTTCAGATCCTAAAATGATGCCGTGAAAGTGTTGCACTCGATATGCTAGCAAATTTGGAAAACTCAGCAGTGGCCACAGAACTGGAAACGGTCAATTTTCATTCCAATCCCAAAGAAAGGTAATGCCAAAGATTGCTCAAACTACCACACAATTGTACTCTTCTCACAGGCTAGCAAAGTAGTGCTCAAAATTCTCCAAGTCAGTCTTCGACAGTATGTCAACCGTGAACTTCCAGATGTTCAAGGTGGATTTAGAAAAGGCAGAGGAACCAGAAGTCAAATTGCCGACATCTGTTGGATCGAAAAAGCAAGAGAGTTCCAGAAAAGCATCTATTTCTGCTTTATTGACTACACCAAAGCCTCTGACTGTGTGGGTCACAACCAACTGCGGAAAGTTCTTCAAGAGATGGGAGTATCAGACGACCTTACCTGCCTCCTGAGAAATCTATATGCAGGTCAGGAAGCGACAGTTAGAACTGGGTGTAGAACAATAGACTGGTTCCAAATCAGGAAAGGAGTATGTTGAGGCTATTTATTGTCACCTTGCTTATTTAACTTATACACGGAGTACATCATGAGAAATGCTGGGCTGGAAGAAGCACAAGCTGGAATCAAGATTGCCGGGAGAAATAGCAATAACCTCAGACATACAGATGACAGCACCCTTATGGCAGAAAGCAAAGAACTAAAGAGCCTCTTGATGAAAGTGAAAGAGGAGAGTGAAAAAGTTGGCTTAAGACTCAACATTCAGAAAACTGAAATCATGGCATCCGGTCCCATCACTTTATGGCAAATAGATGGGGAAACAGTGTAAACAGTGAGAAACTTTATTTTGGGGATCTTCAAAATCACTGCAGATGGCGACTGTAGCCATGAAATTAAAAGATGCTTGCTCCTTTGAAGAAAAGTTATGAGCAACCTAGACATCATTATTAGAAAGCAGAGACATTACTTGGCCAACAAAGGTTCGTCTAGTCAAAGCTATGATTTTTGCAGTATTCATGTATAGATATGAGAGCTGGACTATAAAGGAAGCTGAATGCTGAAGAATTGATGCTTTTGAATTGTTAGAGTATTAGAGAAGACTCTTGAGAGTCCTGTGGACAGTAAGGAGATCAAACAAGTCATCCTAAAGGAAATCAGTCCTGAATCCTCATTGGAAGGACTGATGCTGAAACTGAAACTCCAATACTTTGGTCACTTGATGCAAAATACTGACTCATATGAAAAGACCCTGATGCTGGGAAGGATTGTAGGCAGGAGGAGAAGGGGATGACAGAGGATGAGATGGTTAGATGGCATCACTGACTCAATGGACATGAGTTTGAGTAAGCTCCAGGAGTCAGTGATGGACAGGGAAGCCTGGTGTGCTACAATCCATGGGGTTGCAAAGACATGACTGAGTGACTGAAGTGAACTGATGTAGAGATGTACTTACCACCCAGTAACTTTCTCATTAGGAGTAATGACAGGGGCCAACTACCATAATACCCTTTATCATCATATCAGCCTGTAGTTTAAACGTGACAGGCCTGAGGCACAGAAGGTTAAAGCAGTGACTGGGTATCAGACAGCCACACAGCTAGAACCTGAATCTTGATATAAAATGACTTTCATTTATTTCAGTTATAGATATCCTCCCACGATGGCTAACCAGAATGAATTTATAAACTGAAACAAACCTAGAGGATTGCTTTTCAGTAATACATCAGACACTAATTAAAGACCCAGCAGTGCATCCTGCTCTCTGAGAGCTGAGTCATTTCATTTCTCAGGGGCATTCGTCTTCACATCTGCTGTAGCCCGTGCATATCCCTTAGACTACGTTATTGCTAATGTGTTACGGGTTCAATACATAACACCCCTTCTTCCCTTGAGTAAATTACACAGTTCATCACTACTCTTGAGTTTGCTTGTCTTCCTCTATTCACTTCGATTCCAAGGACAATTTCAATGACCTGCATCGACGTCTTTCACAATTTATTTCACGGCTATAATCACCTTGACTCACTCTTCAGCCTTTTTTAGATCAACTTCATTGTATGATACCTTGTAAGATAATTTTGGTTTACCTTTATAAAATATTAAAGTCATTGCCACTTTGATAACTTCACTTTCTGTCCAGGGTATAACATAACAGGAAAAATGTTCTAAACTAAGGCTTAATTGAACATTGAAAAGAATTTTTGCTAAAGTCTTAGGTGCCTAATTGGTAACTAGAATTGGCTTGCTTGTTTGTTTGCCCCAGTGCATTTCCACTGAAGACTATAGCCCCAGCTTTCCCTATGGTTAATATTCTAGTATAAAGGTAGATTAGATGAACTACATTGCAGCTATTCTTAGGAAATGTGTATTTAAAAGCAAGTTTTGTAATGATAAAAGTAATAAATATTAAAATAAAAACAGGAAGAAAAACAGTCACCCTCAATATCTCAGCCACTGGATAACTCTTGCTAATATTTTGTGGAGTTTCCATAACTATCCTCATTCTTCATTCTGGCACCTCTCCTCTTTCTCACTCACTATATTTTTCTTTAAATTTCTTACTTTAATTTACTTATTTACTTTGTTAATTGTGTTTTTCTCATCATAAAGTAAATTTCTTGAGGACAGGAATTTTTTCCATTCTATTCACTTTTATATCTTCAGCACCCAACTTGTTAAATAAATGAATCCATTAAGTAGTTTTTAATCTGTGCATGTGTATAAAAGGCATTTGATATATTTGAGATGATGCTTTACATGCTTCTGCATCTGCAGTTTCATTTATATTGTGACAGTGTGTTATAATTTCTTAAAATTTATTGATTCCTTGAAAGTTTAATTTAGTGGCTCTGCAGTGCTATAACTTGAGCAGCCTATAATTTAACTGCACAGTTTTAAACATACCTAAATGACAAAATGCACTGATGTTCTCTTAGATTACAACTTCTTTTTTTAGTGTTTGATAATTTTTTAATCCTAAAAAATTATTTGTATGGCAGGAGCCAAGAGACACTATTCCTTATTTTGGTATAGTAAATCATCACTATAGTGAAATAATATTCAAAGCAGTTGGGTTTATTTATATGGGATTAATCTTAGGTATGAATATTACTTAAAAGTAAATGTTGACTTGAATGAATTGTGGAGACTTTTGTACCATTTGCTCAAAACTAACTTTTTTATCTTTTATCACTTTTTGTGAAAAATGTTACATAAAAGTTGGAATCTTAAACAGTGCATGGTTAAGTGGCACAGTATATCCTTGTGCAGCAATCACCACTATCCATATCCAGAACTTTTTAATCATCCCAAGCAGAAACTCTGTACTTAAACATTGACACCTCAATGCCCCCTCCCTCTAGCCCTTGGTTTGGAGAAGGCAGTAGAACCCCACTCCAGTACTCTTGCCTGGAAAATCCCATGGATGGAGGAGCCTGGTGGGCTGCAGGCCATGGGGTCGCGAAGAGTCGGACACGACTGAAGCAACTTAGCAGCAGCAGCACCTAGCCCTTGGTTATCTGTATTCTACTTTCTTTCTTGGTGAATGTGACTCTCAAAGCTCCTCATTTAAGTATGATCATACAGTATTTCCTGTTTTGAGTCTGGATTATCCCACTTAGCATAATGTCTTCAAGTTTCATCCATGTTGTGTCAGAACTTCATTCCTTTTTATAGCTGTATAATATTTTAATGTACATATATACCACTGTTTATCCATCTGTTGATGGACCCATGAGTTGTTTCCATCTTTGGGCTATGGTGGATAATACTGGATGAATATTGGTGCCCAAACATCCATTTGAGTTCTTGTCAATTCTTTGGTGTCAATTCTAGGTGTGACTTGCTCAGAGGTGACTTGTAGAGTTCAGCCATTATAGGCATTTATCGCGTGGGGCTGCATTTACCCTTACATGATGGTGAAGAGTAAGATTTCTATTCCCTTCAGAATATTTTTCCAGAAGGAACCCTGTAGTCAGCTAATGGCTAGAGTTAGAACTGGGCCTGAATCCTCAGTCCATATATCACTGATGGACATGCCAGAGTTTTGCTTATCCTTATTGGAGCTAGTGCTTAGAAGACCAGGATCTATCATTTTATCTTTGTTCAGAATTTGCTGACATCAAGCATACTCAATCATCAGCAGATTCAGTTAAGGAGAAAGAAAACACACTGCAGAAGTGCTTCCTGTTCATCTCGCTCCTCCAACTGCTGAGTCAGGCATAGCGGAGACACCAAGGAATTCGAGACCCTCTCTTCAGGGATTTGAAAACCTCCTCTCCTGCTCTGCTTGACAATTTTCTCAGACTACTTTGTGAACAGCAGCACTACACATTCATGTGCTCTTCAAGCTCTAGGAATATTCAGTTAGAGTTAGAAATCAGCCAATCTTGTGTCTTTTAACATTTCATCAGGTTTTTTAAAAAAATGCCTCTCGCACATGCCATTTTTTGTACGCTTTGATATGTGGAAAGCATGCACTACTGTGTTAAGTAGTAGCCTGCTTAGTGTTGGAGTTGGACACTGCAAATTAGTTTTCTTGTATTACTTTCTTAGGGCTCTGGCAGGAAGTATCACAAACTGGAGAGCTTTAAGCAATGGAAATATTCACAGTTGTGGAGGCGAGGAGTCTGAAGTCAGGGTGTTGGTAGGGCCCTGCTCTGGACAGACCCTCCAGGGGAGCCTCCTCCCTTGCCTCTTCTAGCTGCTGGCAGCCCCAGGAGTTCTTTGGCTGGTGGCAGCATCACTACGATCTCTAACTCCGTCTTCGCATGGTCTTCTGTGTCTGTGTGCAGACTTCTGTCTTCTTACAAGGGCACCAGTCATTGGTTTAGGGGCCTAGCCTACCTTACTCTGGTACAACTTCATCCCTAACTTGACTGAAAATATGAGTCTAAAAATGGTTTTAAAAAACACTAGCTAAGGTCGCAAAGCAAATATGTGATAAACTGATGGCTATCTCGGGTTCCTACTGTTTAATTTCCAAAAGAAAAAAAAAAACTCTTGTTTATTGAGCATCTATTATACTCTTGATGTATTCCTAATATACTTTACCTAATTTAGTTCCCACCAAAGCCCTAGGAGAAAGGTATCTGTTTTAAGGATGAGAAAAAATGGAAGTAAGACTTGCAGGGAGAGATGGTGAGTGAAACACATTCATCTCTCTCCAGTCCTTGGGAATCTGTAGGGTCACCTGTCTCTAGAAGCAGACAAGAAAGGGGATGCTAATTAAGGAGATTGCCTAGATATCTATTCAAACACTGGTCAGGTCCTTCTACCACTTTGTCAAAAGAGAGAAACTAGTTATCTGTTCCCCAACTGTTGTTTACCCTCTGGAGAGGAGGGAAAGACCTGGCCCACTGAGGGCCAGCGGTGCTTTGTGGAGAAAGGAAGAACCAGATAAATGAGTGCATGCTGTGTGCACAACCCCTCAGCCCTCTTTCCCTTTAGGCTCTGATACCACTGACGCCAGGGGCCTCACTCCAGACAAACACCAGGTAGAGTGTCTTTCCTGGGACTTTTGATCAACCCAAGATGGAAGGTATAAGTTAATCAACATCAGAGTTTTCTAACTCAGCACCCTAGCCTTTGCTAAGAGTCAAACTTACTGGGAACAAGTTCCACCCTCACACTCAGAACTTTCAGAGAGATGTTTAGGTTGTCCCACTTAAAAATGAACAGAAAACCAAGGATTTTCTGACATATGGGAAAAGCTTCTACTAGGACTGACAGATACTGAAACACCTGAACAGAAAAAAAAAAAAAAAAAAAAGAAACTTAAGGAAAACTATCAGAGATATATGGTACTGTGACAAGTTTTTTCATGAAAAAATAGGATAACGAGAGCAACATTCATAGACCAAAAATTAGTGTAAGAGGAAAAAGTTACAACAAGAATGGAAAATCCCAAAGAAGGCTTAGATGACAAATTTAAGGAAATTTCCCATAGTAATGTGCAAATAGAGATAGAAAACAGAAGGGTAAATATAAGAAAATTTAAGAGCCACTCTAAAAATTCTAGTTTCAAATAACAGTAGGTACAAAAGGAGAGAAAGATAAAGGGAGGAAACCATCACTTACTAATTTAAGGGAAAAAGAAAAGCCCAGAACGTCTCCAGATTGAATGAATTTATCAAGTGCCCAGCACAACAAATAAAATAAACCCACATAATCATGAAGTTTCAAAACACTCATCACAAATACACAATCCTGCAAGGTCCAGAGAAGACAACTGTTCATCAGAGGTCTGGCATCAAAATAGCTTTAGAGTTAACAGTAACACAAAAAGAAATTAAGGAGGGCCAGGCCTCAAAATTTTGAAGGAAAATAATTTCCAGCCTAATATTCAATACTCAGACAAACTCAATCAAGTGGGAGGAGAATAAACTATTTTGCATATATACAAGACTTCAAAAACTTACCTCCCATGCAATTCCCCTCCTTACAAAACTGTTATAGGATACACTTCACGGAAATAAGAGAATCCAACAAGAGGGAGACAGTGCAGGCAATAAGCAAGGATTCTGTCATTAAAGAAAACCAACGAATGAAAAGCCCAGGGGAGAGGGAAACAGGGAGCCCTAGGATGACAGCTGTGAAGCAAAAAAGAATAAACAGTCTAGACTGGAGGGGTCTGGTAGAGATATTTTCAGGAAGATGATCATGTGGTTGATGCACTTGAACATGTTAGAGGGTACTTAGACCACTAGAGAAGACTTTGAGATTGAATTAGTAAAGAGGATACAGAAAAGCAAGCAAGTGTAAATAAGATAATTATTAACTCCACAGGTGGGGGTAAATGTGCAAGAAGGGAAGCCCAATTGTGGTTTACAACATTACTCAGGTGTGCATACTGTTTCCATACTCATAAAAATGGAAATACTGAATACTGATCTAATTGAAATCATTATATCAGATACAGCTGTCTTAGAAAGATGGGAGCCTGTTGGGGTAAGGTCAAAAGACCAAGGAACTGAACTAAATGCCTACCTGCCATCTTGAAAATTCATTAACTAATTCCTAAAACTGACCAAAAAAATTCATCCTATTTAGATTATATGGCAGAAACTACTAAATTTATTAACTCAAAGAGGTAAGAGTGTTAGCTTCTTGGCCAGGAGAGATTGGAGAATGAGACAAGTGGATCTCAGGACTAATATCAGTGTTTTGTAACAAACCATTTAGAACTCTGACTTTTAAACCTGTTTATCCATGTAAAATGGAGAAGGCAACAGCACCCCACTCCAGTACTCTTGCCTGGAAAATCCCATGGACAGAGGAGCCTGGTGGGCTGCAGTCCATGGGGTCAATAGGAGTCTGACACAACTGAGCGACTTCACTTTCACTTTTCACTTTCATGCATTGGAGAAGGAAATGGCAACCCACTCCAGTGTCCTTGCCTGGAGAATCCCAGGGACAGGGGAGCCTGGTGGGCTGCCGTCTATGGGGTCGCACAGAGTTGGACACAACTGAAGCGACTTAGCAGCAGCAGCAGCATACATGTAGAAAGACATAGATACATAACTTTGATAAAAATAACAATGTCTAAAAGACAGAAAAACTAATCAAGATATCAGTCATTGTTATCTTTAGATGATTTTCTTTTTCTTCTACTTTTTTGTATTTTTATGATAAAAGTTTATTAGTTTTATATAAAGATATTCTTCATTATGAATAAGAAATTGAAGCTCAGAAACATCCAGTAAATTTCCTAATTCCATTCATCTTGTAAGTGGTGGAGCAAGGATTCCAGTGCAAGTCTTTCTGACTCAAAAATCATTTTTTATCTTTCATCAAAGCATTCCGTCTTCACTGAAAACCAAGACACAAAATTGTCATGCCACAATCTTTACTCCCCACTCTGAGGCTTCACTGAACCTCTTTCTATACCAAACACTCAACAGTTAATTGCTTTCATTTGTCTACTCATTTTCTTATATATATTTAGACTCATTTAATTCCATAAAGATTACTGAAGAATGGGTTCCAAATATGTACGCACTACAGAAAAATAAAAATGAGGCAGGGGCATTTGGTTGTCCAGGCTTTGTGTTCTCACAAATCCAACTGAACAAGTCATGCTCAGTTTCCTGAGGCTGTCCCTTAGTCCCAAGCTAATTTTGTCTTCCCATCAGTGTCTCCCACAGTCCTGGGCCCAGGGATGCTCAGAGTCTTGGTTGATTTGACTTGCTAGCAAGGCTGTGGCTCCTAGAGGAGTGAGTTGAACTTCTTTCCTCCTTGCCGTGACTGTCTTAAAAGGGTATAAGTAGATCTTTTGGCAACTAAACATTCACCTAATTAATGGAAAACTGGTAAATTCCACCAAAACAATTATTTTTAGGCAGTGCTTCATTTTTCCAGTCCTTTTATTCCCTTTTTGACAAAATGTGCAATGTCCATTCTTAAAAATCAATGGGCACAGTGACAGCAGGAGGTATCCGGAAGGCATGATGAGGTATCCGGAAGATTGCAACCTAACCTGAGTACCTTCCTGTTGCCATAGTGAGGTGCGTTTACCTTTGTTTGATGACCATGCGGCACTGACAAAGCAAACATCCTTTGGTTCCTGCTGTTAATTATCCTTCAGTTCCTGGTGCATGTTCATCCAAGTCCTTGCTTAGGGCGGTTATTGGCTGGTTATGAGGTTGGTGGGGTGGAGAATGGCGGTTCTTGACACTTCTGAATTCAAAGAATGAGTAAATCAGTTCTTGAGGTGTTTGAGATCTAAATCCAGTGTATACAGAGAAATCTAAAGTTGTCACATTCAAATGGAGACTTTACGGCCTACTCATGAAGAAGCTTTTTAGTAATAGGTTGTTGGTAAGACATTTCTTAGGAGGTACCCATTTTATTTTTTAATTAATTTTTTTAATTGAAGCATAGTTGATTTACAATAATGTGAGGAGGTATCCATTTTAAATAACGATACACTAGAAAGTCAATATGAAGAAACATATCTTTAAAAAATTTCTTCCTAAGCTATATATATTCTGTTAAACTTGGTGATGGTACTTCCTTCATTTAATAAGTATTGATTATATTGATTATGCATGTGCTACCCAACATGGCTCTAGGCGATATAGATACCATAGTCAACAGGATGAGCCCAGTGTCTGCCTTCAGAGAGGGTATATTCTTGGTACTATCTGTCCTGTGATGTGCCAGTATCATTTTGCCTAATGTTCTGGGGGAAAAAACTTGGGTTGATACCACAGTGACTCATCCAGTAACAGCAAAAACAGTAATGATGATACCTCTATTGAGTTCAAACAAAAAACTCTTGACAAGCACCTTTGATATGCCTTATTTCATCTAGTCCTCCTAATATCCTTAGAAGGGATACTAAACGCAATCACTTTTATAGGGAAGAAAATTTAAACTCAAGAGAGGTTAGGTTAACTACCTTAAAGTTAATAGCTAGTAAACAGTGCAGTCAAAACCCAAACCCAGAGTTTCATGTTCATAACCACTCTAATGTATTACAAAACTTTCAGGACTCATCTATACTATCAAAACCTCAGAACCCACTGGAGCCACACAAAGTCAGTTTCAAGTCCAAACCCTACCCCTGGGAGATTTAACATTTTGGGGTCTCCATAACTCATCCATAAAGGAGCAATAATATGATCGCCTTACAGTGTAAGAACTAATTAGGGTAAT
Source organism: Capra hircus (assembly GCF_001704415.2). Taxonomy (NCBI): domain Eukaryota; kingdom Metazoa; phylum Chordata; class Mammalia; order Artiodactyla; family Bovidae; genus Capra; species Capra hircus. Next base: position 51,970,340 of record NC_030814.1, on the reverse strand, counting down.
ATATATAAAGTACTGGGTCAGTACCTAGACACGTGCATGTGCTCAGCTGTGTCTGACTCTTTGTGAGCCCATGGACTGTAGCCCGCCAGGCTCCTCTGTCCGTGGGATTTTCCAGGCAACAGTACTGGAGCGGGTGGCCATTTTCTTCTCCAGGGGATCTTCCCCACTCAGGGACTGAACCAGCATCTCCTGCATTGGCAGGCGGATTCTTAGCCACTGTGCCACCAGGAAGCCCTATGCATGGATGTACATAATACGTAATGATTATAATCATCAACTTCGACCTAAGATGTGTCACAGTGCAGGCAACAGAGGCCTACTGATTATTTATAAAACACCATTAATAATTAGCTTCAGATTCATTGAGGACGGGGGCAGAGGTGAAAAGGTTTAAGGCCATGGAAATCAGATAAATAACATTGACTGAGGGACTCTTCACACTAGGTTTGGGTCACTCAGGACGTACATCCCTGCCTGCCCTCTACTGCTTGATTACCTGCTCAGCTCTTACCCTTTCTGCAAGGCCCAAATGAAGTGCTGCCTTTCCTTGCAGCGCTTTTATCTTCTACAGTAGGAAAGAAATTTCTCCACCTTAGAGCTCCGTAGCTTTTAGTGGATGAAACAGTGGTTCATAAATCAAGCCCTGCAGACTGGTTCCTGGCAGGTTCTATCAGAAGCCCTCAGGGAGTAGATTAAAATACAGATTCTTAAGTCTGGCCTCCAGAGTTTGATTCAGGTGAGGCCCATGAAACTCATTTTTGAACAGTGTTTAAAATGTTTTAACAGTGTTTAAAACATGTTAACAGTGTTTTCTGATATTTTGATGGGTGGACACATTTGGGAATCCCTGTGGTACCACCAAGGCTGTCAGTACCTATGAATTCCTTTACACTGCAGTCATTCATGTGTATGTTTCTTACATCTTCCTGGGAGATTATCTTTCTGATACTCCAATTCAATATAAGGATAAAAATAAGAAGAAACAGAGGAAGTCCCTTGTAACATTTTCCTCACGTCTTAATCCTCTCTCCGATGATGTTTTGGTGTGTTCTCAGGACGAAACTGATTTCCTCCCTTACAGCAGTGCTGCTTGTGTTACTTGGAACTTGAGTGAGTTTTGCTAAAAAACTAAAAATTTAAAAATTACTGGAAGAATATCATGATGCCTGCAGAATAATCGAGATAGGACCCATCTGGGTATGAAGCTGCATACTTTAATGCTATCAGGGCCCCATTTTTATTGTATGAGTCTACTTTATTCCGTGTGTCGGTTTCATTTCCTGGGACCTCCTGACCTGTTTTGGTTTTGTTTTGTCTTGTTTTCCCATTTGGCCAGATCTGTTTTCCTATGCAGAAAGCTTTGTGATAGCAGAGAAAGTGTGCATTTCCAGATCTGAAAACCCTGCATGTGAAGGATGTAGATGGAATGGCTCGGGTCACAGTCCCACTCCCAGACCAGGGCTTCTGGCAAGGAGCAGGGAACAGGATAAGTGACAGATACCAGTGACACACACGGTTGGTGGGACCACTGTTGTTAAGATAGGATCCACGAAAGAGAGATACTGCTTAAGAGAAGAAGCCAGAAAGATGGGCACTATGGTGAGATAAAGGCTTTCCCTGACTCTGGGCCGCAGATCCTTCTCTCTCAGGCACCGTTACCTACATGTAATGGGCTGCAGTGGAGAACAGCATTGGAGGACAGCTCTGGACTCCACCATTCTGCCCCATGCTTACACTGTGGCCTTGGAAAAATTCATTACTTCAGGGTACAGTTTGCTCAGCTTTAAGAAAAGGGCAATAATAGTAGTACTGTTTCATTGGATTGATGGGAAATTGAAATAATATATCTATATAACAGGCTTAGACTAATGCCTGATATTCCTTACAAAAATATTAGATATTAGCTAAATAGTAACATATATTAATTATTTTGTTGTTAGATAATATTAGATATTAACAGATATTAATTATTCTGTTGTCCCACGAGGCTGTTGGCCCCAGGAAAGTAGGCAGCCTTGGCTTGCTTTCTCCCCAGCACAGAGCACAGTGCCTGGTTGTTGCTGTGCAAGCCATCAGCACACAGACCAAGTACAGTGAGCAACGTCTGCACCTGAACTCCACCCAAGTGTCTATTCTGTTGTACTGGGCGGAAGGGGGAGGGATTACACACACACACACACACAGACACTTCCCCCTGCCCCCCGCCCTCTCTCAACTGGAGTGAAGAAACATATGTAACCAGCTAAGCCATTACTGTTTCCATGTTGAATTGACTTTGCCTTCAGAGAATTATATCCTGCCCCAGTGTCATGTTTAAGCAGCCAATGTGTGTGCTGAATCAATTGGGACCGGGCAATGGCAACCCACTCTAGTACTCTTGCCTGGAAAATCCCATGGACAGAGGAGCCTGGTAGGCTGCAGACCATGGGGTCGCTAAGAGTCGGACACAACTAAGCTATTTCACTTTCACTTTCATGCATTCATTGGAGAAGGAAATGGCAACCCACTCCAGTGTTCTTGCCTGGAGAATCCCAGGGACGGGGGAGCCTGGTGGGCTACTGTCTATGGGGTTGCACAGAGTTGGACACGACTGAAGCAACTTAGCAGCAGCAGCAGCAGCAACACTGGTACTTAACATTGTGCGATATAAGTGGAGTGTTTACTAAATAAATTGTCAGCATAAGCAAGATATGGAGGGCTGGCTTCAAGACGATATTCTCCCAAAGCACTTAAAAGTATCCACTTATTAGCAATCACATTGTCATGACAGCATGCATGGAAATGATCAATTGTTTTAACTTTTCATTTAAGTAGTAGCAGGAGTTTTTAGAATTGTTATAATTTGGAAACGTTTTTGTTCCGTATATCTTGAATATATACAGCATAATTTATTCTAAGGTTATATTTTAGAAGATGTCAAAAGCTATTAAAATACAAGTACATGCTTTTAACCAGAAAAATGCCTTTTTAAAAAAGATCTAAGTCCAGAAGAACAAAAAGGGAAAGATTAATACATTTGACTATATAAAATTGGACTCTCTAAAATATAAATTTAACACAAGTTTTCTACATTATTAAAAATGTTTAAGTCAAAAGCCAAATGGACAGCCTAGAAAAATATGCCCGAGATGTACTAGAGAGAAAGTTAATATACTTAGCATTTTAAATTCACTTGCAAATAAATAAAAATAACAACTCATTAAAAGAAAAAAATATGTGAATAGGCAGTCCTTTGAAAAAATAAATGTAAATGAAGATATGAGACTTCACTCATTAGAAAAATACAGCTGACCTTCGAATAACAATTTGTGGGTCACTAATATTTGGATTTTTTTCAATAAATACATATCACAATAGTATACAATCTACCTTTGATTGAATCCATAGATATGGAACTCAAATATGGAGGAAACTTAGATATGGAGGGCAGAATGATAAATTACATGTAGAGTTTTGCTTAGAGCAGGGTTGGCACCCCAGCTCCCCACCATGTTCTTCAAGAGTCAACTGTATAAAGGTAAATCAATAATTCAAATTTTTTTGTTAGATCAAGGACAGTTGATATCACAGTGTTGGCAGGGCAATGGACAAGCTAACACAAGCTAAGTAATGGACACATTACTGAATGAGATTTGGTATAACATCTTTGAGGAGCTATTTGCAGTATCTTTTAAATTGGAAAATCCATTCTATATTTGTCCCAGAAGATCTACTTTTATAAAGACAGCCTACAACATATGCACATAAGCTGATCAAGGATGTTTGTGAGATTATTGCAGGTAATAACAGGTAATCAAATCATCTTTGGAAGTCCATCAGTTGGCTAAATCTTTTATGCTATATTTATGCAAGAAAATACAAAAAGCTATTTAAAATAATTACATATAGAGCTATATGTAATGGTATGAAAGGACAGAAACAATTATGTAGAAAGTGTTTATAATCTACAATCATATAGGAATGCTATTACCTTGCTATTGCTGTCAAATGGGAATACCTGTAGTATGCAGGGGAAAAAATCTCTTGACGGATACAGAAGAATTGGTTAACAGTAATTGCCTTCTAGGAATAGAACTAAAATTTTGGAAGGGAAGAATACTTCATTTTCTCTAAATAATTGTACTTTTTATCATTTGTAATTTTTAGTTTTCAGTGGGCCAGACATTATACTTCTGACATTATACCTCATTTTCAAAACCACCTGTGAGTCAAGTTTAATGAGCTCTGTTTTACAGATGGGGACCTTGTGATTTTAAAAAAAAAATGTAGTAACTTATCTAAGGCCCCGCTGCTGGAGTCCTTTTTCTCTCAGCAATAGAAAGGTTCACAGAAATATCTAGAAGGGTGGTTCTCGGAAATCTCACACATGTTCATGATTTGGTACTTATGAAGGCTGGCATCTTTTAAAGGAAAAAAAATAAAATTTTCCAAATATTTCTACCTCAAAAGAAGAAAAAAGAATGGGTTTTCTGCTTTACTTTCTAGGATGTTTTTCTCCCAAATTCCAAATGTCAGGGTGGTATAACGAAGTCTAAAAAGTGTTTCCTGTTTTCTTTCCTTCAACACTGTTTATAGACCAGAATGTTGAGATGAAAAGAGGTAGAAGGAAGGAAGTAAAGAGCATCAGCCCTGGAGCCACCATCAGCAGACTTCTGTTTAGGAAAAGACTTGGGAAAGCCTGACTTGTGATTCTAGAAGGAGACACAAAGCAGTCTCACCTTGCTTCCCCTCTTTCTACCTCTGGGATAACTGCAAGACAACTATAAAAACAGAGATAAGAGTGTGGGTCCAGGATCAGAAAGGTGTATATGAATTTACATGATGGTGAGTTGCTTCTGTCCACTCCTCCACTCAAGTATTGAGTGTGACTTTGTGGCAACAGTCAACCGCTGTCCCCTCAGTTAGTCCTACTGGACATGTGACTGATAAATTTGACCTGCCAATGAGCTGAGTATGATTTTAGTGCCTAAACTTTTGTTTCTCACTCAATGGTCCTTAAATGCAATTCACGAGCTTCCTTGGGTGCTCACACAAGGGGAAAAAATATTGGGTTGGACTTTTCAACGGACTCTCTTGATTTTCAAATGGGGTACCTTCATAGAGAATTTACATATGTAGTTTTGACTAAACAAGTTTTGCTTACTTTCTGGCTTGTGAAACTATTCCCAAGATAAGTGATTCACTGTACTAGTAATGTTGTGCTGTGCTTAGTTACGCAGTCATGTCCAACTCTTTGAGGCCCAGGGACTGTAGCCGGCCAGGCTTCTCTGTCCATGGGAATTCTCCAGGCAAGAATACTGGAGTGGGTTTCCATGCCCTCCTCCAGGGGATCTTCCCAACCCAGGGATCAAACCCAGGTCTCCTGCATTGCAGGGAGATTCTTTACCATCTGAGCTGCCAGGGAAGCCCATACTAGTTATAATTATTATTTAATCTCTAGGCTGAGCATGCCTATCTATAAAAACCATAAGGTTATTTCAAGGATACAATGAGACATACAAAGGAAATGTATGTAACAGGTTCCTGATGCATACAGACTTTGTGTCTGGTTGATTAATGGAGAATGTACACCTATTCAAAAGAAAAACTCTAAAGGAAGTCCTTTTAAAATACTTAGTTTTTGAAATACTACGCGTGGTATCATAACATTAGGATCCATTCAGCTTTGTCTGTTAACCTGATACACCCCCAGGCAGCCTTAAGGATACTCTAGTGACATGATGGTAACTAAGACTGGGGTAGAAGACCAAAGTGAAAGGAAGACTCTGGAGCAGAGAAGAAGGTATAGGAGGTTGAGCTGCTGTTGCCTGTTGGCTTCCCATTAGGCCACATTTCCTGGCCTAGCCTCAGCGTAAATGAGAACCAGGTTTTGTCTCTCCTTATACTCAACCACTACCTTCAAATCCTACAAAGGCCCATCATCTAATAGGGCTTCCAGAAGGCCTTTTTATTTTCCTGGCACCAGAGCGCCTCCATGAACCAGAAAGAAAGTTTTAAAACACGCTACAAGGCTAAGAAAAAAAAGAAGACACAACAAAGGTTAGCTTTGCTTTAGAGATTGAAGAAAGCACTGCTTCAAGACCACCACACCACAGACTACAAAGCCCAGATGTGTAGAAATAACACGGACAGCTGCCATTTACCTCCATGTTGCCTGATAATATCCATGTAGTAGTACTCTTGCCTGGAAAATCCCATGGATGGAGGAGCCTGGTAGGCTGCAGTCCATAGGGTAGCAAAGAGTCGAACACGACAGAGTGACTTCCCTTTCACTTTTCACTTTCATGCTTTGGAGAAGGAAATGGCAACCCACTCCAGTGTTCTTGCCTGGAGAATCCCAGGGACGGGGGAGCCTGGTGGGCTGCCGTCTATGGGGTCACGCAGAGTCGGACACGACTGAAGTGACTTAGCAGCAGCAGCAACAGTAGTACTAGTAAAAGTAATTAGTTCCAGTTCATATTCTAAGTACTTTACATACGTACTCATTTCATCTTACTACAAACCCTATGAGGTATATATTATTTTCATCCCTATTTTACCGATGAAGAAACAGAGCATAGAAATAAATTACCAGGATTGCACAACTATTAATTGGAGGAGCTGGAATTTGAACATGGATATTCTGTCTCCAGAGACTGTTTTTAATCTCAAGGGTTGGCAAACTTTTTGTAAAGTAAATATTATTTTTAAAATCCTTTAAAAATGTAGAACCTATCGTATCTCACAGGAGGTACAAAAACAAGTTGCAGGCCCATTGTGGCTTGTGGGCCATTTGTAATCTGTTAGGTAATACTATACAGGTTGACCAAACTTTTAAGCACAGTGGCTATGCTATATCATACTCCTTTAAGGCAAACCCTACATGCCTATAATAGGATTTCTGTTGACAATATAATCCACAGTTCTGATGTCATCTCTCTCGTTTTTTTTCTGAATCTATGAGGCTTGGTTGCCTTTTCCATCTGCCTTCCTTCAAATTAGTAATGCTGTTGGATATTTAAGAAGGGACTATATGGATAGTATAAGAGCTTATTTTCCATTCACTTTCAACCAGTTATTGGCTTTCTCTCCGTTATTGGGTGTATTATTATTCAGGGAAGTGACTTTAGGCACTATGGCATCAGACTGGAGTCAGTTCTTTCTTTGATTAACTAGAAATAAAGGCATAAATAAGATGCAGTTTCTCTAAAATTTTAAGATTGTCACTTTTCTGGGACTTAACCTGACGATAATTGACAGTTCTGCTAGTAGAAATTTATCAGCAACCTGGCATCTAATCCTTTATTATTTTCATTAAAGCTTAAAATGGCTTATAAAAAGACACGGTTCATGAAATGGATTAATATCACAATGGAAGCTCATGCTTCTAGGTATCTGCTATATAGTGATACTTGGAGATGCAAGACATAGTCATAGCATTTTAAGCTAGGCTGCACATGAAGGAAAACCACTGTGAGTTACTAGATTTGCTAGAGGTGAAATCTTGGGCTTGCAAATAAATCTTGATTTTTTTTTTTAACACTTATGTAGTTCATGAAGTCTAACTCAGCTTCATGTAATGAATATGATGAAATCATTGCATTGGTTATTTCAATTTGAAATTTAAGAGGAAACTTATAAAAAGAGTTTTTCAATTTATGTTGACAAGTCATATTAAAATATAGACAAAAAATTACCTCTTGATGCAGTACATATCTATCTACACACATTATGTAAAACCAAAGCAAAAGTTTCAGAGTCAATACTACTGTAACTACATTTAAGACATTTTTGTTATTTTCTTATCTATTCTATCCCATTTGATTTTTCAATGCTTTTTACTACCACTAAATTGATTTATTACCACTAACTTATTAATGACTCTAGACTCAGTTTGAAAAATACTTCCTTAGAAGATCCATGTTCTCAAATGGCTCTTGTCTATAAGGAGCAATTGTTTGGGGGTTCTTCTCTATCTTTACAGCTTACTTTGATTTATGGCCAAATAAATACATGTGTAAACCACTGTACCAGGCTCTATGGGAAGTACAAAGAGATGCCTTCAACTATTTCAAGTCAGGGATTTTCTGAGTTGCCAGGAAAACACAGATGAAACAAAGATTACTAAACAACATATCATCTCTGCCCTCACAGAGTTTCTGATGTAGCAAATAAACTCAGAACCAAGGAGTTTGAGAAGATAACATAGTCAAGTGAATGACTTAAGTAAATAGTTTTATTAGCATTTTTCCATATAAAAAGGTATTTTCTTGTCTAGAAAGGTCTTTTTTTTTTTTTAACAGATAAGAAAATAAGGACTCAGAATCTGGCATTCAGGCTTAAAGACTTAAGTATAAGACAAGACATCATAAAATTCCTAGAAGAGAACATAGGGAAAACATCCTCTGACAGAAACTGTAGCAATGTTTCAAGACAGTCTCCCAAGGCAGCAGAAATAAAAGCAAAAATAAGCAAATGGGACTTAATCAAACTTACAAAGTTTTGCACAGCAAAGGAAACCATAAAGAAAACAAAAAGACAGCCTACAGACTAGAAGAAAATACTTGTAAACAATATGACCGACAAGGGCTTAATTTCCAAAATACACTTCCAATAACAGCTTGTACAACTCAACAAAAAAACCAAACCCAATCAAAAAATGGACAGAAGACATTAATAGACATTTCTCCAACAAAGACATACAAATGTCCTATAGGCACATGTCAAGGTGCTCATCATCACTAATTATTCAGTTCAGTTCAGTCGCTCAATCGTGTCCAACTCTTTGTGACCCCATGAATCGCAGCATGCCAGGCCTCCCTCCATCCATCACCAACTCCTGGAGTTCACCCAAACTCATGTGCATCAAGTCGGTGATGCCATCCAGCCATCTCATCCTCTGTCGTCCCCTTCTCCTCCTGCCCCCAATCCCTCCCAGCATCAGAGTCTTTACCAATGAGTCAACTCTTCTCATGAGGTGGCCAAAGTATTGGAGTTTCAGCGTTAGCATCAGTCCTTCCAGTGAACACCCAGGACTGATCTCCTTTAGAATGGACTGGTTATTAGACAAATGCAAAGCAAAACTACAAGGAGAGACTGAAAACCAGCCAGAATGGCCATTATTAAAAAGTTTATTTACGTGAAGAGCTAATTCACTGGAAAAGACCCTAATGCTGGGAAAGGCTGAGGGCAAGAGGAGAAGAGGGTGATGGACTATAAGATGTTTGGGTGGCATCATGACTCAATGGACATGAATTTGAGCAAACTCAGGGAAATAGTGAAAAACAGGGAAGCCTGGCATGCTGTGGTTCACGGAGTAGCAGAGAACTGGACACAACTTGGTGACTGAACAACTACACACAACAAATGCTAGCAGGGGTGTGGCGAAAAAAGGAACTCTGTTACACTACTGGTGGCGATGTAAATTGGCGCAGCCACTATGGAAAACAGTATAAACGTCCCTCAAAATACAGATTTGCCATATGATCCAGCAATCCCATGCCTGGGCATATATCCAGACAAAACTATAGTTCTAAAAGATATAGGCAACCTTATGTTCCTAGCAGCACTATTTACAATAGTCAAGACATGGAAGCAATCTAAATGTCCACTGACAGAGGACTGGATAAAGAAGATGTGGTATAATTATATGATGGAATATTACTCAGGTTTAAAAAAGAAATAAATAATACCATCTGCAGAAACATGGATGGACTATATATCAAACTAAGTGAAGTAAGTCAGACAAAGACGATCATATGATATCACTTTTATGTAGAATCTTTAAAAAGTGATATAAATGAACATATTGATGAAAGAGAAACAGACTCAGACAGAGAGAACAGACTTGTGGTTGCCAAGCCGGAAGAGTAGGAATGGGAGGGATGGATTGGGAGTTTGGGATTAGCAGATGCAAGCTATTTTATATAAAATGGATAAACTAGGTCCTACTGCAGTATAGGATGCTATATTCAGTATTATGTGATAAACAGCTGAATCATACTGCTGTATAGGAGAAATTAACATGACACTTTAAATCAACTATAATTCAATAAAATATTAAAAAATAGTTTGTCATTTATCAGAGTAATACCATTCTTTTCAGGTTAAATCCAGAATTATTTGTGATAGACATGCTGTCTTACATGATTAAATGGCTTTTTTTTTTTTGGCTTAAATAAAGTGAGTTGTGTGTTAAGTAATGATTATGAAGTCACATTATAAAAATATTTCAACCTTGAGAAAGCTTGGAAGATGAGTGGTTCTGTTACTCATCTTTCTTTCCTTCGAAAGGAGCTAATCCGATTAATTTTGAAATCAATAAATCATGTCTTTTAAAGAGAAGAATAGAACCTTTCAGTATTTTGCAATTTTTTCTGATTAAATTCTTAAAAGCCCTCATCTTGAATTTAACTTATCTAAATCCTTATTTCAAAAAGCAGGAAAGACAGTGGACATTTTCTCAATTCAAGATAATCAAGGCACATAACCAAAGCTTGTCACCTTTCTGGAAGAATCTATGCTTTGTTCTCTTCACCAAGTGTTTCTTGAGCACTGAACCAAGAGACCATGCTATCATAAACTAAATATTTATTGCTTCTGACTCCTGGAAGGAAAAAAATTTTTTTAATTGACATATAGTTGATTTAAAATGTATTAGTTTCAAGTATATAACAGTGATTTAATATTTTTATAGATTATACTCCATTTAAAGTTAAAGAGTAGAAATGGGATTTCTGGGGGTGGGGGCCACGTCATGTGGCATGTGGGATCTTAGTTCTATAATCAGGGATCAAACCCGAGTCCCCTGCTGTGAAAGCAATGACTCCTAAGCGCTGGACTGCCAGGAATTCCCTCAGGGTGGAATAATTAAATGGCGAATGTAAAAGATCATCTCAACTTCAAATGAATTTTATAAAATAGACTTTAATGCTCATATTTATCCTCCTCTGTTAGATATTTATGCCTTGGGGATCAACTCATTCTATAAATTTACATGTATAATAGTTTCCTACTTGGGAAAATTGAAATCATTTTGATGCATGAAAGAGTGGTTGTAATGAGAAAACAGACAAGGAGAAGATTTTTAAAGTGCAACCCTTAGGGGCAGTGTATGCACAGAGGACCAGCTCTCTGGCCACCTATGTAAAACCCCTGTTATACACACTTAGATCCCCACGGCTTCTGTCCTTCTTAACTTTCAGTGAAAGTTTTAATTGTCTATTCATTTAGTGACTATTTAATCCACCAGAGTCTCTCTATGGAGCCCTCACTGGACCACAGTCTGAAAAGCAGAGACTCAATTTCTACTCTATTACTTCTATAGCCCCTAGTACTAAGCACTGTGATTAAGTGTTCAAGAAGTGTCTACAGATGAATGAACGGTCATGTTAAAGTAGTCTAGAATGTTGTTTACATAAGGTACTTAAGTTTAGTTCAATCTTTATATATTACTCATTATTTGCTAAAGAGCAACTGAATTACTCATGATGTTCTTTTGGTTTTGCAGTCAACTTTGACCACTTTGAAATTTTGCGAGCCATTGGGAAAGGCAGCTTCGGGAAGGTAAGAACCGAAATGATGGACCACTAGCAGAGAGTATGTAGCTCAGAGAGCCCAAGAATGTTCAGATGAGTTACTGGGGCCACAATAAATACGAGATGTTTCTATAAAAGTATTGCCACACTTTGAACAAAGTATGTGACAGGCAGCTACGTAACAAATATGTATGCTTTCAGAATTATCTCAAAGTCAAATCAGCTTACTCATTGGAGTTTCACACTTTCTCTAACAGGAAGAGTAAGGTTTCATAATCATTTTCAAATTGTACCAGTACCTTCAGTAACAGTTATCTTGTCAGTGTAAGAATTAAATCTTTCCATGAAGAACAGAAGCTGATTTCTGTTTTCCCCAATTGTACCATATTTTTTTCTTTTTTGAAGACCTACTGTAAAAAAAAAATATATATATATATATATATATATAAAACCCTACATAAAACATACACATTCAGTCTAATTTTTTATAAGAATCTTCCAGATTTAAATCCTGATTAGTTTCTTTGTGGAGACAAACTTAACAGAATATCTCATAATTTCATATTGAACTTGCATTTTAGAATCACCTGCTGTCGACTTTATCTGGCGTTATATGAGCCTCTTCAAGAATTTTATAACTATGGACATCACAGTGTTTTCCCCAGTGCTTCAAGTCCTTTTTGGTTATATCACTTGTGGTTGCTAAAAGAAGTTCTTTGCACAATATTGTTCATCTTAACATTGAGCCATGTCCATTTCATTCACTAAAATCTGAATAAAAATGTCATGTTATTTCAAGATTCCTGACATGGAGGAAGTTATTTTCCACCAATATGTTGTCTTAAAAACCCCCAACAGCAAAAACAAGCAAACTTGTCTGAGAAAGGAGAGATTTAGAAATTGACTTGGTAGCAACTTTAGCATCAGAGAATTTACACATGTCAGGGCCTCCAGGCAGTGCTAACCAGTCTTGCTCTGTCTCATGCCCACAATCCATCACCTCCCTAATCATGTCCTCGCTCCGGCTGGCACCGTTAGGTCTGCATCGTACAGAAGAACGATACCAAGAAGATGTATGCGATGAAGTACATGAACAAACAGAAGTGCGTGGAGCGCAACGAAGTGAGGAATGTCTTCAAGGAGCTCCAGATCATGCAGGGACTGGAGCACCCTTTCCTGGTCAATTTGTGGTGAGTGGTTTTACTGGACATTTAATGGGACAGTCCTGCCTTCACCCCCAACCCTGTTACGTAAACACACCCTGATTTCTACGTGTGCATTTGCAAAACCCTCATTAGGATCTTCGTGGGACTTTCATTCACCTTGGTTTGTCTTTCTAAAGAAACAAACTTGTTATACTGTTCAGTTCAGTTGCTGTATATCCCCTTGTCCTTGAGGTCAGTATCCTTTTAAAGCAGGGGTCCCCAACCCCTGGTTATGAACAGGGCCACACAGCAGGAGGTGAGTGAGCTCCACCTGTATTTATAGCCACTCCCCACTGTGCACATTACTGGGAGCTCCTCCTCCTGACAGATCAGCAGCGGCATCAGATTCTCATAGGAGCATGGACCAAACTATGCTTGAATCTTCCCCAAACCATTTCCCCCCACCCCCATCTGTAGAAAAATTGTCTTCTACTAAACCAGTTCCTGGGCTTCCATGCTAGCTCAGTGGTAAAGAATCTGCATGCAGTGCAGGTAACCCGGGTTGGATCCCTGGGTCAGGAAGATCCCCTGGAGGAGGGCATGGCAGGCCACTCCAGTATTCTTGCCTGGAGAATCCCATGAACAGAGGAGCCTGGCAGGCTACAGTCCATAGGGTCGCACAGAGTCAGAAGTGACTAAGCAACCCAAACTGGTCCCCTGGTGCCAGATTGGGGACTGCTGTTGAAAGCACTGTCATTTAATAGACTGACAAGGAATGCGTTCAGATGTTTTCTCACTCATTACATCTTTTTCCCCATAATTGTGGGGCAGGGACTTGAATGCAAAGTATGGCATTGCTGGCTGACATGAAGTTTGATTGTTAGGACTTGTACAAAGCGCCTTCTCCTTAAAGTGATGGGCAAGCAACCTGATTTCCTTGCAGCATAGTTCTTAAGCAGCCATATACACACTCATGAATTGGAAAAAGATGGGTGCTGCCTTTCTCCTCAAACCAGCTTTAACACAACTGGAGCTAATTTATGTCAGTAGCTAGACATTAAATGACTGATCTGCTCTCAAAGCCATTATCATAATCCAAGGCTTAGAAAATGGCAGAGAGGCTTGCATTATCTATTACTTTGAGGTCTTTATGTGGCTGGCTCATTTTCCTCTATATTTTAATGCATCCATTATATTAAGAGCCAGTTCTTCAGTATGACTGTTATTTAAATATGCATACCAAGCAGTTCTTACTTACTAATGAAGGGGGAAAAAAAAAAAACTTTTTTCTCCTTTTTAGTTAGAGAATACTAATGGAAAAATCATCAAAATGTCACTGTGTGTTTAGGGAGATTCTCTGGAGGAATCAGTGCATAAAACCTGTCTCCATCTTTGATTAATACAGCTCACTTCATACACAATTTGCTCAAAGCCTCTGTGCTACAGTTGAAAAGAAGATGGTTGTGTGTGACTTAGAAATAGGTCTATTAGGGTTTATGCAATCCTCAGACATAGGGAAGCTAATTTTAAATACAGCTTCAGTGTATTTAATCAGTAATTTAGACTGGCCTATTCACAATGCTGCCATGTAAAGAGTTCAATGGATGCAGCTCTTTCTTTCCCATACTTAACAATCATCAAATTGCCTTTTTTCCTCTCTCTTCACAATGATGAGCCTCCCTTTGTTCAGAGTCACACTGTCCTTTTTCAAAAGTTCAAGCAACTAATTTTCTTCTTTTAAGACCAGGAACGCTTCATAAGGACACACTTAGCATTTTACTCTCTCATGCTTGTCTCTCATTGCCGAGTAGGCCAAGTTGATTTCACTCAATTCCCTCTTTTTAAATAACGTGTTATAAGACTTGAAGCTGGCCAAAGCTTATAGATTTTGCTTTGCTTACTTGGTGTCATTCTAGACAACATTCTCTTCTCCGTGCATGTGATTACAGGACATATATTCTACTCTGCCCTTTTTCTCACCCTGACACTGAATCCTGCATTAGAACCTGGAGCATCATTAACACTGATAGAAGAGAGGAGAGACTCCTTACCCCATGATTCTAGCACCACACTCAGTACTGGAAACTGGGAGGGGCATTCCTGAACAGACAGCGGCGCTTTCATCCTTCAAACCTTGAGATAAGTCTTCAGAAAGCATCTTTATTCCTTCGAATAAATGCCTTAATCAGTACAGCATAGTAAATATAAGTGTCTCTTTCCACAGCTCATAAGTACCTTGTAATATTTCAGGAGGTGTGGTTATGAGTAACTTACTTCATAATTCTTAAGTCTCATTGTTAGAATGGGTTAATGTGTGCAATTTGGTTGTTTCTATGAATGAATATGGTCAAGAGCTATGCCCAGTGCCCAGAACATAGTCAGCATCTTACAAATGGTAGTTCTTACTTTCCTTGCTCCATGAAGTCATAGCATTCTGAACGTGCTCATCACCAATGGCCAGTGTGGACCCCAAAAGACAACTTTGAAGGGTACTTGGCCCCACAGCGTCAGGGCAGGTTGTCTGTGTGGTGGCACTCACATGCCAACTCATTCCCTATAAAAGCTTATGCTTATTTTTTTTCCACCTTTCTTCTGTGAATCAAAGAAAAAAAGATCTCCAGTGTGTTATATACAATTTAATCAAGATTTTTATGTCCTAGTTTAACTCGACTGAGCTTTACATCCCCAAAACTTCAGGAGCTGGTTTTCTTAAGAAGCATCATGTGATAAAATTGCAGCAATATTTTCTTTACAAAAACTCCTCTGTACCCATTTATGTATTCTGTTTTGCTGATGTGCTCTGTAGGCCTGTCAATACTACTTATAATAATCTTCTCATGGATGCTCAAAATGTCCTTGTCCTCTGGGGATGTTCAGAAAATTCTGGTTTTCGGGATGAAGGAAAACACAAGGAGGCTTTGCACTAATATTAAGAAGTTGGCTTATGAATAAATATACTAATATAAACACACACATATTACTTTTGAAAATGTTTCCTCTCATGGCAACTTGAAAACCAGAAGAACACATAGAAAAATGAAAACTCTCCAATAATCCTATCACCTTGAAACGACCACTCCTAACAGTGTGTACTTTCCAGTAAAATGTCTGTATTTGATGATGCATGAGTCCCATTCATTCCTTCTTTCATGTATAGATTTCCTGAGCACCACAATTTATAATTAGGGTTGCCAGACACAATCCAGGATGCACAATTAGATTTGAATTTCCTATACATAACCAGTACCTTTTGGTATATGTCCTAGTATCATACAGGACATTTTTAACTGAAATAGAAATTCAGATAACGAGTAAGTTTAAATGGGCATCTTGTATTTGCTCACTCTGGGGATCCTAATTGTAACAAAGATCCATACTGTGGAGATGCAGTGGTGAGCACAAGCAGATAGACTTGCTCACCCACACATGACCAATAACTATGAGAGGCTGCTGTTAATCAGGAGGCACATGAATATATCAACTGTGAGAAGTGCATGGAGGGTCTATGTGCATGTACGGGTTTCAGGGGAGGAAAGTCACTAATTCAGGAGCAGCAGTGTTAAGAGTGGAAGAACCTGCTGAATTAAAATCCAACCTCCCCAGCCTCCGAAGACTTGGCCCCACCCAGAGCATGGTCATCAGATAAAGGTTATGTTAGAAAGTGAAGGCTGCCATTCAGGGCTGGTATCCAAGAAAAAGCAAATACATTTTTCCCTTGAGCCCCTCCCCAGGGGCCTCTAACAAAGCCCTGGCAACCCATAGCTGGGAACCAATCGCCCCAGACCTGCCCAGCACAGCAGATCCCCAGGTGGCTTTTGTTAATTGGAATTAAGCCTGCAGCTGCACACAGCTGCTCCCTCTGCTCTCCTAGCCTGGCTCTCCTGTTCCTGTGAACTCCCAAGGGTCCGCGTGTGGTTTCAGGAAATGAGGAGAGGAGATTGTATTAAGTGAAAAGGACCATTTGTCCTGGGAGTGCAAAAAGAGAGCCCTGGGAGATGGCTCAACACAGCCCCATGAATGGGTTCCCTGGAACCAGACTCCATCCTGTGTGACTCTGAGCCCTGGCACCTGTCACAGAATCAGAGACCCTGAGCACGCAGAGTGGCCTTCAGAGTCCTGGCATCAACATAATAGCTCCTGTTACTTTGGGTTTTACAGATATGATGTCGTGTATTCATCCCAGCAACCTATGTGGATAAAGATTGTTTTTCCCATTTTACACCTGGAGAAATGGAGGCTGAGAGAGGTTAAGCCATTCCCCAGAGTCTCACAGCCAGGACTCAAACCCAGGAATCTGGAAGTCAAAGCCCCTGCTCTTCCTGCTGAACTCTCCCCTCCCCTACAGACATCTTGGGAGACTCTCTTACAAAATATGTAAGGAAATTCGATTGATTTTGTTGCTCATTCTCCACACCCCACAAGAATACAAACTCCATAAGGCAGGTTTGTCCACTGCTCACTCTCCTGCTCCTTACAGTAATGGCGGCCACCTCACAGGGAGGGCTGAATAAATCTCTGTTGCATCAACAAATGAATGAACGACCAATGTGAATTAGCAGTGGGACTAGGCTTCTGGCTCCGGTGTTTTTTGGCTCTTTTCCCATCACGCCTCTGCCACCTCTCCCGCACTCACTAACAGCCCCATATTGTGCCTGTTCCAGGTTCTTTGTTGGCCCTGAGGTCAGAGGGACGGGAGTTTGAATCCGTCTCACCACTTGCTAACTATGTAAATGAAGCAAGTTACATTTTGTATTTTGCTTGGTTTCTTCATCTAGAATTGGGAATGATAGCAATCTCCATAGCAGAAGGTACTACTTATGAAAAAGAACATGTATATATAAAGCATCTCAGACACAGTAAATGTTTAATGGCTGCTATAAACAAACAACTCTGAGGCCCCTCCCAGAAATGAAATGACTCCCTTCCCCCATGGCCAGAAATGATTCGAAAATTTCTCAGGTGGACAAATGTGCCTGAATATGAGCTGGCTTGGGCATTACAAAGTCTTTTGTTCTAAAAACTTAACTCAGTTTCTTTGACTATAAAATAAATGTTTTGGTATAAAATAAGAAAGTTCTAATGAAAATAATAAATATCCATATGTCATCTCTCAGAATTGTAATAGTTATCTTTATAACTATAGTTATATTTAGTTATGCTTTAAGAAATTACCACCCAAAAACAACAACAAATTACCACAAACTTAGTGGTTTTAAACAACATGAATAGAAGTTGAGGTTAAATCTATTTTCATAGTATAATGAAACATTATTTTTTCTTTTGCCCTGCACAGTTATTTGCACTGAAAGTTCACAGACAAAACTAATCAGAACAACAACTACCTATGGAATGCAGAGATTAACTAGAAGGTAGTATGTGGAAAACAGTGATTGAGAGGTTCTATTATCTTTACTGTGGTGTTGCTCGTATGAGAGTATATATTTGTCAAAGTTCATTATATTTTACACTTAATATTTGCGCATTCACTATAAATGAATTTTCCCTCATTAAAAGAATATAAATTTTTATATTTTATAAATACAAAAATATAAATTTAAAAGAACATAAATTTAAAAACACATCTGAATGTATTATCTTACAATTTTGGAGGTTAGAAGTGCAAACTCAGTCTTAACTGAGCTAAAATCCAAGCTGTCAGCCTCCTTCTGGAGGCCTTATCAGAAAATGTTTTCCTTACTTTTCCAGCATCCCGAAGCTGCCTGTGAGCCTTAGTTCCTGGCCGCTGTTTCCATCTTCAACCCTCTGACTTTCCGCCTTCCTCTTCCATCTTCTGAGGGCGCTTGTGATCTGGGCCCACCTGGTGCTGATGGTTCTCTCCTGACCTAGCTCTCTAGCCAGGCTCCTCTAAGCCTTTTTCTCAGCTAGGCCTCAACCTTGCCCTCTGAAAACTTCAACTAAACACAGGCATTGTTTCTAATAGCTCAGAGTCTCATCCTAGAATGACCCCAGCCACAACATGCTTTGCTGAGAAAAGTCTGCCACAAAAACTTACTCTTTGTTCCCCCATCAACCCCCAAGACAGTGCTCCCTCTCTCAGCCTCTGCGGGAGGGGAGGAGCCCAACTTCCCTACGTAGCGTCATTTAACAAACCAGATGCATTTCACGAGGACCAACGCCACCTTCCCAGTTTTTGTAGGTTTTCACCTTCCTGACTCTTTTGAGCCCCAGCTCATGATCCTCCCTGTTCCCTCTTAAGCAAATCAAAGTTGAGTTCAGTTCACACTGGACTCTTCCTATTGCAACAGGATATAACTGACTAAAATGTCTCCTTATTACTTTAACCACTGTCAGCTTTGTTAATTTAGGAAGAGATATGATTAAATTAAGGACCTTGTGAAGGGGAGATAATCCTGAATTATCCAGTGTTGTCATAAGAAGAAATTGTCCTTAGATTTGGCCCTGATGAACTCAGGTAGGTGTGCAAGAATGGAGTAGTTCCTGAAGATGAACTTAGCAAAAAACAGTGTATTGTGTGGCCAACACATAATAATTGTTCCATATGGTTGTTGACTGACTGACTAATGGACTAATGGCCAAGAAACTAGGTCTTTATAATACAAACATTCATTTATTCATTTACTCTTCAGTATTAAAAGGTGGAGAAGGAAATGGCACCCCACTCCAGTACTCTTGCCTGGAAACTCCCATGGACGGAGGAGCCTGGAGGGCTGCAGTCCATGGGGTCGCTGAGGGTCAGACACGACTGAGCGACTTCACTTTCACTTTTCACTTTCATGCATTGGAGAAGGAAATGGCAACCCACTCCAGTGTTCTTGCCTGGAGAATCCCAGGGACGGGGGAGCCTGGTGGGCTACTGTCTATGGGGTTGCACAGAGTTGGACACGACTAAAGCGACTTAGCAGCAGCAGTATTAAAAGGAGTCCTTAATTACAAACAATACAAGGAGATATTAGAAAATCTAAGCTCAAGAGAGATTCATTGGAAGGTTATGGGGTAGCTTACATAGTTATCAGAA
Source organism: Capra hircus (assembly GCF_001704415.2). NCBI lineage: Eukaryota > Metazoa > Chordata > Mammalia > Artiodactyla > Bovidae > Capra > Capra hircus. The sequence continues at coordinate 51,950,682 of NC_030814.1, read as the reverse complement.
GTAAAGTTTGAAGAAGTAGGTCTCAGGAGGGTGAGGGCCAGAGGCAGCTCTGTGACTGTAGATGGCAGGAACTAATGGACAGGCTGTCTCAGCTGGAATGAGTCAGCTGTAGCCAATTTTCTAACCTTGCATCACCTACTCAAGGTTCAGAATCCTGGGAGGGAATCCAACTGGCCTTGCTCAGAAAATGTGCCCACCCCTTGGCAAGAAGAAAGAGTGAAATAAATAATGACTCCTAGACTGTCCACCTGAGCACTTGATAAATAATAATGTCATTCACTGAAGAGGGAAATCTGAGGAGGGACAGGTTCATTGTCAAAATAAACTCTCTCTTCCCTGTGTTAGTTTTGAGCTGCATCTTAGGTACCCAGATAGAGCTGTTGAATAGATGATGAGTCTGGAGCTCAGAAAAGAAATCCAGACTCCAAGGAAAAGCCCCACAAAATACTAATATGGGAATCATTGGCTTATAGGTGCTACTTACACCAGGGATTTGAAGAAAGCACCACTGGAGAGTAATTAGAAGAAAAAGACTGAGGATTCAAGATCTAGAATGTTTAATAGTTCTGATAGAGGAGAAAGACTCAGGGAACTAGAAAAGAAGGAATTGCCAAGAACCTAGCCAACAAGTGAGGAATAAATCAGGAGACTGGCAACCCAGAGTCAAGGACACTAAGTGCTTCAGAAAAGAAGGCGTATAAGCCATTGCGAGTGCTGCAGAGAAGTCAGGAAAGAGGAAACAACTGCCCACTGACTTGGGAAGATACGCATATTGTGACCTTGATAAGAGCCAGCTTCAAAAGTTTAGACAAAAGACTGAAGGGAGTAACTTGATGAGAACATGGGACTGTGTAATTTTCTTTTTGGAGGGTGGAGTACAAATTGGTTTTGTTGTGTTTTAAGATTAACCCATGTTGTCACAAGTAGCAAGTATATTGCCATTTCTCTATTATAGTCCATTATATGAATATACCATGATTTATCTGTACATCTTAAAAATTTTTTATTATGCAAAACAATGTTTAAAAATTGAAGTGTAATCGATTCAGTGTGTTAATTTCAGGTGTACATCACAGTGATTCCTGGGTATATGTGTTATTACAAATTATTGAGTATAGTACCCTATGTTATACAGTAGCTCCTTGTTGTTTATCTGTTTTATATGTAGTATATAGTAGTGTTTATTTTATTTTATTGTCGATGGATGTTTGGGTTGTTTCCAGTTTGAAACTTTTACAAATAGTTCTGCTATAAGTACGCTTGTCTGTATCTTTTGGTAAACAAAAGTACTCATATTGGGGGGCATAAACCGAGGAATTAAATCAGTGGATCCTAAGATTTATGTATGTTTACCTGGCAGTTTTCCAAAGAAGTACCAATTTATATTCACATCAGCAAGATATAAGAATTCAGGTTGGCTTTAGATTGAATTTTCCTAGTGACCTAGAGTTTGGGCACATTTTTATATGCTTATTGGCCATTGGGAACCCTTTTTTTTTTTTTAAGTGCTTAAGTGTTTTGTCCATCTTTCTACGGTTTTCTGCCTCTTTTTCTCATTGATCTATAGAAGTTATTTATATATTCTGTGGTTGGCGGTTTAGTTGCTAAGTCGTGTCCAGCTATTTGAGACCCCAGAACTGTAGCCCACCAGACTCCTCTGTACATGGGATTTCCCAGACAAGAATGCTGGAGTGGGTTGCCATTTCCTGCTCCCAGGCATCTTCCCAACTCTGGGATCAAACCCATGTCTCCTGTGATGCAGGCAATTCTTTTATCGCTGAGCCACCAGGGTTGGATATATTCTGTAAGTAAGTCCTATTGAGGATGTAAATTATTTGCCCAGTCTGTGACTTATCTTTTCATTAAAGCTTGAATTTAAATATGGTATAATTTATCAGTCTTTTCCTTTATAGGCAGTGCTTTCTATATCATATTTAGGAAATCTTTGCCCATACCAATGTGAAAATGTCTCCTGTTTCCTAGAAGCTTTGTTGTTTTAGCTTTTATGCTTACATCTGTAACCCAGGATCAAGATTCATTTTTCTCCCATATGGATATCTAATTAACCCTACATCATTTATTGAAGCTTTTTCACTTTCCTTCCTGCATCATAGTGACACATTTGTTATTAGTCAAGTCATTACATATGTGTGGGTTTCTAGGCTTTGTTTTATTGATCTGTTTGTGTACCTTGACATATTATTCACACCACCCTGAGTACTGTAGCTTCAGACTGGTAAAAGAATTCAGTAACATAATTCTTATTCTTGATTAATTTGATTATGGTTGGCCCTTTCCAATTCTGTGTTGGCTTTTCAATTTGTATTTTAAAGCTGCTGGTATTTATATTGGGTTACATTGAATTTATGGATTAGTTCAGGGAGAATTAACATATATTTAAACTATTAAACCTTCCAGTTTATCAAATATACACACACATATACCTATAATTAAGATATCCCTTAATTTCTATTTTCAGTTTCAGTTTTTAGCTTAGAGTTCTAGCTTATTTGTCTTTAGATTTATTTCTAGGTATTTGATGTGTTTTGTGTGCGTGCTTAGTCACTCGGTCATGTCTGACTCTGTGACTCCAGGGATTGCAGCCAGCCAGGCTCCACTATCCATGGAATTTTCCAGGCAAGAATACTAGAGCAGGTTGCTATTACCTACTCCAGGGATTTAATGTTTTTTACATGACTACAAACAGTAATTATCAAGATTAAATTTTCTAGTAGTTTGTTGCTTGTTTACCAAAATACAGTTGACTTTCAATATTGACTTTGTGTCCAGTGACCTTGTTAAATTCTCTTATTCATTCTACCAGTAGGCCTGTTGATACTTTTGGATCTTCAAAGTTTATAATCATGTCATTAACTAACAATGACAGTTTTAGTTCTTCCTTTCCAACCTTCTTACCGTTTACTTTCATGCCCATTGCAATTGTATTGAGAAAAATGCAGAGCATAGTGCACACCCTTATGTGTTTGTCCTGATTTCACAGGGAAGGTTTTCAGGATTTCAAGATTTCATATGATAACTATGGATTTGTAGATATCCATTATCACAACGGGCTTCCTTTGTGGCTCAGTGGTAAAGAATCCACCTGCAATGCGGGAGACCTGGGTTCGATCCCTGGGTTGGCTGATCTCCTTTAGAATGGACTGGTTGGGTCTCCTTGCAGACCAAGGGACTCTCAAGAGTCTTCTCCAACACCACAGTTCAAAAGCATCACTTTCTAAATATCTATTTCAGACTTGTGGTTATAAATGTAAAGTAAATCCAGTCAGCACTGTTTGTTTTTCTCCTTAGAGTTCACTTAATGGATATTTGTTAGGTTTTTGCTGCTGGGGTTTTTTTTTTTTTTTTCAGTTTTTTATTTTTTTAATTTTAAAATCTTTAATTCTTACATGCGTTTCCAAACATGAACCCCCCTCCCACCTCCCTCCCCACAACATCTCTGTGGGTCATCCCCATGCACCAGCCCCAAGCATGCTGTATCCTGCGTCAGACATAGACTGGCGATTCAATTCTTACATGATAGTATACATGTTAGAATGCCATTCTCCCAAATCATCCCACCCTCTCCCTCTCCCTCTCCCTCTGATTCCAAAAGTCCGTTATACCCATCTGTGTCTTTTTTCCTGTCTTGCATACAGGGTCGTCATTGCCATCTTTCTTAATTCCATATATATGTGTTAGTATACTGTATTGGTGTTTTTCTTTCTGGCTTACTTCACTCTGTATAATCGGCTCCAGTTTCATCCATCTCATCAGAACTGATTCAAATGAATTCTTTTTAACGGCTGAGTAATACTCCATTGTGTATATGTACCACAGCTTTCTTATCCATTCACCTGCTGATGGACATCTAGGTTGTTTCCATGTCCTGGCTATTATAAACAGTGCTGCAATGAACATTGGGGTACATGTGTCTCTTTCAATTCTGGTTTCCTCAGTGTGTATGCCCAGAAGTGGGATTGCTGGGTCATAAGGTAGTTCTATTTGCAATTTTTTAAGGAATCTCCACACTGTTCTCCATAGTGGCTGTACTAGTTTGTATTCCCACCAACAGTGTAGGAGGGTTCCCTTTTCTCCACACCTTCTCCAGCATTTATTGCTTGCAGAATTTTGGATCGCAGCCATTCTGACTGGTGTGAAGTGGTACCTCATTGTGGTTTTGATTTGCATTTCTCTAATAATGAGTGATGTTGAGCATCTTTTCATGTGTTTGTTAGCCATCCGTATGTCTTCTTTGGAGAAATGTCTATTTAGTTCTTTGGCCCATTTTTTGATTGGGTCGTTTATTTTTCTGGAATTGAGCTGTGTAAGTTGCTTGTATATTTTTGAGGTTAGTTGCTTGTCAGTTGCTTCATTTGCTATTATTTTCTCCCATTCAGAAGGCTGTCTTTTCACCTTGCTTATATTTTCCTTTGTTGTGCAGAAGCTTTTAATTTTAATTAGATCCCATTTGTTTAGTTTTGCTTTTATTTCCAGAATTCTGGGAGGTGGATCATAGAGGATCCTGCTGTGATTTATGTCTGAGAGTGTTTTGCCTATGTTCTCCTCTAGGAGTTTTATAGTTTCTAGTCTTACATTTAGATCTTTAATCCATTTTGAGTTTATTTTTGTGTGCAGTGTTAGAAAGTGATCTAGTTTCATTCTTTTACAAGTGGTTGACCAGTTTTCCCAGCACCACTTGTTAAAGAGATTGTCTTTACTCCATTGTATATTCTTGCCTCCTTTGTCAAAGATAAGGTGTCCATATGTGTGTGGATTTATCTCTGGGCTTTCTATTTTGTTCCATTGATCTATATGTCTGTCTTTGTGCCAGTACCATACTGTTTTGATGACTGTGGCTTTGTAGTAGAGCCTGAAGTCAGGCAAGTTGATTCCTCCAGTTCCATTCTTCTTTCTCAAGATTGCTTTGGCTATTCGAGGTTTTTTGTATTTCCATACAAATCTTGAAATTATTTGTTCTAGTTCTGTGAAAAATATGGCTGGTAGCTTGATAGGGATTGCAACACACAGAAATCCCTTGCATTCCTATACACTAATAATGAGAAAGTAGAAAAAGAAATTAAGGAAACAATTCCATTCACCATTGCAATGAAAAGAATAAAATACTTAGGAATATATCTACCTAAAGAAACTAAAGACCTATATATAGAAAACTATAAAACACTGATGAAAGAAATCAAAGAGGACACTAATAGATGGAGAAATATACCATGTTCATGGATCGGAAGAATCAATGTAGTGAAAATGAGTATACTACCCAAAGCAATTTACAAATTCAATGCTGCTATTTTAAAGCATATAGATGTGTTTAAGTTTAGTTGGGAGAGGTATCCTCACTATGACAGAATTAAAAAAATTGAAAAATGTATTTTGAAGAGGTAGACTCAAGATATAGACTCTTGGAGGAAACTTGAGGAAATCATACATACATGAAACCTAAGACAGTTTATATCTTTTTGCTTTTCATACTTTTCATACAGCCTAGACAGCACATTAAAAAGCAGAGACATTACTTTGTCAACAAAGGTCCGTCTAGTCAATGCTATGGTTTTTCCAGTAGTCATGTATGAATATGAGAGTTGGACTATAAAGAAAGCTGAGTGCCGAAGAATTGATGCTTTTGAACTGTGGTGTTGGAGAAGACTCTTGAGAGTCCCTTGGACTGCAAGGAGATTAAGCCAGTCAATCCTAAAGGAGATCAACCCTGAATATTGATTGGAAGGACTGATGCTGAAGCGGAAACTCCAATACTTTGGCCACCTGATGCAAAGAACTGACTTATTGGAAAAGACTCTGATGCTAGGAAAGATTGAAGGCAGGAGGAGAAGGGGACAATAGAGAATGAGATAATTGGATAGCATCACTGACTCCGTGGACATGAGTTTGAGAAGCTCCAGGAGTTGGTGATAGACAGGGAGGCCTGGCGTGCTGCAGTCCATGGGGTCGCAAAGAGTTGGACACAACTGAGCAACTGAACTGAAGACAGTTCATATTTTTGAGAGTTTATTTTTGAGGTGTTATGCTGAAATATTACATGTATGATCTCATGTATTTTCAAATACTAGTTCCTATACATTAAAAGTAGTATTTGTCCCCTTATAAAGATAAGTAAACTGAAGATGAGAGGTTTGATTCCTTGCCAAACGACAAAACCAGAAAGTCATGCCAAGTCTAGATTCTAAATCCCACTCCCAAATTCTTTAAGACACTCAGTGTTAACTTATATTTTATTTTACTGTTACTTATACATATATCATTACTTTAAAAACTCTGGAATTGAAGTTTAAAAAATTACACAAGACTACACAATCAATTAAAAATTTTTCAAGAGTCTTTTAACATGATGAGTTATAATGTGTTAGTGAAACCAAATCACCATTTGTAACTTGATATATTCCAATTTGACATTAAAAAAAGCAGAAAAAAAAATATGCCTGCTCCTGCTTCCCTGATAGAGTTCCAAGTGCTGGATATCAAAACTGGAAATGGATGGAAAGCCACATGAGATCAAAACATTTCTGAATGTTGGTCTAGTTTGACTGTAAACACTAGTCAGGTGAAGGGAAATGGGATGCATTAAAAATGAGAAGGGCGTGGAGGACAAAGTAAGGATCTCTGTATTTGGTAGCAGGCCTGGGACGTCCTCTCCTAGCCCTGGAATTTTGAGGCAGCTAGGTCAGTAAGGACATAAATTGCTTTTCTGGCTAAAGAGGCAAAGGAATAGACAATAGCAGGTGCCAGATGAACTTTTTTCCTCTCCACTTCATCCACTGGAGAAATCAATCAAAATACATGATTCAGCATATCCTGGAACCCTCTCAGCCCCGTCAGGGCCTGTCCAGCCACTTTTTGAATCACAGGTGGTAATTGGTGACCCATCAGTGACCCGAATTCATCCCACTTAGAGTGTCTCTCTGCAGGCAGTCTATAATTATCCCAAAGCACAAAAAGTGTTAACTTCTGATATTTTTTCTCCGGACCCCTGAAAAATTCTATGGGTAAGAATATAATTTAATGCTTCCTTATTATCATCTGAGCATGGGTCTTGGCTTTTCCTTTTACATGGGGGAGGGGACGAGATGTTGTTATTCCCCTTTGCTTGTTTACTGGCTAGAGTAATCTCTGAGATACTATCTCAGGAGATTCTGTAGAAGATGATAATAGTCATATTTTCCCCAGAGAAACTTCATAAATAACATCTCCAGAGCCAGTCCAGATGAGCTGATGGATCACAGAATAACATTTAAAGCTCTGTCCAGAGAGAGGTCAGAGCTGGAGGAAAATCAGCTACTACATCACGATGTCAGGAAAATAATCTGCAGTGTCTTAGGTGTGGTGTTTAAAATTCATCCACAATCTTTGTCATTACGTAAATTATGGATTTTGGTTCATTTTCTCAGAGGCTATAGTTTATGGTTTGAATCAGGCAAGTAAGTGTGTATATTGCTATCTCTGAGGCTTTTGAGTCCTTGCAATCAAAGTCAGGTCCTTCTGTTAGTTTCTAGTACAGTATCCTACACTTTTCCTTCACAGCCCTTATCATGTTTTATAACTAGATATTTGTGCAAATATTTGTTTTGTAGATGATTAGATTTAAGAAGAAGGAAACCATGATCCTTGATTTACTCTTTTAGCCTCAGCACCTTGTATAATAAACATATAATAATTAGGTATAAAATGGTCATTGAATAAACAAATGTTCATCATGTACCAAGCTATTTGGATGCTGAGGTTGTGGATGGATGGAATGAGGAAAGCATAAATTCCTCAGTGTTCAAATGAGGAATTCAGGTCAAAAAAAAAAAGAAATGGTTACAGTACAATACAAAGCAAGCATCTTTAGCTAGGTTTCTGGAGTGTTCTGTAACAGAGAAATGACTGGGTGCTCTTAAAGTACAAAGAGGATTAACATCTTATTTATATTTGGTGAGAAGAAGTTAGGAAAGACTAAAGTAGAGGATAAATGAAATCTGAGTCTTTATGTCTTCTGTGTTATGCTGTGCTTAGTCACTCAGGCATGTCCGACTCTTTGCAACCCTATGGACTATAGCCCGCCAGGCTCCTCTGTCCATGGGGATTCTCTAGGCAATAATATTGGAGTTGGTTGCTATGCCCTCCCCTAGGGGATCTTCTCAACCCAGGGATCAAACCCAGGTCTCCCGCATTGCAGGTGGATTCTTACCAGCTGAGCCACCAGGGAGTGAAGCTATGTCTCCTGAGATGTATGTAAAAGTTTCCTCTGGTGAAAGGAAGTTTTAATGAACATTTATCATAACTATTACATGGTAGTCCTCACATTCATTCTATGGACTTCCAAAAAGATCTATGTAAATTCTAAATTTTCCATGTTTATGAATTTTAGATATATGTTATTTTTTTTTCTAATTTTTGGTCATACCCTATGGCATGTGGAACCATGGTTTCCCAATAGGGATTGAATACATGCACCCTGCATTGGGAGGCAGAGTCTTAACCACTGGACCACCAGGAAGTCCCTGTTGCTGCTGATGCTAAGTCTCTTCAGTTGTGTCCGACTCTGTGCGACCCTATGGACGGCAGCCCACCAGGCTCCTCTGTCCCTGGGATTCTCCAGGCAAGAATACTGGAGTGGGTTGCCATTTCCTTCTCCAAGGAAGTCCCTAGATATGTGCATTTTGAACCTGGATATACTGTACATGTAAGATATACGAGAGGATGAGGTCATCTATGTGTGTTTTGATGAAGGCATTTAAGGTGTTTTTTCCTTGGAGAATATTGTAAGGCTATTTATGAGACAGAGAAAAAGCATTTTATAAATTTCAAATCTTCTTAACTCTACTGCTGGGTTTTCCTGAAGAGGAAAACTGGACAACATATTCTAGAAAGGGAATGTGGGGAATAGGTACTCTCATAAATGCTTTGTGGGAATGAAAAATGATACACCCTCTATAGAGATAAATTTGGCAATTCAGAGTCTAAAATTACATATGCCTTTACCCTTTGTTTTAATAAACTTTATCTTAGCAAACTCACTTCTAGGAATCTACCCCAAAGTAGTTCTGGCCAAAATACAAAAAGCAAGATGCAAAGAGCTTTTCACTATGGTATCAGTAATAGCAAAAGGCTGGAAAGAACCCAAATTTCCTTCAGTAGGAAACAGGTTTGAGTAAACAAGTAATATCCTTAAAATGCAGCAGTACACAGCTGAGAAAGGGAATGAGAAGTATCTCCATATACTATTAAGGTCTGTTGGCTAGTATATACCTTTAAGTGGAAAAAGCAGTGTGACCTCAAATTGATCTACAGACTCTGTCTATATCCTTATCAAAATCTCAGCTAGATTCTTTGGAAAAAAAAAAAATGGCAAGCTGATCTTAAAACTCATATACAACTTCAAGGGGTCTGAAACTCAAGAAATTCAAAGGAATAGCTAAAACAGTCTCAAAAGAACAAAGTTGGAGGGCTCACACATGATTTCAAAACTTAATCCAAAGCTGCAGTAGTCAAGACGGTGTAGAAGGCGCATAATGATAAACATAAAACTGAGTTGAGAGTCTAAAAACAAACCCTTCATTTATCAGGGAGCCAAGAAAATTCAATGGACAAACAGTCTTTTCAACAAATGGTGCTGGGACAATGTGATATTCAAATGCAAAGAACCCCTACTTCACACTAACAAAAATGAACTCAAAATAGGTAATGGACCTAAAGAACAAAAACCATAAAAATTATTGTTCTAAAAAATTGGAGTAGATCTTTGTTATCTTGGATTAGGCAATAGTTTTTTAGATATGACACCAAAAGCACAACTAATAAAAGAAAAATACAGATAAATTGGACACCATCAAAATTTAAAGCTTTTGTTGTTCAAAGACATCATCAAGAAAGTTAAAAGTGGGAAAAATATTTGCAAATCATATATCTGATAAGGGACTTGCATCTAAAATATGTAAAGGATTCTTATAACTCAATAATAAAAAGAGAGATAAAACAATTGGAAAATGGACAAAAGGTTAGAACAGAATAGCATTTTGACAAAGAAGATATGCACATGAAAAGATGTTCAACATCACTAGGCATTAGGGAGATGCAAATCAAAACCACAGTGATATACCACTTCACACCAATTAGAATGGCTACTACTTAAAAATTGGAATGTAAAAAGTGTTGGCAAGATAAGAAGTAATTAGAACCAGTGTGCATTGCTGTGGGAATGTAACATTGCAGTCACTGCGAAAAGTGGTTTGGCAGGTCCTTCAAAAGGGCTTCCCTGCTATCTCAGATGGTAAAGTATCTGCCTGTAATGCAGGAGACTGGGGTTCAATCCCTGGGTCAGGAAGATGCCCTGGAGAAGAGAATGGCTACCCGTTTCAGTATTCTTACCTTGAGAATTCCACGGACAGAGGAGCCTGGCGGGCTACAGTCCATAGGGTCACAAGGAGTCAGACACGACTGAGCAACTATCACTTTCACTTCTTAAAAAGTTAAACATAGAATTACCATGCAATCTAGTGAATATGCTATCCTAAGAATATGCTAAAATATTTGAAAGGGACTCAGATACTTGTACACCAATATTCATAGTGGCACTTTTCGCAGATATCAAAAGGTAGAAACAACCCAAATGTTTGTCAACAGATGAATGGAAAAACAAATTGTGGTATATACATACAGCAGGATATTATTCAGCCTAAAAAGGGATGAAATTCTGATAGATACTGCATGAATAAACCTTGAAAACATTATGCTAAGGCTTATGAAATAAGCCTGATACAAAATTTCACTTACAAGAGGTACCTAAAATAGACAAATACATACACGTAGAAACAAGGGTTACCAGGGATTGGGAGAGGGAGAATTGCAACATATTCTTTTAATGGGTAGAATTCTTGTTCAGGGTGAAGAGAAAATTCTGGAAATAGGTCATGGTGATGATTACACAACATTGTGAATATATTTAATGTCACTAAATTATACACTTATGGTAAATCTTATGTTACATGTCTTTTACCACAATCAAAAAATATTTTTAGAAGTTATTAATAAATGAATGGAGGTATTAAAATGGAGAGGTATATTGGCTTTTTCTCAATATACCTGGTTTTGCAGACTTGACTTTGACTTCATAAAATACATAAATATTTTATATAACTATAAAACAAAGTGAAATTTTAAAAACCATCCCCTCAAATGGAATGTATAGTGAAACAAATGAACCCAAGCCTCCATCTGGTTTTGCCGTATAACCACACAGAAATGTACTATTTCAAGGGACTTGCAGTGACTTTTAGTGTAATTATGCTGTAATGACAAAAAAGAATAGCAATCGCTTAAAGTGTTTTCAGTAATGGTATTGTTGAAGGTAACGTTGATATTCTATTCTGAAAGTGTTTTACATATATTATGGGATAAAGCAAACAGCATGGTGGGTAATATGTTAAAACCTTGAGAGATCTCAAAATCTTTGAGAATCAGGATTTTCAGTATGGAAGAAGGGAGTTACTGCTATAATACTGATGAGATTAAGAGTTGCTATAATCTTGAATATAAATTGAAAATGTCACTATAAATTTATGGCACATTTACCTTCAATTATTTTTATGGTAATATGTATATATTATGCATGCATGCATGCTAAGTCTCTTCAGTCATGTCCAACTCTTTGTGAGCCTATGGACGTAGCCCACCAGGCTCCTCTGTCCATGGGATTCTCCAGAGAAGAATACTGGAGTGATTTGCCATGCCCTCCTCTAGGGGGACCTTCCCAAACCAGGGATCAAACCCGAGTCTCTTAGGTCTCCTGCATTGGCAGGTAGGCTTTGTTTTTTTTTTTTTTTTTGAATCACTTGTGCTACCTGAGAATCATATATATATAGCTATAGCTAAGTCGCTTCAGTCGTGTCTGACTGTGCAACCCCATAGATGGCAGCCCACCAGGCTCCCCTATCCCTGGGATTCTCCAGGCAAGAACACTGGAGTGGATTGCCATTGCCTTCTCCAATATATACACACACAATTATATATAATACTTTATATCAAGTATTTATATCTATTCCTAGCTCTGCCCATTGAAAAGACCTAGTAGTAATGACAACTCAATTGCAGCAAACAGTTTTGTCACTCAGTCTGGAGGAGGAAATGTACAAAATCACCATGAATATCTTTTCATATCAGAAAGTCTTCTGATAGATTTATAGCTATCAAAACCTACTAGAGTTATTTCAAAATAAACACATGATGCAACCTGGCTACGTTCCAAAGGCCAAAAAACAGACATCAGTTTTAAGAGTGATAACATCACACCCATGATTTCATTATGATTAAAAAAAACTTACTGATTGCTTTGGGAGGATGCTAGGAAACCAAAAAATCATTTTGAAACGTGATAAATAAAAGACCTCAGCCTTTGTTTTACCTTTCCTATATGAACCATACCTTAAGTAACCAAATAATTGATGAGATGAAAGCCTGTTTCTCTTTATAAAAGTACTCTAGCTAAAATAAAAAGGAGAAATGATAGAACTCGAATATTACAACCTCCAAGGAATCTTTGGATCTAGTCATTCAGGTGATTAGTGACTGATAACACCATGAGAAGACAGACTTATTAATTATATACCTCCTGATCAAAGTACACACCTCCACCGTTGAAGTAGTCTTGCCCCACCCCACCCAGCAACCCTGCCCAGTCAAACCTGAATCTGGCAAACCTTAAGATCTAATCACCAATTTTTGCAAAATACAGAGCTGTGAAACAGACAGACATGCCAGAAATGCAAACAGCAAAATTCAGACTTTGCAACTGTTTCAGCAAAAATGATTTAATTTCTTCAATAAAAAATTACTAGGAATAAAAGAAAAGAAGAGTTTGGATAAGAAAGCTTGAGAATAAAAACAGGTTTCAAGGGCACATAAACCAAGGACAAAGTATGGACCTTGTCTGAATCCTTTTTAAGGACCCAAATATTCTATAAAAGATTCTTTCTAAAAGCAGACATTTATAGAATAATCAGTGATTTGTGAACACTGAGTATTTGATGAAAACTTCTAGATCATTAATATAGCTTAGAAGCTGACAGGTCTGTGTTAGTTCCTTTCCTGATAAGCCAAGATAACATAAATGATTTTTTCTTTGTTTAATTGAAATATATTTGACACCGAACACTGTGCAATACTAAGTGTACCGCATGTTAACTTGGCACATTTGTGTATTGTAATATGGTTGCTGTCGTGATAATCAGCACTTCTGTCTGTCACATAATGGTCTCCTTTATCAGTGATTGAAATCACTAAGTTCTAATCTCTTAGCAAGTTTATTGATTAGCATACAATACTATTTTCTATACTCACTGTACTGTGTACTAGATTTCTGGGGCTTATTTACTTCTGGTTGCAAGAAGACAATATATTAGGTGTATCAAGGTAGAAATATTTTTGTTGAGTTTATTAGGCCTTCTAAATATAAAAATAAAATGACATAATCTTACTACTTAGATACCTGGTTACCTTATTTTCAAAAAGATTTTATGCATATACCAGCATATGTGTGTAAATGTTCCTTTTCCTTTTGTGTTTGTATAGCCTTTTTTTTTTACTATATACTTTTATATACACTGAGCATCCATGTACTGTAATGCATCTTCCCATCATGGTATCTTTTGAAACTCTTTTCCTATCAGAGTATAGATTTGCCTCATTTTTCAAAAGTTGCTGTATAATCAGTAACATGAATATACTATAATTTATTCATATGCTTTCCTATTAATGGGCATGCAAATTGTTTTTTATTTTATATAATGTCCTGTGTATCCTTACATCTTGGTGTAATTTTTCAAGTGTGTCTATGGTGAAATTTTCCAGCAGTGAAATTATAGGGTCAAATACCATGTGTTTTTTTAAGAGGTGTTTCCAAATTATCCTCAAAGGCACTCTTACCAAACTACCTTCCCTCCTGAACACAGAAGAGTGCCCAGTTCTCCACGTTCTCACTGACAGTGGATTGCATCAAACCTTGATCAATGTCTTGTCACTCTGACACACTAGGTGTGTAAATTCTCTCCCTCTTAAACAATACCAAAGCGAATTTAGATTCTTTTCTCAATTTAGTTCCCATGGTACCCTAGCGAGTAACCTTTCTTTCAGCTTGTTGTGCATGCTGTGGCATTTCCGTTCAAACACAAACACACATACATACACACACACCCCTAAAAAACTGGGCATAATTATTTATAAACTGTTGAAATCTGACTTTTATGAATATCAGTGTTGTCATGGCAAATTCAAAAATCTGTTTGTCTATAATATCTTATGAGAAAACCTGAACAAAATTTGGCCAACCCAATACTCAGTTCAGTTCAGATCAGTCGCACAGTTGTGTCCGACTCTTTGCGACCCCAGGAATCGCAGCACGCCAGGCCTCCCTGTCCATCACCAACTCCCGGAGTCTACCCAAACCCATGTCCATCGAGTTGGTGATGCCATCCAGCCATCTCATCCTCTGTTGCTTCCTTCTCCTCCTGCCTCCAGTCCCTCCCAGCATCAGGGTCTTTTCCAATGAATCAACTTTTCGCATGAGGTGGCCAAAGTATTGAAGTTTCAGCTTTAGCATCAGTCCTTCCAATGAACACTCAGGACTGATCTCCTTTAGAATGGACTGGTTGGATCTCTTTGCAGTCCAAGGGACATTGGTGATCTATTTGCATTATTGTTATGTATGGTGTGGTTTTAAGCTCATCATTTTTGGATGTGAATATCTAATTGTCTCAGCACCATTTTGTTAACCAGTGGTCTTTTCCTGGCATCTCAGTCAAAAATCAATTGACTGTAAAGATATATTTCTGAGCTCTTAGTTCTGTTCCATTGACCTATACCTCTCTCTTAATGCCAGTACCAAACTGTGTTGATAACTATACATTTATAGTACATCTAGAAATTGGGAAGTAAAAGTCCTCTGATTTTTATTTTTTCTTCAAAATTATTTTGGCTATTCTAGGTATTTTAAATTTCTTTATAAATTTAAGAGATACATGTCCATTCATACAAAAGCAAAAAGCCTGCTGGGAATTCGATAGGCATTGCACTGACTTTAGATATAAATTTGAGTATAACTGACATGTCAACAATATTTGAGTCTTTTAATCTATGAACATGGAATGTTTCTCTAGTTATTTAAACCTTTAACTTCCCTAAGTGAAGTTTGGTGATTTCCCATGCACGTCTTGCTCTTCTTTGCTACATTTACTCCTAAGTATTTTATTATTTTTGAACTTTTCTGAATGCAGTTGCATTCTTAATTTTACTTCCACTTTGCTCACTGCTTAATAGAAAAATACAGTTGATTTTTGTATATTGGCCTTGTATCCTGAAACCTTGCTATCTTGTTTATTTTGTGTGTAATTCCCTTATGACTTTCTGTATGCAGAATCATGTTGTCTGCAATTAAAGGAAGTTTCACTTCTTCCCTTCTAATATCCTTTCCTCCTTTCTCTGCTTCCTTTATCCTTCCTTCCCTCTCTCCCATCTTTCATTCCTTTCACTGGCTAGAATCTTCAGTACTATATTGAATAGAAGTGAAAGGAGGTGTTCCTGCCTTGTTTCTGATCTTAGAGGGAAGTAGTCAGTCTTTCCCTATTAAGTATAATATTCACTGTAGGTTTTATTGCAGATACCCTTTGTCAGATTGAGGAAGCTCCCTTCTGTTTCAAGTTTGTTGAGAGTTTTTAATCATAAATGAATGTTGAATTTTGTCACATGCTTTTCCTGTGTCTATTGAGATGATCATAATGTTTTGTCCATTATTCTATTCATATGAGGCTTATATTCATTGATTTTTCAGATATTAATCCCATTTGGTCATGGTGTATAACTTTTTGAACATGTTGATGGATTTGGTTTGCTGTTTTTTTGAGGATTAAACCTGAATTGCAAGTAGAAGATGAAGAAAGGCAAAGATGCACTGGCCTTCTGTTCTTTCCCCACCTTCCTGCTTTCTGACAAAAGAAAGCAGAGGCGCTTTAAAATCGTACATGTCTGAGGTAGGAGGACAATAGTCTCAGGATTTAAAAGCAAGAGCATGGAGAGTAAGCATGAGGTTACCATCCTAGGAGGACTCAATTAATTTGTAGGGTCGTTTTATGGACCACAAGGAACACCACATGAAGGCGGAGTATGGAAAGTTAGAGTGGGTCTTCCTGATAAATAACCTTTTTAATCACCTTCTATAGGATTCATGAAAAAATTTCCATCCAACATTGATGAAGCATCAGGAACTGTGTGTCCAGATATAATTAATCAACTTGGACAGCTCTTTATGATCTTACCAATATATCTGAGTCCTTCGTACCCCAGTTGTTGGCCTACTGCAACCTCATAGATCCTCTCAATGGTGATGCTGCAGCTACGTACCTCCATCTACCAGAAGAATACAAGCAGAAAATTAAAGAGTGCATCCAGAAATATGCAATGGAGGGGGCACTGAAAGAGCAGGAAGAGGGCACCAGAGGCAGCTTTTTGGAGAGTTCTATGTCTGACTTTTTGGAAGATGAGGCCCAGGACATGAAGCTGTAGTAGAAAAAGCACCTGCTTTTCAGAAAGGCTATTATTTCCTAACCATGTGAAGCAGACTATAATATTCATATTTAAACAAAGCAATATCTTATTACTAAACAAGTTTTTATCCATAATAGCATATATATATATATATAATGTATCACCCTTTAGATCTTGATTTCTTGGTCATTTCTCAACCTGAGGTGCATAGCATATTCCCGCATTCCATTTTGGCAGCAATATGTGATCCATATGCATGCATTCATAAGTCCATTTGACCGTGTCAGCGTGTGTGCAACTGAACTGTCAAAAGGAATAACTGCTCAGATAGGCATGAGTCAAAATA
Organism: Capra hircus; assembly: GCF_001704415.2. Classification (NCBI taxonomy): domain Eukaryota; kingdom Metazoa; phylum Chordata; class Mammalia; order Artiodactyla; family Bovidae; genus Capra; species Capra hircus. Next base: position 51,933,791 of record NC_030814.1, on the reverse strand, counting down.
ACAGGAAAAAGTTGCTTCTTTCATTGATGATTCCAAAGAAACAAACCAAAACCAACTAGCTTTTGGACGTGAAGACAAAGTAGGGCTTTTTCAAAATGGAAAGGAGAGAATTGGGGAGGAAAAGGCCTGCTGTGGGAGCATTTAGAGCCAGCCACATCAGGATCAAAGCTGCTGCTTCCTGCGCACCCTAGGTGGGCCCACTTCTGTGGAGTGACAGTATAAAGCAGGGAGCTCACTGGAGCACTGAAACTTAAAACAACTTTCTCAACTTGGATTTTAAGTACATTTCTATATGTAGATTCCTGCCCCTCTTGCTACCAGGCCCTGTAGCCACAAGTGTTTGTTTTTTGTTTTTGTTTTGCTTTGGAGCCTTTTGGAAATATTTTCTGAATCTGATTCTTTTTCTTGGGGATAGAACTTGTGTTCCAGACTATTTTTTGAGAGGCTAGAACAGGAAGAGAAAAGTGACTGGCAAGAGGTTTCCTCTCATCTGGCAGAGTCCCATTCTCATTGTGCTGTTGGCCACTGTCAGACTGTTGCCCTGGACTAATAAGGGTGGTTGTGGGGGTTTTGTTTTGAGAGTTGGGAGTTGTTGTTGGTTGTTTTAGTTTTTGTTTTTTTTTGGTATGTGTGCATCGTGCTGAGGTTGCATATTTAATCTTCACCTTCCACGAGCTTGCTCCCCCTTGGGCAGCCTCTCAGTGGACCATTAGACTCGGGAAGAAGACCCTGCTGATGCTGTGCCCTGGGTCCTGTCACTCATGTTTTGACTGTGTGTTCCCTTCTGCTGCTCTTGGCTGCAGTCTTTTTTTTTTTTTTACTTTATTTTACTTTACAATACTGTATTGCTTTTGCCATACATTGACATGAATCTGCCACGGGTGTACATGAGTTCCCAATCCTGAACCCCCCTCCCACCTCCCACCCCATATCATCTCTCTGGATCATCCCCGTGCACCAGCCCCAAGCATCCTGTATCCTGTATCTAACATAGACTGGCGATTCATTTCTTACATGACAGTATACATGTTTCAATGCCTTCTCCCAAATCATCCCACCCTCGCCCTCTCCCTCAGAGTCCGAAAGTCCGTTCTATACATCTGTGTCTCTTCTGCTGTCTCGCATACAGGGTTATCATTACCATCTTTCTAAATTCCATATATATGTGTTAGTATACCGTATTGGTGTTTTTCTTTCTAGCTTACTTCACTCTGTATAATCGGCTCCAGTTTCATCCACCTCATTAGAACTGATTCAAATGTATTCTTTTTAATGGCTGAGTAATACTCCATTGTGTATATGTACCACAGCTTTCTTATCCGTTCACCTGCTGATGGACATCTAGGTTGTTTCCATGTCCTGGCTATTATAAACAGTGCTGCAATGAACATCGGGGTACACGTGTCTCTTTCAGTTCTGGTTTCCTCTGTGTGTATGCCCAGCAGTGGGATTGCTGGGTCATAAGGTAGTTCTATTTGCAATTTTTAAAGGAATCTCCACACTGGCTGCAGTCTTTCATCGTCTCCTTGTGGGAGTGGGAAACGGGTATCGTAGACCCAAAGCACATTTTAAATTTAAAATGAGTATCAATTGGAACAAATAATGGTTCTCGTACCCAAAGTGACTCTTCAGTTCAGTCGCTCAGTCATGTCTGACTCTTTGCGATTCCATGAACCACACCACGCCAGGCCTCCCTGTCCATCACCAACTCCCGGAGTCCACTGAAACCCATGTCCATTGTGTCGGTGATGCCATCCAACCATCTCATCCTCTGTCGTCCCCTTCTCCTCTTGCTCTCAATCTTTACCAGCACCAGGGTCTTTTCAAATGAGTCAGCTCTCCACATCAGGTTGCCAAAGTATTGGAGTTTCAGCTTCAACATCAAACCCTTCAATGAACACCCAGGACTAATCTCCTTCAGGATGGACTGGTTGGATCTCCTTGCAGTCCAAGGGACTCTCAAGAGTCTTCTCCAACACCACAGTTCAAAAGCAACAATTCTTCGGTGCTCAGCTTTCTTTATAGTCCAACTCTCACATCCATACATGACTACTGGAAAAACCATAGCCTTGACTCTACATGGGAAAAAACCCTGAATTGCTACTATCAGTAAAAATGAGGATAAAGATATTATTTACCTCATATGTTTATCAGTGCAGTTAAGTTCAGTCGCTCAGTCATGTCCGACTCTTTGCGACCCCATGAATCACAGCATGCTAGGCCTCCCTATCCATCACTAACTCCCGGAGTTTACTTAAACTCATGTTCATCGAGTCAGTGATGCCATCCAGCCATCTCATCCTCTGTCGTCCAGTTCTCCTCCTGCCCCCAATCCCTCCCAGCATCAGAGTCTTTTCCAATGAATCAACTCTTCACATGAGGTGGCCAAAGTATTGGAGTTCATAGTAACAATTAAATACAATAATACATAAAGTAATTAGCCTGGTATCAGAACATAGTAATCTCAATTAATGGGATCATGTTGATTATACTATTGATGATATATATATTCATAAAAGGGCACCCTCCTACACTCTCGGTGGGAATGTAAATTGGTGCAGCCACCATGGGAAATAGTACGGAGGTTCCTTCAAAAACTAAAAGTAGAGTTGCCATATGATCCAGCAATCTCAGCTCTGGGCATATATCCAGAGAAGACAAAAGTTCTAATTCAAACAGATACACACCCCCCCAATGTTCATAGTGGCATTATTTATAATAACCAAGACATAGAAGCAATCTAAGTGTCCATCAGCAGATGAAAGGATAAAGAAGTTGTGGTATATATAGACACATGTGATGCGAATTACTCAGCCATAAAAAAGAATGCAATAATGCCATTTGCAGCAACATGGATGGACCTAGAGTTTATCATACTAAATGAAATCAGACAGAGAAAGACAAATATTATATCACTTATATGTGGAGTCTAAAAAGTAATACAAATGAACTTATTTCCAAAACAGAAACAGACACAGAAAATAAACTTATAGTTATCAAAGGGGAAGCAGGGGAGGGATAAATTGTGAGTATAGAATTAACAGATGCATACTACTATATATGAAATAGATAAACAACAAGGATTTGTAGCAGAGGGACCTATATTCAATATCTTACAATAAACCATAATGGGAAAGGATCAAAAAAGAATATAGATATATACCTGTATATATGGGCTTCCCTGGTGACTCAGGCAGTAAAAAATCTGCCTGCAATATGGGAGACCTGGGTTCAACCCCTGGGTTAGGAAGATCCCTGGAGAAGGGAACGCCTACCCACTCCAGTATTCTGGCCTGGAAAATTCCATGAACAGAGGAGCCTGACCAGCTATAGTCCATGGGGTTGCAAAGAGTCAGACGAAACTGAGAGACTTTCACTACATGTATATATAACTGAATATCTTTGCTGTAAACCTGAAACTAACACAATATTGTAAATCAGCTACAAACCAGTCAATAAATATCTTCGTATAATCATTTTATGTAGAATAATAGGAAACACTGCATAAAATAAGTCAATCTGCTAATACCAGAGCTATATTACATTCATAGGTGGAAAAACAAAGGTAATTATAATATCTATCTTCAAGGTACTTCCAGGTACTGTTTTAAGCAATTTATGTGTATTAACTGCACTTAATCTTACCAACAGCCCTGTGAAGTATGTACCAGTATAGATGGACATGCTGGCGACTTATATAACTTGCTGCATCCAGTTTTAAAAACCTTAAAAGGCAGAACTCCCCTTAAAAGGGCATTTGAGCACAAGCAGAGAGTTGGACTGTAAAGAGGGCTGAGCGCCGAAGAATTGATGCTTTTGAACTGTGGTGTTGGAGAAGACTCTTGAGAGTCCCTTGGACTGCAAGGAGATCCAACCAGTCCATTCTGAAGGAGATCAACCCTGGGATTTCTTTGGAAGGAATGATGCTGAAGCTGAAACTCCAGTACTTTGACCACCTCATGCGAAGAGTTGACTCATTGGAAAAGACTCTGATGCTGGGAGGGATTGGGGGCAGGAGGAGAAGGGGACGACAGAGGATGAGATGGCTGGATGGCATCACTGATTGATGGACGTGAGTCTGAGTGAACTCCGGGAGTTGGTGTTGGACAGGGGGGCCTGGCGTGCTGCGATTCATGGGGTCACAAAGAGTAGGACATGATTGAGCGACTGAACTGAACTGAACTGAGTCTAACCCCAGAGCCAAGTTCCTTACCACCATGCTATGTGCCACACTTTGTGCTAATTACTTTGCAAATGTTATATCTAATTTGCTTTTTATGTACAAATATCCTCTCTGAGTTTCAGTTTCCTTTAAGGAACTTGCTCTAAATTCACATTTGATATTTAAACCTGGGCCTGCCTAAAGCCTGTGCATTTTCCATTTGTATTTTCTATCTGTGTGTTTCTAAATGGATTCCATCTTTGATGAATCAGTATCTTTTTCTACAAAGCTAAGAACTTTTAAAAGTAATAGCTGATATTTGTCCTGTATTTCCCATGCTTTGCTAGATGGAGACACCAGAACTGTCCCTTGCTCACCTTAACTCTCAATGCGGATTTGACACAATAGCTCTGGAACAAACAGCAGGTTCCCCTAATGTCATGGTTTTCAGGCTTTTTTCTCTGTCACCCACAGGAAGAAATATTTTTCATCACAACCCAGGAGATATACTCAGAGAGACACACATTATATGCACAAACAATGCTTATAGTCTTACATGTTAATAGCATTTATTTTATGTTATTCAGTCTATTTTTTTTTAAAGTGCTTGTTAAAACCAACCAAACTGACTGCACAACCATTAATGGATTATGACTCACAATTTAAAAAACACTCCATTGGAAAATATTTTATTGAGTTGGCCAAAAAGGGCATTCAGGTTTGCCATGACAACTTATGGGAAACCCTGAATGAACTTTTTGGCCAACCCCATAGTTCGTTCCAAAGCTCCAGTTCTAAGCAGGTGAGTATCTGATTTGGTTGATGGCATAGTGGAAATGAAAGCAGTTAATCCGAAAGAATGAAGGGAAATACTTTCAAATTATGAAAAGCTCTGTGCATAAGAATATGGCATTGTGTATAATAGGGAGACATTATTTCATATGGAGTATTAGAAATGTCTCTGTGAGAAGTGTCCCTTGGGCTGAGACCATACCACAAGGCCAGGCAAGGCCACACCACAGCACAGTCTCCTAAGGCTGGAGGGGCATGAACTACTAGCTGAGGAATGGAAGGAAAAGATCTTCAAGATAAGTCTGGGGAAGTAAACAGGGCCAGACCACACAGGGTCCTGCAGACCATGGAAAGAGATGAAAGGGATCCCTGAGGCTGGAGAACATAAAACTCACCTTGTAAAAAGATAACCATGGTGTGTAGAATGGACTGGAGAATTTCAGCATGGTCCAGAGAGCTGTGAATAGTCTGCTGCGATATGGTGGGGTTGGGTGGCGTAGCGTGGTAGTCCTTTGTCACTTATCTCCTCTCTTAGTGAGCAGACTTTACAATGCATTTCACATGCATGAGGACCAGACTTGCTAATTTTGGAGCTGTCAACTGAGAAATAAATAAGCCATGATATAGCATTATTTTCAAAGTAATGAAAAATATTTCTCTGAGACTATGGAATAAATGGCCAAGGTATAGGGAGTTCTTACTCTTTTATGATGGAAAAAAAAATCAGATTATGATGTGAACCTTCATATCCTAGTTATTATCAAACTGCATTATGCTCACATATTTTACTGATGTTCTGGAAATAAAGTATTTATCTTCTCTTCTTCTGAGAGTTTAGGATCTATGATAGAGGGCCACAGATCTGATGTGTGAAAGGGGAAAGAGGATTTTTAACAGCCATACCTGGCTCCATGATTAAATAAATTTAAAGTCATGCTGGGCAAGGGAATTATGGTGCTTCTTGCCTGGGCTGCTTCTTTCTTTGATTAATCATCCCCTGCATGGTCCAACACTGTTGTTAACTTGCTACAGTCGGCACCTTTATCAGTCCCTTTTTTTTGGATAAAAATAGCTTCGCCCAAGTCACAATAAAAAATGTTTGTTCACTCCGGGTGAATTTAATAAGACCTTTGTCCCCCAATTAAAGTTAAATGAAATCATGGGAGAGGAGTTTTCTGGTCTGTGACCAGTTTGGGGACCTCCACCCTGCCTCCAGCAGGGAGCTGAACACAGCCAGTCACTGCTCTGTATGTGAACTCCCTCTGCCTAGGTTGTTTCCAGGGGGCATCCAGTGATGCTCATGGTTAGCGCTCTCTTCTCTCTTCTTTTGGTACCCAGTCATCACCTACCTCATTTGCCAGCTATCCCAGTAAGACCCTGCTCACATGCCATGAGCTGTCATTGTTTCTATTAGCCGAGGATAGCCTAAGGTGCAATAGGTCTCAGGCAGGATTACATATAATTAGCACATCTTTACTTCCTGAAAACCTGTAAAACACAATAGATACAATGTGTAGTGGTGCAGCTGGGAAGATTGTGAACCAAATCGCCCAGGCACCTATCCTGGTGGCCATCAAGCTTGTGGCAGAGATACCCAGCCAGTCCTTGCATGAAGGTGAAGAATAACACTTCCTACACTTCTCACATTGTTACCAAGCACTTCCTGTGTTTCTTTCTATCTTAATCCCTCTCCACCCCAAGGCTTAATTTCTGACATCTGTGTGAATCAGTCTTCAGTGGTAAACAGAATTTTATTTAACAAGTGAACTCTGAGAATCTAGTTTTCACTAGAATGTTACTCCCTTAGATTAATGCTTCATTGAATTGCTCATTTTTCTTTTGTTTGCAAGTCTCCTCTTCCTGTAGCACAATGATCATTCTAAAAAGAAAATGTACTCAATACACTTCTTCCATCATCGATAGTCTACATTTGTTTCCTAAGCAAAGAATTTGTCCTTCGGCATTGGTTTGCATCCCTGGGCACTGCTTTGCAGTCTCTCAATTATGTAATTCAAATAAAACTTTAAAATGTGATCTCTGTGACATGATGTCAAAAGAAACATGTCACAATAGTGTTGATACAGAGGGTTTTTTGTGACTAGAAATCATGTCTGTGCTTTGAGGAAAACAAAACAAATCAGAGCAGTTGGAATGCATTTTTACAGGAGGCTCTTTGCAAACAAGCAGAGGCCAATCCTGCTCACCTGTGTCTCATTTCCTCTTCCCATCCCTCCAGCTCTTGCTCCTTCAAGTCTGATCATGTGTCTTGCTTAACCCTCTTCAGTGTCTCTCCAGCATGCACAGACTCGTGAACAAGCTCCTGTCGGGATCTGCTCTCTGCCTTCCCCTCCAGATTCCTCATCACACATCATTCCAACAAACCCACACTCTTCCCCTTTCCCTCCTTGCAGTGTTCTTTCCCATGTCTATGCTTAATCCAGGCTGTTCTCCTCTTTCAAATCTTACTTTTGCACCTGGAGACCCCTTCACTGCTACCACCTGTTGGGTCTTTTATCTCATGTAAATTACTTAAACTTCTCTGGGCCTTGATTTCCTCCTCTGTAAAATGGGAGCATAAGAGCAGCATTGTGGAGTCAATGACACAACATGTGTAGAGTGCTTTTAGAGCCTGCCCCAGAGAAGCCATCTAATGGAGACATCAGCCACGTTGGCTTTATTTTGTACATATTATTGTCACCATCCTTCAGAATGTAACTCCGGTGTCTCCTGTGTTGAGATTTCCTGTCACTGCACATCGCCAGGACTGAGTGGATTACTTCCCTTTCCTGTACACTTACTTCTTTATGGCTCTCTTTATGTCTTTTTTCCTATCATGAGTGTGGTTTATGATTTGTTGTAATGTTAAGTAATGAAGTTGTTAATGTGGAAAAATAAGCATGAGATGGTTCAAGGAGGTCTCATGACTCGTGTTTTATGTAGCAATGTGTTTGGGATATGATTGTTAATAACAGGTGAATAAATGGAGTTTTCTTCATTTTCTGGGCTTTATAGCTCTGTAGACTTATGGTTAATGGGTGCTTATTGTATGCCAGGAATAACATTAAATATTATACACATTGTAGCATTGAAACATATATACTACTGTATGTATTAATGAAATAGCTAATAGGAAGGTGCTGTATAACACAGGGCGCTCAGCTCAATGCTCTGTGACAACCTAGAAGGGCAGAGTGGGAAGAAGGTTTAAGAGGGAGGGGATATATTCATATTTATGGCTGATTTGTGTTGTTGTACTGCAGAAATTAATACACCATTGTAAAGCAATTATCTTGCAATTAAGAATAAATTTTTTTAATGTAACACTTATCATATTTAGTCTTTAGTTAAAAGTAAAGTATTAGTTGTTCATTCGTGTATAACTCTTTGTGACCTCATAGATTGTAGCCCACCACGCTCCTCTGTCCACCGAATTCTCCAGGCAAGAATACTGGAGTGGGTAGCCATTCCCTTCTCCAGAGGATCTTCCCAACCCAGGGATCAAACCCAGGTCTCCAGCATTGCAGGCAGATTCTTTACCGTCTGAGCCACCAGGGAAGCTACACCACCACCAAAAAAAAAAATATGTATATATATATATATGCTACACTCATCATAGTTAGTCTTTACTATAATCAAATGTGGAAGATCTTATCATTTGCATTTTACACATGCGTAAACAGGACCTAGAACAAGTAACAGACCAGTACTCCAAAGCCTGGATTCTTAGCTCAGGAAAGCTCGGCTCAGATCTGTAAAGTGTCCTTTGCCTCTAGGCCTCTTTAGTGTGTAAATGTATTTAACCCACTTGCATTTCTAATTCCTTTCCAGGTATTCCTTCCAAGATGAGGAAGATATGTTCATGGTGGTGGACCTTCTGCTGGGTGGGGACCTGCGTTACCACCTGCAGCAGAATGTCCGCTTCCAGGAAGACACTGTGAAGCTCTTCATCTGTGAGCTGGCCATGGCCTTGGACTACCTGCAGAGCCAGCGCATCATTCACAGGTCAGTCAAGTCCAAGGGGCAGCCTTGGGCTGAGTGCACGGGAGGGGATGCACAACCTGCTGCGTTCAACAGGTCCTTATGGAACGTGACATCTAACTCTTACTTAATTCTTACAGCAATACTGGGGGTAGATGTCCCCGTTTTTCAAATAAAAGTAATACTGAGCACATTGAACTTAATTTCCCCAAGGTCACCATTAGTAAGCAACAAGACCAGAATTAATGAGTATTGGTGCTGTTTATAACTAAGCCTAGACAAAGAGAAGGAAAAATGACATATTGGGGCTTAATAAATATTGATTGAAGAAAGTGCATGAAGGGAAAGATATAGAATGGGTAGGAAGAAAATTCTTTGGAGAGAAAATTTGAGTCATAACTTCTATCATCCACCCTATAGTGAGTCCCTGGTGTGGGTGTGCCGCAGACAGGTCAGCAAAAGCAATGTATCTCTTTCACTTGGGGCATTTGTGTCAAAGACAAATAGCACAAGTAGCTATAAACCGAAAGACAATAGAGAGAAAAAGATAATACTTGATATTTATAAAGGATTTGGTAGTTTTGATGGCAGTTTCCTATACAGTATCTCACTTGATCGCTATAATAAATGATAAATGAACAGAGAAGTTGTAGTTAGACCAGTATTAAATCTGAGATTTTGTGATTTGGAGACATTAAATTATCATCTAGGTTCTTTTTAAGAATTTTGAACCTAATCACCATCAAAGCAGCTACTGTTTACCTGGGTTTCCATATGTCAGGCACTGCAAGGTATTTTTATATATTATCCTTTCAATTCTCAAAACGTCCACTTTTCGTTACAGTATTCCCATTCTTCAGATGAGAAAAAATGTGGCTCAAAGATTTCACCAAGGAGAAACCCTGACAAACAGTGTTGCCGGATTCAAACCTATATCTCTCTTATCCTAACATCAGAGCTCTGTCTACTATACTAATCTGTATTTACTACACATGTGAAATATACACCATAATACATTAAACATCATTAAGTGAACAATCAACACATGTGACTCTGCCACTGTCATCTCAAACCCTTGAAGAATCTGCTGAGTTTTTATGTCTCATTTATTAAACATTTGGCTAGACAGACTATTTTCCCACCACTAGTTAACATCTAGAATTTATTAGAACTAGTACAGATCCTTGGTTAAAGATGAAGCGTCATAATTTATAGACTCTCTGTGCAAGTACTGTAGACCAATCCTTTTTCTCTTTTTGGTCTTGGCAATTAACATAATTATTAGTTAATTTTCTATCTTTGGAAGGGCCCATTTGTATTGAAAATGTGCTCTTCATGCCGTGGATGAATGGAAATCAGACTGGTTAATCATGTGCGATCTCTGAAGTAAAATTTACACACCTGGTGTTTTTCTCAATAGCTGGGAATCCTGCTGACAAGAGATCTTACACTTGATCTTAGCCAAAAGGCTGAGCAGCGATGACAAGATATCTTTCTCCCGCACTGGCTTTTTGGCAGCCATCACCCAGTTCCTCCCTAGGAGAAACTTTTCATACTTGTAGGCCATGGACCCCCTCTCAGAGTCTTCACGCTCACTCACCCTCCCCTGGATTGCCAACCCACGGTCTGTTTGGGGGGCCGACTTGGTAGATCTCTAGCAAGAGTCAGGGACCACGAGAAGCCCCCAGAGGGGCACCTTTTCACTTTCTCCCTCCTGTTTGAATCTGAGTTCTTGGCCTTCTTTGAGTTTCATTTTCTCAGTCATCACAAGATGCTCTGAGCCTTTTTGCCATGTGCTTAGAACCATGTTCTGAGAAAAGTTCAGGAGAAAAACAAAACCGAATATGTGACTCAATTTTCACCCTCAAGAAACTTAACCATACCAAGCAGCTTTGTTCTGTCCTTCTCTCCCTTATTCGCATTTGCTGTCATGGTTTTGTCACTTAAATAAGAAATCAAGGATTAAGTTTCTGCTTCTTGCCTTTTACGGGCTCACCCTTATTGCTTAGAACCTGTCTTCAGAGGGCCTCTTTGTCCTGAACTGTCTCCTCACCATGGCAGATTAATGGAAGATGCACACAAAGACGTCATGAAGGCAGGGTTAAAATAAGCTGGCATCCTCTCGGGATCAGAAACAATCCAGATGTGTTTCCACTGCCGATGTGTCCTACCTTGCCTCCCCAAGCGTTATGTTTCATAGGCAATCATAGCATCTTATACCTCTCCTGAGGCATTGTGATGTTTTCACTATATAATTACCCGATGTTTGTTTGTTCTACTAAATTGTAAACTCAATGCTTAAGGCCATGTGTGGTATGTGTCTCACCATATAACCAGTGTTTAGCAAAAATCTGAAGGAATGACCACTGTCTGAGCCACACGGATGGTTGATTGCCTAAAAGCCCAGGTTTACAGATAACAAAGACAAAATTAAAATAGAAGAAATTAAAGCCATGAATTTCAGACATTTGTTGGCCTTTATGTTGGGTAATCATATAATTTATCATCCCAACCAGGGTACTCCTGAGAATGAAAGGAGTTGGTGTTAATAATTATGCTGGGACAACAGGCAAAACTCATACATGTTCTGGAAAAACCAGGACATATACCAACCTCTTTAGGGCTTTTCAAGACAGTAGTGACCAAATAGGTTTTAACTGTGAGAGAGCTCTAATTACCAGAGCTTTCTGCCTTCCGCGTACTAGATATCAATGTGAATTGATTTCCATTGAAGTGGTTTCAAATGGGTTAAAAAAAATCATGTACATGGTGAAATAAGCAGTGTCCCTTTGTCTGCGGCATTTAGAGGATAATAGTGCACTCTGAAGCTGAGACTCCCAGGGCAGAGTTAAAAGCATGACGAGCAACATAGAAAAAGAAATGGAGGCTTCTGAGTACTCTATTCTATTTCTAAATCTCTGCCTTCAAAGAATCTGCAAAATGCATGCTTATTTGATAGAATCAAAGATAACAAAACATCTTTCAGCTACTTAGAGGATTAGATTGGAAGACACATCTTGAGTTCCAAGGTATTAATAAAAATTAAGAAAATACAGTAGATTCCCCAGGCAAGAAAAGATCATCTGCCTAAAGGGGCAGATATAAAATACGTGACTTCCACATACAGATGGCCGAAAGGCCCATGGAAAGATACTCTATTAGAGAAATGCAAATCAAAATTACAATGAGATATCACCTCACACCGTCTAAATGGCTATCATCAAAAAATCCACAAACAATAAATGCTGAAGAGGGTGTGGAGAGAAGGAACCCTCCTACATGTTGATAGGAGTGTAAATTGGTATAGTCACTATGGCGAACAGTCTGGAGGTTCCTTAGAAAAGTAAAAATAAAGCTATATGACCCTGCGATCCCACTCCTGGGCATACAGCCAGAGAAAAACATAGGTCCAAAGGATCATGCACCCTAATGTTCATTGTGGCACTGTCTTCAATGGCCAAGACATGGAAGCAACCAAAGGAATGGATAAATAAGATAGGGTTGCTGCTGCTGCTAAGTCTCTTCAGTCGTGTCCAACTCTGTGCGACCCCAGAGACGGCAGCCCACCAGACTCACCTGTCCCTGGGATTCTCCAGGCAAGAACACTGGAGGGTGTTGCCATTTCCTTCTTTAATGCATGAAGGTGAAAAGTGAAAGTGAAGTCGCTCAGTCGTGTCCAGCTTCTAGCGACCCCATGGACTGCAGCCCACCAGGCCCCTCTGTCCATGGAATTTTCCAGGCAAGAGTACTGGAGTGGGGTGCCATTGCCTTCTCTGATAAGATATGGTACATATGCACAATAGAATATTACTCAGCCATTAAAAAATGAAATAAAATAATGCCACTCTCAGCAACATGGATGGACCTAGAGATTGTCATTCTGAGTGAAATAAGTCAGACAGAGGAGAAATATTATGTGAATTTATTAAACATATTAAACATCCCTTATATGTGGAATCTAAAAAGAAATGATTTAAATGAAAGTATCTACAAAACAGAAACAGACTCAGAGAGTGAACTTATGGTTGCCAGGAGAATAGAAATGGGGGGAGGGATAGTTAGGAAGTTTGGGATCGACATGTACACACTGCTATATTTAAAACAGATAACCAACAAGGTTCTACTGTACAGCACAGGGAACTCTGCTCAATGGTATGTGGCAGCCTGGATGGAGAGGAGTTTGAGGGAAAATGGATACATGTACATGTATAGCTGAGTCCCTTTGCTGTCCACATGAAGTGATCAGAACATTGTTACCTGGCTATACTCCAATATAAAATAAAGAATTTAAAAATATATGTGACTTACTAATTTCACAACAACATTTTGTCTCTGGACTGGGTCAAAGATTCTAAATTATCTGTGGTGGCCAGCAACTGTGGATGGAGCAGCCGTGGTGACAGGCTGACGTGACTGTGGGCTTCTGGGTACCAAGCTCTCTGCTTGTGAATTATTTCCTTCCATCTGCCACAAATCCCAGAGGTTGATGGTGTGATTGTCCCCATTTTACAGCTGATGGAACTCCAGTTCAGAAAATAACTCGGGTAATATGTAGGTGAGGCGTCACTTGAAGGATATGCACGGCTCTTAGCCTGTCTCCGTGCTGCTGATGTTTGGCACAGCTGTTGCCCTGAGGAGGGCATGCTACAGGGTGAGGCATGGCCGCCTGCCTGCAGATATCCATGCTGTCTGGCTGCACAAGTGAGGACGACACATATGGAACCAGCGGATGACAGAATAGCCCCAAACTAGAGGCTAAGTTGTATGAGAATGACAAGAGTTTCAGTGGAGAAGATGATCTGGGGTAATGATAAAGGCTTCCTGAGAGCTCAGGGGGTTTAAAACAAGGAAGGAGAGTTTAATCCATGGAAAGGGAACTGTATTCTGAATGAAAGCATTCATTTGTCTCTCTGCGCTAACATAGAATGGGTTCTGTCTTTAATTTTTCCTGCCAGCAATGTCTAGCTTATTTTTTTAAACACCATAAATCTTATTTCTGCCTAAATTCTAAGTGAAACATAAATGGGGTTTTGTTTTATCTTGCTTATAGATTTTTTTTAATTCACAGACTTGACTTTTTGTTGTTTCCTAAATATGTAGAATACTTAGCTCATTTTTCTCATTTTTAGAGTGTTTTTTTCTCTCTAGTTGTGAAGGAAACAGGACTACATAGTCACCATTCATTTTGAATTGTGCAGTTAGACTTATCTTTTAGTCAAGAAGTCAAACATTTTTCCATTTTCAAATTAGTTTGAGTTTGAAAATCAGCTTTAGTTTCCAAATTATGGCCATTTCTTCCTTCAATATTCCCCTTTACTTACATTAAATCAGTGAATGAAGATTTTAACAACATGGACACTGTCATTATTTGCTTTTATTTTAAAAAATAAGCAACATTAAACTCATTACAATCCTTCCTATGGGATAGTACTCTTTAGTTTGTTGATTGCCACAGTCTCTCCAGTGAATAAAGTAATAGAAAGTAATTTTTACAGTGCAAAGACAAATTCGTATTCCCTCCCTTGTCACCTGTTAAAAATGCAATCACGAATTTAAGCTAATAAGATGAATCATTTGGGACAGTTAAATAGTAAGAGTCATGTTGGGTCAAAATACCAGTTGAGTGGATGTTTTTTTTTTCCTCTTTCTAAGAATTATCTCACTCTAATAAAGTTATAACTCACGGATTTCTAAATTCCTATTGGAATGCAATAAAAATCTAATTAGGCCCTTGATGTCAATGACTGCAGTACAACAGAACGTGTTGCAAAAGTTCATCTCCAACTGATTACAGATCTGTTGAAGTAGGAATAAAAGAAAATTCATGATTATAAAAAAAAAGAATAGGATGTTGTTTTTATTCATCACCTTTATCTTCTTTGCTGTGATCATAGAAACCTTGGAACTTCCATAGATACACAAAGGAACTAGTTTTTGCACACCCTGCCCTGCACTGAAGTAGCTACTTGCCAGAAATTTATATTATTCTTCTAGAAATCAGCATCTTGACTGGGAGGAGAGGGGAAACTTAGGGATAAAGCTTCTATCACAAATATTCATTCAAGAATTGTTTCTTGAGTATCTGTTTGCCAGACAACATTCTCTGGACTGACCTTCAGTGTAGAAACAACAGAGGCTTCGCTGTCATCAGAGCTAATAATATAGAATGAAAGAGAGTCAAGTAAACATTTCAACAGTCATACCAGAAAGGTGGCATTCTGGTATGCATACCAAATTCTTTGGCATTCACCGCAGAGAAAACAAGCAGTTATATGTGTATCCTGAGTCACACACACGTCACTCACACTCAGCACATCTTCACCGTGGTCTTGATCATACTTCTACTGGTAGCCCCTGGCTCACAATATTCTTCATAAAAAGTGGTCTCTCCCTCCTATACTGATGCTCAACCCCTCACTCCTGTTCTAATCTCCAACATGTAGTCTAACCCAGAGCAGTTGCTGAATAAGTCAGTGACTAAACAAATCAATGAGGACAGAATATACATGTGATCCTTGGGTGGACATGGAAAGTAAAGGTTTCTGTAGATGAAGTTGTCTTCAGTATCATTGTTTGTTTGTTGGTTGGTTGGTTGGTTCGTTGGTTTTTTTGGACATATTGTGAGGCTTGCAGGGTCTTAGTTTCCTGATCAGGGATCAAACCTGCACCCTTGACAGTGAAAACTTGGAGTCCTAACCACTGAGCCACCATAGAATTCCTGGAGCATCGTTTTAATTTATTCCACACATTCCTATTGTGTGCCCACAGTGTGTGGCTCTGTGCTGCCTTTCTTCCATGCTGTGTTAGTTTTTATTCTGTGCAACAAAACACCACAGACACAGGAACTTAAAATAATGCACATTGATTATCTCACAGTTTCTTTGAGTCAGGAGTCAGGGAACATCTGAGTCAGGTTCTTGAAAAGGCTGTAGTCAAGGGGCTGATTGGAACTGGGTTCTCTTCTGGAGGCTAGACTGGGCAAGGGTCCACTTCCACGTTCAGTCAGGATGTTGGCAGAATTCATTGCCTCGTGGCTGTAGGACTCAGGCTGTTTCTTCAAATTCATTGAGGAGACCAAGACTCTAGAGTGAGTCTGCTAGCAAGACAGAGTCCATTTTATTGAATTAAACTATGTAACATAACACAATCCGAAGACCAAGATCCCATCACTTTTTGCCATAAAATGTCTGTTAGAAGCAAGCCATATAATTAGCGCACACTCAGGGGTGAGGATTGGAGAAGGAGATGGCAACCCACTCCAGTGTTCTTGCCTGGAGAATCCCAGGGACGGGGGAGCCTGGTGGGCTGCCGTCTATGGGGTCGCACAGAGTTGGACACGACTGAAGTGACTTAGCAGCAGCAGCAGTAGCAGGGATGAGGATGATATAAGACATGAACACCAGGAGATGGGGATCATGGGAGACACCATAAAGTCTGTCCACCACACTTCCTCTAATGAAGTTATCTTACACCAGACTCTAACATCAATACCCTCTATGAACTTAAAGTGAAATGGAAAGTCGTTCAGTTGTGTCCGACTCTTTGCAACCCCATGGACTGTAGCCCACCAAGCTCCTCTGTCCATGGATTCTCCAGACAAGAATACAGGAGTGGGTTGCCATGCCCACCTCCAGGCTATAACCTTAAACACAGCCTTGAACATCTCTGTCAAGGAGATGGTAAGGAGGTCTGACCAAATGAACAGGAATGATTCTTTCATATCTAAGAGTCTAGGATGATTTCCTCTCAGCCCTGATAGGATGATGCTCTTCAAAGCATAACTTCTTTGATTTTCAGCTCTCTACCGCACACCCACTTCTCCCCAAGAAGCCCTCATGACCAAAATGAGCTGTCCAAAGAGTATATGACAGCGAAGTGAGATAATAAGCACATTTAATAATCAAGACCTACTGATGAAATTATTTGCAGGGCAACAATGGAGACACAGACATAGAGAACAGATTTATGGACACAGGGAGAGGGGGAGGAAGGAGAGAGTGTGATGTATGGAGAGAGTAATATGGAAAACTACATTACCACATGTAAAATAGATAGCCAATGGGAATTTCCTGTATGACTCAGGGAACTCAAACTGAGGCTCTGTAACAACCTAGAGGGGTGGCATGGGGAGGGAGGTGGGAGGGATATTAAAGAGGGAGGGGAAATATGTATATCTATGGCTGATTCATGTTGATGTTTGGCAGAAATCAACACAATTCTGTAAAGCAATTATCCTTCAATTTAAAAATTAATTAATTAAAAAATAATAATCAAGACCTTTTTGCAATTCAGTTGCAAACCAGAATTCTTTGTTTTCATTGGCAGAGACCTTCAAGGCTGAGATTTCACCTTTTTGTCTGACTTATGCTCACTATAGCATCTTGGAAGTCACATTTTATTCCCAGGGATGATCAGTTGTAGGAAAAAATAAGATCTTTCTGCAATTAATCATTTTAGTCAATGATCAATGAGTTACAGATGAGCTTCTGATGAATGAACTTGCCAGCACAGTGACACCCCAGCTTTCCGAAGCCTGTGGGAATGAGTCATCTGGAGAGAGGCTTTTCTAATTCCTAAGGGTGTTTACTACTCTCTGCTCACCATTTAAGTTATACTGCAACAACATGTCTCAGTTTTTTAATGGCTTAAGAAGAGCTATCATTCACTATGTCTATATCAAGATCTAGGCACTGTGCTAACAAGCATTTTGCGCACACTGATAGTCAGCAATACCACGACAGGGTTAAGTGCCTTGCCCAGTACCATGCAGCCGGTATACTAAGGGTAGATTCAAACATAGGATTTCTGATCCAAATATTAACATAAGCTCATTTAGTTTCATTCTTATAAACATGATAGACCTCTTCAAAATCAGATGAGCTATTTAGTGCAATTTAGCCAATAGCAGGGCTTCCCTGATAGCTCAGTGGGTAACAAATCTGCCTACAATGCAGGAGACCCCAGTTCGATTTCTGGGTTGGGAAGATCTGCTGGAGAAGGGATAGTCTACCCACTCAAGAATTCCTAGGCTTCTCTTGTGGCTCAGCTGGTAAAGAATCTGCCTGCTGTGTGGGAGACCTAGGTTCGATCCCTGGGTTAGAAAGATCCCCTGAGAAGGGAAAAGCTACCCACTCCAGTATTCTGGCCTGGAGAATTCCAAGGACTGTACAGTCCATGGGGTCGCAGAGTCAGACAGGACTGAGTGACTTTCATTTCCCATCCAGTAGCAACTAACATTAGTTTAGACACATATTTTTAGTTGGTACGTGTTATGGGTTGAGTTGTGTGTCCCTCCCCCTGCCCACCAACATACACACAAAAGGTATGTTGAAGTCCTAATCCCCAGTATCTCAGCATGTGACCTGATTAGGAAATAGGGTCGTTATCTTCCCAGGTGGCTCAGTGGTAAAGAATCTGCCTGCCAATGCAGAAGATGCAAGAGATGTGGGTTAGAACCCCTGGGTCAGGAAGATCCCCTGCAAGAGGAAACGGCAACCCACTCCAGTATTCTTGCCTGGGAAATCCCATGGACAGAGGAGCCTGGTGGCCTACAGTCCAGGGAATCACAAAGAGTCAGACATGACTGAGTGCCTGAGTACATAAGCACAGAGGTAGTCGAGTAAACACGAGTTCATGAGGGTGGACCCTAATGTGACTTGTGTTATCAAAATGGGAAATGCGGACATAGAGATCGACACACACAGAAAAGGAAGAGGATGTGAAGAGGCCCAGGGAGAATTCCATGTGAAGATGAAGGACTGGAATGATGTGTCTGTAAGCCCAGGAAGGCTAAAGATTGTCAACAAACCAACACAAGCCAAGAAGAAGCGAGGAAGGTCCCTCACGTACAGGTTTCAGGAGGAGGAGCACCTGATGACACTTTGATTTCAGACTTCTAGCCTCCAGAACCATGAGACAATATATTTGTTTTTTCTTAAGCCATCTATTTTGCAGTTCGTTGTTACAGCAGCCTTAGCAAACTAATACAGTGTGTTTTCAGTTTTCTTAGAGGCTAAAATTCAACCTTTGCTTCTCTAGCTCATGCTACTCAGAGCAGCTTCTGCTTCCCCCCTGATATGCTGCTCCAAATATATTATGGGATGGGAGACCAGATAACAAAACTTGTTAGAACTGTTTATAAAAGTGCAGTAACCTAAGAGGAAAATCTGATAAGCCAAATCCATTAGCTTTCATACATGGTAACCTATTTTATGTTGCCCAGAGACTATCTCTGCTTACTTCTGTATTTCCGATTTGGTGAGAGATATTTCAGATATCTCTGGCTTTTTAATAATGTGTCTCTAGCCCACAGGGTTTTGTTTTGCACTTAAATATCTCTAGATGAAGTTCAATCTTTTCTGATTTACCAAAGCAGCACATCCAGTATATGAAAAAATTAAAAGTCTTAAAATAATTACAGATTGTCTGATTCCTGTATTACTCTGCTCTGTGTGATGTTGCCTTTCTTCCTCTCAGTACGTTGATAATATTTTGTTCATGGCAGTGGGATGATAGTTTGGCTTCTGGCTGCCATTTCCTGTGGCCTGGTTAAGAAAATGCCCTTCCTTTTTGTTTTGGTAAATCTTCTTTTCAGGAGTTTACAAGCCTTCTGCAAGTCTTTGCTTCCTAACTCCCACAGCAGAAGGGCTACTTGAGCCTCAAAAACAAAACGGCAGTGTGGTAATGAGGGTATTAGGTTGATGTGTTCTATTCGGCACCTGCTCCCGAGCTACCAAATAATGAATGAGCATCAGTTACACGTTGTGAAAACGGGAGACTCTGCCTGTTTTGTGCTGTGTGTCAGGGAGTTCTGAAAGGAGCTTGGAAACTCCGCTTCTCATACGAGGGCACCTATTTGTGAAAACCCACGTGAAAAAGTCCAAGAACTGCTCGTTTACAGGTCAACATTTAACTTGCCTGTGCCAAGCTTTTAAGTTTCTCTAAGGTTAAGAGTTTTGTTAATATGCAACCCGTGCCTTGGTCCAAATTAAATTTTATTTTGCCTAGCATACATTTTAGCCCAAAGCTAAAGCATCATTCTTTCAGGTTTAGTCATTTAACACATAGTATTGATGACTTATTCATGTGCCAGGCAAACAGCTCTTGGATGGAGTTTTTTTAATTCATTAACTATGTTATTTGTTTATTCACATGTATATTGTTGTTGACATTTTATTGAAGTGTAGTTGATTTACAATGATGTTGCATTAGTTTTGGGTGTACAGCAAAGTGATTCAGATATATTTACATATATATTCTTTCTCAGATTCTTTTCCATTATTGATTATTAGAAGATATTGAATATAGTCCCCTGTGCTATACAGTAGGTCCTTGTTGGTTATGTATCTATATATAGTTGTGTGTATATGTTAATCCCAAGCTCCCAGTTTATCCCTTCCTCTTTTCCCTATTGTAACCGTAAGTCTGGTAAGACTGACCCAGCCCTGCTCAGCTCTCTTGCTTCTTCTTCAACCACTCTCCCTCCTTTCTCACCTGTTCTGATCACAAAGGCCTCTATTCTGCTGCAGAATGTATCAAACTCCCACTTTAGAGTCTAAGTATAGACAGACTCTTTACCTGTGAATCTGTCTGTGTTTTGTCAATGAGTTCACCTGTATTTTAGACTTCACCTATAAGTGATATCATGTGATATTTGTCTTTTCTGTCTGACTTTACTCAGTATGAAGAGTTTTTGAAGCATAGAATCATGGTTTCTGTCCCCTCAGAGCTTATAGTTTAGTTGAGGAAATGGACAAAAAATGCAATACAGAAACATTAACAAAGAACAGAGACATAAATTACCATGTTAGGGTCAGCATTTGTTGAATGCATTATGGGAAATAAAGATCTAAGGAAAAGCATAGAGGTTTGGGGAGACTGGGCGACTTTAGTGTCATGCTGGAAGAAGCCTCGCCAGTAGGTGGCATTTGAGCTCTAAGGTGGAAGTTTGTTACATCCTGGAGTAGAACAGAGTCCTCTGTGGTCAGAACGCATGAGAAAGGGGAGAGAGAGGTTGAAAAAGCTACAAGAGAGCTGAGCTGAGGGCAGGTCCTCTTACCATGTTCAAGTAAATGCTCTAGTTCAAGGTTATTTCTTATTTGTGCTTTAGTGAAAATACAGAGCCAGTTTTGAAAGGAGACTTACTTGAATTTGTTATCAGTTTGGAGATAAGGATAGGGCATTGACAGTGGGTAATAAGACAATAAAAATGAAAATGATGGAGAATGGACCTCATTAGCTATTCTAGATATCAGGGCAGGAAAGAGCCTGGAGATTATTAGTTCAACTTGCTCCCTCTGTAGGGAAGGGATCAGCATGCTTTTTCTATAAAAGGCTAGATAGAGAATGTTTTACACTTTATAGGCTGTGCAGTCTGTCCCAACCCATCAACTCTGCCACTGAAGAGTGGAGGCAGCCACAGATAACATGGAAGCATAGAACATGATTGTGTTGCAATAAAACCTTACAGATACTGAAATCTGAATTTCTCATGATTCTTTGTGTCATAAAATGGCATTCATCTTTGATTCTTCAATCATTTAGAAATGTAAAGTCCCTTAATAGCTTATAGCCATACAAAAAACCCATGATGTGCTACATTTCAGCCACAGGCCGTAGTTTGTTAACCCCGGAACAGATGTTAAAACTGCGGCCCAGAGAAGCAAGTGATGTAAAGGTCACAAAGCAAATCAGAGACAAGGCTAAGACAAGAAATCACGTGTTCTAGCTATTAGGCTGGTTGTTGTTGTTCAGTGGCTCAGTTGTGTATGACTCTTTGTGACCCCATGGACTGTAGCATGCCAGGCTTTCCTGTCCTTCACCATCTCCCAGAGCTTGCTCAAAGTCATGTCCATTGAGTTGGTGATACCATCCAACCATCTCATCCTCTGTCATTCCCTTCTCCTCCTGCCTTCGATCTTTCCCAGCATCAGGGTCTTTTCTAATGAGTCAGCTCTTCGCAGGTGGCCAAAGTATTAGAGCTTCAGCTTCAGAATCAGTCCTTCCAGTGAAGTCAGGATTGATTTCCTTTAGGACTGGCTAGTTTGATCTCCTCAGCTAGCACTTTTTAAAAATAGCGTTTTCATTGATGATAAAAGTAAGAAGATATTGGTTGTTGTTCAGTCACGAAGTTGTGTCTTACTCTTCATGACCTCATGGACTGCAGCGCTCCAGGCTCCCTGTCCTTGACTATGTCCCAGAGTTTGCTCAATTCATGTCCATTGCATCAGTGATGCCATCCAACCATCTCATCCTCTGCTGCCCCCTCTCCTTTTGCTTTCAGTCTCTCAGCATTGAAAGCATCAGGGTCTTTTCCAATGAGTTGGCTTTTTGCACCAGTTAAACATCAGCTTCTTACTATCTGGCCCTTGCTACACTAATATTTCCCAATTATTTGTTCAGTGTTTTCTGAAAGTTAGTTGAACAATTACTATGTGTCAGATACTAAACTAAAGGTTTTGCATGTGCCTTCTCACTAAAGCTTCACAATGGCTCTATAAAGCAGACATTATTACTGTCCTCAATTTATAGATTCAGGAGGGCTGAGTCTCAGAAGCTTACTGCAAACATGTTTCTAGTCTCAATAGAAAGCTAATTCACAGGAGACTAAACAATGAAGGGTATTTATTATCTTATGATACTTGAAAGTCCGGATGAATGCCAGACTTGTAGGCTATCTTGATCCAACACCTCAGCGTTGGACTCCATGCTGACTCTTTTAAATTCCATGAATCACACACCTTCTGGAAGCTTCCTCCAGGGCAGCAAAGAAGTTTCTTCCTCAGAGGCCCATAGCATAACTCTTCTCCCTGCTCAGTGGCTTAAATAGGGTTACAACCCACTCCTGAACCAATAACAGGGACTATGAAGTGGCATAACTCTAAGTAGCTTAGCCCTGAGTCATAGAACTGTCTCCTGAAGTCAAGCATGGGATCGATTTCCCCAAAACAAAGGGACTACAGTATATGTGTGTGTGCGGCAGAGAGGTTAAATACATAAATGAACTGAAATGATTAAGAGAATGAAGAATGCATGTTATGAAGGCAATCATAATGTACATTATTAAAAGTTATAACTTGCCCAAGGTCCCAGAACTAGCAACTTTTCAGCTGAGATTTGAAACTGGGTCATCTGACTCCAGAGCCCACATTCTCAACATCTAGGTTCTACTGCTTCCCAAATAAACCTAGTAATGCCTGGAGATGGATAGAACAATTTGTGATTGGGACTGTTACCAACTTTATTCTATACACACACTCACACACACACATACACAATTATATAGTATAATACCATAGACCATATACATGACTCATATTTAGTCTGTATACTGGTACAGCCACACCCATTGTAAAACTACTAAAATTCTTGTATTTCAGGGTAGTTGCTGATAGGCAGCTGCTGCCTGAGCTTTCCTGTTACCCAGTTCCTTTCGTGCCCCACTTTGTCCTGTCTTCTATTCTCTCACCCACAGACTCCCTTGATCCTGCAGCTAAAGTGCTAACTCCTGACCCTACAGGGGTCTCTTAGGTTCTGCTTATGTGCCTCCACCAGCATTCAGATGACAGACTTTATTTGTTACCGTCAATAGACCACAACTGATCTTGTTCCTTTCTGGTTGCTCTTATTTTGTAGACTCTTTTCCTTCCTCTAACTAGTACATTTCCTTACTTAAGCTTCCCTGGGTTTGAGTGGAAGACTCAGGAGACCTGAGTTCAGGCTAGTCTCTGTGGCTGAGTGATAGTTACTCTGTGCTCTTGCCTCCTTGGGTGCAGAATGCATAAATGTTACTTAAGATTCTAGCTATGTGAATCCAAATTAAATAAAACATTGGTAATGAAGAGCACTGCTGACTGATGCAAAACTGTAAGGCAGGAAGCCTTGTCATCTAAATATTCTGCCTTCAAAGACTACAAAATGGTTAAAAATCTCAAGTTTCTGGGATGGTGGTGCATGACCATACTTCTCAAACTGGAGTGTCTGTACTATTATACTGTTGGGGAGTCATCTTCCTTAAACAATAGATTTATCCAGAACAAGAAAGAATTTTATTTTTATATTAAAAGAGATATGGATATATTAATATTATAGAGTAGGGTGCAGAGTCTGTATGATTTTCATATATATAATAGAAACTACAAAAAATTTAAACTTGATGCAGATCAATTTTAACCACACCTCAGACCCCTGGGTATGTTAGGACATTCTCTGCTGAGAGGGAGTAAGATATGAATATTTGCAATATAAACTAAGATTGCACCTCTCAATCTTTGATTATAATTCCAGTTCTGTCTTACTTTTAATCTTGAGCCATCCCTGAGCTCCCCCTTCTTCATTTGCAAAAATGGGTGTAATATCTAAGTTATGGATATTATTATTGTAAGCAGCAAGATCAATGTTGTCTCTCAAGTGCCTGCCATGTGCCTGCCGCAGCATGGACAATAAATATTAACTCTAACCACTCTCGTGACTCATGGGAAGTACATCAGTTTGAAACATTATTATGGACTAGCCTCAAACACCTCTTCCTGCGGCCAAGCAGGCATTACTAATCAATCTTTCCCCTTGGATGTGGAGGCCCTTTACCAGCACAGTCTGAAAGCCTTCAGTCCCTTTACTTCATTTCCTTGTAATGGCTTCTGTAACTAATAATCCCTTGAGCAAACTGTGGGAAAGGCTGGAATTGAACAACAAAAAGAATTAGTCATCTGAAACAAGTATATGTCAATTATTTCTCAGTTGGAGCAACCAGTTGGTCAGAAAGTTGGAGGATGATACTTGTTTCTTAATAATCCAATCCTGGCAGCTTTTCACTTCTGCCTCCTGCTCTAAATTATGCCATTTTGCTCACAATTTCCCATCACACTCTCATACCCCCACCCCTCTCTTTCCTTAATACAGGTCTATTTATGTGACCAATAGCCTTCATGAAACACCATAATTAATATAGTATAGGCACAACAAATACAATATTGTATGATAATATTATATAAATATATATAAATAAAATATTATACATATAATATTTTCCTCTCTCAAGAACTTGGAGAGTACCCAATTTAAGAGAGCATCATGTAACGAAGATTTAAACCCAAACCATGGACCTGTCAGAAAGCTGTGGGACACTGAAGGGGTTGAGTTTGGTTTGGATACACAGATTTTCCTGTTCTGTCTTCTCGCAATACCCCATGTCATGTTGCAGGGTGAGCAACTTGATTCCAGGGTAGGCTCAGTGAAGGGGTGTAATTAGCCTATTAAGTCCTGCTAATGTCTTGTTAGAGTCATTCACGTGAGGACAGCAGACATATCAGTTCCGCCTGGAACCCTGCCATCGGGGGCACTGCGTCTCTACTCTTCTGTTTTTAGTCCCCACAGGAGGAGTCAGCTGATCCAGCCGGCCCTGGCCTTTTCTGTTTCATCAAGTCAAGATGCAATGAGAACTTTCTACAGAATGTGTGCGTTCCTTCAGCACTTCAGCGCACTTCAGCACTCCCCAAATGACTGGTTTTTTAGTTGCCAACAGCAAATACAGTGCATCTGGCATAGACGGAAGAGGAAACCAATATTCTCGCCTGGAGAATTTCATAGACAGAGGAGCCTGGCGGGCTACAGTCCAAGGGGTCGCAGAGTCACACATGACTGGGCAGCTAAGACAGGCAGGCATAGATGGAGGGCGTTTTGCTGCTGTTGTAGTTCTTTTCTTTTCTGTTTTTGTGTTTTTGTTCTTTTGTTCTTTTGTTTTTGTTCTTATGGGTTTTTTTTGTTTGTTCTTTTGTTTGCTTTTGTTTTTCTCTTCTTCGAAGAAAAAGAAAGACGTGGCTTATTATTCCAGAAGTTGGAGACGCCAAGGGATCAGATGCACTCATTTTTCTGACAAATATTTATTCAAGCACTAACTTTATTCTGGGCACTTTGATGAGCTTGGAAGCTACAGCACTGAACAGTGCAGTACAGAAAAGATGTCCTTTCTCTGAGAAATTACATTCAGGGCGGGAGAGGGGGAGACAAATAATGAGCAAATAAGAAAAAATACATAATGATAGTGCTGTACTGAAAAGAAGATGGAGGGGAAGAGATGAAAATGGAGATGAGTGGTCAGGAAACATCTTGGAGGATGTGATATTTTAGCTGTGATCTTAATGACAAGAAGAAACAAGCCGGGCAGGGGGACAGGACTGTAGGTAGAGGGGGCAATGTTCGAAGGAGACCAAGAAGACTAGTGTGGCTGGAGCATGGTGTGTGGCAGGGAGAGGATGCTATGAGATGTAGCTCAGGGTTCTGCAGGACTAGAGCATCTGCAGGTCATATAAGGCCAGGGGTAAACAGTTCAGATTTTATCCCATGTGGGTTAGGAGCCAGAGGAGGGCTTTAGGCAGGGAAGCTGTGTGTAATGAAAACCCCCACCCTGGGTGCTGTGTGGATAATGGATTGTCAGGGAACAAGAAGAGAAGCAGGAACAAGATACTATTACAAATTTCCACTAAAAGATGGTGGTGGTTCTGGAGATGGTAATTCTTGTGTGTGTGTGTGTGTGTGTGTGTGTGTGTGTTTCACTGTAATAAAATATACATCACAGAAAATTTATCACTGTAACTGTATTTAAGTGAAAGAGTACATTAGGTACATTTACACTGTCATGCTACCATCACCACTGTCCATCTCCAGAACTTTTTCTTCATCTCACACTGAAACTCTATAAACATTAAACAATAAATCATCCATCCTTCTTTCCCTCAGTCCTTGGGGAACCATTATTCAGTTCTCTGTCTCTGTGAATTTGACTGTTCAATCTAAGGATCTCCTATAAGAGGAATCATACAATAATTTCTCCTTTGTGCTTCTCATATTTCACTGAGCATAATGTCTTCAAGGTTCATCCATGTTCGAGAACATATCAGCATTTTATTTTATTTTTTACATATATCTGTTCAAATACCTGCTTTCACTTCTTTGGGGTATATACCCAGAAGCAGAATTACTGGATTGAGTATTAATTTCATGTTTTGTTTTTTTTTTTTTTTGAAGAACCATCATAGTGTCTTAGATAATTGTATTTTAAAGGTCAAGTTGTCAAGGCTGCTGAGGGGCTGGTATTATGAGTTAAGAGAAAGAGAAGAAATAATAATGATCTCCCAAGGTTTTTGCTTTTATAATAGGAGAATATTGGTATGGTATACTGGGTTAAGGGCCTTGGGGATAAGAGGGTTTTGCTGTTTGTGTTGGATATCAAAGGGTCTTTTTAGGACATATATTTATATTTATCATAGCTGCTAAACATACGGACGGAAACATCAGGCAGAAAATTTCATTTATTATTAGTCTAGAATGTCAGGGTTGGCAATAAAAGGTATATGAGCCAGGTCATGCTGCACAGGGGGTAGGCTCTAGTGATGGCAGAAGAATGATTAAGGAGATGGGAGTGAGGAAATAATCAGGGTGCATATTTTCAGCTTGCCTGGGTAACTTTAGGAATAGCCAGGTTTGGTAATTACCCAGTTAAACCATCTTATAGATTGCCTTAAATGAAGGAAACCATTCAGAATTATTGGAAAAGATGAAAAAGATAAGAGGTGGTGCTGCAGTTCTGAACTAGAAAATCTCACCTTGTTCTAGAAGAAATTTTAATACAGCACCTGGGTTTATTTTCATTTCCTTTCTCCTGCTACAGGAATAAACAGTCTTATCACACTGCTCTTCACCCTTAGTGATTTAGAGGTTACTTCATCACTTTTGAGAAAAACTGTGTACTCAGAATCTCTGTTTATATACTTTATTTTTCTGTTAAGGATATTTTCTCATATCCTTTCTCTGAATTTAGTAATAAACATACCTCTTTACCACTTTGAACCCCTTTGACTAGGTTCCTCATGAACCTTTCTTACCCTCTCCATCCCTGGGGCAACTAGATCTCATATATCTATTTCTAACACAGTAACTTATCAAAGTAGACAAATATTTGATGAATAAATGAACATCAGATTGAAGTAGGACATACCACCTTTAAAATATGACCTCTCTGATCTTTGTGCTGTTCTTTAAGCTAGTTTCTGGGGAAAGTAGTGGATATAACAAATCGTGGCTATAACAATTTTTTAAAAATGATGCCTAGAAATTTAATAGAAGGCCCATAAAGTGACAAACCCACAGCAGTTCATTCCTCCCAGCAAACCCTCATAAATTCAGACCATGAAATCATTATGTTCATCCTGCCTCTCCCTCCTCAGGCCTCCTCCTATCTCCCTGATGCCACTGGGCAGAGTGGTTCCCTTCCAGAGGAGGCCTTGCCTATCCTATAATCCTCAGCAGATGGATAAGAAGCTGGACATAACACAATGATAACCAGTAGAATCAGTCTGATGGATGCTGCATACAGTGATGGAGCCCAGTACTGAAAATATAGGAAGATGGCAATGACGACCCTGCATGGACACATGGGCTTTACCTTGGAGCTTTAAGTACTGTCATGTAGATGTCGGTATGTTGATGGGTGCGCTTGCTATAGGTGCTCCAGAGATGTTGTAATATCCATGTGGATTTAAGATTAAATTTAATTAATCAAGAAGCTGCCCCTGCCATCAAGGAGTTCATGAGCCAGTTGGAGAAAAAAATTAATAGAGGTGTGATAAATGTTATGACGGAAGACATATACCATGCAGAGCATGTAAGAGGGGCCACTGACTCAGAAATGGAAAATCAGGAAAGGCTCCCTGCAGGAAGTGGCACCTGAGCTACGTGGTGAGAAATGAATCTGAATTTTCTGGGTGTAGCAGGTTAGGGCTCTGATTCACACAAAGGAACAACAGAAGGTGAAGGGATGGAGGGAGCATTTAGAAGACTCCATGTACTCCATGTGGCTGTCGCCCAGGAGTCAGACTAAGAGGGCCTTTATTTTATATGAATGAGTTTAGACTTGATAATTTTTGAAATGAAATCCATCAGAGGGGACGGGATGGGGTCTGAAATATTGAGACTTTAGCCAGAGAAACATCCAATTTGAAACCCCCTCCTGCTCTGTGTTTCTAATAAATTGTACCCTGAGCAAGAGAAAAAATTTACCACAGCCACAAATGATCACTTATGAATCCAGAACTAATTTTAAGAAACTAATGAACTAAACGAGGAGATATTTAAACCTGATGAAAGTACCCATGTGCCTGCCTGTTGGGTGGGGCACATACTTGGTTCTCTCTGTAGATAAGAGGCTTGTTATTCATTAATAGTGTCAAGAAAAGAGGACTGACAATCTTGGTCTGTCAAAGGCTCAGGTCACCTTATTCTAAAAACATAAAAGCCTCTTGACTAGGCTGAAAAATGTAATCCCAAACCTGCTGCAGAATTTCTTCCCTACTGACTTCTGTGAATTTGGGTTGAAGGGCTTTCATGGTTTGTTAGGGAAGGGCAGTGAAAGCAGGAGTGTGGAATTTGAGGGCTGTTATGAACTGCAGAGCAGTGCTCTCATTGAGGACACTGCTTACAGTAATATTTGTTTCTTGAGGACTTTTAAAATTCTACAGACCAATCCTCTAAGTATTTGCCATCAAACCTCTGAGTACCTACCATCAAACTACTCCCTTCATCGGATGAGGGTGGGTTGTATTCCTTTCTGTGGATTTAAGGAACTTATCAGTGCACGGAAGACTGGTCCAAATCCTTTAATTAACAACCCTGGGAATAAGACTTTTTGAGTCACTAGAGGCATTAACATCATCCTAAGAAAGATTCTAATCTCTGCAAGTTGAAAGTATAATCGCAGTTTGGAAAATGTAATGTAAAACGTTCTGCCTGGGGTATTTTTTGAGTTACATAGGAGCCCTCTTTCCTGGTTTGTGAAAAACTAGAAGAGATCAGAGGCATTATATCATTCGCATCTTCATCAATCTATATTCAGGAATCTGAAGTTTCATAGTGTGTCTCTCTGCTTCATCTCAGTCAAGACTTACTACCCATTAATTTACGTTTTGTTAACACCTAAGGTGTAGAGAGTATGAACAAACCATTATTACTCTAACAATAAAAAAAATATAGTCACAGCATAGACCGTTTTGTTTCTCATAGTCTTTAAATTTGCTTCATCTGTGTAGCTCTAGAGTTAACAGACAACAGTGGGGATTAGTACTACTGCCTTATGACAATGGAAATGCCTTATGATCTATGGAGCAATACTTACTTGCTCGGCTATAACCCACTATAGAACTTAAGGGTCTGAGACCTTTGGAATGAAAAAGACCCAGGTTCAGAGTCCAGTTCTTCTGTTTACTAGCTCTGTGACCTTGGATTAAGTGACTTAACTTCTTTAAGCCTCAGTTTTCTGATCTAGAAATTGGGGGTATTACTGGTCATCATCTCAAGTCACTGTGAGGATTCAGTGAGATTGTGGTGAAAGGCTAGTACATTGTTTCAGCCCTAGCTACCATTCTTGAGAATTTCGACCTTTATCCTTTGTTGTTGTTGTTCAGTTGCTCAGTCTGGTCCGACTCAATAGTTCTGCTTTATTATGAGCTACTTTCTCTTTTCTTTTTCCTCCCCTAGGGATATGAAACCTGACAATATTTTGCTTGATGAACACGGTAAGTAAATGATTTGTTTGCAATCAACCACTTGATACACATGTGCAACAAACTGATTATCCCCAGCAGAGGAGTACTATACATGGAAAAAGTGTCTTGCTTGGTTCAGTTGCATTGTTTGTACAAACTCTATTTAAAGGTGGGATGGACCACATGGGGGAACTTTATCATTTATTGCAGTGGCATAGCACACTAGTACAGGGGTGCCCAATAGCCATCCGCAGCCTTTTAGGAACCAGGCTGCAAAGCAGGTGAGAGGTTAGCCAGCCAGTTAAGGTTCATCTGCTGCTCCCATCAATTTCCATCACTTGCATTACCACGTAAACCATTACTGCCCCCCTACTCCTCATCACCTCCCTCTCTGATCCGTGGAAAAACTGTCTTCCTCGAAACTGGTCCCTGGTGCCAAAAAGGTTGGAGACTACGGCACCAGTACACCTATAAATAGCCTGAATTTACATAAGGAAAAAGTTGTTCTCTTTTCAGTTTTCTTCCATTTCTACTGATTTCTTCAAGAAAACCACCCCAGTTTGGGGGTGCTAGTTTGCCTTAATACCTCTATAGCAATTATCTTCCTTTTTTCCCCCCATAAAGACAGAAGAGACCTCAAGTATAGAGCATTCGGTAGGCAATAGTATCTACTTAGAGATTCATGATATTATTTTGTTCTCATTTTGTCTGCTTTCAGGCTTTTCTTGTCAGGGAAAATTTTTACATTTATATAAGAGATACTAAGTTTTCTGTTCAACCATTTTCGGTTAACAAAAAATCAGTCCATTTAAAGAAATGTATAGAGTAGCTAAGAGTCTATGTGGTACCCAGAGGGATGAGGCAGGGACCGTGAAGGTGAAAAATGAACACCTGAAGTTCAAGAAACACCGATTGAAGACTTCCGGTAGAAAAAGCTTTAGCCAACAGTGATTAAATGCGTATAATCTCCTCCTAATATTATTTTAATGGACATTTGGATTTATTGGTACATCAGTACAGAGTTGTAGGACACACAGCCGGCGTGTTATAAATGTTACAGAGGCAATAAGATCCTTGTTAAATTTTCAGAGAGCTGCTGGGTGAGGGAGTCCTAAATCTGCAAAGCTCCGTATTCATCTGACTTTTACAAAAGGGATTTACAAGTGGGACTGAAACTCCACAGACTATCCGTGGCTCATTATTTATTTACCTAATTGCATTTAAAACCCGGTTTGCCACGTGTGCTCTGAGTGCCAAGAAATGCTTTTCTGTATGACCTCTAATTTCAAAGCTCAGCATCATTGCATCATTATTTATTTATGGACTGTCTAAAAAGATTCTTTCCACTTTCTTCCAACGCCTTATTTCTTCCTTCCCTTTACTGCTTCTGACATTTGGGAACAGATTCTCTGAAACTCAGAAATGTGGGCACTGGTGAGACAGCATGAAGGTGACTTTCATGAAAACACCAGCTATCTCTGCCTTTAGTAGGAAGCAGGATCCCTCACGCTGGTACGAATAAACTTTGTGGAGCTTCACAACTGTCAGCTTCACAACCCTAGCCACTAGAGGCCACCTCTGCACATGATAGAAAAAGGTGCTCTGTGTGCCCAACACAGTCTTGGTCACACAGAGCCTGGTTTGGGGATCTGTCCCCACTTCTTTCTCAGCTGCTTGCCTCTGTGCCCACTGTATTGCTCGAATATTTGTCAGGATCCTGAAAGGAGACATATTGATCCTATCAACCAAAACCTTTCCAAAAGACACCTTCCATTTGGAGAACAACATTTCAGTCTTGGATCTCCAGTGTGACCTCATCTTATTTCTACCATGAGGTCATCCAGCTCTCATTCAAAGTCTTTCTCTTTCTCATTTTCTTATCAACTTGGTGATTGTAGATTAGGAGAAAGATCCAGGAATAAGTTAATCTTCAAGTGTAAACACCCTTAGAGACTACCCTCAGGAAAAATTAATTGAGTGATATTGTGGATAAGGCTTCCCAGGTGGTGCAGTCACTGAAAGCTGGATCCACCCTTGACTTTACTAAAGAATTATTGATATTTTGATTCCAAAAGGGATATACCAAATATTGTACACATCTGCTTCTCAGGTCTTGTGTTTAAACAATTTTGTCTGACCCTTAATTCTCAGGTAACTGTACTTTCAATGGCCTGTTCTGCCTTTCCCTCATGCACATAGGAGGCTAACGCCCACTTTTTCAGGGCATTTTATTATTGGTTGGACTGTGGCTCTGCTGCTTAGGGACTGCAAGCCAGCAACCCACGCTGCCTGGTTCCCTGTCTACACCTGTTACTTGGCGTACTATTTACAAAGATACTTTTCACTCTTAAACTTTGGGGTTTGAACAGTGACCTAAGAGGAGCTTTTCTGTATTTTATTCCCATCTTAAACTCAACTGGAGAATCATTGCCATCAATTAGAGAAACACTGTCTTGGGAAGGACTGGGTATGTGAATAAGAGAGAGATGCAAACAAACAAGATTGAGGGTCATTCTCTAAGCATTGTCCTAGGGCTCTCTTCTGGAAAAAATAATTTTTTGAAGTTATTTACTCTCTATTTTTTTCAGATTTCAAAAAACATAGCTTTCAGGCATTGTTGGCCAAACCAGCTGACTATTGGGTTGGCCAAAAAGTTCTTTTGGCTTTTTCCCTGAGATGTAATAGTGAAAGTGAAGTCGCTCAGTCGTGTCCGACTCTTTGCGACCTGTCTACTGTAGCCCACCAAGCTCCTCCGTCCATGGGATTCTCCAGGCAAGAATACTGGAGTGGGTTGCCATTTCCTTCTCCAAGAGATGTAATGGAAAAACCCAAATAAAGTTTTTGGCCAACTCAATATTCTGACATGAAATTCCTGGTGGCTCATATGTGCCTCTTGCGTGGGGATTTAGCAATTGCAAGGATAACTGCTCCTCTCTGATACACCTGCTATTCCCCTTTCTCCAGGTGAGCTGTGTATTACACCATGTGGCTTATATTTAAATTCAGTACCATCAGTAACAGGGAGAAACTTTGTATTACTCTTACTGAGTCATACTAGTTCATGTTCATCAGAAAAGACTGACATTTAAAGGAACCAAATCCTTTTGTAAATGGAGAGTCCTTCTACCAGTGTGAATGAACACTCCTTACACATCAGAATTTGACTTTTTTTTTTTTTAATTTAGAGCATACATTTACTGTCCTACTTCCACGGCTCACTCACTGGTTCAGAGCCTGAGATGGCATTAACTCTATGATGGCTCTTAACCAACTGTTCTGATATATGGTTTCCATATCCTACCAACTTAGGTACTCCATCCAATTCTATCAGTTCCATAGTGTCTAAGGTTCTTGTGGTTTTTTCCTACCTTATTCAGGAAATAAGTGCTGCCTACAAAGGAAGAATAATGTCTCCCTGGTATATCTGAGAGAATGACAATTACCACATTATCTACAATTTAGGTTTCTTGATACCCTCCTTTGTCACAGGGAACAGAGAAAGGCAAAAACTCAGTTTAGGGGTGTGAGGAAGCTATTCTAATAGCTTCTTCTTTGCAGAGTCCCAAAATGTACCTAAAAATCGAGTGTGTAGCATTTTTATATATAAACAGACACACACACCTATACCAAACACACACACACACACACACCACACACACACACAGTAGGACACTGTACCTTAGCCCCAGATAATCAGATTTATAAATCTCAGCTAGTGTCTAAGGATATAAATTTTTAATAAGAATCCTAGAAAACTGTGGCACCATTTTTGAGTTAGGGAAATTTTTGAAAGCTAGGAGCCATGCCAACCAATTGGTTATGGTGTCCTTGAGGGCTGTGTTGAGAAACATCCTCAGGCTGGACACATGCGCAGTAAGAAAGAGTATAAATAATGACTGCAGTGATGACTAAATTCAGTGACTCAATACTGTGAGCTCCAATTTTTAATGTGATTCTGTGCCTCCAGGTACAGAGCTGAAAAGAACAGGCAGATGGCTCCCTAGGGTGCGCAATCAGGAAGTTCTGGGCCTTGTACTTGAAAACTTCACAGTAAAGCAGTGGTTCTAACTGGATGCCTTTGTTCCACTGTCTCTCCCTGCAGAGGTGAGACAATGTCTGCAGACATTTTTGATGGTCAGTATATCAGGAGTGGGAAGTGCTTTTGGCATCTGGTGGATAGAGGCCAAGGCTGCAAGTAAGCATTCCACCATGCACAGGACAGCCCTTCACCACACGGATGATCAGGTCCAAGTTCTCAGTCAGTTCCAAGTTGAGAAACTCTGATCTAAGACTCCCTCAGGGCCAGGACTTATGGGGAAAGCCAGAGGGGTCCCTCACTCCAGAGCAATTTCTATGTCGCTCTGTTAGTGGGGCAACCAGAGCTTCCTCTGTGAGCCAGCACTCGGATTCGTTTCCCCAGCACAGAGGGGAACTTGCGGAAAGGGCCCCAAGGTGAGCCAAGGGAAGTACAGCTGAGGAAGTCCATCTGGAGCTGAGGTGTCGGGCTGGTGGCCATAGGCTCTGTGAGGCTCTGCTTTCCTTGTTCAGCTTGAGGGCACCAGGGCAGAGATTCTAGTAGATGTTGACCGTCACATAATTCCTCCCAACCGTTTACTATACATCCTGGTGAGAGTACCCTGAGCCAATCAGAAGGTAGTGCTTTGAGTTTCTTCAGATCTTGCTCTTACGATACGGTGCACAAAGTCTTTGGACAATTCATAACTCACCAAAGGAGTCCTGGACCAAATGCTAGATCCTAATTCCAGCTCTGCTACTTCTGAACACTGAGAACTTAGCCACAAACAGCTCTTCTCTGAAACAGGGATGACTTCACTAGCCTAAAGTGTATGAAAACCTTATGAAAATTGCGATTAATCATACAAATTCAAATACTACTTATATGATCAAATTAACACTTTTAACCACATTCAAAAGAAATATAATGAGTACTAACTGGTTAAGATTTTCTACTAAGCCAGGTCTTCTTTTAAAAGCATGGTCTCAAAATGAACTGGGTATCAGAATCACCTGGGGAGCTTATTTAAACACAGGGGTTCCACCCTCAGAGTTTCTGATTCAGTAGGTGGGGACGGGGCCCAGGAGTCTGCATTCCTATCACATTCCTGATGCTGCTGGTCTGGGACCACACACTTTGAGAACCAAATGGTTCTAAAGCATCCTATATCTTCTGCTGGGTTGGCCAAAAACCCACCTGGGTTTTTCTGTACCCGCATATGGAAAAGGTTGAAAAAACTCTTTGGCCAACCCAATACTTCTACGTGAGCATAGTCAGTCTCAGGATTAAGTCGGCTTAGAACATGTACTCAGGCTAAAGTCAAGGATCCCATGCCTGGCTGCCCATCTGAACCACCTGTGGAGTTTCTTGGTACTATTTTTAACCTGGATACCTGGCTCTCCCACCCATCCCACTGCACTGGGGTCTTAGGAGAGAGAAGTCCAGACACCTGTATTTTGCAAAATGACGCCAGAGCATCTGATCATGACAAATAGCAACAACTGGATGATACATACTTCCTGTGAAATGCTGAGTTAAGTTTTCCGCAGCATTATTTCATTTGATCTTCCCAACAACCTCATGAGAAGACCACTATTATCATCCCAACTTTACAGTCAGGATCAGTCACCTTTTTGAGGTAGTACAGCTAATCAGTGGTAGAGCTGGGACTTAAAGTCAGGCAATCAGACTCCAGAGAACAAGCTCTTAACTACTAAGTCTCCAGACTCCCCTATTTTGTATCAAACCTTGTGAACCAAGGAACCAGTGCTTTGAACATGAGGGAAAAACAGAAAGAAAATACTGAAACAACCTATATTATGATAGTGCAAGCTCTTGAAATCGTCTCTTGGAACCATTTATGTAAGAATGCCTTCACTTTCAGCTACTGTTACTTTATTAAGATGTCATCAGATAAAAACAAAACACTTTTTTTGCATCAAACAAAAGCCTGGTGATAAAGACCGAGATTTATCATTAGGAATGGGCTGGATGCTATTGGGGAGCAGACAGTGAAGTCGGCAGGGGGAGTGGGGTCTGTGGGATGTGGAAGAACAATCCCATGGCACCCCCTCCAATTACCACCACATCTCATCACAACCACAGAAGCATGCAAATGGAAATGCCAACACTTCCAAGATCCTCTCAAAGCATACGACACTCATGCCAACCAACACGATGAGCTTGTCTGCCTGAGCGGCTGGTAATGCCCTTTCCTACTTTTGGCTGTGAGCACAAGGACACTAATACACTCTGTAGGGATTGCTCTCTGCTGAATTTGAGTGTTAGACCCACACGGTATTGTCATGAGTATTAAAGCTGAGGAGAGACCCTAGACAGCATTAAGTCTGCCGTTCCTTTTTTTAAAAGGGAAACTTGCATTCAGCACAGGGAAGTAACCTCAAGTCTACAAAGTCTTAGGGGCAGAATTCAAGGCAGGACCCAGCTCACCTAGCTCCCAGTTTAGGGCTCTTTAAACAGCCTCTTAAAAGTAGACTTCTCCAGTGGCTCAGATGGTAAAGCATCTGTCCACAATGTGGGAGACCCAGGTTCAATCCCTGGGTCAGGAAGAGCTCCTGGAGAAGGAAATGTCAACCCACTCCAGTATTCTTGCATGGAAAATCCCATGGACAGAGGAGCCAGGTGGTCCAAGGGATCCCAAAGAGTTGGACACGACTTTACTTTCACTTTAAAAGTAGAACTTGACTTTTCTCCCATACTTCCCCTAGATATATTATTTTATTGGTGATCACTGGGGGACAATTTGAACTATCAGACAGAAAACGCCTAATGATATTTCAGAAAAACAAGGAGAGAAAAGAACTCTTTCTTGGCAAAGAAATATTGATTAATATGTGTATCCACAATCATGTTCTCTTTGTATTAATGTTAGTCTCTTTAAAAGATTCCATACAAGATGCTTGGAAATTTGATATTTTGAATAGTTCTTATCTGTCCATCTCTTGATACTCATATTCTGTACCAACTTAAAATGATGTCAATAGACAAAAATTGCCCAAGTAGAACTTATCAGAGTGTGAGCTCTTAAAGACCAAGGATAAAACTTTTTGAGGTTGAACTACAAATTTACAAGCAGCACTAACCTGTTCATAGCAAGACCTGGCTCCTGAAGAGTTGATGGTTTAAGGCCTTGTTGGCCTTGAGGATAGAATAAGTGAGCTTTTACTGTCTGTACCCACTTGCAAATGGCATATAATGTTCATTAGTTTATAAATTCTTATATGCCATTTGTGATTGGCTACAGGCAGTAAAAGCACAATTTTTCTGTTCTCAAGGCCAGTATGTAAACCATCCCCCTTCCAGGAGATAGATCATGATATGAAAAGGTTAGAATCACTTTGTTGTACAGCAGAAACTAGTGTTACTTTGTAAAGCAATTATACTTCAATATAAAAAAAATTTTTTTAAGAGAGAGAAAAAAGGAATGTACAAAGTAAGCTCCTAACATTCTCTGTGGCCCTCTTCTCTCGCAGGGCACGTGCACATCACAGACTTCAACATTGCCACGATGCTGCCCGGGGAGATGCGGATCACCACTGTGGCTGGCACCAAG
Organism: Capra hircus; assembly: GCF_001704415.2. NCBI lineage: Eukaryota > Metazoa > Chordata > Mammalia > Artiodactyla > Bovidae > Capra > Capra hircus. Next base: position 51,895,734 of record NC_030814.1, on the reverse strand, counting down.
CCTTACATGGGTATGGGTCCCCTGAGCTGCCATAGCCACTAAGAGCAAAGCGTTGTTTTTCATTCGTGTGGACACCATGTACTGGAGGTCCAGTCATCTGTAGGGCCTTGCGGCTAGGAATGACAAGTCCCTCTCTGACTTTACCTGGAGAGCTTCTGATTTTACAGGTCTGAGGTGAACCTCAGGAATCTCCTTTTAGCAAGCATCCAGTCTGATCTTGATTCAGGAGGGTGCCATGGACTACCTATAAAGAACGTTAGTTTATGAGTTATTAAGGACAGTTTCTACATACTTCCTGATGAAGAATATTAATAGTCCATTCAATAAATACCTACTCATTGCCTCTGTTTTTAGGTGCTGGTGATCTTGTAGGGAGCAAAATAGACAAGGTCTCCAACCCTTGGGGCTTACCTTTTAGTGAGAAGAGTTTTTTTGTTTTTTTTTTTAAAGAATCAAACAGAGAAGGTACAGCAATAAGTGGGATGGTAATAAATGATATAAGTATTACTATAACTATGATTTACATACTCCTGCATAAGGATGTAAGTTCACAAAGTACATTCCCATTATAATTTTGGTTTTAGGCTTATCATCGCTATAATCCCATGAGCAGTTTGCAGGCAAAATATTTGAACTTGAAATTAAAGGCAAGAGCATTGCCACCTTCTTTCAATATTTCATTGTCTTACTTGCAGAACTAAAGAGAGGAAAAACAAGTCATCTGTAGGGGAAGATGAGCCTGATTTTATGTGATATTTGAACACCTGCAAATTTCCTGGCTTCCAATTATCTTCAGGGGTAATAAGTCCCTTTTGTCACTTTTAAAATAATGGACACATACAACACAGTCTATTTTCTGCCCCAAATTCACAGTACTCAAATGATAAAAAGGAATCTCCAAGCCTGCTGGTCTGAGTTTATTCCCCAGGTTTCCTGGGTTTCCATATTAAAGGCTATTTTCTTGAAGCCAAATCAGAAAATGTGCATCTGGGTTTTCTAGGCCTGGTTTCCATGGTGAGAGGAGTAAAGGAAGATGATCTTTCTTTCCTCTCCCCAGTGATTTTAAATACAATGCCCATATAATTTGATTCTCCTCAAAATTGGCATTTCCAGTCTTTTTCACCACATAGAGCTAAGAAATTGGAATCCAGTCAAGTTTCTCTGCCCTCTCTACCCTCATCCTTATAATTAACAATTACCAATATTTATTGAAAGCCTTCTAGGGATCAGACAATGTGTTAAATGCTTTGCATTCATTGACTCATTTATTTTTCTCAACAACCCTGTGAGGCAAACTGTAATTATCACCATTTTACAATGAGGAGAACAAGAAATAATTTGCTCAAGATCACATGGCTAATAACTGAAAAAGCCTACATTTAAAGCAAGCTCTTTTTGACTTCAGAAAATCAAGCTTCTCCCTAAAAGAGAGATAGAGAGACTTTAAAATATACATAAGTGAAAGTGAAGTCGCTCAGTTGTGTCCAACTCTTAGTGACCCCATGGACTGTAGCCTACCAGGCTCCTCCGTCCATGAGATTCTCCAGGCAAGAATACTGGAGTGGGTTGCCATTTCCTTCTCTAGGGAATCTTCCTGACCCAGGGATTGAACCCGGGTCTCCTACATTGGAGGCAGATGCTTTAACCTCTGAGCCACCAGGTATATATGATTCTTAAATGGTTGTAAGCCAAATGAGGTAGGCCAAGCTTAAGCTCTCAGAAATATTTCTAGTTTTATTTTAAAAAATGAGTATCTGACTGTCAGCACTTATATCTTCATCCAGAAGTTGTTCTTGCCTTTGATTTTCGGATGGGAATCTTTCTAAGAGATAGCAGAGGTGGATGTCTGCTTTCTTTTTTTGACAGTTATGTTCCCAATAATTTGGTAAAATCTACCTAACAGATATTCACCAGCACTCTTCCCTGGTGGCTCAGAGGTTAAAGCGTCTGCCTGGAATGCAGGAGACCCGAGTTTGATCCCTGGGTTGGGAAGATCCCCTGGAGAAGGAAATGGCACCCCACTCCAGTACTCTTGCCTGGAGAATCCCATGGAGGGAGGAGCCTGGTAGGCTTCAGTCCATGGGGTCGCAAAGAGTCGGACACGACTGAGAGACTTCACTTTCACTTTTCTGATAATTAGCAATGAACCAGAAAGAAACAAATTCTAAAAAGAAAGAAAACTAGGATGAAATATGAATTAAGTATCTAGGAATATACAATATGTTCTAACATAAGATGCATGTTACGCGTAACATGCATAAACATATTATGCATCAGGTCCTCAGCTCTGGCAATGAGAATATGGACCATCTGCCAGTTCTTAAGTACCTTCACCCAACAAGGAAGTTTTGCTTTTTTGAATTCATCATCTTCTACCTGAATGCTCTTTCCAATCACTCCAATCCTTCCTTCTCCCCTCCCTTGGTCTGTGTGAATATAATCAGGAGCTTAACCCAGAGCTTAACCAATTAAAATATTCATGTTCATCATAAACTAAGGTTTTTATGTACTAGCATCTATAGTCTGTGACTTTTGTCAATAAATCTTAATTACTATAGCTTTATAATACAGTTTAACAGATGCAAGTCCCTTTAACCTTTTTTCAGAAAACCTTTATTATTCACATATATTACAGAGGAAATTTAGAATCATTTTCATAAATTCCATGAATTATTTCTGTTGCCCTAGATTTATATGTTAGTTTTGGACCCTTTCTTCATGTCCTGACCAGCATCTACTGTCTAGTTGCTTTAAAATCTGAAAAGCAAACCAAATAATGGAAATCCAGATAGCTAATAAATGTATTAAAATGTGGACAAGCTTATTAGTAATCAGGAGAATGCCAATTTAAACCACAAGGGAAGACCATTATGTACTCAATTGATTGGAAAATGTCACAAGGTTAGTTAATGCCAAGTGTGGATCAGGACGTTGAGCAAAGTGAAGTCTCATGCGTTGCTGGTCAGAACGTTAATTGGTACAACCACCGTGGTAAATAGTTTGATGCTATCTAGTATGTGTGAAGATGAGGAGCTCATCCCCAGCACTTCCCCTCCCAGAAATGTAACCTAAGATAGGTGGACTTAGAAGAATCTTACATGTGCAGGAATATTCATGAGAGCCTTGTTCAAAATAGCCCCAATTGAAAACAACCCACATGGCTATTAACAGTAGGAAACAGGTAAATTACACTGTATTAGTACAGCTTTGAATGTGAACAAACTATGTGTAGCACGTTGGAGGAGTTTTATACACATAATGTTGAACAAGAAGAGCAAGACACCAAAGAAAACAAGGAGTAAGATTTAACACACACACACGCACACTCATGTTATTTATACATATATGTTATACACACATCTCTTATATAGACATACAAACATAACATCTGTATAACATATATATTACTAAAATAGGGAAAACTAAGTTCCTGCTTAGAAGCACATAAATAGAGAGTCAATCTATGTAGAAAGGCAAGAGGAAAATTACTAACAGAAATTTGGGATAGTGGTTGCTTCTGTGTTTGTAAACAGGACAGGACCCAGTGATGGGGTCAAGATTCTACGTTGTAAGGTTACATGGCCATTTGGTTATAACTGCTTACTAAATTCTTCTTTTATGTTTTACTTACTTTTCTGAATGGAGATATGGAAATATTTTTAAAAACAAACAAAACACTCAATGGTTTTTTGAAGGAAACAGTCCTTTGCCACCTCTACTTGTCTCACCTCAGAGACGGAACATTTGATGGAAGCCCTCAGCATCTCCCTGCTCTGGCTTTTCAGCACTTTGAGTTCAAAGAATTACCTATCCATTATGCTTTGTGGAGAAGGAAATGGCAACTCACTCCAGTATTCTTGCCTGGAAAATCCCATGGGGAGGAGCCTGGCGGGCTACGGTCCATGGGGTCGCAAAGAGTTGGAAGCGACTGAGCAACAACATGCTTTTGTACCCTGCTGCCCTTTTTTCTTAATGTTCTTCCCAAATTCCTCAATTCCTAGCCTACTGTGAATATTTATTGAATGAATAAATGCATATTCAAATGTATTCATGCTGGAATACAGTGTAAGTAGGAGAGGATTCTACTCATAAAAACTTCAAGGGTGGTCCAAGGCAAGAGAATACACAGCTTTTATAGATGCTTATTCTATTAGACATTTTCTTAGCACAACAGTCTGTTTATGTCTCAAAGTTCTCTGCAGCTTCTCTGAGATATCTATCACCTGTCACCTGGTGGGACCACATCTGATGACTTGCTATGAGATAATGATAAGGGAGAGCAGAGTTATAGTCCACTGCATCCAGTCTGTGGGGGCACTGTGGGGTCAGGACCATTGGGGAGCTGTTACTTGCAGAAAGAATGCAGTGAAGCATGAAAGGTGAATGCACCAGGGGAATTCACTACTTAGTCCTGCTAAAGGCTTTCACAGTCAAGATCAATCCCGGCATTGGGATGTCAACATCTTTCCTCTCTAACTGGATGTTGCCCATAGGATTTTACCTGAAATTGAGTGCACCAGGCAGGGGAAACCCATGTGCATTTCCCATATCACACCAATTTCCTTTGTCCAGAACTTGCATCCTACTACCTGAAGCTTGGGTCAAGTGTGCAGCTTTTGGCTAGCTAAAATTTCCAGTGTTACAGATGTTTGTCCCTCTTGAAGAGTATCTAATTTTTTGAGGACTTCCCAGGTACCAGACACTGTGCTGAGATTTTGGCAGCCATTATCACATTTAGTTTCTCACCTCTGTAAGAACTGCCTTCTCATGATTCTGGTTTTGCTGATGATTCTAACGCTCAGCCCACTAACTCAATTAAGGTCATAGTAAGTGGTGAAGGCAGATTTTGAGCCCAGACAGCCTGCTTTCACAGCTAACGTTTGTAAACAGTGCTTGATTGACTGATTGATTCAATATTGTTCATTCATTTAGCAAGTTTCTATTGAGTGACTCTAAATGGCAGATTCAGTACTGGACAAGCAAGCAGAGAAGAGACCTATCGTTGCTTTCTACGTCATTCTCCCCACTCCATCCTTCAGAAGTTCGCTATTCTTGGAAGAGTGGGTAGAAGGTTCTCAGTGTGTTAGAGAACATGTACCTGGAGATATCCACTGGAGTAAGATTGACTGAGGTTCTGCCTTCCACTGGAGTCAGTTGAAAGAATTAGAGAAATGGAAATCAAAACTACAATGAGGTACCACTTCACACCCATCTGAATGGCCATCATTAAAAAGTCTACCAATAGCAAATGCTGAGAGGGTGTGGAGAAAGGGGAACCCTCCGACACTGTTGGTGGGAATGTAAATTAGTGCAGCCTCTATGGAAAACAGTATGGAGATCTCTTTAAAAACTAACAGTAGAATTACCATATGATCCAGCAATCCCACTCCTGGGCATATATCCAGAGAAAACTAATTCAAAAAGATAAGTGCACCCCTATGTTCTTAGCAGCACTATTCACAATAGCCAAGACATGGAAACAGATGAATAGATAAAGCAGATGTGGTACATATATACAATGGAATATTACTCAGCCATTAAAAAGAATGAAATAATGCCATTTGCAGGAACATGAATGGACCCAGAGATTATCACACTAGGTGAAGTAAGTCAGAAAGACAAATACCATACGGTATCACTTATATGTGGAATCTAAAATATGACACTCTTTCACACCTATCTCTGAAAGAGGAACAAAATCAGGGACATAGAGAATAGACTGATAGTTGCCAAGGGGGAGATGTGGTGAGGGGAATGGATTGGGAGTTTGAGATCATCAGATGCAAACTGGTAAATATAGACTGGATAAACAACTGGTAGCTCTGCTGGTAAAGAATCTAACTACAATGCAGGAGACCCCAGTTCAGTTCCTGAGTCAGGAAGTACCCCTGGAGAAGGGATAGGCTACCCACTTCAGTATTCTTGGGCTTCCCTGGCGGCTCAGACAGTAAAGAATCCGCTTGTACTGCAGGACACCTGAGTTTGATCCCTGGGCTGGGAAGATCCTCTGGAGGAGGGCATGGCAGCCCACTCCAGTACCCTTGCCTGGAGAATCCCCATGGACAGAGGAGCTTGGTGGGCTACAGTCCTGAGGTTGCAAAGAGTAGGGCACGACTGAAGCAACTAAGCACAGCACAGACAACCAGGTCCTGCTGTGTAGCACAGGGAATTATATTCAGTGTCATGTGATAAATCATAATGGAAAAGAATATAAAATAGGTATATATATGTATATGACTGAGTTGCTTTGCTGTACAGAAGTAATTAACACATCATTGTAATTCAACTATACTTCAATTTGAAAAAAAAAAAAGGGAGAATTATGGAACAAAGAGTCAGTGCCCCATGACTGATGTAAAACTATATCAGTCTGAGTGCCCCGCCCTTTCTCCTCTCCTTTATCCCCAGTATCAGGCTACAAATGCTACTCTTGCCTCTTCCAGATGACTCCAAGCTGGAAAACCCATCTCCTGTAGTTGGAGCCAAATTCTGAACATTGCTTGCCACAGTAATACAAATTTATATCCTGACTGCAACCCTTCCAAATCAAGACAACAAAGTAACATCTCTCAGCCTTCTTGCTTACAGAGTCAGCCAGACATTTGAGGCCTGATGGGATCCAGTTTTTAACAGGCATCTGTCCTAAGTCAGGGAAGAATTTGTCCGTTAAGGCCTGTGCATGCCTGCGTGTGTTGGTGATGAATGAGCAAGACTAGAAAATTAGAAAATTTGCCTACAGTGAGCAATCTAGCAATGGATGATAAACACCCTTAAAAGTGTTTATACCCTGTTCCCTGGTAATTTGCCTTTGAAGGAACATGTTTGAAGATAGATTTGTTAATGTCTCAGGGAGCAAAGCAGGCTTCCCAGGTGGCTCAGTGGTAAAGAATCTGCCTGTCCATGCAGGAGATGCGGGTTTGATCCGTGGGTTGGGAAGATGCTCTGGAGGAGGAAATGGCAACCTACTCCAATATTCTTGCCTGGAGAATCCTATGGACAGAGTAGCCAGGCAGGCTACAGTCCATAGGGTTACAAAGAGTCAGACATGACCAAACATGCACAATTCAATCAGAGTAAAACTAACTTAACTCTTCTGTGTTTTTCAGCACCTGAGATGTTCAGCTGCAGAAGAGAAGCAGGCTATTCCTTTGCTGTTGACTGGTGGTCCCTGGGAGTGACAGCATATGAGCTGCTGAGAGGCCGGGTACAGTAGAATTCCATTTATCTTTGATTACTCTTCCAGTAAGTTTCATTTTTACAGTGAAAGGATTGATTTTTTTTTTTTTTTTGGCTAAAAATCAAGTAGTTTGTTTCTGAGATGAAATCAACTCTGCCATGTGATGCTGGTTGCACCCCTTGGGGTTTCTGCCCATAATTAATTCACTCTTCTACATATGGGAACAAGAATGTGAGTTGACATTAAATTATGCAGATAAAATTAAATGAATTATAGGGAAATTATTAACACCCAGAGAGGGAAAATCAATACACCTCATGCCCTATCTTGTATAAATATATTTGTTTGTTTAAAGAAAATCATTTTGCAGTTATAGTCTAGGGCTTTGATTCAGACACACTTCCCCAAAGGGAGTGTGAATTATTAATCCAACACAATTCATGCCCTGTCTTGTTGGATTTCTGTCTTTCATTTGGCTCTCGGGTTCTGGGCTCAGTGGCAAATTAGAGTAGTTTCCTTTTAAAAGTAACATTTCTTAAATTCAGAAAATGCCTAATTTTGCAAAGAAGAGATTTTTTTTTTCTCCCTCCCATATTATTGTACCTCGTGGTAGTTCCCTGTGATTGGATGTAACTGAGAATGTATTAACACCATTAGTTTCATTTTTCTTTTCTTCTTTTGCTTAAGAAAGGTGAAGAAAAGTGACTGTTAGGTTGCTGAATTTGTATCTACATATATGTTATCAGCTATAGTGAATGTTGGAGAAGGCAATGGCACCCCACTCCAGTACTCTTGCCTGGAAAATCCCACGGATGGAGGAGCCTGGTAGGCTACAGTCCATGGGGTCGCTCAGAGTCAGACATGACTGAGCGACTTCACTTTTACTTTTCACTTTCATGCATTGGAGAAGGAAATGGCAACCCACTCCAGTGTTCCTGCCTGGAGAATCCCAGGGATGGGGGAGCCTGGTGGGCTGCCGTCTATGGGGTCGCACAGAGTCGGACATGACTGAAGTGACTTAGCAGCAGCAGCATAGTGAATGTTATGCTTATATTTGTTGTGGTTGTTATTCAGTCCCTAAGTCGTGTCTGACTCTCTGTGACCCCATGGACGACTCCAGCACACCAGGCTCCTCTGCCCTCCACTGTCTCCTAGAGTTTGCTCAAATCCATGTCCATTAAGTTGGTGATGCTATCTAACCATCTCATCTTCTGCGCCTCCTTTTCCTTTTCCTTATTCAGCTCATAACTAAAAGTGTGTATGCTCTTACCAGCCTCTCTCTATTTTCCCCACTTGGCAACTATCCTATTCTACTGTTTCTATAAGCTTGACTTTTTCCCCCCAAAGATCCCATATAAATGATATCATGCAGTATTTGTCTTCTCTGTCTGACTTATTTCACTTTCCATATTGGACACAAGGTCTATCTATGTTGTTACAAACATCAGGATTTCCTTTTTTCTTATGGCTGAATAACATTCCATATTGTATGTGAATATGTATTTTATATGTCATGTCTAATGCTCCATTATTCTTTTATAATATATCCGTATCTCCTGCAATTCAGGAGACGTGGGTTCAGTCCCTGGGTTGGGAAGATCCCCTAGAGAAGGAAGGGCAGCCCACTCCAGTATTCTTGCCTGGAGAGACCCATGGACGGAGGAGCCTGGTGGGCTACAGTCCAAACGGTTGCAAAGAGTCAGACATGATTGAGTGACTGAACACAGACATAATGACTATTATGTGTAAATATGTGTACTTGGTCGTGTCCAACTCTTTGTGGCCTCATGGACTGTAGCCTGCCAGGCTCCTCTGTCCATGGAATTTTTCAGGCAAAAATACTGAAACAGGTTGCTGTTTCCTACTCCAGGGGATCTTCCCGACACAAGGACTGAGCCTGTGTGTGCCATGTCTCCTGCGCTGGCAAGCGGGTTCTTTACCACTTGCACCACTTGGGAAGCCCCATATAAATATATATATATGTGTATAAATATATATATATTACATATACACATATCTTTATTAATCTGTTAGTGGACATTTAGGTTGTTTTGGTGTCTTGGCTGCTGTGACTAATGCTGTAATGAACTTGGCAAGGCAGAGTCTCTTTTGTAAAGCACAAATCTCACTTTTCCTAGTAAAGAAGAAATGTTGCCCCTCATTCCTCACACCCATATACCCTTCATCTGCCTTAGCCACCCTCCCCTCCCCACACACTCTTCAGACACCCTAGCTGGTCACCCTTGGCTCTATAGTATCAGGTTAACTTTTCAGATTTTGCTTCAGTATGAACGACGCTGACTGTTCGCAAATTCACTTCAGCCTCTTTGGACTTCCTCATCTCTCAAGGCATCCCTCAAAGGGCTTCCTCTCATTCCTTTGCCTATGAAGATATTTCCTAAGATAAACTCTGTTTGTTTTTTTTTTTAATAACTCTTTGAATAAGTTTAGAAATTGCTAAATTAAGTTTGAATAAAGTTCATGAGGTGTCTAAACTGTAGAGCTTCTCAGAATCCTTATATTTCATGTAGGTTGTTCATTTCTAACAAAGGACAGACTTCAGTTCAGTTCAGTTCAGTCACCCAGTCATGTCCGACTCTGCAACCCCATGAATCGCAGCACGCCAGGCCTCCCTGTCCATCACCATCTCCCGGAGTTCACTCAGACTCACGTCCATCGAGTCAGGGATGCCATCCAGCCATCTCATCCTTGGTCGTCCCCTTCTCCTCCTGCCCCCAATCCCTCCCAGCATCAGAATCTTTTCCAATGAGTCAACTCTTCGCATGACGTGGCCAAAGTACTGGAGTTTCAGTTTTAGCATCATTCCTTCCAAAGAAATCCCAGGGTTGATCTCCTTCAGAATGGACTGGTTGGATCTCCTTGCAGTCCAAGGGACTCTCAAGAGTCTTCTTCACCACCACAGTTCAAAAGCATCAATTCTTTGGCACTCAGCCTTCTTCACAGTCCAACTCTCACATCCATACATGACCACAGAAAAAACTATAGCCTTGACTAGATGGACCTTATTCGGCAAAGTAATGTCTCTGCTTTTGAATATGCTATCTAGGTTGGTCATAACTTTTCTTCCAAGGAGCAAGCATCTTTTAATTTCATGGCTGCAAACACCATCTGCAGTGATTTTGGAGCCCCCCAAAATAAAGTCTGACACTGTTTCCCCATCTATTTCCCATGAAGTGATGGGACCAGATGCCATGATCTTCGTTTTCTGAATTTTGAACTTTAAGCCAACTTTTTCACTCTCCACTTTCACTTTCATCGGACTGTCCCAAATTTCTTTTCCAGGAAAACCTTTCTCCAGGTCTTTTCATATCAGATCCTACCCATTCTTTAGGGACCTCGACAACACAGCTCCTTCTCTGAAGAAACTTTCTCTGATCTCTCTAGCTAAAGTGATTTGTGTATCTTCCAAATACTTATGGACTTTCTCTCTCTTATATATGGATATTCCCTGGTAGCTCAAACAGTAAAGAGTCTGCCTGCAGTATGGGCGCCCCTGCAGTGTTTGATTCTTGGGTTGGGAAGATCCCCTGGAGAAGGAAATGGCAACCCACTCCAGTATTCTTGCCTGGAAAATTCCATGGAGAGAGGAGCCTGGCAGGCTACGCAAACAGTTGGACACAACTGAGCAATTTCACTACTCTCTTATAACCCTTCTGAATTTAAAATTATTGAAAAAATATAGAAACGCAGAAAAATAAAGGTAGAAGTCAACCACATCCTCTAAAGCAAAGCCTTCTTTGACCTTCCAAATCTCATCTTTCAGAGTATATTCACTTCCAAACCTTTTCTGCTCTTATAAGGATAGTCTATTTTTACACACATGCACATACACATTGTTATTGTTGTTTCACTAAAAATAAAATTATGCTTTAACCTTTCTGTTGAGACTGTTTTCACTTAAGATGAAATGTAGAACTCTCTATATCAGAACACCTAAATCTATTTTCTGTTTTAGGATTAAAGCCATTTCATAAATGCATTGCCCTTGTAAATTTTTCTAGCTATATCAATTTTTATGTTTTCAATCTCTTCTATATTATGAGTATAAATTTATTAAAGGTGAAGCCAGTGTTTTATATAGCTTAGTATTATCCACAGTATTTAGCTGTAAATAGGTACCTGACAAATGTTTGTTGAATGTATGGGGGAATAAGTCAATACAAATCAATTCTGACATATTCTTGGAGAGAATCACCAAGGAGGCTATATGTAATTATGTTTCAAAATATAGCCAACTCAAAGAAATGAAATAGCAACATTTAATTACAACTAGCAACACAAATAAACCACAGAAGAAAGGCACTAAGCAGTCATTCCCTCCACATAGACAAATTGTGATTTACAGAAAAATACATGCTTCCAGGGCTTCCCGGGGGGCTCGGATGGGAAAGAATCCGCCTGCAACGTGAGAGACCTGGGTTCAGTGCCTGTGTTGGGACAATCTCCTGGAGAAGTAGGTAAAAGGCTACCCGCTCCAGTATTCTAGCCTGGAGAATCCCATGGACTGTATAGTCCACGGGGTTGCAAAGAGTTGGACATGACGGAGTGCATTTCACTTTCATATGCTTCAAAGGGGCATGTGCCTGAAACATCCCTGCAGTGCAGCAGCCTGCCTGTGGTCTTGATGAAGGAATGGGTCCCTTAGCCCTTAAGCTGCTATGTCATCTCTGCGTCCCGGCTCACATTGTAAAGGCAAGGTCCACATCTTCTCTAGTCTTGTAATACCCATAGTATTAGCTTATGATAGGGACATACGTTGTTTTGCATTAATTGTACATCCTTGGATGAAGCTTTTTGCTTTTTTTTTTTAATTTAAATTTATTTATTTTAATTAGAGGCTAATCACAACACTTTGTCCCATCTAACATTTTACCTTTTCCATCTTGTCTATTCTTTATATTCTCATTCTTAATTTGTATGCTACCCTAGAATTGTCTGCTAGCTCCTGTCATGGTACACTGTAATTTTTCTTTATATCACGGTATCCCATTGACTTCTGTGTGAATGTGTATGTATATCTGTACCGTCTCTGTAATTATTCATGGCTTCACTGAGTAGACTATAGGCTCTACCAGTGTAGAAATCCCATCTGTCCTGTCTTCATTGTATCCCCAGTGCCCAACAGAGGTGCTGGAACATTACAGGCATTCAGTCAATATTTGATAAGTGAATAAATATACAGTTCTGGTTGTTGATGGCTTAATGTGGATTTTAAAACTTAGAACTAGAAAAATATGTTATTATATAATAAAAAGGCAATTGGACTATTTGGGACAAGTGGACAGACCATGAGTATTTAAAAATATATATATTGAATGCAGCCCTATGGCCTTCTAAAATAAAAGGAAAAATGCAGCATAATCTTAAAGCATTTGCTTACAGCATTGTCAGGTAATTTATTAGTTTATCAAAGTAGTTTGTGTATATAGATGTCTCAGAATTAGGTTTAGAAATATAAGTGGACTGAAGAAGAAAATTTTAAAAAAGAAAATATATATATACACACACATATAACCCCAGAAGCTTGAGTGTGTCAACTTGCCCTAGCTCTTAATGGTGAACATGCAGTGAATCACAGCTAGTGACCCACAGTGCCCTTGGCTTGCAAACAGTCAGTAAACATCGATGATGTTGATAAGGTATACTCTTTTTCTGGTATTGAGTTACAAGGGTTATTTCCACTCTGTCATTACTGAAACTGATGAATTGATAATGGTCATTTATTCAGTCTTGAGGGAGGAAAGTATGTGGCAGGTGCTTTTAAACCTCACATAAAAGAATAAAGTTTGGCTAAGCTCCCTTTTAGGGAGTCAGACCTAGCACTTCCTGGTTCCCTGGGTAGCAGGTGCTGACATGGCATGTTTGGGACCAAGACTTCCTCCACATCACCTTTATTGATCTTCCTATTCGTTCGTTATCTGCATTTATTGGGTTGGCCAAAAGGTTCACTCAGGTTTTTCTATGAGATTGTTTGGAAAAACCTGAATGAACCTTTTGTCCAACTCAATATATCCACCATTCTTTTTACCTTTATTTCAATAATAATATCTCTCCTGTATTTTGTCTAATATATATCAGTCACTGTATTGAGAACTTTACATGTATCATGTCATTTAATTTTCCCCACAATCCTCTAAGGTGGTTCATTTTACAGAAGAAGGCATCGAAAGGGAAATTGATTCAGTTTAGCGCTCAAATCCTTTTGCCTTCAAAGCTCAAATATTTAATTACATTATATGACCTTCATATACTTCATATACCTCAACTACAGATATCAACAAGGAAAAAATTAAACTCTTTCATTTCTCCCAATTTATCAGTCCACGGTCACTGTGCCTTGAAAGAACCAGGCACAGGATAAATGTACATAGCCATAGTCACCGTCCTATTGTTGGTTAATCTAATGTGAAAATTTTGTTCATTCAACAAACATATAATGAGCACTTACTAGGTGCTAGGTCCCAAGGGCAAAAAATGTGAATATGGTATGGAAATGGCAACCCACTCCAGTGTTCTTGCCTAGAGAATCCTGTGGATAGAGGAGCCTGGTTGGCTGCTGTCCATAGGGTCGCACAGAGTCGGACACGACTGCAGCGACTTAGCATGCATGCATGCATTGGAGAAGGAAATGGCAACCCACTCCAGTATTCCTGCCTGGAGAATCCCAGGGACAGAGGAGCCTAGTGGGCTGCCTTCTATAGGGTCGCACAGAGTCGGACACGACTGAAGCGACTTAACAGGAGCAGCAGCTAGCTTTAAGTAGCTCGCTTTACATAGAGAGAATCCCAGGGCAAATCCTTTATGGAACAAAGAAATCAACATTGGTAAAGGCTGCCCTCTAGTGGATATCTGTGAAAATTACTAACAAATTACTTCCTTTCATTTCTTTCCTTCTTTCCCCCAAGTTAAAATTATAGCAGAGTCTGGCTCTCTTGAAACTAAAAATAGTTTTGCCTCATCATAAAATTCTCCACCCAGCTCCACAGAACTAGCGGCTCATTGCATTTGGAGCGGGGGTTGAAGTCTTCTGTGTAACCTTCCAACCTGAACTTTGTCCTTATGATTCAAGCAAGTAAAAAGAGGTGTGTACCTGGTAAAACTCTCAATCTCTGTATAATCAGCACTTAAATAATAATTTTTAAAACTTCTATTTACTGAGCACTGGGCTTCTCTGGTGGCTCAGATGGTAAAGAACCCTCCTGCAATGCAGAAGACCCAGGTTTGATCCCTGGGTTGGGATGATCCCCAGGAGAAGGGAATGACAACCCACTCCAGTGTTCTTGCCTGGCGAATTCCACGGACAGAGGAGCCTGGCGGGCTATAGTCCACGGGGTCGCAGAGTCTGGCATGACTGAGTGACTAACACTACGCACTGTTCAGTATTTTAGGTAAATCCTCTCCAAGTTAACCTTATAAGACAGCTCCAGATTGCCATCTCAGAGGCGGATTTAGCTCACAGAAAAGTTTCTTTTACCCAGAGGGATTGCCAGCTTTTAAGAACTCGGAGGTTTCGTGAGAAACTGTAGTCTTTCTGTATCTTTTTAAAAAGCAGGAAGTGTGGCAACCATGTACTGCAGCTGCATATGGTAACAAAACAATCAGCTGGAGGGGATTAGAAAATCCTGTTGATATTTTATTGGTTGAAAATTTAGCTTGGAAACATTTACAAAGCAATGTTTTTCCTTTTACCCTATAAAAATGAAGACTCTCACTTCTCTCTTTTAAGAGACCTTATCATATTCGCTCCAGTACTTCCAGCAAGGAAATTGCACACATGTTTGAGACAGCACTAGTGACTTACCCTTCTGCCTGGTCACAGGAGATGGTATCCCTTCTTAAAAAGGTAAGAAGGATGAATGCATTACAAAAGGAAGTAATAAAAAGCAGGCAATCTGGTTTGAAATTTAAGTTACAGGGACTTCCCTGGATGTCCAGTGTTGTTAAGACTTTGCCTTCCAATGCAGGGGTTGGGAGTTCAAGCTTTGACCAGGGAACTAAGATCTCACATGCCTTACCACCAAAGAACCAAAACATAAAGAACAAAAGCAATATTGTAACAAATTCAATGAAGACTTGAAAAAAAAAAAAAAGAGTCCACATCAAAACAAAAAAATGGTTATGATACTGGAGGCCGTCATAATAATATACATTTCTGGAGTGGGTTTTGCAGCTAACAGATTTCAAATACCTGGCTTCGTTAATAAGGCAATGCACATGTCCTCTTGAATGTCTCAAAAGACATTTCAAATTCCGTGTGCCCCAGATGGAATTCTTGAACCCTGTATTTCCTGGACTTTCTCCAGTGTTTCCTCGCTCCATCACTGGTCTCTACATCCACCCACTTATACAGGCAGAACCAGAGATCACTCATCATCCTCATATCCAGTCCATCACCGCGTTCTGTTATCTGACCTTTTAAATACCTTTTGAACCTGACACTTCTCTCCCACTCCCCTATCTTCTTCACAGTCCTACTGCCATCAAGTTTTGTTTGCCCTGAACACTTTCAAATACATTCCATTCTGTTCTCCGCTCTGCCCCATAGGGACCTATTCGAAGCACAGGTCATTGTTTTCCTACTGTTCTTAGGATAAAGATCAAAATAATTTGTATGGTGGAAAGGTTCTAACTACCCCCCAAGTCTTATTTTGGACTTTTGTCCCCCTTTTGATGACACACAAACTGCTTTGTGCTTCCTTTTCCCTTCTCCTTCCCCTCCCCGACCTCACCCTCATACACCAGGCTCTCACCACAGGCCTCTGCATGCGCTAGTCTCCCTGCCTAGAACACTGCTCTCATCCCCAGTTCCTTTCTTTAGATCATTACTACTCAATGTGATTTACTAAGTGGTCCAAGTACATTAATTACTCCCCACTGGGTCCATAACAAAACAGAAATGCAGAGAAGTGTTTAAAAAAAAAAAACAACTTGTATAGCAGTTTGATACTGCTGATAACGGCATGGTCAGTGAACTCCTCCCACTGAACAGGGCACCAGCCTATGTGGTGATGTCAAGTTCAAATCACCAGTTGCACATGGTGTAGTGTTCCGTACTAGCCACACACAATAACACCACATATTGGTTTCAGTGGGTTGGAAATTAAACCAAAGAGAAATATCTAGCCCTTCTGCATAGTTTGAGAAACACAGCTTTAGATCTCAGCTCAAATCTCCCTTCTTCAGGGAGCCTCCCTCTGTTGTCAGCTCACACAAGCATGAACTTTCCTTCATCATAGTTTTCACAATTTGAAATTACACACTGTGCATGTGTGACTCTTGGGTTAATACCATCGCTCTCAAGCTGCACGAGGGAAGGACCACATCTGACTTGTTCACCATGGTGTCTTCAGCACCTAACACACAGCCTGACAAGTGGTAAAATTTGGAATTTGAACTAATGAGGTCCAATGATTTTCATCAGAGATTTCAACGTACCCATGTTCACCAGGAAGATTAAGGATAATGGAGGCAGAATCTCAATCATGTGTTATTATGTAAAAGAAAAATGAGGAGCCCAAGAGGATGAACTTGCCTTTTTTCTGAAAAGAGGAAACGTCACAGGTTGTAGCTGGTCAAGGAAAAGAGCTTTGTGGACTAAGACTTCAAA
The DNA here is from genome assembly GCF_001704415.2 of Capra hircus. Classification (NCBI taxonomy): domain Eukaryota; kingdom Metazoa; phylum Chordata; class Mammalia; order Artiodactyla; family Bovidae; genus Capra; species Capra hircus. The sequence goes on along the minus strand of NC_030814.1, from coordinate 51,878,929 downwards.
ACCTATGTCTCTCATCTCTGGGTCAAGTGTTCTGTTTTCCAATAGGGATACTGCTGTTGGCGATGCCAAAAATAAAGAATAGGGGCAGAGGTCATTTTCCATAAGCAAATTTTCCTTAGTTCCAAGACAGCCTTATCACCCCAGAATTGCACCCTGATGACCCACAGTGATCACCTTCAGGTCCATTCTCAAGAGGAATTGCTCCTTCCCATCCGAACCACAGGACTATAATGATATTGGTTCTAGGGTGGTTCGAGTAAGGAAACAAAATCTTTAATTTCAGTTCACAAAACCCAGAACTGTTGCAGCAATCTTAATGATATCTTATCTGTATCAGTCCCAGCATATATTGATTAGTTGTAAACATTGCTAAAACTTTTAGTGTGAAATGAATTTCATGTGTTAAATCCAATGTACATTCTTCCACTCAAGAAGAACAGATTTCTTAGTCACTTTAAACATAGCCTTATTTGAACATAGCCATGTTTAGTCATAGCTAAACCTAATGAAATAGGTTATTATCCCTTTTTTACAGATGGGTAAATTGAGGTTTAGAGAACAAACTTGTGCATCATTAATCAGTTACGGAATCAGGAATCAAACATGTTTGACTCAGGAGGACAAGCTGTTTTCACTCACCACATGACCAACTTACATTTCATTCTGAAAATTCATTATTGTCTATATTATTTGTTTATAGGACTAAGGAAGGAAAACACTGCTTGTTTCCGTCAATCCTATTCCTGAAAATATTTATAGGGAATCTTTATGATTTTTTTGCTCCCCAAGTGACCTTGTTCATGATCTTGGTGTTTGTATTCCATTGGCAGCTACTTGAACTGAATCCGGACCACCGATTTTCCCATTTGTCCGATATTCAAAACTTCCCATATCTGAATGATATGAACTGGGATGCAGTTCTGCAGAAGAGGCTCATTCCAGGATTTGTTCCTAACGTGAGTCAATCCTAATAAACCCTTAATAACTCTCATTCATTGCATGTTCTTCTGTGTGCCAGACATATACCTGGTCTCATCAGATAACCACAGCAGTGTTGTAAGACAGTCAACGTTCCTGTTTTACAGATGAGAAAAACAAGGCACACGCAGGGTAAGGTGGCCGACGAAGGTCGCATAGCTAGCAGGTGGCTAAGCTAGGATTCCAGGCTAGGTCAGTGTTGGGGGTTCTAGCTCCTAACTACTTTTTTGTGGCTTACTTTTTAGTGGAAACGAGTCCTAATCCCACCAATCGTCTTTTCCAGGAATCTGCCGATTTAAAACATTCTCTCTGATTCCAAAGATGTAGGAATGTGTATCCAAGGAGTTCTGTGAGTCAGAGGATCGAAAGCTGTTTGGGTTAGATGTTTGTTTTTACCATTCATTCCTCGTCCTCTGGTAGTTCGGACTTGCCTGGTGACTCAGATGGTAACGCTTCTGCCTGCAGTGCAGGAGACCCAAGTTCGATCCCTGGGTTGGGAAGTCCCCTGGAGAAGAAAACGGCAACCCACTTCAGTACCCTTGCCTGGAAAAATCTCATGGACAGAGGAGGCTGGTAGGCTACAGTCCATGGGGTCACAAAGAGTCTTACACGACTGAGCGACTTCACTTTCACTGGTGGTTCTACACTGGGAACCATATTCTCAATGACTAATCAGCAAAGGGAAATAAGTCCCACCAGATGTACCTAGCCAAAAAACATCTGTGGCTTCCTGCAGTCTACTGAGCTCCAGCCAAGGAGCCAAGTGAGACCTCTAACCCCTCTCTCCCCACAGCCTGATTCTACACACTCGGTTGTAAGCAGATTGGCAGAATAATCATCTCTTAAGGGAGCCCACAGAAACAATTCGAGTTTTCTGTTCTTAAGCCCAGGCCAGACACCTGCAATGGGCATGTGGGGGTGTGATCCTTCACGTACAGACAGCAGGTGGGTGGCTAGGGTACAAAGCAAGAGGCACCAGAAGGCAATGGGGAGGAATTCTGGGATGGGGGAATGCTACCTTCTGGAGCAACAGGAGGTGGGGTCCTACCTGGCCGCTCCTCGGGGTCCAGCAGGGACAGCTTGCACTCTTGGCTGACACTTACAGCCTTGGAGATCTAGGCACCTTTCTACTCTTTCACGCACCACCCCATCAGCGCTGCCTTCAGAGACCTGTGTGTGTGCTTCCCTGATTTAATTGTGAATCTAAATCATCTGGGGAGCTTGTTACACATGCAATTTCCTGGCCTGGTGTTCAGAAACACTGATTCTGAAAGTCTGGTTGGGGAACTAGGAATCAACTTAGGGTCATTCTGATGCACCACTGAACCTACTTTGAGAAACATAGCCCCAGAAGGCAAACTTTAGAAAAATAATTATAATAGAATTTTCTTTCTAACTCTTGGAAGGCTCCTTGGGAGTTTAGAAAAATAAACAAAATACAAAAAGAACATGAAAAAGAAGACTGGCGATAACTAAAACTTTGAGTGGAAATCCCAGCTGGTTATTCTTGGACTGTTCCTGCAGGACTGAATTATAATCTCCTTATCCAGTCTGGTCTATTTGTAGAATGATACAGAAAAGCAAGGAATCAGTCAACCTGTCTTCCCTTGCAGAAAGGCAGGCTGAATTGTGACCCCACCTTTGAACTGGAAGAAATGATTTTGGAGTCCAAGCCTCTTCACAAGAAAAAGAAGCGTCTGGCCAAGAAGGAGAAGGAGATGAGGAAATGCGATTCCTCTCAGGTGAGCAGCCCCCTCACCCTCAGGGGCGCGGGAATCTTCACGACTGCCGTTAGTTGGAGAGCTTCCGGTGGGTGAGCTTCCCGCAGGAACTGGCAGCTTCGTGACTGTGAGAAGGAGCTGAACACCCCAGCTTCTGAAAGGGAAGCCCTGGGCATCCCAGTAGCAATCTTTTACGTCTGAATGTCCTAGCCAGGCCTCTGCGCCTCTGCAATTAACTTGATTCCCTTAGTGCCTTCTCATAACTCTCAATTCAAATTTTGCCATCTCCTGGAAGGGAATCTAATTGGCGAAGCCTAGGTCAGATTCTGCTGCTGCTGCTAAGTCGCTTCGGACGTGTCCGACTCTTAGCGACCCCATGGACTGCAGTCCACCAGGCTTCTCCATCCATGGGATTTTCCAGGCAAGAGTACTGGAGTGGGGTGCCATTGCCTTCTCCGTAGGTCAGGTTACTATCCTTAAAATGATGGAAAATGTTGTTTAGTCACTAAGCTGTGTCCCAGCTGTTTTGGGCCCCATTCTTTTGAGGGATCACTGGGAGCAGCCAATTCTAGTGGGGCGTATCTGGTCTTTGGTAGAAGCAGAATCTCCTGATGTCAGGGCTAGCAGAAGTAGGGGGTATCCAGCCACAGAAAAGATGGAATTATATGGTTGAGCATTATTGCTGGATTTCAGGCTGAATCAAATTAATTTTATAACTAACTACATTATACTATGTCAGAGTTTAGAGGTCAGATTTCAGAAAAGTAACTTACAGGGGCTCAGTAGGATTTTACACAGTAAGGTTTTGTGTATAATAATGACGGTGAAGCATTAAATATTCACCTTGCCTCTGATCACCCATGGGCTTCCCTGGTGGCTCAGTGGTAAAGAATCCACCTGCCAATGGGAAGATCCTTTGTAAAAAGAAATGACAACCCACTCCAGTACTTTTGCCTGGAAATCCCATGGACAGAGGAGCCTGGTGGGCTATAGTCTGCAGGGTCGCCAAAGAGTCAGACAGAATTTACTGACTAAACAATAACAATGATCGTCTATTCATCCACTCAATCATCCATCCATCTCCCTACACACTCAACTAATGGTCATCCATTCTTCCATCCCTCTGTATCCATTTGCTTAGGCTATTTTTATTGAATCCCTATTATCTGCCGCATTCTGTGCTAGACACTGGAAAGAGATATGAGTAAGATATAATTCCTGCATTCACTGACATCCCTGTTCTCAGAGATTGCATAATCTTGTGGTTAAAATGGCTCTGCAAACAAGCAACTATTCTCAATGTTCCTAAATTCTCTAGTCCTCAGGGCATACTGTACCCTTTAATGGTCAATTAACCAAAGTCCACATCCTGTTTGTCTGCAGAATTGGCCTCTGAGCGGATTCCCATCTTTAAGTGTTTTCTAGGGCTCTCCAAGGAATGCTTCGCTGTACCACAAACCCATCTTGCTTGTTGCTTTTCACTTTACCCACCTTCCTCCTAATGATCTGTTGCTCTTCATATCATAACCAACTGGCTTCTCCTGGCTAGTTCCTCCCTTTTCCCCCAGAGAGCTGCCTATGTAGGCTCCTCTGTTAACAGACCTCCAAATGTAGCCAAGAACAAGACATCACCTTAATTATAAGTTTTTTCAAGTTTTAGAGATAACAGCAATTTATGAGTAACTTCTTGCCATGCCTTCCCTGCTCTGTATGATCTGTCTACCCTCCTCCCCATCCTTGTACTATGCCATTCTTGACCTCACTGAAAACCGTCAAGATACATAGGCCCTGCTAGTGTCTGGCCCTTGCTCTTCCATTTTCTGGAATGTTCTCCTCTTGGACCTTCACTTAGGGGGCTGGCTCCCCTGTTTATATCCCAAATGCCTCCTAATCAAAGGTGAGGTGCCCTCTTTCTCAGCCCCTGTTTTTACCTCCTTTGTGACCTTGTGCTTATATGCTTAGTCGCTCAGTTGTGTCTGACTCTTGCAACCACATGGACTCCTCTGGGGAGGAGGAGGCCAGACTCCTCTGTCCATGGGATTCTCCAGGCAAGAATACTGGAGTGGGTTGCCATGCCCTCCTCCACCGGATCTTCCCAACCCATGGATTGAACCCATAGTTTATAAATATTTTATTTATGCTTATTTGTGTGTCTTTTTCTGTCCCACTAAAATAAGGCTTCTCCTGTGCAAAGACCAGGTGTCAGTCTTACCCACATTGTCTTCATGGTACCCCAGGAGTGCATGAAATATAGTAGAGGCTCAACCAGTGTTTGATCAACACATTAAAAGGACAAAACTGAACCCGTGAAGACTGGTCATTGCTGTTCTTAGAATTACAAGGTCAAGCTCCATCCACAGGACATCTTCCTGTGATCCCCTCTTGTCCTAGACCTAACCTGTGCCCAGCCACCAGGTCGCAGGGGCAAACTCCCACATCTCCCATGGGAAAGGCCATGAGCCACTCACCCACAGTACAGAACGTCTGACATTTCCTAACGCCAATGAGAAGAAAAGCAATTTCTTCTTTTTCCCAAGTATCATGTCAATCTCAGAATCATTTGCTAAGAGGTGGCTTTGCTCATGATAAAGAAAGGCCTTTACATTGTTAATCAAAGTTTGCATTCTCTTTACAGTCTTTTTGCTTGTCTTGTTTATAACCTTTTTATTATGGTAAAACATGTATAACATAATTTTCCGTTTTAACTATTAAGTGTACAATTTATTAAGTGCATTTGCAATGTTGTGTACCCACTACCACTGTCTATCCAAAATTTTTCAATACTCCCCAAACCACTGGTCTTTCTTTGTTTCAGCAATGTTTGTACTTATCAGAGTATAAATCTTTCACCGCCTTGGTTAAACTTATTTCTAGGTCTTTTATGCTTTTGGAGACATAGAATTTTTTCTTAATTTCTTCCTAGATGATTAATTACTGGTGTGTAGAAACACAAGTGATTTTTCGGTATTAATTTGTACACTTCAACTAAAATCATTTATGAGCTCTAATAGTTTCTTGATGGATTCTCTGTAGTTTTCTATGTTAATATATAGGATTATGTCATCTGTATATTGAGATACTTTTAGTTCTTCCTTTCCAGTTTGGATTCCTTTATTGTTTTTTCCTGTCTGGTTGCTCCGGTTAGAAGTTCCAATACAATGTTGACTAGCAATAGTGAAGGCAGGTATCTTTGTTCTTTTTCTGATCTTAAGAGGAAAGACTTTAGCCTTTTACCACTGAGTATTATGCTATCTGTGGGGTTTTTGTCAATGCCTTTACTCATGGTGAGGAAGTTCGGTTCTATTCCTTGTTTTCTGAGTGTTTTTATCATGAAGGGTTTTGATTTTTTTAAATGCCTTTTCTGGGTCAGTTGAGACATCGTGTGTGTGTGTGTGTGTGTGTGTGTGTGTGTGTGTGTGTGTGTTTGTGTGTCTTCAATTACTGTGAAGTATTACATTGACTGCATTTTTTATGTTAAACCATTTTTGCCCTCCAGCAATAAATCATACTTGGTCACAATGTGTAATTTTTAAATATGCTATTGGACTATTTGCTGTATTTTGCTTAAGATTTTGCATCTATGTTCACAGGGGATATTAGTTTGTCATTTTTTTCCATAATAATGTCTTTATTTTTGTATCAGAGTGATGCTGGCCTCATAGAATAAGTTAGAAAACCTTTCCTCTTCTTGTATTTTTGGAAGAATTTGAGAATGATTGGTCTTAATTCTTAAGTATTTAGAATTTACCTTTGAAACCATCTGGTTTTGGACTTTTCTTTGTTGTAAAGTTTTTGATTATTCTCACTTGTAGATTACTTTTGTGAAATATCTGCTGAGATCTTATTTCTTCTTGAGTCAGATTAGGTAATTTGTGTTTCTAAGAATTTGTCCATTTCATCTAGATGTTCTAATTTGTAGGTGTACAGTTATTCACAGTATTCTTATTTCTTTAAGGTTGGAAGTAATGTCTCCACTTTCATTTATGATTTTAGTTATGTGCATTTTTTTCCCTTTTTTTATCATTGTGACTAAACATTTCTCAGTTTTGATATCTTTTCAAAGAACCAGTTTTCGATGTCATTGATTCTATTGTCTTTCTATTCCGTTTCATTTATCTCTGTTCTAATCTTTATTGTTTCCATCTTTCTGCTTTGTGTTTACTTTTCTCTTCTTTTTCTAGTTCCTCAAGGTATAAAGTTGTTGATTTATTTCTTCTGCATCCCATACTTTTTGGTATGTTGTACTTTTGTTTTCATTCATCTCAAAGTATCTCCTAATTCTTCTTGTGGTTTATTTTTTGACACACAGGTTGCTTAAGAATGTGTTGTTTAATTTCCACATATTTGTGGATTTTTCAGTTTTCCTTCTATTATTGATTTCTAGCTTCAGTTCATTGTGGCTAGGGAAAATTGTGTATGATGTTTATCTTTTTAAATGTATTGAGATCTGTCTTGTAGCCTAACATGTGGTTTCCTTAGACTCTTTGAACATATTTACGAGCTCAGTCATTCAGTCGTGTCTAGCTCTTTGCAGCCCCATGGACGGTAGCCTGCCAGGCTCCTCTGTCCATGGGATTTTCTGGGAAAGAATTCTGAAGTGGCTTGCCATTTCCTACTCCAGTGGGTCTTCCCAACCCCGGGATCAATCCCACGTGTCTTCCATCTCCCGCATTGGCAGGCAGATTCTTTACCACCAGCGCACCTGGGAAGCCCAAGCATATTTAACGGTGTTGTTTTAAAGTCTGTCAAGTCAGTCCAGTATTTGGGCTTCCTCAGGGATGACTTATGTCAGTTTATTTGGCTTCTTCAAGTGGGTCATACTTACCTGTTTCTTTTTATACGTTGTGACTTATTGTCAAAAAATGACATTTGAAAATTAGGGTGTGGTAACTCCAGAAATCGAACTCTCTCCTCCCTCCTCTAGGATTTGCTGGTATTTGATTGTTGAAGGCTACCCTTGTACTTCTGAGTGACTTTTACAAACTGTTTTTGCAAAGACTATCCCTTGTCATGCATCGTCACTGCAGTCTTTCTTATTTGGGCTTGTGTTCAGCTAACATTTTGATAGAGATTTCCTTAAACAGCAGGACCATTTTTAAGTTGCTTTTTTCTCGATTTGGCATTTGGTCTCTGTAAACCTTTGATTGCTTTCCGGAGTTTTGACAGTGTGGGCCCTGACAGTTTCTGCTTTTTTTTTTCTGCTGAGGGGTGGCAGTTTGGAGCTACCTGTGCCACCATTTGGCTGTAGTTTCTCCTAATGTTACAGCATCAGTTTGAAAACAAAAAGGATTGTGCTTCAAAACAACGAGCAGTCTTCCCCCACAGACAGATCAGAAAGATGATGAACCTCAGAGTAGCACTTGATTTCTACTCAAGGGTCTTAAAATGTGAGGACCCATCTTAGCAGCTCACTACATTACCATCATTCATCTGAATCTCAGGGTGTGGCAGGGCATTGGAATTTTTAAAAGTTATTTGGGTGATTCGGGTTTGCAGTCAAGGTTACAACCTACAGTTGTAGAATTAGTCTGATTAGTGTAAAAGCGCTCTTGTTTTCCTTTTCTCCCTGTGTCTCAGTTTCAGCATTTATAAAATGGAGTTTTGGTATTAGTACCTACTTCCTAGACTGTTCTGAGTCAATTAGCACATGTCTGCCAAAATGGTAGCCACTGTTAAAGCAGATGTGGTGCATGTATACAATGGAATATTACTCAGCCATTAAAAAGAATGAAGTAATGCCATTTGCAGCAACATGGATGGACCTGGAGATTATCACACTAAGTGAAGTGAGTCAGACAGAGCAGAATAAATATCAAATAATACCACTCATATGTGGAATCTAAAAAAAAATGATACAAATGAACTTATTTACAAAACAGAGATAGACTCACAGACTTAGAAAACGAACTTATGGTTATCAAAGGGGAAAGGTAAGGGGATGGGAGAGGGATAAACTGGGAGTTTAGGACTGACATGTACACACTACTATATTTAAAATAGATAACTAACAAGCATCTACTGTATAGCACAGGGAACTCTGCTCAATATTCTGTAATAACCTAAATGGGAAAAGAGTTTGAAAAAAGAATAGCTATATATATACATGTATAACTGAATCACTTTGTCATATACCTGAAACTAACACATGGTAAATCAATTATAGTCCAATATAAAATAAAATTTTTTAAAAAGAAACAAATAATTAAAATTGCTAACCCTAAAAAAAAAAAGAAAAAAAGTTGGCTGTTGTTATGTTTTCCTTTTCCACTCTGCTTCCTGACTTCTCGCTTCGTTCTTTTCCGTGGCTCGTGGTATATGCCTCTGTTCATGCTCATGGGAGACACTCTGTTGTTTCTTTGCTTCATGGATGCTCTCCACTGACCCTCTCTGCTCACCAACCTCTTTAAAGTAAAGAAGCAAAAAGACTGATGCACATCAGTCTGTCTGCCGTGGAAGCTAATGACCTAAATCCTCTTTTTCTGCCTCCTGAGACTTCCACCTGCTCTAAACCCTTCAGATATTTCTGATGCCATTTGTACTTATGCTAGTCTAATCATTGTTTGCTCATCTCATCCCAAGATTTTTAACCAGTAGTTTTCTTCTCAATCACCTAAGACCCATTCATTCCTCCATTCTGATTGCTCCCCACTCCTTTCCCTCATACTGTTTCTTGTTTATCCTTTGGACTTGTCCATGTAGCTGCCCTTCTTAATTTTTCCAGTTAAAGCAGAGGAAAGAGAACGTTTCACATGAGCCCTTAGGGGCAGGGTTGGGACTCATGACTTCTGCAGTGCTGTATCACAAATTCATCTCTGAGTGTGCATTTTACATCTTTTTAAAAATAAAGCAGAGATATATGACAGAGAAAAAAACAAGTGAATGTCTGCATTTTATTTGATTATAATATTGATTTTTAATGTTAAAATATTTTAAAATGTTAACATTTTAAATGTTAAATTTGTATAACTTTAGTTTATATATTTACTTATGTTTATATTATAATATATTGTCTGTAAAATGTAACATAAATGTATAAACATGTATGTATATAAAATATATAAAGTATTATATAAATATGTTAAATATTTATTTATATACTTTGATATAATATTTTAATGTTAAAATATTTTTTTTTCCAAAATCTTGCTCTAAGGAGCTCTATCAGATCACAGGGATTCCCTATGACTGATACTGGAAACCCTCAGGGTCTCAAATCCCCCAGTTTGAGGATGAGAGAGAGGTATAACAGAGTCTTCTTTCTCTCCTTTGTTTTGCTTCCTTTGCCACTTCTCTGAAATTTCCTCTCCTTTTTTTTTTTTGAAAGCATTTAATTTATTTATTTTTATTAGGGTATAGTTGATTTACAGTGTTGCTAGTTTGTGCTGTATGAATGGATAGATTGAAGATGTTGTGCATATATACAATGGAATATTACTCAGTCATAAAAAAGAATGAAACTGGGTCATTTGTAGAGACATGGATGGACCTAGAGACTGTCAAACAGAGTGAAGCAAGTCAGAAAGGGAAAAACAAATATCATATATTAATGCATATATGTGAGCTACTCTCCTTTTAATAGTTTATTCTTCTAACAATTAAATATTTGTTCAGGAAAGAAAAAAAACCTCCAGTACTTGAGGACTTAGTATTTTCTAATTCTTAGATTTAAAAACAAGAATATTTTTTCTTTTGAGAACATTTTTCATCAGAAGTTTTTTGGAAGGATTTTATTACAGACTTGAACCCACCTGTCTTGAAGCCATGGTTTCTTGTGCTAAATGGCTGAAAGACATCAAGCTCATAAACCGTAACCCAGGTCTTCTCATCCTTGCTGCCTCACTGTGGGGAGCAGAGAGTTGCTGTACTTTATTCTCTTTCTTTCCTATTTGCTCCTCTGTTAATCTGATTGTGGTCTCACTCTGGCTACAAATTTTCAGAAAGCATCTATTTTGAGGACACATTGGTCTTAATCGATTTGGGCCACTCAGTTAAACAGACACTCAGTAAGTTATTGGCTATTTGAGACTCTCCATTCGTCTGCTAACTATGTCTCTATTTTTTTCCCCAATGTTCACCCAGAAGACATGCCTTCTTCAAGAGCACCTTGAATCTGTCCAAAAGGAGTTCATAATTTTCAACAGAGAAAAGTAAGTAACTCCTGGAAGAACAGCAGCTCAGCAAATGATGGACTGTTTCAGTCAGATTTGACTTGCAATGTCTTGATATATTTTTAAACATTTTTTTATTCTAATTACAAAAATGATGCATACCCATAATAGAAAATCTAGAAATTTCATAAATCTTTTTTCTTGTAAGAGATTTCAAAAATTATAATAGGTAAATTAGCTTAGCATGAACTCTCTGTTGATGGGGCAGGCAGAAGAATGGGAACTTCAACATTTAAAATCAATGATATTTTTAAGAAGGTTACCCAATTCATGCTTCTTTATAAATTGTTTGGCTTCATGCTATCATTTCAAAAGTTTAAATCTTTTACCTCTCACTTCAGTGAATAAACCTACTTTATATTTTCCTTTTAAGAGTCAAAAGGGACTTTCATAAAAGACAAGCAAATCAAGCCTTGGAACAAACCAAAGACCCAAAAGGAGAGGATGGTCAGAATAGCAACCTGTGAAGTCCTCACCATCTTCTTGGGACATTTCCACGTCAGGAAGAGCTGACAATAATTCTCACCTCTCCACACCTCACACACCTTAGAAAATGTGAATGATGCCTTGGGAAGGAGGCAGCATGACGCAGGGAAGAGTCCCTAGGTTCCTGGGAACTAGTTTCACAAATAACTGTGTGACCTTGAGCAAGTCACTTAATCCCTTTCTCTGCTTCAGTTTGTTCATCTAAAATGAGAAGTTAATACTAGATGAGCTCTACGCTGCCTTTTTACTGCCACCATCCTGTTACTCTTAATAGCCTCTATTTTTACTTTAAAAGGAATATTTGGATGTAGATTTATTTTTCCACTCCTCATTACACTGTGACAAATGGACTTCGGTGGCTGATGGAGTGAAGCCCTTGAGAGCTAGAAAACTTCATAAGGCAGCCAGGATCCTCAAACCCAACTGAATAGGAGTAAGGAAAGCATTCAGGAAGAATTGAGTGGGACCAGGTAAGACGTAACACATACTGGTGAGGGCCCTCCAGTGGTGTGCTGGACTTGAACACTATACCAGCTTGTATCAGCTAGTAAGAGCTGCGAGGCATAAATGCCCCAACACCCTGTTCGGTGATGTGACATTGAGAAATTGAAATTGGTGATGGTGGAAATATTTATACCATGGAAACTGGCAGATGCTACAAATAGGGCTTTTTTCCCCCCTCCCAGCAAGCCAGTTCTGAAATATTTAGCACACCACTGGCCTTCTTCTAGAAGCATGTTCCTTGAGAACTGTTTACCTCTTAAGACTATCAGAGACCTGGGTCCAGACAGGATTAGAAAGAACATTGTCACATTGAAAACACATCCAACTTATAGTACACTGACGTTGTATCTTACACGGGAGTTATAGTCTAAGTTAGAATGTGAGGTGAATTTGGAAGACAGTAAAATTTACCCTTGAAAAATCCCTTTAATATACATTAACATATGGTGAGTATGTTTTCTTAGAGAAGCCCAATATCATTCAGGCCCTTCACTAATAAAGCGAGTCATCTTTGATTCACTTTTTTGGGTCTCATTTTAAGCTAATACCAGATGCACTAAAATATTGAACAGATTGGCTTGGTAGCCTAGACTCACACTTCAAACTGTGGAATGCCCACACATCTGCGAGGTCTAAGGTCATGGAAACTGAATAAGGGAACAGCAATACCTACTTGTGTTTACTGCAAAGAATGGCAGGCCGAATCGCCTATCTACAATATTTTATCTGCCAAATGCAAAGTTTAACTTGCCTAAGTTAAGATGTAACTCTACTCTCCAGATACACAGAAGATCTTTGCAGAAGAACTGTGTTTTGGCAACTGTTTTTTGGTGGGGGACTGTTGTAACTCTTAGCCATTCAGATCATCAAAACCTTGTCCTTCCTTATGGAGCGAATGGGGCTCATCAAGGCGGCAGTAAGTTGTCAATAGGGGAGACCAGACAGGTGGAAACAAACAGAAGTAACAGACACTGGTACATAGGACTTTTCCAGAAGGGAGGTCACTCTGGGCAACTCAACATGAGAAGAAAAGCCATGCTGAACTGTAAACTCAACAATGATGGTTAAGAACTTCTGGCCTTGAAAACCTACACAGTGCCTCTCTGCTCTAAGAGTAACCACATTTCTGTTTAGAATTAAAGGCCAGATCCTGTGTTCTGTTTGATTCCTTTTCTCTACATTTCCCCCACATGATCTGTCTGTGCTAGTTTTTCTCCCATATAGAAATTATGGCTCAGTTTCCCAAGGTGGGGAGGGGGTTGACCAAATCTGTAAGGAGGTGACCAGATTCTGCTTCTCGTTGGTAATCAGGAGTGTCAGGGGGCACGTGCATGTTTACCAACTTCCATCTTTCGTTTGTTTGGAGTCAAGCCCTGATGTGCGTGGACTCATCTCTCCAGTCACCTGGTTCCCCCTCTTTCTCTGACCTTGTCTATTATCATCCCAGTGGAGAGACTTTTGGAAGGATTCACCCAAGGGCAGTGGGATTAGCAGGGTCTCCATTGGGATGAGAGTTAATCATTTATGCCATTTAATGTCTACTCAGTTAATAATGGGATAGGAACGCAATACAACTAGGTATGTCTGTAGGGTGAATATCTAGTTTTTACTTCCAGTGACCTTCTTCTGTGTCTGCAGCACCTTTGTGGGCTTTCAGGAACCTTGGATCCAATGACTAGAGGGCACAGCCTGAGAGAGGTTAAGATAAGATTTCCAGTCCTCATCAGGTTACAGAGCCACAAGGTAGTTCAAGTTGGAAAATAAAAGGCATTGGATCTATCAGTGTAGAACAACTGATCCCAAGGAACTCCACTGGATATTTTGAGTGCTAGGACAAAAGTTTCCCCAAATATAAAAGGATTCCTAAGTCCTTACCGGGGCTTCCCTGCCAGCTCAGATGGTAAAGCATCTGCCTGCAGTGCGGGAGACCCGGGTTCAATTCCTGAGTCGGGAAGATCCCCTGGAGAAGGAAATGGCAATCCACTCCAGTAATCTTGACTGGAAAATCCCATGGACAGAGGAGCCTGACAGGCTATAGTCCCTGGGGTCACGTAGAGTCAGACACGACTGAGAGACTTCAGTAAGTCCTTACCATGACTGCCAGTTGTTGAAATCAGATCCTTGGGTTTCATTCCATAACCTGGGCTAAAACTGACTACCCTACTGGGTGAAACATATCTAGGTTTATGACTGCCAAGGCTCAGGGCTAAGAATTTTTAGAAAAAATTACAAAAAATAGGGTGACTCTTAAATCCTTTTGTCCGGCATTTCTGGCATCTCATTTTCCCTCACAGCTCCCTTACCTGTGTGGGACGTCTGAAAAGTCTGAGCAGGTTTGCAAGCCCAGGAGCACCTGGTTCTAACACACTGGCATTCCAGAGGGGCCCGCCCCCCCCAGCGCAAGCACAGGGACCCCACGTGGGTGGGGGAGCTGCTCTGTGACCCTGTCCTTGACCTGAACCCCATGGAAGGAAGTGCTTTGCTAATGGCTCATTCCCCAAGGGCCGCACTGGTCTTACCTGAGGGCACTGCTAGGGCAGAAATCAATGTCAAAGAACACAGAACATTGCTCTGTTAATGAGGGTAATTTAATTAATTGGCAATTAGTCTGCTTCTGATAGTTAAGTTTTAACCAGAAACAACTAGACTTTATATCATCATAGCTTTTCTAGCCTGGATGGATGAATAAATAACTAGGGAGAAAGAGTGGGTCACACAGCTAGCAGGGGCCAGTGCTGCTGCTTTTGGCTAACGCAGTAATGCTAAGGCTTATAATTCTTCAAGGGCTCAATGAAAAGGCATGAAAAAGAGTGAATTGTTTTAGTATCCAGTTGTCCCTGCATTCTGACACAAATCCCTGGAGACTCTGCCTGTGATCACCATTTCTTACAGTCTCAGCGTGTCTGATATTTAACAGTTAAAAATCCAAACCCAGTTTACAAACTGTGCTGTTGTGAATGGGTAGCCCTTTGCTGGGAAATCTGTGCTTCTGTTGAGCTGTAGCATATGTACCGTCAGTGTGCCTGTATGTATTAAAATGTCTTCTGTACACTGGAAGCCACTGTCCTTTCTTTGTCAGCTGTGTGTGTGTGTGTGTGTGTGTGTGTGTGTGTGTATGTGTGTGTAATCGTTTCCCCGAGGGGTAGGGCTGTGGGTTCCCAAAGTCACCTGTTCTTATTTCCATATCCTGCTGTGAGGAATGTCCTTCACCAGAGACAAGGTGGTATTAGAGAGGATGTTTCAGAACCATGGAATGTTAGAGATGATGTCCTCCAAGTATGAGATGCGGGACAATCCAGCTGATCCACATGTGTAGAAACTGAGAACCTGAGCCCTCCTGCAGTTACCTAAGGAAGCACAGGCCAGGACTCTGGATTTTGCCTTTCACTATGATCTTAAGGCTGTGGACAGTTCATGCACCTATTTTTTCAGCACTGTGTCTTCCTACCCATCAATATCTTTGTCCTGTCCTATTCTACATATCCAAGCAGCAGGTGGATGTTCCAAGCCCAGAACCTAGGACAGGAAGGCAATCAACAGCTCTGAACTCTTGCAGCTAGAAGCAACTTCTGCCTCGGGGAGGATCAAGGGGTCTTCCAGTCATCTCTGACTCCCAACAGCCTAGCAGCCACAGCCTAGCTGGTTCCTGGGACAGGATCTTGTTAATCTTGTGGGCTCTGTTGTCCAGGTCTTGGGAAGCATCCTGTCACCACCTCAGTGTCCGCTGAGCACAGGGCAGGATCTAGACCTCTTTCCATTCTGAGGAGTGCCTGTCTTAAGGATGCGACCTCATTTCTGCAGGCTGCTATGGCCCCTTCGTTCCATTTTCTGCTCATTTCCTTCCTCCTTGTGAGAGCCTGATGGTAGTAAAGTTGATACCAGAAAATTCTTTGAAGCCAGAGGGACCTTGTTTTTCCTAGTCAGTGTTATCATTCCCTACCTGGCTGATGTGACTCAGCCCTAATAGCTCCAGCATGCAGAGGTGTGAAATTCAATGTGTGAACTGCACTAACTTAAAGAAAAAACCGCTTCATCCCCTTTAGAGCCCTGCAGGCTGAGCTCATTTTAAGCACTAACCCTGCTCTTGACACCTAGGCTAATCCTAAGGAGAGCTCCATTCTGCCATGATCATGAGCTGGGAGAGGTGTTTCACCCATCTTGAGTTCAACCCACAAAACAGGATTGTGGGCAAAAGCTTGTTAACCATGAAGCCTTGCACGTCACACTTAATATGCACAGAGGAACTTCTGATGCGGTTTCTGAGCTTCTGTGTTAAAAGTTATTATCACTCTGAGCTCCTGTCCTGAAGACACTGCTCTGCCAAACCAAGGTTGCGGGGTGTTCATCACACACAAAATTCACCAGGAACTACCATTCCCTGATCCCCTGCCCCACCTACCCCCATCTACACACAGATACTGTGCCCTGCAGCTTGAGAATGGTGCTGTGGCTACCTCCTTTCCTTCCCAGACTCCATGCCCCCTTCTTCTGAAATCACAAACTGATTTTCTTCAAGTTATTGAGAGTCCACGTGGTTCAGGTAGCTCCAGAGCCCGTGTGTTACCAGGTGTGGCCAATCCCAGGATCTCGCACACAGTGCCAACTACAATGGAATATGTGACCAAGCCGGACCAATCAAAATCTCCCTCGTTGGCCAGGAACTAGCGAAGGAGCCTCTCCACCCCACTCCCACACCCAGAAATCGCTAATCAAGTAAAGTGCAACTTGGAGGTGCTGATGGCCAGTTTTGCTCCCAAGTGGAATGAGCTTTCCTAAGAATGAAGCATCCCCTAAAGGCAAACAGGGCTAAGAGATGGAGAGAAACAATGTCCTAGATGCAGCTATTTTTCAGCCTACCCAAATCTATCCCTGAAGTTTTGAGTTATACTAGACTTTAAAAAATCTTTTTCAAAAAGTTTTCTTAATAGGCACCTAAGATTTGCAATTAAAAATGTCCTACACAAGTTCTAATTGGATCCAGGACTGTTTCCCCCAAAAAGGGTTTAGTGTAACAGGTCTAGTGGAATACAATGTGATACAGAAGGGTTCAGAACCATGAGTTCAATAACTTTTGAAATATATAAAATTTCTGAGCCTTTAACTTGACAACATATGCTTTAAATCTCTCCAATTATTATAGAATACACATTAGATTCCTTAGGAACAGTCTGCTAAAGAATATGCTTTGGCACATGCTTAGTTTTTCTCAAAGTCCAGGCTTTTAGAAGTAGGGGAAATGCTTTAAGGGAATGGCATTAAAAAAAAAAAAAAAACAGAATAAAACAAACCTTTCAGGATCTGTTCTGAACTCAACTATGTTTATCCCAATTGACAGTGCCTTTATATTATTGCTGAATTTGATGACCCATTAAAAAATTTAGTTATTCCCCAACATTTCAATAATAGTCATTTAACTCTGTAGCCAGACCAAAAACTCATGTGCAACTGAAAAGAGAAACTTCAGATTTTCTCAGGGTAACGGTTTACATCAGACATGTCCTTCTTACTAACCGCGTCCGTTCTCTTAAGCAGTTGTCACACTTCAGGTGGACAGGAACGACACACATGGAAGAAGGCTGGACAACGATGGCTGTGGTTTCAGAGTTATTTTAATAACCAGGTTTACATTAACAGTCACTTGATGAACTTTTTTCTTCCGCTTAATCTCAGCTAAACTCAAAACACAGTTTTCTTTACGGTTCAAAGCAAACAGCTCTCGGCGTTCCAGAGCTGCTTCACAGCTACCACAGGTCACAGGGAGAGTCACTGTCTGTCCATAGTCACCAGACACAGAACTGAACACCCACACACCACTTCCAAAGAGGGAACTGACAAGGGATGCTGGCTGCCTGGGGCAGCCCACGTGTATACTGGGGCTCGAGTTGGAGGTTCCAGGGGAGGAGGTCTGGGCAGCTTGGGCCAAGAAGCTGTTGGGAAGATTTCTCATGGGGGGGCCCAAGTCCAGGCTTGGAATGGACGCCTTTGGGGGCAGAACATGACTCTGTGTGTGGAATCACAAAGGAAAAGGCCAGAGGATGACTGGACTTTGAGGAAACGCACTTTGGGGATAACTACAGCCCTGCTCTCTTTAGAAAACTTAGAGGAAATATCTCTAGAGGGGGTAGCTAATTTATCTAATACCTTCTCAATTACCAAAGATGGCGGCCATCCCAGAGAGAGGCGCAGATAATTGCCATCCCCTCTTAAAGAGGGGCCAGGCCAAGAGATGGGACAGCCAAAGAAAGCTTGGAGGAGACGGAAGACCCAGCATGCCCTCCCACCCTCGGATGAGATGCCAGGGAATTCCGGGAGGGCCGCCATGTTCTCTTCCTAAACCCTTTGGACAGGGCTCTTTGATGGGTCTCATGGATCAGGGCACATTCGAATACAAATTTTAACTTGTTACAAGGAACCAGAACTCAACGTTAACAATATACTGGGAGTTTTCTTGGAATTCTCAGAAATTTCTGTGCTTGGAAAGTTACTAATAGTAAATTACGACAGGGAGAGTTAAGTTGCCCGTCGTGAATCATATAGGGGTTGTTCCTTCAGGAAAAAAAAAAAAAAAAAAAAACCTTGTGCAGAATATAAAGTTCTGGCTCAGTGTTTCATTCAGAAGTCCTAAACGCAGCCAATTTGGCCATGGAAGATTTATTTTTCAAAGCACAGAGGTCGTAGGGAGGCTGAGCTGGACTGAGGGATTAGGTAAGAGCGGCAGACGGCACACAAGAGGATGCCAGGACTAGTCATTTAGGTGTCTTTTCCTCCATCTGGTGGTTGTGGCTGGTACTGCAATGTACCTTAAAGCACAGCCCAGCCAATGAGGTATAATATATGAAAGCTTCTGATCTGACTAGCTCCCTCTGCCTGCAAAACTGTCATTCTGAGTTCTACCAAAGGCCCCCAAATCTCTGAGTATATAAATCAAGAGCTGCAACCTCCCCTTCGCTTAAGTTTCCCTTAAGATAAAGGCACCATGAAAAAAGCCTTAAAAACAGCAAGACTCCTTTAATGAAAGGAAATAATCTTTTTCATGATTAGAACAGAAAAGTACACTGATAGGGAAATCCTCTTCCTTGGCTATTTCCAAACTCCTTTTTAGCCATGTACCCCCTCTTCTCTGGTCTTCAACTTACTAAAATCTGCAGAGATAATGGCTTCTCCTAAGCACTTGAAAGGTGTTTGCTCTTTTCTTGAAAGTACTTAGTTCACGGGGTTGCAGGACCTACCAGCTGGATCCCCTGAGCACAGAAGTCTGATACTGGGTTGAACATGTTTTCCCTGCAATATGGACCTCAGCGGGATCACCAAACTTGCTCTACAACTGAATTTTCAGAAGTGGGACGATAGGGAATTGGACATTCAGATCTGACCAACAAGGCTGATGCTAACACTAGGCTAATTTCCTTTACGTGTCAGGTCACTTCCACTCACTGGGAGACACTGGTACTGAAACAAAAAGTTCCCCCACGGGATATGCTAAGGGGAAAGGCAAGAGATGGTTCAGAATTGACAAACAGAACCACGGCAACAGAACGTGTTCCTTTTGCTTCAGACTGCCTTTCTCACAACTCTGCTGCCTCTCCTATAAGCCGAGATTCTCTGTTAGTAATAAAAGTTGGGGAACACCTAAGAAAACAAATTTCCAACAATAACAACAAAAAAAAATCATATTCAATAAAAGATGTGCCTGGATCTTAGGAGAGCAAGAGAATCACTCACCCCTGGCAAGAGAAGTCCATCTCAGCTCCAGGCCTAACTTGAGAAGCCACCTGCGTGTCTCCATTTAATGAGCTAGAGAGGTGATTGCCAGGTGTTTAGAGGGAGGCGTTACTTAAGTGCGGCAGCCCTACCCCGCGGGCCGGCGCTGTGCTCCCAGCTGCTGCCTTTTAAGAGCACCAAAGAGGCAGGGAGGGCAAGAGGAAGAGAAAGGTCATTGCTTCTCTCTCCTCCTGGTTCCCAACCCAGGAAAGAGAAGAATTTGAAAGCAACACTGAGAAAGAGGCCCGACCAAACACTGGCACGACCAAAAAGGTGGAAGCAATGGTTGGGTTTTGGTGTTTTAATAAAATGTTCCAAGGGATAAAATCTACTAGGAGAGGACATGACAGAGTCCCGAACTCGAAGATCGCCTTCCTTGTCTGCGGACCCCAGGGGCCGGTGGTGGAGTGCCGGCTGCCCCGAGCGGCCATCTTTCGTGGAAATTAACATACTTCATCAACACAATACACAAGACCCCCTATGCTCACCCACCCGCCTCCCCCGTCCACACCCTACCCCAGCCCCTCTGAGCCCTCCGCCTTGCTCTGGGTTCCCACCACCCACTCACCCAATTAACTGGCGTCCCTTTTGTTCATTTTCCTGCCGTCCCCGCTTTTCTGTCCCCTTGTCGTTAGA
The DNA here is from genome assembly GCF_001704415.2 of Capra hircus. Taxonomy (NCBI): domain Eukaryota; kingdom Metazoa; phylum Chordata; class Mammalia; order Artiodactyla; family Bovidae; genus Capra; species Capra hircus. Next base: position 51,858,675 of record NC_030814.1, on the reverse strand, counting down.
TGCAGCACTACACACGCTCTCAACACTATATAGCAGACGCTTTGCCTTAGTGGCCCGATTGCATGCATGTAAATGGGGGAGGGGCGTCAAACAAATCCAGGCTATGCATCAACAGAAATCAAAGCAATATTCGTAAAGCTAGGCAAGCGAGCGTTAACATTGGAGAAACATAAGGCTTGAGGCTTATTGATTCTTTAGATCGAAACTGTTTGGATTCGCTTTCCTTCTTAAATATTGGTGTACCATTTTGGCTTCAAAAGAATCTCTTCTTGCTTCTGCCCCTCTCTTTGGGGGAGGGGTCGCTTAACTCAGGGATGTGATGTTAGAACGCCCTCCAGGGGGCGCTACGATGCGCTTGCTGGCCGAGCGGACCCCCTCATCCACTTGGGTGCCTGCAGGTGACAAGAAATTCCCAGGTAATAAAAAGGGAGGTGGGGGCGTGGACAAAAGAGAAAATGGATTAATTTGTAGAGCGTAAGATATTAAATGCCCTCCTCATCTCTCAAGAAACTTCGATTTCAGTCTGTCAGGTAGTCCAGACTTTCCATACCCACTGTCCTGAAAACAACCCTTTGCAGGAGAAGCCAGATTCTTATTGGATTTCGTCGGACCCTCTGCATCGTAACAATGACAGCAAAAAGAACAACAGGAGTGATATGAAAAACAGCTGCTCATGTGCACTGTGATAAGCAACTGTGAAGTGCTTCTCAGATCATCTCATTCAGTCCTCATCACCATCCTGGAAGGGGGTACTGTTATTACCCCATTTTACAGAAGAGGTGACTGAGGCTGTGCAAGATCAGGCAACTTGCCTGTGAGGGTCTCACAACTTGGAGTGGTGATGGTCTGGCCTGGGGATACAGCTAAAATGAAACACTGATACGCACTCCTTTTCAGAAAGTAGCCAAAAAAAAAAAAAGCTTAGGCATGACAGTAGTCAGGGAGCAGTGAAACAGCAAAAACACTGAAAAAATTCAGGCAACTAGCATATGTGATCTCTGATCCTGTCACCTCAAGTTTTAGCATTTTTCCTCTGTCTTCCTCCCCTCTGCCCCCTGCTCCCCTTACAGCTTTTCCTCCCTGTTTACCCATTTCTCCCACTTCTTCCCCACACAATTATTGTCCCTTTACATGTGTCTTTCTCTTATTATCTCACTTCCCTCACTTGAAAGTTTTCATCAGAGAGATGCAAATCTACACTTACTGGTTATCTACACTACTGGTTATGGAGCAGTTGAACATTTTCTAAGAATATCAGAGAGTTCTTAAAGTTTCTTGATATAGCTAAGCCATGGTAAATGTTCAGTTAGTGGTAGCTGTTACTAGCATTATTATTATAAGGAAAGGGAGAAAATAAATAAAATCCTAGGCTGGAAGAAGCTATTGCAATTTGAGCATAAAAATTATCTATTAACTTGGGCAATGGAAACAAAACATACTGCGGAGCTCACCCAATCTAAGGCAGAAAGTCATACCCAGTTCATTAGGAAACCATGCCGTCCGGCCCTGCCCTCGCCCAGTCCTCGCTCCACCCCCGCCCCGCCCCCAGGTGCGCTCTCTAAGCAGAACTGGTCATCTTTTAATCCTGATGTTGTATCTGGCTGAACCTTGGCTTCCTTTCCCGCCAGGACTTCTCTTTGGCTCAGCAAACCATCAACTTGTCCCGACTCACCTGACAGGCTAAATCCGGACTGATGCAGGTTCCTCACCGGCGGGTTGGGCCGCGTGGGAGAGCCCCGGGTGGAGCCCGCGGGGGTGCCCGCCTTGGGCGTGGTGGTCAGGTCGAACACCGGCCCATCGTACATGCCCCTTGGCACGGCGTGCAGGTCCGCCATCTGCAGCAGAGAGAGAAGGCACCCTTTAGCCTCTCAGCAGCCAAGGGTCTGTTCCAGGCAGCGCAGATGAGGCAGTGAATCAAGTGTGTGTAGTGAGAGCTAGAAAATAATCATATTATTTTCCAATACGAGGCATGCAGTGTACATGATAAAGGTATTTAACACTGCTGTCCATTAAAAATCAAAGTTGTTAAGAATGTAAATCCTAAGAGAGGAAACTGTTTTTCTATTCCTTTGTATCTATATGAGATGATGGTGTTCACTAAACTAAGTGTGGGAATCATTCTATGTAAGTCAAATCATTATGCTGTACACCTCAAACTTACGTTTGTGCTGCATGTCAATGATATCTGAATGAAACTGGGGAAAAATTAAAAGGTTATTTTAAGGAAAAGAGAAGCAGTATAAAACAAAGTGGGTGTTGTGATAGAGTGACCACAGAGGTGGTGGGTGAAGGCCGCTTCTAGCTAAGATTCTAGCTAAAGGTTCCACCTAAAGGTTCAAAGGTGCTTGTGTGGGACCTTAAAGGGAGGAGGCTGGGGAGGCAGAGTGGCGCCCAATGGCAGGCTTCTCAGCAGAGGAAACCAATACTGCAAACATTAATGAACAGAAGAACCACCTGGGTGGTAGAGCAGAGCGGGTGGGAAGGGAAGCGGTTTGAGACGAGGTCCTTGCTGGCAGGGATGTGTCCCCATGGGGGCTTCATCCTCATGCGCCTCAGCACAGATCAGAAGCGGCAGCTTACAGGGTCTGACCCACTGGCCTCTGGCTGTGGCTGTGCACTTGGCCTGGGACCATGGAGCCCACCAGCAACACCACCCAACTTCAGGCTCTGTGCCGGGCATGGTGTGACAAGGGCTCATGGTCTCACATGAAACGGAGTGCCTCCCCCAAAGGCGCTCACAGTCTATTATGCAAACACTGCAAGACCACCCAAGGCAGCATAACAGCCAGCATGCAACCTTTACCTATTTCTTATCATTGGCCAGAGGTGAGGCAATGAGGACAGGCCTCCAGAGAGCCTGACGGCACAGGACGGCCCACTGTAAGACTCCAAGTCACACAGAGCCGTCCGCGACTCAGGTGCAGTGCAGAGGCAAGGCTCATCAAATCTGCAGATGCTCAGTATTCCGGTAAGAGGATGACTACATCTGTACTCCTTCAAAACCTTGACTAATAACTGTATTTCATCAACATTTCTTGGGGTCCAGAGGCAAAGTCATTTTCATGGAAATACAAAGCTGATATATAGGATGTTTGAGTATCTTTCTCTTTTCTGTTAGGCCAGAAATGGACTATAGAATTCTACTCCATGTTACCTACCTTCAAAACGATCACTCATAGAGAAGGATGGGAAAGGGACTGAGAGCTACTATCATTAATGAATAGTGAAAGGCTGCAGGGATATTTAGAATGAAGAGCAGATGACTTTGGGAACACAGAGATGCTCAGAGGTGGGTTCAGCTCATTCTCTGCAGGTGCCTGGAGCAGAAGTGAGCTTCAGGGAGGCAGACTTGAGCCCAGCAGGTTCCTATGGAGGCTACGGATAAGGCTGCTACCACCCGTGGGGCTCTGGACAAAATGGATTCTCTCTGGCTTCTACTCAGTGACTGCCTCAGTAACTCTGTGTCTGAAACTAGAAGGAACTCCCCAAATCTGAGCTCAGTAACTGGACAACTAATATCATGGTGGGGCTATCTGCACAAAAGTAGCTAGCTTCTCAGAATTCTGATTTATTTATTTTAATATATGCTTATATCTCCATCATTCTAGAATCCTCTACTTTTGCTTTTATAACTGGTTGGATTATTGGTTCACCTTCCAATAAAACATTACATGTAAAAATAAAAACAGGAAAAAAAAGAAATTGGTTCTCACAGACAAGGCTGGCCAGCTGCCTCATGAGATGGGGAGGCCCCTGGTGCTGCAAACATCCACACAAGGCTAGATGACTGATTACTGTACTCACTGGCGTCTAGGAGTCAGGCGGGACACTGACATACCGAGTTTCTGGGAGCTTCTCTCCAATGATATCACGAAGGGCACTCACTTCCTGTCCCCAAGCCCCACCCCACGTTCTGCCAGCTGCTGGGGGTGCTGGCAACAGGAAGGTCTCACTGGACTCGCACCAAGAACTGCCCTCAGATGAAGACAGCCGCTTGGCCCAAAGCCTCACCCTCTGGCTGGGGCCGGGGTGGGAAGGTGAGGGAGCAAAGGGAGTGATTATGAGGCCCAGATCCCTTTCAAGACCAGTCCAGCTGAGGCCTTGCTTATAACTGCATTCCGGCATCCCTCTGTCCTGTCCTGCTTTGTTTACGCTGTCACAAGGTGTGAACCGAAAGCAATACCCAACCTCCCTCTCAGAGCCTGTTTCCCAGGCCATGTGCTCTGCAGGGAGGTTGAAGACCCCTGCATGGGTCCAGGCATGGAAGTGCGTTTGGGTCCAGCCTGGCCCACACTGATTTACAAAGTGAACCCCCTGCCTCCTGCTCCCCCCTACCATCTTCCCCCCCTCCCACCTGCAACACACACACCGTGTGCACAGATGACTTTATCCCTTTTATAAGGCAAGGTCGTCAGGACTAGGGCTCAGATTTCACAATCCCAGAGCCCTAAGGCTTCCCTACAGGAAGGTGACCTGGAGGATGGTGCGGGGATAGGAAAGGGAGCCGAACAGAGTTCTGGGCCTCATCCCTCCATCAGCCAGAGCTACCCTGTCTGTAATGTGTAGGAAGGTAGGGGGCAAGTAGACATATACATAAACATGTACACGTGAGTGTATCTGCCTACCTATTGTGTGTATCTGCCTACCTATTTATCTGTGAAATCAGGGGCATATGTAAGATTTTATTTGAACTACAGAACTTGCTAAAAGAGTTATAAACATTTGCCCCGATGGATGGTTCAACACCAGGTAGATACAAGAGGGGACATGGAGGGGTGGGCGTGGTCTGCTGGTTCTTGTTGTAACTTAAAGAGTAAATTATTTCTTAAAAATATATACAGAATTATTTTGAATTATTAAAATATTTCAATACTACTTTGAGAAAAAGCACTCTAAAGATGAGGAGAAATCGTTGGAAAAAAGCTCTCTTTAGCTAAAAAAGTTTTTGAAACCCCCTTTTATAAAATGGATTTCAGTCCATTAAATCTGTACAATTGTCCTTTGGGAAGAGACCTTTGCTGTGAATCTCTCTGGGAGGATTTAGAGCACACAGCGGAGAAGGCAATGGCACCCCACTCCAGTACTCTTGCCTGGAAAATTCCATGGACGGCAGAGCCTGGTAGGCTGCAGTCCGTGAGGTCGCTGAGAGTCGGACATGACTGAGCGACTTCCCTTTCACTTTTCACTTTCATGCATTGGAGAAGGAAATGGCAACCCACTCCAGTGTTCTTGCCTGGAGAATTCTAGGGAAGGGGGAGCCTGGTGGGCTTCCATCTATGGGGTCGCACAGAGTCGGACAGGACTGAAGCGACTTAGCAGCAGCAGAGCACACAAACCCCTCCCCATCTAGTGGTTCCTACATCTGTGCAGAATGGGTCACAGAGCCCTTTCCCCCCACCTCTGGGCTCCACCTGCTTCTCACCTTCCTCCGGGCTTTAATGCGCTTGTAGACGTAGTCCGAGAAGGGGCTGCAGGGAATGAAGCGGCCAGCCCCCTGGGTCACGTGCAGGTTGCCATCTTCCAGCATGATCTTGCCCTGGCAGATAACCACCAGAGGAGCCCCACGCAGCTCCATGCCTTCAAAGATGTTGTACTCTGCAGCCTAGAGACGGGCGAGGGACAAAGCCTTGATTATGGGTATAGTGGGGAAAGAAAGAGAAGCACAGTTCTCCTGGGCTTGGGATCCCACCTTTAGCATCCCTAGGAACTGATTCAACAGGTAAGCTGGGAACAGCTTACAAACTGTCTGCAACCTTTCAGTAGGCAGAGACCTCGGGAGACAAATGCTTGCTAAGAGTGGGCTTCCTGGTGAAGAGAAGCATCCAGTCTTTTGTAGGGTCCTCGCATGGAAGTAAATTTTTGTCACTGGCAGTGTTCAAAGAGAAGGTGAGTAACTGGCAGCAATGGTGTATATGCTGTCTTGTACTGGGTGGATGGGTTATACAACCCTTATGTCCCTACTAGCTCAACATTCAACAATGTGATTTGACACAATGTTTAAGCAAAGGCCACTACCACCCAAAGTGGGCTTTTCCCCTACCTTCCTCATTTATTCAGTAAGTGCAAGGCACTGTTGCAGTGGTTAAGGATATTAGTTTGGAGTCAAGTTATCTGGGTTTGAATCCTAGCTTCACATTTATTTGCTGCATTATTTAATCTCTCTGCATCTCTCCTTCCTTATCTAAAAAGTGGGGATAATAAGAGCGCCACCTGGACAAGAGTGTTACAAAAAATCAACAAATTAAAAACATAGTACCTGAAACATAAGTGCTTGAAAATACATTTTCCTAACAAATATTTTTATGCCCCGTTCTGTCAGGTGGTGGTGGTATGTCACGTCTGTCTCTTGCAACCCCATGGACTGTAGCCCACCAGGCTCCTCTGTCCATGCGATTCTACAGGCAAGAATACTGGAGTGGGTTACCATTTCCTTCTCCAGGGGAATCTTCCCGACCCAGGGATCAAACCCACATCTTCTGCATTGAAAGAGGATTCTTATCCACTGAGCCACAAGGGTACTAGGCTTTAACTATTATCTTTCACATGAAATTCCTCACGAGGAAGTTATCAGAGCTGTTGACTGATTTTTTTCCTGTGCTTTCTCCTTCTGGGCACCAGGTATCGTTGCACTGCTGGCCCTCCTGGAGTGAGGTATGCCCACAGGCCTGGCTTTGACCAGTGCGGGGGGAAAGCTTTCAGGGCCATGTCCCGGTCCCCAGGCTCAGCAGTCATATAGCGCAGGTAGAGAGGGTGCCTATACTGGCCCCTGCCCTGAGTGACTGTGATGGGCAGAGCCCCTCTTTGCCCACCTATTTTGCAAAGCAGAAGTGAGAAATAAACTGCTGAGCTTTTATATCCCTGGGAATTCAGGATGATTGGTTATCGCAACACATCCTCGCCCAATGACCCTGGATCACCACAAACTCACATCTCTCCTGTCCCTGTTCCCCACCCATGTTCCCCACTCTACTCCACGCCCACCCACTCAGGCCATACCGACTGGTGGTTCTTGGCAGAGACGATCTTGACAGCATCTGGATCCCAGATCACCAGGTCGCTGTCAGAGCCCACGGATATTCTTCCCTTGCGAGGATACAGATTGAAAATCTTGGCAGCATTTGTGCTTGTCACAGCCACAAACTGGTTTTCATCCATCTTCCCTGTGGCCTGTAAAAATACACACACACACACAAAATGGTCCTTCCAGGGCTTCTGAGTTCAGAGCAGGGTGACCACAGTTCAGTTCAGTTTAGTCCCTCAGTCGTGTCCAACTCTTTGCGACCCCAAGGACTGCAGCACGCCAGGCCTCCCTGCCCATCACCAATTCCCAGAGTTTACTCAAACTCATGTCCATTGAGTCAGTGATGCCATCCAACCATCTCATCTTCTCCTCCTGCCCTCAATCTTTCCCAGTATCAGGGTCTTTTCAAATGAGTCAGCTCTTCACATCAGGTGGCCAAAGTATTAAGAGTTTCAGCTTCAATATCAGTCCTTCCAATGATTCTGTAGCTCACTGGGTGGGCTTAGGCCCAGAAATACAAAGAGGGGCTTCAGAAGTGGTGAGCACAGAAGTCCACCCCAGCTACAGAAGAATCAGCTGTAGCTCTGGGCTGTCCGGATCACCCAGACAAAATGGACAAATGCATGGCTGCATGGCTTAGGATGGAATTTACTGCTCTGGAAGTATGCATGTTTTTTCCAGATATGTACATACATTTACTTACTTATTTATCCCTTCTAAGTCCAAAAGGGATTATAGAGATTTCAAAGTAAAAGCAAATGTAACTGTGAGCCCATATTTTAGATATTTCTATTTGCATAGGCACCCAATAAATATGGAAGAACCTTGCCCAAATGAAACAATGGTTATCCCTGGGTTATGGAATTCTGAGTGGTTTTTTTTTTAATGTGTGAACTTTTCTGTGGTTTCCAAGTGTTCTTTATTCAGCAGGTATCATGTGAGTAATTTTCAGATATGTATTACCTTTTAGCAGTTCCAGATAGTGCCAAAATAAATATATATACACATATACTCATAAATACATAAAAATGTAAGAAAAGATGAAAAAAGTTTATATGAGAAGAGACAAAAATATTTATACTTTCCCCCTTTTCAAAACAGAAAGCTTGGGTAAGGAAAGAAGAATTTAGTTTAAAATCTAGTTTTGACCTTCCTGGGAACCAAGAGGGGGAAAAAAAAAGGAAACTTGGATTACATGGTATAGATGTGTATTTTATTTGGCTCTGAAATGAGTGTCTAGGATTTTTTAAATAAAACAGAGGGAAGTGATCAACTTAATAATGAGTTTTATAAAGGTCAGTCAAATCTTAGGAAGTGACTTCATTTGCATGGCTATGTTTTTTGTCAGCTTCTGTGATGTTAACAAGGAAAGTAAAACCACACCACTTTGCCAGAAGACTCTGACAATTACCTGTACACTCTGGATGACCACACAGCCCAGCGCAGGCCGTTCTTGGTGAGCAAATGACTTGAGTTTTGGTCACAGACCCCTCACCTATCATGTCAAAGGATTATAGCCAATCCTTTATTCGTACCATCAGATGAAGGATGTGTTTCTGGTTCACGTGCATGCGTGCTAAGTTGCTTCAGTCATCTCTAACTCTTTGCCACCCTATGGACTGTAGCTCGCCAGGCTCCTCTGTCCATGGGATTCTCCAGGTGAGAGTACTGGAGTGGGTTGCCAGGCTGTTCTCCAGGGGATCTTCCCAACCCAGGGATCGAACCATCTCTTACGTCTCCTGCGTTGACAGGCTGATTCTTTACCACTAGCACCACCAATTCGTAGTCCTTCACAATCTAGGAGGCCTCCTGAGAACCCAGCCCTCGGGACTCATCACTCTAGAAGGGACATTCACAAACCACCTGGTTCCAGAGATACCTGGGCAGGTACGAGGCCTCATCTGCACACCCAGCGCCCCCAGGGGTGGAGAGGAGCAAGGAGCAGACACTCTGATCTGGCCTCAGCTGCCCTCCTGTGACCTCCATCCTCACCACAGCCTTGTCCCAGATGACAGACATGCGCTCCTCCACACCGTTGGTGCCTTCGGGAATGGCGGTGAAGTTGTCCTTCCCGATGGCTTTCTGGGCAGTGCTGAAGGTGCAGTGGGCACTCCCAGAGAGCTGCAGGTCTCCACTGGCCAAGGAAAGAGATGCATGTGAACAAGGAGACTAGAGGCTCCCCAGGGGCCCAGAAACAAGGGTCTAGGGTAAGGATGTGGAGTGCTGTGCATTGAGTTTGGAATCCTTCCCCTCCCTCTTGCCAACTGTGAACTTGGGTGATTTCTTTCACTCCCTGGGACTCAGTTACCCCATCTGGAAAATGAGGGGAGTGGATTAGATCACTTCTTATGTAACAGTAAAAAAGGGACCCAGACGAGTGATGGGACTTATCCATAGAGGGCAGCAGCAAACAAGTCTCCCTATAATTTTGGTTCGGTGGTCCTCATGACCAGCTGTTAAAACTAGGGAAGTGATTTTTTGTTTCCTGGACCTCCAGTTGGCTCAATCTGTAAAACAGTGATGATAGTTCCTCACTCAGGGTGATGTTTGTTGTAAGGAACATTGAGATCACATGTGTAATCTCACCCTAGTGCTTGGCATACAATGTGTATTAACTGCTGTTACCATTACTAAAATGATTACCAGAGTATCTTTTAAAATACAATGGCCGAGAGCCCGTTGTCTGTGCTCAGCACTGCAGGGGAATTCCCAATGTGCTTTTCTTACTGCAGACTCTAGTCTAGCTGATGGATGGGTGGCCCTGGTCTCCATTCCATTGGCCCTAAGACGTTTCCACGCAACATCCACTGCTTGTCATTCTGCACCAACCTGGCCAGCAAGGAGTTGATGTAGTCTGGAGTGGTCGGGTCAGGACTCAGAGGTGGGGATGTCACAAATGCAGCCGCCTTGGCCCAGTTCTTGCTCCAGTAATGGGTCCCATCTGTGCCCAGGCTGGCAGTGATGGGCTCACCAAAGACCACGTTTCCTGGAAGGGGTGGGTGAGAGGCAATGGGTTTGCATAATGTATGTGCTGCTCCTGGGACTGGCTAAGATAATCATGGCCCCTACTCAGCCTTCTCAAGGCTCTGAAGTCAGGCAGGTGGGGTTCAAGCACACATTCCCAGATTTCCTAAGCCTTTGCTTTTCTATCTTCTAAATGGGAACCATTTGTATTTGGTAGAAGCCACTGGTTGCAAGATGCAGCATGCTCTCCTGCTCAATGGCTCAGGCGTGTCCGACTCTTTGCGACCCTACGGACTCTAGGCCCCTCTGTCCATGGGATTTTCCAGGCTAGAAAACTGGAGTGGACTGCCATTTCCTTCTCCAGGGAAACCTTTCTGACGCAGGGATTGAACCCATGTTTCCTGCATTGGCAGGCAGATTCTTTACCATGGAGCCACCTGGGAGGCCCCACAAAATGCAGCATTTCTTCTCAAATTTTGAGGTAAATTAAAATTTGAAGCAAAAGAAAAAATATATACATTAACTATAAGATTCATCCCCATTTCAGGAATGTGAAAATGTGGAATAAATCAGTCCTGGAATTGATCACATAAGACAATGTCTACTTCCCAGCCTCGTGAAAATGAAGGGTTTGGCATACACAGAGTGTCTGGCACTTGGGAGATGCTAAGGAAAACTCATTTCTTTACGCCTCATACTCCTTTCCACTATAGAGTCCAAAGCCCCATATGTGCCCACGTCACTGGGAACTGCTAGATTCTGCTGCTGCATGGACACGCTTTGGCTCCACAAAGTAAAACCCATTCCCAAGGATGACAGGCCTCATGATCTTTTTTCCGTCCTGTTCGTTACTCCTTAACCTATGACAACAAGGGAATTTTCTCAAGGACACCCAACAACCTGGGACACAGCAAAGATGAGGCTGGCTTCTAGGACCCTGTTTTTGGAATATGGGGCTGAAATGCCCAAACCAGACGACAGGAGGAAAGATACTGGAACACATACTGACCTAAGCTGAGCTTCTTAAAGAAGGGATGGTGATACAGAAGGGAAATGCCATCTCATAGAGGGTGGGTTGGTACCAAGTGTCTTTGTGCCAGATTCTTGGGCTAAAGATGCTGGTGCAGCCCTCGGCTTCTTTAAGTTTGGTGCTCCATCTTCCACATTCAGATTCCCCACAAAATGGACATCTAAGAAAGCTCTATGGCCAAGACTACAGGTTTTGCCTTGCTTCAACTCTAATCAAATGGTTTTGGTTGCCTATATTGGGAAGAATTCTAAATATGCTCTGGTCTTACTAGAGAACACTCATGATTGACTTGCAATGTCAGCCACGTGCAAAATAAGGAAGCAACAGCAATGATTTCCACAAGATATTCCTGCTCCTTGGGATGGCAGTGAGAAGGATCCACACAGGACCAATGAGAACTTCAAGGGCTCTCCAAAAATATTTACTGAACTAAAGCAATAAAGAAATGAAAAAATGAAAAGCAAGCCCTCAAATACTATTAAGAGAAATAAAAACTTAAATGTGGACACCTCTCCCTTTGGACTATCTTTAGACGGAAGACTGGAATAAGCAAAGATTATAATTTACAACTGGCTTTGGAGTCTACCTCTCCCAGCTGGGAGATTCTGGACAAGACGGGCTTCAATTTCCTCACTGGAAAAACGGTGACAACAAATGCCAAATTCTCAGGGTCCTTCGTGAGTTCTACGTGACAATACATTTGAAGTAGTTCTCTCAGTGCAATGCATAGCGTTGGCCCTCACTAAACTGAAATTCCTAATGTTGATTCTGAGCAGGCAGGCAGACATGCTACAGAGCACTTGGGGATTAAACACCCTAGGACTTAAACTCCTCTGGTCCAGAGGGAAGAATGAATCCTGCCATACTCTGTCTTCTCGCTCTGAATGCTCCTGACTTTCCCTGAGGATGACAGTTCATGACATGTTTACTGGCTTCAATCTCAGCAGCCAGTCTTTCATCACTAAAATGATGCCTTCCTTCCACCTTGGAGACCAAGCTGTACCAGGTCTCCTTGCTAGAGTCATGATCCAAAAGGCTGAGGGTGAAGAATTTTTCTACATGAAATTTAAAATAAGACTCAGCATACAACTGAAACACGCTGTCGTTGAAGCCCCCAGGTCATCCAAGAATGGGTTCCAGGCTGGATGTAGCCACCAGCAGAAGGCACAAGAGGGTGAGGATGGTAGGTGGCCGGGGAGAGGTGTGGGGGTGTCCTCCATGAACTTTCCTTTTCCTTTCTCTTTTTGGCTCCATGGCAGGTGGGATCTTAGTTCCCCAACTAGGGATAGAACTGGTTCCCCCTGCACTGGAAGCACAGTAGCCCCCACTGCCAGGGGCCCCTTCTCCTTTTCCCTTTTTTTCCCTTCTTGAAGATTGGATAAGGAGCACTGGACTGCTCTCCTGGTTCTGTCCCGATGACTCATACCCAGCGAAGCAGCCACGCCTTATCATATGGAGACACTTAGAAGCTGAGGGAGAACCAGCAGGCTTCCTGTGAGCAGAGAAAGGCAGGGGCTGCCCCAGAATCAGCCAGCTAGAAAGGCTGTCGGAGCAATTAGGAAGCTTCGCCTCCCAGAAGAAAAGGGTCTCCTGGGCCGGAAGGCCGGGCAGCCACACACTCGGCCGTCAGTCAGCTGGGACTATTTTTATCCCCCTCAGACACTCACATGTGGAGTTTCACAGACCAGTTCTGAGTTTGGGAAATGAGTCACTCATTGTGGGTCTCCCGACCGGCACACGGCGGGCATGATCATATAGCCAGGCCTAGGAAATCCTCCCTTGCAACTAAACACAAGCCCCTACGGCCCCTAGGTCTCAGCCCACTCTGTTCACTAGTGGGCCCATTAAGGTGCCCCTGAGGAGAACAGAGAGCAAGAAACCAAGCTTTGAAATGAAGATGAACTTGAGGTTGGCACAAGGTGAGCACAGGAAGCGAAGTTAACGGCCATGGAGAAAGGAAGCAGGCGTCAGAAGGTCTGGATTACAGAGCTTGGGGTCATGACAGCCACACCGTAGATGGATGTCGTATGGAGACCCATTCAACACCTGCTCTGAAATAACCTGTGCTGACCTGCTTGGCTCAGGGGCTGGGCACCCCTGCACTCCCTCCCCTCAACCCTTGCCAATTACCCCATCTCAGGAGCAGATACCAGTTCAGAGATGAACCCACGCCCCAAGCCAACGCAATGGCAGTCTTTCTGGGGACTTTTGCTTGAGCTGTTGGAAAAGACATTCTCCACTCCTTCATCATGCCCCCACCAACTGTGGAGGACAACAGCAGGTTTTAGCATTAATTCTCGTCACTGTTCATACTGAAGGTAAAGCCGAAAGAAGAAAGCAGAGTCCAGAAAGGCGTAAGAGTGACAGAGCCATAATAGAATTTTTTAAATCCCTTGATCCAGCCACGCCTAAAACACCTTCAGCCAATAATTGTTTAAGTCCGTTTGGCTGGGATACTGACTGCTGCACTCAATATAATCCTGACTAACATGTCCATTTATAAAGTTCAGATAATACGAACTGACAGTGAAAGATCACAGGGAGAAAAAAGATGTAGCAACTCTCCAAAGAACAGATTCAAGCTGTATCATCTTGGGCAGACTACTTACCCTTCCTGCACCTCAGTTTACTCATCTGCCAAGCAGAAGAAACCCTGAGATCCTGCCATCCACGCAGGAGGCAGAAAGGATCCAACGGACTAACAAGGATGAGGGGCTTCCCAGAGAGCAGGGCAATGAGCCAAACAGGCACTGCTGATACAGGACAGCTGGGAGGAAGGAGTCACATGGCTCTTTCAGGGTTCTGAGATCTCTGGAGCCCAAATCACCTTTTTTCCTGGCTTGCGAGATGAGGTCGGCCGCACTCTTGCTCATGACCTTCGTGATGTAGAGAGGACAGTTGGTTTGGCTAGCAATGGTGATGGCGCGGAACACAGCCTCAGCTTCCAGCTGCAAGAAACAATCCCTGGGAGTCAAAGGGAACAGGGCTGTCTCCAAGCACCACCCCCGGCCTCCACAGACTGAGAATGCAGTGCCAAACAGAGGTTATAAGCCTTGAGGACCTGGAGCTCCACAACCCTGGATCCAAACCTCAGATCTGTGGCTTCCAACTCTGTCCCTTCACTGGGCATCTCAGACCCCCCCCTCTCCTGGGAAGTGGAGATCAGCAGGATGTGTAAGCCGGGGATTTAGGTGAGAGCAGTGCCTGACCAGAGTGGGCACTGCATCAATGGCCTCTTCTCTCCTCTTCCTGTGATTATCACAAGGGCCACACATAATGGAAGCCTTTGCTCCCCAATCTGCCCAGGACAGAATCCCTGGGCAAAACATAACCCCAACAGCAGTATGTATAAATAACCAGCGAAGGCTGCCCGTGTGCATGCTAAGTTGCTTCAGTCATGTCCAATTCTTTGCAACCCTATGGATGGTAGCCTGCCGGGCTCCTCTGTCCAAGGAATTCTCTCCAGGCAAGAATACTGGAGTGGGTTGCCATGCCCTCCTCCAGGGGATCTTCCCAACCCAGGGATCAAACCCCCATCTCTTACATCTCCTGCACTGGCAGCTGGGTTCTTTACCACCAGCACCACCTGGGAAGCCCCCAGTGAAGGCTGCTGCTGCTAAGTCGCTTCAGTCGTGTCCGTCTCTGTGCGACCCCATAGACAGAAACCAGCCAGGCTCCCCTGTCCCTGGATTCTCCAGGCAAGAACACTGGAGTGGGTTGCCATTTCCTTCTCCAATGCATGAAAGTGAAAAGTCAAAGTGAAGTCGCTTAGTCGTGTCTGACTCCTAGCGTCCTCATGGATTGCAGCCTACCAGGCTCTTCCATCCATGGGATTTTCCAGGCTAGAGTACTGGAGTGGGGTGCCATTGTCTTCTCCCCAGTGAAGGCTACTAGGTATTAAATCCTTTCCTGGATGGTCAGCAATGGGTCAGTTCTTGCAGGCATTTCTTATACTAATCATCCCTAGGCTTCTCAACTCCAAGATTTTTTTTATTACTGATCTCCTCCAGCCCACCCTAATGTAGAAGTCATGTTTTTTAACATGTCAACCAACATAACTGACTGTAATAAGTACAAAATAATGAATCTTCCCCTGTTCTATTAACAAAGCAGGATCTTAGAGCTTGGCCTCTTCTCATGAGTTGGGTCCAAGTCCTGAGTCTGCCATTTAGAAGCTGGGTAACCTCAGGAATGTTACACAACTTCCCAAAGGCTCAGTTTCCTCGTCTGTGAAGTGGGGATAATAATAGGACCTGACATACAGAGCTATTGAGAGGACTAAAATAGTTCATCCTTGTAAGGCAATCCTGTAAGGCCCAATCCTGGAACAAGGCAAGTGTTCCCTGAAGGCTGGCTATTTGGCTGTATGGCCGATGACAGCTTCTGACCAGAGAGAGAGAGCCTGCGTTACTACCAAAAACCCGCATTAGTCCAATTCAGCCCAAAGCATACACGCTGGCATTTTTCCTTTCAATCGGCAACAGTTTCTTTTTGGATAAATATGACACTCTGGTTAGCCATGCAGCCCAACACTTTAAAAAATATCAAAATAGCTTGCAGATAGATGCCTAATACTTTTATAATGCAAACCAGTCACTGCCCTTGGTGGGTGCGGCTTAGCAAACAGACTCTAAGCACTTGGCTGGTCCAGCTAGCCTCCTCCAGGCTGCTTTCTGTTCCATGTGGCAAGATCAAGATCCCGGAGCCCGCAGCACAAGTGACTGTGCCCACCTTCCTGAAGCACCCAGACATCACAGGAGCTATCTCTGAGCTTTGGCTTCAGCTCTCTGAACAGCATCACTCAAGATGCTCTCCAGGTGTGCTTTGAACTCAAGAGGGGCTGCTCCTCATATGCCTAGGCCTCCTTCTTCATGCCTATGCTGACCACTCCAGCTCCCCCATGACCACAGCCCCAGCCTTTTTGATCTCATCCGCCCCCCACCCACCCCCGCCACCCTGAGCACTGCAGGGTTTTCAGCACCTTGACAACACGACTATCTTTGGAAGGTTACATCACCCTCCAGCTTCACCCACAAGGGCTTCCAGGGCTGTGGAGATCTATGGCTGAGAGGCTTTTTACTAAAAAGGAGACAGGAACAGGGAGGAAGGGTGGGATGGGGGGGGTTGGAAAAACAAACCAAGGAACAAAAATAGACTTTGCTCAGAAATCCCCTGGCTGCTGCTGTAGGACTCTGTCTTGCCAGCACATCTCCACAGTGACCAGCATTTAAGAAAAGTTGCACAAACTGCTGATCACCCTGGCCTGCTCACACTGGGTGTTTTCCAGTCCTTCGAGCATGATGGCCAGTGGTTTCATCTCTCTTGAGCTTCTTTACATAATAGTAATAGCCAGTACTCAGACCGGGGAAAGGACATTGATCTCTGTTATATGCAATGAGTGTAACACTAGCTACAAGCAAGTATCCCAGAGAAAGGACTTGGTATGCAGGAGACAGACTTTTCAGGAACACTTTGACCAAAGCCTTGATCACAAAATTACACATTATTTCAACCAACAACAAAAACAGCATTACAAACAAGGAGTTTCTAGGGTGCTGATAATGTTCTGTTTCTCCAGCTGGGTGGTAGTTGTGTGACTGCATGTGTTCAGTTTGGGAAAATCCATTGCACCTTTAGGACAGGAATACTTTTCTCTACGTGCGCTACATTTTCTTTCTCTAAAAAGATCCTAACAGAGATGAACAATGGGAATATTGTGATTTCTGGTTGTGGTTCCTTCTCCTATCTGTCTTTAAAAATTTTTTTTAATTGAAATAAAATTGCTTTATAATGTTGTGTGCATTTCTGCTGTACAACGTGAATCAGCCATAACTATATATACATCCCCTCCTATCCTCCCCCCATCCCACCCCTCAAGGTCATCACAGAATGCCAGGCTGGGCTCCCAGTGTTATACAGTAACTTCTCCCCAGCTATCTATTTTACACATGATGGTGTGCATACGTCGATGCTATGTTTTCCATTTGCCCCACCCTCTCCTTCCTGCCGCGTCCACAAGTTCGTTCTCTACCTCTGCATCTCCATTCCTCCCCTGCAAATAGGTTCATCAATACTGTTTTTTCTAAAACCCGTATATTAATATATGATTAATAAATGATATTTGTCTTTCTCTTTTTGACTTACTTCACTCTGTATAACAGGCTCTAGATTCATCCATTCAACTAGTGAGTTCACTAGAACTCACTCAAATTCCTTCTTTTTTATGACTGAGTAATATTCCATTGTATATATGTACCATTGTATATAAGTACCACTGTTTCTTTATCCATCTCCTACCTGTTGCAGGATGCCAGGCTTGGAATGATAGAACAGGAAAGGGTTCACTTCACTGACACAGAGGGCCTGGAATTCCTTCCAGGTGCCAGGCTGGTCTCTGAAAGCCAATGTGCTCTCAGGCATAGTAGCCAGTTCCCAGCTCTGGGCCTGTGCCAGCCACTGAAGTTGCTGACAGCCCAGACATGGCCAATCAGCCACTAGTAACCATTCACTCATTCCTCAGCTCTTAAGCAGTGATGCTAATCAGCACGCATCTTACATGTGGGAAACGTGTACCTGGATGTCCTTGTCACCATATGCAAATCAACAGATACCATGCCTATGAAAAACCCACTCAGCCCACTATCAATATGGCTGATATTGTGCAGGACTCAAAATAGAATATGGAGTAAAAGAAGAAGTGGAAACGTCTCTGGGCTTCACATGGATTAAGAATGGATCTAAACATTTGCCGCTATTTAAATATAATCCTACTGAGGCACTGTGGAGTGCCCTCGGACTTCTATTCTCTTTAGAGAGGTCAGGGGTCAGAAATAAGTATTTTCCTTCCATTCCTTTCTAATTTTCTCAGGGGCCTTGAGTTGGGTCAATCAGACATGGTCTTTGGAAGAAACATCCCAGGTCTGTCTGGCCTTTACAGAGTCCCAGCACCTTTCAAAGAGTTTGTTCACACACCTTATGTATGTGCGCTGAGGGAGGGGCTAGATGCAAACATTACAATATAAAATTGGCAACAGGACACTTAAATGGCTAACAAGGTCCTACCACACAGCACAGGGAACTCTACCCAGTGTTGCGTCGCAGCACGGACTGGGGGCAGTTTGGGGCAGAATGGATACATGTATCTGTATGGCTGAGTCCCTTTGCTGTCCACCTGATACTATCACAATGTTGTTAATCAGCTATACTCCAATATAAAATAAAGTTTTAAAAAATTAAAATAAAACGGGCAGCAGGCCATAAACCAGGCTGCTGTGATAACAGGAGTCTCCTGGAAGACACTGCTAATAAAAAAAGAAAAACAAAAAGAGCCTCCATTGCTCCTACTTCTCTCTCTACCTCCCCAACCACCCCCCCACCCCACCCCCATGCTCCTGAAAATTACCTCCTCTGGTCTGCTCAGTACATGGCCTTCTGGGCCAGTTATCCCCATTTCCAACATCCGGGTTTGCTCCTAGAATGAGAAAAGAATAGAGAACAATTTTTATATGAGCTCAACTGAGGCCTGAAACAGTATGAAACAGTATGAAAAGGCAAAAACATAGGACATTGAAAGATGAACTCCCCAGGTCAGTAGGCGCCCAATATGCTACTGGAGATCAGTGGAAAAATAACTCCAGAAAGAATAAAGAGACAGAGCCAAAGCAAAAACAATACCCAGTTGTGAATGTGACTGGTGATGGAAGTAAAGTCCGATGCTGTAAAGAGCAATATTGCATAGGAACCTAAAATGTTAGGTCCATAGAGCAAGGAAATTTAGAAGCGGTCTAACAGGAAAGGGCAAGAGTGAACATCAACATTTTAGGAATCAGGGAACTAAAATGGACTGAAATGGGTGAATTTAACTCAGATGAACATTATATCTACTACTGTGGGCAAGAATCCCTGAGAAGAAATGGAGTAGCCATCATAGTCAACAGAAGAGTCCAAAGGCAGTATTTGGCAGTATTTGCAGTCTCAAAAATGACAGAATGATCTCTGTTCATTCCCAAGGCAAACCATTCAATGTCACAGCAATTCAAGACTATGCCCCGACAAGTAATGCTGAAGAAGCTGAAGTTGAACTGTTCTATGAAGATCTACAAGACCTTCTAGAACTAACATCCAAAAAAGATGCCTTTCATTATAGAGGATTGGAATGCAAAAGTAGGAAGTCAAGAATAACAGGCAAATTTGGCCTTGGATTACAGAATGAAGCAGGGCAAAGGCTAACAGAGTTCTGCCAAGAGAACACACTGGTAATAACAAACACCCTCTTCCAACAACACAAGAGGAGACTCTACACATGGACATTACCAGATGGTCAATACCAAAATCAGACTGATTATATTCTTTGCAGCCAAAGATGGAGAAGCTCTATACGTCAGCAAAAACAAGACTGGGAGCTGACTGTGGCTCAGATCATGAATTCCTTATGGCCAAATTCAGACTTAATTGTAGAAACTAGGGAAAACCACTAGACCATTCAGGTGTGACTTAATCAAATCCCTTATGATTATACAGTGGAAGTCAGAAATAGATTCAAGGGATTAGATCTGAGAGACAGAGTGCCTGATGAACTATGGACAGAGGTTTGTGACATTGTATAGGAGGCAGTGATCAAGACCATCCTCAAGAAAAAAGAAATGCAAAAAGGCAAAGTGGTTGTCGGAGGAGGCCTTACAAGCATTTGTGAAAAGAAGAGAAGCAAAAGGCAAAGGAGAAAAGGAAAGATAAACCCATTTTAATGCAGAGTTCCAAAGAATAACAAGGAGAGGTAGAAAAGCCTTCCTCAGGGATCAATGCAAAGAAATAGAGGAAAACAATAGAATGGGAAAGACTAGAGGTCTCTTCAAGAAAATGAGAGATACCAAGGGAACATTTCGAAGAAGGCAATGGCACCCCACTCCAGTACTCTTGCCTGGAAACTCCCATGGACGGAGGAGCCTGGTGGGCTGCAGTCCATGGAGTCGCTAAGAGTCGGACATGACTGAGTGACTTCACTTTCACTTTTCACTTTCATGCATTGGAGAAGGAAACGGTAACCCACTCCAGTGTCCTTGCCTAGAGAACCCCAGGGACAGGGGAGCCTGGTGGGCTGCCCTCTGTGGGGTCACACAGTCAGACACGACTGACGACAATGTGTGAGGGAACATTTCATGCAAATATGGGCACAATAAAGGACAGAAATGGTATGGACCTAACAGAAGCAGAAGATATTAAGAAGAGGTGGCAAGAAAACATGGAAGAACTATACAAAAAAGATCTTCATGACCCAGATAACCATGATGATGTGATTACTCACCTAGAACCAGACATCCTAGAATGAGAAGTCAAGTGGAGCTTAGGAAGCATCACTACGAACAAAGCGAGTGGAGGTGATGGAATTCCAGTTGAGCTCTTTCAAATCCTGAAAGATGATGCTGTGAAAGTGCTGCACTCAATATGCCAGCATATTTGAAAAACTCAGCAGTTGCCAAAGGACTGGAAAAGGTCAGTTTTCATTCCAATCCCAAAGAAAGGCAATGCCAAAGAATGCTCAGACTACCACACAGCTGCACTCGTCTTACACACTAGCAAAGTAATGCCCAAAATTCTCCAAGCCAGGCTTCAGCAATATGTGAACCATGAACTTCCAGATGTTCAAGCTGGTTTTAGAAAAGGCAGAGGAACCAGAGATCAAACTGCTGACATCTGTTGGAAAATCGAAAAAGCAAGACAGTTCCAGAAAAACATCTATTTCTGCTTTATTGACTATGCCAAAGCCTTTGACTGTGTGGATCACAATAAACTGTAGAAAATTCTAAGAGAGATGGGGATACCAGGCTACTTGACCTGTCTCTTGAGAAATCTGTATGCAGGTCAGGAAGCAACAGTTAGAACTGGACATGGAACAACAGACTGGTTCCAAATAGGAAAAGGAGTATGTCAAGGCTGTATATTGTCACCCTGCTTATTTAACTTATATGTAGAGTACATCAGGAGAAATGATGGACTGGATAAAGCACAAGCTGGAATCAAGATTGCCGGGAGAAATAGCAATAACCTCAGATATGCAGATGACACCACCCTTATGGCAGGAAGTGAAGAACTAAAAAGCCTCTTGATGAGAGTGAAAGAGAGGAGAGAAAACGTTGGCTTAAAGTTCAATATGCAGAAAATTAAGATCATGGCATTTGGTCCCATCACTTCATGGCAAATAGATGGGGAAACAATGGAAACAGTGACAGACTTTATTTTGGGGGGCTCCAAAATCACTGCAGATGGTGACTGCAGCCATGAAATTAAAAGATGCTTACTCCTTGGAAGAAAAGCTATGAGCAACCTAGACAGCATATTAAAAAACAGAGACGTTACTTTGCCAACAAAGGTCCATCTAGTCAAAGCTGTGGTTTTTCCAGTAGTCATGTATGGATGTGAAAGTTGAACTATAAAGAAAGCTGAGTGCTTAAGAATTGATGCCTTTGAACTGTAGTGTTGGAGAAGACTCTTGAGAGTCCTTTGGACTGCAAGGAATTCAAACCAGTCCATCCTAAAGGAAATCAGTCCTGAATATTCACTGGCAGGACTGATGCTGAAGCTGAAACTCTTAATACTTTGGCCACATGATGGGAAGAATTGACTCACTGGAAAAGACCCTGATGCTGGGAAAGATTGAAGACAGGAGGCAAAGGGGATGGCAGAGGATGAGATGGTTGGATGGCATCACCGACTCAATGGACATGAGGTTGAGCAAGCTCTGGGAGCTGGTGATGGACAAGGAAGCCTGGTGCGCTGCAATCCATGGGGTCGCAAAGAGCTGGACACAACTGAGTGACTGAACTGAACTGAGGCTTGAAAAAGTGATGCTGGAATAGTCTAATCTAAAGATGGTCCACCCACCGCCTGCATCAGAATCTCCTGAGTTGCTTTTGTAAAAGTGCAGATGTCTGCTCTACCCAAATCAGAATATATGAGTTAGAATCTAGGATTCTGCATTTTAATAAGCCCCTCAGACTCTCATGCTTTAAATGGATGGTTACAATAAGCAGATTCAGCATTTAACCAGACAAAATAATGCCTCTAAATACAGCATTACCTGACTTAGGCTTTTGGTCAGATTCCATTTAACTAGGTTGTGGATCTCTCTACCCCTTGTCACTGATGGCTAAATTCCTCAGACTTGGCTGGCTTTCTGGAAGAAGCAGGTGGCTAGGTTAATTGGAGCTGGCACCAGTCCTCAGCAGCAGAGCTGCATTTTTGCAGACATTCATGCTTAAGCACTGAGGCCAGTTCCTAGGAAACTCGTTCTGGTGACACAGGCGATAAAGGAAGGAGTGAGCTGAACAAGGCTGTATCTCATCCAGAAACTATGAGATGCTTAGAAAGGAAGGGATTCCTTCTCCCTGGAAAAGAACACTTACTATTTTTTTATGTTTTTATTCACTTAAATATTTTAGGGAGTTGGAGGAAGGAAGGTGCATTTACTATAGGCAGCCACGAGAAGTAAAATGGTCACTGCTTCCAGCTCTACAGGATTTGACAAAAGGTCAGAGGCTGACACTGCCAGCAGAGCACCTCCACTTTTCATTCTTCCCCTCCCATCAAAGCTTGGACTGAACGCAATTTCTTCTTCCCAACTCTGGTGGGTTTTGACTCTGAACTGCTTCGTGAAGCCACGCAAAGGATGATACGTTCAACTAAGGATCTTCTGTCTCACGCAACATTCTCACTCCTACATTGTCCAAAAGTGTTTGGACAATGCACGGGACGAAACGTGCTCAAGCAATGGTCTCTGAGCACTCCCATCACCAAGCCAATTTTCCCAGGATACACTTGACCGAGTTCTACTTGGACCTCCCCAATCAGGATCTCTGGAGCTCAGAGAATCCCAGAGATCATTCTTTAAGCTCCATAGCTGATTCTAGAGCACTGTTCTCATTGGGATGACCTATTCCCAAAACCATGGGGTCCCTACAACCCAATGGTTAAGAATAGCCTGTAAAGGCCCATGGATGTTGCCTGATGTGGGTGGGGGACGTGTGGCCTCTTTGAGGTACTCATCACTGCTATAATTACATCACAGTTTTGGTTGCTCCATGTAGAAAGGGACCCTGTCTTTTTCACCTTCCCTCTCCAAGGTTTGGCACATAGTAGGCATTCAGTAGGTATTTGTTGGATGATTGGCTAAAGATGCTACTGAAACTTTTGAAAACGTCTCTTATTGGTAGCCATAGGAAATATTTCTTCTCGCTCATTAGTCACTTTGCATAAAGTGCAGCAAGAAGCTCTGAGCACAGCAGCTGCCTCCATTTAAACAAGGTGATAAAATCTTTTAGCTCGAGCTGAATTTAATAAACACACATGAGAAACTCATTCCAATTGGGGGGAAAATACCCTTATTCTTTTCCTGAGGAGAACAGATCTGCCCAAGGTGGGGGAAGGGTGTGGGCAGGAAACACTAGAGCCACTTCTGTGCTCAGAAGCCACAGAGAAAGCTGGAAAGGGGCTGAGAGTTGGAGCCTGTCTGCCTCCACAGAGTCAAGCATGAAGAAGCAGGGAGTCTGGCTGCGAGGGAATCTAGAGAGAGGGCTGGGGCATCTGGCCGCTCCCCTGAAACCTTGGAGGATGGGGAGGAGAGAAGTGACAGCTCCAACACCTCTGGGATGCCTCCCATGGGAGCAAGGCATTTGGAGCCTCCTTGGAAAGTGACTTCATTATCTGGGTGTGTGGGGGGCATGGGAGAGGGCTGTCAGGGGCCCAACTAATTAGCCTCGTTGGTCATAAGGGAGTGGAGACTGCACTCTGAGCTCACCTCCTCCCCTGGAGAGACAGCACTCAGAGTCTGAAAGCCTGACAGCTGCAGCCTGCACAGCTCGGGTGCTGGTCTCTTCAGGAGCCTGCAGCTGGATGGGTAGAGAGGGCACCTTCTCTCCATCTCTGGGTAGAAATGCCCGCGGAGGGACACCCCCTGAGAAGCTAAGACTAAGTTCTCCCACTTACTAGCTATGGTCCCTGGGCCAGTGACCTCACCCTTCAGAGCTTCAGTGTTCTCATCTGTAGAAGCAGGGGTAGGCTGGTGCCATCCTGAAAGGATTGGGTGAAGACCTGGATGGGAACATACGAGAACCCTGACCAGGGCCCGGCACACATCAGTAAGTGCTGTCCAATGGGACCTGTGGCAGAAGCTGAGATGAGGGTGCTTCTCAATGTGCCCCCACACCCCTCCTGACCACGTCGCCACGTCCTGGACAACCTCTACAGCACAGCCTGAGCTCTCAAGAGTGCTGGCCTGCCTCTGTGCTGACTCCCTCTAGAGCTTAGTGCCTGGCACAGAGTACTCGGGAGCACTCTCGGGAAGAATGAATAAAGCGCTCTTGCTGTTAATGTTATCAAATGGACTGAGAGAGCTGGCACTCCTTGCTGGCCGCCTCCTCCCAGCGGAAGCCAACCCTGAACACTTCTGAGATAAACAGACCCTGGCGAAGACACATCTGTGCGTTGAGCCCATTAAGCACCCCAGGAGATGGAGACAGAAGTGCTCTCTACTTCCTTACAAACGATCAGTTTGGGCCTTGGGGTCTTGCTTTCATCACTCTTTCCTCGGGTTGCTTAATATGATTTCTAGGAAACCAGTGGGACATCTGATCCCCACAAGACGTGAATTCTTCATTATCTAAGGCCAGGAGTTACGCAGTCCTGGATCAGATTTCCAGCTTCTGAGAAATGCTGTCTTAAGAGTTTTTCTTTAGGACAGAGCGTGTCATGTAGCTCAGACTCACTTTCAAAACAGAATCAGCGATGCTCTCCCACCAAATGACCCAATGTGAGAACCTCCTCTGCCAGGATATCTGCCCTGGCTCCCAGAATGCTTTAATAGCATCTTCGATTGATACTTGTCCCTTGCTTGTCTATTTGCCGTCATACTTCCTCCTCCTAGACCGTGAGGTCCTTGAGGCCAGGTTCTGTTTTTAGCACAGTGCTTAGAAGGGTTTAGAGCTTGCGAGCTCCAGCAACACTGAAGAAATGAGAAAATAAATGGGAGGGTAGATGCTGGCCTGAGGGGCCCCTGCACTGCAGGGAGCTGTGCCATGTTACCTGGGCAATGATGTCCCCGTTCTCAGCGTGCACCTGAGCGATGGCCCCCAGCTCTCCCAGACACGTGAAGATCTCATACAGCTGAAACAGAAATGAGGCTTTGTCACCTCCCTAGGACACCATGCTTTTAGTTAACCGCGTGCACGGGCCCATGACTAGAGCGGGAGCTAAAATAAATGGGGTTGGGACCTCCCTGGTGGTCCAGTAGGTAAGCCTCCACACTCTAATGAAGAGGACCTGAGTTCCATCCCTGGTCAGGGAACTAGATCCCACAACTAAGACCCAGTGCAGCCAAAATAAGTAAATAATTAAAAGAAAAAAATAAATGGGATCAACCAAAGGAATTAAGTGACCAGGGCAGACATACAGACTAAAGATGCATCACCAAAGAGGCCAAGGAGGAGAGCTAGTCCAGAGGAACTTTAGGAACTCTCGGAAACTGTCTACGGAAGGCAAACCCATCACGTCTCCTAGGCAGACAGGGAGAACACCTAACAAAGCGATACTAACCCCACCCCTGTCTCCATTTAAATGGAATTATTTCCCACTAAGTTCAGACAGTGCTTCAAAATCCTTCTTAACACTCCCTACAGGCACTGCAGCCAGCCAGGAGCAAACTCAAAAGCTGAAATCTCCGTCTCTTAGCCTCTCAGGGCAGACCACGCTTCATCTCCTTGCTGGAAAGTATGGAAATTCATGTTTTGCATTTCTTCTGAGAAGTTAAGGTTTGTCTAAAACAAGCAACCCCATGCATTTCATAGGAAGAAAGTCAAAGGCAAGCTGGTATGACGAGCCCAAAGAGCAGATGGCCCTCCTTTATCCTGCAAGGCTGAGCATTTATACTTGCCCTGAATTCCCGAGAGGCATAGAATTTGTCAGTTAGATGGAGATTTAGACACACCCTTCCTATTGTCCTTTGGAGAAAGTTGCTCCCAGTGGAAATTCTAGCTCCCAGTCTGCCTTGCCCCTGGCACCCTGCCTGCTACCTTACTGCAAACGTAGCATGGACTGTGAGGACTTCAAGAAGCTGTCTTGCCCAGCGTTCTCCCACATGAACTACAGTGACTCACGTGCCAATAGCCAAGGTCACTGGCCACCACAGGAAACCCATCCAGAGACCCCAAACCACACACGGTGGGTTGTTACCTCCGTGTTGGACACTTGATACCAATCCTTGTAGGCCATGTAAACCATGAAGGAGTTCACCCCTGCAAGAGAGGAGGGGAGGGGAGACAGGAGGAGGACATTGTGGTCATCATCTCGTTGGATCCTGCGCTTCCCGCCCTGAGAGCACCACAGGCCCCCACCCAGTGCAGAGTGGACACATCCCATCCTCCAAGAGCATTTCTCTATGTCCTCTACTCTGAAAAACTGACAATTCCTATGACGTCATAGCAGTCTGGTCTCTTCTTCTGTACCTCTTTTCTGCCTCCCCCCTACACTGTTCCCAGGCCAAAGGGTCAACAAGCCTGAACACTGCTCAGGGCAGCCTCTTGAGCTTCGGTTTCCTCATCTGTAAAACGGAAAAATAATTTCCATTATTATGAAGCACCATCCTGCTTCATAAGGTGGTTGGAAACTTTAAAAGAGATAACACATGCAGAGCTCTTAGCACTGGCATATGGTTGAACTCCTGGGACCAGTTGATTTTGCTTTTTGTGAATGTCAGCTCTCCACCAGGCCTGGGCAGGGTGTTGGGTCTGAGACAGAGCTGAGATCTAGAGCCAGTCCCCAGGGAGCTAACAGAGCTAATGTGCAAAAATCGAGGTTCAACCTTGGCTTAAATACCCAAGGCATCAGGGTTAAAAGGAAAGAGCCATTTAATTTCTCCCTCCAAATACATTATTCATAGATTATTTTACAGATATAGGTAGGACTGGGGAATAGAGAGTCATTCTGAGGAAAGGAGAGTAACTTTGGTCTCCAACCATGAGGGTCACTTCAGCCCACAGTGCTCCAGGCCAAAAGCAGACATAATCTGAGGACTTCCCCACCCAGAGGAGTGCAACTCAGGGCAGTTTTCCCAACACGACCCTTCTCAAAAGCCTTGGGAGTATTAAATCCATTCACTTTTCTACCCTAGTTGAGATGCACGGTGTGGAAGGAGACACAAGAGTGGGAAGAGGTTAACCTCACCCTCTGAATCAGCTAGGACTGGGCAGAGTTTGAGGGTGGGAGGGGAAAGTGGAAGGAGAGCTCCTTCCTTGAGAGGTCATTCCTTCCCCTCACCCCAGCACGCTGCCTTCCACTGCACTCCTGGCCTTTGCATCCAGACTGCTCGCTGATAGCTATTATAAAATTAGCGTTTTTTATAACATTAGTATTAGTACCAGTATCATAGTACAAGGACTTAGCACTAAGATATATTATAATTAGTCTTATCCGTTATTGTTACGACAGTCGTCTGCATCCCGCGGCACTTATCCCATCACTCTGCAGGGGTCTGCCTCCTTCTGCCCTGGCTATTCAGCAGAGGCCATTCCTCCTACTCCCGCAGGTCCTCCAGCCCCGCTTAGGATGCCCAGTACATTGCATGTCTGTGTGCACTACGGGGGTTGGTGCGTGTGTGAAACAGCTGACCAGCAGAACACAGAGGAGTGTAAAAAGACAATGGGCGCCTACATCGTGTACTCACGGAGAGGACATGAACACACACACACACACACACACACACACACCACACACACACACACACACACACACGATTTAAGCTTCTATGAACACATCTTTGTTCCCAGAAATGTCTTAGCCTTTTCTGAGGATGCTCTTGTTGTATAAGAGTAACATTTGGATATTTGGACTAAAA
Organism: Capra hircus; assembly: GCF_001704415.2. Classification (NCBI taxonomy): domain Eukaryota; kingdom Metazoa; phylum Chordata; class Mammalia; order Artiodactyla; family Bovidae; genus Capra; species Capra hircus. The sequence continues at coordinate 51,830,781 of NC_030814.1, read as the reverse complement.
ATGATAGACATTAAAAATTTCTCAGTTTCTAAGTGCATATGTACAAGCTGTGACCTCTCCTGATCTCAGTTTCTCCATCTGAACACTGGACAGTATTGCATGGGGATTCAGAGAATGGACTTTGGGGAGATTACTGCCTACTAGCTCTATGATCCTGGGCTACTTATTCTGGACCCCAGGCTCTCCATCTGTAAAGATAAGGATTCCTATCTCGTGGGGATCCTGTAAGGAAGAATAGGATGGCATAAAGTGCCTGGTTCATAGAGGCGCCACTCCATCCAGCATTCACGCTCAAGGTTCCCTGCAGCCTAGTGAGTGGAGAGCATGAGAAAGACAGACATGGGAGAAAGGAAGAGGGTGTGTCCACACTCACCTTTGTCCTTGATGAGGCCCTGCACCTCCTGCTTGACGCTGTCGTTCCAGTGGGTGATGTCCACATGTAAGGAGTAGTCGCAGCAGCTCTTGCCATCGGCCCACTCCCGCCACTTCTCATAAGCCTCCGTCAGGCTGGACTCGGGCTCGGGCACCACATGGTCAACTGGACAAGAGAGGCCCCACATGGACAACTCACCAACACAGCCTTTGGTCCCCTCTGTACAGGTCTGTCCTGTTTGCTTAGCTACAACGGCACATCTCTATCTCTTGAGCATAGGGTTAACCTCAGAAAGGGGTCCTGGGTGGTTTCAGTGGTGGGTGCTGATGAGTCAACCGTTACGTAGCTATGTGATCCTGGGCAAATGACTCGCTTCTCTAAACTTTGATTTTTCTCATCCTTCAATGTGGAGTGGGGATGGGGATACCACTGCCTCTAAGTTTGTGAAGAGATTAAATGGGAAAAAGCATGGAAAGGGCTTCACATGATGCCTGGCACATATAAGTGCTCGATAAATGCTAGCTATCAACTGATGAGCTCCTACTATGTGCCATTATTACCAGTAACTGTGGGAGTTACTGCTGGTGATCAAAGTTGGACTCCTTCTTTCTAAGGGCAGAAGGACGGTCTTTAAAGTTATGTCAGGTCACAAGACAGTGACATTTTCATGCCTACTGCTGTAGGAAAGAGCTGGTGTCAGGTAAGTGAACCTGATGCTTAGCCCACAGATCTTAGTTTCATGCAAACTTCTCATCAAAGATACGGTTTCTGGGACTTCCCTGGTGGTCTAGTGGGTTAAAAATCCATCTCTCAATGCAGGAGACACGGGTTTGATCCTTGGTTGGGGAACTAAGAGCAACATGCCATAGGGCAACGAAGCCCGCACACTGCAACTAGTGAGCCCGCAAGCCACCAGTAGAGTCTGCGTGCCGCAAGGAAGGTACCAGATGCCCAACTAAGCTAAATAAACAAATAAATAAAAAGAATACGGTTTCTCTGAGGCCCAAACCTACTCTTGCAGTACCTGCCATAGTGGACAATATTTTTAAAAAGAATAACATTTACACCAGTAACACTGGTAAGGGTAAGACAAATGTTACTCTTTAATTGCTCCCCATGTCAGTTGAGAGAAAGTGTCACCTGGAACAACTTTGCTAAGAACAATTTTGAAATGTGTTTCAAAATCCTTGATGTTTTTCATACCTTAAACTCAACAATTATTCCTCTGCCTAAAAATTATCCTTCAGGAGATAAATGTGCCTGAACACAAAATCTGGGTCCTCAGGATATTTGCCACTCTTCACGTATTTATGCAAGTGAAAAGCTAGAAACAAAGTTTTACAACAGGGAAGCTTAGTTAAATACATAAATCATGATACCTTCATAAAATGGATGTCATAAGTCCATTTAAAATTCAGTAGAATAAAAATAAATGAATGGAAAGACATCCATGACATATTAACTAGTGAACAGAAGACAACCTTATTTTTGTTAAACAGAAAAGCTAATACAGCCAAACTGTGACAGTGAGGTGAGATGTATGTGTATGTGTGTGTGTGTGTGTGTGTGTGTGTGTGTTTGCATACCTGGGGTGTTTAATTATCTCAGAAAGGACCCAGACACTTCTGTGATTCTCACATGCTTTCCTCTCTTTTCATGCGGAGCACTGACTCTCCTGCTCCCTGCCTAAGGCAGAAGCCCAAGCCTAATGCATATGTCTAGGGCTCTGAACAGGTCCAGCTCCTCGGCCAGATGGCAGCAAGCCAGGCCGAGATCACTCATTTCCTCAGCCTTCTAGCACAGGCAGCCCAAGTGCACTTATCTGAAAGCAGAGGCCTGGAGCTGTGTTATTGTGTCTGGACCCACACCAGAGCCTTTGTAGGCAGGCAGCTGCTGAGAACTCGGCTGGCTTCTTTCTTCTGGCTGGACAAAGGCTTCAGGCTCCCAGAAATGCACCTTTTATGGCCCTGATGCCATTTTCCTGGGTTTCCACACCCCTAGCTGAACTGAACCCTACTACTGCTCCAGTAGAAAGGAAGCAAAAGATAATGATTAAGTCTACGACTCAGGCTATTCTGACTTCTTGGGTGGGTGCATATTTCTTGGGTGGTAACAGTGCTCTTGCTGACCAAGTTGGGGGCCAGGGCTGGGCTGGGGCCAGTTCACTGGAACTTCTTTGGGACAGGAAGGAGTGCCCTGGAATGCTATCTCTTCAGTAATCCAATGGCATGCAACTTCCTAGGTTTCTTTGGAATTGCAAAAGTTGCCAGAAAAACAAAGTAAGGGAAACAACTCCCCAGCTTGCCCAATCTTAAAGCTATGAATTGGTCACAATACAGACCAAATAACACTAACCACCACTGAAGCCGCCTAAGTTCTCAAGAACTGCCCGTCTCACTGTCATTCTCTCTGGGATACTTCTCAGCTGTGTTTGCACTGCTCTGCTCATGCCCTCTGCCCGTCCTGCCTCACACCCAAGCGGGAAGTTCTGAGATCACCTTTTGCCCAAGGCCCACAGGTTTTCAAGTTCACTTTCCCCAGGGTCTGGCCCAGAGATGCTAAGTGCTGACTCCCCACCCATGGCATACTCAGCCCCTCCTCTAAGGAAGACAGAGAGTGTACTGCTTTCAAGGTGATGAGCCTCCTGCATCTCTTTAAGCGGTTACAGAAGCTGGTGTCCTCTCTATAACCAGCTTTTCTCAGGTCTTGTCAGGCAGAAAGTCCATTTGCTGAATTGAGGGGAAGTATATGAGTTACCACCAGAGAGCACTGCGGTTAACACATTAGTTAAACTCACTTCTTAGGACCCCTAGCACGCTTTCCAAGAGTGTGTAAATTTGTGGGACTTACTGATCATGGTGGTGCCCCCTGCTAAGGCAGCCTTGGTCCCTTGGAAGAAGTCATCCACTGTGGTCATGCCTTTGTATGGCATCTGGAAGTGAGTGTGGACATCGATGCCTCCAGGGATCACCATCTTCCCATTGGCCTCGATAGTCTTCACTCCTCCAGGGACTATCAGATTGTCTCCAATTTGCCTGGTGAGACAGGGAAACAACCAGCAATTTGAAAGAAGAACTTCCAAGACAAACATGGTATTGTAAGGATTTTAAAAGTTGTAACCTATGTTTATCAAAGTAGTCTTTCCAAGTGATTAAGCCTTCCAGCTAAGCAATCTAGAAACAAATAATAAAACATTTTTTATTATAAGACAATGAATATGTGTTAACCAGAAGGACCTTGTTGTTTTTCTGTTTTATACATAGTAGTGTATATCTGTTAACCCCAATTCGTAATTTATCCCTTTCCCTCTTTCCCCTTTGGTAACGATAAGTTTGTTATCTGTCTGTGAGTCAGATTCTATTCTGTAAATAAGTTCATTTGAATCATTTTTTAGATTCCACATACAAGTGATATCATATGGTATTTGTCTTTCTCTGTCTGACTTACTTTGCTTAGTATGATAATCTCTAGCTCCATCCAGAAAACAATTTTTATAGACATAAAACAATCCAGTATGGTGTTTGGTGAGACCATGTGTCCTGGCTTAGTACTGTCACCCCAAGGGTTTGACTGTGGCTGGAATATAGGGGGTGTAATAAATATTTTAATAAATGTTTTTATTGTGTGCTTAGTCACTCAGTCATGTCTAACTCTTTCCAGCACCATGTACTGCAGCACACCAGGCTCCTCTATCCATGGGGATTCTCCAGGCAAGAGTGCTGGAGTGGATTGCCATGCCCTCCTCCAGGGGATCTTCTCAACCCAGGGATCAAACCCAGATCTCCCACATTGCAGGCAGATTCTTTACCATCTGAGCCACAGGAAAGCCCAAGAATACTGGAGTGGGTAGCCTATCCCTTCTCTAGGAGATCTTCCTGACCCAGGAATCAAACCAGGGCCTCCTGTATTGCAGGTAGATTCTTTACTAGCTGAGCTACCAGGGAAGCCCAGTGTTTTTATTTTCATTTAGCTCTTTATTTAAGAGTCAGGAAGAACATTTGCAGAAGGATTGAACAGCTGTAAAATAATGAACTGTTAGAAGAGATTGAAGGAGGTGGTAAAGAATCATTTTAAAAACAAGTGCATGAACTGTGCTATCTAAATGGGTTCGTCTGTGCTCCTAAGGACAAATGGAATATGTCTAGGGCATTCCCAAGTTCCTTCCCACTCCCAAGTCCATCCTTCCCTGATAGCTCATCTATCAATCACAACCAATGGCAGATTCTCAAAGAGGGTGCCAAAGATGCAAATGCCTACATCAGCTGCTTCTGTGTGGTCAGCAGCTCAGGAGAAGCTTCAAGCCAAGCAAGTGGACTGTGATAACCTCCACCAGACATAGCTTCACCCAAGAAGCTTCAGAGCATCTCAGGGAGGCAGAGAGGGGGAAACTGGGGTGGGGAGGAAGCCAATGAGCAGGCCAAGTGGACACTATACAAGACACGTGACAAATACAACTACCCTTAGCACAATGTAACCTCATAGACCAACGGTGTTCAGCTCACATCCTTGATATAAACATCCAGTTAATTCCAGGCAGACTTAAGGCTCATGAGGATCTCCATTATTATGAACCATCTCCTACCTTACAACACATGTACCCGCTGCCAGTGGCATGAACACTTTCTGCTTTTGTTTATACCCAGCCAAGAAAGACATTCTCTTGGGGTGGTAAGAGTCTTCCACTGGTTTGACAAAATGTAAGTTCTACAACTAAAATTAAGCTTTCCGACATCCCTAAGATTTCACTCTTACCACATCACCACTGGGCCATTCCAGAGTCACCACAATTCAAAACACACTGTGGAAAAAATGCAGCCTTGATGGTAATTCCATTCTAGTCCAGATACTGGCCAGTGTGTTCCCATTTCCCTCCCTCACTGATTCACCTCTCAGGGAACTGAGAACCAAGAGCAGGAAGAGTTGCCTCTTTTGGGTGTGTCTATGTAGGCACGTTTCTACCCACTTTTGACAACTGGTATAATACCTAGTCTCAAAGAGAAATGCTTTCCCCCACTTTTCTCCACTGAGCCAATCAAGGTCATATTAATCCTTGAAGGCTTAGCTTCCATCTCCCCTCCTTGGTCAAGTTTCTACTGACAGCCAGGTCTAGTACTGAAGAGTGTGGCTCTGCCCTGCATGTGGGTTCCCCTGGATTCACCATCGTGGCTCTGCTAATGCTCACTTTATGATTTAGGCCAAGTAACTTAACCTTACCATGTCTCAATTCCTTCATCTGTAAGACGTAATTTTTTAAAAAAGCCTTCTTTATAGGTCTATTGTATAGATTAAATGTTAATCTGTGTTAAGCCCATAGAACCCTGTAAAGCACATAAAAATTCAATAAATATCAGCTGTCATAAAGTTATAACATTATAGTTATAATGTTCTAATCTCACACAGTCCTCTTGTTCCTCTGGATCTCATCTATTCTACTAATTTAATGCATGATATTGATATTCGCTTCTCCGGTAGCTCAGTGGTAAAGAATCCACCTGCCAATGCTGGAGATGTGGGTTCCATCCCTGAATTGGGAAGATTCCCTGGAGGAGGAAATGGCAAACCACTCCAGTATTCTTGCCTGGGAAATCCCACGGACAGAGGAGCCTGGCGGGCTACAGTCCATGGGGTCATGAAGAGTTGGATATGACTGAGTGACTGGGGACACACAGACATTAATATTATTGGGTAACGTCATATGCTTTGTATGGACAGACATATCATTTCCCCTAAAAGACTGTCCGGCCCCTGGGGGAAGAGAGTTGATTTGGTTTCCAATGACATCCTCCATGGCACGTGACACAGTACAGGTCCATGGCCTGAGACAGCTGCTTTGCACACAGCAGGCACTCCATCAACCCTCACAGGCACACAACTCTGTAAAAACTGAAAGGAATTATTTCTGTTTCAAAGTCCTGTGGGTTAAGAAAGTTGCTGAAGATATATCAAATCATAGGATAAGATGAAAATCATGTTTATACACCCTTCTCTTCTCCACCAACACACACGTTGGATGGTTAAATTCCTTCCATAATGTCCTTGGCAAGTGGCCTTCCGGTCTATTTTAATAGTGAAGACAAAGAAGATTCAGTTGATATATTCAACTATGGTAGTAGATGCCTGAATCACTGCACAAAGAAGGATTCAGGGCCTGTGTTTAAGGGTCAACCACGAAAAGTTCCATGATCAATTAATGAGCTCTGGAATGAAGAAGAAGCATGAGGCACTGAATTTTTTTTTCTAACTCTGAAAATGTCTAAATGGGGGAACACATTTGCTCCAAAAAGAGCAGACTGCACATAATAATTTTTTAGTAAGAAAAAAATATAAAATTAATTGTGGCTTATATCTTGAAGAAAGTATTTTTTACCATCAGTTGACTTGTCTAATAACACCAATTTTCCCACTTCTATTATGAAAATGTATGCAAATCAGCAAAGCTACTAAGTATGAACATCTTCATTCTTGCATTTGTTCATTCATTCAATGAATTAATATGTTGATCTTTAGCAAATTATTTACTCTCTCCGTTCCTCTTTTTTCTCTATCCTCTGAAAAAGAAGGTAGTAAGAGTACTTACTTCATAGAATTGCTGGCAGATTAAATGAGATGAGACCTGTAAAACATTTATTCTAATGCCTGGCACACACTATGATATATACTCAATAAAAGGCAGCTCTTACAAAAGTCTCTATGTATCAAGTACTGGGTTAGATGCTGTAGATACATTGAAGAACCCAAAATAGTGCTTGCTCTCAAGGGGGCCTAATAGTGTCAGAATTGCTATGATTGATAAAATCATGGGGTATTTTAAAAACTTATCAAGGGACTTCCCTGGTGATCCAGTGGTTAAGATTTTGCCTTCCAATGCAGGTGGTGTGGGTTTAATCCCTCATTGGGGAGCTAAGATCCACATGCCTGAGAGCCAAAAAACCAAGACATAAAACAGAAGCAATACCATAACAAATTCAATACAGACTTTTAAAAATGGCCCACATTAAAAAAAAAAAATCTTAAAAAAAACTCATCAAAGGGAAAACTAGCCTAGATTTAGGGGCTGGTAAGGAATGTCCGCCCACAGAAAGGTTTATCTAAGCCAAGTTTTCAAAGATAAGTAAGTGATCTATAACCAGAATCTTAAAGCTAGCCAATGAAGCTGAATAAAATAAAAATAAAACTGTATGAGGCCAGGGATGGCTCATTTGGTGGGCTGGATACACTAGTTCTAAACTATGTCTTATCCGTGTGGGGAAGCAGCCTGCTTTATGTGATGAAAGGCTATGTATAGGTCAAATCCTTTTTAAAAGATCACTATGCAAGGAAGTTGCACGTAAAGGTTATCTGGCTATGCTACTTTCAAGCATCCAATAGCAAACCATTCTGTAAAGTAATTACACATCCCTAAAGTATCTACTGGGAAACCTGGCCTGACATGTTTGTCCCATCTGTGCATTGCCCAACCAAGTCCTACCTAAGTCAAGGTCCGGTTTAAATGCCGTCTCCACCTCAAAACCTTTGAAGTCCTTCCTAAGTCAAGGTTCAATTTAAATGCTCTCTTCACCTCAAAGCCTTCCTCTGAAAGGATTTCTCCATTCGTGCACTTCTAAATTACTTATTTTTACCTGAATTCTTTCGGTATTTATTATGGGGCTTCCATGGTAGCTCAGATAAAGAATGTGCCAGCATGCAGGAGACCTGGGTTCAATCCCTAGGTCAGGAAGATCCCCTAAAGAAGGGAATGGACCTATTATACTAGGCCTTATATTTTTAGGGTAATTGGTGGACTTTTTCAATGATCTTCAGGACAGTGGTCACATCAGCCACTTCTCCACAACACATAGAGCGCCCATCAGTGCAGCTTGCCCAAAGGGGCCTGTAGCATCATTTGGGTGACTGAATTCAGATCTGTCACTTCATCCATGCGCCCAAGTGAACTATGGCTAGTTTAAAATCCAATTTTAAAGGGATTATCCAGACTGAAGGGCTAAATGAAAGATTCATTTTTAAGGAGAAGGAGAAATGAAATACACAGAAGCGCTGGTCTACTAAGCAAAAGAAGCAAGTTGCTTTCTGAGTCTCTAGTGAAGAAAGTTCAAAAGATGAAGCAAAGGGTCCTATATACATACTTTATTAAGCCATCTTCCATGTAAATATCAGCATAAAAGGATTGATCATCGTTGACAATTCTGCCTCCCTTGATCAGAAGACGGTCGCTCTAGAAAAGAAGGAAAACAGGAGTCATTCTTACAGCTAGGATTTCAGAGAAGAGTGGTCTCCCAAGGTTCTCCCAAGTCCTTGTTTCAGAGGTCCTTGTTTCAGCAGGAACCACTGTCTTAAGACGCCTGTGAGTTCAGTGCACTCAGTATTTGAGTGGCTGTGTCTCTTGGGGATCCAATCTTTCTTGTTTAACCATAACTCAAATTATTCTGAGTTTCACTTCTTTCTTCTGCAACCTATCACAGCCACTTAGAAACATAGCTACTCTTTATATTATCTTTTTCCTGAAAGCACTAAATAACACTAAATAGGATGACATTTACCTCGGTGTCTAGCATCACGTCTGATGTTCTGTTGGCACTCAACAGTAAGTCGCAAAAATGGAACTTAGGGTCAGGCATACAATGAAATAGCCTTGAAAAGTCTTTATGATAGGGGGATCATGTTATGTTTAAAATTTGGGAGGCTTATATGTGCACACATATGCACACAAATTGTGGAATGTATAACTCAAGGAGGAGAAATTATGCGGGATTCATATATGAAGTGAGTACCCTCAGTATACTGAGTACACTACACTCAGTATTTCTCACGTTCTCTGAAATATATTTCTTTATTGCTTTTCGTATGAGAAAAGTCTTTTAAAAGTCATAACTAAATGAAAGCTGGGTAAGTGATCCAACTGGAAACAAAGCATAGACATTGCATGGTAATTAACAAAACACAAACATATATTTTATGTCTAAGTCAGGAGAGAAACAGATCATTGTCAGCTTTAGAGATCACAGATTTCATTAAATGAATGGAGCTTAGATCACAGCATGAAGGATGGACATAGCTTTGCTGGGTTCATGTGGGAGAAGAGAATTCTTAGGAGCCTGGCTGAGGGGAACTGCAGCCTGAAAAACAATGGCGGGCTGTAGTTTGTTACAAATTCAACATACAGAGTTCAACCACACTCATCCATCCATCCACTCATCCACTGATTGTTCACACATCCACTCACTCAGCAAATAGGTATCTAACCTTTTTTTATTAAATAGGTAGTAAGGATGTGGCAGGGAATGAGCCACACCAGGTCCCTGGCTTGATGGAACTTAACACAGAAGTCCGGCAATAAAGTCACCAGAATAAGCAAAACAATGTAAAATTGTGTCAAGCATCACAAATAAAGGGGAATGGGGCTTTTTTTTTGACCACCTTTGCTGTCACCCCTGTCCCCATTTTTTGGGCTTCCCAAGTGGTGCCAGTGGTAAAGAACCCACTTGCCACTGCAGGTTAGACCTAAGAGACACCAGTTGGATCCCTGGGTGGGGAAGAGTCCCTGGAGAAGCGAATGGCAACCCACTCCAGTATTCTCGGGGAATCCCATGGATAGAGGAGCCTGGCTGGTCACAGCCCATAGGGTCACACAGAGTCAGACACAACTGAAATGACTTAGCACAGCACGGCACAGGGCGTTTTAAAACAGAGGCTAGGAATGGAGGAGAACTGCAGACAGGGAACCGTGTGTGCAAAGGCCCTGCGGTGGGAGAAAAGTTGTGTTTCTTTGAAAACCTGAAATAGATCAGTGTGGAGGGAACTCAGGGATCAAGGAGGGACCTGATGAGGACAGGAGATGACACTGGTGAGACAGGGCTTTCAAAAGGGATCTAGGCTTTATGGAGGACACCCCACAAACAGGCTGACTTCTGGCTTCCGAAATCAAAGATTATGAACAGGGCCAGAAGATGAGAACTGAAGCTAGGGCTCCACTGGGGATGTAGCCAATTATTGCTGAGTCTCTCCTGCTTCCAAGGTATTGCGTGAGAAGAAGCAATTTCATCATGCTGTACTGTTGGGAGAAGGACTTTTTTTAAAGATACACATCAATGAGATGTTGAGAAAAAACTTACACATGTGGCAAAGAAAATGAACTAATGAGGTCAAATACAAACTCCCACCACACAGTCTCCAAGCCCCTCATGAGCTGCCCTCTGTCAGTATGTCCACCCTCGCTTCTATCACGTGTTTTATCAATGTGTGTGTGCGTGTTAGTCGCTCAGTCGTGTCCAACTCTTTGCGGCTCCATGGATTGTAGCCTGCCAGGCTCCAGGATTCTCTAGGCAAGAATACTGGAGTGGTTTGCCATGCCCTCCTCCAGGGGATCTTCCTGACCCAGGGATCATACCCTCATCTCTGGTGTCCCCCGAATTGGCAGGCGGATTCTTTACCACTAGCTCTGCATATACAGCGGCAAATCAAAGCATGTGCAGTTCTTGCCACCGAGGGCTCTCTGGCCACTAAGCCTTTGCAAAGCAGTTCTCTCTGCCGTCTCCCATGTTCACCTGCCATTGGCAACCATCCTCTCTTCCATTAAGCCTCAAAGGGTTTTTTCCCCAGGATGTAATACCTGACTTTCCAGCAAATTTTAGGTGTTCCCTCTGCAGCTGAAACAATGATATTATTCCACAAGAATTGGTTTACTGTTTAATGGTCTCCTGGCTACGCCACAAGCTCCTGTGGGCTTAGAACTATGTGTCTTTTGATCTTTTTAGCTCATTTCCTGGGGCCCATCTCTTGTTGTTCACTCACTAAGTTGTGTCTGACTCTTTGTGACCCTATCTTAGACAGCTGGGACCCATCTTAGACAGCTGTTAAACGCTGGTCAAATAAATGGATGAAGGGTGGGACATAGGAGGGTGTATTATATCAGAAGAATAGAAAGGCCGTCTGAGTCAGAAAATTATGTGAAATGGTCAGAAAATTGGGCTTTTAAGGAAAAACATTTTAATTGAAGGCTATTGTAATCTACTGTTCTAACAGTAATTGAAAAATTATATGAGGCACTCCTACAACTGTGCTTCCCAAACGAGGGTGCACATTAGAAAAATATAGATTTCCAGGTCCTGCTCTAGGTCAACAAATCTGTATTTGATAAGCTCTATAAATGGCTCTTAGGCAGCCATCAGCCAGCCCAGTACCAAGTCACACCCCAGACACAGTTTATGTGTCTGTGAAGGTGACAGAAGCTTCTCCAGCAGGAGTTGTACACTAACAATAATCTTGGTAACTTTAAGAGTTCCCTCTCACAGCTCAGTGCTTTTCTGATATTCTTTATCTTTCTAGCAAAGAGCTGAAATAAGCTGGTTGGGGGAAAGGAGCCAGTTACTGCCTAAACTAAGCCCTGTCATGAAATATGACCATCCTCTCCTGCTTGGGGACATCCAGTCCTGAGCCACTGGGGATCATCACTTTTTTCAGTAAGCATCAAATCTCAACAAGGGGGCAAAAGCTATCCCAGGCACCTTGTACATCAGAGGGGATAGGGAGAGGTGACCCAAGTGGAATTAACATCACTGAGATGGCATCATTCAAAACTGTTCAAATGTTATTGAAATAATTTTGACCTAATCATCAAAAATCTAAATGAGCACAAAATGAAGTGGAGGCCTTGCACAGGTTTCAGATATGGGGATAATAAAACCCCTGCTTTATTTAGTATAATATTATTATTTGTTTTTTATCATGGAGAGCAGAAGTATCAAAACCACAACTCACAGAACTCAAGCAAATGCTGTTCCTGGGGTCCTCAGCTTGTCCCCCAAACTTTTATTAAAGTGGTTAATGCATGTGTGCTAAGTCACTTCAGTTGTGTCTGACTCGTTGCAACCCTATGAACTGTAGCCCACCAGGCTCCTCTGTCCATGGGATTCTCCAGACAAGAATACTGGAGTGGGTTGCCAAACCCTTCTCCAGGGGATCTTCCTGACCTAGGGATCGAACCTGCATCTCTTATGTCTCCTGCATTGGCAAGCAGGAGCAAACCAATGTTTCTCATGCATTAACACCTATAAGGAATGATGGCCCTTCTTGAGCACATGGGAATAACCTGGAGGGTGTCTGGAACCCAAGATGAAGCTAATTAGAGACTGAAGCACCAAACGCTGTGGCTGCCTCAGGTACTGCATGGCCACCAGAACTCAATGCAGCCCACCCTTATAGCCCAGCCAGGTTCCAGGTGTGCCAGCTGCCAAGCTTGGGCTCCGTGGGGTTCTCCCAGTACTGGGAGAATCAGGCTGACTACCTAACCAGGTTTGTGATCTTGAGTTAGCACTTAACCTCTCAGCACCCCAGTTGTATTAGCTCACAGTGGTAATATTAATAACACCAGGCTCACCTCACAGGGTGGCTGCCAGCATGCAATAAATGGTATGAAGGGGGAAAAGTGTGTGTTTGTACAAGTATAAATAAAATATCTAACATGCTAACACGTAGTAAATACCTGCAAATATTAGTTCCGTTTATTCTACTCATTATTCACAGTACTTTAAATTTTAATAAAATGCTTTGAATTAAGAAACTTATGGGGGAGGGACTATTGTTCCCATTTTCTAAATGGAAGATCTACACAGAGAGATAGCTGACTTTCTCCTAGTGACAGAGTTGATTAGTTGCAGTTGGAAGCAAATCCAGGTCTTCCATCTCTTGGCTCCTGACTGCTTTCCACCTGAGGCTACTGCACCAATAATCCGTAAACCTTATGCCAAGTGGCTCTTTCTGACAGGCCTGTCCTCTCTGATACTGAATGTGACAGGTCCCGTGCAGGAACGCTTTCTTTGTGATAGGAAACTTCAGGAATCAAATCACTTGTAAGCCACTCCTTATAAAATCAGTGCATCAGACCTGTTCCTTATGGCCTAAAGGTGTTTGTGTGTATGTTTTTTGTTTTTTTTTTTAATTTCGGTGTATAGTTGCTTTACAATGTTGTATTAGTTTCTGCTATACAGCAAAGTAAATCAGCCATACATATACATACATCCTCTTTTTTTTTGGATTTTATTCCATTCCGGTTACCACAGAGCATTGCGTAGAGTTTCCTGTGCTATATAGTAGGTTCTCATTAGTTACCTATATTATGTACTGTGCTTAGTTGCTCAGTCGTGTCCAACTCTTTGCAACCCCATGGACTGTAGCCCACCAGGCTCCTCTGTCCATGGGATTCTCCGGGCAAGAATACTGGAGTGGGTTGCCATGCCGTTCTCTGGGGGGATCTTCCCAACCCAGGATCGAACCCAGGTCTCCTGCACTGCAGGCGGATTCTTTACTGTCTAAACCACCAGAGAAGCCCAAGAATACTGGAATGGGTTAGCCTATCCCTTCTCCAGGGGAACTTCTCAACCCAGGAATTGAACTGTGGGCTCCTGCATTGCAGGCAGATTCTTTACCAGCTGAGCTACCAGGGAAACCATCATCTATATTATACACAGCATCACTAGTGCATATATGTCAATCCCAATCTCCCAATTAATGCATTTTACAGAGACACCTGATTTACTATCCAGGATAGCAGAGGCCCTTGACATTTGATAAAGTCCAACTTTTTATGATTAGAAAAATCAACTATAAAAAATTAAGAGTTTGTGAGAAAAAAAGGAGAGAAGAGAGATAGAGAGAAAAAAGAAGAAGGAAGGGAGAAAGACAGTGGTGCAGAGGGAGGAAGGGGGAGAAAGAGATGGAAGGGAGGAGAAAGAAAACCCACAAGCAAATGCTGTTAACAATGGCCATGATTCCAACTAGACTAGAGAATGCAAGGACAGAATCTTGAACTCAAGCTGGCTGGGGATGCTGGCTCCCATTTCAGTATTCCTCACCTAGTATTCAACTTGAAGGACTTAAATTACCACCTCCATCTGAGCTAATATGAATATGTTTCCCAGAGAAACCAGAGCCCTCCATGGATTTCTTCCCAGGCAATAAAGTCAGCCCCAGAACAGTACTTAGGACACATCTGTTCTCTACTCTGCAGACATTCCAGCAGCTCAGAATAAAAACTCTAGTCAGAGGAAGAGAAAAAAAGAGAGGATATAAACTGGAGATGGAATCTTCTACAGTCAAATCTTTTATTACCTGTGTTCAAATCACAAAGCATAGACTCCGACCCTCAGTGGGGACTCAAGATCCTTTTAAGTCCAGATGAAGGCACAGGTGGTTATTTAAAATAAAATCCCATCTGGATAATTAGATTTGACTCCCTAAAAACACTCCCACTCTTAAGAATAAACAGGATGGATAGACTACACAGATGAAATCTTGTTGCTTTTCTTTCCTAAAGCAGCATCATTTAAAGAAGACAGAGTGAAGGCTTTCTAAGACAGTCCTGGTTGGCTCACTGTGGGATTCAGAAAAAGGTACTGACAAGGCTCCCAGGAGAGCAGCCTTCTCAACCCACCTCTGCTGTTGAATATGCAACCTTGGGTGAGGAGTTTGACTTCTCAAAGAAACACTACCTGTGTTTGGATGCGTGACTTCACCTCTCTAGGCTTCAGTTACCTCATCTGTGAAATGGGAGACAATGACCACTTTCTCTGAGGGTGCTGGTTAGGATGATGGTGAGTCTCTGCTTGGCAAGGTATGGATCTTAGTACATGGGAGTTGCTATCATGGTTATTCTTTCTTCCAATCATAATGGCTGCCGTACAGTGCCCCGCTCACACTCTAGAAGAACTGAACCAACACTCTGTTCATCAAAATCTAACAGGCCTTTCCATAAAGGGAATTCAGAGACGCCAGTCCCCAGCCAACCCCCAGCAACTGTTCTCAGCTCCTGCCACCAGCAGCCAAGGTCAGCCAAAACGTCTCTGTTTACACCCACCCGCAAAGGGCAGGTTCCCACGGCCCCTCCAGGTCATTCTTCCTTTGGAAATAAGGCTCCGTGAGCAGATAACAATCTTCATGCCCTCCTCCTTCAAGAATGCAGTGTGGGTGGCCGGGTCTGAAACCTGCCCCCATACTCGCTCTCCGTGCCCAATGCATGGATCAGTTTCCAGGCCCCTCAGTGACAAACATGCCATGGAGACAGAGAGACAGAGTGAGGCCAGGGAGAAAAGAAGACTTCCTGGAGGGCAATGCAGCCTCTTGGCTGAGTCTTTACTGAAGCTGGGGGCAGTTACACAGGGCTGGCTCTTCCAAAACTCTGAACTGCTACAGGTGAATCTCAAGAACATTCCTCCAGGACATCACTGGTGGTCCAGTGATTAAGAGTCTGCGATTCCAGAGCAGGGGACATGGGTTCAATCCCAGGTCAGGGAACCAAGATCCCACATGCCACATGGCATTGCAAAAAAAAAAAAAAAAAAAAAAACACCAAGAAAAAGAAATACCTCCTTTCTCTCATCAACCAAATATACTTATGACCAAGTGTGCACCATGGAAGCTAAGAGGGGGCATCCCCTTCAGAACATAGCCCACTACACACAATGCATAACGAACAGCAAGCACTGCTTTCACTTTCTTTAAAGCACTCGATTTGGCCCTGGAGGGCCAACCATAAGGTGGAAGAAGCAGTGGCCAAGGGCAGGATTAACCAGGGCAGGGTGGCGGCCCCGTCTTCTGTACCGGAACATCAAAGCCAGCTGTGAGCATTACTCCCCCTACAAGTCCATGTTCACCATTTTGAAGACATGGTTATCAAAGGGCCAGACAAGTGATGGGGCTGCCTGGGTCAGACTGGAGTGGCGGAATGAACTGTGGATGGCATCTTAATCCCAGCCCCCGATAACACTCTCCCAATCTTGAACAGGGTCCCAGACACAGATAAGCACGAGTGGAAAACCTGGCCAGGAACCAGAGGACGACAAGGGGAGGGATGACCCCGCGATGAACAGAAGGAGCCACAGAGTCATCCTACCCTCAAGCAGGAAGGTCAGCTGGGCTTGGGAAGCCCAAACCTCAGTTCCCACTGTGTATTTTCAAGACACTGGACAGATCCTGGTACAAACTGTACCGTTATTTACTTAATATTATCCTGAAATAAATGTATTTTGAAAGTAAACAGTGTCTCACTCCCATAAATTCTAAGCTAGTATCACTTACCAAAAATAGTAAACCTAGGAATGAACACAATAAAAACCTCATGAAATTTTGGCTACATTCTGCCGTCCTCAAAAGGATTTTGAAGGATGAGCTTCAGATCTGCGACCTCTGTTAAAAGGTAGATTACCCAGAGTTGGGGTGGCAGGGAGGGTGTTCAAGACAAATCAGCTCTACCTGAAGACTTTTCCCTTCATCTGCTCAGAAGGTGGGGAAAAGAATTAGAAAGGAGACAAAACTTCTCTCTATGTGGTTCAATGTTATTGAATGCCCTCTTTCAGAATCACCTAAAATGACGTGATATAACTGCAGGACCACCATCCCTGCTCTTGAAACAAGGAGCTACGTGGGTCACCATGGGTTGGTTTGTCAGAAGTAAGAGCAGTGCCCGAAGCAGAGTCACAGGGATGTGCCAGACACTGGGCAGCAGAGCAGAGGGAGGAGGGTACTGGGGATTAGGGAGGCTCCCTGGGTCAAAAGGTTAGGGAGGAGGGAGAGGGGCAGGGTAGAGTAAATCTGAAGTGAGGAGAAGCGTGCCTCATCAGAAAATAGGATGTGCCAAGTCTGGGCACAAGAGGAAAACGTGGTCCATCCTCAGCTGGGCTTAGGGGAGAGGAAAACAGAAAGGCTGCCGTCTGGATGGAAACCAGCCCTAATCGCAGTTCTCAGAGCCATCCAGAACTGCAGCAGTGACCAAGGGAGTCTGGAAGCCAAAGCTGTGTTGGCATCTCTGCTACTGACTCACTGTGTGATTTTAGGCAAGTGACTCAATGGATCCATCTCTGGGCCTCAGTATCTCCGGATGAGTGAAAGGTCCATTTGTATATTTGTAAAATACAGGTAACTGCCTACCTCCCAGGGCTACTGTGAGAATTAAATATGATGATGTAGTGTTGGGCACTTATAGAAAAGGCTCCATGAGCGGCAGGCATTACAAATATTTCTACTAATTTCTCTATTGTGCTACCACCTCTATTTTATTGCTCTGATTATGGACATGTCCAATTAAAGGCAAATCTAAATTGCAGTACAAATGTAAGGTTGCTACTACTATTAGATATAAAGCACCTGAGAAACACATTGCGTTGCTCAGGACAGAGATTGACAAAAAGTCAATAGTTTAGAGACTTAATTCCTGGCCAAGTTTGGTCTGGATTTATATGAGAGTTTTGTGTTTTGTTTGCTATTTGGGTTTTTTCCTGTTTGTTTCATTTGTGCGGCATTGTTCTTTGAGGCCTCAAATGCACGAGCTATGGAGGAAAGCTCCATATCCATATTGAGACTAGAAAACTGGGGTCCAGCTACGTTCAAACAGCAGACTGTGTCCCCTCGGCCAACAGCCTGTGCGAGAGCCAAATGCCTCGTTCATCAGAAAGGAGGGCCTGAAATTTCAACCAGGCCTTGATTCTAGGGATAAGCAGTTTTAATAATTCATTCCTGAAATGTACACTTGTGTGACTACTGGGTGTGAAGATGCTGCATTAGATGTGCGGAAGGGCAATTCTGATCAGAGCGGGTGAAGTGTAATTTGTAACCAGCATTTACTGAAAAGTTCCAACATGCCAGAAACTCTTACAAGCTTTATGTACATTTTGTTCACTTACTCCTCCGTGAAATGAATTATCTGCTCTTCTCCCCACTGAGTTGAACACACGGCATCCTGGGGCGGGGAGGAATGGCGCAGGGTCTGGTGTCACAGAACCAGTCACCGTGAACACCAAATATATCAATGCAAGAAACGCATTTCAGGGAGGAAACTGTAGAAATGGGTGGCGTCCTTGATACTTCGTATCAGGGCGATGCAAACAACGACTGGCTCTGGGTTTCACCTTTATCCCATGGGTCCTGGGGAGCTCAGGAAGGAGTTTGAGAAAATGAGTGAAATACAACCCCAGAGTTTGAAAGAAAATCTGACAGAATGAACATGCCGGAGATAAAGGAAGGAACTAGTTAGAAAGTAATAGCAAATGACAAGGGGGAAGAAAAGGAAGATCTTTATTGCTCAGGATGCCAGGACAGGGATGGAAGACTCAGAGTGGATTATTAAAGAGCGTTTAACAAAGGGATTATTTAACAAAGCATGGGCAGGCTTTAGGGAGATTAAATGGATGGGCAGCCCCCAGGCCCAATGAGGCCAGAGGAGTGATCACCGGAGTCAAAGTGGGGGCAGATATAAGGAGAGGGCGCTGCCAGGAGATGTGACCTGCAGCAGGGGCACACCGCCACTCCACAGTAACCCAGCAGCATGGAGTCAGGGCGAAATACCCTGACTTCACTGTCCACCCTCCCTCAACACCAAGTGGCACCACGTGAACTAAATCCAACCCGGAGCCCAAGGGCAAAGGACCTACTGGTGCAGACCAGACAGGTCCAGGGCATGGAGCAAGACAGACAATCCGGGAGAGGCAGCTGGAGAGGCAGACAGAAAACATCCAGTCCAGCCCCTGAACAGCCAACCATGGGACACGATTTAATAAACTGAACACAGTCACACTGTGGATTATGATGCAGATACTTTTAAACAGGTTAAATTTAATCCTGAACTGAAGCAATATCTAACATTAGTACATTTCAATGTGTGAAATACGATACTGTTCTTGCAAAAGCAAACAAATATACTACATGTAAATATGTTTATTACATTTCTATGTGAGCAGCAGAAAGGTCTGGAGGGATGCACATCAAATCTTCGACATTAGGAATCAAGAGACAGGGAGTCAAAGGGCGGAGGTAGAGAAACGTTTTTTCTCTCTTTTTCCTCTATTTATACATTATTTCACTAGTTGCACAATACATATGTCATTTTATAACTTTCAAAAGTGATTTAATACAGAAAATTATACAAAAGAAAAGAGAACAAGGAGTTTGCTGTGCTCCAGGTGACAGGAAGAGCATCGTTCAGAACACATATGGTACACTTAGGAGAAAAGCTGGAATCTGCTTAGCAGGGAAGGGTAATAGAAAGTGATGCGCCACTATTTACAGCAGCCAGGAAGCAACCTAAATGCCCACTGACAGACAAATGGATAAGGAAGATGTGGTATGTATATATACAACGGAACAACATTCAGTTATCAAAAAGAATGAAATAATGCCATTTGCAACATCATGGATGGACTTAGAGACTGTCATACTAACTGAAGTAAAGGCAGAGAAAGACAAACACCATATGATATCACTCATATGTGGAATCTAGAAAAATGACATAAATGAACTTATTTACAAAACAGACACAGACTCACAGACATAGAGAACAAGCTCATTGTTACGAAAAGAGAAAGGGATGGGGGACAGATAAACTAGGAGTTTGGGATTAGCAGATACAAACTACTATATATACAGTAGATAAACAACAAGGTCTTAATGGACAACACAGGGAACTATACTCAATATCTTGTAATAAACTATAATGGAAAATAATCTGAAAAATAATATATATCTATATGTATGTGTGTGTGTGTGTGTGTGTGTGTGTGTGTATGCGGGTGTGTCTGAATCACTTTACTGATACCTACAACTAACACAACATTGTAAATTAACTACATTTTGATAGGCAGACAGATAAACAAATAGGAAGTGATGTGCCAAAGGTGAAGGACACATCAAGGCAAGTTCGTTAGAAAGAACCAATTAGTAAAAATGGAGAGCTGAAAGGAGAGTCATGAAGTTGGGGTGCAAGAACATGAAGAGTAATTTTGAGGCGCTGTCAGTCACACACCAAATAGGTAGGAAAAGGGACCTGAGATTTAAGAGACTGGTCAGCTGATGGCTGGAATTGAGTTAACTCCACACTGAGATGGCTATACGAACTGAATGGGAATGAAGGGCAGTCCAGGCTCCTGAAATGGGAGTCAGGACCTGGATTCTGGCCCCAGCTCTGCGACTCTGAGCAAAGCACTTAGCCTCTCGGGGCTGCTGTCCGCTGAATGGGACCCATTTCCCTCTTTTAGAGCAGTTCTCTCTCCACTTTGATCACGGGCATCTGGCAGCCGGCTTTGACTGGGTCTTTGGACTGACAGGGAAGCCTAGTGAATCCCCACCCTATTGCTTCTCAGAAACAAAAACCTCTTTCAGTAAAGCTGAAAGCCAGCCAAAATGCAGTTCCAAGAGGAGCAATCATGCTTGGGTCTTGGAATGTGTGAGCAGCACCTGCAAATGACAGGCAATTGTTCCCCATCTATTTGTGGAGGCTACGGGGATTCTCCTCCAAGTCTGACCCTGTACTTCTAAAACTGGAGGGGGCTGCCTGGTGATTGGGTTGCAAGCACACAACCACTGGCTTCTGCAGCTTTGTAAAACTGGCCCGAGGCGGATGTGTCAAGAACGTACAGCTACCGCGTTGTAGCTCACACCACGCTGCCGTGGAAAGGGCCCTTGGAGAGAGAGTGTGGGAGGGAGGAGTTGTTTCAAAAAGCTGAGATGCTCCCAGTTTGCTCTGTCGTGAAGTCCAGGTGGTGAGTCAGTGCCAGGGCAGCTCAATGGAACGATGAAAATGAGAAGAGCTTTGGAGTCACAGCCCTGGCTGTAAAATGAGGGGAATGATATCTGTCCCAAAGGACTAAGGTCAGAAGTCTAGCCCAAATCCCAGTGCATAGTAGGTGCTCAAGAAATGCATGTTTCTTTAAAAGATGAACTCAGATCTCAGGTCAATGTCTCTCAGCTGGATGACTACCCACTTTTGTCTCTATCTTTGAAAAGTAGCCTGACTTTCCACCTCTTTTTAGTTAACATATATGTCTTAACTACCTTCCTATCAGAACGCAAACACACTTCCTTAGAAGTGTGGGAAACCAGGGGGATGAGGCACTTTCTCTTTTTTCCTGGCTCTTTCTTGACACAAGAAGATGACAATGGTGATGACTGACTCTCTGGGTCGGGCCTTCTGACTGCCTAGGAACCTGCAAACCCACAGATCTGCTTTCATTTGATCAATAGGAGGTTAAGCACTATTTTTGACTCTTTGACTATTTTTGAAGCCCCAAACTTCTCCAAGTTCTATTGACAGAGAAAACTGCAGACACTCCTGAAAACAAAGACTTCAAGAGATCAGGCAGACCTTGAATGAAATGAAACTTTGAAATAAATACACAGGCACCACTTGAGGCACCACTTGAAAATGACCAGAACTCAAAAATGAGATGAGTAGGCAGTTAATACTATAAAAAAAGGATTCTTCACCTTCAAGGTAGATCCAAGGCTCACCCAAAAGGAACCTCCTGGAATATACTCAAGACTGCTTTCTATTTGGAAATGCCATGCTGACATTACCAGAACTGATTCTCTGTGCCTGGGGGGCCACCAACTTCATCCCTACCTGCGAAGCCATGAGTTACAAGCTTCTCTTCCCAGTGGTCACTAGCTCACATTCTGTGATTCTAACACCAGAGAACAGCCTTCTTTGGAATAGTTCCACACTAGTCCATTCTTCTATGACATGTCTCTGCTCAGGAATGTTTCCAAAAGTGCCTGGGCTGCTGAACTTTACAGTTGCAGGTATCTTCTGCATACTAGAGTAAGAGGTACATTGTGACATGTATTAAATTGTGTCTAAAAAGTAGCGTAAGTTACAACTTTTGTGAGTCTTTACAAGTCATCTCAGAAGCAGCAGGTTTTCATCTATGTTAGGACTTGCGTCCATTATCCCAAGTCTTTTCATCTTTCATTGATCACTTCATATACTTGAGATTAGACCATGAGACAGATAGTTATAGCTGTTTTTTTTTTAATTTTTAATTCTTTAATTGAAGTATAATTGATTCAAAATATTGAGTTAGTTTTGGGCATGCAGCATAAGTGATTCACTTTGCTACACAGCAGAAAACAACACAATATAACGCGCAACTATACACAAATAAAAGTTTTTTTAAAAGATGTGGTACATTTATTCAACGGAATATTAGTCAGCCTTAAAGAAATGAAATATTGTCATTTGGAGCAACATGGATAGACCTAGAAAATATTATGCTTAGTGAAATAAGTCAGAGAAAGATAAATATTAGATGATATCACTTACAGAACCTAAAAAATAATACAAATGCATCTATATAAAAACAAGCAGATTCACAGACATAGTTGTCTTCTGAGAACCCTGTTTCCTGGACACCTGTCCTCCCCAGACTGCTTACTGAGGAAAAGCACACGAGTTTAAGGTAAAGGAACAGTGTGCCTTTTCATTCATCCATTTATTTATCCATTCATTCCTTCATGTAATGTTTGTAAATGCCTCCCATTCACAATACTAGGGACATACGAGTGACCAAAATTAAATCCCTGACATTACAACTGCAGCAGTTGAAACAGCAAAGATTAAGTCAGCTACTAACCAAGTAGTGTAATTTCAACAGTGATAAGTGACATTTAGAAAGAAGGTGGTGGGGATGGTGGAGGCTTGGAATGGTCTGGGACTGCTTCTGACTAGGTTTTCAAGAAAAGGCACATCTAAGAAGCTGTCTGCGGAACTGAGCTTCACATATAAAGACTCCTAGAAAAGACTGCTCCCCTCTCCAAGGGTGCAAAGAGTTCAGGAGCTCTGAGCTGCACATGTTAGGTGAGGGTGAGAGAGAGAGAGAGGAAGGGAAAGATGGCTGATGCCAAGACCCCAGAGGCAGTGGAGATAGTAGGGGCCAGTCCGCGTGGAACCTTGAGCGCCATCATCTGGGTGCTATTCCAAGCGCAACAGTTTGTTTTGGCTATGCTGGGTTACGTGGGATTAGCTGCTCTGAGGCACCGGGGATCTTAATTCCCTGACCAGGAATCGAACCCATGTCCCCTGCACTGGAAGTCAAATTCTTAACCACTGGACCACCAGGGAAGTCTCCGAAACAAATTTTTGACCTGGAGAGTGACTTGATCTGATTTATAATTTAAAGGATCACTTCGCTCATGCACTGAGACCAGTGGGGGGTTCCAGCAGTAAGGTGATGGAAGCTCTAGCAAGGTGGTGGTGGCAGGGATGAAAAAATGGGGAAAAGTGGCTGGATCAAGAGTCTCTTTGAAAGATAGAGCCCAATAAGTTACACAGCGGGTATATAGCTGGGCTGGGCCTTATCCCCAGGATCTGCTGTAAGCAAAGCCCAGCCATCTCTCAACTTGCTTGTATCTTCTTACTGATAAAGTCCAAGTAGGTTTGAAAGTGTTAGTCGCTCAGTCATGTCCAACTTTTTGCGACCCCATGGACTGTAGCCCGCCAGGCTCCTCTGTCTGTAGGATTCTCTAGGCAAGAATACTGGAGTGGGTTGCCATTCCCTTCTCCAGGAGATCTTCTCGATCAGGGATCGAACCCAGGCCTCTCAAATTGCAGACAGATTCTTAACCTATCTGAGTTGCCAGGGGGACATGAAAATAAGTTTATATGTTTAAGAATGATAGACCACACTACCTTAAAACAGGGATGACACTGCTGCAACAGAGTTGTCAACATTCAATAGTTAAAGCACCTTCTATTTCCCATATCCTAACAAGTGATTTTACCAGCAGCTCAAGTTCATTTGATTTTTTTGGTTGATTACACATTTATCAGGTCTTTTTTCAGCAATAAGACCTGGCGGACCAGTGGTTAAGACTCCACACTTCCACTGCAGGGGATGCAGGTTTGATTCCTGGCTAGGGAGCTAGGACCCTAGGTGAAATACCAAAATAAGCAAGTAAATAATAAAAAATAAAATAAAAGTGAAATATGCAGTGGCAAAACTCTGGCATAGACTGTTTCCAAGCCCCCTCGTGTTACAGATGTATGTATGGGTCTAGTTTCCTGCCTTAGCAAATGTGACCCAGCGTGGGTAACTGATTCTTTTCTGATGGGTCAGATTTCTTTAGGGCCTAGGGTCCATCACTGTGAACATGAATTTTTCATTATGTGGAGAATGTGGTTTCATTTTGACATGTGAACCCACTGGGAAGAGTGCAGTGATACTCAAATATGTTATCTTAAAATTTCCCTGATCTCCATTTTTATCCTAAAATCAATGGCCAAATATTTCCTGATCAATCGATCAAGTAGATTCCAGGTGACTGAAATTTTCCCCTTCCTATCTTTAAGTAACTTCCTAACAATGGTTACTAAATAGCTCAGGTCAACTTCAATATAACGGATGAAGGTTTTAAAGTCAGGAGAGGAGATGAATTTGGACGAACCTTCACCACTTAGTAAATAAATACATACCTTTAGATAAGTTAAGGCTTCCCTGGTGGCTCAGAGGTTAAAGCGTCTGCCTGCAATGCAGGAGACCTGGGTTCGATCCCTGGGTCAGGAAGATCCCCTGGAGAAGGAAATGGCAACCCACTCCAGTATTCTTGCCTGGAGAATCCCATGGACAGAGGAGCCTGGTGGGCTACAGTCCACAGGGTCGCAAAGAGTCGGACACGACTGAGCGACTTCACTTTCACTTAGATAAGTTAAATGTCTGAGCCTCAGTTTCCTCATCTATAAGGCAGAGCTAGTAATATGATTGAAAATCAAGTTAGTATGGGCTTTGGCATGGCATTATTTCCTTAAAAAACTAATTACCTGGGTTTCCCTTTCCTGTTCACTAAGAGCTTTACAAATCTGAAATTCTGAATTTTAAATGTCATTGTTCTTAACTTCCCTCCATATTAGTTTGCTGCTGCCACAACAAAGTGCCACAGACTGGTTGTCTTAAACAACACACATTTATTTTCTCACAGTTCTGCAGGCTACAAGTCCAAGGTCCAGTTGTCAGCAGGGTTAGTTCCTTCTGAGGCCACCCTCCTTGGCTTGCCCAGTTTCTCCTCCCTGTGTCCTTCTCTGGGTGTCCATGTCCTAATCTGTTCTTGTAAGACACCCATCACACCAGATCAGAGCCCACTCTAACGAATTCATTTCACTTAATTATTCTTTTAAAGACCCTATCTCCAAACACAGTCAGGTTTGGTACTACGGGGAAGGAAATGGCAACCCACTCCAGTGTTCTTGCTTGGAGAATCCCAGGGACAGGGGAGCCTGGTGGGCTGCCGTCTCTGGGGTCGCACAGAGTTGGACATGACTGAAGCGACTTAGCAGGAGCAGCAGCAGCAGCAGCAGGGGGTGAGAACTTTGACACATGAATTTTAAGTGGATACAAACCTGCTCATAACACACCCTTCACATTTTACCCCTGAAAAAAAAACTGTGAGAAAAGCACTGAACCAGAGCAAAGGAAAAGAGTCCTTTGCCTCATGTTTTCAAAAACTATTTCTCTGCATGACCTCTGGCAAGTTATCTTCCCTCTTTGGTCCACATTTTCTTAATCGTTAAAATAAGAGGGCTGGAATAATGCATCTCTTATTTCTCTTCCTGGCCTTAACCAAGCAAAGCTAAGTTGATTTTTCACAGCAAAGAATCTGAGATAGAGCATGCAACGAAATACCTGGAATGACAACACCGCAAAACGAAAACATACCTTCTTTGTGGAAGAAGGATGGATTTTTCTAGAAGCAGAAGAGAATTACATTCAACTGTTCTAAAATGTTTTAGGTTGTTTCAAGCCCTTTCTAAGGCCATAATTTAAACCAACTTGGTTGGATAAACCAGAAACTCCACTCTGAATTTATCAATCTCCCCAAACAAAGTAATCGCATCAAGATACGGGACACAGATTGACTTGGGGGGGAAAGAGAGTATAATTTCAAATTAAGTTCTCCTTTAAAGAATTAAGGGGGAAAATTTTTTGAAAACAAACACACATATACACAGAAAACGTAGAATGAAAACCAGCTTCCAAGCTTATAGGTTAAGCCATTAAGGAGAAGGGGAAAGGCGAACAGGCATACTTCCTCTCCAGCTGCGTAGCTTTTGGTCCTGAGACACGGTGTATCTCTATAGCTGTCAGCAGCCTCAGCTGGACAGGGAGGTAAGCACGGGTGGTGGTGAAGGGACAAACACGTGCTCATGGGGGGAGAGCAGGAGAAAATAGAGAGGGACAGTAGAGTTTTCCCCCTGAAAATGGCAAAACTGCTGGATCAAGTAGAGTGATGACAAGAATGTAAGACTAACATCAAAGATGCTGGGACTCAAATCAGAATTTAACACAAGCTGAGCAGCTGTGGGCAAGGTACTCAGCTTAGCATGGGGGTAACCTTTAACTCCAGCTAAAAAACAGCAACTAAAAACATACCCACCATTTCATTTTTTGCTGTTGAAATACATGATCTCGGAAACAATCGAAAATTCAAACAAAACAGAATTGACTGAAGCACTGGGAACAATATGTAGGTATTTGAAATTATGTAAAAACAGAGTTGCCATGTGATGCAGCAATCCCATTCTCAGGCATATATTTGGACAAAACTGTAATTCAAGAAGATACATGCACCCCTAATGTTCATAGCAGCACTAATCACAGTATCCAAGACACATAAACAACCTAAATGTCCACTGACAGATGAATGGATATAGGTGTGGTACATATATACGATGAAATATTACTCAACCATAAAAAGAAAGAAATTATGCCATCTGTAGCAACATGGATGGATTTAGACATTATCATATTGAGTAAGTCAGAAAGAGAAAGACAAATACCATATGCTTATATGTGGAATCTAAAATATGATACAAATGATCCTATTTACAAAC
Source organism: Capra hircus (assembly GCF_001704415.2). Classification (NCBI taxonomy): domain Eukaryota; kingdom Metazoa; phylum Chordata; class Mammalia; order Artiodactyla; family Bovidae; genus Capra; species Capra hircus. The sequence goes on along the minus strand of NC_030814.1, from coordinate 51,803,770 downwards.
AGTAACAGACTCACAGACATAGAGAACAAACTTGTGGTTGAGAAGGCGGAGGGGGAGGAGACATGGAGGGAGGGAGAGATTAGGAGTTTCGAATTAGCAGATGCAAACTACTATATATAGGATGGATTAACAACAAGGTCCTACTGTACAGCACAGGAAACTATATTCAGTAACCAGTGATAAACTATAATGGAAAAGAATATTAAAAAGAGATATATATACATGCCTACATCTACGTATAACTGAATCACTTTGCTGTACAGCAGAAATTAACACAACGTTACAACACAACTATGCTTCAATTTTAAAAAAAGAATAAAATTATGGCATGGAAGAATGTTTAAAACATGGAAAGATATCATGTCATAATATACTGTAGAATGAAAAGCAGGACATGAAATAGGATGAATAAGATGCTGTGCTATTTTAATAAACAGTATACACAGTATGAAGAAAACACTTTAAATGGGTATACTCAAACTTTATCATTTCACTTATTTTTATTGTCCTCATTTTTTTTTTTCTGGTAAATTTTTCTACAAACATCATGGTTTTTTTGGTCACAACTGGGGGGGAAAAACTACTCATTTTGTAAATTTTAGTGCCCTACAGTAAACCAGAGAGTATAAAAAGCTCTAATTCAGTCTCAAATTGAGACTTGGCTTTCAGTTTCCTCATCTGTAACGGGAGACTAGACTGAAACATTCTCTTAGGATCCTCTGATTCTCTGAGTTTTATAGAGCCCCGTTAAGTCAACACTTTGGTGGAATCTTGCTTAAGATTTATTAAAGAAGCTGGGGTGGGGGGCCACAGCATGGGACACAGAATGAGAAGGAGGCATTCAAGTCCACCTGAAGAGGAGCCCCCTTATGGGTATCCTTTGCTAATTCAATGCACAACAGCCTAGAGTGCGGGCACCTCCCTGGAAAGCTGGCTTTGTTTAAACACAACCATGAGGAGCTCCTCCTAACAAGCCTGGAAGCGAGGCTGCTCTGAGGGGAAGGCGGGGGAGCTTACGGAACCAGACAGGGCTCCGTCCCGGAGTCCCAACCCACGCAGAGAAGGGGACCAACTGACTATGCTTCCGATCTCTCATAACCTGCCCCTCAGGAAAGAGGTGTGGAGAAGGACTTAAGCACGCCTTCGGTAACAAACTCCGATTTGGAGATGTGTCATGACCCCATAGGTACAAGAAGATAAAAGAAGGTAGAATTTAAGGCAGTGCTGTAGAATGGGGTTAAGAATGTGGTTCTGAGTCAGTATGACTTTTGGTTCCACCACTGAAAGGCTTCTGTGATCTTAGGCCAATTGCCTGATCTCTCAACGTTTCCTCCCAATAAAATGGGAAGACCTAGTTGGAAAGCCATCTACCTAACTGAGTGGTTTTGACGACTGCATGAGATAAAAAATAAAAAGCACTTAACAGAGAATGTGGTGATGTTAGTTTACTCGCTAAGTTATGTCCAGTTCTTGCTACCCCATGGACATTCCCCAGGCAAGAATACTGGAGTGGGTTGCGGGTTGCCTTTTCATTCTCCAGATCTTCCCAACCCAGGGATCCAACCCGAGGCACCTGCATAAGAGGCAGTCTTTACCGCTGAGCCACCAGGGAAGCCGTAATACAGGATAAATAAATGCTAATTCTTATTATTTTCAGATGCTCCTGTGACAAGCATCACATTGCTAAGCAAAGAGATGATCGTCGGCAAAATATTCATTCGAAAAAGGAAAAGGTATTATCATACCTGATTAACTATATATGACATATCTTCATACACATGGTACTTCAAACGCAGCATTTTAGATTATATGAATATACTTTAATTCTCCCCTTCTACCTTCCCTTATAGATGCTCCCCTTTAAAGGATCTAATGATTATAATTACACTTAGATTATTGAGACTATCGATTGTATGACTTACAGCCAGAGATAAGCTCGGAAAAATGTGTTTTAACCGTCCCCACCCCTCAAACCAAAAATGAATTTTATAATAAAAGCTAATAACAGAAATATAAGGAAGTGGAAAGGGACGTCCCTGGTGGTCCAGTGGTTAAGAATCCACCTTCCAATGCACGGGTTGCAGATTCAACCCCTCGTTATGGAATTAAGATCCTACATGCCTCAGGGCAACTAAGCCCACAGATCACAGCTAGAGAGAAGCCCGTGCATGGCAACAAAAAGATCTCTAATGCTGCAACAAAGATCCCACCTGCCGATGCAGCCAATAGACAAATAAAAGTTCATATTCTACAAAGTTGTCAGTGAAAGAGAAGATGATGTAGAACCACAAATGTACACACGTTCTGATCATCTGCTCACTTGACATTATTCCTGCAAAGTAAATGTTAAATAAATGTACCCACTCATTCAATAAATGTTTACAGAGGGCTTAAAATGTGCCAGCCAAAGGAAAAGTGATGGAAATTCAGTGACAATGAAACTAAAACCCACCCCTACCTGAAGGCACATCCAGGACACTATTTGGCCTTTGGGTGGGAGGCTATTTCCATTGGATGGGAGCCACCGCATTTCAGATACTGGCGGGAGCAACTGAAAAGAGCTCGCAGAGCATCTATAGACTGGGAGCTGTTCCCTGTTGGTTTGCTTGTTTATCTGACCAGTCTAGTTTGGGGGCAACTGGCGCCTTTGTACCCTTATCAATGGCAGCCTTATCCAGAAGAGACACCATACATGCCAGCAAATGAATCATGGTATCATTTTAATAATACTCATTGGAATGAGTACTAAAGCTCTGCTAAGGAAAGGACCTATCAGTCATCATCATTCCATTGCTCTCTTGCACACAGTCTATTAACCAAGTTCACTCTCTGAATGAGAAACAGGCTAAGGTTTTAAGGAGAAAAAGCAACCAAAGACCCTTCTATCCAGCACAGATGTTGGCTGCTCCCACTAAATTTAAGCCGACTACTGCCCTCATTTACTTTCTCACTGCTCTCTCTTCCCTTCTGGGGAGGGATCAGAACTCCTCTCTTCCAATTTAGAACATAGCATAGATGGCTGACCATAATCTCAGGAGAAAACAGAAGACAAAATAAAGGTTCACAGGGTCATCTCCACTGGCAGGGACTCAAGGACCATCTAGTTCGATGCCTTCATCTGACTGACGCAGAGTCTGGGAGGGATAATAAGGTTTTCCCAGAGTCACAGAGAAGTCAGAGGTAAGGGCAGCCTGAACCACAACGTGCCGACACTTCATCAGGGGCTTCCTGCCTTTTCCTGTGTCACCAAACAAAAGGGTTCCTCCGATCTACCCATCAGAGGAACCCCTCTCTTACAAAATCAAATCTCGTTTTATCTTTGAAAGCTCACTTCCCAGCCCTTCCACAGAAAAAAGAGGCTAACTTAGCCAAGGGAACTGTGCCCTTGAATTCCAGATGTCCCCTACGTTCCCGGACCATTCCTAAGCAGAGCTCCCCATCTGGCTTAGAGTGCTGGGCGTGTGCTATGTTCCCGGCCCTGCTAAAGGAGAACAGGGAGCCTGGCTCCTTCTAATTCTGGGAAGAGGACAGGGACAGACAGTGAGAAGGAACCTTGGGCCCAGATCCGTACTTACGCAAGATAGATTCCACCCTACACTCACACATGCTCCTGGGGGAAAGCCAGAAGCTAACTCAGACAGCGGGCAGAGCAATGCACGAATCACTACTAGGGGGACGTGGACTCAGTTGTTCCAACGGTGATATGAGAGGTCTTATCCTGACCATCCCCACCCCTTCCACTCTGTGAACTCTGGCCCCCATTAGTGAGCTAACAGGTGTGGCTAGCTGGTGGCAAGCAGGTGGAGACAGTCCTCTGTGAATACAGAATTACTGCTTTCCTGCCTGTGAACGGACTCAAGCTTGGAGGGATCAATCCCAGAATCTTGCTTTTGTGGCTGTGTGACTTTGGTCCAGTTACTTAGTCTCTCAGAGCCTCTATCCAGAACCTAGAATGATGGTTAACACTGGAGCTATAGGAGCTGTTGTGAGTCAAATGAGATAATCCACGTCACTTGTGCTAAGGCTCTCAATAAATGGTAATGATAAATATATAATAGCTCCACTGGGCTTAGCCCAAGCACAAAGTCCCCTATAATCTAGTTAACAGGAGAAATGTTCCCCCAGAGAAGTAGCTTTTGTACTAGACTCCACGTACAGACTAGGGCCAAGGAAGAGGCCAAGTTGAAGGGCTCATCCTATTCTACCAAACTATCTTTTGGTGTATTACATATGTATCATCGTCTATTTCACAATGAGTATATGTGAAATAGACACATATTGAATTTGATGAAAGGGGGATTTCACAGTAGAAGAGTGAAACCAGAGGAACCTCTTTCTCTGGGTTGTCCAGACTCGTTCTCATTTATTTCCCTCTAGCTACAGAAAATGGGAGAACAGGTGAACAGCGCTGACTTGAAGAGGGGGTGACCAGGGAGAGGCCAGTCCCTCGATCACGATCATCATCTGTCCTAGAGGGGATGGCATATTTACATTTCCACTTCGTTTATGATTACAAGCAGTGATTTAAACAAAGAGAGGCACATTTACCTCCTAGGGAGACATTCCTACTGTTGCAAGCATTTTGTGATTTTTTTCAAATATAATAAGCAGACAAACAGTTCTAGGAAATATGTCAATGGGTAAAGAAGAGAGAGCCCTTTAGGACATGAAGACTTTTTCAGTTCTATCTCAACTTTACTATTTTTTCCTTAATTAAGGAGATAAGACAGAGAAAAAGCCATTCAACCAGGAGTTGTGAAGAAATTGCTAGAAAGAGTATACATAACCTATGTCAGTGTAGGCTAGAAGCTGATTAGGACTGAAAGCAATATAGTTCATCCTAAATAAGGAAAATGCCCTTTCTTTAGGTTAACAGAGAATCTCCGTATCAAAGTCCAAAGGCAGTCTAATAGCCTTGAGTAGCTTGTCAGAAATGAAAGGTAAGCATAATTCTGAGAAACACCATAACATAACTAAACCAGAAAACACACTTTGTTTAAAACATTGTGCTGATTTTCATTTGTTTTTGAAAACTTGTATTGAAACATTGATTCCTAAACTAGTCTCTTAATAAGCTAGACCTTTGTCAATCTTCCTTTATTAATTTCCCGATTCCAAAGCAGTTAAGACTTTAAAATAAATGTTTCCCAGCTTGAATACATCTGGGGTTCAGAGACCATTGTCCACAGTCACTCCTTCATCTGAGCCTTTCAAGAGCCCAGTGAGATAAGAAGGGAGGATTTTTATTTGTAAATTCGACTACACAGGCTTGAATCCTCTCAGAAAATCTATTTCTCCAGAATTCCCCCAAGTGCCCAGCTGGCTCAGTCATAGCTACTCATAGTCAGAGCTCTCTTTATCCACCTGAGGCATTTCACTAGTGTTTGAGCAAGAAGAATATCCTGGCTGTGAGTCCCCACAAACCTGTCCAAAAAATAGAGTAACATATGAACAACCCAGGCAAGGCTTTTCATGATCAGATATTTAAGATGCTTCCCATTTCTAAGTCTTTGATATTTTTCCTGTCTTTTCTCTGGAACTTCCCTTCAAATACACTTTACACGGATCAAGCTGGTTTTGGATGACATCTCTTCTTTTGGTCTCCCAAATTCTTGTCCTGCACCTCCTAATATTTGCTCCCAATCCAAAGTGACACTTCATGAAGCAAAAGGCAGAAACAAATCCAGGGATGGTGTTTCACTGGCCCCTTCCCTGGGTTGTAGTCTAGCCTAAGGCCCCCCCAGCTCAAGCGCTGCAAAGATCTGGATATTCCTCCAGTTCACACAGCTCCTTCACTTCCCCTCCCAAATGAAAAATTCCCATGACACTCACAATGATACCTTTCAAATGAGATCACAGGGCCCTGACTACACACCCTAGACGCCAAACCTTCCAGGTCATGCTTCAGACAGAGTATGTGCCTTCCAGCAATTCTCAAACATCACACACATACACACCAATCTCCAATGCAGCAGAAATGCATTAGCTGCAAAGCTGTCATTATGGAAATCCAGTTAGTATTTGCAAAAAGGCACTTCTCGGTGATTTGTCTCCTAGAGGAAATTCTGGAGCTTTTAATCCACACCTTTCAAAATCCCCACTGTAGGTGCCTCTGCGAGGCAGACATTTGAGGCTGTGAGGTCAGATGAGACCTGTGTTTGATTTCCAGCATTGCCTCCTATCCTCTGTGTGTGACTCTGGCTAACTGACTTCCTCTCTCTAGGTCTCAATCTCCTTAACCGTAAAGTGGGTTTTTGCAGAGACTCCGATAAGAGAATACCTGGAAAGCACTGGAACTTAAGCATTAGATCTCCACCCCCGCTTGTTGCCAGCTTCAAGTTGCAGCCTCTCTCAGAAGAAAACAGTGTAACTAGCAAACTTTCTACCTGCAGAGTCGAGACGGTCAGCTACCATCTCTCAAGTTTACATTATTCAATGTAAAAAATAAGAGACACCATGTTATAGGATCTAAACCATTTGCCCCATTGTCACCTTCTCAGAATGATGGTCGGGGTGGAGCCACCAAGACCAGTGTGGCAGTGAGACACTTCAATTTCAGTCAGGTGTGGAGGTTTGAGTCCTGCCTAGAATACTCGTTATATCTCTGAACATGGGCAGAGAAAAAAAAATCTATAAGACAGAGATAACGATAGTACCTCTCAGACAGTGTTGATTTGAGGGATTAAATGAAACAATGTATGTAAGGTATGATATCTGAAACCAAAGAAACACTCAGTAGGTATGAGCTGTTCTTGGTAGGAGCAATTTTTAATTCATGTATTGATTTAACCGATTCTCATTAGGCATCTGTATGCCAAGAACTATGTGAGACAGAGACGGAGGTGGATGACAATACCAGGTCCCTGCTCTGACTGGCGGGACCACCCAAACTGCTGTCTCTGACATTTAGAAGCAAGGGCTAGTGTTGGGATAAGTACATGCAGGTCACGCAGGAGGGTGACCTGAGAAGAACAATGAGATCTGGGGCTGGAGCTACTCCCAGGGAAAGCCCCAGCCAATTATACCAGCGACAGAGAAATAACCCCTTCCAGGAAACCAATAAACACAGGGGAGTAGCAATGCTTTCCTCTCAGGGGGGCAGCAAGAAGGAAGGAAAAATAGAAAACAATCAAACAAACAAAACCTTCCTATGTCCCCCAAATTGTGGCAGAGGGTGGTGCCTGTAGAAGCAGAGGTGCTTGGCAAGAAAGACTGCCCCCATCGGTCTCAGATTACAGTGACATTTTAGCTACTGGGTGGGGCAGTCTGCACAGAAAGGAACATAGAGGATAGGAAATTAAGTCAAATTCTACAATCTTACCATTTAAAATTTGGACTAGACAGCAGGGGATATATGTTATACTTAGATCTTTAATCATATTTTCTGTGAATATATAGACCTATGTCCATATTTTTATGTTTTTACCTATATCTAGTTAGCCTCTGGTAGTATGTACATAACCATACTCTTCTTTGGACATGCAAGAGTACAAGAATTACAACGTTTTCTTCTAAAATAGAATCCGTGTTCTAAGAAATACAAACACAAAGCATGAGAAAAATCGACCAACGCATTATTTCCCCCAAAGATCAAAAGCCCCCTCCTGTCTTGCCCTTTTGCCTCTCCCCACCCCACATCCCTCTCAACAATGAATGCAAGGCAGGCTGGCTCGAAGAAATTCACAACCGCTTCACAACCGCCGTCTATTGCCGTAGGCACAGCCCGGGTTTCGCAGTGGAGGCTGCTATGCAGCGCCACGCCCCACGAGCAGAGAAAGGATGGAAGCCTCACAGAAAATGAAGGATGCGCCCCAGGGAAGAGTATCCAAGCGGGAACAAAAGGGAGCCCCTGCAAACCGGTCCCTGGGATTGGGGCACCAACACATTTACAGGGGCTTGTAAGGCTATTACCCTATGGGGTAAACGTTTGTATCTTTCCTTAAAGGTTGCTTAAGTGATACCTAGAAGAATGGGCGTGGCCCTCAATACCAGGGCACAGGCTGAATCTAAGAAGAACCACTGCGGTCAGACTGGGAAGAAAAAAATAATCTGTTCTCTGCTTATCCCAAACAGAAATGGCAAGTGCTTACTGGATATACAGCAAGTGGCATATTTACAGCATAGCTGTCACATGTCATAGCATGAGAGCGGTGGTTCATCTCTCCAGAGTTAGAGAAATAAGTAGAAATATTGTGCTTTTGTCCCGATCAGTTTAAGAAAAAGTATCACCACAGTTTTTTGCAAAGCCAGTTGGCACCGAGAAAATACTGTGAATTGTAAAAGACTCACTATGTTTTTATAATAATGTGAAGTCAATGCTATCAGGTAGTGGTCAAGGAGGATGGGCTTAAGCCCAGTGCCTCTACCTGGGGAAAGAATCCCTACCCATCCCAACTCTATCCCCCTGGAGAGTGTTCCTCCCCGGGGACCAGGTGGACAGCAGGTAGGGGTGTGGCATATGTGCGTCCAGTGAAGCTCAGGTGCATGAAAAGGTAGGATACTGCAAGAGAAATAAACCACCTGACAATAAAGTGCGCTAAAAGCATGAAGAGCTTCCTCCTGCCTGCAGAGGGGAAGGTCCTGGACGGCAATCGGGTTGTTCCAAGCCTAACGGGAACAAGTGCAAACAGACTGGTGCCCACAGCCAAACCTAGTGGATGGGGCAAATGAACTACAGAAGCCGGTACATCACTGCCCTAGGGCAGCTGCAGAGCCTCCCAGGGGCCAGCTCATCACTTCCTTTGTTCGTCTTGCAAAGATGGAGTAGCCACACGTTCCCCTACTACACACTACACACACACACACACACACAACTCTCTCGCTACAGACAAAGCACAACCGCACTACTTCGTGCTCAACTAACAAATGCCAGTGGGTTTTCTGTTGCTTTTGTCTTGCCCTTTTAAAAAACTGTCCATTCCAGCCTGTCGTGTGTCCTTTCCAGGGGGGGCGTCATTTCAGCGCATTCTGGAGAAATCCCAGAGCCGGGCGCGGTATTTTTGCAGCGAGAGCTGCTTGCTGGACGCCAACGAAAATGAGCCTTCTCTACCTGGTAATGGCACATCTCCGCTCCACCCCGCCCTAGGGGCTCGCCCAGCGCGTCAGACACCCGGTGGCCGCAGGGGCTCGGCTCTGCACACAATGGCAGTTGGACGCGGCATGCACACAGCACGCGCCTGCCACCGCAAACTAAAATGTGCTCTAAAAACTCAGCCTTTTCTTGGGGTGAAGGGGAGAAATTACAGGAAAAAATGCAAATACACCGAGCCAAAAAAAAAAAAAAAAAGTTGGTTATTCTCACTACAGCCACGTTAGCTGTCCAGTCCCGAGTATGACGCACCGAGATATGCACTGGGGTTAATACAAGCAAGCAGTGGCCAAGGTGAGGATGGATGGTCAGGCACCCCATCAGAGCCGCGGGGCTGGAGCTCAGAGATGGGAGCGGCAGGGCTAACCAAGACCTCTGGGGAAAGGTGTCATTTCTCCACGCTCCAACCCGCCAAAAAGGAATCTTCTACAAAAAAAAATCACGTCTCGCTGGGGGCAGCTCACACGGACGACCCAGGTGGAGCGGGGGTCGACGGAGGGCCTGTTATTTGGGAACTACCCAGCAGTGGGAAAGGAAGATAAATAACCCAAAGTTCTCCACGCCACTGTCACTGTTTGGGTTTCCTCTTTGTTTGGTTTTCCCCAAACCCCAGGGTCGCTCCGTCTGGGTGGCGCCCCGCCGCGCCGGCTGGACTGACCGCCGCTCTCCACCCCCCCCCCCCCCCCCGACCCCGGGTCCCGGTCCCTCCCTGGGGACTGGCCCGGGGAAGCCGGCAAGATCCAAGCCCCTGCAGAGCAGCCGGGAAGGAGCGAGCGAGCGAGCCGGAGTGGCGTCCGACTCACCGTGATGCGCGGGATGTTCTTCTTGCCTTGGTAGGACATGGTGGCGGCGGCGGTGGCTGCAGCAGCTGCCTGCCTCCCTCCTCCTTCTGCTCCTGCTCGCCCGCGTCTTCCTCAGCGCACAGCGCCCCGAGATCAGGTGGAGCGAATGGTGCGCTGGCCGCGGCCGCCGCCTCCTCTCGCCTCCGCCCCCCTCCCCGGCTCCCGCGGCGGCTGCCAGAGACAATAGTAAATCTCCCTGGTCCCCCTTTCACCCCCGACCTCCCCCCGCTCCACAGACACACACATACACACACACACACTCTCCTCACTCGCGTTCACGCCCGGGCTTTTTTTTTTTTTTTTTCTTTTGCGGTACCAGCTGGGACCCCGTAAAACAAGAATGGCTGATCCGCGACTCCTCCCTCTTCTCTCTTATCCCTATTGATTTTCCTCTTTGCATCTGCCTCACCCACTTTTTCTTTTTCTTCCTTTTTTTTCTTCTGGTGACTTGCGAGTGCAGCAGAGTCAGCCTGCTCCACCGCCACCAGGGGGCGCGAGGGACTGTTCGGGGCGGGGATACTGCAGTCCCCAGAGTCGGCAGAGAAGCACCAGCGTCGCCGTCTCGTCCCCGCGGGCCAAGCCCACGCCTCCGACCTGACTCTGATCCGATTTCCCACCTTCCCCACCCTCGTTTCAGAAAGAAGACGGTTCCGGGCTTCTCTTCGAGCACCCGCTCTCCTCCGCCACCCTGCGGGCTGAATGCCTCAGCCGCCGCCTTTGTTACCGCGGAAGCCGGGCGCCGCCTCTGCTGGTCGCCGAGTGTATAAACAGCCGGCGCGATCCCCTTAGAAAGCCGAGAACCGCGCCGACTTTGTGCAGCCTGGCCAGCCGCTGCTATCCCGAGACCATGAAAATGGAGATTAAAAAATGCGAAGTAACCCTCACTCTCGGAAGGTTGCGAGGGGGCCCCGTGTCGGCTACCAAAAGCTGTTCTCTGTATTGTAAACATAATTCTCGAAATAATGTGCTTTAAAGGAATTCCACTGTCTGGCTCTCAGAATCGATGAAACAGCAGTAATGCTGCTCCGTGAGCAAGGAGCAGAAAACACCTGTAGTGAGAAGGCAGAAGCCCTGGTGCGTTACTGCGCAGCCGCGGTTTTTGTGAGCGGTCCGATGTGTGCTGGTCACAGTCCCGAGTTTACTTTAGGTAGGGCTGAGAGACAAAGGTAAGTGGGCTATTAGGAGCAAAAGACACGATATTTCGGTGCTGGAATATATTCTTATTTTGCTATATGCTTCAATTAAACGGCCAAGGAAGGCATGTTTGGAGGAAATAGGCTGGGGGCTGAGAGATGGTCAGATGGGGGAGCTTTCTAAACTCTCCAGAAAAAAAGAAAAAAGACACACCCAAAAACACCATTTGAATAACAACAACAACAATGGCTTGCTGTGCAAAAATCATAAAGTCCCCTTCTTGAGTCTCTTATGATCACTTCACCCGCTTATGAATCCTAACCACCCCCCCCCCCCACATACACACACACAGAAATTCCGCAGATTATCATTGAGCATGACTAGGTCTGTGTTAGGGAACTTGAATTCACATATCCATAAGGCAGGCCACCAACCACACTTTCGGACATCTTTTCATTAAGTTAAAGGCTTCCTTTGCAATAAAGAAGCTACATAAAGCATCGGGAGAATAAGAGAATACTTCGGTTTAGGCTTTTCCTAAACCTAAAATGAACCAGCCTGGTCACATAATTAAAGAGCAGGCCAAAGCCCCCTGAAACTCACTCGAGTGAGTTAATCCAAGTGGCTGGTTATTCATGGGTAACTAGACTGAATGCAGTCTTCACAGGAAAAGTCCACAGCATTCTCCACTTTATTTCTGTGATCCTTTGGCTTGCAGAATGAATGCCAAGAAAAGGTCACCTCTCTGTACTCTTTGCAAAGCACAGGGGGGAAAAAAGAAAAAAAAGACTAAAGCCAAAGACACGCCCTAAACATTTTGCTTTGTTCTGAAAGCATAAGTGCTGAGACCACTAGCCAAGAGTTGTGAAATTACAAAGCATTCTGGGGATTGGCATGCAAATGAGCAGGATTATATTTAGAACAGAGTAAAAAGAGAATTAACTGCATACTATGCAACCCTGCAGAGGTCCGAATCTTTCCCATTGATTTTACTGCCCTAAACTTGTTTAAAGGGATCTTGCAAGTTCTTAGGAAAAGCAAAATATATGTAGGGGACATTTACAATCCTAAAGAAATGCCACTGTCTTCCTTCTTTTTTTTTTTTTAGTTTAGCACGTTTGTCAAGTTTTTTTTTTTTTTTCCCTTTCTTGCATGGTAATTATCTCCTCTGTTACCGTCATTAGAATCCAGAACACTCTCTGCTAAATAATTTATTTATACCATATTTTTGATCACTTGATGATTTTGGGTGTGTCTGTTCTTTCAAATGACAAGGCTAGGTTAATCTCTTTGAGGTCAGGTTTGCCTGCAAAGAGCCATGCCGAAAAGGACTTGAGATGTTTCTCTGGATCAGACTGCTGTGAAAAGCCATGCACAAGAATGCATAATAACCAGCTAATCGGTTCAAGCTGTTGCCATGAGCAGAAATGTACAACAAACCCTATTTTTCCCCCTTTCATCCCCTTCAATCATCTTTCTCTTTTTTAAATCAAAATCAAGTGTCTGAGATGAGTTTGAAAGGAAAAGCCGTTGTTGGCTGTGTCCTTCTTATTCAAGGAGTAAGAAGAAAGACAGCGATCAACACAAGATGCCTCTGTGTCTGGCCAAGAGAGTGAGGGGTGGAACCAGCATGGATTTTTGCTCTTTTCCACAGAAGAATGACTCTGAATGGTTTTCCTTGGATACACAGCAGTATTTGGCTTTAGGTATCTCAGGAAACAAAGACAGAATGAGCGGGAGATGCAGAGAGACTTAATTTACAGTCCCAAAGAAACTTAATTTTGGCCACCAAACTTACCACATCCATAGATATCCACACCTCAGTCAAGGCTACTTTATTCTTATTGCTCAGGCCAAAGCTTGATTGGCATTGTCCAAACTTTGACTTCTCTTCCTCAGTACAATTCAATTTGCAGTTTACGTCCAACTTTAAGGTTGGAAATACTATTGGGTTTATTACATATGTACACACTATGATCTCTTCTCTCCATCTACAAAGCTTCCCTCTGTGTTTAGGCTCCACCAGCTCCCGTCTATGGGGTCACACAGAGTTGGACACGACTGAAGCGACTTAGCAGCAGCAGCAGCATCAGCAGCTACCACCTGAGCTACCACAGTAACCTTCTAACTGGGCTCTCTTCCTCATGGTTATGCATTCGTTCATTCTCACAATATTCAGCATTTATCCTGTGTATACTACTTATTTTCCTAGGATCTAATGCTACAGATATGAATAATAATACTGATGATGATAAATATTCCCCGGTGGCCCAATGGTTAAGAGTCTGCCTTGCAATACAAGGGCCACCAGTTCAATCCCTGGTCCGGAAACTAAGGTCCCACGTGTGTGGAGCATTAAGCCCATGCACAACTGCTGAGCCTGTGTTCTCTGGAGCCCACACCACAACCTGAGAGCCTGTGTGCCACCATGAAGAGGTCCCGTGTGCCACAACTAAGACCTGATGTAGCCAAATAAATATTTTTTTTAAAAGATAATAATAATATCCTGGGTCTCAGGGAGTTTATTTTATACCCTTATTCAAGAGAACACAATGTGCCACCTGTTAGTCCCTTTCTGTGCTTTATTTATCTTCACAGTACTTTTGCTCATATGATATGTTAATGATTGTCTTCCTTCTTGTCACTAGGATGTAAACTCCCTGAGGGCAAGGAATGTGTGTGTTTTATTTACCACTGGGTCCTGAGTGTGTGAAATAGGGCCATGCCCACAGAAATTGCTCAGTAATTCTTAGGTGAGTGAATGTAAAAATGTTTCAAATTGTGTCTGAAGAAAGAATAAATAGATGGAAGAAGAACTTTCCTGTTCTTAAAGTTCTTAGAGTGTCCTGTTCTTAAAATGTCTTTAAAGGGCATTTAAGAAGATCTATTTTTGTTCCTCTAAGCCTTCTTAGGGTTTCCTGATTCTGGATTTCAGAGCAACTGAATTCAAGACAGTGAGGAATCATTTTGCTAAATCCAAGGCAATAAATGGGCCAAGGAATGACTATAAAATAGATCTGGTACCTGAACAGTGATTAGAGAGCTGTGACTTTGAAATGAGTTGCCCTCAAAGCGTAAGAGAAGATCAAAAGCCTTATGTTAATTTAAAGAATTTCTTTTTTGAAAATTGATACTGAATTCATAAGAAAACTATGGACTAGAACCCAGGAAGTTGTACTGCTTTAAAGATCTGGACTTGGAAATAGAGGAACCTCAGTCCATATTCCAAGTCACCCAGTTCCTATTTCTATGATCTTCAGCAGATTATTTCAGCCTTCTGAGTCTTGGTTACCTCATCTCTAAATGAGCATCTTATGACCTACCACATAATATTTTTTGTGATGATGTATTAATTCATTCAACTAATACTTATTGAGTACCTATTATGGTCTCCAGGCACTAGGGATACAAATATTTGAATAAAATAGACAAGATGCCCTAATGAAGCTTCCATCCTAGGGAAGGGATAAATCAAGAATAAAAAATTATAGAAGGCGATGGCAACCCACTCCAGTACTCTTGCCTGGAAAATCCCATAGATGGAGGAGCATGGTAGGCTGCAGTCCATGGGGTCGCGAAGAGTCGGACACGACTGAGCAACTTCACTTTTACTTTTCACTTTCATGCATTGGAGAAGGAAATGGCAACCCACTCCAGTGTTCTTGCCTGGAGAATCCCAGGGACGGGGGAGCCTGGTGGGCTGCCATCTATGGGGTCGCACAGAGTCGGACATGACTGAGGCAACTTAGCAGCAGCAGCAGCAGTGTTTTTTAAAAAAGCATAGTGTTTAAAATGGTAGCAAGTACACTGGGAATAAGATAGGGATGGGAATGTGAAAGTCATTCCAGTGTCTTGAGGCTAGGCTGGAATTTTCCACATCAGAGGTCACAGGTCAGGTGAGATGGTGGTCTGGTCTCTTAGAATAAATGGTAACAGTGGAAGCAGTGACAAATGGTCAGGTATTAGATATAGTTCAAGGTAAAGCCAATAACATTTGCTGCTGGATTTGATTGGGGTATGAGGAAAAGAGGAATCAAAGGTTGTACTAAATGTATTGGCCTGGGCTACTGGAAAGATGGGAGAAGGCAATGGCACCCCACTCCAGTACTCTTGCCTGGAAAATCCCATGGACAGAGGAGCCTGATAGGCTGCAGTCCATGGGGTCGCTAAGAGTCGGACACGACTGAGCGACTTCACTTTAACTTTTCACTTTCCTGCACTGGAGAAGGAAATGGCAACCCACTCCAGTGTTCTTGCCTGGAGAATCCCAGGGACGGGGGAGCCTCGTGTCTATGGGGTCGCACAGAGTCAGACACGACTGAAGCGACTTAGCAGCAGCAACTGGAAAGATGAGGGGGGTTGTAGGAGAAATGGGGTTGGGAGGGAAAGTCAGAAATATGTGTGTGACATTCTTATTCAACACCTAAGTGAGATGGGGAGCAGGCAGGCTGATATTCGAAATCAGAAATCGAAGGGAAGAGCTAGGCCAGAGATACAAATGTGGGAGCGGTTAACCTCTGAGTGTTATTTAAAGTAACGACTCTGGATGAGCTGGCCAAGGACATGAGCAGAAATGGAGCTCTGAGGTAAGTGAGTATCCCGGGGCTAACAGAAGAACCAGCAGAGACAGAGGTCAATGAGACAGCCTGGACACCATGAGAGTACAGTGCTGTGAAGGTCAAGAAATGAAAATTATTTCAAATAAGAAGAAGTGTTCACATGCTGTTGAAAGGTCAAGCACCGAGGGGAGCTGAGAATTTGTCACTGTGTGAAATCACCAAGGGCCTTGTACAGAGCACCTACAGAATGAGTATCTTCATACCCATCTTACAGTGTTTTACGTGTGTGTGTGAGAGAGAGTGTGTGTGAGCAAGTAGTAAATTCCTCAGGTAATATTTACTGTGCATCCACTATGTATTTGTGTGTGTTGTCAGAGCAGTCTTAATGAAGCTGTGGGGATGAAATCTGATTGGAAGGATTTCCCTAGTGGTCCAGGAGCCAAGAATCTGCCTTCCAATGCAGAGGATGCTATTCGATCCCTGGTCTGGGAACTAAGATCCCACATGTTGCAGGGCAACTAAGTCTGCAAATACTGAGCGAGCACCACAGCTGGAGAGCCCGTTAGCCATAGGGAAAATCCTGTGAGCCACATCGAAGACCTAATGTAGCCCCCCGCCCAAGAAAAAATAAAAGAAAGAATGAAGACTATTCTTAAAATATATATATATATGATTAGAGCATTTCCAAGAGAAAAATCAAAGTGTAAATGGGATATCCCAAATATAAGCAATACTTTCAAGGGATATTTTGTAAACAGGAACAAGGATACAGAGCAGTAACTAGAGAAAGTGGAATCCAGTATGAAGGAAATAGCCCAGCAGGGTTGAATGTCAGTGGGGCTGAATTAGAAAGAAGGGGTCACTTCACGATGCAGGAAAGAAATGGGACACCACGTGACACCTAGTGTTCAGATGGAGGGCGTGCCCTTACTCAAGAGCAAAGACTGTTCCCCCACCAGTACCCGGAGGGTTAGAGTACACTGGCGCAGAGATGGGCAGCTAGGTAAATTTCATGGAGAGAGTTTATAGCAGTTCTCTTCTGGCTGTGTCTGTTTTCTCTGCCATCAGCCAAGACAGTCTGGGAGAAAAGGTACTGAAAGTTAAGAGGGGTGAGGAGCTGGGATAAAATCAGTTATTAGGAGAATAAAGGGACTACAGAAATACGGTATGATTCCTTGGCAGGACTAAGGATCTCCCCCGTCCCAGGTAGCAACCATAAATTTCAAGAGAGACCAGGAAGTATGCCTCTAGTCATATACAGCTGTATACATGCAGTTCTGCAGCAGGCAGCCTGTGGAATTTCACCAGGGTTTTGCTAGATGAGTGCTGAGAAGGGAGAAGGAAACTCAGGGAACTGAGGGTAAAGCATGGGATCTAAGCTGGTTGTAGGAGAAAGCAGGGCACAAGTATGGAGGGCAGGGTGGCCAAAGGACAGTAGATATATTGAAGATTAAATAAGGTTATTCATGCAAAGCTCTTAGCACAAACTAAATTAATTAGATGGCAGCTGGCTTCCGTGATGGCTCAGATGGTAAAGAATCCAGCTGTAGTGTGGGAGACCTGGGTTCGATCCCTGGGTTGGCATGATTCCCTGGAGGAGGGCATGGCAACCCATTCCAGTATTCTTGCCTGGAGAATTCCATGGATGGAGGAGCCTGGTGGGCTATAGTCCATGGGGTTGCAAAGAGTCGGACACAATTGAGCAACTTAAGCACAACAACAACATTCCTACCGTTATTTTTTAATGTTCTGGTTACTATTTGCTGAACTCATTTGTGTCAGGGACTATGTCTTATTTATCTTTGTAGTCTCCAACTCTGCTATAAGGCTTGAAAGAGTAGAATCAATGAGGGAAAATTAATTGAATGCAGGGGAAAGTCAAGAATATTCTGTCTTCCCTTTAATCCCTCAAATATGTAAAATAAGTGCTTGGTAATTCACACAGTTTTGACTATTGAAAAATTCTATTTTTAAAAAATACATTTATATTTTGCTAAATAATTAAGGGTAAATATTCCCCCTGGTCCTGATTTGAGGGATGAAGAAAAACATAGTCGCAAAACAGAGAAGAGTTGTGAAGGGGCAAAAGCCACACACAAGGATTTTGTGAAATACACAGGCTATTCTAATGTGAATAAACATTTAATCTCAGAACTGCCCATTAAGTCATCTGGGTCCATTAATTTTACCTACATTTCAAACAAAGGAAACCTTACGCATCTACTTCCAGTGTCACAGAATGAAAATCAAAGCGATGATTCACCTGCTATTATTAGATGTTTACATATTAAATACACAGAAATAACCTGACAAACAATCCTATCCTTGAAACACATAAGCCAAAAACAGAAAAAAAAAAAAAAAAAACGTGGTAGCCAAAGAAAAGTATCTCAGGGGCTTATTCCAAATCAAACTTCTATTTGCATAAGCAAGGTGTGCAAACCTGTGGTGGTGTGCAAACCTGTGGTGGTGTGCAAACCTGTGGTAGTGTGCAAACCTGTAGTTCCTCAGTCATGTCCAACTCTGTGCAACCCCATGAACTGTACCTTCCAGGCTCCTTCATCCACGGGATTCTCCAGGCAAGAATACTAGAGTGGGTTGTCATGTCCTTCTCCAGCGCATGAAAGGGAAAAGTGAAAGTGAAGTCGCTCAGTCGTGCCCAACTCTTAGCAACCCCATGGACTGCAGCCTACCAGGCTCCTCTGTCCATGGGATTTTCCAGGTAAGAGTGCTGGAGTGGGGTGCCATTGCCTTCTCCCTGGAACTCCCTGACCCTCTGCTAAACGTCAGTTTGAGAGCCTGGGCTGATGCTGCAGGATCTCTGGTTATGTGCAATCAGTTTCACCTCTGGGCTGAATGGAAACATATGTGATTGAATTTAGGTCTCTCCGGGCCCAGCACAACAGCTCACCCCGAGATGAGGGATGTGAGACTCACTCTTGGACAGAGGCTCAAAAGAGCAAGCCAACCCCCAAGTACAAGGCTGCAACCCCAGCTTGCATTTTCCAGGTTTCCCACCCGTCTCCAGGAAGGGACTTTGGCTGCGTGTCTTTTGTGTTTTTTTTTCCCTCCTGTTTCCTGTACTTGGCTGTAGCAAATGCTCTAGGGCCTCAACAACCTCTGGCTCCCTATCTTTTCCGAGAAATAGGAATGGTAGAGACATATGCCCAAGGGTGCAGTCACAGGTCTCTCTGAGCAAATCCCCAAAGGAACAGTGGAGTGGAAAACAGGCTCCTCTCGCATGCCACTGGTATGTCAATGAATGAGCACTTCCTTCTTGGACTGGTCACCTGTGTGCACTGATCCCAAGTGAAATCCTGGATTTCTGACTCCAGACAAATGCTGACCTGGCCCCAGGCAGAGTGCCTCGACATTTTTTAAGATCCAGGCACTCATTTTTTATTGGAGATAGTAAACATAAGAGGTGAGAGCCAGAGAGTGAAACAGAGGAAAAACTGAGATTTTCCAAATTCATTTCCAATTAGTTGACTTTGGAATGAGTCTGAACATCTTCTAAGTTTGCCTCATCTGTAAAATGGGTCAGTAGAAGAGCTGAGTGGATAGGTTGACACAATCATGAAAGAACAGGTCCGATGAAACAAAAAGATGAGTTGATTCATTAAAAAGCAGTTGCTGGTGCATATCATCATGGTGGCACAGAATGATTAAAAGAACAGGTTTTGGAGTCCCAATATTGGTGAGTGGATAAAAATGGAGAACCCCTGATTACCCTAGGCCCCAGCCAAATTCGATTCTTGCTTCTTTGCTGTAATCATAACCAAAACAGATAAGGACTGTCTGGACTTACAGTACTATATACTGAGCATCTTCCAAGGTATGCATAATTAATTAATATATTTTTTTAAATGTAACCAAGTCCTGTTTTCATGATTTCATAGCCACAAATAATTTCCAGTGACCTCCAAAAACCCTAAAGTATTGCTGACAAGATGGATAAAGACATTTTGTTATTGACACTTGCCTACTTTATATATTTGATGGGGATTCTCTATAGCAAGAGGGAAAGTCATGTATAATGAGATGCTGGACAGTGGGACAATGGATCTGTGGTGATGAGGGTTTTAAGCTAAAGCCACTGTGGAAAACAAGTACATAAACACCCACATAGCCTTGACTCAGCTTTGATTAAAATTAAAGTTAAAATTAGGGCCATTTTCTTTTTCTAAGCAGGAGTTCTGCAAATCACTCATAGGGGTATCTTGAAGAGAAAAGATTACTGAATATTTTATACATTTAGAATAAAATTTAAGGTGAATGCACACTGTCTATTTTATCAGCATCAAGTTGAGTTTCTCTCTAAACCCTCAAGCTTTTCTAATGTTTTAATGCAAGGTCTCCTCACTTAAAACCTTGGGACTATGAAAGGTTCTCATAGGAAACTACTTTATCACAAAGTGCTGTAAAAGATCCTACTCAGATAAAAGTGTTCAGGTTTTCCCACTCGATGTAACCAAAAACCTAAATGAACTTTTTTGGCCAATCCAATATGTTTGCCACAGAAGGCCAGTTTGACTCATTCACTTTGTGATGACTGATTTGCTATGGTCTTGCTAAATGACTTCTCATTAATTAGTATAAAAAGATGGTAAAGGCTCTTAGAAGTAAGGGCAGAACTAATGACACCTCTATGGCATTTTTTTTTTTCAAGTAACATAGAAAGTAACTAGCCAGTGAACTAGCCATAAGGTGGGCTATTTTCCATCACAACGTCCATACAAGAGAAAAACATCTGAGGCAGCCAATTGCCCACCACTAGGGACAGAGTGAGGGAATGGCTGGTCCCCCTCCCTTGACAAACTCCTATGACCTTGGACCACCTTCAAGCTAACATCACCCTGGGAGTCTTAGCCAGTGCTGCCCTCCCCTACACTCTGGAGCCATCTGCCTGATGCCAGCAGTAGATTCTCCTTCCCAGGAATGCAGGTCTCTGCACCCCGACAGCTGCTGGAGGGTAGTGTCTGTCCATAAACCTAATGACTGGTCCCCAGGGATGTACAGAAAGCCAACTATGGAGCTCAGAAATGGAATCCAACAATGCTAGTGACACAGACTGCAATTCTAAGCTCTGTGGTGCCTGCTAACAACAGTGCCTCCAGATAAGTTTATTTAAACTCAGTTTCTGCCTCTGTAAAATGGGGCAAAATGGTTAACTTATATGGTATGAAGATTATATAAAATGGGCTTTCCTGGTGGCTCAGATGGTTAAGAGCTTGCCTGAAATGCAGATCTGGGTTCAGTCCCTGGGTTGGGAAGATTCCTTGGAGAAGGGAATGGCTATCCATTCCAATATTCTTACCTGGAGAATTCCATGGACAGAGGAGCCTGGCAAGCTATAGTCCATGGGGTCGCTAAGAGCTGAACATGACCGAGCAATTAACACTTTCATTTTATGTAAAATAAAGGGACAGTACCTGATATTCTCTGAATGCTCCAAGAAACTGGATTGATTAATCTGATTAATTAAAATACTGCATGACGTTTCTCAGGGTAGAGAGTGTTACTGAGTGAACCCAGTCCAAGGAAAGCCAAAAACCTAGAGAGTGTCATACTGAGTGAAGTAAGTCAGACAGAGAAGGAGAAATATCACATGACATCCCTTACATGTGGAATACAAAAAGAAATGACACAAACAAAACCTATATACAAGACAGAAACAGACACAAAGAAAGCCAAAAAATTCTGTGGGTATATATTTTGGCACATTTTTTTCCAGGAGAGGGTGAGTCTCTGGTTTTCTTCAGATTCTCAAAAGGGTGCATATGACCCCCCAAAGGTCAAGCATTCTCATCACGGATAATACACTGCCTCCCAGTCTTCTCTCCAGCCAGACCTCCTTTCTTGGCTTCAAGCTCTAACATCCAAAAGCAAAAGGGGTATCTCTACCTGAGAAGCCACCAGAACCTCCACACCCCTGCAGTGGGCCCTGCGGTCCACCACCCAGATCCTTCTTCAGCAGGAAAGGGCTTATGATCCCAGCTACACAGGTGCCACCAGCAGAGGTTCTCACTCATCAGCCACCTTTGCATGTTGCTTCACCTAAGGCGGTCCACCTTGCCCAAGATGACACAGCCTTGGGCGTGGCCGACATCCAAGGACAGAGATGAGAAGTTGAGGCCTGGCTCTCTGAGCCCAACTTGACTGAGAGCTGAAGGTTTATCCTCTTTCTAGACCTCCTGGCAGGGCCAGTTCTGGTTTCTGTTGATGGTGCATTTTCCCTCTACTCAATTCTGCTTCCTTCCCTTCCTCGTCTTTCCCATCCACTATTGTTGATCTCAAGGGCATCCCATAGAAACCTTTCTTCATGCTAATCTTGTCTTATGATCTGATTCCCAGGGAAACTGAAACACTCATGTCTCAAGTAGGTTCCAGAACCTTCTGCACTTTCTCCAATGCTTTGTGACCTAGCTAGTGATACCTCACTTCACCTAGTCTTTAACCAGAAACCTGAGTCTTAGCCCTGGGTGCTTCTGCACTGCCTGCTCCCTCTGCTTGATCAGCCTCAATCAGTTTGGGTCCTTCTTACCATTCTGGTCTCACCTAAAAGTCCTCTCTTCACTTACTTGTATGGAAGCCTCCAATCATTCCCCAGTCCTCCCAGGTTAAAGTCTAAGATTCCAAACATGATAGACAAAACTTCCCATCCTTGGCCTCTGTGCTCATCTCTGGGCTTCATCATTCTTCAGTCCTGATTGTACCTTATGTTCCCATCACTCTAAGAACCCAGAGTTCCTCTCATGTCATGCGGCTGTCTACAAGTGCTGACCCATGTCATACCTTGTGCTTGAAACAATCATCCCTTTCTTAAACTGGGAATCTTCAAATAACCCTTGAAGATCAACTCAGCCCCTATCTTCTCCAGAAAGGTTCCCCTGACCCCTGTCCAGTGACCCCTGGTGCTTCCGTGAGCCTCTGCCAGCTTGCAGCTCTGTGCTTATAGGGTGGGTGACGATTATCTGCTTTGTTCGCTGTCTTCCTCATGATCCTTGAGGGTCAGGCTCTGTTCATTCATTACTATGTTCTGGTGCCAGCACAGTGCCTAGCACATAAAGGCACTCATGAGACACTTGTTAGATGACCACCGTGGATGGATACATACCAACATACATACATGCATACATGGATCCATGCACACACACACACATACATACAACAAATGTTAATTTGGTTGACCCTTAGTGAAAACATCTTGTTGAAAAGTTACAGCAAATCTCAATAAAACAATTTTTTTAAGTGGTGGTGGTAGCTGGGCAGGGGGAGAGACTGTATTAAAAAGATTCAGTGTAAGCAGCCAGACTGGAATCAGGATCTGTCAGCAAGCACCTCCTTTCCCTTCTGAGGCCTCACAGACATTCACTGTTAACATCAGCCACACTTCTCTAAACATTCAGTCACTCCATATTTCTTTGTTCTAATCACACTGAGAGAATCAGAGGAGTTTCTCTTGGTTCTGATCCCCAACCGGAAGGAGCTGGCTCTGCTTGAACCACGTATTACCCTACAGGTTAATCAACTAAGGAGATGGGATGAAGGAATCACCTTCTTGGCTGCAAGGAGCCCACCCATGTGTGTAGAGGCATCATGACCTTGGCAGAACCCAGAAAGGTTAAGTGATTGCTACCTGCCATCCACGAAAAGGGGCACATGAGGGTGTACCAAAACTCACACTGCATTACCAAAGAAAAGAAAATGACAGTCAGCTTTAAGAGGAGAACTGACAAGAGCATGAGAGAGGAGCCTGAGGAAGGTTTTGCAATGACGATCCTTGAAAATGTAAATTTGCCTGCTTGCCATATGCTAACAACTGTCCACAGTCTACACATCACATGCACCTGTGTCGAGGTCTCTCCCCCTCTCCCTGCCACCTCTCAGGCTTCTCTGTCTCTGTCTGCTTGCACTAGTTCATTCTTTTTTCAGTTTTTTCAGAGCTTCAAAGAGATTAATTCCATAAGACTGCAGAAGCAATCAACCCACTCAGTCCTACCAGTTAAAACACACACAAGTAGAGAAGGCACACGGTTTGCCCACCTGGAAACCTACACTGTTAGTGTAGGGTTCTGGCTCCTAAGCCAGAGATCCATCGCCCATCCCACACTGCAGCACTTCATCCTGGAAAGACAGGTAGGGGTGTGGGGGAGGGTGGGGTTCATGCCCTGTCTAAAGCTTTAGTAACATTATGCTCAGTCTCAGATGAAATTAAATCATGTACAATATCAGAAAGAGATGGGTAAATGCTAAGCCAGAAACAATTACTATTCCGAGCTCTAAGATATAATAACAAGGTGTCGTCATGAAAAGCGAAAAAATACAACAACGAGTCAAGATATCCACCTTTTAGCCAAGTCTATTTTATGAACAAATTGCCTGACTTTAAGCAACTCACTTAACCTCTCTTTATCTCTTTAATGGAGACTGAATTATTTGCTTCCAACTTCTTTGGGCTGATGATCAAATGAGATAATGGAAATGCCCTTGTTTTTTTTTTTTTTTTTTTAAAGCACTCCAAAAGGCTATCTGAACACCAGGCCTTCGTATTATTTTTCCATTATGTTACAAACATATCCCAAATTGATATCCGCTCCAAAGCTCATTTACCATTGTTGCTTTCCAAGTATGACCCTTCTTTTAAGTACCTCTCTGTTTTTCAAATTACGTATTTCTCCAGATGCATGTTTCTACTTTTCCAGGCTGATCTCATTTGTTCATTTCCTGCCCATATTTCTAATCTCTCTAGGTTGCTCTGTACTATGTTTCTTCCTCACTAGTGTCTCTAACACCATCCTATTTACCCTCATCTGCAGCTATAATTGCCATAATAGGTTTACATCCTCTTGCCAAGCCATTAATAACAATGCAAAATAAAATGCGTCTGAAGCCGATCTCTCCAGTATCCTCCTGGAAATTGCAGCATGCCATTTTTCATTCTTGTTGGGTTTTTTTGGCCATTTTTGAGGTCATTTCTCATGGTTTAGAGAACTTCCTAACCCAATCCAAGACTGTTTGGTTTGGTTTTTTTGAATCATATGAGAATCAGACCTCATTTCTCCTGCTCACGGTAAATAAAATAATGGAAAATAAGATAAGTTATAACATGCCAACACACAAAACCAGGCACTTAGAGCCCTTAAAATCAATTAGTGGGTTCCTAACCAAAGATCTTCTGTCTCACATTGATGCAAGTGCTCACTGGGATTTTTGCCCCTGTGTTGATCCAGAAATCAGGAAGATCTAAGTTTTCCAAGTGGAATTCCAAGCACTTGTTTCTTTTCAGCAGAAAACTGCAGCCAAGTTCCTCCATAAACCTGAGGAATGGGTGGTATAATCTTTGAGGCTCACTACAAAGAAACAGCTTCTCTTTGTTGTCTTTCCTCAATAAATTGGCTGACATTAGAGTCCTGTCTTTGCTTCCATTACAACACTTGGCAGCTTCTGAAGACAAAGGAATTTACAGAAGAAAGAGAAAGAACTCAAGACTAATCCACGGGTGAATAAACTTGAGAAATGGCTTCGCTGTCATACTATTGCAAACAATTTTCTTTTCTTCTTGGCGTGGGATTCTGTTTTTGTTTTTGTTTCATTTTTTAATTCAGTTTGGCAGGGGGTGCTTTGCCTTTTTCCAGTCTCCAGGATCTCTCTCTTCACTTCTTCCCGAGCACTCCTGGCCATGAGCTTTCCCACCAGCACTTCTGTTTTTTGCACTTTAACTCTGGATTCAAGCTCCAAACAGTTGGAAATCCAAAAATGAACAAAACCTTGGTACTATTTTCTGAACTCCCATAAGGATACACAAATTTTGTCCAAATTAAAAATGTTAAAAATATCTCAGACCCCAACCACCAACAATTTATGCTGAGTTTTAGTTTCTGAATAAATAGGAAAGAAAAGCTACAAGGACTACTACCCTAAGTTAAAGTGGTGTTTGAAGAAAATGTCTAATTTATAGTAGTTCCTTTCATCCATGAAAAGTAGAAAAACATGAACTTGGGACACAGACCTGGTTCGCTACCTTGGTTACATCAAATACTTGCTTTATGAAACTGGAAAGTTTTCTTAAGCTTTTTGCATTTGTTTCCTCTTCCATTACATGGAGATACTGCTACTCCCATAGTGGAGCAGTGTTTGTATTAAAGGCGCAGAAGAGTGGCTCATAAATACAGTCCCTGGTACATAGTAGATGATCAGCAAACACCAGCTGCTTCCTTTGTCCTCCTGCATACACAATGGGAAAATATGTCATCTTTTATTAATACACATGGCTCTTTTTTCTCATAATACTGTTACCAGACTGTCATGAACTGCTAAGATGAAAATGTCTTTTCATGAATTTAATATGAGAATGATGATACTATGCAGACAGCATTCTAAATGGCTTTATATGCATTATTCCATTTAATCCTCATAAAGGAAGGTAATTTTACTACAGGAAAGGATGCAGATGTTGAGAATGGTTAAATGACATGCTAGCTGTCAATAGATAAGTCAGGAGTTGATGTGTATACTGTGAAGCATTCCATGTAATGCCTGCCACATGGTCAATTCTTAATACTAGAGATTTAGTGAAGGAATGAGGTTTTTTTGGTAATAGAATTAGATCCCTTCTTGTAATATCCTTTTACTTTTTTACCATCTTTATTGAGCTTTAACTCTCAAGCCGTAAAGTTCACCATTTAAGTACCCAATTTGGTGGGATTTTTAGTATATTCAGAGCTATACAAACATCACCACAATCTAAGTGGAGAATGTTTTCATTGTCAGACAGGTCCTTTATTTTTTAAAATCTGGATTTTCAGAGATTTCTTAAAGGAGAAAATATCATTGTATCAAAAATAGCAGTTCTCTTTTACATTGTTGGTTGAGGAATGTACAGTCACTCCAGAAAATAACTGGGCTGTTTCCTATAAGACTAAATATATATTAACATAAATGTATGTCAGCTACATTTCAATTTTTTAAAAAAGACTAAATATGTATCAACTGTTCTACTCAGCAATTGTACTTTGGGGCATTTATCCAAAAAAAAAAAAAGAAAACTGACTTTCACATGAAAAGTTGTTCAGGAATGTCCATAGTAGTCCTATTTCTAATTGCCAGAAAGTGGAAACAACCGAAGTCTCCTTCACTAGAGGAGCAGAAAAATAAAGTCTGGTATATTTGCAGGATGAAATACCACTCCATCAATAAAAAGGGTCAAATTATAGATAAAAGGTGAAAAACTAGGATGGATCTTAAGGGAATCACACTTAAAAACAAAAATAATTTCACAAGGTAACACACTATAACAATCCCACTTATATAACACCTTCAACAAAACAAAACTCTAGAGATGGAAAACAGATCAGTAGTTGCCAGGGGACAGGGCTGAGGTAGGTGGACAATAAAGTGGTAGTATGTGGGAGTTCCTTTGTAGTGATGAAACAATTCTATATTTTGCATCATGATGCTTATATGAATATGCATAGAATAAAACTGCATAGAATTATACACATCATAATCAACTGTGTAGCATGTGGAATCTAAATTCCCTACCAGGGATCGAACCCGCACCCCCTGCATTGGAAGTGAGGAAACCTAACAACTGGACCTCCAGGGAAGTCCCTGGGTATCTTCTTTAAAACTCATTTTGACTTTCCTTTTGAAACACGGTTATTTTCACTTTTTATTTTAAAATGATTACAGGTTCACAGGAAATTGCAAAAATGGTACAGAGAGTTCTTTGAACACTTGACTCAGCTTTTGTCAATGGTCATATCTTATGTAACAGAAGTACAATGCCAAGACCAGAAAACTAACATGGGTATATTGTTCATCACTGTTACTGATGTAAAGACCTGACAAAAAGATCTACATCACAAACCAAATTGCTCATAATGGAAAATCATTCGAGGGAACGGAAAGAACACCTGGAACAAACAGATGAAAGCAGAGCCTCAGAGCTAGTTTATAAATATAAGCTCAATTTAAAAATAAGTAAAAGCTTCCTTTGGAAGGGTGGAAATATCTAAGTAATTAGAAACTACAGAAGAAACCCCACATCAAGGACCGTCTTAACGTGTTATCATAATGAGGAAGATGACTCAAACTCTTGAAAACACTCCTAAAGGTTTTAGACAGGAAAATTATAGTGAAAAAAAATCTGAAGATAATTTATTTGGATTAAAAGCATGTATACAAAGTAGTATGGACACAAAGCAGCACCAATGTACACATCCTCAGAAGTAAATGTATGATGACTATACTGCGTCTACAGGCAGTAATAATAATAAGAAGTACGATTGTTAAATGCTATGTGCCCAAGACCTTTCCTGAATGCTGTGTATCTATTGCATAATTCCCATAACAGCCTGGTGGGATTGATACTGTTAGCACAGCCCTCTTTACAATGACAAAACAGAGGTACAATGAATATATGTAACTTGACCAAATTCACATAGCAAGTAAGTGGTGGACCTAGACTGAAATCGATATAGCTACAAATGGTCATAAATCCCATTTTAAGATGCAAAATTAAATAAAGAATATGAATTAGTCTATAATTTCTAGCACAGAAAATTATTCCTTAATGCTAATTAGTCCTTCAATCACCTAACAAAGGAAGAAACAAATTGATTTTATTAGAATTAACCTAAACTTTCTGTTTTCAAGGGTCCAATCAGAGAACAATTTCTATGACTACAAAACAATAGATGTTTATAATGATGAGGACAGCAGTATGGCAAATTAGATAGTCTAACCTTTCCAACAGAAAATATAAACACATAGTTAGGAGCAGAAACATGGGAACTGAAAACAGAAGTAAGGAGAAAGAGAGCTGGCACTTGGCTGCCTTATAGGAAGTTGCCCATCTTGGTAACCAAGGGTCTGGGTTTTAAAGCTCTGGGAGGACAAAAAATGAGGCCATCTGGTCCTCACCAAAGGCAGAGAGATTAGAACAGACACCCACACACACACACACACACACACACACATACATTTTGGTCCTTCCATGAAAAAAAACAAAACAGGAAAATCTTCTTATTAATGAAGGATGATGACATGGAGCTCTGTCACCTTGGCCTGTGCTCTTGATGGGGTATTGTGGGTGAGTCTCCTCAGAATTTGTCAGTGAGAGGATATTCACACCAGTTTAGATTTTACTATAAACCAGTAGGAATTCTTAAAATGGCATATTAACTTTAAAAATGATCATGGCAAAGAAAGCACTGGGGTACCTGGCAAAAGCAAAACCACTCAAAAAGAGATACCCTGGATCCAGGTTCATTAGACTCTTTCAGAAAAATATTACCTAATACGAATTCACAATTAGAAATTGCAAAACATGTAAGAAAATAATATATCATGAGCCAGATTTAGCCGATACAGCAAGTACAGTAGAAAACTGAAAACTTCATATAATAGTCAGATACAATAAAATCAGTATGTTTAAATTCATGAAATCTCCAATAAAAATAACATTTAAGTATAGGAACAGAATTAGACACTATCAAAACAGAAAATGCAAATTTTAAAAAGGGGGAAGGGAAATATCTTTTGGAAATAAATAGCCAGTGAAATGAAATACTTAATAGACAGTTCTCAAGCAGATTAAGAAAGTTTCTGTAGAGAAAGTTTGTGACCTGGAATGTAAATATGATCAAATAACTAATTGTGGTGAAGAATGAAAAGAAATGGAAAATACAACAGAGAGGTTAAGAAACTGAGACATTAGTAAGATGGTTCATTGTAATTAATAAGCATTTCAGAAAGAAATAGAGAGATTATTCTCCATAGGTAATGGCTAAGACATTTCCAGAATTGTTCATAATTCATAAAAGATATGAATCCTCAGATTCAAAAATATGTGGAATTCAGAGACGAAAAATCTTTATTAAAATTGCAGAATTCAAAATCAATGATGCTAAAGGCAAGCAGAGAGAAAGAAAGATGACTACAAAAGAACTTGAAATCTGAAACTATATCAGATTTTGAAAGACTGAACCCTGGCATCATTAACAAGGTGAATGTTTTAGCATATTTTATCTGCTCCGATTCTCAGTGGCCCATGCAAGTCACACGTGAAAATGACAACAATCTTTCCCTTTGGATGTAGTATACAGCTTTTCAAAATCTCTACTACATGATAAGATTAGTCTTAATGTAACCTTGGGCTCTGGAGTCAGATGGCAGAGATTGTAACTGGCTAGAAGCTCTGACTTTGTCAGAGTGATTAGTCTCTCTGTTTCATTTCATGTATCTATAAAATAGTAGCACTCATAGTTTATTATAACGTGTTCTGTTTTAAGTGAAATGATACATGTAAAATGCTTAAAATACTGCCTGGAATACATGAAAAACTCGATGACTATTACCTAGCATCATTACTATTACCATATTTCATTTGATTTTCACAATAGTACTACAGTAGAGACTTTGTTTTCACTTTCCCAGGGAACTGTATGATTTGATAGCTAATCACTCATTCAGAATTACAATTAGACTTTTTAGAGCTGGGACCAGAATTCATGTCTCTTGTGTCCTACCATTTTGCACACTCTCTTTAATTATTGCTCTTACAAAAATGTTATTCGGTCAAGGGTTTATCCTGAGTTAGCCATTGCATAAGATAACACATCTCTCAAAGCTTCAAGTGTTTGTTGTTACTAATGTTTTAGAAGTGAGTTACAGATCTTATTAATACACACTCTGACTTTTTAATGGTCATTGTACCTCGAGGCTGTACACATCAGTGTCAGTGAAGACCGGCATTTAGCTATGCCTATTTCCCTCTGTAAGGGAAGCTTGAAAATGGAGTTTTTCAAGCTGGGCACACCGCCTTCCTCAACAAAGTCAGGGCTGTCTTAGGAGACAGTTGAGTATTGGTTAGACAAAGGTCATAAAATATATAGAAGTGTGATTTGAGACACATGGCACCTTTGGAAAGAAGGAGGTAGCCGAGAGGATGCGAGACAGGTCCAGGAGCTTGTGTCCCGCACGTGCTCTGTAAAGCGCTGCATAACTTGGCCCTGGCCGACCTCTCTGCTATTGACTTCTGCCCAATGTATGCCCTCACCATCTACAGGATTTCCATGTAGATAGATAGATTTCCAAGTAGATTTCCATATTCTTCAGCATGCCATGCTTTCTCTTTTACAGATCACCAGCTTGGAAACACCCTTGTTCTCCCCACCTCCCATCCCGTCTCAACACACAGACACACACCAGCATAAATGTCCATTACCATAACATGCATGCACACTTTGCCAGGCTAACACAAATGCATGCTTGGGCCATGGAAAGGCTTCCCTATCCCTCAGGTCCTGTTTCAGTCTCCTATCTGTCTGGTAGCCCCGTGGCCCCTTGTGCCAACCCCTACTGTAACACTGATCACACCCACCATATCACAAGTGTGTTTGTGAATGTGACCAATCTCCTTCCCACCACTATCCAAACTGTTAGCACCTTAAAGGCCAGAACGCTATTCTGTTTTCACCAAGTCAGGTTTGCTTCTTGCTCATTTTGGGCTCACCAATTATTTTCAGAGGTGACCAATAAACATCTGTGGATTAAATAAATTAATACCTTCAACTCTATTTCAAGAATTCATGTAAGGAAAACATAGTGCAGATAGGCAGTCATAATAGTTACTGTATATCGAGGGTTTACAAAATGTGAGGCATGCTGGGTTTAGGGTTTTACATGGATTAGGGTCCTTGATTTTCCCAGAAACCCTATGATACGTATACAGTTCCCATGCTCATTTTACAGATGAGGAAACTGAGGCTCAGAGAGGTGATTTCCCTAAGGTCACAGAGTTACTAAAACATGGTGTAGGGATGTGAACTTCTGTTGTTTCTACTTGACCATCGACATCCTGAATTATCAGGCTAACTGAAGCTGGCTGTATACTCGGAGAGGGTGCTCCGGAAGGAGGCATTGAGGAGCTGGGTGTTAAAGCAAATCTGGCTGACTTTGCCAAGGACATTTTATCTTCTGTGAGGAGAGAATTGCAAGAGAGGGAAGTGAAAGGCTAGGGGGCCTTTATGTTGAGAAAGAGAGGAAGCAGGATGACAAATGAAGTAAACTGAGAATCCCACATCAGAGCAACCACAGAGTCCATCTCAGACAGGCATTTCATCTATCAACACCATCCCGACAACCAGATAATTAAAGATCTCTGGGGAGAGGGTTCCCATCTTGACTCTCGAGGGTGAGTGCTGTGTTCTGAAGCCTGTTCTCCGCATGGGGCTTAGCAAAACCAGCTTCCCAGCTGGCCTGAGAATTCCTGAAGCAAGCATAACACCCAAGCTTCTCCCTCCTCCCCCAACTCAGACAAAGGTGGCAGATTATTCAGAAAGCAAGCTTAGCATAAGAGTAATAATTGCTTACATTTACTGGGCACTTGCAATCAGTCTCAAGCAACGGATTATTTCGTTTAATCCTCCAAAAGAATATAATGAGATAGATATTATCCCCATTTTACAGACAGGGGATGAGGCAAAGCAATTGTGTCTGTTACATGTCTACCGCTTCTCAGCCCCACGTCCATCCTTCCACCTTGCATGCTCGCTAATCCCTATGCAGCCGGAAGTCTGCAAGCTACATCACCTGGGACCCTTAACCAGCTGGTTTCCTATTCAGCAAATAGAAGGCAGACAATGGAGAAGAGAAAGCCAAAGAAAGGGAAAGAGTTTCTTCCGTGCTCCCCTGCTCCTGCAGCTGCAGTCATCTCCAGCCGCCAGCCTATGTCCACTCCCCCACTCCCAGTGTTTGTTTGTTTAGGTGTTTTACTGAAGTATAGTTGACTCACAGTTCAGGTGTACTGCAAAGTGATTCTGTTATACATACTTTTTTTCAGATTCTTTTCCATTGTAAGTTATTACTAGATACTGAATAGAGTTCCCTGTGCTAGGCAGTAGGTCCTTGTCTATTTTATACACAGTAGTCTGTTTTGCCACACCCTCTCAAGGGCAGCGGGAGCAGCCAGGTGGAGCTCTCTCCTGAGAACTCTGAGAGCCAATCTTGCAGGGCAGCCCCTCTGAGAACACCAACCCCACCCCACGCCAATTCTGGCAGCCCCATCTCTTTGTTCCCTCTGCCTTGGATGGCTGGTATTTCCTCTAGTTATCTCTGAAGTAACTGCCATGTTCCTTTTTGCTCTGGCAGCTTCCAACATGTATATCCTCAGTTCTCTGGATTAAATTCCTTCTCTCCAAAGTACTGATTATAGTGTCTATTTCCGTAACTGAGTCTGGACTGATACAAAGATGTCAACTATCTGTCCAACGTCACATAGCCAGTAGCATGAAGATTACGCTGCCCAGGTTCTCCAAAGAAGTTTAAATAGGTAGCTCTATCTGCCATGGGGAGCTAGGGCCATAGCAGACAATCAATACAAATGTGTTGACATGAGCCAATTTCCTAGAGCTCACATCATAATTATATTTTCATTAATAACAATAACATATGTGCATAATGCTTTAGAGTTTGGAAGGGATTTCCTAGCCATTACTTCATATGCTTTAGAAAGAAAATATAATCAAAGGTATAACTTTTGGAGTAGGATAGATATTAGTTTAATATCTTGGTTCTGCCATATAATAGCTGCATGATCTCTGGAAAGTTTCTGAACTTTGTTCCGAAACTAACTTTTGTTATCTATGAAATATGGTTACTTGAACTACCTACCGCCTGTGGCTATTGTGATATTTAATTAATGTCATATATATATATGACATTAATGTGTGCCAAGCAATGTGTAGAGTCTGAGATTTTATCCTGCTTACAGCCTAATAAGCTAACTTGTTACTATTTCCTGCATGCTGGTAGAAGACAGGAGATTCCTGGGTCAGAGACAAAGGGTGTTATTACTCAGGACAATAGCATTAGACAGTTTTGTGTCAGTTTTCATGGAGAGCTTACACCTCAAGTCTCACAGGGATGATACCAAGAGCCCACTGTGGGTGCCTATTCACACAGTGGGTTGTGTTATGGGGGAATTCTGTGCTTGGGGGATTCGCTACTTTTATAGGAAGCTGGAGTAAGACGACTCTTTGTCTGGGGGAAACGTTACCTCATCTCTCAAGCTTGCTCCTTGAAAACATAGCCATGAGAAATGATCCAGAATGTTCAGAGCCTTGCCTTTGGGGCAGAGCCAGCACGAACATGCAGCGATATGACTGCTCCCAACAAAATATACCAAGTATCTACTTAGCAATTACACAGTGAGTGGTAGTTATCACTCTCTGTCTCATAAAACCCAATCATGATGGAATATTTGTTCCAGTCAATAGTTGAGGAACTTCCCTGGTGGCTCAGAC
Source organism: Capra hircus (assembly GCF_001704415.2). Classification (NCBI taxonomy): domain Eukaryota; kingdom Metazoa; phylum Chordata; class Mammalia; order Artiodactyla; family Bovidae; genus Capra; species Capra hircus. The sequence continues at coordinate 51,769,836 of NC_030814.1, read as the reverse complement.
GGTAAAGTGTCTGTCATGCACTCTGAGTTGCCTGGCCAAACATGAAAATGACCTCCTACCAGCTCATGAAACACAATGCAAAAGTTAGAATAGCTTAGCATGACTCCCTGAGACACTGTGTGATGATGTTCATTTATTCACTATTTCATGTAAGTATTTAATGAGGGTTTATTATAAGTATACCAGGCTTCCCTTGTGGCTCAGCTGGTAAAGAATCCTCCTGGAATGTGGGAGACCTGGGTTCAATCCCTGGGTTGGGAAGATCCCCTGGAGAAGGAAATGGCAATCCACTCCAGTATTATTGCCTGGAAAATCCCATGGACAGAGGAGCCTGGTAGGCTATAGTCCATGGGGTCGCAAAGAGTCGGGCACGACTGAGTGACTTCACTTTCACTTTCATACTTGAGGAAAATGGCTCAGAGACATAAAATAACTGCTCAATGATAATACCCTTTGGGGAAGTGGTGGTTATGGGTCCAAAAATCATAATCAAGATGCCCCAAATCCCACGTCCAGTCCTCACCAGCACAAAGCCTATTGGTAAAGACAGGTGGCACATACATTCAGCCCAGGACTGGCTACAGTTTCTGTGGGGCTCAGAGCCCATATTTCTAGAATTCTTGAACTTTATAAGCAGAGGGGCTCGAAGTACAAGCTAGTCTTGTGGGTCCCCAGCTGTGTTTACCAGAGACCTAGGGCCCACTGAGCTTTCTCAGAGGATATCAAGAGTGGAGGTGGGACACATGAAAGGAAAGTTGGAGAAGCCTCTATGCAAGCAGCTCCACTTTTACTAGGGTGATGATAAGATTGCTTGTGACTTTTTTTTAAGGAGAGGTACACTCTAAGAAAAATCTCAGATTTAACTCAACTAAAATTTTATTTAAAAACAGAAAAACTAAGGCCCACACAGGCCAAGTGATTTGGGCAAAATCTGCCTCCAGTGTAGGAGACCCGGGTTCAGTCCCTGGGTCCAGAAGATCCCCTGGATCCACTACCAAGAAGTCATGTACTCTGAGTTGCCTGGCCAAACATGAAAATGACCTCCTACCAGCTCATGAAACACAGTGCAAAAGTTAGAATAGCCTGGCATGACTCCCTGAGACATTGTGTGATGAATTAGCTGATGTTCATTTATTCACTATTTCATGTAAGTATTTAATGAGGGTTTATTATATACCAGGCTTCCCTTGTGGCTTAGCTGGTAAAGAATCCGCCTGGAATGTGGGAGACCTGGGTTCAATCCCTGGGTTAGGAAGATCCCCCGGAGAAGGGAAAGGCTACCCACTCCAGTATTCTGGGCTAGGGAATTCCACGGACAAAGAGTCAGGCACAATTGAATAACTTTCACTTATTATATACCAGGGATTGTGTTAACTGCCAAGAATACAACTGTGAAAAAGATAAATTTTGATTAAGTTACCAGTTCTTCTTCATTCATTCAAATATATGTAACTGTGAGTTAACTGCTGTGCAAAGGCACTGCCCTCAATGGGTTCCAGGCTAGTGGAAAGAGGTAAATAAGAATTTCTAATACAAGAATGATAAGTATCTAAAAGAGGTACACTGGTGAGTACACAGGTACACCTCATCTGGCTTTGAGGGCCCAGAAAAAGGTCCTGGAAACACTCCAGATGAAGCTGAGATCTGAAGGAGAGGGAATGAGAGAAACCCAGTTAGCCTCACCTGAAAAATGAAACAATAATAATATCCTCCCCTCAGAGATCCTGTGAAGGTCCAAAGAGATATTCATGTGAACAGTCCAGCCTGGCACACAGGGATGGCATGTTACTTCTGTCCCTATCTTCATATACACAGGAGCTGACCAGGAACTGATGTCTGTCTGTCTGCCTATGGCTGAAGACCAAGGAAGTCAGCAGCCCACACAGGAAGAAATCTGTCTCCAGCTTCCTTAGCATCTGGGTCCAAACAAATAACCAGGCCCAGACACTGGCCTTGGACAGGAGCCTGCACGGCTGGCCACTTCATTTGAGAATTTCACCCTGTGGCAAAGACTGCACCAATACAGGTTTTCTCCTGAAGTGGTTTCCTCCCTCTCTGCACCCGATCCCCTCCCCACTCCCACCTCCTCCCCACCCCGCCCCCATCCCCTCCCCACTCCCACCCCCGCACCGAGTGATTTATGTCCCACTGAGGGCCTTTTCCCCTTCAGAGCCCATCTGGCCTTCCTGCCTCAGCCTGCAGCGAGGGTGTAATCCTGTGTTTGCAGCTTTACCGACGGTTTCTATGGAAATTATGACAATATTACAGCTATTGTGGAGCCACATCACTGCCGATTGAATGAGGAGACAGGGCTTGAAAGGGGAAATCTGGAAATAAATATCAACAACCTAAGTCCTTAGCAACAATAGCTTGTTTTTCGCAATGTGGTTCCTACCCACAGTAAGAAACAATAACAAACTAGTATTGTTCTCATACTAATAATGTGAAGAAGGGTTATTTCTCAAATCCCTGGTGGAGACGACACAGAGAAGATAAAAATCAGGCCCCAAGCCAGTGCTCACTGGCAACAACCAGAAATGAGAGTCTCACTTATATGCGGACTCAAAAAAAAACCCCAAACAAACAAAAACAAAAAACCTCTTAGATATATGTGGCTCTTGCCACAGGCAGGGGAGGGCAAACTGGGTGAAGGGGGTCAAAAGGTACAAACTTCTAGTTATAAAATAAGTAAGTCATGAGATGTAATATATAGCATGGTAACTACAGCTAATAATGCTATATTGTATGCTTGAAAATTACTAAGACAGTAGATCTTCAAAGTTTTCATCATTAAGAAAAAGTTCTGAAAAAAAAAAAAAAGAGAACAAGGTAAAATTTTAGATAGGTTGGAGAACTGAAGCATGTAACTTAAGTAACTGAATATGTCCAATTTCTGCCAGGCTACAACTGCATCTGATTTGGTGTGGTTTGTTAACTACTCTCTCAAATCATCAGAAGAGCTTTGCAAGGGAACTGGGAAATAAAAATGCTTATTTAAGGAAAAGGAGTGGTCAGCACCCATTAATAGTTCCCAAATGTTGAGACGATAAAGCAACCCTAAAATCTGACCCCACAGAGGGTTTCTTGCCAGCACTGTTCCTTACTTTCCTTGTGGCCCATATTTTCCTCCATGAGAAGTTTAATCTTTTTTTTCAACTACGTTTTGAAGTTCATTTAAGCAGGATTCTTTTCTTTGTAAGAGAAAATGCAATGCTTTTACTCAATTTCAAAAGCAATGCAAGTTCACTGTAAAAAAAAAAAAAAGTGAAAAATGTTCTTGGGACTTTTCTGGCTGTCTAGTGGTTAAGACTGTGTTTCTACCACAGGGAGCATGGGCTTGATCCTTGGTTAGGGAGCTGAGATCCATGCGGTGTAGCCAAAAGATAAAAAAAAAATGTGAAAAATGTTCTGAAGAAATAGAAGAAAACACAAGTTATCTCACTGCTAAGATTTTGTTAAATTTCTGTTTAATTTTTTTATTGTGGCTGACAGTGCTGGTTTGGGGATTCAGACAGAATTCTGGCTTTGCAAGCTGTCTTCACTCATGCAGATTATTGAAACTCTGTAAACGTATTCTCCGGAGAAGGCAATGGCACCCCACTCCAGCGCTCTTGCCTGGAAAATCTCATGGACGGAGGAGCCTGGAAGGCCGCAGTCCATGGGGTCGCTGAGGGTCGGACTTGACTGAGCAACTTCACTTTCACTTTTCACACACTGGAGAAGGCAATGGCAACCCACTCCAGTGTTCTTGCCTGGAGAATCCCAGGGATGGGGAGCCTGGTGGGCTGCCGTCTATGGGGTCGCACAGAGTCGGACACGACTGAAGCGACTTAGCAGCAGCAGCAGCAAACGAGTTTTCCTACTTGAGCTGTTGTTGATGCTGGCTTCCTTTAGAGGGCGGTGGGCCTAACTAACCCAGGAACACCTTCGCACCCACTGTGTTTCCATAGCATTGTTCTTAATGGCTCCATAGCATTCTGTCCCATGAATAGGTCATACATAATTTACAGTATCCTGCTATTGAATCAGATGTTCTATACATTTAATGTTAAAATAAAAAGTAACTTCCTATAAATAATCTCTAGTCATTCCTTTGTTGTTGTTGTTTAGTTGCTAAGTTGTATCTGACTCTTTTGTGACCCCATGGGCTGTAGCCCACCAGGCTTCTCAGTCCATGGGAATCTTCTGGCAAGAATACTGCAGTGGAAAAAAAAAAAAAAGAATACTGGAGTGGGTTGCCGTTCCCTCCTCCAGGAGACATTGCCAACCCAGGGATCAAACCTGCATCTGTTGCGCTGGCAGGCGGATTCTTTACCACTGAGCCACCAGGGAAGCCCCGTCTCTTCCTTTGCTTCCTATATGTTACTCATTAGAGAGGTTCAGTTCACCTGGTTTACAGCAAATACACTGAGCACATGTGACTGTGGAGGAATTAAGGAAGAGCAGTTAGGAGCAAGTGGCAGGTCATGCCCTCCTAGAGCTGAGCTAGTGGGCAGAGTGGAAAGAGCACTACCTAGGGAAAAAGGAAATTTGGGTCTTGGCTCCATCCTATCAACCCCCTTCTTCTAAGTGTGTGACTTGAACATATGATCTAATCTCTCTTTTCTCATTTTTAAAATCCATGTAATACTCTCCAGGGTTTTTTGTGAACAGAATTAAGAAATGTAAAATGCTTTTAAAAGTGCCTGGCACAGCACCATTCACAACAGCCAAAAAAGAAGTAACATTCCAAATGTTCATCAATAGGTAGATGGAAAAAAACACATGATAAATGGATTTGCCAATGAAAGTCCGTCTAATCAAAGCTATTGTTTTTCCAGTAGTCATGTATGGATGTGAGAGTTGGACTATAAAGAAAGCTGAGTGCCAAAGAATCGATGCTTTTGAACTGTGGTGTTGGAGAAGACTCTCGAGAGTCCCTTGGATAGCAAGGAGAGCCAACCAGTCCATCCTAAACAAAATCAGTCCTGAATATTCATTTGAAGAACTGATGCTGAAGCTGAAACTCCCATACTATGGCCACCTGATGCAAAGAACTGACATTTGAAAAAACCCTGATGCTGGGAAAGATTGAAGGTGGGAGGAGAAGGGGACGGCACAGGATGAGATGGTTGGATAGCATCACTGACTCAATGGACATGAGTCTGAGTAAACTCCAGGAGCTGGTTTTGGACAGGGAGGCCTGGCGTGCTGTAGTCCATGGGGTCACGAAGAGTCGAACACAGAGAGACTGAGCTGAACTGACAATGGAACGTTATCCTGCCACAGAAAGGAATAAGGTGGGGTGGTTGGTTTGTAAAGTTCACACATTGAGTGTTACTCTTAAAAATATGCAGCTACTAGATTTTTAAGTATTACAGAGTAAAGGCAAGAGGGAGAAGGTAGAAAAAGGCCACTCTGGACATCAGAGTTGGAAAAAGGTAAAATAAGAAAGGTATGAAGTACTGATGGGTGCTATAACATGGATGAACCCTGAAAACATTATGCTATGTGCGAGAAGCCAGGCACAAAAGGGCCTCATATTGTACGATTCCATTTACATGAAATGTCCATTACAGATACATCTACAGAGACAGAAGGCCGATTAGTGGTTGCCAAGGGCTGGAGGGAGGGGCGAATGGGGAGTGACTAATGGGTGGAGAGTTTCCTTTTGGGGTGATGGAAAAGTTCTGGAACTAGAGAGTGGCAATAACTGTACAACCTCGTAAATGTACTTACTATGACTGAAATTTACTGAAAATGTTTTAAAATGATACATTTTATGTCATATTTTACCACTGTTTAAAAAATGGTGCTTGGCATATAATAAGCACTGAATAAATTTTATTTTTCATCCTTATTCCCCTCTCGAGGTCTCAATTTTCCTGTTTCTAAAGTGAAAGAGACAAAATGATCTTTGAAACTGCTTCTAGCTCTGAGATACCACAGTCTAGTTGGATGAATTTGTCTAGTGATGGAAAACTCTTTTCGCTAATATCCATTTCCTGCCCTCCCCTCCTCTGACCTGCTCCCTGCTTCGGAACACTCACTTTTGAAGTTGCCAGCGCCTCTTCCACACAGTCCCTTCAAGTACCTGACAGACCCCTGACGGCTAGTGATCCGGAAGAGGCTCATGGTGGACTCTCAGTAAAAATCTGTTGGACGCACGGAGGGATGAGAGAGTCAACGAAGGAAGGAGGGAGTGGAAAACCACTGACTCTGCCAGCAGGCCTCCTGCATAATCAGCTGCAGCTGACCCCAAAGTCAGGTTTCCTGAACGGTGAGCACACATCTTCAAAGAGGTAATAAACACTCACCCAAGGACACTTTCCCTGAAAATTCCTAAAGACACTATTGGCTGAGCCACTATGTCCACTCCCAAAGCGCCTTATTTTCAATCTGTTGACATGTCTTAAGAGTAGGAGGGTGGTTCTTTTTAAACTGGTTCAAGTAGGCAGAAGAAAATTTTAAAAAAAGAGTGAGTCTAGCCTCCTCCCTGTTCACTTAGTACTGCTGAGTCCTGTTCACAATTGGCAAGAGGTCTTTTCCACCAGCCCCGTTCAGCTCTGCAGCTCCAGGCTGTTTGCTGCCTCGCACCTCTCCTATTTCGAGCACCCCAGCAAAGCTTGGCCTCCCCCTCCTCCTAGTCACTCAGACTTCCTTTCTTTCTTCCTCACCGTCATTTCCAGGTATCCTCTTTACCCCTCTTTTTCTTGTCTGTTTTTTACAAAGCCTTGCCTCCACTTCATATTTCATTCTCTAACATAGCTTGCATTGGGACTTCCCTGGTGGTCCAGCGGTTAAGAATCTGCCTGCCAATGCAGGTTCAATCCCTGACCCAGGAACTAAGACCACACATGCCATGGGGCAGCTAAGCCCACACACTACAGCTGCTAAAGCCAGCATGGCTACAGTCTGTGCTCTACAACAAGAAAAACCGCCACAAAGAGAAGCTGGCGCACCACAACTAGAGAAAGTCTGCAGACAGCAATGAAGACCCAGGGCAGCCAAAAATAGATAGATAAGTAGATAAAATATTTTTCAAAATAGCTTGCACTGTTTTCCTCTTTATGGTCAGATACACATTTATTTTTAATATTCTCCGTCAATCTTGGACATTCTGAAAGGTGGACGGGTGTTTTTGAGCCTTTTAGATTATCGTGTATAGTTCCTATACTTCTTTCAAATTTCTAAATCTTTTCATATTGACAAATTGCCATGATTCATTCTGCCATTCCAACACACGCACGCACACACACACACACACACACACACACACCCCTATGTAGCTTTTATTGTACTCAAGATCAGGGATTGACAAACTATTGCTCTTGGGTCTAATCCAGCGTACCACCTGATTTTGCAACTAAGGATTTATTGGTACACAGCCACATCCATTCATTTACACACTGTCTATGGATGGCTTTGCTGTATAGAGTTTAGTAGCTAGGATAGATACCTTATAGCCTGAAAGGCCTAAAATATTTGCTATTAATACCTGGACCTTTACAGATAAAGTTTACAAACTCTTATTACAGACAATTCAGTGACACCTCATCCTTTTATTTTCAGACACTTAGCTGAAAACAAGAATTGCCAGATATTGTCTTCATTTCAAATCACTTCCACCTATTTCCCCCTCCCTGCTCCCCACTTGTAATCTCACTGGCTTCCTGACTCTCCCTTGCTGGTATATAGGAGAAAACTACATCTCTGGAGAGGTTTTCCCTGCCTACCAATTGTGTGAGATACCACCATTCAACAACAGTATTTTTTTCATTCTCAGTATCCATTTATCACACAACTTTCCACCTCACTGACTTTATTTATTTCTATCTAAGTGACAGGATATAGTCAGAGGAACACAGCTCCTCCATCGCCCGCTTCCAATTCCATGTAAGGACTGCAGCTTTTCTGGATGGATATAGTCCAGCTTCTTAGAAATAAACCAAGTGATTCTGCTCTCAAAAGAGACGGTCATTAATAGTGGTGCGTGGGCTCTGGAGTCTGCAGACCTGGATCTGAGCTCCATCTCTGCCACCATCCTTTAAATACTATCTGCCCTTAGCAAGCAACTTTAAACCAGGTCAAGCAACCAGCAAGCCACAGCACCCAATGAATATAATTATAAGACAAAAGCAAAAGTAAACAAATGTGACCAATTCAAACTTATTCAAACTTATAAGCTTCTATACAGCAAGGAAATCATAAACAAAATGAAAAGACAACTTATGGACTGGGAGAAAATATTTACAAAAGATGCGACTGACAAGAGCTTAATTTCCAAAATATACAACCCACTCACACAACTCAACCAAAAAACCCAGACAATCCAATAAAAAAATGGGCATTATACCTAAATGGACATTTCTCCAGATTCTCAACAGACACATGAAAAGATGCTCAACATTGTTAATTATCAGAGAAATGCAAATCAAAACTACAATGAGGTACCATCTCACACCAGTCAGAATGGCCATCATTAAAATGTCTATAAATAACAAATGCTGGAGAAGGTATGGAGAAAAAGGAACCCTCCTACATTTTTGGTAGGAATGTAAATTGGTGCAGCCACTGTGGAAAACAGTATAGAGGTTCTTCAAAACACAAAAAAATAATGTTGCCGTATGACCCAATACTCTGAGTCCTGGACGTATACCCAGACAAAAATGTATTTCAAAAAGATGCATGCACTCTTATGTTCAGAGCAGCACTGTTCACAACAGCCAAGACATGGAAACAACTCAAAACATCCATCAACAGATGAAAGGATAAAGAAAATGTGGTACATATATACAATGAAATACCACTCACTATTGCCAGTATATGCCATCTAAAAGAGTGACATAATGCCATTTGCAGCAACATGGATGGACTTAAGAGATTTTCGTACTAAGTGAACTAAGTCAGAAAGACAAATACCATATGATATCACTTACAGTGGAATCTAAAATATGACACAAATGAACTTACCTAGGAAACAGAAGCAGACACATGGACATAAAGAGAAGACTGTGGTTGCCAAGGGGGAGATGGGGTGGGGGAGGCATGGATTGGGAGTTTGGGATTTGCAAATGCAGACTACAATATTACATATAAAATGGATAAACAACAAGGTCCTATTATATAGCTCAGGGAACTGCATTAAATATCCTGTGATAAACTATAATGGAAAATAACATTTAAAAGAGTATATATGTATTGGAGGAGGAAATGGCAACCCACTCCAGTATTCTTGCATGGAAAATTCCATGGACAGAGGAGCCTGGTAGGCTACAGTCCATGGGGTCACAAAGAGTCAGACACGACTGAGCAACTTCACTTCACTTCATGTATATGTATAACTGAATCATTTTGCTATACAGCAGAAGTTAGTGGAAATTATAAATAAACTATACTTCAATAAAATAAAATTTAAAAAATAACTATTAGGCATTTGTAGCATTTCATGATAACTATCTGAGTCCCTGTTTACTCATTCCTTCCCTGGCTCTATCTCCTGGTCTCTTTCTAGGGCCACCTCACTTCCAATATTTTCAGCTTTAGCCACTGAGTTCACCTTTTGGACTCTACCAAACTCTTTTGATTCTAGGAGTACAGTCCTCTTACTCTCCCACAGGTCTCACCAATAGACAGTCTATTTTGGATAATCCTCTTAACCAAACCAGTTCTAGGTGCTGGGCCCTATTTAGTACTAACTCTTAACTGCCAACATATATTAAGGGAACAGCAAAGTGGTGTGTAAAAAGCAATTGGATCACCTAAGAGCTTAAATTCTACCTTGTTCATTTCTAGTTTTGTTTGACTACAGGAAGTCAAATCATCTCTCTGAGATTCAGTTTCTCTTCCAGACTATGGAGTTGTTAGTATCTATTTTGTAGAGTTATTGTGAGGATTAGAAACAGCAGCATCTTGCATCAGTTAGTATTCCATAAATGATCTTTTCATTAGAATATACCTTGAATCACATATTTGTACTCTAAACTCAAGGAAAAGTAAAATTACTATAGGTTAGGGTAGGAACTACTTTGGTAGAAAAAAATTCTCTACCAAGGAGAATTTTGGTAGATTTCCCTTTACAAATTTCTTTCTTCATTGGTTTTTATCTCCAGCTAAGACTTAAAATCTTCTTCTTCTCATGTCTTTTACTTTGTCCGCATTTACTTGGCTTTGTGTTCCCTTAATCTAACTGCTATTGAGCAGTTTGGCCTAGACTGCATCTATCTTTCTTACAGAATTTTCACAAAACACCTTCCTGGCTTTATACACTGTAGAATCTTGCCCATGAAGTTCCACATCGGAAGCAACCACCCCATGCTCAGTAATTCTGCAGCATGAAAATGACCATACCACAAGTGTCCATTTATAGGAAATTCCCACAGACAAATGGTGATGAAATGGATATACAAAAAGATTTAGCTAGAAGGAGGTCTACCACTTCCTTATTTACAACAGCAAAAAAGGGGAAAGTAAAAATGAAGTCAAAATTGAAAGCAAAACATAAATTTAAATGGTCCAATTAGAAGGAATAAGTGATTAAATACATGATGTCTCACAGCAGAGTACTATATTGCTACTGTAAGTTATATTTTGGAAAAATATTTGATGCTCTGTAAAGGTACCATAATAACTTAGATTTAAAAAGATATATAGTTTAGGATTTCAGATCCAGCATGTAAGGAGCTAAGAAGTTGCCACTTCATCCTAACAAGTAAAAAGCTGAAAAAATGTACCAGTTCTTAGATCCAACAGAAAGGAGAGGACACAGAGAAAACCACTGCCTCCCAGACTGGAGAAAACAGAGGGGTGAGTGCAGAATCACACCTTCCCGGAGCAGAAAGTCAGGAGTGAACACTCCCAGAGGAAACACTGCTGAGGCAAGAAAAGCCAACCTGGGATTGATGGATTCCCGGAGGCACAGCTTGGCCAACTCAGAGAGTTAAAAATGCCAGGGGACCCAGTTATCCAGTCATCAGAGAACCCTAAACGTTCTCTGACTGCTGCCTCCATCTCGTCCTCAGAGTAAATATTAGAAAAAAAGCCCTGTGGCTTCTTGCTGGGAGAGGAATATTTTTATTTATACCAGAGTATTCTGTAGGACTTCCCTTGTGGCTCAGACGGTAAAGCATCTGTCTACAATGTGGGAGACCTGGGTTCGATCCCTGGGTCGGGAAGTTTCCTGGAGAAGGAAATGGCAATCCACTCCAGTACTCCTGCCTAGAAAATCCTATGGATGGAGGAGCCTGGTGTCCATGGGGTCGCAAAGAGTTGGACATGACTGAGCGACTTCACTTCACTTCAGAAGAAACTACTTCACCAGAGCCTAACTTGCTGTGTTTGATCAGAGCCTAATCTACCTGATGGGGGGGAGTGGGGGGAGTATCCAGTACTAACAACCTCTAGCCTTCCATGTGGGAGAAGGAAAGTACACAACTCCAGTCCCCTCCAGCCATCCTGTCCCACCTAATGGGTGACAGGGAAGGATTGTGAAGTTGCTAATGTTCAGATTTCAGAAGTACAGGCTCATCAAAAGACTGAGACCTAATCATAGCACTGCAGAATCCTTCCCCGCCACTCACATCTTATCACCACATTAGTGAAGGTATATTTACTGGAGTTTCTTTTACCTAATGTCTAGCTTTCAACAAAAATTAACAAACCATACTAAAAGCAAAAAAACCAAACACACTGCACAGTTTGAAGAGATTGAATGAACATCAGAAACAGAGTCATCAGGTATAAAGAAGGGTATTATTTAATGATAAAGGGATTAATTCTCCAGGAAGATATAATAATTCTAAATGTATATGTACTTAAAAACAGAGCAATAAAGTATGTCAGGCAAGATCTGATGGAACTTCAAAAAGAAAAAGATAAATCCACTATTACACTTAGAGATTTTTAATACCCCCCTATTGAAAATGGACAAATCCAGTAGGCAGAAAAGCAATAAAGACGTAGTTGAATGCAACAGAACTATCAATTAACTAGATGTAACTGATATCTACAGACTATTTCATCCAACTACAGCAGGCTTTACATTCTCCTCAAGCTCACACAAAACATTCACCAAGATCTACCACATTCTGGGCTATAAAACATACTTTAACTAAATTTAAGAGAATAGAAATCACATAATATTTATTCTCAGATCACAGTAGAATTAAACTACAAATCAATAAGAGAAAGATAGCCAGAATATTCCCCAAATACTTGGAGATTAAATAGCACCCTTCTAAGTAACACACAGGGCAAAGAAGAAATCTCAAAAGAAATTTTAAAATATTTTGAGAAAATAAAAGTGAAACCACAACATACCAAACTCCATGGAATGAAATTAAAGCAGTGCTTAGAGGAAAATGTATAACATGGAATGCATATATTAGAAAGGCAGAAAGATCTAAAATCAAGTCTAAGTTTTCATCTTGGGAAACTAGAAAAGAAAGACAAATTAGATCCAAATTAAGCAGAAGAAAATAAAATAAAAAACAGAACAAATCCATTCAATCGAAAAAAAAAACAGAAAATTAAAACCAAAAGCTTGATTTTTCAAAAAAAAAAAAATCAATAAAATTGATAAGTATCTAGGCAGGATAGTTAAAGAAAAAGAGAAGACATAAATTATATGTATAAATTACATATATCTGAAAAAAAGAGGAGGATATCATCATATACATCAAAAGGATAATAAAGGAGTATTATGAAAAACTCTACGCCCATAAACTTGATAACCCAGATGAAATGGACTCATTCCTTGAAAGACACAATCCACTAAAACTCACACAAGAAGAAATGGACAATCTGAATATTTGATGATAAGAAACTAAGGAACCAATATTATTCAACTTCTATACTTACTATAAAGCTACAGTAATCAAGACAGTGTGATATTGCCAAGAAATAGATCCATATAAATACAGTCCACTGATCTTGGAAGGAAAGTTATGACCAACCTAGATAGCATATTGAAAAGCAGAGACATTACTTTGTCAACAAAGGTCCCTCTAGTCAAGGCTATAGTTTTTCCAGTGGTCATGTATCAATGTGAAAGTTGGACTGTGAAGAAAGGTGAGCACTGAAGAACTGATGCTTTTGAACTGTGGTGTTGGAGAAGACTCTTGAGAGTCCCTTGGACTGCAAGGAGATCCAACCTGTCCATCCTAAAGGAGATCAGTCCTGGGGGTTCATTGGAAGGACTGATGCTGAAGCTGAAACTCCAATACTTTGGCTACCTCATGCGAAGAGCTGACTCATTGGAAAACACTCTGATGCTGGGAGGGATTGGAGGCAGGAGGAGAAGGGGATGACAGAGGATGAGATGGCTGGATGGCATCACAGACTTGATGGACATGAGTCTGTGTGAACTCCGGGAGTTGGTGATGGACAGGGAGGCCTGGTGTGCTGCGGTTCTTGGGGTTGCAATGAGTCAGACACGACTGAGCGACTGAACTGAACAGAACTGATCTTGGACAAAGGAGTGAAGGGAATACAGTGGAACAAAGACAGTCTTTCTACAAATGGTACTGGAACAACTGGACATCCACAAGAGGAAAATGAATCTAGACACAGATCTTACACCCTTTACAAAATTTAGTTCAAAATGGATCACAAACCTAAAAACCTAAGTGCAAAACTCTAAATCCCTAGAAGATAAGATAGAAGAAAATCTTAATGACTTTGGGTATGGTAATGACTTTTTAGATACAACAGAGGTACAATTCACAAAAGAAATAACGAATAAGGTGAAATTGATTAAAATTTTAAAACTTCTGCTCCATACAACAAAATGACAAGAGAATCAGAAGACAAGCCACAGACTGGGAGAAAATACTTGCAAGATACACAAACGATAAAGGATCCTTGTACAAAATATAGAACAATGCTTAAAACAATAATAAAATGAACAACCCAATTTAAAAATGAGCAAAAGACCTGAACAGACACCTCACAAGAAGAAAATAATACAAGATGACAAGTAAGCATATACAAACATGTTCAGCATGTTATGTCATTAGGGAGCTGCAACATAGTTGCAACTAAGGCAACAATGAGATACTACTACATGCCATTTCCTTCTCCAAGGGATCTTCCCAACCCAGGGATCGAACCCAGGTCTCCTGCATTGCAGGCAGATGCTTTACTGTCTGAGCTACTAGGAAAGCCCCACATACATACCTATTAGAATGGCTAAAATCCAAAATAGTGATAATACCAAATGCTGACAACGGTGTGGGGCACCAGGAATTCTCATTCATTGCTGGTGGGAATGCAAAACTTTATGAGACAATTTAGAGATTTTTTTTTAACAAAACAGAACATATTCTTATCATACAATCTAACAATCACACTCAATTTACTCAAGCAAATTAAAAATTTATGTCCACACAAAAAGCTTCAAATAAAAGTTTACAACAGCTTTAATCCTAACTGCCAAAACTTGGACACAACCAAGATGTCCTTCAGTAAGTGAATGGATAAGTACACTGTAGTAAATCTAGGCAATGGAATATTCAGTGCTAAAATGAAAAGACGTGGAGGAAATTTAAATCCATATTACTGATAAAATAAAACAACCTGAAAAGGTTGGATATTATATGATTCCAACTGTATGACATTCTGGAAAAGGCAAAACTATAGAAACAGTTTTTTAAGAACGTAGTTGCCAGGGGTTAGAGGAAAGAGAGGGATGAATATACACAGCACGAAGGATTTTTAGGGCAGTGAAAATACTCTGCATGATACAATAATGATGGATACATGTCATTATACATTTGTCAAAATCCAGAGGATGCACAACACCAAGAGTGAACCCTAATGTAAGCCACGGACTTCAAGTGATGAGAATGTGTCAATAGGTTCTTGATTGCAACAAACTCTGATGCTGGTAATGGAGGTGGTTATGCAAGAATGGAGGAGGTTATGCATGAAAAATATGGGAAATCGCTGTACTTTCCACCCAATTATGCTATGAACCTAAACTCACTCTCAGAAATAAAGTTTAATAAATGCTTCAAAAAGTGGTTAAAAAAATTGCTTAAAAACAGATAATGCTGCATGTTCCCACTTGTATTTTGAAATGGAGAAAGTAGACTCCTATTAACGGCAGTTTTTTTCTGGGAGACTATGATGAAAGGCACTTTATGTTTACCTATTTCATTCATCTTTGTTCCTCCAATACTAGTTTTTGATTGTGCACCTACATAACTAGTGCTTAGTAAATGGTTTTGAATCAATGAGAAAACAAAAAATTAATGCATAAAGGGAGACCTGGGAACTTTTCATTATATTTATGGTGACCCTTGTTATCCATATCCCACTGGCCCAACCCCACACATACATTTATAAAGTACACTGAGCACTAACCAGCACCTGGCCTGCAGCCTCATCACAAACCTTCAAGGGCTGTGAACTTTTCTCTAGTTGTTAGTCCATAAAAGAGGATATGTCCCTGAAGAACTCAGGCTGACAATGAATTCACTAATGACTATAACATTAGAACCACTGACTGCTACAGCATTGTTCCAAAGACCACAGACTTACAGGTACTCACCCAACTGGGTGGGCAAGACAAGCCACCAGAGTACAAGAAAAAAATATCAGGACATACTTGTATCTCTGACAATATCTCTTTTTTAGTTTGTACTTTTTCTTTGTATTTAATAATGTCATAAGATATTAATACATTATTTGTATATGTAACTTACATATATGCATGGCCTGCCAAGCAGGAGATACCAGTTCAGCCCCTGGGTTGGGAAGATCCCCTCAAGAAGGGAATGGCAACCCACTCCAGTATTCTTGCCTGGGAAATCCCATGGACAGAGAAGCCTGGTGGGCTACAATCCATGGAGTCACAAAAGAGTTGAACATGACTTAGTGACTAAAAAACAACATCTATATGTAGTTTTAAATTTAACAATGCCATAAGATATTAATATATTTATATATGTAATATATATGCACATCTGTGTACACATATATATGTGTGTGTGTGTGTATATATATATATATATATATATATATACAGAAAGAGAGCATGCTCTAAAATTTTCTGCATAAAGGTACACAATCAGAAAAGGTTATAGACCATCTGGTCCAGCCCCTTTATTTTAGAAAAGATGAAACTAAAACTCAGAAAAGTGAGGTAACTTGCCTAACTATTAGTCAGTCGTGTCCGACTCTGTGATCCCACGGACTGTAGCCCACCAGACTCCTCTGTCCATGGGATTCTCCAGGCAAGAATACTGGAGTGGGTTACCATGCCCTTCTCCAGGGGATCTTCCTGACCTAGGACTCAAACCTAGGTCTCCTGCATTGCAAGCAGATACTTTACCGTTTGAGCCACCTGGGAAGCAAGTTTAACAACCTACCTAAACTGTACAGCTGAAGAAAACTAATGGTTAAAGGAAGGTAATGCTTTACCCAGTTGTCTTTTTACTTCTGCCTCATTTCACTGATTTTGACGGAGTTGAACTGTTTTTTAAATATCACGTGAGATAAATTTTAGCATTTTCCTAAAAGTTTAATTTTTAAAATGTGCTTACACACCCAAATGGACCTTCTCCCTTGTCCTGCAAAAGGAGGGCTGAACTTGCACTCAAGGATGGCACTCTTCTCAGCCAGATTTCCTCTTCCTGGGGAGCTTTACCTGCTGTCTCACAGGAACAGTATTTGCAGGGATAATGCTCAGTGGAAACTAATCAGAGAGAGAATCAGCTATAGAAATCACTAACAGAAAAGCATCACAGACAGTCCTCTGGTCTTCTAAAACATTACTAACAGCATCGTCAGCAAAACCCTGTCTTCAGGGACCATTACTTTGAGGGAACTTTGCCAATCATAGCATTACTTAGGAGGCACAGTTTTTATGTTCCTCAAATGCCTACTGTCAAACTAAACTAAAGTTTTGAATGGTTTCAAACACTTCCAGGTTTAGCGAAGTAAATATACTCTTCAATTCAAGTGTGGCCTGAGGGCCAGGAAGAGCTTTTCCCCCAGCCTGAGTGTATACTTTAGTTTGTCAGAGCAGCAAATGCCTTTGCATTACAGAGTGTGGACGGGATGACCAGAGAGACCTAGAATTCTATTGCCAGCTGTCTTCCTTTGTGGAGGG
This sequence comes from Capra hircus, assembly GCF_001704415.2. Classification (NCBI taxonomy): domain Eukaryota; kingdom Metazoa; phylum Chordata; class Mammalia; order Artiodactyla; family Bovidae; genus Capra; species Capra hircus. The sequence goes on along the minus strand of NC_030814.1, from coordinate 51,752,744 downwards.
TAAGGACAAAGACTTCATTTCTCTGAATCATTTTGAAAACCATCACCCAGGATTGAAAAAAAAAAAAAAACACAAACGGTAAAAGGTAAAAGGCACATCTCATTTGTTTAAAAATTCTCTCCTCCTAGAACCAAAAGCCCTGCTGAATTCATAAGGAAACATTTTGCACAAAAGTGGCCCATGTGAGAAGCTGGGAACTAGAAAGGACCCCCAGTTCCCAAAAGGGAGTTATCAATAGACCTATGTAATCATAATGTCATTGCTTTGTTTTTACGGATGACAGTCTTTGCAGAATCATTTGCTCTTGGCAGACCATATATGATAATTCTCCTCCCTTTAGTAATCTCTTTACTGCTAGAGAAAATTCTGCATATGTGGAAACCATCTTGACAAATGGTGAAAAATATTTTCTTTTCACTTAGAATTGCCTTTTTTATACTGTCAGAAATTATAAACAAAATGTTGTGTGGAGAATTTTGGCAATATGAATGCCTAGCATGAGAAAAATGTAAATATACAATTTAACAAAATGTTTACAAATAGGTCCAGAACCACAAGAGAAACACCCAGAGATATCTCAAACCTGGAACTTGGCATTTGGAGGATAATTCAGTGACATTTTTTATGTTTTTATTCTGAAAAAAACACTTTTGTTATTTAATCCTTTCATAAGGTATTCATTTATTAACCAAACTGATTTCCTTCAGGTGGGAATTAATAACTACATATGCTAGAAATAAAGCATATTTTAATTTTTTCATGATATTTAAAAAAAAACTCTTTTGATAGCTGCAGAATTAACTTGCAAGAATAAGGATTTTGCAGCAAAGACTGTTCTCAAAGATTGAGCAACTGAGCTCCAAGCATACTGAATAATGGGCTGGCAGGGAGATGTAGATGGTTTTTAAGGTGCATGTAGTGGGAAGATCTGTGTGTGTGTGGTGTGTGTGTGTGTGTGTGTGTGTGTGTGTGTGTGGTGTGTGCGTGTGTGTGTGTGTGTGTGTGTGTGTATCTGTTCTTGACATGTAACCAAAATGTAGGGCAAGGGCAGATCTTCTCACTATGTCAGGCACTTAGAAAATGTTCAAAAAGAGATATTATCAAATCTATAGACAGTTCAAATCTGGAATAAGGGATATTTTATTATAGAATTAAGCTTCAAAATTATCCTGATAGTAGAAAAATAAGCTAAAGTGGTGATGAATATTATAGAGGGGGAAAAAGTTAAAATCCTACAGTTAAAGGGTTTTTCTTTTCTTTTGGTTTTAAGTTCAACTGTAGCAACATAGTATGCAGATATCCTGGCTTTAAGAAGCAACAGCTGGAACTGTACATAGAACAATGGACTGATTCAAAATTGGGAAAATAGTACAACAAGGCTGTACACTGACATTCTGCTTACTTAACTTCTATGCAGAGTACATCACGACAAATGCCTGGCTGGATGAATCACAAGCTGGAATCAAGATTGTGGGGAGAAATATCAACAACTTCAGATACGCAGATAATACTACTCTAATGGCAGAAAGTAAAGAGGATCTAAATAGCCTCTTGATGAGGGTGAAAGAGGACAGTGAAAAAATTAGCTTGAAACTCAACATTCAAAAAACTAAGATCATGGCATCCAGTGCCATCACTTCATGGCAAATAGAAGAGGGAAAAGTAGAAGCAATGACAAATTTTCTTTTCTTGGGCTCCAATATCACTGTGAACAGTGACTGCAGCCATGAAATTAAAGGACACTTTCTCCTTGGAAGGAAAGCTATGACAAACCTAGACTGCATTGTTCAAAAGAAGAGATATTACTTTGCTGACAAAGGTTCATATAGTCAAAGCTATGGTTTTTCCAGTAATCATGTACGGATGTGAGAGTTGGACCATAAAGAAGGTTGAGCTCCAAAGAGATGATGCTTTCGAATTGTGGGTTGGAGAAGACTCCTGAGAGTACCCTGGACTTCAAGGAGATCAAACCAATCAATCCTACAGGAAATGAACCCTGAATATTCATCAGAAGGACTGATGCTGAAGCTGAAGCTCCAATAGGTTGGTCACCTGATGCAAAGAGTTGACTCATTGGAAAAAACCCTCATGGTGGGAAAGATTGAAGGCAAAAGGAGCAGGGACGACAGAGGATGAGATGGATAGATAGAATCACTGATTCAATGACAGGCATCTGAGCAAAATCCAGGAGATAGTAGGACTGAGGAGCCTGGAATGCTGTAGTCCATGGGGTCACAAAGAGTTGAATATGACTTAGCAACTGAAAAACAACATCCTGGCTTATGTGGAAAAGTTTCTGAAGGCTTGAATAACATAGAATTTACTATGGAGACAACAGCAGGACATGGATTACTGAATTATTATGTGTAATCTTTACTATAGAATCATAAGTTGTATATAAATCAGGGAAAGTAACTAGCCTAGTGCACCTGGGCATGGCCATATCCCATGTAGAACACTGTGTTCAGTTCTGGGCACTATATTTTTGAAAGAATATGTATAAAGTATCTGGAAAGGAAATCCAAGTGGTGAAAGGCTCATAGAAGGAAGAGCTGAAGAAACTAGGAATAATAAGGCTAAAAATGAGAATTTTAGGGAGAATATGCTAATTGCCCTAAAACGTATAAAAGGCAGTAAAAGCAAAGGATAATAATAATTAACATGTATTGAGTACCATATGCAAAATAGTCACTGTTATCTGCATTTTGCAAAAGAGGAAAACTGAAGCCCGGAGAATATGTTACACATCTATGGCCACATAATTTATAATGGTTGAGCCAGTTTTCATCCCACTAATCCACCCCCAGATCTGGGAGAGAGATTAAAGCTATTTCCCAAATATTTCTAATCTCCATTTTACAGAATCCTAGTAAGACTGTTAACTTTCTCAATTTTTTTGAAGGTGAACATGAACTGATGATTTGCTCTGGTCCAGGAAATACGGCCATAAGTCATATACATGACTTTAGTGTGGGAGTTTAAGAGTCTATGAGCAATTTACCACATGCTTTTCCTACCTTGGATGTGAGGACATGGAACCTCCATCAGTCTAGGTCTCTGAAGGGCAATGATTAACAGCTGTCCTGAAGATCCATGATAGACAAGTAGCAGGAGCAAAAACCAAACCATTATTGTTCGATTAAGCCACTGGGATTTGAGGACTGTTTGTTACTGTGACATTATCTCAGCTTTTCTGACAGATACACAAGCCTACATGCTTAAACTCATTAAAATATCTTGCCATAAGGAAACATTGGTATTCGTATATTCCCAGAGCCAAGAATAGTTTGTAGAAACTAAGGTAGGTAGACTTGGACTTTTTTTTTTTAATGTAAAATCCTCCAAAATTGCTTCATGTGAAGAAGTGAGCTCCCTGAAAATGGTAGTATTTAAACAGAGACCAGATGATGATTTTGTACCTACATAGCAAAAAAGATGGCTTCATTATGGGGGTTTTATCAAACTTTTATCCAGCACCTCCAATGTACCAGGCATTTCAGCCACAAAGATAAATCAAACACCCTATCTTCATCCTGGAGGAAATAAGTTCAGAAGTAGATAACCTCTGATGTCTCTTCGATCAGTGTGATTCAACTAAATTAGAGATAATAATATGGTCTGGATAAAGCTGACAGCTAGCCTGAACTTAGAAATAAGCATATAGCACTACAAATCCTGGTTGTATTATTATTTTTCAATTAAGAGCCTAAAGTACAGGGTTGGCAAAAAGAAAGAAAAAGACAGACATGTTGGGTTTAAAAGAGGAACATTTTCCCTTTCTCTAGTTACCATTCTTAAATCCTGCAAACCAGGCACATTATCTGGCTTACATCAGGGGTGTTCCAGCAAAGGGAATAGCTCTGACTCATAGCAATTGTTACCGACCTTTTCCATCACCTCTCCCATCCCTTCGAATCAGGAAGGGGACATTTCAATACTTATCAAAGTCAGATCTGAAAAGAGGCAATAATCTTTCCCTAGGGCTATTCTTCAGTTTCAAAATCAGCCAAACCCTTCTCAAAAAGATCAGAAGCTTTTCCTAAAAGGGTATTTAAGTGGGACCTAGAGGAATCCCACATTCTAAGGATGATGTGAAAATCACAAACTAAATGAGTGATTCCAAGACACAGTGACGTTGTTCCCCAAAGGCACCTTGAAACCATACTCATTTTGGTCCTTTCTTTCCTGTTATCAATTCTTAAAACTTAGTTTATTTTTTTTTAAACTTCCAAAAATTAAGCAGCAGAGAGAAGTTCTCTCCTTTCACTGGCTCGCTGCATTTTAATGGAAAAACATCTAAAACTTGGGTTAGCATTAACTTTAATTGCTCTGAGGCAAACATTTCCATTTCAGGTTATGATTCATAACCGTATTAGTCCAATACAATATATGCAGGCTGGATTTTGCAGCCATTATCTAGGCAAGGGTGAGGTATCTGATTACTATTGTTCCCCAACTCAAAAGGGTCAGTTTGAACTCCTGAATACTCCAATCCCTCCCGCCCAGGCCCTGAGTTTTCTGAACTATAGTCCTGCTTTTTTATGAAATAAATGAGGGCAAGCCGAGTTTCAGTGCCACATCTTAAGTGCCATATCTTAAGCTCAGTGTGACATGAGTTTCTGAAAAATACGCACAGAAAAAACTGGCTTTGGCACATGGAAGAGCAGTGGGGAACTTGCAGCTGTACTAGTTTAATATGCGCCCTTAATACTCTTGCCTATTTTCAAAAATACAATACCACTCTTCCCCAGACAGCTGGCTCCCCAGCCTCCTGGCTCCCCAGCCTCGCGCCAAGCGACCTACACAAATATACACTTAACAAACACAGATGTGAAATGTCGACCCAGGGCAGAAGAGAAGCAAGGGGTTTCGGGTGTTTAGTCTGGTGGCTCCACACTGAAAAGTTTCAGGAGCAGAGCTGATGTTGGAAGAGTGAGAGGGGAAACCGCCCAGCCTGTACTTTCATCCGGGTACTATGGAGATGACCCCGCTTTCCCGGGACCAGTTTGCCCTCTGCCCTGGTGACCTGGGTTGAGATTTAATCTAGAGTCCGAAGGGAGATCAAGAAGACAATTGTGCCTAGTGGGTACTCAGACCGAGAGAAGGGCTAGAAGTCACTCAGCCTTCCTGCACTGGCCGGGCTGACACACCCACTCAGAACCGATGGCCCGGGGATGCGGCAGGGAGGGGAGGGGACCCACGCACCCCGTGTCCCGCGCGCACAAAGATGCTACAGTGGGGACACGCGTGAATAATCCAGATTCCGGCTGGAAGGTCTCGATGCACTCGGCATCCTCCCCCTAGTCCTCCATCCCCCCCCCAACAAAGTGAACGAGAGAAAGTTGTGCCAGGGCCAAGGCGCCCCGGGGCTGGAAAGGGAGCGAGGACAGGCGGAGAGGAAACCCGGGCCCCCTTACCTTGTCCTTGGGGCCGAGGTTTTGCAAAACCTCCTTGCCGGTGGCGCTCCGGATCTCCACCCCAGCGGGCGCGGGCGACGCGGGCGCGGGCTCCCGGCTCTCCTCCCGGCCTTGGCCCCGGTGCGGGGTATCCCCCTCGGGGCCAGGTCGGCTCCCCGAGCTTCGGACGCTGCCCTGGCTGCTCCGGGGAGTCTTCGCGCCGCGCTGCCCCACGCTCAGGGCATCGAAATCCAGCGTCTTGCTCTCGAAGGCGCCCTCCACGTTACAGAACATGCCGCCGTACTTCTGCCGCGGGACCTGGTCGGTGGTGCCCGGCCTGGCCAGGTACACGGGCAGATCGTCTTCATGGGAGCTGTCCCAGCCTCTGCGGCCCGAGGCCATGGTTGGATCGCGACAGCGGCCCGTGGGTTCTCTTCTCCAAAGGCGGAAAGGGCAGCAGCCGGCAGCGTGCGCCGAGCCACAGTGACTGGGGCGGGAGGAGGCGCCTGAGCCTTCGCGCCAGAGGCGGCAGTGCTGCTCCGGTTCCTGCCAGTCCCCTGCGAGCCCCGAGCCAGCGAGCGCAGCGCTTGGGCCGGAGCGGCGGCGTGTTCCGCTCGCCCGCCTCGCCCGCCCAGCCGGCCGCACCTCCTGCGCGCCGGGACCCTAACGTGGCCTCGCGATCACGCGTCCCCGCCGCCCATCCAAAGGAGAAATCCAACTTGGCGCGCGCGCACACACACAGGCACGGTTCCAGTTCGCCCAACAACCCCCAGGTTGACACTCAAGAGCTCGCCTCACTCACATGTGAGCACAAACTCCGTTTTACCCACACTCGTTCCCAATTTGGCCTCCCAAACACAAGTCTCTGCCCCACTCAGGTGAGGAAACTTTGTTGGCTCAGGTGGGTTGACATAAACTCTAAATTCCTCCTGATTTACAGCAACACACACACACACAAACTCAGATTTACCAGACTCACAATCTCAGACTTTGTTTACCCATAATCCCAGACTCTGTCTCATCCTAATCTTAGAATTGTCTCACAATTGCTCCCTGTTCTAGACTCTGCCTCACAAACCTGCACCCTCACATAATGAACTCCTGAATTATTGGCTTACAGACACATCATCTTATTGACAATCACAAGAAACCTGTAACAGACTCACACACTTCAACTTATTCTTTTAATTTTTCTTTGATGTGGACTACTCCCCCACCAGGGGTCCAACCGCACCCCCTGCATTGGAAGGGGAAGCCTTAACCACTGGACCACCAGGGAATTCCCATTTCAACCTAGTCTTACTTCACATATTTCACCCCGGATTTTGCTTTTTATCCACCCTTAATTTGTTTATTTACTTTTGGCCACGACTTGCTGGCCTGTGGGATCTTAGTTCCCAGACCACAGATCAAACCTGCAGCCACTGCATTGGAAGGTGGAGGCTCAATCCCTGGACCACCAAGGAAGTCACTTAAAAGATTTTTTTGGTTTGAATTGTCTGGTTTTCTGCTATGTGCTTACCTAAATAGGTAAAAGATGAAAACCACATCTTTTTTTTTTTTTCTTAAGGTGTCAGGGTTTTTTGTTTGTTTGTTTGTTTTTTGTCGAACCTCCAGCCACGAGGGATCTTAGTTCCCCTGATTAGGGATGGAGCCCATGCCCCCTGCAGTGGAAGCCCAGAGTCTTAACCACTGGCCCACCAGGGAAGTCCCTATCCACCCTTGATTTGCATCACACACAATTACACTACTGATCAGACAAGCCTTGCAGAGTACTCTTAATACTTTGTCCTCATCGGACAACTTCCTGTCTGATGCCTCACTTACTGAGGCCAGAACCCTACACTTGGCCCCACACATAAGACCAGATTTACCTCAAAATTGAGAACCAAAGACTTTGCCATTCCTATTAGCGGACACACACGCAGGTATTACTCATGCATATGCGCACTCTCACATCCACAGCCTCTTCCACGTCCACCCACATACACTCTATGCCAGACTGCCCCCTGAACACAGAGTTCACAAACTCAGAGCTCACACCGTATGTGCACACCCTGCCTAAGCTCCAAACCTGTAATGCCCACCTTCGACCGGACCCCTTCTTGGAAATTCACTCTTGCAGTTACTTAGTCATTGAACATGAACTGCACGCCCACTCTGCCCTTCAGAAGGTACTGGAGAGACAGTGTTAAACAAGGCAGATGAGGGCCTGCCCTCATTGAAAGTATAGACTGCAACCACCCATCTGGGTAGCTCAGTCATTCACTGGCCTGCCCAACTTCATCTTCTGAATTCTCCACTACATCATAAGCTCCATGAAGGCAGATATTTGATCTGTTTAGTCTACCTTTGAATAATATCTTGAGTCGAGAGCCTCTGTTGGCACTTAAGGGACTCCGTAAATCTCTTTTGGATGAATGGATAATGATGATAACATTAAAAACAACAGTAGGGACCATTCATTGGTACCGTTGCTGTGTGCCACTTGTTAATGTAATTGTTTCCCATATATGTATTAATTCATTTAGTGTCCATAAGCATTTGGAAGGTTTCTTTGTGCGCATAGACATGATCTTTAAGGCATCTACACTGAAGTTCATGAATTGAAACTCTGAACATCAATTTGGGGGGAAATTGGGATTGTGGGAAGTGGGATCTCAGTGGCAGGCCTGTAACATCCTTGGTGGTTTGAAGGATAGAACTTGACATAAACTCAAATCAAAGACAAGTACATTGACACCAGTTATACTTACCCCACAATGAGGAGACAGGACCTTAAAGATTGTCTATACTCCATCAAAACTGTCTATACTTCCTTTTTAACAAATGCTGGTGATGTTGGACTCAGAAATTTATGTGAGAGACTTCCCTGGTGGCCCAGTGGTTAAGAATCTATCTGCCAGTGCAGGGGTCACGGGTTTGATCTCTGGTCCAGGAAGATTCCACATGCTGTGGGGCAACTAAGCCCGTCTACTGTAACTGCTGAAGGCTGTGTGCCCTAGAGGCTGTGCTCTGCAAAAAGAGAAGCCACCACAATGTGAAACCCATGCACTGCAGCTAGAGAAAGCCTGCACACAGCAATGAAGACCCAGCACAGCCAAATATAAATCAATATTTTTTTTTAAAAATGTATATAAAAAAAAGAAATTCATGTGAAATATCCATAAAGCAGGCCATTCTCTCCCTCTTTGCTCCTATAGGTTACCTTACCTTCTTCTCCTTTCCCATTGCTTTCATCTCTCCTCCTTTAATTGATTCATCTTCAGACTGTTAGGAGGACACTTCCTATGTGTCCAGGATTGTCCTGGGTTCCTTCCCTGGTGGAACACAAGTCTAGCAGCAGGGAACTGACAGTAAGAAAGATTAGGTCAGATAGTCACAAGAATTATGAAGAAAGTAAGATAGCCAGTTTTTTAATTGGCCAGCCAGGAAAGACTTGAAGTCTTCCCTCTCTGACTTTCTATAAACACTACCAGCACCTTCACTGTCAGGAGCAGCAACAATAAAGATACCAGCTAACATTTATCAGGAATTCTGTGCTAAGTTCAGTGCTGAGGATTTCCATTGTGTCTTGATTAATCTTAATGACACTATGAGTCAAGTGCCATTATTTCACTAGAGAAGCTGAGGCTCTTAAGTGCCCAAGCTATGACAGAATGGTAACTGGAAGCAAAATATGTGCCAAGAGTCCAAGGTTTCCTTTGAGAGGAGCACATTCTGAAGGTAGACAAGGCTTGTCTGTTTTCCCATGTGTGGGCATAGATATGCTCCATTATTCGAGTTACATTGCCTCACCACTATGACTGTTGCAATGTACATGCCCCATAATTACATTTGTTGATGAAACATCACCTTTAAGAGTCAACAGCTGCATATACACATATGTGTTTAATTAAGAAAGCCAAGCAGTCCTGAAATGAAGACTGAAATGGGAATGGCTGATCTGACTCCAGTTCTGCAACTCCGTGGCCTCTGGCCAAGCATCTTACTTAACTTCTAGATGTCTTTCTTCTTTGTATTTGCCTCACCCACTTAACAGGATGATTAAGGACTTCATTCCTTGAGTAAGACATTGTGCTGAGAACTCCACGTGCATGGCCTTAACCTTCATAAAAACCCCATAAATTTGGTGTGATTATTCTCATTTGACCAGTGGAGAAAACAAGGCCTGGAAAGTTAAATTTCTTGCCCAAAGTATCACACCTAGCACTGCAAGCTAGAATTTAAATCCTTCACCAGCTAACTCAGAGCCTGTGCTCTTAAAAAACACCTCACAACAGAGTTCTGATGTAAGGATCCAAAGGGAGAAATAAAGGAAAGACTAAAAGTGAGATGTTAACAAAGAAAATTATTCTAATAATACCTAAACAATATCCAACTGTTTCAGGGCAGAGGTTAACTTTAATTAGACAAACACTCACATAAAGAAACACCCTACCAGTGCCAAGCTAACAAAGGACACAGCCCCACGAACACATGGTGATTTTGTCACTCCTCTTCCTAGAGAGGTAGAGGAGACATTACTTAGGGCAGTCACAAACATAAGAAGACTATTATGTCTGTGGCCACCTTAAGTCACTTCCTCGTGAAAAAGTTATCCAAAACCACATACAAACAGCAAGCTATTTCTCTAATCAAGCAACAAAATGGAGCTTTCCACTGGTCACATACCTGATCAGATTTGCATTTTCTGTAACTGTAGTAAATGACTTGCCAGTTTGCATTGAGATGACCTGTGAAATGAGCCCATAGGGTATCTGATTATAACTTCAGGGAAGTGTATTCCGGCGGCGTCTTCTATTACTTATAGATCAGCGGAAGGCAGAGACTCCTGGATGGTAAGCAATGGAATGTGTGGAGCAATCCAGATATAGCATTGCCTAGGACATCTTTGATGTGAAATAAATTGCACTGCAGTCATTTTTGTTTGTTTTGTCTTGGGAAGGGAGCGTTTTATAAAGATGGGGGCAGGATACGATAGGGATGGGGTTTAACAGATACAAACTACTATGTATGAAACAAACAACGAGGATATATTGGACCAGCTTCCCCGGTAGCTCAGCTAGTAAAGAATCTGCCAGCAATGCAGGAAACCTGGGTTTGATCACTGGGTTGGGAAGATCCCCTGGAGGAGAGCATGGCAACCCACTCCAGTATTCTTGCCTGGAGAATTCCATGGACAGAGGAGCCAGGTGGGCTACAGTCCATGGGGTCACAGAGTTGAACACGACTGAGTGACTAAGCACAGCACAGCATATATTGGACAGCATGGGGAATATAGGCAATATTTTATAATAACCACAAATGAAGTATAATCTATAAAAAATTTGAATCACTATGTTGTATACCTGAAACTAATATAATACCATAAATATACTATACAGCAATTCAAAAAAGTCATAAACTCTCAACGAATATGGGAAAATGTGAACAATGGCAGTTTAAGTGAAGAAGCAGGATGTAAAGTAGGCATATGTCATGTTTATGACTGTTTAATATGTTGACTATTAACATATAGGGATAAGCAAAACCTTTAACAGTTGTGTTTAGGTTATGCGTATTTTTCTTTTTTTCTAAACTTGTAATGGTGTTATCAAATTTTTTTAATGGAGTATAATTGCTCTACAACGTTATGGTAGTTTCTGCCAAACAACCAAATGAACCAGTTACCAGTTCAGTTCAGTTGCTCAGTCATGTCCAACTCTTTGTGACGGCAGGCCTCTCTGTCCATCACCAACTCTGAGTCCACCCAAACTCATGTCCATTGAGTCAGTGATGCCATCCAACCATCTCATTCTCTGTCGTCCCTTTCTCTTCCTGCCTTCAATCTTTCCCAGCATCAGGGTCTTTTCAAATGGGTCAGTTCTTCCAATCAGGTGGCCAAAGTATTGGAGTTTCAGCTTCAATATCAGTCCTTCCATTGAACACTCAGGACTGATCTCCTTTAGAATGGAGTTGTTGTATCTCCTTGCAGACCAAGGGAGTCTCAAGAGTCTTCTCCAGCACCACAGTTCAGAAGCATCAATTCTTCAGCGCTTAGTGTTCTTTATAGTCCAACTCTCACATCCATACATGACTACTGGAAAAACCATAGCCTTGAGTAGAAGGACCTTTGTTGGCAAAGTAATGTCTCTGTTTTTTAATATGCTATCTAGGTTGGTCATAACTTTATTTTCAAGGAGTAAACATCTTTTAATTTCATGGCTGCAGTCACCATTTACAGTGATTTTGGAGCCCCCCAAAATAAATTCTGACACTGTTTCCCCATCTATTTGCCATGAAGTGATGGGACCAGATGCCATGATCTTTGTTTTCTGAATGTTGAGCTTTAAGCCAACTTTGTCACTCTCCTCTTTCACTTTCATCAAGAAGCTCTTTAGTTCTTCTTCACTTTCTGCCATAAGGGTGGTGTCATCTGCATATCTGAGGTTATTGATATTTCTCCTGGCAATCTTGATTCCAGCTTGTGCTTCATCCAGCCCAGCATTTCTCATGATGTACTCTGCATAGAAGTTAAATAAGCAGGGTGACAATATAGTCTTGACGTACTCCTTTCATGATTCGGAACCAGTCTGTTTTTCCATGTCCAGTTCTAACTGTTGCTTTGACCTGCATACAGGTTTCTCAAGAGGCAGGTCAGGTGGCCTGGTATTCCCATCTCTTTCAGAATTTTCCAAAGTTTATTGTGATCCACACAGTCAAAGGCTTTGGCATAGTCAATAAAGCAGAAATAGACGTTTTCCTAGAACTCTCTTGCTTTTTCACTGATCCAGGGGATGTTGGCAATTTGATCTCTGGTTCCTCTGCCTTTCCTAAAACCAGCTTGAACATCTGGAAGTTCATGGTTCATGTATTGTTGAAGCCTGGCTTGGAGAATTTTGAGCATTACTTTACTAGCATGTGAGATGATGCTCAAACTACTCCAATTGTGGAGTAGTTTGAGCATTCTTTGGGATTGGAATGAAAACTGACCTTTTCCAGTCCTGTGGCCACTGCTGAGTTTTCCAAGTTTGCTGGTGTATTGAGTGCAGCAGTTTCACAGCGTCATCTTTCAGCATTTGAAATAGCTGAACTGGTATTCTATCACCTCCACTAGCTTTGTTCATAGTGATGCTTCCTAAGGCACACTTGACTTCACATTCCAGGATATCTGACTCTAGGTGAGTGATCATACCATTGTGATCATCTGGGTCATGAAGATCTTTTTTGTACAGTTCTTCTGTGTATTCTTCCACCTCTTAATATTTTCTGCTTCTCTTAGTTCCATACCATTTCTGTCCTTTTTGAGCCCATCTTTGTATGAAATGTTCCCTTGGTATCTCTAATTTTCTTGAAGAGATTTCTAGTCTTTCCCATTCTGTTGTTTTCCTCTATTTCTTTGCATTGATCACTGAGGAAGGCTTTCTTATCTCTCCTTGCTATTCTTTGGAACTCTGCGTTCAAATGAGTATATCTTTCCTTTTCTCCTTTGTTTTTTGCTTCTCTCCTAATCACAGCTATTTTTAAGGCCTTCTCCGACAGCCATCTTGCTTTTTTTGCATCTGTTTTTCTTTGAGATGGTCTTGCTCCCTGTCTCCTGTACAATGTCACGAACCTCCATCCATAGTTCATCAGGCACTCTATCTATCAGATCTAAGCCCTTAAATCTATTTCTCACTTCCACTGTATAATCATAAGGGATTTGATTAAGTCATACCTGAATGGCCTAGTGGTTTTCCCCACTTTCTTTAATTTAAGTCTGAATTTGGCAATAAGTAGTTCATGATCTGAGCCACAGTCAGCTCCCGGTCTTGTTTTTGCTAAGTACATGGAGCTTCTCCATCTTTGGCTACAAAGAATATAATCAATCTGATTTCGGTGTTGATCATCTGGTGATGTCCATGTGTAGAGTCTTCTCTTGTGTTGTTGGAAGAGGGTGTTTGCTGTAATCAGTGTGTTCTCTTGGCAAAACTTTATTAGCCTTTGCCCTGCTTCATTCTGTATTCCAAGGCCAAATTTGCCTGTTATTCCAGGTGTTTCTTGACTTCCTACTTTTGCATTCCAGTCCCCTATAATGGAAAGAACATCTTTCTTGGGTGTTAGTTCTAGAAGGTTCTGTAGGTCTTCATAGAACTGTTCAATTTCAGCTTCTTCAGCATTACTGGTCAGGGTATAGACTTGGATTACCATGATATTGAATAGTTTGCTTTGGAAATGAACAGAGATCATTCTGTCATTTTTGAGATTGTATCCAACTACTGCATTTCAGACTCTTTTGTTGACTATGATAGCTATTCCATTTCTTCTAAGGGATTCTTGCCCAGAGTAGTAGATATAATGGTCATCTGAGTTACATTCACCCATTCCAGTCCATTTTAGTTCACTTATTCCTAAAATGTCAATGTTCACCCTTGCCATCTCCTGTTTGACCACATCCAATTTGCCTTGATTCATGGATCTAACATTCCAGGTTCCTATGCAATATAGCTCTTTACAGCATTGGACCTTGCTTCCATCACCAGTCACATCCACAATTGGGTGTTGTTCCGTGGCACTGGAAGCAAGTGGTGGCTGTGCCATGCTGGAGTGGCAAGAGGCCAAGGGGAGATACTCCAGGTCCAAGGTCAGGAGAAGGGCAGTGAGGAGATAGCCCACGTTCAAGGTCAGAGAAACTCCAGTAAGTCAGTAGGCAATGAGAGAGGGCATCAGAGAGCAGACAGACAGAAACCACAATCATAGAAAACTAACCAATCTAATCACATGGACCACAGCCTTGTCTAACTCAATGAAACTATGAACCATGCCGTGTAGGGCCACCCAAGACAAATGGGTCATGGTGAAGAGTTCTGACAGAATGTGGTCCACTGGAGAAAGGGAATGGCAAGCCACTGCAGTGTTCCTGCCTTGAGAATCCCATGAACAGTATGAAAAGGCAAAAAGATAGGACACTGAAAGATGAACTCCCCAGGTCGGTAGGTGCCCAACATGCTACTGAACCAACTATAAACATACCTATATCCTGTCTTGAGCCTCCCTCCCCCATTTCACCCACCCCTCTAGGTCATCTCAGAGCATGAAGCTATACATGCTCCCTGCGCTATACAGCAGCTTCCCACTAGCTATCTACTTTACACATGGTGGTGCATATATGTCATGCACTCTAGTCTTATAAAGCAAAAGTCTACCCAACAGAAGACAAAATGTTAATAGTCACTAAGGCTGTGCCTCCATACTCAAAACAAGGAGAAAATAGAGAACTTAATGCAGTTTACTTTGACTCAACAGTGAATTTAAATATCTCTGATCAAAACCCACCCTCTGTCTTTTTCTTTCTTGAGCTGCAGGAATTTGAACCCATATTATCTCTTTCCTACTTTATGGGTACAGACATTAAATACCTTATTTTCACCCTATAAATGTCATATATGAATGAGACAATCTTTGCAAAATACTCAGCACTCTATCTGACACACAGTATTTGCTCAATAAACATTAGTTTCCCATTTTTTCAGAGTATATTTAGATATATCATTAATAGTGACTCAGACAGTAAGAAATCTGCTTGCAATGCAGGAAACCTGGGTTCAGTCTCTGGGTCAAGAAGATCCCGTGGAGAAGGGAATGGCAACCCACTTGCCTGGAGAATCCCATGGACAGAGGGGCCTGGAGGGCTACAGTCCATTGGGTCACAAATAGTCGGACATGACTGAGCAACTAACTTTCACTTTTCACTTATCACACAGAGTTTGTAATAATGAGCTTGACCACTTCCTACAAGTTTAGTTTTCCAGGGATTTATGGAGAAAATCGACACAATAATAATGTTTCATATATATATTTAAAAATGACTAATATTTTCAACATACCTGCATTGCACCCTAAGAATTTTCTTGGCAGGCCACTAGCAGTTTTAGCTCAATATTTGGTGACCAAAGTGTTCATTAGAAACCTAAAAACAGGTTATTTTTCAAACATATGCACAATGCTAAAGCCATTTTAATAATCTCAGTTGTATACACAGAAAAAAATTCATGCTCTTTCATGAATATCTACATGTATAGGGGAAAACTATAAGAATATACATTAATATATTAAAATATTAATAGAGGATGAGTTGTAGGATTATGAATAAGTTTTAGTTTTTTACTTCAAGCATTGCTATATTTCCTAAAATCTCAAAATCTCTATAAGTATATTAGCCTTTTATAATTATAAAGCTTATGATTTTTAAAATGCATGTCTAAGATGTTATCTTAGATAAAAATATATTTACTGAGCATGTTAAAAATTGCTGGTGGAGAATTATTGAATGAAGCTGTTACCTCTATATTATGAAGATTTATTATCAAAAATGAAAAAACAACAACAACAACAAAGGAAATAGGCTCCTCATCAGAGTCAAGTTGTCATTTCATGCAAAATATCTCAACAGTTGGAAAGCTGAGTGAGAAAAAAAATCATTATAATCAGGGTATGAAATGAGGACTTATAAAGTGTCCTCCAGGCAAATCCTTTCCACCAAAGGATTAGTTAATAAGACAAGACATAATCACCTTCCTACTGTGGAGTTGTTGGGGTTCCTTTCCCCATTTCATACACAAAGCATCTCTCTTTGACACTATTGTTCTCAAATGTTTGAAAGTCATTCTCAATTACAGAAGTTTCTTTTGCCTTAAGTGGGAAGGAGACAAATGTTGAAGTAGTTGCTGACTAAGATGATAAAACAGATTGTTGAATGCTCCAATGCTCTAATTTCCTTGTTGTAAATTCACAGGTGCAACTTAATCTCCTCAATGAAAATCTCTAAGTAAGGGCCAGACACAAATCGAGTTAAAGGATGAAACAGAAAAAAAAACAAACAAAACTTATAACCTGTCCAACCTCTTTAGAAGCCACAATGTTCATAATAGGTTTCCAAGGTTTTAAAAATGGTACTTATTTTGTTGTTTTTCCAGTTACAGTTCCTGTTTTCTTGCTCATTTACAAATTAATCTCATTGGTTTTACATTATTTAACAATCTTACTCTGATTATTTAGAATAAAAATAATTCTCTCTTGCTTTTTGCCAGAGAAAAATGTAACAATAATGAATTATTTGTTTCTCTCACCCTCCTTCCCTCCTCCCTTCCTTCCTTCCTTTTCGATGAAAACTTCAAAACTACAGAAAAGCAGAGGGTAGTTTAACAAATGCCTGTGAATGCACCACCACCTAGACTTTATAAATGTGAACTTTTAATCATATTTTAATGACATCTGTTTTATGCAATAAAACATAACAGAGTTGAAATGCTCTGTGTATTCCTTACCTGTTCTTACTCTCTTTCTTCAAATGAAAATGAACCACTAACCTATATTAATCTCTCATATTCTCCTAGGGCCTGCTATCTTTTGGAAGCTGATCCTTTAATTAAAATTTTTATACTTTTTTGTTATTAATTGAACTACTGTTCCAGTTTAATTATTTGCTTTAAAAAATAACCACCACTTAGAGATAATATGCAGAAGCCCCTCTCTCCTAGAAAGCCAAGACTTGCAAGAGTAACATTAGAGATTTCTTGCTTAAACAATGGTGATCATAATTCATGCATCAAGGCAGAATATATACAATTCAAACTCTAGATGGGGAACACATGTATACCTGTGGCGGATTCATGCTGATGTATGGCAAAACCAATATGATATTGTAAAGTAATTAACCTCCAATTAAAATAAATAAATTTATATTTAAAAAAACCAACCATTTCACTCTAATTGGAAATATTGTTATCATAATTTGAGTGGTTCAAGGACCCCATGAAATGTAGACTTAATATGTAAAACAATGAATTTATTTCAGTTTTCCCTTGAGCCTAAATGAAGTAAAGCACAAAGAAAGGTAGTCCGAAAAATGACAATCTAAACAGAGAAGCTCCTTTCATTCCAGACAGAAATTTGCTGGCTCCACAGGACTAGGAAACATCCTGGCTCCAACATAAACAGCTGACAGGCAAGGGTATGAATGACAGATATTAAGAGATATGGGAGAACAAAATGGAAAAGTGATGAATAATTCTTTCATTGAGAACTTTATATCTATGTATAGATTCAGAAAATATCAGTGTATTGGCAGTGCCTTCACATCTCAGGGCTTTTGTCTCATTTCATTTTTCCTATTAGTAAATAACTCCTTGTTTAGGCAGTTCCTTAGAATGCTTTATTCTTCCAGTTCTTTCAAAATTAAGATGAACCGATAGGAAACAGGATCCCTTCAATGTTTGGGGTTTTTATAGTGATTTTTTTTTTTGAAACATGAAGAAAAATGTAGAAAGAGAATTAGATGAATTATATAGCCGCAATTCCAATCTCTGATTAAGAAATATCAGAGTATTCATGTGGTGTGTGGCATGTTCGAGAAAGGTGTGGGATCTGAAGTCAGAACCCGTCCACCACTAGTTTACTGAATTTGGGAGAACTGCATAAACTACTTATGTTCCCTTCTCAACAAAATGGGAATAAAAATCTGTGGTGTTGGGGGCAAAAAAAACCCACGAAGTGTAGTATACTAAAACTGCTGCTGCTGCTGCTGCTAAGTCACTTCAGTTGTGTTCGACTCCGTGCGACCCCATAGATGGCAGCCCACCAGGCTCCCCCGTCCCTGGGATTCTCCAGGCAAGAACACTGGAGTGGGTTGCCATTTCCTTCTCCAATGCATGAAAGTGAAAAGTGAAAGTGAAGTCACTCAGTCCTGTCAGACTCTTTGTGACATCATGAACTGTAACCTACCAGGCTCCTTCCTCCATGGGATTTTCCAGACAAGAGTACTGGAGTGGGTCACCAGTACTCCTTCTCCAACACTAAAACTACTCTTTATAAATGTTGTTGCTTGATTTCCTTCAGTGCCTGGCAGCAATTTCTGTGATTCAACAGATATACAATAAACACATGTTGAATTAATGGTATCTGAAACCTTTGTTTTTAATTGTAGATAGAACTGTATATAGTATATAACTAATAATTACTAATCAATCTTTGTCATAACCAAAGTGAAAATATATTATGGGAAACCAAGTCAGATTACCTTCTATCCTAATCCTAAAACTCTTCAGACATTTGTCTCCAAAGGTATACTCAGCCAAAGATACAATCAGATTATGTAAAAGTTATTATATAAAAATACACTGGGCTTCCCTGGTGGCTCAATGGTTAAGAGTCCTCTGCCAATGGAGGAGACGCGGGTTCTATCCCTGGTCCAGGACGATCCCACACGCTGTGGAGCAGCTAAGCCCTGTGCCACAACTACTGAGCCTGCGTTCTAGAGCCCGAGAGCCATGAATACCGAGCTCATGTGCCACAACTACTGAAGCTCAGTGCCCTGGAGCCTGCTCTGCAACAGGAGAACCCCCTGCAGCGAGACCACACACCGCGACTAGAGTAGTCCCCAGCTCATCGCAGCGGGAGAAAAGCCCACTCAGTAACAAAGACCCACTGCAGTAAAAAAAAAAAAAAAAAAACACACACACACACTAAAAACACTAAGATACAGATAGAAGCTTTTCAGTTAGCCAGTTCAGTTGCTCAGTCATGTCCGACTCTTTGCGACCCCAGGGACTGCAGCACACCAGGCCTCCCTGTCCAAAACCAACTCCCGGAGTTTACTCAAACTCATGTCCCTTGAGTCGGTGATACCATCCAACCATCTCGTCCTCTGTCGTCCCCTTCTCCTCCCGCCTTCAATCTTTCCCAGCATCAGGGTCTTTTCCAATGAGTCGGTTCTTCGCATCAGGTGGCCATAGTATTAGAGTTTCAGCTTCAGCATCAGTCCTTCCAATGAATATTCAGGACTGATTTCCTTTAAGATTGACAGGTTGGATCTCCTTGCAGACCAAGGGACTCCTTAAAAGATTGTTAAAGTAGAACTTATATAAAAATTTACTCTTATTGACTACATGATGGCTAATAACTTATTTTAATAATTCTTAATGTGGGCTGGTAACTAGGAATTGTAACATTGTTTATTTCTTTTAAAAAGTGTTCAGGATGAGTATAATATTTTTATATAATACTCGAATAATACACTACAAAATCATTAGTATAATATATCAGGAAGAATGAATTTGGGGGCTATAGAATTATACCTACAAAAATACACATTGCAGTCTTTTGCAATAAGATTGACTGACTTGTTCTAGGAATAACTAGAGTATATCAAGATGGACTAAACTACAATTCTTGAAACTGTACATTTATTGACTATAAAATTTAGGCGGGTTTTCAAAAGAAACTCTGAGGTTAAATACCATGCAGAAATTATATTATTAGTAGATTAATTACCTAGTAAAGAATTTTATCTTTAATAAATTATTTATAGTCTAATTTTAAATAAAAATTAATTCTAGAATTAAAAAAATATGACTGACTCAAGATTTGGATAGGATTTATAAAATGTATATAGTATTGTGATAATTCCAGTGGATGTAGAACTTGGCAATTACCCTTGTAACAAAATACAATAAGAATGTAATATTGTTAGCTGGATTATTCTTTGTTATGGATATAATTTTTGACATTGGCCAGCAAGTCCTACTACTTACTTGAAAATTTAATAGTCAATAATTAGAATATAATCTTAAATCATATAATGATGATTAATTTTCCCATTTGGATTTTTACCAGTGTTTTTTTACATCTGGATCCTGAGAAGTTTTTTTTGTTTTTGTTTTTGTTTTCCTGAGAAGTTTTTAACTTAGAACAAGGCATAAATGAAAACTCCTCATGGGGAAGGCAGATTCAATTTTATTAGAAGTATAACTGTTTCTGTAGATCTTTAAGTACTCTTTCCCAAGTTCCAGAATACTTGATGGTACAGAAATCAAGCTTGCTTGTTGGTTTTTTTTTTAAACCTTTGAAGACATTGAATAATGTCTAAGGCATCACTTTGGAACTTGTCCTTGTAAAAGACTGTGAATTCTTGAATTAGCCTATTCATCTTCTTTTTTTCTAATCCAGAGACCAGTTCTGTTTGTTGTTGAAATAATTCAAATGCAGAGGAGACAATATCTGAGCCAAGTCCACTCTCCCTCAGCTAAGTGGGGAGAACTCTCTGGAGTGACAAAAGAGAAGCAGTCTGTTTAATCAATTCAACTCATTACATATTTATTGAGTACTCATTTTGTGCCAGGGAATATTCAAGGTGTTGCAGGAGTTTATAATGCAAGAGATAAGACAAGTCTTCAGATATAATGCTGCTTAGATTATAAGAAGTGTCAACAAGAGGGAAAGAGAGCTACAGATCAGCAAAAGCCTTCTGAAAAGCAAACCGCAAATCACAAAGGGTGAGGGGGATTTTGACAGAGAAAGATGGGTGAGGTCACTTCTGGCAGAGGGAGAGATGGGGGAAACGGTGAGCAGTCCCACTTGGCTGGAAAGCACAGGGCTTGCAGGGTGGTAATGGGTAAGGCCAGGAGGACTGAACAGGGTTTGAATGTGGGTCCCTGAATGAGAAGCAAGAAATTTTTTGATTAGGAAAATAATTATGCACTGGGTCTGACTTGCTTTGCAGTATTAATCTTACCTAGCCAGCCACTGGGCTTCCCAAGGTAGCTCAGAGGCAAAAGAATCTGCCTGCCAATGCAGGAGGTGCAGGAGACACTAGTTAAATCCCTGGGTCCGGAAGATCCGCTACAAGAGGAAATGGCAACCCACTCCCATATTGCCTGAAAAATCCCACGGACGGAGGAGCCTGTCAGGCTACAGTCCAAAGAGTTGGACATGACTGAGACACATGCACATAAGTTAGCCTGAAACTGATTTCGGATGTCACAATTACTTCTGCATAAACCCTCTGCCCAGAATTCTCCTGTCTTCACATTGCTATCTGAAAATAATTTTTAGGACCTCAGTTGCGATTACTGAAGACTTCAATGCTTTTGCAGAAAAGCACTGAAATGCTCGTGACAAGGATAATTCCTCCAGTTCTCAGCATAGAGATTTCCCACCCCTCGTTGAGTAGGTCTGGGAGGCGAAGAGAATATTACAGCATGAAATCTCAATGTGAAGTGCAGGAGTATTTGGAGAAAGGCTTAGAACTAAAAGGCAAATTTTCAACATGGAAACGGACAGTTTCTAAATGAGTCTGCAGTGTGTTTAAGAAGAGAGTTAAACATTTTTGTCAAGGGATGAGAATAGTTGTAGGGGAATAAAGAGTGATTCAACAGCAAAGCAAAAAGCTTAGAGCTGTAACTGATGAGACGAGCAGAATTCTCTCTCACTGGGAGGCAGGGTGGGGGATGAAATATAAGAGTAAATAACACCCATGGGCACCTGAAAAAAGGTTTTAATTCTCCCTGTATGACACTGTATTACTATTCTGCTGCTATATGACAAATTACCACAAATTAAGCAGCATAAAAAACACACATTTGTTATCTCAGAGTTTTCAAGGTTCAGAAATTTGGGGATGGGTTTAGCTGGGTCCTCTGCTCAGATCTCACCAAGCTGAACTCAAGGTGTCTGTTAAAGCCAAGATCTCATCTCAGTCTTCGGCTCCTCTTCCACACTCACTGGTTGGTGGCAGAATTCAGTTCATTTTACAGTTGTAAGTCCATCAGCCCTATTCTGGCTTCCTGTGACACAGAGACCAGTCCCAGCTCCCAGAGGCCATCTTCATGTCCTTGCCATGTGATTCCCCTCCCCTAGGCAGTTCACAGCATGGCTGTTAACTGCTTCATGAGCAGCAGGAGAATCTCTCTCTGCTGCTTCCAGTCTCTGACTGCTTCTCAAGCCTCACCTGGTTAAGTAAGGTCCACCCAGGACAGGCCAGGCTTCCTTGGTGGCTCAGTGGTAAAGAATCCACCTGCCAATTCAGGAAATGTGGGTTCAATCCCTGGGTTAGGAAGATCCCCTAGAGAAGGAAATGGCAACCCACTGCAGTATTCTTGCCTGGGAAATCCCATGGGCAGAGGAGCCTGGTGTGCTACAGTCCATGGGGTCTCAACAGAGTCAGACACAACTTAACAACTAAATAACAACAACCACCCAGGATAAGCTCCCTAACTTCAAATGGTTAATGACCTTAATTACATCTGCAAAATCCTTTCAGAGTAGCACTTAGATTAATATTTGATTAAAGCACTCCAGTATTCTTGCCTGGAGAATCCCCATGGACAGAGGAGCCTGGTGGGCTACAGTGCATGGGGTCACAAAGAGTCGGACATGACTGAGCGACTAAGCACAGCACAGCAAAGAACTGAGAGAAGCATACATACAACGAACATAGTAGGGCTGCTGGAGGCCACTTTAGAATTCTGCTTGCCACAAAGAGACAAATGCCAGAATCTTTAATAGGTGAGGATTTCATACTGATGCTCTTATTCCTTCTGGAAAGCTGTGTGAAAGTGGACCAGCCCAGCCATAGGGCTTCCCAGATGGCTCAGTGGTAAAAGAATACACCTGCCGATGCAGGAGGCGCAGGAGACATAGGTTAAATCCCTGGCTCGGGAAGATCCCCTGGAAGAGGAAATGGCAACCCACTCCAGTATTGACTGAAAAATCCCCTCGGATAGAGGAGCCTGGTGGGCTACAGTCCATGAAGTTGGACAGGACTGAGCACACACGAACACACACACACACACACACACACGCAGCCAGCCGTGAGTTCCTGGAACTGATTTCAGGTGTCACAATTACTTCTGCATAAACCCTCTGCCCAGATTTCTTCTGTCTTCACATTGCTGTCTGAAAATAATTTTTAGGACCTCTGTTCCTATTACTGAAGACTTCAATGCTTACAAATGTAGATATTTATAAGCCTCATGAGGAGGCTTAGAAGTAGTCTAAAGTTGGAGACTTAAGGACTTAATTTATGTGCACATGGCTAAGTCAGCCAGCTCCTCTGCAGGAGATGCCCTTGTGGGGCCTTTTCTATTGAGTTGAAATAAAAGTTTCTTCTCTTCCTCTGTCTCTAAAAGGGAATGATGGAAGTGCATAGGGAAAGTTTTAGGAGTTATACCTTTTATACATGTTGTGAAAGTTAACTGCAAATCCAAAATAATTTCTCTAATTACTACCACAGCTAATTTAGTGGCATGTATCTGGCACTTAGCAAATTACAGTCTACAGACCAAATCCAAGCTCAATGCCTACTTTTCTGTGGCACACACACACAAAAAATGTTTTCGGCATTTTAAAAATAGTATCGAAAAAACTAAAAGAGTTGATCTTAGAAAGTCCTCAATACAAGAAAAAAAGGAAAAAAAATTGTAACCATATATGATGATGGATATTAGTAACTAGACCTATTATGATGGTCACTATACAATGCACACAAATATCACATCTTGTGCACCTGAAACTAATATAAAGTTAAATGTCGATTATACCTCAATTTTTTTTAAAAAAGGAATATTTTCAAAGAATGGTAATAGTGGCACACCATTGTGAATATACTAAAATTACTGAATTATAAACTTTAAAATGATTAAAATGGTGAATTTTATGTTATGTGATTTTTTAATCTCAATAAAAATAAAATAGACAGCAAAAAAATCAGAAAACATTTTATGCTGTGAAAATTATAGACTCAATTTTCAATGTCTATAGATAAAGTGTTTTTTTGACATTTTTATTTTTATTTATTTATTTTAAATTTTTAGTTTTACTTTATTTTACTTTACAATACTGTATTGGTTTTGCCATACATTGACATGAATCCATCACGGGTGTACATGCGTTCCCAAACATGAACCCCCCTCCCACCTCCCTCCCCATTATAGATAAAGTTTTATTGGAAAACAGTCCTACTCATTTATTTACCTATAGCCTGTGTTGTATAGCTTTTGCACTGCAACTACAGAGCTGAAAAACTGTAACAGAGACTGCACAGTTCACAAAACTGAAAATATGTGTTCTCTGGCCCTTCACTGTAAGAGTTTGCCAACCCTTGATCTATGGTGGGTTCAGGCTGGTGAATGTAAATCAAGATATGTTCTCATCACTTCTGGGAATGCTTGTAGGTGCATCACTTTTAAAAGGCAGTTTGACAATCGCTAAGCAAGAGTCCCAGTATATTCAAGAAATCTACATTATCTTCCAGTTATTTCTGCTGCAAGTGGTTATGAATCAGGGCACATTCTGAGAAACAGTGTTCTCTGTTATGTCTAACTGAATACCATGTCCCTGGAACTCTTTCTGCTTCACATTACTGATGCTTCCTAACTTGGAGAATGCCAGATCCCACTTTCCTGTCTGTGCTGGTGTAGGTGAAGGAGCTTCCCTAGGAACTGTTCTTTCAGCACCACACCTCATAGGTCCTGTCAAAGGCCGTTCACACACCTGAATGCAGCACGAAACTGATCGATCTTGCAAAGAGCAAATCCTCAGAACTCTCAGGATTCCCTAG
Organism: Capra hircus; assembly: GCF_001704415.2. Classification (NCBI taxonomy): domain Eukaryota; kingdom Metazoa; phylum Chordata; class Mammalia; order Artiodactyla; family Bovidae; genus Capra; species Capra hircus. The sequence continues at coordinate 51,727,991 of NC_030814.1, read as the reverse complement.
ATTAAATGGCAATAGCTCATACTGATTGGGCTTCCCTGGTGGCTCACTGGTAAAGAATCTGCCATGCAGGAGACAAGGGTTTGATCCCTGGAAAGGGAAGATCCCCTGGAGAAGGGAATTGCCACCCACTCCAGGATTCTGGCCTGGCAAATCCCTTGGACAGAGGAGCCTAGTGGGCTACAGTCTATGGGGTCACAAAAAATCTGACATGACTGAATGACCTAAGTTTTTTTTTTTTTAAGGGTGCTTTGACCTTCTATCAGGAGTCAAAGACTTACAGTTTCACAGTCAGGAAAAAGATCTTGCACCTTATACCACACCATCCTATTTGCACTTTTTTTTTTTTAAACCAAAACACTTTGCTTTAAATTTTAACATTAATTCCAAAGAGTAGAAATTATATTTCAGGTATCAAGAAAAGCAAACAAACAAAAAAATCTGGACTGAGACTATCAATTTAATTAATCTAATTGTTCCTTAGTCCTCTTTCTAAATCTGCAGCAGACTGAGTTCAGCTAATATTTATCAAAATGCAAAATCTGAGAATGGCCCAGGAAAAACTAACTGAAAAAAGAAAAGAGAAAGCGATTGAGCAAGTAAAACAGTTCTACATATTCTTGCTATAAATAGCTTTTGGTTCCCTTCTTCAAAGCTAGCAAGGCAGTGATTTGAAATATGGCCTATGGTGCCGCCTAGGTGGTTTAGTATGGATTACAAAAATCGGAAAGAATCCCATTATTAACAAACTTTTTTCCCCAAAGGTCTACCATATGTGAGATGCTGATGCAGTTCAGTCATTGTGGTACAGGAACTCCCAACAACACAGAGGAGACAAATATATTTCGTGCTACCAAGTAGATCAGCTGAGACATGGGCCAGGTAAAGCCATCTTCAGATGGTGTGGGAAACTGAGTTCTGAAGAATGAGTAAGGAGAAGGAGAATGAACTTAAAGGAGCACCTTGCAGAAGAAGATTATAAGCAAAAGACCAGAAGTAAGAGATAGTGCAGCTGGTACTTAGAGCTGCAAGTAGTTTCCTGTGAGCAGAGTCGGAGGAGCAGAGAGTATGAGTACTAAAGGGAGTAAACATTATCTAGGTATGTAAGTACCTGTACCTCACTGTCAAAGTTCATTAGTTTAAAATTTTTTAAATACATGTAGATACTCTAGAAGAGGTGGCTCAAAGGAAAGAAGAAGGCATAAAAAGTATCCGGTGCCTGGTAAGCCCTCAAAAATGTCAGTTATTAGAGAAATAAAACTACAAAGCAGCTGTTTTCTGAGATGGATACCTTATTTGTTCTCTGATTTGAGCTAGAACAAAGGACAGAATCTGGGCAGGCCAAACAGAAATTTAGTGTAGTGGTCAATAGCCAGACAGACTTGAATTCCAGTTCAGGTGTTAAATATTAGCTCTGTGCCCATGGGCAGGTTTTTAACCTCTCTAAGCCTATTTCCTCATCTGCAAAATGGAGATAATATACTTCATTTACAAAGCTGTTGTGAGGGTTAAATGCAGTACTATATGTAAAATAATTAGCACAAATTGACACAGAGACAGCACTCAAAAGCGGCTGCTTGATTATTACAAAAGGAGGCAAAGGACATGTGGCAGTGATTGGAGAACATTCCCAGAAGATGCATGGTGATAAGGACAACTGTGTCCACTGGGCATAAATCCATCTTGCTGTGGCTAGGTCTGTTGTAAAGAATAATCCCATGGATGAATAGGCAGACAGCCAAGATGGCTTGATCTTCCACACTAGCTCTAGTCAGGAAATCTCTGGAGTGTGAGTAGAATGTGAATCACCTGCTTACTGTAAATTAATTATTATTATGCACCCAGCAAAGAGGGAAAAAGTGCTTGGTCAGAATTAATCACCTTAAAAAACCCGGCTATTTTAGATTCATCACATTTGAATATGGTAATGAGACATTTGTCACTTTTATAACTCTTTGTGGGGGAGAGTGCCTATTGTAGGATGGAAAAGGATTAACATAATTTTAAGAGTGGGCTCCCCTTTTTTTCCTTTTTCCATATTCATTGAAGGCTACTATATAATATTTGTTGCATATCCCCACTTTACAGATAAGGAAACAGGCTTTGAGTTTGAAGTGATTTATTGTAAAATGGCGTTTAAAAATCCAGAGTTTTATGACTCTAACCAATGATTCTCAGTTCTGGCTTCACATTAAAATCACTTCAAGAACTTTTTTAAACTAACGATGGTCAGGGTCTACTTCTAGAGATGTTATGGAGCTGTTCAGAGGTAAATGATTCCTAAAAGTGAAATCTGTTGGTCAAAAGCAGCCTCTTTTGTTAAGTCTTGCTAAATACATGCTTAAAAAAATTTAAATATGTGCTGCCTACTGAGGAAGGAAGCTGAACAATCAGTGGACTTTCCCCTCCTCCTCCCATGCCCCTCTGCTTTATCCAGTTCAGGATGTTTCAGAAGCAGGTTGAAAGCTGGGAGAATGAATTCAGCCATTTATGCTGTGCTGAGGGCATGGGGTAGATCTTCCCCCCTGACCTCTGAGATGAGTCACTGATAGCCTTAATGTGGTGATTTTTCAGTCTCATTAGAGAACAAACCCCTTCAAACATTCTAAATAATCAGAACATTATTTACTATTGGACTGAACTTGGTCACATCACTTAACCAGTTGACCTTGAAGGCTTAGTTCTGCAAAGGAAAGATGAACCCACTTTGCTTTCTTGTTTTTGTGGCATGGAAGAGACAAGAATTTTGAAAAGTGGTCCCTTGCTAGTCTGTGAAATTGCAATGATTACACACTCTGTAGCTTCTTGCAATCCCTCTCTTCCTCCCTGAATTACACTCACGCAAAGTGCTGGGCCTTGACAGAGATGGAACAAAGACCAAGTTAAAACCTCTTCTTCATGTGCATGTCCCCATTGCATACTGGCTGGAAGGAATGATAAAATGATTTCATTCTTTTAAAATCCTCTAAAGCAGTAAGTCTTCGATTTGGGTTAATCGTCAGCCCATTTAAGTAGCTAATAAAAGTAAGGCTCCCAGAAGAATGTATCAAAGCATATATGCTTCGAATGTTCACCTATCTTAACCTCTTAAGGGTCCATGAATTCATAATTAAGAAACTTGGCACTGTAAGAAAAAAGTAATTGTGGCTTTCATCTTTTACCTATGCAGATGAGCAAGCACATAGTAGAAAACCAGGTTTCAAGCCAATCTATGCTTCAAAAACAAAACAAACAAAAACCTTTCCTCCTAAAAATAAAAAGAGCAACAACAACCTAAGTACTGTGTTTGCTTCCCTGAGATATAATTTCCTCCTCCTCAGTGAAGTTCGCAAATTGCCATGTGTGTGCATATAAAGACTGCTTCTCTCAAGCTGGCTTTCCAATTCAATCCGACACTTCCTCTCTCTACCCTACTGTTTCTGGGTTCTTTATCTTCTTTTTGCCTTTGTCTTCCTGACACTCCATCAGAGATACTCATGAAGGAGCTCTGTTATCATCTGGCCAAAAAGAGAGATGGCGAAATGTAAGGTCACAGGAGGACCCAAAAATGTCTCAGAAAATACATTAGCAGGAATTGGCTAGAAAAGGTTTCTAAATTGGTACCTTGAAAATGGGTCTCCTGAGACCAAAATAACCCTGATAATTGCAGTCTCTGCCCATTTTCTATTTTCAGTCTGAGAAGAGATTTGTTAAGAAATCCTGGGAGAGTGAGGGTGTGGGAGGTGGTCTAAAAGAGAGAAACAGGAAGGGCCTATTGTCTGTCAAGTAAGAGGTTTTGTTTTGAAAATCCCAGGACTCACAGCTTGATGCTTTATTTGCAAAGTGAGACGGGATTGCAGAACAATAGCTGAAGTGAGTTCCAGTCTACCTCTTTCTGTCCCCTCTGCTTGTCTTCCTACACTTGGAGCTGTGACAGTGAATACTTAAGACCTGGCTGGAAAAATTTTGCTGTCTTTAACCCGCTTAGATTTATTGGGACCCAGAATTTACTTATAAATCTCCTTATTAATTAAGTAATAATGTCAATAGCTGGGATTTATTGAACCCTAATATATCGGGTTCCTAGGTGGCATAAAGTGGTAAAGAACCCGCCTGCCAATGCAGGAGATGTAAGAGACATGGGTTTGATCCCTGGGTCAGGAAGATCCCCTGGAGGAGGGCATGGCAGCCCACTGCAGTATTCGTGCTGGGAGAATCCCATGGACAGAGGAGCCTGGGAGGCTACAGTCCATAGGGTCACAAAGAGTCAAATACGACTGAAATGACTGAGCACGCACTATATGCCACACATTGTCTGAAAAGCTCATGTAGTCCTTACAACAGTCCTGTAAAATCAGTTCTATTATCTCTGCTGAGGCACCGAGAGGTTAAATAGCATGCCTAATGTCAGATGGCTTAGGGGGGAAAAGCGGTATATCTGGGTAGAGGTTGAACACAGAAAGTCTCACTGCAAATCCTGTACTCTCAACTACTGCACTCTCTTTCCCCTGAACCCATCAGCTCAGTGAACCTTGATAACAGCAATTTAATGCAACTCAATCTTGGCAAAGTATAATTTTCAAAAAGAGGTTAAATTATGACTCTCCTATAGATATAAATATGAACACATGTCAGAGGTTTTATTAAGCCGTTAATGAGAAAACTAAGTATGCATTAAAAGCAACACTAAAAAAAGAGACACATTTATAGATCAGGAATATTGAAATGAACCTGAAATGGGGGTGAAGCAGGACTCTTCCACAATGGGAGCCGGAAGTCAGTTGGACTTCCTCCACTGGGTGGAATCTACATCTGTGGAGAGAATTATTCTACCTTGCTAAATGGCAACTCACTCCAGTACTCTTGCCTGGAAAATCCCATGGACAAAGGAGCCTGGTAGGCTAGAGTCCATGGGGTCGCAAAGAGTCAGACATGACTGAGTGACTTCACTTCACTATCAGTTATTTACAGCTTACAGAATTTTGACTCCCATAGAATCAGAGTAAAGTAACATTGGAAGGATGTGCTATAGCCAATGTGTGGTTTTCCACTGAAGTACAGGTTTGTTTGTTTTTTTTTCCTATAATAAGTACATTTCACACTTGGGCCTCAAACCCAGGAAGATTTACAACTGATAGGTATAAAAGGCATTTTGGGAGACAGACATATGAATAAAGAATGACTTACAAACTACCAGAGCAGACATTCATAAATGCTTTCAACAAGGCAGATTGTTAAATGTAAATAAGGGAAGGAGAGATTCATTCAGCTCTGAGAACCTATTACAATTTCTATGTGAGGCATTTAGGAAAGGCACTCTAGTTGGAAGAGGGGACTGGAGGCTCTCCTAATGCTGCTTTTAGATACCATTTACATAAAAGTACAAAAAAGTACATCATTTCTGTTACAGAGTTCCACGGGGCTTGGTAGGAGCCATTAAAGCCATTTCATGGACTTCATTTGAAATTTAGAAAAAAATTCATTGGTGAAAAAGGTAGTTAGTTTGACCTGGGAAGAAGTACAAAAATGGTGATAATCAGACAAAAAGGTTTTGTTTTGTTTTTACATTTTTTAAAGTTTTTTAATTCATTCATTTTTTTAATTGAATGATAATTGCTTTATAGAATTTTGGTGTTTTCTGTCAAACCTCAACATTTTGTAAAAATCATTTTTACTTGAAGAATAATTCCTCTACAATATTGTGTTGGTTTCTCCCAGACATCAACATGAATCAGCCATAGATAGATACCTATGTCCGCTTCCTCTGGAACCTCCCTCCCACCCCCCATCCCACACCTCTAGGTTGTTACAGAGCCCTGGTTTGATCCAAGACACAGAAACTGAGAGGGGGGAGGTGGCATGGGGAGGGGAATGATAAGAGAGAGGCAGTAAGAGGAAGAGTGTGCCTCAGAGCCCAGTGCCTCTCCAGCGTATGCAGATCATGGCACCTGCTTACCTGCTTTCTTTCTCAAGGACCTGCCAGCAGGATCCTCTACCTTCAGCCCAGAGCTGTAGTCCCAGCATGAAAGTAGATGGTCGATATGTACATATTTTCTGAGTGAACAAAAATATGGAAAGAAAAAGAAGGAGGGTAGGAAGGGAGGGAGGGAGAAAGTGGAGACTGAATGAAGGCGGGAAGGAAAGAGGGATGGAAGGAAAGGACTGCATTGAACCTTATCTAATTGTCCTTCACACTTCGCTGTTTTGGGGCAGAGCTAACCATAAGGACCACCCTTCCCAGATGACTCACTTAAGATCCGCCTCCACTCTGCCTCTGGATTCCTTGTCTGCTTTCCTCTGTAAACCACAGGTCCCTGTCCTTTCCTCTGAGATGCTGCTCATGAATGAACATTTTCCTTATTGCAACAGCTTGAATAAAATCATCTCTTTAATTGTCCTGTACATTTTGTCTTTCACAGAGGGAAAGAAGCATTCAGAATCTATCTCTGGATCTGAAGAACTCTCCTGTGGGTCTGTGGTTTAATACAGGATGAAGGCATACAAACCTTTAATTTGTTTCAATTGCATCCTCCTTATACACAAGAAACAGGGACCTGCCGTGAAACCCTCAGAGTATAACATGACCAAGAAAGAAGACACCATTGCTGGCAGTGTTAGCATATGTATTGTTTGTCTTTGGGACACAGGGTGAATTCAGGGACTTGTGTGAATTCCTCATTTGGGGGATTAAAGCAAATAGTGGAGAGTGTTTTTTCTTTCCCTCTTGGATGATGGACTGGGGTTGAGGGAAGATTTGAGCTGACTAAAGTAGCATGAAGAGAAAGACTAGTTTGGGGCAAGAAATAGAAATGTATTTTTATTTATCCAAAGAAGGTATTCAAGATATGGCTACAGGTGGATGCAGACAACAAAGCTACCACCCACCTGCTTAAGGAAAAGAAAAATCAGGGGATTTATTGGAAAGATTCAGTATAACTCAATACTTGAAGAAAAATACTTGAAGTATGAGTACAGCTCTGTGATAGAAAGAGATGGTAGAAAGTAAAAAGACAGTGATGAATGAGTTCCTTCTCCCTTCAGCCTCACTGTTGCTCTGCCAAAGAATCAAATTCCAGGGAGAGGGCATCTGATTGACAGAACTTGGATCACAAGCTCACCTCTTGGCGGAGGCGGCTCAGTCTTAATGAGTTGATTGACAGTTCCACCAAAACTGTAGCCAAGGTGGGAGATATTATACAGCAAAATGGAAAGTGGAAAGGACTGTTACAAAAGGGAAGAGTCAAGGGTTTGGGGAAGGCAAACCATAGCTTTACATAGAATTACCACATAACTCAGTGATTCTATACCCAAGAGCAATAATAACATACATCCACATAAAACTTTTGCCTAGATCTTTGTAGTACTTTGTAATAACTGTAAAGTAGGAAACCCAAAAGTCCACCAACTAATGAATATATATTCATATAACAGAATATTATTCAGCTACAAACAGAAAAGGACAACAGTGTGCAAGGCAGTCCCCATGGGTCTGTCTCTTTCTTCATCAGCCTTTGACAGAGCAGACCCAGGGTTGCCCCTGGTTCCAAGCCTCCAACCACCACCCAACCTCTTCTCCAGTCTCAACCTTCTAATCAGCCACTTGACTGTCCTCGCATCCAGGACCAGCTGACACTGGTTTTTGAGCTCAGCTCCTACAGCTTCCCTGGTAGTTCACATGGTAAAGAATCTGCCTACAATGCGGGAGACCTGGGTTTGATTCCTGGGTCAGGAAGATCCCCTAGAGAAGGGAATGGCAACCCACTCCAGTATTCTTGCCTGGAGAATTCCAAGGACTGAGGAGTCTGGTGGGCTATAGCCCATGGGGTTGCAAAGTGTCAGACATAACTGAGTGACTTAATTACAGAGCAACCATGAACTCCCAAATTTGTCAGAATTATTCTGTCAACCACCTGGTCAACCTGCATCTGCAGGCCTCCTACACCTACCTTTCTCAGGACTTCTATTTTGACCACATCACTTTTTCTTCAAATTGGCTGAGGAGAAGCGTGAGGGCACCCAGCGTCTTTTGAAAAATGCCAACCCAGCTCGGTGGCAGTGCCCTCTTCTAGGACGTGCAGATGTCATCTCAAGACGGGTGGGGTAAAACCTAGGACACTAGTGAAGCCACCCTTCTTGTGGGAAAGAACTTGAAGCAGGCCCCTTTGGGTCTCCATGTCCCATGGGTCTGCCCGCTCTGTGTCTTCCGGGAGAGCCACTTCCTAGAGGAGAGGTGAAACTCATCAAGGAGACGGCAGCCATGTAACCGATCTCCACAGGCTGGCTGGCCCCCAGGCAGGGCTGTGCAAGTATCTCTTCTAAAGCCTCATACTTCAGCACAGCTAGTGGTAGTAAACTGTGACCTTTCAAAGCCCACTCCCTCGGCCATGTGCATATCAGTAGTACTGACTGGCTGTCTGGGTCTCCACTGCTGCGCGGGGGCCGCTCTCCAGGCCTGCTGTGCGGGCTTCCTACTGCAGGGGCTCCTCTTGCTGCAGGGCACGGGCTCCAGGCACACGGGTCCAGTGCTGCAGCTGGTGGCCCTAGAGCACAGGCTCAGAAGGGGTTGAACCAGCGTCCCCTGCATTGCAAGGTGGGTTCTTAACTATTGGACTACCAGGGAAGCCCCCCTACTGGCTTTTGAGGGGCCCCTCTGGTGTCATTTCTTCTGCCCGAAACCTCTCTCTCCAACCACTAGGCAGTTTTTTAACGCCCCTGGAGCCCTCTCCCAAGCCTTGGACAATATGGAAACAATAGAGCTTTTTGCAGCCAAAAAAAAAAAAAAAAAAGTACTGAGAGAAGCAACAACATGATTAACTTTGGAAACATTCTGCTCTGTGAAAGAAGCCAGTCACAAAAGACCACATATTGTATGATGTGGCACCAGGGAAAGTCCTGGAGACAGAAAGTAGGGTAGGTAGATAAGTGATCACTTAGTGCTGAGGGGACTAGGAGCGGGAAGGAAGGGTGATGGGGATTTTCTGGTAGTGGAAACTGGTTTCTTTTAGGAGGAAAATTGCTTTATAATTATATTGCGGTGATGGTTGCATAACCATGTGACTATATGAAAAACATTGAATAGTACACTTTAATTATATGAAATGTGAATTAATCTCAATAAAACTTTTTATAAACAAGCAGCAGCTTTTCCATTATAACACTGTCATTGCAATAATGAAATTTGTTCTAATTATATTGTTTTTATTTGTTGGTAAGGCAACCCAACCCAGTACTCTTGCCTGGAAAGTCCCATGGATGGAGGAGCCTGGCAGGCTGCAGTTCATGGGGTTGCAAAAGAGTTGGACACAACTGAGTGCCTTCACTTTCTTTCTTTCTTTTCTAAAGTAGGTAGAAGCTACTGGAGCGGATCTTAAGAGATAAGGAAGGAAATTACAGTCAGTCATGGCTTCTGAAACATAAATTACTTCTTTGAGTTAGGGCATTATTTTATGTTAGCCAGTGTGTTCTTTAGTTAGCTTTGTAAATTATCAAAAATAAGCATAGATTATTCTCAGTCCCCTCTAAATGTGTCAACCAAACTAACACAGGACCTTCTGGAATGAAACTCACATGAGACAGTGTGGAATACTCTTGAACAGCAGTCCCCAACCTTTTCAGCACTGGGAACCAGTTTCATGGAAGATAGTTTTCACAGACTGGGGGTGGTGGCTGGTTTCAGGATGAGTCAAGCACAATACATGTATGTGCATTTTATTTCAATTATTAATACATCAGCTCCACCTCAGATCATCAGGCATTAGATTCTGGAGGTTGGGATCTAACCTCGCCCAACCTACCTCCACCCCTACTCTAGAGGATGGATGCAGGCTAAAAGTGTGGACTCTGAGCTATCTTCACTGATAAGCCATTGACACACACTTGGTAAAAGACCACAGGAAAGCTCTTGCCCTTTTCCAGGCCTCAGTCTCCTGGAACAGGAATGAGATGAAAGACTCAGTTCAGTTCAGTCGCTCAGTCGTGTCCAACTCTTTGCAACCCCATGAATTGCAGCACACCAGGCCTCCGTGTCCATCACCAACTCCCGGAGTTCACTCAAACTCATGTCCATCGAGTAGGTGATGCCATCTAGCCATCTCATTCTCTGTTGTCCCCTTATCCTCCTGCCCCCAATCCCTCCCAGCATCAGTCCTTTCCAATGAATCAACTCTTCGCATGAGGTGGCCAAAGTACTGGAGTTTCAGCTTTAGCGTCAGTCCTTCCAAAGGACACCCAGGGCTGATCTCCTTTAGAATGGACTGGTTGGATCTCTTTGCAGTCCAAGGGACTCTCAAGAGTCTTCTCCAACACCACAGTTCAAAAGCATTAATTCTTCGGTGCTCAGCTTTCTTCCCAGTCCAACTCTCACATCCATACATGACCACTGGAAAAACCATAGCCTTGACTAGATGGACCTTTGTTGGCAAAGTAATGTCTCTGCTTTTTAATATGCTATCTAGGTTGGTCGTAACTTTCCTTCCAAGGAGTAAGCGTCTTTTAATCTCATGGCTGCAATCACCATCTACAGTGATTTTGGAGCCCCCCAAAATAAAGTCTGACTCTATTTCCACTGTTTCCCTACCTATTTCCCATGAAGTGATAGGACCAGATGCCATGATCTTAGTTTTCGGAATGTTGAGCTTTAAGCCAACTTTTTCACTCTCTTCTTTCATTTTCATCAAGAGGCTTTTTAGTTCTTCTTCACTTTCTGCCATAAGGGTGGTGTCATCTGCATATCTGAGGTTATTGATATTTTTCCCGGCAATCTTGATTCCAGCTTGTGCTTCTTCCAGCCCAGCGTTTCTCATGATGTACTCTGCCTATAAGTTAAATAAGCAGGGTGACAATATACAGCCTTGACGTACTCCTTTTCCTATTTGGACCCAGTCCATTGTTCCATGTCCAGTTCTAACTGTTGCTTCCTGACCTGCATATAGGTTTCTCAAGAGACAAGTCAGGTGGTCTGGTATTCCCATCTCCTTCAGAATTTTCCACAGTTTACTGTGATCCACACAGTCAAAGGTTTTGGCATAGTCAATAAAGCAGAAATAGATGTTTTTCTGGAACTTTCTTTCTTTTTCTTTTTTTTTTTTTTTTTTGCTTTTTCGATGATCCAGCAGATGTTGGCAATTTGATCTCTGGTTCCTCTGCTTTTTCTAAAACCAGCTTAGAAGCTGGAAAGTTCTAATTTCTAAGTTCCAAACATCTGGAAGTTCATGGTTCACGTATTGCTAAAGCCTGGCTTGGAGAATTTTGAGCATTACTTTACTAGTGTGTGAGATGAGTGCAATTGTGCGGTAGTTTGAGCATTCTTTGTCATTGCCTTTCTTTGGGATTGGAATGAAAACTGACATTTTCCCAATGAAAGCCTAGTTGTTCCCAAATTCTGATTTCTCATTATGGGCTGTGATTTAATATTTCCTCAAAACAAATTAATGTGAACAAAAAGTGAACCAATATAACCAAGAAAATTCTGGGTAAATATGCTGTTAGTGTAAGAATTACTGAAGTTTGGCAAATGCTATATGATACTTTTTGCTATAAACTGGTTATTTGCAACAAGAGGTGGCAGAGTCCATGATTTTGTAAAGCTCTCTTTACCCCATTTATTTGATTTATGACAAAAAGAGAGATTTCCCTGGTGGTCCAGTGGTTAAGAATCTGTCTGCCAATGCAGGGGAAGATCCCACATGCCGTGGAACTGCTAAGCCCATGTGCTACAGCTACTGAAACCTGCACACCCTAGAGCCCGAGCTTAGCAACAGGAGGAGAAACTGCAGTGAGAAGCCTGTGCACCACAACTAGAGAGTGGCCCCTACTCTTCACAACTAGAGAAAGCCCGCCTGTAGTTACAAAGACTCAGAGCAGCCAAAAAAAAGAGAATGATATTACTAAATAATTATCATTTGTTTTGTGCCAGTCCTGACAAAAGAATGGTTCAGGAAGATATTATGACCAGCCTAAAGTTTAGGTGAATGGGTGAATGTTCTCCAATAACAGACTGGAAGGATGATGAGATTTGGTAAGGTGAAGGGCTAGAGCTTCCTGAAGCTTCCAGGGAATCTGTGAAGTTCTATGGTTGAAACTGAATGATGTAGTTCATTGTGGGAACTAATCTATCCAACGTGGTTGGAACAGAATGAATAAGGGAGAGAGAATTCCATCAGCCACTGGCACTTACAGAGCACATGCCTCACTTCCCATCAGCCACTGGCACTTACAGAGCACATGCCTCACTTCCCATCAGCCACCAGCCCCTACAGAGCACATGCCTCACTTCCCATCAGCCACCAGCCCTTACAGAGCACATGCCTCACTTCCCATCAGCCACCAGCCCTTACAGAGCACATGCCTCACTTCCCACACCATGCTACATGCTTTGCTTATCTCAGTCAAGCCACAAAATCTCCCAGGGTCAGTAGTTTCTTACTCCATTTTACAGATGGGGACTGAGTCTTAAAATTAAAATATCTTGCTGTTGGCTATAGAGCTAGTAAGAGGTTGAAAGCCTGGATTTGAACCTAACCACTTTGCTTTCAGAGCAAGTAGGCTAAGCCCCTACACATTGCACACAGGTCACCTCAGCTTCTCCCAAGCATGACCATCTCTTGAATTTTCCTTGGCCCCAGCTAGATGACAGACTGATTTAGCAATAGATTCCTTGGTCTGTGATCCTGGTTAGGAAGCCTGTTGTTAAAGTAAATAAGACACTTGGAAAGCAGAGCCAAAGCTATTAAAGTTTTATAAGCCAGCTTTCTAGAAGGTTCTGCATCAGGGATGAATGTCAAAAGGACTTGCTAGGAACTCATATCTTTTAGCACTTCCATTTAATTTCTTTCTCCTTAACACAGAGTTAAGAAAGGTAAAAATAAGTGTTGTGTTTTTCCTGGGGAAAATACTATATCTTTATTTGGGACAATGATTGAAAACTAACTGGTCAGTTTCTGCTTTCACATTATGGTTTGGTACAGAAAGGGCAAAAAGTCACTCTTCATTACATTTTTAAGAGGTTGCTTAAAGTTGTATAATTTCTCAGGGTTCCATGTGTGTTCCTCATAATAGAATAAATCTCTTATAATAATGCACAGCCCTCTTCTCATTGTTGATACTCAAGTTCTTATTCCACACCTCCTACTATATTGCTATTGAACAAAGGCTAAAAAGGGTAACCCAGTACAAGAATCTCTATGCTACCCATTCCAACTTCAACAGAGAACAAGTGACCCAAACATTTTAATTCCAGTCCAAACTTTGAAAGAAATCTATTTAGTTAACGTTTGAGTTCATTATCTTACCATTGGAACACTAGAAAAAAGAAACAAAAATAAAGTCAATGTTTACCCATGATGGCTAAGGATTGGACCTACATTTTGGATAAAATTGTCATACTTTTGGCCTATTCCTAAGAGTTGCATTTTAAAATGGACGCACAACAGCTAAGAATCTCTGTCATAGTCTCTTAAATAAAATATTCATTGGAAAGGAGAAATATTCAGGAAGTTAGAAGATTAAAAACTAGATGGTTTTTCTTTTTTCTAATGTGATCACTTTTATGACTTCCATGGTCCAAGAAAGATAACTTGTTCATTTCAAAAATTTCACTCATTTTTTCTGTTCATTTCTCTGTGCTTGCACCTTGACTAAAAGTGATCCCAGTGTATGTCAAGGTTAGGAATCTGCAAAGATGATTTAGGATGACCTAATAGCCCTGTTTGCCCAGTACTGAGGAGTTTCCTGGGATGCAGGATGTTTAGTGCTAAAATCAGAACATGCCCCAGAGAGTCAGAATGTGGTTGGTCACACAAAGATGGTGTGTGTTTTTTTGGCCTAGTTACAAGTCTTTGCTTAAACAAACCAGAGAGAACCCCTACCACTTGTCTACTGAGTCACAGACTCCTATGAGGGTAGTTACTTAATATTTTTGAAAGCTTCCAAGGTTGTTCTGATCACCAGCCAGGTTTGGGAGTTTCTGAGACCCTACAATCTCGTAAATAGAATTGTTTCTATTAGTCTCAAGTGGAAAATGTAATTGATACAGTATTTCCTTTTCCTAGTTTTTATAATATCTTTGAAGTTGAGTTGTATTTAAAAACAAAAACAGTTTCCATGAGATGGTGGACAGCTATAGTCTTAAAATTTCCTAAATTGCATTCTCTTTTAAAGACTGATTTTTGTCCAAGACCCCAAGGACTAACCACCAGCTACCCATCTAGTTTTGAGAAATCTGAAAGCTATATTCAGACTGAATGATCTTCCATTTCCCTCTGGTCTCTCGTCACTCATGGAAGGAAAGAGATGGGAAATAAAACTCTGGACAATTTCTGCTACTCTCAGAATCCTCAGTGAAGATGCTGACTTCTTCCACTTTTGACTTCCCCTTCTTAATTCATTGTAAAACTGCAGTTGCCAGATATACGTTATAATTTGTGGTTATTATAAAATATTTGAAATAATACAGAAAAATAAAAGAAGAGAAGAAAAATGATCCAACTGCTTTCTCTCCAATTCAAACAATCTTAATATTCTGATATATTTCTTTTCCTGTATTTATTCCTTCGTATTATAACTGCCATACTATATATGCATACTACATCATATCACTTTTTACAAAACCTGAACATGTTCCTACATCATAACATATTCACCACAAATAATATACTTAATGGCTATATTATATTTAAGAGGAAGGACATAATTCAATGTATCAGTCTCTAGGCTTATTTTCCAGAACAATGTCTTTAACATAATCTCCCAAATGCTAAAAGACCATTATGAGACAGATAGCCCCAAAACATAATCTGGAGAAGAATCACCACCCTTATCGTTCACCTACAACTAAGTCTTTACTCTAGCTTAAAAAACATGTCATTTCTCAGGAATATCTCTTTATTTTGGTATTTTGTTGGGGATGTTTTCATTTAGATAATAGAATAGCCTCAGATGAAATTTTGAAAAAAAAAAATCACCCATAATCCCACTGCCCTAACACAGCCACTCAAAGGTACAGGGACCATAGATTCTCACACAGCTTTATAGAATTTACATAGCTTTATATACAATGCACATAGTTCCATTCCTTTTTTCTACTTAATATTACACTAGAGTCATCTTGCCATGTTCGTACATAGCCCTTATAATGATCACTTTTTAAATGGTTTTATAATCACCTACAAGCTACTGCTTGTGGGAACAAAATTCTTTTGGGTTAAGAAAAGGTAACAACTATGTGAAATAACTGAGGAAGAAAAAAAATTATTTAAGCATATTCTAAAGTGGTAGTTTTTGGATTCTGATCCCTGGTGTACCCCAAAGATTATCATGGAATGGGAGTTGGGGAGAAATCTGGGATGATCTAATCTTCCTTCTATCAAAACAGTTCTCTTGGAGTTTTGTTTTGAAAATATGCTCTTAATAAAAAAGAAATAAAGGAAGAGAACAAAGTGCAAAATTAAATGATACAACTTTTATGGTAGAATCTGCCATTGTTTAGCTGTGTGACCTTGAGCAATTACACACATGCCTGAGTTTCCTTGCCTATAAAATGGGACTACTAATTACTAATTTTACTAAACTCATTGCGTTGTGATAAAGATGAAATATATGTGAGGTATATATATTCATATCTATTTACATGGCACCCCACTCCAGTACTCTTGCCTGGAAAATCCCACGGACAGAGGAGCCTGGTAGGCTGCAGTCTATGAGGTCGCTAAGAGTCGGACACGACTTCACTCTGACTTTTCACCTTTGTGCGTTGGAGAAGGAAATGGCAACCCACTCCAGAGTTCTTGCCTGGAGAATCCCAGGGATGGGGGAGCCTGGTGGGCTGCCGCCTATGGGGTCGCACAGAGTCGGACATGACTGAAGCAACTTAGCAGCAGCAGCAGCAGCAGCAGCAGTCTTTTTATCTATATATTGTTTAGAACAATAACAGGCACTTAACTATTGTATAAATTCTTGTGAAATAAATAAAATACTGGAAAAGTAGCATCAAGCCAACAAATCTAGAGTATCTTCATGTGAACTTCAAAGCAAGAAATAGAACAATCAGACACTGAGAGATCTGTGGATGGTAGTGAGAGTTCCAAAACTGAAAAATAGAAACAAAACTTACCTACAGGTTTGGAGTGTCTGACTGAACTCTGATAGTTTATTCCTGTTTGACTTTAGGCAATTGACTTAATACTTAAGCCTCACTATCCTCATCTGTCAAAGACTATTAATAATATTAACTATATTATAGGGTTCATATCATCCCTATCATAGGGTTCTTACCATCCCTTCATATCATCCCTATGAAGCATTTAACCCAGGACCTGGTCCATTTTGCATCGTCAATAATGTACCTTCCCAGGAACAATGTATGAGATTGTTTTGGCACATCCGGAGTCATGTATGGATGTGAGAGTTGGACTATAAAGAGAGCTGGGTGCCAAAGAATTGATGCATTTGAACTGTGGTGTTGGAGAAGACCCTTGAGAAACCTTGGACAGCAAGGAGATCCAACCAGTCCATCCTAAACAAAATCAGTCCTGGATATTCATTGGAAAGACTGATGCTGAAGCTGAAACTCCAATACCTTGGCCACCTGATGTGAAGAACTGACTCGTTTGAAAAGACCCTGATGCTGGGAAAGATCGAAGGTGGAAGGAGAAGGGGATAACAGAGGATGAGATGGTTGGATAACATCACCGACTCAATGGACATGAGTTTAAATAAACTCCAGGAGTTGGTTTTGGAACAGGAGGCCTGGTGTGCTGCAGTCCATGGGGTTGCAAAGAGTCAGACACATCTGAGTGACTGAACTGAACAGCTTAAAGAGACAAAATACACAGCAGAAATTAACACAGTGTTAAATCAACTTCAATAAAGTAAAAAAAAACATAGAATGGGAAAGAATATATATGTATAATTGAGTCAATTTATTGTACAGCAGAAATTAACACAACACTGTAAATCAATAAAATTATTTTTTTTTAAAGCAAAAAAATGCTATATATGAAGTCCAGGTAGTCAGGATGGAAAGGAATTTTGGTTTCAACTTGCAAAAAAAGACACTAGAAGAAGGAAATCTACACTGATATCTCTCTGGAAGTCAAGGTGCCAAGACCCTCTTACACATAATTGTGGTCAGTGGTTTTTGGGGAAGCACAGGAAAGATGTGAAAAGAACTGCTCTAGGAGTTAAGTGACCTAATTCTAGTTCCAGACTTGTCCTAAACTTGCCACGTGGCCTTAAATAAGTCAGCTTTCTGCTTCACCCTTAAATTCGCCCCTGTCTAAACTGTGGTGATTCAACAAAAGACAACAAAGATCTCATCTCTATTATTCTTATGGAATAGGAGTCTTTTGCTAGTTTTCAAATTCGTGGGCCACCAAGGTTTTGTGATAAGAAGGTGTTACATTTTACAGAGCAACATACAACTTTGGTGAAGACTGCCATTTGTCAATCAGCTATATTACCTTCACCTTTTCTCTCCATAGGAAAGAAATTGTCACACTAAATAACCAAGATTTTGTGGTCACATTCCTGGAGAATAAAAACGGTGTTGTAAGAGTTTGTTCTTAAAAAAATATTTAACCCAGATATTTGTAGTTGGAATCCATGTATTTAACTTAACCACTCCCTTCTCTGTAAAATGAAATGAATTACCACCATGCCTTAATATTGCCTCTGGCTCAAAGCAGAGAGGGGAAAACCTTTTTGGTCAGCAATACAGGAGAATTAGAGAATGTTTGCCTTATTTAGTCATGGTCTGGCCGAGTCATTCCCATTGACATTGTTTGGAATGAAAACTTTACCAGATGTTCACTTAAATGAGCTAGAGAGATTAATTATCAGTCCTACCACATTATCTTGAAGGGTGGGTATAATCATCTTCAAGGAATTTCCTGAAGCCGGACACAAAAGTTGCTGATTATAATTACAGCTAACGCTTTATGAAATACATGCAATGTACCCAGCACCACTCTAAGTACTTTGTGTGTATTAATTCATTGAGTCCCGTAATACTCCCTGGAGGAAGGTACTAATGTTATCCTTTTGCAGGAATGAAGTCACTTAGCTAGTAAGCGGTAAAGGCAGGATTTGAATTAGGAACATTAGCCCAAAGGCCCATGCATTTAAAACTACACTGTACATTGACCTATACTATACCCTGTTTCTGACCCAAGGTGATGTTAAAACTTGAATGGATTAGGCTTGTCAATAATCTATAATTGGTGAAGAGGAATCTGAAATACTGTGAGTAGGAAAAGATATAATGCCTGACCTGAGGGAAGGAAGGACACTAAGTTTTAGAGAAAACATGTATATACCTGGTCAGATTCTCTTAAACAACACATCCACTGTTTATTCATCTTTTAGAATAATTTGAGGAATGCAAGGGGAATTCAAGGGGAATTGAAGGTTAGACCTCTAGCTTTTGCCTGCATAAGATATCTGGAATGTTTTGTTGGTATGATCAAAGCCAAGCAGATAATGTTGGTTGATGCTTCTTGGTTAACCTTAAGAAGAAGCAAAAAGCTGTCAGATTTTCCTCATTTCCAATGGAATTCCAACTATTTCTTTGTTCTTGGGGTTTGTTGGAAGTACTGTACTGGTTGACATTGACATTCTTCTGAGCTTAATGTCTGAGAGCTCCCTTATCTTTTGTTAGCATGTACTCTCCAACAATACAAAGAAAGCATAACACGTAATCTATCTATTTAGGTTTTGAAATAACAGAGTGGTTTGAAAAGGGTGTTGGTTCTGGATGGGGAGATTTGTAGAGAGAACCTTTCAGATCTGAGACTGAGAACTTGTAATGTATTTGAACAGCATATATTCATTTCAGATTCAATCCCCCATTTTTCCTCCTAAAGCCTGTGTTAAAGATATTTTTATTACAGCATATTTTTTTCTTACTCCTCTCTGTGAAGGTTTTCAATCCATTTGCATGCAACACAAGCTTTCAGCTATATAATTAGGATCCCAGAAACTTGCAGCAGTTGGCTGTGACATTCGCATATAACCAATTTTGTCAGTTCAAGCATCATGACATGGCATTAAAAACATCAGTAACGGAATAAAAAGATTGCAAGGGAGGTAGCTTTGACACGAGTTAAATATTGTGCTAATTACAAACAACTAGAGAAATTGAAACTCAGATTAAGACTTTAATTAGCTAAAATATAGCCTATCTTAAGAGTAAAAAAAAAATCATCTCTATTGTGTCTCCTTCTAAATGCAGAATTTCTCTAATAAGAAATAACTTGTCTCCTATCACCTGAATCTTTTTTCCTTTTAAAGAATGTATTTTTCTACTATTAAAAAACTATACATTATCAATGAAAACAGAGAAAAGTAGAAAGATTACCCAGGGTCTCACTACTTCCACACTGTTGATAATACTTCTATTTAGTTATAACTATGCTCAGCATATAAGTGCCACATCCTTCATTTTAAAAGTTGAACATTAAATTGTATTTTTGTGTATAAAACTGTAACTTTTAATGGTTTTCATAGTAATCTTCTGAGTGGATGCTCTATAATTTAACTACATATTCCCAGATTCCTAAATTAACAATGTTTCCAACTTTTCAATTCTAATAAATATTAGCTCAGTATTCATCTTTATGCCTAAACATTTTCCTTTTTTAGGATTATTTCTTTGGATAAGCTTCCCTCAGATGGAATCACTACTCAAAAATGTTGTATTCTAAAGTTTATTGCAGATAAACATATTTTATCAGCTTATACTAACTTCCTGCAATAAATTCACCGACAATACAGTTAATTGGTTAGTCCAATTCCAAAGATAAGGTCTGGAAAGCAGAAAACCACTGTTTCCCGAAGGAATTCTACATTCTCCTAGTGCTTTAACCAGAGTTTCTGAAATTTCCACATGTGACTTTACCTTCTTGCTTCGGCATGTATTTCTGTCATTAACTTAAGTCTTGGAGTTTATTCACTGGAAAGTTCTGACTTTGATAGTGGGTTCTTTCCACAATGGTGAATTTCCTCTTGCGGCTTTAGCATTCTGCCTCCTCTCAGTGAGGGTGGAAAGTGGGTACTGTGATTATTTCCTCACAACTATTCTATGTCTTTTCTGTATAAATCCTTTGGGGGACTGGACCTACTACCAAAGGGGCAGAGGTGGTCCCTGATTGAACATAATTGACCTTTTTCTTGTCCACCACACTGTTGAAACCACTGTGGTCATGTCACCATTGACCTCCGTTTTGTTAAATCTAATAGCAATTCTTGACCCTCATTTTGCTTGACCTCTCAGCAGCATTTAGCATAGTTAATTACTCCTTCCAGTTTGACATACTTTCTTCACTTGGCTTGTAGGATCAAATCAAGAAAACAGAAACTATTCTTACTATTTGACAAGAGGGAATTTAATTCAGGGCCTTGAAAACATGGGTGACCAAAGAGCTGAAAAGGAGACAGTGACAAAACCAGAGATGGGCAACAGAAGAAATACAGTACTGACCTTGGCTGGAGGAACAAAGAGGAGAGGAGGAGCTTGTGGGACCCTGGAGAAGGTAGCATCAGGGAGGGTTTGTCTGGAAAAAAGCTGGAGCCAGGACACAGGTATGGCCACAACCAGAGACACCACCCCCGAGAAGGAGAGGAAGTCCCTGGTTTCTCCTTTCTCTTTCCCTCCAAGTTTCCAACAGTGCTCTTCATAAACTAATCTCTACTGGACACAAACTAACATCAGAATCATGGGCAAGCAGCTTGCAGTGGTCAATTCCACTGCCATACATATTGAAGAAGGAGGGGAAGAGAGGTGAACAAGGGTCAGTGGGGCCAAGGCTGCCACCACAGACTGCTTTATCTCCTGCTTTCTGAGTAACTCCTTCTCTGGGTTTCTACTGGCTCCTCTTCTTCTCTCTGCCCTTTTAACAGTGAGGTTCGTGTGCCGCTTTCTCTTCTACCTATCCCTGAATGCTTAACAAACTCATTCCCAAATCCTAAATTGCTTGGAATAATATGGTCACCTCTTGTGATTCTGTGGGTTGACTGGGATCAGCTGGGTAGTGCTCTCTTGAGATCTCTCATGAAGTATGTGGTGAACCCTGCGATGTGTCAATCAGATCCTGCTTCAGAAATGAAGACCTTATTAGAGCCCTTGCTGGCAGTCATTTTCAGGGAAAGCCTCAGTTTATGGGGGGTCACCTCACCCAAGGTCTCACACCCTTTCTTGAGTAGCCTCTACCCAAGGACTGGTTAATATAGGGACTATAAAGCACAACCCCTTCGTCCCAACTTGGGACAGATACAAGGGATCATCTCATTCTCAGAGCTCCCTAAAAGCATCAGTTGAGGTCCTGAGGGAACTGCTTAACAGTTTGATTTCTCCCTTTGTCAACCCTGCCTCCCACCCTTCCCTTCTAAACATTCCACAGCATATACCCTCAGGGAACTCCCTAATGGAACTTTTCTGTCTCAGACTCTACTTTCTGGGGAACCCAACCTACAACTTAGTTGCACTCAGATGGTGCTTGAGGCTAGAGTCATCTAACAGGTTGGCTGGGTTGGACATCTACAATGCCTTACTCACATAGCTGGCACTTGATCCTAACTATCAAATGGGACTATGAACTGGAATACCTAAACATAGCCTTTCCATATGACTTGGGTTTCTCTCACTGTGGCCACTGGGTCCCAAGTGAGAACATTCCAAATATAAGTGTTAAATGAGCCTGGGTATATTGTAACTTCCCAGAACATTACTTCTATTGGTCAAAACAAGTCACAAAAATTCAGAGAGGAGTATTAGACTTCCCTCTTGATGTAAGAAACAATATTCGTGTACAAGGAAGAAAGAAAGAGTAGAGGCTTTCTTTGTAAACAGTCTATTACATCTTTTCCTCTAGATCACTCATTTAAAACTCCTCTTGTCATGATCTTTTAGGATTTGAAATAGCTTAACTGGAATTCCATCACCTCCACTAGCTTTTTTCGTAGTGACTCTTCCTAAGGCCCACTTGATTTCACATTCCAGAATGCCTGGCTCTAGCAGAGTGATCATACTATCTTGATTACCTGGGTCATGAAGTTCTGTTTTGTATAGTTCTTCCATGTATTCTTGCCATCTCTTCTTAATATCTTCTGCTTCTGTTAGGTCCAGACAATTTCTGTCCTTTATTGTGCCCATCTTCACATGAAGTGTTCCCTTGGTATCTCTAATTGTCTTGAAGAGATCTCTAGTCTTTCCCATTCTGTTGTTTTCCTCTATTTCTTTCCACTGATCACTGAGGAAGGCTTTCTTATCTGTCCTTGCTATTCTTTGGAACTCTGCATTCAAATGGGTATATCTTTCCTTTTCTCCTTTGTTTTTTGCTTCTCTTCATTTGACAGCTATTTGTAAGGCCTCCTCAGACAGCCATTTTGCTTTTTTGCATTTCTTTTTCTTGGGGAAGGTCTTGATCCTCATCTCCTGTACAATGTCATGAACCTCCATCCATAGTTCTTCAGGCACTTTGTCTATCAGATCTAATCCCTTGAATCTATTTCTCACTTCCACTGTATAATCGTAAGGGATTTGATTTAGGTCATACCTGAATGGTCTAGTGGTTTTCCCTACTTTCTACAATTTAAGTCTGAATTTTGCAATAAGGAATTCATGATCTGAACCACACTCGGCTCACAGTCTTGTTTTTGCTGACTGTTTAGAGCTTCTCCATCTTTGGCTGCAAAGAATATAATCAATCTGATTTCAGTATTGACCATCTAGTGATGTCCATGTGTAGAGTCTCCTCTTGTGTTGTTGGAACAGGGTGTTTGCTATGACCAGTGTGTTCTCTTGGTAAAACTCTATTAGCCTTTGCCCTGCTTCATTCTGTACTCCAAGGCCAAATTTGCCTGTTACTCCAGGTGTTTCTTGATTTCCTACTTTTGCATTCCAGTCCCCTATAATGAAAAGGACATCTTTCTTGGGTGTTAGTTCTAAAAGGTCTTGTAGGTCTTCATAGAACTGTTCAACTTCAGCTTCTTCAGCATTACTGGTTGGGGCATAGACTTGAATCACTATGATATTGAATGGTTTGCCTTGGAAACGAACAGAGATCATTCTGTTGTTTTTGAGACTGCATCCAAGTATTGCATTTCGGACTCTTTTGTTGACTATGATGGCTACTCCATTTCTTCTGAGGGATTTCTGCTCACAGTAGTAGATATAATAGTCATCTGAGTTAAATTCACCCATTCCAGTCCATTTTAGTTCCCTGAGTCCTAAAACGTCGATGTTCACTCTTGCCACCTCCTGTTTGAACACTTCCAATTCGTCTTGATTCGTGGACCTAACATTCCAGGTTCCTATGCAATATTGCTCTTTACAGTATTGGACTTTGCTCTGTCACTAGTCATATCCATAACTGGGCATTGTTTTTGCTTTGGCTCCATGTTTTCATTCTTTCTGGAGTTATTTCTCCACTGATCCCCAGTAGCGTATTGGGCATCTACCAACCTGGGGAGTTCATCCTTCAGTGTCCTATCTTCTTGCCTTTTCATAGTGCTCATGGAGTCCTCAAGGCAAGCAAACTGAAATGATTTGCCATTCCCTTCTCCAGTAGACTGCATTTTGTCAGAACTCTCCACTGTCACCCATCCATCTTGGGTGGCCCTATGGATGACATGAAACTATGAAACTATGGCATGGCTCATAGTTTCATTGAGTTAGACAAGGCTGTGGTCCATGTGATCAGGTTAGTTAGTTTTCTGTGATTATGGTTTTCAGTCTGTCTGCCCTCTGATGGAGAATGATTTCAAATCCTAAAAGATGATGCTCTGAAAGTTCTCAATATGCCAGCAAATTTGGAAAACTCAGCAGTGGCCACAGGACTGGAAAAGGTCAGTTTTCATTTCAAATGCAAAGAAAGGAAATGCCAAAGAATGCTCAAACTACTGCACAATTGCACTCATGTCACACACTAGTAAAGTAATGCTCAAAATTCTCCAAGCTGGCTTCAACAGTACGTGAACTGTGAACTTCCAGATATTCAAGTTGAATTTAGAAAAGGCAGAAGAACCAGAGGTCAAATTGTCAACATCTGTTGTATCATCAAAAAAGCAAGAGAGTTCCAGAAAAACATCTACTTCTGCTTTATTGACTATGCCAAAGCCTTTGACTGTGTGGATCACAACAAACTCTGTAAAATTCTTAAAGAGATGGAAATATCAAACCACTCGACCTGTCTGTTAAGAAATCTGTATGCAGGCCAGGAAGCAACAGTTAGGACTGGACATGGAACAACAGACTGGTTGCAAATCAGGAAAGGAGTACATCAAGGCTGTATATTGTCACCCTGCTTATTTAACTTATATGCAGAGTACATCATGAGAAATGCTGGGCTGGAAGAAGCACAAGCACAAGCTGGAATCAAGATTGCCAGAAGAAATATCAATAACCTCAGAGACGCTGATGACACAACCCTTACAGCAGAAAGTGAAGAATTAAAGAGCCTCTTGATGAAAGTGAAAGAGGAGAGTGAAAATGTTGGCTTGAAACTCAACATTCAGAAAACTAAGATCATGGCCTCTGGTCTCATCACTTCATGGCAAACAGATGGGGAAACAGTGACAGACTTAATTTTGGGGGGCTCTAAAGTCACTGTAGATGGTAACTGCAGCCATGAAATTAAAAGACACTTACTCCTTGGAAGGAAAGTTATGACCAACCTAGACAGCTTATTAAAAAGCAGAGACATTGCTAACAAAGGTCCATCTAGTCAAAGCTATGGTTTTTTCAGTAGTCACATATGGATATGAGAGGTGGACTATGAAGAAAGCTGAGCACTGAAGAATTGATGCTTTTGAACTGTGGTGTTGGAGAAGACTTTTGGGAGTCCCTTGGACTGCAAGGAGATCCAACTAGTCCATCCTAAAGGAAATCAGTCCTGAATATTCATTAGAAGGACTGATGCTGAAGCTGAAACTCCAATACTTTGGGTACCTGATGCAAAGAGCTGACTCATTTGAAAAGACCCTGATGCTGGGAAAGATTGAAGGTGGGAGGAGAAGGGGACGACAGAGGATGAGATGGCTGGATGATATCACCGACTCAATGGACATGTGTTTGAGTAGACTCCAGGAGTTGGTGATGGACAGGGAGGCCTGGTGTGCTGCAGTCCATGGGGTCTCAAAGAGTCAGACATGACTGAGTGATTGAACTGAACTTTCATGATCACCATTAATCTCCATACTGCTAAATCTAATGCTGTATTTTCATTTGTAATCTTACTTGACCTCCCAGCAGGATCTCTCACTTTTTTGACAGGCTCATCACTCCTAAATTTTTAATCCTCTTCAGTCCACTCTTACAATCTATAGATTCCTACAAGCAACTATATGCCAATAAAGTGGACAGCCTAGAAGAAATAGTCAAATTCTTAAAAAACGACAATCTCCCAATGCTGAACCAGGAAGAAATAGAAAATATGATCAGACCAATTGCTGCTGCTGCTGCTGCTGCTGCTGCTGCTGCTGCTAAGTTGCTTCAGTCGTGTCCGACTCTGTGCAACCCCATAGATGGCAGCCCACCAGGCTCCGCCATCCCTGGTATTCTCCAGGCAAGAACACTGGAGTGGTTTGCCATTTCCTTCTCCAATGCATGAAAGTGAAAAGTGAAAGTGAAGTCACTCAGTCATGTCAGACTCTTCGTGACCCCATGAACTGTAGTCTACCAGGCTCCTCTGTCCATGGGATTTTCCAGGCAAGAGTACTGGAGTGGGCTGCCATTGCCTTCTCTGGATCAGACTAATTACAAGTACTGAAATTGAATCTGTAACTTAAAAATTCCCAACAAACAAAAGTTCAGGACTAGATGGTTTCACCGGCCAATTCTATCACATTTAGAGGAGTTAATGCCTATCCTTCTGAAACTATTTCAAAAATTTCAGAGGAAAGAATATTCCCAAACTCATTCAATGAGGGCACCATCACCCTGATACTAAACCCAGACAAATATACCACACACACACACACAAAGAAAATTACAGTCCAATATCACTGATGAACATACATGCAACAATCTTTAACAAAATACTAACAATTCAAATTCAGCTATTCATTAAAAGGATTATACACCATGATTAAGTAGTATTTATCCCAGGGATGCAAAATTCTTCAATATGTATATACCAATCAGTGTGATATGCCTCATCAACAGACTGAAGAATTAAAACAGTATGATCATCTCAGTAGACGTAGAAAAAGATTTTGACAAAATTCAATACCCTTTAATGATTAAAAAAAATAACTCTCCAGAAAGTGGGCATAGAGGGAAATGATGTCACATAATCAAGGCCATATATGACAAACCTACAGTTAACAGCAAACTCAACGGCAGAATCTTGGAAGTATTTCCTCTAAGGTCAGGGACAGGAGAAGGACAGTCGCTCCCACCGCTCTCACTCAGCTTAGCTTCGGAAGCCCCAGCCATGGCAATCAGAGAAGAAAAAGAGATAAAAGGGATCCACCCCTATCTACTCATCCTATTTTCCTGTATGCTGGGTATGACCCAGACATACCTTCAACATATTTTCCTTGATTGTCTCAAAATATCCTGATACAAGGAAATGTGCTATATTAGCTAAAGAGAGTTATGTCGCATAACAAAGCTACAGGGACTTCCTTGATGGTCTGGTGTCTAAGACTCTGCACTCCCAATCCAGGGGGCCTGGGTTCAATTCCTGGTCGGGGAACAGGAGCCCATATGCCACAACTAAAGGTCTCCCATGCCACAATGAAGACCTAAGATCCTGTGTGCCACAACTAGGACCTGGTGCAACCAAATAGATAAATAAGTAAATATTTTAAAGTTAATGTAAGATTTTCATGTTCTTAAAATCCTATTGCTGGTCAGGCCGCTAGCCATGGTCACCAGCCCATTTCTCTGCAGGTCCTCACACTGTCACCATTTTGTTACTCCATTTTATCCTCTTTAGTATATTCTTTTCATCTCTTCAGTCTATATAGTCAAACCCCATATGTGTATTTCTGAGCTTTTTCTCCATTGCTTTATATTTTCAGATTGCTCTAGAAAACTTTTAAAAATTCTTCTTTTGGATGGAGAATTATTTAGTTCTTTTGATCTGATTCCTTGGCCTTTTAGTCTGTCTCTTGGGGTCTTTATTTTCCCAGTGAAGATGAATGATTACTTTTTTTGCTAACATTGCAGTCTTCTATTAACCTGATCAAACTCTTAGCCATTGCTTCTTCATACCAGTCTTTCTTTAAGTGGACAAAGGCATGTATTAAGTGACAAGAGCTGCTATAATAAAGAAACCACAAAATGCATAATGGCTCAAATAAAAAAGACATTAATTTCTTGCCCATATAAAACCCTCAATAGGTGTCTCTTCTTCAGGGTGATACAAATTCTTTCCATTCCATAGCTCTGTTACCTTCAACACATGGCTTCTCAGATTGCTGTCCTTTTTTAGCATCAAGTCAAGAGAAGGAGAAGAGCAAAGAAGACGAGAGCTGGGAGATTTTTATGAGCTAATCACACATAACCACAAGGCAGCCTGGAAAACATTTTCTAGCTGCAGACCCTAAAGAAGAGAATACGATTCTGGAGACTGACTTGCAGTCTCTGCCCCTGGGCAAGATGGAACTCTATTCTCTCTTGCTATGAATTGAGTCATCTCTCTTATATCAAAATGATGGAAACAAAAAGTAGCTTAAATGATGGAAGCAGATGCAGTTTCTGTGATTTTGAGATGTTAGGAAACCTGTCCTCTGATTAAATATACAAGAGAGAATGTGCCATGAAATAGGTTTTGAGTGACTTCAGATGCAATGGGACCAGGGAAGGGGCAGAAGGAGGAGATCAATGTTCATATGGACCAGTAAGAGGAAAAAGGGGAAAGGAAGAGCTGTCTACCTGCATCAGTGGCCCCAGGGTATTACTTTGCCTTTATCTTGCCTTCTATCCGTTGAGTTCAAAGCACTCAACTTTGCAATTGTTCCCTGTGAGAGATAAAGTAGGAAGGATGTGATTTCACAAGCCGGGGAAATGGGAATTTCAGACAGGTTGATGTCATGTAATAAGGGACTCTGGACAAGAGTCTAAGCTTCCTTGTTCATTTTATGTATGACTAAATACTCTGTGTGTGTGCCTGTGTGTGTGTGTGTTTACGCAGCAGGGGGTTATGCTTGAGCCCCAAGACCCTCTTTCCTTTCTATGGCTAACTCCATGCTCTTTGCTGAGAAAGTTGATGGGATTTGACTCAAAGGGAGTTGATATTTTCTTATCATCTTTTAAAATTATTTCTTTTCGGAGTATGCTGGATAACTGACAAATTGTATTCCACTTAAGCTACTTTTTTTGTCTTCAAGCAGTTAAAAACGTTTTCTGTCTTTTGCATTCCCATTTTTACTCTTCAACACCAAGTTCACTGGTTCACGGCTGTATTTACAGAGGACTTCCCTGGTGGCTCAGATGGTAAACTGTCTGTCTACAATGTGGGAGACCCGGGTTCAATCCCTGGGTCAGGAAGATCTCCCGGAGAAGGAAATGGCAATCCACTCCAGTATTCCTGTCTGGAGAATTCCAGGGATGGAGGAGCCTGGTAGGCCACAGTCCATGGGGTCACAAAGAGTCGGACATGACTGAGTGAGTTCACTTTCACTTTCTATCTACAGACATGGCTCTCTCTCAGATTATCAGAGGGCAGGGGAGATAAGAAGCAGGTGGCAAGCAACACTTTCCTGACTTTCAAATAAGCGACCTCCCCCTCACTAAATTTGTTCACTCTTTATTCAGGTATAGAAAATAAAGGGAGAGCTTGAAGATTTTAAACTACATGTTGGTAAGAACAAATAACGATGGGTATTAAAATAATATGAACAGGCGTTCATGCACCTACATACAGTCCTGCACTGGCTGCTCTTCCATCCCTGATGTGGGAGCTACGATTTCGCATGCCTTGTGGTCAAAAAACCAAAACATAAAACAGAAACAATATTGTAACAAATTCAGCAAAGGCTCAAAATCATCCACATCAAAAAAAAAAAAAATCTTAAAAATAAGATGAACAAAATGCTAACATTGTTTCTACAAGCTCAAGGTCTCACCCTTAGGATGACCCTAGCCCCTTTAAAGTGACTGCTTGAGAAAACGTAAGGCTGTCAAAAGAATTTACTGTTTGTTTCATCAACACCTGAAGACAGGGTCCCTGTCCCCAGCCTCTGTGGGAGGGGAGGAACCCCACTTCTATACACAGCCTCATTAACAAATCAGGTGGGTTTCACCTGGACCAACCCCGCCTTCCCAGTTTTCGTAATTCTTCATTTCCCTGGCTCTGCTGGGCCCCCGCTCACTACCTGCCCTGTTCCCTCAACCTCCCTTTAGAACGTTCACACTTTGTGTGTGATAGTCGCTCTGTCGTGTCAGACTCTTTGCGACCCCATGGACTGTAGCCCACCAGATTTCTCTGCCCATGGGATTCTCCAGGCAAGAAGTGGAATGGGTTGCCATGCCTTCTTTTTCATGCTGGGCTCTTCCTACTGCAGTAGGCTATTACTGACTAAAATCTGTCCCTACCACTTTAACTGGTGTTGGGCTTATCTGTGACAAAGAACAGAGCTGCCCTAGAGCCCACGTTGCCCTTTCTAATCCTGAGCCCTTCAGTGAACCCCAGGATGTTATCTTTGCGGACCAGCATTAACCCAGAGCACTACCGTCATGTTGAGTCCAGTGACTCAGGCTGCTGGCAATTTCTACTCGCTTTTCTCTCTTTGTCCTTTCTGGAAAGTGAAAGCTTAGTGCTGTGACGATAGTTTCTACCCCTCTTGGCAGCAACAAGAGAAGGGCTCATGGGCAGCTTTCAAAGTGCTTGCTGGGACACCTCTCTAAATATATCCTCCTAGGTCTGCCAGGTTTCCTGGGCTTTCCACATGAATTCAGTCTTTTAAGTCTCAGAGGCTCTTTATCAAAGGTATTTATTCATAGGAACTCATTAGGCCTTTTAAAAACATAGAAATATATCATATTAGCTTTTAGACAACAGGATGAAAAGGAAATGGGGTATAGTTAATTCTGATGGAGAAGAAGAAAGAAATATGATTTTTTGGATATAATGAGGAGGAATGTGATGGCCAGTCAAGATCATTATTAGATGCCTAAGTAAAGAGGGCTGTCGATCGGCAAAGGAGAGTTCTTTTTTTTAAAAAATGTAAACTCTTATTTATATAATTCATATATATCACATAGTTCACCCATTTCAAGTATATAACCCTATAGCTTTTAGCATTTCACAGAATTGTGCGACCATCACCCCCAATAAATTTTAGAACATTTTCATCACCCTCCAAAGAAGCCTTTTATTCATTAGTATTTACTTCCTATTTTCCCCAACCCCCTGCAGTGTTAGACAACCAATAGTCTACTGTCTGTCTCTGTAATTTGCAGCAAAGGAGTTTGGGTTTCATTTGGTTTTTTAAATTTTATTTTATTATTTTAACCATGTTTATGTATACAGTTCAGTTGCACTAAGTACATTCACATTGTTGCTCAATCATGACCATTCAACTCCAGGATTTTTCGTCTGCCCAAACTAACACTCTGTACCTCTTAAACAATAACTCCCATCCCTTCTCTAGCCTTTGGCCTTGGCAACCACCATTCTATTTTCTGTCTCTATGGATTTGACTACTTTAGGTACATCATGAAAGTGGAATCAGACAGCATTTGTTCTTTTGTGACGGGCTTATTTCACTGAGCATAACACCTTTAGAATTCATCCGTGTTGTAGCATGTGCCAGAGTCAAGGTTTGATAATGTGCCATTGCATGGATACATCACATTTTGCTTATTCAGTCATCTGCCAATAGACACTTGGGTTGTTTTCATCTTTTGACTATTATGAATAATGGTGCTATGAACACAGGCATACAAATACCTGTTTGAGATTCAGCTTTCAGTTCTTTCTGGTAGATACTCATAAATGAAATGGCAGGATTATATGTTAATTCTACATTTAGTTTTTTGAGGAAATTTTGTACTGATTTCCATAAAGGCCACATCATTTTTCATTCTAGCAGCAATTAACAACGGTTCCAATTTTTCCACATCCTTGATAACACTTGTCATATTCTGTTTGATTTTTTTTTTTTTAAGTAATAGCCATCCTCACGGGTCTTAGAGAGTATGTCATTATGGCTTTAATTTTATTTACATTTCCCCAACATGCAGGTCAGGAAGCAACAGTTAGAACTGGACATGGAACAACAGACTGGTTTCAAATAGGAAAAGGAGTACGTCAAGGCTGTATATTGTCACCCTGCTTATTTAACTCCTATGCAGAGTACATCATGAGAAACACTGGGCTGGAAGAAGCACAAGCTGGAATCAAGATTGCCGTGAGAAATATCAATAACCTCAGATATGCAGATGACACCACCCTTATGGCAGAAAGTGAAGAGGAACTTAAAAGCCTCTTGAGAAAGTGAAAGAGGAGAGTGAAAAAGGTGGCTTAAAGCTCAACATTCCGAAAACTAAGATCATGGCATCCAGTCCCATCACTTCATGCCAAATAGATGGGGAAACAGTGGAAACAGTGGCTGACTTTATTTTTCTGGGCTCCAAAATCACTGCAGATGGTGACTGCAGCCATGAAATTAAAAGATGCTTACTCCTTGGAAGGAAAGTTATGACCAACCTAGATAGCATATTCAAAAGCAGAGACATTACTTTGCCAACAAAGGTCCATCTAGTCAAGGCTATGGTTTTTCCAGTGGTCATGTATGGATGTGAGAGTTGGACTATAAGGAAAGCTGAGCACTGAGGAATTGATGCTTTTGAACTATGGTGCTGGAGAAGACTCTTGAGAGTCCCTTGGACTGCAAGGAGATCCAGCCAGTCCATCATAAAGAAGTTCAGTCCTGAATGTTCATTGGAAGGACTGATGTTGAAGCTGAAACTCCAATACTTTGGCCACCTGATGCGAAGAGCTGACTCATTTGAAAAGACCCTGATGCTAGGAAAGATTGAGGGCAGGAGGAGAAGGGGAGGAGAAGGGGACGACAGAGGATGAGATGGTTGGATGGCATCACCGACTCAATGGACATGGATTTGGGTGGACTCCAGAAGTTGGTGGTGGACAGGGAAGCCTGGCATGCTGAGGTTCATGGGATTGCAGAGTCAGGCTTGACTGAGCAACTGAACTGAACTGAACTGAACTAAGAAATCGTTACCAGAACCAAAGTCATAAAGTTTCCCTCTGTGTTTTCTTCTAAGGGTGTTATAGTTTTAGCTCTTATGTTCAGGATTTTGATCCATTTTGTGTTAATTTCTGTGTGATATAAGGTAAGGGTCCAACTTCATATTTTGCATGTGTGTATCCAGTTCTTTCAACACCAATGTTGAAAGAAAAGGAAATTCTTAAAGGAAAAGTTAATTTTTTTTAAGGTCCTTTGAAGCAGAGCCTGTAACAAGAACTTATTTATAGATAGTTTATTTGCAAATGATCTAAGGAAGCAGGAGTGAGGAAAAAGGAAGATTGATGCAAGGGAGGATAAAAATCCAGTATAAAGGTATATTATGGAGGTTGTTGCCGTAAGTGACAGAGGCTTGATTCATAGCAGCACTATTTACAGTAGGCAAGACATGGACACAGCCTAAGGGTCCATTAACAGATGAATAGACAAAGAACATGTGGTGTATATATAAAACGGAACATTAAATATTACTCAGCCATAAAAAGAATGAAAAAGTGCTCTTTGTAGCAGCATGGACAGACCTAGAGATTATCAAACTAAGTCAAGTAAGTCAGACAAAGACAACTATCATGATATCATTTATATGTGGAATCTAAAAAATAGTACAAATGAACTTATTTCCAAAACAGAAATAGACTCACAAATGTAGAAAATAAACTTAAGTTTACCAAAGGGGAAGAGGTGGAGGAGGGATAAATTGGGAGTATGGGATTCACCGATACATGCCGTTACGTATAAAACAGAGAAACAAGCATTTACTAAATAGCGCAGGAATTTTGTTCAATGTCTTATAATAAACTATAATGGAAAAGAATTGAATAATATATATAACTATAAATTTTAAACAAGAAAGGAAGTGATCAATGTCATGTAGGAGACAGGTACAGAAGGAAGAGGTTTCTGGTAATGAGTAATAAATGTTTCACAAGAAAGGTTATAGGCAAGCTGGGTCTTGAAATGAGGTTTATTTGTTGATTCATTCAAAAAATACTTATTGATAGCCTTTTGTGCACCAGACACTTTTCTAGGAGCTAGGGATTCTGTGGTGAGCAAACAAAAATAGTCCCTTCCCTTCTTATACTCTAAAAGAAAGACACAATGATACGTAAATTAATTTATCAAATTAATAAGCAAGATAACATGAGAGCGGTAAGCATTACCAAGGGAACAAAAGATAACTTTAGAGTGTCTAGGTGGGATTGGGGATATGGCTGTGGACAGAGTGATCATGAAATTCCCTAAAGAGAACACATTTAAGTGAAAATCTGAATTGCGATAAGAATGTGTCTACCCCATAAAAATCACAGACTAAGAGAAAATGAGAAGACCACAAGTAGGGGAAGGGATTGCACCTTTAATGAATGGAAATAAGCCAGTGATTCTGCAGAGTAAGAGCCAGAGATGGAAGAAGGCTATGCAATGAAGTCAGATGCATGGGCTTGGGCCAGGTCACACAAGACCCAGAGGACCTCCCACCCAGTAAGGCCTGTGGACTTAATCTTTGTACCAGGAAAGTGACTGGAAGGTTTTAAGCAGGAGAGTGAACTAATATAATTTATGTGTTAAAAGCTCATTCTGACTGCTGTAATAAAAATAGTCCATGCAGGATGGGAGCCGGAGATCTGAGCGCTGAAGCTCCTGCAGATGTCACTCAGGTTGGACTTGGGGATGACTTGGTCCAGGCTGGTGGCAGTAGAAATAGAGAGAGGGGAAAGTTTAGGATTTAATGTTGCAGGTGGGCTTGAAGACGGCCTTGGAGGCATGGAACGAAGTACCAAGTCAGGCAAGAGGCTTATAAGGAAATGAGGCTTTGTTCTCCTTGAATGGTTTAAGAGGGCCATTGACAAGCACGTGATGGAGCTGTGGCTTTGAAAGAGATCAAAATGGCGAACACTCACTGCAAAGGAATCAGACTTAATTCTGTAGGCAATGGGGAATGATTGAAGCTTTTTTTAAACAAAAGGGTGATAGAAACCAAGCTGCATTCTTGGTCTTGTTACCATTGGGTCAAAAAGCTCATAAATTTAACCAGAAAAACAACAATAGCGTATGTGTGTGTACATGTGCGTGCGTGTGTGGGTGCGTGTGCGTGTGCGTGCGTGTGTGTGCGTGTATGTGTGTGTGTGTGCGTGTGTGTACTTAAGCAGGGAAAGTAAAAGCAACTTGGACAATAAAGCCAGTGAACTTCTTCAGAGGTTAATTTACTTCTCTGTTTATTGATGTTGCTATGGTGATGCTGAAAGCCTAGCCAGGAGGACAGAGAACAGTTGACTGTCTCTGCACTTAATAATCTGATTTTATGTAAGACATCAAGAAAGAATGCAATAACTCAGGGCCTTTGCTGTGAGCATTAAAAGAAACCAGATGAGGCTGAGCTCACATCCTTCCCAGCCACAACAGTGCCCCTCCTTGGGTGCTGGGTTTCAGGCCCAGCTGTTTGGCACTGCCCAGCCTGACATTTGGAGGAACTCACCCTGCATTTTGCCCTTCTCTCCTTTTTGCTCCCTCAAACTGGAAAATTGCTAACAGCCCACAAAGTGAAATAAAACCACAAGGAAATAGAAAAGGAATTCTGCCTATAAAAGGGGATTTGCAAAGGGAAGCTGGTTTCACTGGTAGATGAAAAAGACTCCCTCCCGGAGTATTAGTTGATATGGCCCTGAGCATGGGTCTTGGAGAAGCTGCAGATTTTTATTTAGATTTGGATTTTTCCACTTTCTTTCAGGAAGCTGATGTTTGGAAGCTGGTGGTCAAGGTATTTCTTCTCCTTAATTAGAAACACATTCTTTCTGTTGTTGTTTATGATAAAACCACTGAATTTTTCCCTTTTCCTCAGAGTCATAGGAAGGTTGTGTTCTCTAACTGGATTTTTGGATGTGAGCAGTAAAAATCAAAAAGGGACCTTCTATCATTCCAAATTCTAAACTCTGAACATCACAGATTTTTAAATTATATCTCACTTAAACCTCTTAGCAATCACAGAAAATATCAGTATTATCCTAATTTCATAGATAAGCAAGCTAGGGATTCACTGGTGTGGGAGCATCATTTTTATGTGTGATGTGATTCGAGCAATAACAAGAAAGGATACTGCCATTCTGAAATAGCAGGGACTAGACAGTTTTATATGCAAAAGTTTTCTTTTGCTCAAACATTAGCGGATTTCAAGAATGTTTCAAAGTCCAGTGCAAAATTAAGTTCCAACCTCATAGCTTTGACTACCTGTATTTAACAGAGTGAGCACTCCCTTTCTGCCAGTCTGTGATGACTTCATAGAATCACAATATCCGTAGCCTGTGCCAGAACCAGATTCTGAATCAAAATGATGTATACACACTTAAAATCTGATGAAACTATCCTGATTTTCAAAGGCTAACATATTCAACATAACCCAGAACTGCTTTTAAGATAAACAAATATGTCCCCACTTGCCATCTGCTCCAGGTTAACTTTCCAGTAGTAAAGAAAAATGCTGTAAAGCACAAGAATAAGAACTTCTATATGATCATCTTCTTTTATAGTCTAGCAGGAGGGGATCTTAAAATGAGCATCTTCAAAGTATATGCAAGGCAAGAAGTAGAATGCCCATCTGTAACAAGAATACAAAGTGATATATTGATCATTTTAAAGTGCTCATTTTATCAACAGAGGAATGGATAAATAAGATGTGCATATATATGAAATGGAATATTACTCAACCATAATAATGAAATTTTGCCATCTCTAACAACATAAATGGACTTAGAGGGTATTATGTTAGGTGAAATAAGACAGAGAAATAGAAACAGAAATGAATCTATGACATCATTTCCAGGTAGAATGTAAAATATAAAACAAATGAAAGGATATAACAAAACACAAACAGACCCACAGATATAAAGAACAAAATAGAGGTTACCAGGGCAGAGGAGGAAGGGGGAGGGGCATATAAGGGTGGAGGATTAAGAGGTACAGACTACTATGTATAAAATAAATAAGCTAAAAGGATATAAATATGTACAACACAGGGAATATAGCCAATATTACATAATAACTATAAATGGAGTATAACCTTTAAAATTTGTGAATCAATGTATTGCACACCTGAAACATATAATACTGTACATCAACTATACCTCAATAATAATAATAATAAATACTCACTGAGGAGCTATGACACAGTTTGCATAGGGTACACTTGGTGAAGATATCCCATGGGGTGATCACTGGCTTGGTGAAGGGCAAAGTGGGGCAAAGTGGTTTTTTCCAAGAGTATGAAGAAGTTTCAACTTAAATGTCTCTTCTTTAGGGAGGATACCCCTGAAACTTTAGACTGGGCACTGTCCCTTGATATGTTAATATCCACACTCTCACCCTCTAAGTTTCATTCACAGCATTTGTCACAAACATAATTTAAATGATTATTTGGGTAAAAATTCATTCATGAATATCTCTGCATGGCAACATAAGGTTCATGAGATGATGCTTGTCCTTTCACTTTTTGAAGGAATCCAAATGTTTATTTCAATGCTGAACATCTGTGAAGATGTCAGTTAGGTTTTACTGAATGATTTGACAGAAGGGAAAATAATTTACCTAAAATAATTAAAAAAAGAACCAAAACAATAAAAAGAGTGAATTCACTGAAAATGAGTCTAGATAAAATCATTTCCATAAGTTTGATATTTTAAAAATGGTCCTTTATGATAGAAGCTAAAATTTTAATTACACTGGGAAAGTGTGTAATGATTTCCAAGCCCCTGTGAATTCAGTCATACCTTTATCAGGTTTTGTATTTTGTTGTGGTTCTGAAACAGGAGGGAAAGGGGCAGGAACAACCTTTAAAAGAATGATATGACCATGCTGCTGCTAAGTCGCTTCAGTCGTGTCCAACTCTGTGTGACCCCAGAGACGGCAGCCCAGCAGGCTCCCCCGTCCCTGGGATTCTCCAGGCAAGAACACTGGAGTGGGTTGCCATTTCCTTCTCCAATGCATGAAAATGAAAAGTGAAAGTGAAGTCGCTCAGTCGTGTCTGACCCTCAGCGACCCCGTGGACTGCAGCCTACCATGCTGCTCCGTCCATGGGATTTTCCAGGCAAGAGTACTGGAGTGGGGCGCCACATAGGACATGACAAAAACTGGTCAGGACCAACTATGTCCAAGATGGCTGAATATTCTGCTTTCAGTGTGTCTTGATCCTCATTGTAATATGCTCATTATAATAAATTAGCATCTAAGTGACATGCACCAAGACAGTTCTCAGGCTAACCATAAAAGGCCAAAAAGTGGGCAGTGGTCTAATTCTGGGGTATCTTTACCCCTTCCCACAAATAATTTGAATAATTCTCCCACTTATTAGCCTATGAGATTACACCCCCCATAAAAACTAATGACTCCATATTTTGGGGCCTCTCACTCCTGAAAAGACTCACACTCTGTCTATGGAGTATGTTTTTCTCTAAATAAACCCATTTATCTATCACTTTGCCTCTCACTGAATTCTTTCTATGATAAGACATCAATAACCTGAGCTTCATTAGGTCCTGAAACCAGGTGTGTGATCTCAATTAAAAGACCATGGGTTCAAGCCCCAATCTGAGTTCCACGGTTTTAGTTTCAATTCCATTTACACACATTTGGAAAATAACAGAGTTTCTGTACATGACATGTGATTTATCCTGTCCATAGACAAGCATACACATTTGGTGTTCTTTTCCATAGCTGCTTGGATACCAAGCACTGTCACTCACAGTCTGGGAACTAGACTTATGCCAACTGCTCCCTAAAGTTCTGAGGTTTATATGTTCAGTGTTTGGCAGCAAGTGAATAAGAAGACTTACTACTCAGTGATTAGTACAACCAAAATCTTGAGGATGCCTTCTAGCCTTCAGCACTGCACAGAAGATAATAGCCTCTGTGCTCCTGGCCTTATGATGTGAAGAGCCAACTCATTGGAAAAGACCCTGATGCTGGAAAAGATTGAAGGCAGAAGGAGAAAGGGATGACAGAGGACGAGATGGTTGGATGGCATCACCGACTCAATGGATATGAATTTAAGCAAGCTCCTGGAGTTGGTGAAGGACAGGGAAGTCTGGCATGCTGCAGTCCATGGGATCGCAAAGAGTCAGACATGACTGAGTGACTGAACAATATGCTCTTGAGGATTCTTAACAGTAACATAGGTATCTGATAAGAAGGGAGTGGGAGTGAAGGAGCAAATATCCTCACCTCTACTTTATCACATCCTACTGCTGCTTCCCATGGGCCAAACCCAACAAAGCCAGTTGGTGAGGGAGTCTGGACAATACAACCTAAAGACATCAGCATCTCAAGGCACAGACTAGCTCAGAGAAGGGCACAGAATGGATCTCGTGGGGCAAATGTGTGGTATAATAAGAAATATATCTAATCTTTGTCCTGGGTTCTTGGCACAAAGCTCCCCAAACCCTTGTAATTTCCTAAGTGATAAGATTATCCTTTGTTATCCATGACAAGCCCTTTCAATCAAA
Organism: Capra hircus; assembly: GCF_001704415.2. Classification (NCBI taxonomy): domain Eukaryota; kingdom Metazoa; phylum Chordata; class Mammalia; order Artiodactyla; family Bovidae; genus Capra; species Capra hircus. The sequence goes on along the minus strand of NC_030814.1, from coordinate 51,689,316 downwards.
CCTGAATTTATGCTAATGAGGTGATTTAGAGTGAGGTCCCAGCAAAACCTAAGGATGGGGCTGGTCGCCAAAAAGATCAAGTAATTGGAACTTTTAGTCCTACCCATTGACCTCTGGGAAGGGGAGGGGTGCTGGAGAGTAAAAGATGTACAAAAATTCGAGAATAGCAAGATCTGATGAGTTTCTGGGTTGATGAACACTTGGAGGTGGTGGGAGAGTGGTGTGTCTAGAAAATGCATAAACGCTCCATAGACTTTTCCATACAACTTGCCTTGTGCATTTATCCCTTCCATCTGGCTGCTCCTGAGCTATATCCTTTTATAATAAACTGGCAGTCTAGTGAGCAAATGTTTTCCTGAGTACTGAGAACTGCTCTAGCAAATATTAATAAATTGAAAGCAAGGTGGGCATCATAGGAACCACAGATTCAAAGCCCCTAGGTTGGAAGGTGGAAACCTGGGACCTGAGATTTCCCTTGGCAGGAGAGGGAGAACTGTCTTGTATGACTGAGCCCTTAATCTGTGGGATCTGACGCTCTCTCCAGGTAGACAGTGCCAGAAGAGAGTCAAATTGTAGGACACCCAGTGGCATTGCAGAATTGCTTGATGTGTGAAAAAGCCACAGGTCTGGCATCAGAAAGGAAATAGCATTGTAGAAGGCAACTGAGGGGAGAGGAGACACACAGGAATGTGGTTTTCCTTAGACCAAAACAGCAGGGAAACTCTTACATTTGTAAACTTGACAGTTAGCAAAGCACTCCTTCAATTCTCAAAGCTGGGGATTGGGAAACTGGCAATGGTGTGAAATAGAGGAACAGGAATGAAGGGACTTGCCCAAGGTTAAACAGTAGGAAGCAGAACTCGGGCTTTCCTTAAGCAATGTATCCTGCATCTAGTGTCTTTGCTGTATCTATGCTTCCCATCTCTACCTGCTGCTGCTGCTGCTGCTGCTATGTCGCTTCAGTCGTGCCCGACTCTGTGCGACCCCATAGACGGCAGCCCACCAGGCTCCCCCGTCCCTGGGATTCTCCAGGCAAGAACACTGGAGTGGGTTGCCATTTCCTTCTCCAATGCATGAAAGCGAAAAGTGAAAGTGAAGTCACTCAGTTGTGTCCGACTCTTAGCAACCCCATGGACTGCAGCCTATCAGGCTTCTCCGTCCACGGGATTTTCCAGGCAAGGGTACTGGAGTGGGTTGCCATTGTCTTCTCACCTCCTTTCCACAAAAGGATACCATTATAGCTAGAGATTCTTTGGTGCCAGGGCTGAGCAGTGTTGAGCGGTTCCTGTTCTGTTTCTTCTCTGTTTGTTTGGGGATTTTGCCTCTATTTGTAAAATATTATCTTGCTGTCTCTATAGTATTTGTTGTTGTTGTTAATGTGCCCAGAATCTTTCATACCCTGCTTTTAGATGAGTTTTGGCTAACATGATGCCTGATTATTCACACTGGGGAAGGATGGGGGGTGGGGGGCGAGGAGGGGGTTGGGTTTGGAGAAACCTACACAGGGCTGCCCCCTGGGGGCCAGAAGAATAAGCCCCTTCTGGCAGGGAGTGGAGGGGATGCAGGAGGCTAAAAGGTGAGAATGCTTGAGAGGCTCTGTGCTTGGTGGGTTTACCCCAGAAAACTTCAGTAGTTACAGTCTATTAGGCTCTTTTTTGTCTATTTATGGATTTTCTATGACTAACTTTAATCTTTCCTTAGCTGTCTAGACTCAGTGAAGATTACCATAAACTAACTTTTAAAACTTAACAGGTATTTCTTAAAGAAAACTTAAAAAAAAGAAAAACATTGCCCATAATTCCATCACCAGCGAGAATATTTTCATCTAAATCTTTTCAGTCATTATTCTCTGCATAGATATACATGCTTATTTATATAAAGTTTATTTTAAAATGCAATTATTATACATGCTGCTTTGTAGCTTACTCTTTCATCCCATATGGTGTCTTAAACGGCATAGTTTTTTTTCAAATTTCATACAGAACTCTTCTCAACTATTTCATATCCAGAGTAGCACCAGAGCTAGAAATGAGTGCCCTCTAGTTGAAGTAGGTGACATGGTGGAATGCCAGCTTCTCAAATGGAAGTGTGTTTGAAGATCATCCAGGGGTCTTGTTAAAATACAGATTCTGATATAGGAGACCTGGGGGTAGGACTCGAGAGTCTGCATTTCTAACACACGCCCTGGTGGTGATGCTGATTGAGAACCAGGAAAACTTCAATCTAGGAGCCAAAAACATGCCTTCAAATCTTGGCTATGGATTGTGGGTAAGTTTTTAAGCTTCTTTAATTCTTTTATATAAACAAAAGTTCATAAAAATCTGAATACACTTAGCATAAAATATGTGTTTACACTTACGTCGAATCGTTACATATGTCTGGTTATATGGCCTCCCCAGTGGCTTAGCAGGTAAAGAATCTGCCTGCAATGCAGGAGACACAGGAGATGCGGGTGTGATCCCTGGGCTGGGAAGACCCCCTGGAGAGGAAAGTGGCAACCATAGCTTCCTTTGTGGAAACGTATTCTGTCCACTGTAGTGTGTGGGGCTTCCCTGGTAGCTCAGATGGTAAAGAATCTGCCTGCAGTGTAGGAGACCTGGATTCTGTCCCTGGGTCGGGAAGATCTCCTGGAGAAGGGTATGGCTACCCACTCCAGTATTCCTGCCTGGAGAATTCCAAGGACAGAGTAGCCTGGTGGCCTATAATCCATGGGGTCGCAAAGAGTCAGAGATGACTGAGCAACTAACACACATACCCATATGCATACGTATTGTGTATGCAAAGTTCCTTTGTGGACACATAGTATGTCCACAGTTGTATATATGCATTGTTTACCAACCCCCACCCTCAGCCTGGGTCCTGCCAGGGAAAGAGGCAATTTCCACCTCAAGGGATACACATTATAATATCTTTGAGCTCAATACAGAATGAAACCCCCCAACAAATGGAAGATGTTAGCGTTCTTCAATCTAGATAACCTCCAGAAGCTCATCAGGAGACCAGATTAAAGGAGTAGAGGCTCTGCACAACCCCTGATCCTTACCAACAACCCCATCCTGGAACCATTTCTATAAAACTCCTTACCAAATTCTCCCAGTTGGGACACACAGTTTTGGGGTCGGGGGCATGAACCCACTGTATCCCTGTTTGCCTGGCAAAGCAATAAAGCTATTCTTTTCTACTTCACTCAAAACTCTGTCTCTGGATTCAATTTGGCACTGGTACACAGAGGACGAGTTTTCAGCATCACCTAATCTGCTGGCTTTATCTTCTTTTCCCGTCAAGACGTTCCTTCTGGACCCCTTCAGATACCTTTTCTTAGGAAGTTCTTGGCTTCTTTAGTTTGTATCTTCATATTCATTTCTAGGAGTCTGGTAGGACCTTGTGTTTTTCTTGCATAATCATTATAATTTGAATTTTTTTTAACTGGCACACAAACACAGAGTATAGAATTAGACTTCTCTGCTTCTCTTTTCAGCTGAGGAACTTGCCAGCTATATCATTGCCAGCTAATCCTTGATAATAACTTTTTAAACAAGGACAGACCCTGACTTACTCATTGTGGCTTCCCTTACCAGGTTAGGGGCAGAGGGAGTCGTGACTGTCCTGGGGAAGATGACTTGTTCTGCCTTTACTGGGAGCCCTTTGAAGGCTTGGTGGTCTAGTTTCTTGAGGGTGGGGCGACAGTGGGTGAAGACAGCAGGCTGAGTCAGTCAGGTGCTTGCCTTTGCCCCAGGAAGTTCTTTGTATGAAAACTAAAAGAGCGGATTCTTAAGTGTATTTCATTCTGGACCCCAGTGATTAAATTCTGAAGGGCCTCATGCTGAGGTCAAAATTGGGGAATTATATTCTCTTGAAATACCACCCTGGGTGGGCCTAGCTTGGGGACATATAGTTACAGTTGGGCAAACAAAAATGAGTGAACTAAAATAGCTTAATTGATCAAATCAGGCCAAGATACAATTTCCAGTGCTTCCCTTCAGATATTTAATGAGTAAATGCTGTCCTTTACTTGAATTATTTAGGTACTTAAGTCTAATTCCCTTGGTTGCTATTTTCTTGTTTATTCTCATGGACCCTAGCATGTTCTCCAGCTTCTTAGCGTGAGGACTGCAAATCCTTTTCTGTATTGCACAGCAGTGGGGGAGGGGCAGAAAATGGCTGGTTTCTTTGTTGTGACCTGGTCACTGTTTCCCTCTGCCTCATGATTTTACATAATAATTTGTTTGCATGTGTTTGTGTGTCTGTTGTGTGTGGGGGTCATGGTTCACTTAAATAATATGAGATGACTCAAATCCTTTTGAGGATAATTTGGGTATACTTTTGATATAGAATCCACATATATAGAAGGGAGGTAATGCAACAGTAGAAAGAGAATGGAGTGAAGGGAAGGAAAACATGCCACCTCAAAATGTTGCAGAGAGGAAGCCAAGTCTGACTCCAAGTTGGAAACTGTTTCTTTGATTTGCTTTTATTATTATAATCACACTCAAAGGCTTGCCTGGAGGACCCTGCCCCTCTGCTTGACTGTAAACTAAAGTGCCTTTGTTCAGCTCATGGAGAGATAGTTTGTCTCTGCCCACCTGTGAATAGAAGCTTTCCTTGGAAGAAAAGCTATGACAAACCTAGATAGCATATTAAAAAGCAGAGACATTACCTTGCCAACAAAAGGTCCATCTAGTCAAGGCTAAGGTTTTTCCAGTAGTCATGTATGGACGTGAGAGTTGGACTATAAAAAAGCTGAGTGCTGAAGAATTGATGCTTTTGAACTGTGGTGTTGGAGAAGACTCTTGAGAGTCCCTTGGACTGCAAGGAGATCCAACCTGTTCATCCTAAAGGCATATAAGTCCTGAATATTCATTGGAAGGACTGATGCTAAAGTTGTATCTCCAATACTTTGGCCACCTGATATGAACAGCTAACTCATTTGAAGAGACCCTGATGCTGGGAAAGATTGAAGGCAGGAGGAGAAGGGGACTGCAGAGGATGAGATGGTTGGATGGCATCACCAACTCGATGGACATGAGTTCGAGCAAGCTCCAGGAGTTGGTGATGGACAGGGAAGCCTGGCGTGCTGCAGTCCATGGCGTTGCAAACAGTCAGACATGACTGAGCAACTGAACTGAACACACCCCTGCTGAGGACTGGCCATTCCCTTGGAGATGTTTTACAAGACTGGAGACCCTTTCACTCTGCTTCCTCACTGCATCTCCTGCTCTAGTCTGCCTTTTGACTTTAGTTTCTCTCTAATCTGTAAAAGACCCTGGCATCCAGACCCCAATAAGATGGTTATTCTGAGGCGCTAGTCTGCCATCTTCTCAGTCTGCCAGCTCCCCGACTAAAGTTCCGTCCTCGCCTCAACACCTCATCTCTCGGATTCATCAGTCTGCCGTGTGGTGAGCACAGTGAGCTTGGACTTGGCAACAAAAATACTCCTCTTTGGCATATAGATTATTTGGGGTTGATTCTATTTGAAAAGTTGAAGACACAGGAGAATCTCTGCAAATCAAGCAGAGGTTATCCTTTATATTAACAAAGAAATCTCTATTTGTAAGATGTCTCTGTACCAGAAGAGGAGGATGGTCAAATCTGCAGAAATTTTTATCAGTGGAGAAGACATCAATTTATATCTACATAACAACCATAGCCTTGTTTACTGTGCTTTGCCTGTAAACCTTCCATAAGTGCCCTCCTCCCACCCAACACAACGTCTTTCTTTCATGCTTGTGTATATGTGTGCAATCAGTTGTATCTGACTCTTTGTGACTCCAAGAACTAGAGCCTGCCAGGCTCTTCTGTCCATGGGATTCTCTAGGCAAGAATACGGGAGCAGGTTACCATTTCCTTCTCCAGGGAATCTTCCCAACCCAGGGATCAAAGCTGCGTCTCCTGTGTTTCCTGCATTGGCAGGCAGATTCTTTACCCCTGAGCCACCTGGGAAACCGTACATACTATCAAACATTTTTCGTTTTTCTGCTGTCAATTTGCTTCAATTATAGGAATTCTCAGCCAAGAACCTAAAAGAGTAGAGGGAAAATTACTTTTCCTCCCCTATGGGGACAATGAGGAAGAAGTTGACAAAGAAGATATTTTGAAGAATAACAAGTTAATTAGGAATCAGTTTAAGGAGATTGAGTTTAAAGAAAATTAAAGTCTGGACAAAGCTGACAGAGATTAGATGATATTTCCGAGCATTGTTAGGATAGTATCCTGGCCTCACCTTGATGATGATCTATATATGGTTATAAATTTTTCCTAGTTTGGAAACAAGTTTCTCACCCCACTGGTGTTGTCTTACCTTATAAAGGTGGCTCCATTTATTGAGTATATTTGTAAGCAAGTCTTTGCAGGAAATCACTCTCAGCAGGAAAATGCTTTTCTTGTCAATTTAAGCAAAGCTACATTGGAGCTAACTTTTAAATCAGGGGCCACAATATTCTACTCATTCCTGACCCTAGCATACCTTGCAGATTTTTTGACCATACAATATCTTGCCCCACTTATTGGTTCTTTCAACAGATCAAAGAAGTAGAAATGAAGAACGGGTGATTAACAGATGACCAGATCTCTTCTCTAGCTTCCCCTTCAGTGATCTTGCAAACAAACTGTGTGAACAAAATGGCATCTAAAGAAAGATCACAAGGGACTTCCTTGGCAGTTCAGCAGCTAAGATACACGCTTCCACTGTGAGGAGTGTGAGTTCGATCCCTGGTCAGGGAGCTAAGGTCCTGCATGCTGCATAGTGCAGTCAAAAACAGGAAAAGAAATAAAAGTGGAAAGAAAAGAAAGATCACAAGAAGTCAACAAGCCTGCACCCAGTGGGGGAAAGTGAGAATTCTGACCCCCATCTCAATGATTATTTAGGATTACTTCTCTTTTTCCCTTAAAAACCTCCATGGCCAAGCAGAATCTTGGGAAATGGTTTTTGGGATACATTGAGTCCATCTCCCCAGATTAGTGGCATTCTGATTAAAAGCAACATTCCTTTCTACCAACTGCTTCTTGGGTATTGATTTTCCAGTAGCCGGAGGTTTGGTAACACTCACCATGTAGATAGTGAGTGTAGTTTTTGAAGTGTGTAGGATTCCAATCAACAGGAAAATTTAATACCACCCTTGGTGCCTCCTGTTGGTTACACAGAGAATTGGCTGAAGGGAAATGAAATTGGCAACACTGTGAGATACAAGTTTTGCTAGCTGGGCTGCAGTATTCCTGCCCAGAGAAGTCTGGGTCACAACAGTCTCTACCTGCAAGAACGGTATTCAGTGGCCATTCCCTAATGGGCAGCTCTGAGTTCCCTGTGCTGGAGGCCAGGGAGGTGTGCTGATGCCTCTGTACGTTAGGATGTCAGGCTTCAGGGTCCAGTGGGGATAGCTGTGAACTTCGGTGCATGGTGAGTCGTAACAATATCCCCCTTTCTTCCCTGGATGGCTAATCCTCATGGATAGCTCGAAACATAATGGCTTCACCAGCATCTCTATTTCTTTCATAATCTGCTGTTCTGGATTTTAAGCACTACATGCTCCTTTTTAAAACTTTATGTTGCATGTGGCTTGAGTTTAGGGCTCTTGGGTGAAAGGAGAAATGGGAAGAGATGAATGCATCATGCATAGTTTCAATGCTGGGCATTCTGCTTTCAATGAGGAGCAAAAGTTTTCCATTTCCACTCTAGGTATACTAAATTACTGAATTTTCATAAAACTTGTTGGCTATTTTTTCTCTACTTCTTCCAGTGATGGAAATGAAGTCTTAGAAAAGTACTATTAACCTGGTCAAGAGCACATAATCTGGACTTCCCTAGTGGTGCAGTGGCTGGGAATCTACCCGCCAGTGCAGGGGACTCAGGTTTGATCCCTAGTCTGGGAAGATCCCACGTGCCGCGGAGCAACTAAGCCGGTGCGCCACAGCTGCTGAGCCCATGCTGTACAGCCTGTGAGCCGCAACTACTGAGCCCGCGTGCTGCAACTGAAGCCTGCACGCACGCCTGGAGCCTGTCCTCCACAGCGAGAGCAGCCATCACAACGAGAAGCCCCCACCCCTGCTCGCCGCAACTAGAGAAAGCCCACGTGCAGAAACAAAGACCCAGCACAAGCAAAAAGGTGGGGGAAGGGGGCGGGGAGAGAGAGAGCACATAATCTGAGCAAGAAAGAGCTAGGCCTCCAACCTCTATCCAGAGACACCATAGGTCAGTATCTTACTCTCGTTCTGCCATCCAAAACCCTTCACCTATTACCCACCCCACCCCCAACTGGGGCAGTTGGGGTCTGGTGCTCTGACAGTTATTCCTAAGTAGTCACCAGCTGTCTCCTCCAACTTTCGTTTTGAAGGAGGAGGCAGGTCCTGTTCATCTGCCAACTTCTTTATTCCTTAGAACTGATGGATCCTGGGATTCCAGTTCAAACTTCAGTTTGGAGAACTCTGAGCCCAATGAACCATGTCATAACCACATCAGGTTTTCTTCTTTCTTTTTCTTTTGTTTTTCCCTTAGCCAAATAGAGGCTGAATGGATGGGCTCTTGGCAACCTCATCGTTTCTATTGTGTTCTCATCATTATTTAAACAAATGGTATTCACTGGGGTCCAAGTCAGAAGAAGGACACAGAGGAGGCTTTTTATCAGTCAGCTGGACTGCTCTTTGCTTTTCCCAAGTCTTTTGTGTTCCCCGAGGGTCCTCAAGTGTGGAGAGACTCACAAAGGAACTAAAATGGACACAGCCTTTGTCTCAGAAGGGACAGCCAGTTAGTCCCCTCTGCCCCTCTGCAGATGTCTTGATCCTTTTGATAAAACAGCACTTTTTTACTTAAGGCACTTACATATGCTGTTAAGGCACTAGGGACTGCAGAAGTGGAAAGAGTCATGTGCAGGTTTTTTACAAGGTACCAAGAATCAATTTAGGCACTAGGACGTACACAGCACAGAAAAGTGTTGAAAGATGCTGGGCTCTGCAGAGAATATGCCATTGTTCCAATAATTATAAAAGTGATCTCGAAAATGCTTTCACCTAGCGAGACTTAAATTCCTCATATGTAAACGGGAGCAATTATTACAGGTATTTCACAGCTTTAACCAGATAATTAAGTGAAATACTGCATGCAGCATGTTTATTGGAACATGTTCTGCTCTTCTTATACTCTCACTTTTATAATTATAGCTGAGGATAGATTTATGGAGGGAGGTGGCCTTGGGTCCTGGAAAGGAGAAAAATTATAGAATGTTTCAGGCCCAAGTCCAGGGAGTCATGACATTTGGAGAATAAAGGCATCTGCGATTTATCTTTTCACTCTAGGGTATATAGTTAGTGAAATATTTTACAAATCTGAAAAGTTTCAAGTAAACTACACTAGTTTAACACATTGATGCTTGAACTTATTTCCCATACCACATTTCCCATAAATAATAGTCCAGGAATTTTTTTTCTTTGTTACCTCCTTGAATCCTATAAAAATGGGTACTTTGGTTAAATATATTTGAAAAAAATCAGTGTATTTGAAAATTCATAATGAATGTTAGGCTACAGTCTCTGACCAGGCCTGTATGAAAAGAACATAATTCAGCACTGGCCAAATTAATTTGAATATGAAGCACTGCTGTCTCTACTGCTGCTGCTGTTCTTGAGAGTGAGGGAGCAGAAGGGTGCATATAACCACACCTTGGAGAGTGGAGGTCCATGGGACTTGGTTTGGAAGCTCTCCAGATTATTCCCAAGAGTGGATCTGACGTTAAGTGGTCTCACTCAGATGTGTGCTATCAGTTCAAGTGTTTGCATGCAGAGTGTCTAGTCCATCAAAAAATGTTCTTTGCCACAATGATAGTGACACTAGGCATTGTTCAAAAATAATGGCTCTTAGAGGGGGAGAATGAGGGGAAAACAGAGTTAAGGAGTTTGGGGTGGACATGTATACACTGCTGCTGCTGCTGCTAAGTCAATTCAGTTGTGTCCGACACTGTGCGACCCCAGAGACGGCAGCCCACCAGGCTCCGCTGTCCCTGGGATTCTCCAGGCAAGAACACTGGAGTGGGTTGCCATTGCCTTCTCCGATGTACACACTATTACATTTAAAATGGATAACCAACAAGGTCCTACTGCATAGCACAGGGAACTCTGCTTACTGTTATGTGACAGCCTGGATGGGAGGGGAGTTTAGGGGAGAATGGATACATGTATGGCTGAGTCCCTTTGCTGTCCACCTGAAACTATCACAGAATTCTTAGTTGGTTATTGTTGTTCAGTCACTCAGTCGTCTCCGACTCTCTTGCAGCCCCATGGACTATAGCCCTCCAGGCTCCTCTGTCCATGGGATTTCCCAGGCAAGAATGCCAGAGTGGGTTGCCATTTCTTTTCCCAAGGGATTGCCTCGACTGAGGGACTGGATCCATATTTCCTGCATTGGCAGGTGAATTCTTTACCACTGAGCCACCAGGGAAGCCCATAGTCAGCTAAACTCCAATATAAAATAAAAAGTTAGAACAATTTTTTGAAACCCACCTACTGACTTTTGAACCTATTCCTTTCCTATGTTTTTCCAATTGAAGCAGCAATTGATCAAGCTGAAGTATTATTTTAGGTATTGAGCAAGTGTATATCTTCTAAATAGATTTTTGAGCAAATTTAAAAATGGATTTGTTACATGTCAGAAAGCCAAGGCTCTACAAACTATGATGAGAATTTATATGCATTTTACTATAAATTTGATAATTTAGGAGATAAACCACAGCCTTGCATGCTGGTTTAGAGAAAGAATGCCAAGACAGGCTGAGTGCATTGAGAACTAAATTGTGTAATTTTAGGGAACAATACTGGAGAAGGCAATGGCACCCCACTCCAGTACTCTTGCCTGGAGAATCCCATAGAGGGAGAAGCCTGGTAGGCTACAGCCCATGGGGTCGCTAAAAGTCGGACACAACTGAGAGACTTCACTTTCACTTTTCACTTTCATGCACTGGAGAAGGAAATGGCAACCCACTCCAGTGTTCTTGCCTGGAGAATCCCAGGGACGGGGGAGCCGGGTGGGCTGCCGTCTATGAGGTTGCACAGAGTCAGACATGACTGAAGTGACTAAGTGGCAGCAGCAGGGAACGATATGATAAGGTCTATGGTAGGAAGGCTGCATAATTTAAAAACCTAAGTATTTTGCTCTTTACTAAATTGGCAAAAGTCAAATCAATAAAATATATATAAAAATGAAAAGTAAAATAAAATAGTGGCTCTAAAAGGCAGTAAATCTGAAGACTTGAGCTGAGAAGTCTTTGCAGGCTGAACCAGGCAATCTTATCTCAGGAGGAAATACTTTATCATGATGTTGGGACCTGGTAGCAAAGTTTGTGAAGTGAAGTGAAGTCGCTCAGTCCTGTCCGACTCTTTGCGACCCCATGGGCTGTAGCCTACCAGGCTTCTCCCTCCATGGGATTCTCCAGGCAAGAGTACTGGAGTGGGTTGCCATTTCCTTCTCCAGGGTAGCCTATCAGGCTCCTCCCTCTATGAGATTCTCCAGGCAAGAGTACTGGAATGAGTTGCCATTTCCTTCTCCAGGGGATCTTCCCAACCCAGGGATCGAACCCGGATCTCTGGCATTCCAGGCAGACGCTTTAACCTCTGAGCCACCTTTGTTCAGTTCAGTTCAGTTCAGTTCAGAAGCTCAGTTGTGTCCGACTCTTTGCGACCCCATGAATCGCAGCACGCCAGGCCTCCCTGTCCATCACCAACTCCCGGAGCTCACTCAGATTCACGTCCATCGAGTCAGTGATGCCATCCAGCCATCTCATCCTCTGTCATCCCCTTCTCCTCCTGCCCCTAATCCCTCCCAGCATCAGAGTCTTTTCCAATGAGTCAACTCTTCGCATGAGGTGGCCAAAGTACTGGAGTTTCAGCCTTAGCATCATTCCTTCCAAAGAAATCCCTTTGAGTGGCTCTTAATTAGCTGAGTTTCCACGATGTTTTAATTATCAAATTGTTTCTAAAACCATTTACAAACTTATAAAAACTTTACTTACCCCAACACTTTCCTACTGTAGTATGCAGAGTATATGAAAGGTCAAGGCATTAGGTAGCACTGAGAATGTAGGGGAGTATGTGTTAGATGCTGGAAAAGGTGAGAGGCAGGGGAGGAAGACATAAAGAAAGCATGATGAAGCTATGTTCTCTCAATTTGCATATATGTATGCAATATAGAGATTAATATTATTTTATAATGAATTGGTAACCATATTTTTAGATTATCTAGATATATGATTTATTTTGGGGGGAGTAGAAAACTAAATATAACTGATGAAAATTTCAGTTTTCTTTTATGTATTTACAGCTACATTACTGTAGCCTAAATTTTGCTGTGACTAAGATTTTGTGAATTACATAGCATTTCATAGGTTGCTGGCACTACATCATGAAAACGTCCTGATTCTGAGCTTTTTGGTTCCGAGTCCACCCACTGAGTCTAATACACTGTGTTTTTGGAAGATCTCTTTACCCTAAGTATTCTTTAGTTTCTTCTTATGTAAACTGAAAATAGTAACAGTGCTTCTGGATGTTTATGAAGTATATTTTTAATAATATACTGAAGTCATCCCTAAAAACCTCTCCATATATTGACATTGGTTCAACAACATTTTCATGGGTATACAGTAGAATAAGAAAAAAAGATCACTGTGGTGAGTGCTATTGAAATTTTGTACATTTTTTTAAAAATGGAGATAAATTCTTTCTATACTTTTGGTTTAAAATTTTCTTTATTTTACAAAATACCTTTTTGAGGTTTCTTCAGTCCCCTGCTCACCCCCCTCCCCCACATCATTTCACTAGTAGATAAAATCTCAAAGTTCCAGGATTGGTAAGCTGGCAATGTAGAAACACTGGTTACGACTGACACCTATGAGTCAGTGTACAAATGAATTGTGCTATTGTATGAAGTTATCCCTGTGCCTCGCAGTAGAGAGAAAGAGAGATCTTCAGATACAACATTTTTGGGTGAGTCCTTCCAAAACACAGTGTTTTTGTCAATGGGAAAAAGCTGAAAGCCTTCCCACTAAAATCTGTAATAAGACAAGGATGCCCACTCTCATCACTTTCATTCAACATAATATTAAAAATCCTAGCCACAGCAATCACACAAGTAAAAGAAACAAAAGGTATCAAATTTGGAAGAGAAGAGTTAAAGTTTCCGCAGATGACATGATACTATGTACGGAAAACTCTAGAGACTCCACACAAAAATTACTTGAGGGACTTCCCTGGCAGTTCAGTGGTTAAGACTCCACACTCCCAAAGCAGGGGGCCTGGTTTGATCTCTGGTCAGGGAACTAGACTTCCACATGCGAGAACTAAGAGTTAGCATGCTGCAACTAAAGATCTTGTGTGCTGCAATGAAGATCAAAGATTCACGTACTGCAACTAAGACCTGGTGCGGCCAAGTCAATAAATAATAAATACTTTAATTAAAAAACTACCAGAGCTGACAAATTCAGCAAGGTAGCAGGATACAATATTAACATACATAAATTGGTTTTATTTCTTTATGCTAACAATGAAATATCAGAAAAGGAAAGTTAAACAATTTTAAAATAAGTTTTAAAATCACATAAAAAATACTAAGGAGTAAATTTGAGGTGAAAGACTTATATGCTGAGAACTATTAAATATTGATAAAGGAAACTGAAGGTGATTCAAATAAATGGAAAAATATCTGGTCCTCTTGGACTAGAAGAATTAATATTGTTAAAATTGCCATACTACCCAAAGCAATCTACAGATTTGATGCAGTCATTATCAAATTACCCATGACACTGTCCACAGAACTAGAACAAAGGATCATAAAATTTATATGGAAGCATAAGTGACCAGAATTGCCAAAGCAACACTGAGGAAAAAGAACAGATAATACTTCAAGCTGCAGTAATCAAAACAGTATGATATTGGCATAAAAACAGATATATAGATCAACTGAACAGAATAGAGAGCCCAGAAATAAACCTACACACTTAAGAGTCAATAAATCTTCAACAAAGAAGGGAAGACTATACAATAGAGAAAGGACAGTCCCTTCAGCAAGAGGTACTATAAAAGCTGGACAGCCACATATAAATTAATGAAGTTAGAACACACCCTCTTGCCATACACAAAAATAAGTTCAAAATGGCTCAAAGACTTAAATATAATACAGGACACCATGAAACTCCTAGAAGAGAATATAGGCAAAACATTCTCTGACATAAACTGTACCAATGTTTTCTTAGGTCATCTCCTAAGGCAATAGAAAAGCAAAAATAAACAAATGGGACCTAATCAAAACAAGTTTTTGCATAGCAAAGGAAACCATAAACAAAACAAAAAGAGAACCTACGGACTGGGAGAAAACATTTGCAAATGATGCAATTGACAAGAGCTTTATTTCCAAAATAATCAGACAACTCATATAACTCAACAACAAAAAAACAAATATACCAATCAAAAAATGGGCAGAAGACCTAAGTAGATGTTTCTCCAAAGAAGACATAGAGCAGGCCAACAGGCATAAGAAGAGATGCTCAACATTGCTAATCATCACTGCACGCTAAATCAATTCAATCATGTCGAACTCTTTGTGACCCTATGGACTGTAGCCCTCCAGGCTCCTCTGTCCATAGGATTCTCCAGGCAAGAATACTGAAATGGGTTGCCGTGCTCTCCTCCAGGGGACCTTCCCCACCCAGGGATCAAACCTGCATCTCTTATATCTCCTGTGTTGGTAGGTGGGTTCTGTGCCACTAGCATTCAGTTCAGTTCAGTTGCTCAGTCATGTCCAACTCTTTGTGACCTCATGAATTGTAGCATGCCAGGCTTCCCTGTCCATCACCAACTCCCAGAGTCCACTCATACCCATGTCCATCGAGTCAGTGATGCCATCCAACCATCTCATCCTCTGTCGTTCCCTTCTCCTCCTGCCCTCAATCTTTCCCAGCATCAGGGGCTTTTCAAATGAGTCAGCTCTTTGCATCAGGTGGCCAAAGTATTGGAGTTTCAGCTTCAACATCAGTCCTTCCAATGAACACCCAGAACTGATCTCCTTTAGGATGAACTGGTTGGATCTCCTTGCAGTCCAAGGGACTCTCGAGTCTTCTCCAACACCACAGTTCAAAAGCATCAATTCTTCGGTGCTCAGCTTTCTTTATAGTCCAACTCTCATATCCATACATGACTACTGGAAAAATCATAGCCTTGACTAGACGGACCTTTGTTGGCAAAGTAATGTCTCTGCTTTTGAATATGCTGTCTAGGTTGGTTATACTTTTCCTTCCAAGGAGTAAGCATCTTTTAATTTCATGGCTGAAGTCACCATCTGCAGTGATTTTGGAGCCCAGAAAAATAAAGCCAGTCACTGTTTCCACTGTTTCCCCATCTATTTGGCATGAAGTGATGGGACTGGATGCCATGATCTTCATTTTCTGAATGTTGAGCTTTAAGCCAACTTTTTCACTTTCCTCTTTCACTTTCATCAAGAGGTTCTTTAGTTCTTCTTCACTTTCTGCCATAAGGGTGGTGTCATCTGCATATCTGAGGTTATTGATATTTCTCCCGGCAATCTTGATTCCAGCTTGTGCTTCCTCCAGCCCAGCGTTTCTCATGATGTACTCTGCATATAAATTAAATAAGCAGGGTGACAATATGCAGCCTTGACATACTCCTTTTCCTATTTAGAACCTGTCTGTTGTTCCATGTCCAGTTCTAACTGTTGCTTCCTGACCTGCATACAGATTTCTCAAGAGGCAGGTTAGGTGGTCTGGTATTCCCATCTCTTTCAGAATTTTCCACAGTTTATTGTGATCCACACAGTCAAAGGCTTTGGCATAGTCAATAAAGCAGAAATAGATGTTTTTCTGGAACTCTCTTGCTTTTTCCATGATCCAGTGGATGTTGGCAATTTGATAGCTGGTTCCTCTGCCTTTTCTAAAACCAGCTTGAACATCTGGAAGTTCACAGTTCATGTATTGCTGAAGCCCGGCTTGGAGAATTTTGAGCCTTACTTTACTAGCGTGTGAGATGAGTGCAATTGTGTGGTAGTTTGAGCATTCTTTGGTGTTGCCTTTCTTTGGGATTGGAATGAAAACTGACCTTTTCCAGTCCTGTGGCCACTGCTGAGTTTTCCAAATTTGCTGGCATATTGAGTGCAGCACTTTCACAGCATCATCTTCCAGGATTTGAAATAGCTCAGCTGGAATTCCGTCACCTCCACTAGGTTTGTTTGTAGTGATGCTTCCTAAGGCCCACTTGACTTCACATTCCAGGATGTCTGGCTCTAGGTGAGTGATCACACCATTGTGACAACATTATAAGTCATTATATACTTCACTTAAAAAGAAACAGTGCTTTTGAACAGCTGCCTTAGAGATGTCATTGGTGCTTACAGAACCAAAGTAAATTGCTCCCAAGAGCTTGGTACAGCCTGATTAGCACTAACTGTCCACAGAAAGCAACAGACAATAGAATTGAGAGAGAGCCATGGGGCTTCCTTATCTAAATGTGTCTGACCAGGGTCACAAAGCAAATATGACTTTGAGTCCTCTTAGTCACCTGCACTTTGGTCTCTGTTTTCCCCTATTCATGCTAATTACTATAGGCTCATTCCTTAATTAATCTGATAGACAGTCACGGGGGGTCCATATTTTGTCAGCTATCATACTGAGTAATTTATGAACACTATTGTCTCATTTTAATTCACACAACAGGCAACGAGGCAGGCATTATTCTCATCTTCAATTTTCATGAATGAGGAAATGGGCTCAGAAGCCTGTGTGCTGTATAAGAGCCACTGATCAAGAGTCACATAACAGCATTCAAGGTCAATTGTCTCATTTTCCGAGCTTCATAGCATGGACCGTGGAAAGACAGGTTCTTCCATATCACAAGGAGACCTATGGTGGCAACATGATAAGCAAAGACTTTGGAAATATGCAGACCTCAATTGTTGCTGATGTTTTAAGTTTGTTCAGAAAATTGAGAAAATAATTGTCTACCATGGATGGTTGTTGTCATAACTTAATTAAATAGTGTATATAAGGTCCTAGAACATAATAAGCTTTTTGAAATGGTGATTGTCAGTAATAATGTTAACAATAGAATATAACTGAACTGTGATGTGAGTGGTATGAGACTTTGTAGTAGACGAGAAAACATACATAACAACGCGAAGTATAGCAGGAAGTTTGAGAACTGGGTAGAAGGCTTGAGGGATTGTAATTAGAGATAAAAAGATAATTGGAGATGGCTTCCTGCGTAGTGACGGCATCCCTGTTGGGTCCGTTCTGGCCTGGTGGGCCCTGGCAGCCTAAGAGATGGAGCACATGTTTGTGTGTGGCCACCAAGTTCACAGAGCTTTGTTCCACTCCTGCTGGGGAGGGATGTGACCAGTGTGAGATGAGGTTCATGCAGCTGAGACCTTGTGAAAGAAGTCTGTATGGAGGAGAAGCTGAGCCTGGCTCCCAAGGGGAGGCCCTCCACCCTGGCTGTCTGGTTTGTGTTGAGAAGTGGAGTCAGTCTCTGATTACCTTGGCCTACAAGCCTTTCTCACAATGGCCGAGAAACTAAAAAATTAGGATCCTTCTGGCAGCTGCTGGCGTGTTCTGAACCACAACATTTGAACTTACTCCAAGCCTGGAAGCCAGCTGCCCCATGGAGTGAAAGATGAGGGAATTTCACATGTCCAAGAACCTAAAAGCGGGGAACTTGCTCTGGAAGGAAATGAAGTCATAGCTCTTATAAGCATAGCATTTCCTCCAGATTGGGGGAACAGAGCCATGACTTAGACAGCTTTACTATTATAATGTATATTTAGAAGCTGGCAAAATGTAGGGAATGTGGCATGTTGATCATTTATTTGCACACATTTTCATTGTAGACAAGGAACATAAGGTATTATAAGTTCTCCAAAGGATGACTCATTTCTCCTGTTTTTTATCCTGGGCATTGTCTGAGAGTAGTGAGGAATACTGTGCTTAATTTTAATAAATTTTCTTCCATTTCCTGTACACTTATATACATCTCCTCAAGAAATAGCTTAGTTAATAGTTACCGTTTGCCAACTGCATTGTAATAGATAAATATATACATATTTATGGCAATGTATTTATGTATATTGTGATAGGTAGATAGAAACATACATACATGTATTTAACTTATTTTGAAATAATTACAGATCTACAGGACTGTATGCAGGCCAAGAAGAAACAGTTAAAACTGGACGTGGAACAACAGACTGGTTCCAAATAGGAAAAGGAGTATGTCAAGGCTGTATATTGTCACTCTGCTTATTTAACTGCTATGCAGAGTACATCATGAGAAATGCTGGGCTGGAAGAAGCACAAGCTGGAATCAAGATTGCCATGAGAAATATCAATAACCTCAGATATGCAGATGACACCACCCTTATGGCAGAAAGTGAAGAAGAACTAAAAAGCCTCTTGATGAAAGTGAAAGAGGAGAGTGAAAAAGTTGGCTTAAAACTCAACATTCAGAAAACTAAGATCTTGGCATTTGGTCCCATCACTTTATGGCAAATAGATGGGGAAACAATGGAAACAGTGACAGACTTTATTTTGGGGGGCTTCAAAATCACTGCAGATGTGATTGCAGCCATGAAATTAAAAGATGCTTACTCCTTGGAAGGAAAGTTATGATCAACCTAGACAGCATATTAAAAAGCAGAGACATTACTTTGTCAAGAAAGGTCCATCTAGTCAAGGCTATGGTTTTTCCAGTGGTCATGTATGGGTGTGAGAGTTGGACTATAAAAAAGCTGAGTGCTGAAGAATTGATGCTTTTGAACTGTGGTGTTGGAGAAGACTCTTGAGAGTCCCTTGGACTGCAAAGAGATCCAACCAGTCCATCCTAAAGTAAATCAGTCCTGAATATTCATTGGAAGGACTGATGCTGACGCTGAAACTCTAATACTCTGGCCACCTGATGCAAAGAACTGACTCATTTGAAAAGACTCTGATGCTGGGAATGATTGGAGGTGGGAGAAGGGGACGACAGAGAATGAGATGGTTGAATGGCATCACCGACACAATGGACATGAGTTTGAGTAAGCTCTGGGAGTTGGTGATGGACAGGGAAGCCTGGCATACTGCAGTCCATGGGGTTGCAAAGAGTTGGACATGACTGAGCGACTGAACTGAACTGAAGATATTTCAAAGATAGTATAGGGAGGTTTCTGTGTATACTTCACCCAATTTTCTCCAATGATTATATCTTCACTAATGATATAATAGTGATATCAAAACAAGGAAACTAATATTGGTACATGGTATGCATAATTCTATATCATTTTGTTACATTTATAACCATTCCCTGACTCAAGATACAGAACTATTCTATACCACAAAGATTTTCCCCATGCTATCCCTTTGCAGCCACATCCATTCCCTTCCCTCCACCACTTCTAACCCCTGGGAACCCAGTAATCTGTTCTCTATCTCTATAATTTGACATTTTGAGAATGTTGTATAAATGGAATCACATAGGTAACCTCATGAGATTGGCTCTTTTCATTTAGTGCAATGCCCTTGAGATCCACCCAAGTTGCATGTATCAACAGTCCATTACTTTTTATTCTGAGTAATATTCTATGATATGGTTGTACCATAATCTTTTACAGTAAATTGTCCTTTTGAAAGGACATTTTGATTATTTCAGTTTTTTGAAATTACAAACAAAACTGCTATGAACAATCATGTATGGGATTCATTTGGATATGTATTCATTGCTCTGGGGTTAACACTCAGAAGCATTGTTGCTAGATTGTATGGTAAGTGCATGTATAGTTTTAAGAAAGCATCAAATTATTTTCCAGATTGACTATACTACTTTACATTTCTACCAGCAAAAGCTGAGAGATGCAGTTTCTCTACATCCTTGCCCGTATTTGGTATTGTCATTATTTTTTATTCTATCAATTCCAATAGGTTAGCAGTGACATCATAGTCTTGATTTATATTCTTACTGTTGCATTGTTATATTTAAACACACTTCAGTTGAGTTCAGTTCAGTTCAGTCACTCAGTCGTGTCCGACTCTTTGTGACCCCATGAATTGCAGCACACCAGGCCTCCCTGTCCATCACCAACTCCCGCAGTTCACTCAGACTCACATCCATCGAGTCAGTGATGCCATCCAGCCATCTCATCCTCTGTCGTCCCCTTCTCCTCCTGCCCCCAATCCTTCCCAGCATCAGAGTCTTTTCCAATGAGTCAATTCTTCGCATGAGGTGGCCAAAGTACTGGAGTTTCAGCTTTAGCATCAGTCCTTCCAAAGAAATCCCAGGGCTGATCTCCTTCAGAATGGACTGGTTGGATCTCCTTGCAGTCCAAGGAACTTGCAAGAGTCTTCTCCAACACCACAGTTTAAAAGCATCAATTCTTTGGTTCTCAGCCTTCTTCACAGTCCAACTCTCACATCCATACATGACCACAGGAAAAACCATAGCCTTGACTAGACGGACCTTAGTCGCAAAGTAATGTCTCCGCTTTTGAATATGCTATCTAGGTTGGTCATAACTTTTCTTCCAAGGAGTAAGCGTCTTTTAATTTCACGGCTGCAGTCACCATCTGCAGTGATTTTGGAGCTCCCCAAAATAAAGTCTGACACTGTTTCTACTGTTTCCCCATCTATTTCCCATGAAGTGATGGGACCAGATGCCATGATCTTCGTTTTCTGAAAGTTGAGCTTTAAGCCAACTTTTTCGCTCTCCTCTTTCACTTTCATCAAGAGTCTTCTTTGCTCCTCTTCACTTTCTGCCATAAGGGTGATGTCATCTGCATATCTGAGGTTATTGATATTTCTCCCGGCAACTGGAATATAATTCACATACCATGTAATTCCCACTTTTAAAGTGTACAATTCAGTGGCTCTTAGTTTACTCACAGAGTACTATATCCAGTACAGTACTGGCTATTTTGGAATGTTTTTATTACTCTCAAGAGAGACTCCTTATTCCTTAGCCATTACCTTCAGACGCTCCACCTCTTCCCAGTCCTAGGACACTAATTTATTTACCACCTCAATAGACTTATCTATTTTGGACTTTTTATATAAATGGAATAATATAATGTATTATAATTATAACATAATACGTGGTCCTTTGTGACTTGCATCTTTCACTCAGCACAGTGTTTTCAAGCTCCATCCAAGTAGCATGCATTATCACTTCATTAGTTCCAAATAATGCTCCATTGCATGGTTATACTATGTTTTGTTTATCCATGTATCAGTTGATAGGTGTTTGGGATGTTCCACTTTGGGGATACTATTAACAATGCTACTAGGAACATTTGTGTGCAGGTTTTTGTGTGGATATGTTATAAATTCTCTTGGGTATACACCAAAGGGAAGAATCTCTAGGTCACATGGTAACTGTATGTTTAACCATGTGAGGAACTGCAAACTGTTTTCCAAAAGGGCTGCACTATTTCATGTTCTCACTAGCAGTCCATAACGGTTCCAGTTTCTCTCACATCCTTGCCCGAAGTTATTATTATCTTTCTTTTTGATGCGTGCCATCCTACTTGGTATCTCATTGTGATTTGCATGTCCTTGATTTCTAATGATGGTGAGCACCTTTGCATAGCTTCATTGGCCATTTACATATCTCCTTGGGTCAGGAGGACCCCCTGGAGAAGGAAATGGCAACCTACTCCAGTATTCTTGCCTGGAAAATCCCATGGATGGAAGAGCCTGACAGGCTACAATCCATGGGGTCAAAAAAGAGCTGGACACAGCTTAGAGACTAAACAACAACATGGGTCCTTTAGTGAGTGATTTTGATACTTTGCTCACTTGTTAATTGGCTATATGCTGTTTACTACTGGGTTTGAAGACATGTTTATATATTTTAGATACATGGCCTTTATCAGATACATGATTTTATGAGTTTTCCCTTATTCGGTGCATCATCTTTTCACTCGAGACTGTTTTTTGAAGCATGATTTTAAATTCTGATCAGGTCCATTTTCACTCTGTTTTCTTTTGTTGCTTACGCTTTTGGTATCGTATCTAAGAAAATATTGCCTAATCCAAGAGCATGAAGATTTACATCTTTCTTTTTAAGAGTTGACACTTACAGCTCTTACACTTAAGACTATGAAAGATTCTGAGTTGATGTTTGTATATGGTGCAAGATAGGAATCCAAATTCATTCTTTTACATGTAGATAGCCAGCTGTCCCCGCACCATTTTTAAAAAGGCTATTTCCCCTCTGTTTAATTGTCTTGGCATTCTTTCTTTCTTTCTTTTTGGCTGTGCTGATTGCGGGATCTTAGTTCCCTTAGACCAGGTATTGAACCCAGTCCCTTGGCAGTGAAAGTGCAAAGTCCTAACCACTGGAGCGCTGGGGAATTCTGTCTTGGCATTCTTATCAAATCAACTGACTGCATGCCATATATTTTAGAATTGTGTGTGTGTGTGTTTTTTTTTCTATCCCCAAACTCTAGTTCCTAAAAGTTAAGCAATTTAAGCTTCCAAAGGATTAACTGAAGCTTGATCTAAAGTTTCAGGAGCAAGGACTTTTAAAACCGTGAAGTTACTTGTCCTTTATGTTAAATGAGATCCAGGCACTTTTTAGAGAGTAACTTTAGATCTGGAGAGGAAATACCCAGTGGCTTCTTTGGATAACTATGGGGAGAAGCGAATAGGAGAAATAGGCTAAGAATATATACATGACAATCCCAAAGATCAACATTATTTTTTCAGTTGTATCTTTAATTGGTCTTGGGTTTTGTTTGTTTTTCTGGCCTCCCTCTATTCTCCAGAGTATAATATGGCCTCACTCTGGCTAAAAATGCAGGGTTTTGCATTAGATAAACAGGGGATCCAATCCCGAATCTTTTGTTGCTTTCTACCTGTTTGATCTCTTTAATCTTCAGTTTCTTCTTTTGCAAAATCAGAATGAATATTTTGTCTACCCCAGTGGATTGTTTGAGCATTAGGTAATACAAATAATACATAGCACTGCCATGGTATGTTAAAATATTATCCATTATTATTTTCTCTATCCAAAATAAAACCTTATCTGTCCTGTGTTGTATTCCCTTGAATTCTGCTCTGTAAGATGGGATAATCTGCTAATATGATTGAAAAAAAAAAATCCTACTCACCTCTTCATAGGTTTGACATATTTTTCTTTGAGGGAGTAGTGAATATTTCACTTTTCTTGTATGCCTTAATTTTCTGTGTGTATTATAAACTGTATTAAGTTACATTTACTATTTGGGGGTTTTAAGGCTTCTAAAGTAATACTAAGCTTCTATTACCAAGTGATAGAAAGGGAGAAAGTCCAGGAATCTGTGAAGCCCTGTGGCCCTTCCACCTACTCCCTATGACCTTGGACAAGCTGCTCACCTTCTGTGAGCTTTGCTGTCACCACTTGTTAAATGGGAGTAATATATCAGCCCAGACTGTTGCACAGAGTTGCTATGATATTGGAAGGAGGTAAAAACTGTGCAGAACTTAAAACTGTGAAGTTTTCTATATATGAGATGACCTGTATTATTTTATTGACGTTCACAGTGAACTCTGACAAATATCTTTTTTTTTTTTTCTGGTTATTTTTCATTTATACTGTACTATTCTTAAGAGATATAAAGAGGACGGTAAGGTCACATCACTGTGGATGGCATCACCAACTCGATGGTCATGAGTTTGAGCAAACTCCGGGAGTTGATGATGAACAGGGAAGCCTGGCGTGCTGCAGTCCATGGGGTTGCAAGGAGTCAGACACGACTAAGTGACTGAACTGAAGGTCACAAGCTCTAGGTGTGAAACAAAGCAGGGACTCAAATTCAGAATGCACAGCTGCGGTTCAAGGCGTTAAGAGGTTTTGAAAGGTTAATGCTCAGTGTTTTTACATTTTGTTCTAAAATCTTAGTGGCCTGGCTCTCTCAATGCTTTCTTTCTTAGTTGCTTGATCTTCAGTAACAGGAAATAGATGAACTCATAATTTTAAGGGCCTTAATTTTAGGGCCAAAGAAATGGTCCCACAGGCTTCGGCCTGGTCATTTGGAAATCTGATGCTCCATTGTGTGTGTATGTGTGTGTGCCATGCGTATGTGCATAGCCACAGCAAATGTATTTGAAATTCACTAATCCTTACAGTTTAACATCAGGTTCTTTTGCTACATTCAAATACAATTAAATTATTCAAATGTGTTTAAAAATAGGATCTATCACAGGACTCTATTGGACTTCCCTGGTGGCTCAGATGGTAAAGAATCTGTCTGCACTGCAGGAGACATAGAAGACATGGATTTGATCCTTGGGTTGGGAAGATCCCCTGGAGAAGGGAATGGCCACCTACTGTAGTCTGCCAGGTTCCTCTGTCCATGGAATTCTCCAGGTAAAAATACTGGAGTAGGTATTTTGGGGTTGCAAAGAGTCGGATGTGACTGAGTGACTGACACACACAGAGGACTCTATTTTCCTAAAAATAGCCTCAACCCTTCTCCTTCCACCTGGATATTTACAAAGAAAAATGTCTAAGATGATGGTCACCTAATGAGATAATAATTCTGTGCGGTATAATCTGGGGGGAAATGGCACCCCACCCAGTACTCTTGCCTGGAAAATCCCATGGATGGAGGAGCCTGGTAGGCTGCAGTCCATGGGGTCGCTAAGAGTTGGACACGACTGAGCGACTTCACTTTCACTTTTCACTTTCATGCATTGGAGAAGGAAATGGCAACCCACTCCAGTGTTCTTGCCTGGAGAATCCCAGGGACGGGGGAGCCTGGTGGGCTGCCGTCTATGGGGTTGCATAGAGTCAGACACGACTGAAGTGACGCAGCAGCAGCAGCATATATTTTCCCATGTTTTTGAGGATTCCCTTCAAACTTTTTGTTTTAAAATAATTATAGAGACTTCCCTGGTGGCCCAGTGACTAAGACTCCATGCTTCTAATGCAGGGGGCTTGGGAGTGATCCCTGGTCACGGAACTAGATCCCACATGCTGCAACTAAGAGTTGGAACCCCAGCTAAAGATCCAGCATGCTGCAATGAAGATTGAAAATTCCATGTGCTGTGAGTAAAACCTAGCATAGCCAATACATAAATATAAATAGTTTAAAATAAAATAATTATAAACACAAAGTTGGGAAAATAGGAACCCCATGTAACTTCTCCCTATGGCAACAACTTACAACTATAGTATAATAGCAAAGCCAGGAAACTGACTTCAGTACGATACAAATTACACACTCGATTCCAGTTTCACCAGTTTTAACATGCACTGATTTGCGGTGACTCCCCATCTTAATTCTATTTAGTCTTCAGTGAGCACTGCTATTATAGGGGTGGAGTTAGGGTACAGAGCACACTGCACTTCATAGGGATGACCAGGTACCTACTTTGAAGAGCCACATCATCACTCATATGGTAACAAATTGACAGGAAGTGACTTCATCCTTCGAAAATGACTAGGCAGGATGTGCTTGAGCTGGCTCGTACCACCCCTGAAAGCCAACTGTTAAATATGTAGGCATTTCGTCATTGGTAGCTTGAAATCAGCCATGGTGGAAGCATTTGTCTCAGAGACATCTGCAAAGAGTGTAAGCCAAGGCTCACTCTCTCTTCCTTGAGACTGCTTACCACATATCGCTGCCTGCCTGGCACTGACAGCTTGTCTCAGACGATCCACGTTCCCCACATATGTCTCCTCAACTGGGTCTCAGTAAAATCTTACTCCCCAGCAGGACTTCTCCTTGTCACTGATGATGCTTTTGTCCTCAGGGCTGTAGACTAGGCAGCCAGATAGTCTTAAAAAAAAAAAAAAAAAGAATTTTCTGTTAATGGATTCTAATACCTTAATTACGACCGTTCTTGGTAACTCACTTTCATTTTGCCCAAGGGCTTTCTGGAATATGTATTTATTTTTAACTCCAAGAGAGCATTTGGGGGAGTGAGAGAGACAGGCAGTGGAAGGGGTAGTGGAGATAGAAAAAGGGTCTGGAGTGCCCTGTCCATTCTCACCCAGCAGGCGGTGTGGAGTCACCCATACTGGGGGTCAGCACTGCCCTGAGTCCCCAGTCCCATCTTTTTCTCTACAGGCGATGGGACGTCAGTAATTCGTCCTCTTGAGGCAGATGATGGGAACTGGGAAGAGAACTTTGCTTTCCACTTGAAAATGGGTCAAAAGGCAAAATGATTCTTTGCAGATTTCACAGTGGCTTCATACGCTTTTATGTACATAATGAAGGGCCATATCCTTTCATCATTAGTCAACAAGTGTGCTGTGTTTCCTGGTACCCTTAGTATATTTACTTGTAGACAAAAAAAGAGTAGAATCAAAAACGAAACTTTGCTATTCTGTCCTCTCCCCTTGTCTAAGTATGTTGCTCACTTAGCAGACTTGTGTGGACTGTTAACTTGTATAGTCTAACGCAGGCACTGTGCTGCTGCGGCTAAGTCACTTCAGTCGTGTCCGACTCTGTGTGACCCCATAGATGGCAGCCCACCAGGCTCCCCCGTCCCTGGGATTCTCCAGGCAAGAACACTGGAGTGGGTTGCCATCTCCTTCTCCAATGCATAAAAGTGGGGAAGTATTAAATGTTCTCTCACCTCAAGGACCCATTAACTAGAGACAAAGAGCACATTGGCAACACAGAACAGTGAAGAGAGTACATACTTTCAAGTGAGATCTGAGTTCAAATCCTAGCTTGACGACTTACTAGCTGAATAAACTTGGGCAAATTACCAAACTTTTATGTGTTGGTTCACTCATTAGTAAATACAAAGTTGTTAAAAGCACAAACCATAAGACCTGGGCCCCTATCCTGCACCGGGCATTTTGTGTCTTTTTTTATACTGTTATATTTTACTTTATTTAAATTTAATCCTTACCATAACCCTGCCAGGCAGGTTGTATCATTTCCATTTTATGGATGGGAAAATTGAGCCTCAGAGACATTCATGAACTTGATTAAGGTCATAGAGAGAATGGGGAATAGAACTGGGATTCCAAAGACCACTCTGGAGTCCATATAGCCTATGAAAAAATGTATTGAAAAATTCAGACGCTTGGTAGGAGCTCAGTCATTGTTACGCTGTTATTCACTTAATATATAATTAATTACAGGTTAGATATATTGATAATTATGTTAATATAATTATGTTTCATAATATACAGGGTTATATAATACATTATAGAATGCATTAATTACATACACTAATTATACATATTTTAAGTGAAAGGTTGAGTAAACTTGGAGCTGGATGATCTGGCCCACAGTTTGGCTCTGCTCTTTATTAGTTCTGCCAAAGGCAAGTCACTCACATACAATTCTCCCACACAGACATGAGTGAGACATGGTAACTGTTCAATAAATATTTGTTGAAAAATGAAGAAATAAACGAATGAATAAACAAATGAAAGAGTAAATGTTTGCCTCTTCTGGGCCTTAAAAAACGACTCTCACTGTGGTGAAAAATTAGTTAATGCTCAAAAGAAAACTTCATTGTCCGTAGTCTGAGTCAGAGGTATCCCAGAACACAGCGGTTCCTTATAGCGACTCACTGTGGTGATTAGGCGGTACTGCAAGGGCTTATTACACAGGCTTCCTAGTAATGCCCAGGATTTGCCTTGCCTGGTCTTTGCTCCTCCTCTGCAGCCTGTTAACCCCAGACTGAGGAGTAAGATTTTGGCATAGTCCTCTACCTGAATGCCTGCTTACCCACATAATATTGCAATGCTCTGGCAGAAAACATTTTGCTTGGCTTTGTTAGAGAGTGCCAGGAGTCAGGAAAGATCTTAAGACAGGGATGTCTGAGGGTAAGATGCATATACTGTACTTTCACAGTTTATGGTCTTATATTGACTTTTTGAACTATATCCTTTCATACTTATAAATGAACTGAAAACATTACAAATAATTAAAATGTCACATATGAAGCCTGCTGTTGATCCAGTCCTTTTATCTCAAGCCACACATTGAAACTTTTGGTACGAATCCTGCTACATATATCATTTCTCACAACAGCCCAACTAGAGAAATTGTCTTATTTATCCCATTTTACAAAAAGGAAAGGAAGGTTTCAAATGTTTCAGTAACTCAGTGACACATACTGACCGGCAGAGCTAGGACTGGGACTCAGACTGCCTTCTAAACACAGGCGTGTATGCTTAGCGGCCCAGTCATGGTTGTCTCTGTGACCCCATGGACTGTAACCCGCCAGACTCCTCTGTCCATGGAATTCTCCAGGCAAGAATACCGGAGTGGGTAGCCATTTCCTCCTCCAGGGGATCTTCTCAACTCAGACATCGAACCTGTTTCTCCTATGTCTCCTGGATTGCAGGCAGATTCTTTACCCACTGAGCCATTAGGGAAGCCCATTGTCTTCTAAACACATATTATCTCTCAGAACAGAGTAGAAAGAAAAGTAGGCCAGGAAGAGAAAAGACCAGCATATCTGGGATTCTGCTTTACTTCCCTCGGTAAACAAAATGGAAGTACCTGGCTTGTTTCTAACTATCCTTTCCAACAGCAGCCCGGGCAGAACTGGGGAGACGCCAGCATCTTTTGTCAATTACAGGGTGACGTATAAAATGCCATATATAGTTAAGAATGGCAGACCAAAGGGATAAAAGCTTATCTAGCCCGTGTTTTGTACAAACAATCAGAAATTATTGCTTTTTTCCATTCTTGTGCTTCTTGGGTGGTAGATGTTTTTGAAGGATAAATCCCTGTTTTTTCTTCAGAAATTCCTTTAGGAGACATGTTTTAGCAAAGACATTTAAATATAACACCGTTATTTAAAAAAATTCAAGTGCCTTCACATAGAGCAACTCTAGACACAATAACATACCTTTCCTTTTGTCTGTGCTCTGGGAAGAACCTGCTTTGGAAGTTGAGAATTAGGAAGGGAATCTGATGAACTGCCTTGACCCTTTTCGTCTGGAGTCTTAACAAGTCTGGAATATTTGGAGACTGTGTAATCGGGCGCAAATTTCCTTGAGCCTTTGTGTTTGCAAATGAATTTGCTGCCTCAGGGAAAGGCAACAACTCAGTTTCTCTGAAGTAAAGACTGAAAAAAAACCCAAGATAGTAAAAAAACCATGTCAGAAGAGCGGACAAGACAGTATTTATATTTAGATTATTGCTTTCATATGGACATGTGGAAGAGAAACACACAACCAAGGGTTAAAATGCCCCATAAAATCAACTTCAGATTTTCTTTGCGCTGACACTTTTCCCCTGGACTTCTAGACAAATGCTTCCCTCCTGTGGGCAGAGAGTAGAATACAGAGGAATAGAGAACTTCAGCAGGAGGATAAGGGAAGCAAGTAGGGAATGTTTTTGTCTTTTTGCCTGTTTTCTGAAGAGTGTTTGGTTAATGGGCCAGAATTATTGTTCAAAAACTAAGGTAACAAAAGGAAGAAATAACAAAACCAACCAACAAAAACCCAGCAACAACAATAAAAGAACTTTCCAAAAAATGGCCCAGTTTACCTATTTCCACGCTCATGGAGCACTTTTTTACTGTCCAAATGGGAAGTGATACTCTTCTAAAAAATAAAACAAAAGAATATAACAAAACAGAAACAGGCTCACAGAGAACAAGTCAGTGGTTGCAAGTGGGGAAAGAGATGGGGGAGGGGCAGCAAAGAGGAAGAGGATTAGAGGTACGAACTACTAGGTATAAAATAAATAAGACACAGGGCTGTAATGTACAGCACAGGGAATATAGCAAATATTTCCTAATAACTTTAAATGGACTAGAATCTATGAAGTATTAAGTTTCTTATATGCCTGAAACATTATGTAAATCAACTCTACTTCAATAAAGAAAATGCCAAAAGAACTCCCTCCACCACCTGATATATAAACAATACAATTAAGATAATTTAGTGAGATTCTGCTAGATATTAGGAAATGTATTAGATGCCTAAGATTGAAAACTGGAAAATGCATATTCTCTGTCAAATAACTCAGATTTCATTGGGTGTATAAGTGGGAATGAACAGAACAAATAATTATAATTACCTGGTAAAATGACAAGATGTGTACACGCAGAATGCTTTGGGAAAACAAAGGATATTGTGTCCAACTAATGAGGAGGATAATAGCTAAGCTGAAACTTCGAGGGTTAGAAGATATATCCAGGACATAAATGGCCATGCTGAGAGTTTGAGTCTTATTTCTTACAGCTGGGTTAGCAAAATAAGAGCCTTGCATTAGCTGCAGGGTCTTATCCAAGTCCCCAGTCCCATGTTTATGTTATGAGTTTAGTTCTGTAAGCATTTGAGAGTTAACCCCAGATTAGGCAAGGGAAAGCAAGGAGTAATTTCAAAGATGAGAACAAGCAGCTATGATTGCCACATAAAATCAAGCTGGAAGCAAGTTGGGTGTACACAAAGAGGCTACAACTAGAAGCGGTTAATGTAACTAAGAAGTTGCTGCAAGGGTTCATTCAGATGAGAAGCTCTTAATAGAAGTGATGGGGAATAGAAGACAGGTGGGAGAACTAAAATCAATAGAACCTGTGAAGGATTGGATACGGAGGGTGAGGGAAAAGCAGGAGAGAGTTAAGCCCACGAATCTATCATAACTCCATCTAACATCTCTCCCTGATTGGGAGAATGAGGAGAGGGAGAGGATCTGGAATGAAGGGTTAATTCAGGATCCTTAGTGGGTGGTGGTACCCCTAAGGCTTTTAACCCTCCTATATTGATTGCTATTTCGTTATTTCTGGGACTTAACTGTTTTATTTTACCAGAAGGCCACTGAGAGCAAGGAACATATCTTGTCTCATATTCCTTAGGATGGCTTTTGAAAAACACTCCTTTCAAATTGTTAAAAATGTCATTCTCATAAAAATTAATGAGCATGTCCAAGTTTTATGTACTTCATTATATAAAGAAACCAGTAGAATGCCCTGATTCAAAAAGATTTGAAGAATGGGGCAAAGTATGAGAAATGAAGATAGGATGCTAGAAACCAAAGTGGTCAATTTGCATGTAAGGCAGATCCCTAATCTTTGAGTGTTTTAATCAAGAGAAAAGAAAAAAAAAGTCTTACCTTATCAATTTTCTGCAACTTAACTTCTAACTTTACAGGGCTGTAAAACATCTGGGCTGTCATCAATTGATACATTTCCCCAGAGTCAAAAGACTTTTTCTCAACTGACATATTAGAAACCATCCTGAAACAAAATTATAAAGACAAATACTCATAATTTTGCTTTATTTCCAAGTTTTGAATATTTTCTACATATTTTCCTATAGTGGCTCAAAGGATATTTAATATGCATTTAAGAAATATTGAATTTATATCCTGTGTCTGTACAAAAATACATTTGAGGTAATGTGAATTAAAGGCAAAAGAGTAAAAATCAATAAAGTAAAAAGAAAATATAAATAATTGATGATTCCACAATAGAATATTAGATTTGTTCATTCATTGTTAGGCAGGGCAAAGTAATTTACATAGTAAATTATTTAAAGGAAGAAGAATCCAGTTCCTGAAGTGGCTGTTTGTTCATGTTTCCTCCTTCTCCTTCTAAATTCTAAAAAACAGTGTCATGTGGAGCTTTACGAAGATGATAAAGATGCAGTGGCCCTTGTTCTCAATATTTTTACAGTAATTACAGGTACAGATTCCCAATACCTCTTTGTTATAGAGCCTATTGATCAAAGCTAATGATGCCCTATTTATATGTGTATCTGCATGCAAAAATGCATTTGTTAGACACATCTTTATTTGGAGGATTTTCAGTGAGTAAAAAAGTCTTCATCATCCACTCTCACATTCCATATGTAATTACAAACTAGCTTAAGTAAAATAAGCATTCTTTATCAGCCGCTGGGCACAAGTGTCTACCCTTGGGGTGGGTAAGCACTTTACCACACATCTGCACCGCTACGACAGCGGCTCACCTGTAGGTCAGAGGCAGAGCTGTGTGGACTGAGCCCGCAAGAGGAGTCTCTGTGTGTGGGCTCTGCAAGAACTGAGTGGATGTTTTCCAACTGGCACTAGGTAGGAAGTGTCCTTACCCCTATTAATGTCTCCAAAAGACACTGCATGCGTGCAAACTCAGTTGCTCAATTGTATCTGACTCTTTGTGACCCCATGGAGTGCAACCCGTCAGGCTTCTCTTCCATGGAGTTTTCCAAGCAGGAATACTGGAGTGAATTGCCATTCCCTACTCCAACATGGCGTACTTCCAAATTCTGGAGCTAGAAGAAGTCAGCTGAGCTGTTGACATGACAGCATATTTGAGTGATATACCAGAATTGGAGTTCATGAAAACAGAGGTTTTCATTTATAACGTTAGACAGAATTCATAACAAAAACAGAATCATGGCATGCTGATATGCTTGGTACCTTTCTCAGAGACTCAGGCAGTTGTAAGTCTTCATCAGGTGATGTAGACATGATGTCTTGAGGACTGCGGTAACGTCTTATTCTCTGTTTTAGGGATTTAAACCATGGGAGATGGTTCCTATGGACAGATAACAGGACTTGGTAATGAACTGATGAGTGACAATTTTTGCCAGTTAAAGATAAGAAGTTGCAACTGAAAGAACCATTCTTAGCAAGGATTTTGCAAGCCAACCTCTAAAAACTAATCTTAATTTTAATTGTTCTGAATCAGTTCATTCAGTTCAGTTGCTCAGTCATGTCCAATTCTTTGCGACCCCATGAATTGCAGCACGCCAGGCCTCCCTGTCCATCACCAACTCCCAGAGTTCACCCAAACCCATGTCCATCGAGCCGGTGATGCCATCCAGCCATCTCATCTTCTGTCGTCCCCTTCTCCTACTGCCCCCAATCCCTCCCAGCATCAGAGTCTTTATACTTTACTTTGTGATGGAATTCTAGTTGAGCTATTTCAAATCCTAAAAGAGGATGCTGTGAAAGTGCTGCACTCAATATGCCAGCAAATTTGGAAAACTCAGCAGTGGCCACAGGACTGGAAAAGGTCAGTTTTCATTCCAATCCCAAAGAAAGGCAATGCCAAAGAATGCTCAAACTACCGCACAATTGCACTCATCTCACATGCAAGAAAGTAATGCTCAAAATTCTCCAAGCCAGGCTTCAGCAAATATGTAAACCGTGAACTTCCAGATGTTTAAGCTGGTTTTAGAAAAGGCAGAGGAATGAGAGATCAAATTGCCAACATCCGTTGGATCATCGAAAAAGCAAGAGAGTTCCAGAAAAACATCTATTTCTGCTTTATTGACTATGCCAAAGCCTTTATTGTGTGGATCACAATAAACTGTGGAAAATTCTGAAAGAGATGGGAATACCAGACTACTTGACCTGCCTCTTGAGAAATCTGTGTGCAGGTCAGGAAGTAACAGAACTGGACATGACACAACAGACTGGTTCCAAATAGGAAAAGGAGTACGTCAAGGCTGTATATTGTCACCCTGCTTATTTAACTTATATGCAGAGTACATCATGAGAAATGCTGGGCTGGAAGAAGCACAAGCTGGAATCAAGATTGCCGGGAGAAATATCAATAACCTCAGATATGCAGATGACACCATGCTTATGGCAGAAAGTGAAGAAGAACTTTTCACTCTCCTGATGAAAGTGAAAGAGAAGAGTGAAAAAGTTGGCTTAAAGCTCAACATTCAGAAAATGAAGATCATGGCATCCAGTCCCATCACTGCATGGCAAATAGATGGGGAAACAGTGGAAACAGTGGCTGACTTTACTTTTCTGGGCTCCAAAATCACTGCAGATGGTGATTGCAGCCATGAAATTAAAAGACACTTATTCCTTGGAAGGAAAGGTATAACCAACCTAGACAGCATATTCCAAAGCAGAGACATTACTTTGCCAACAAAGGTCCATCTAGTCAAGGCCTTGGTTTTTCCAGTGGTCATGTATGGATGTGAGAGTTGGACTATAAAGAAAGCTAATGCCGAAGAATTGATGCTTTTGAACTGTGGTGTTGGAGAAGACTCTTGAGAGTCCCTTGAACTGCAAGGAGATCCAACCAATTCATCCTAAAGGAGATCAGTCCTGGATGTTCATTGGAAGGACTGATGTTGAAACTGAAACTCCAATACTTTGGCCACCTGATGCAAAGAGCTGACTCATTTGAAAAGCCCCTGATGCTGGGAAAGATTGAGGGCAGGAGGAGAAGGGGAAGACAGAGAATGAGATGGTTGGATGGCATCACCGACTCAATGGATGTGAGTCTGAGTAAACTCTGGGAGTTGGTGATGGACAGGGAGGCGTGGCGTGCTGCAGTTCATGGGGTCGCAAAGAGTTGGACATGACTGAGCGACTGAACTGTAACTGTTGTACACTGTTGTTTGTTTCATGTACGCATGGGTTGTTTCTCACACAAACTGAAGCTCTTTGAGTGTCAACCGTTCATACCAGACCACAGGGATGGAAACATGAGGGATGCTCCTATAACGGACTCCAGTTAACTTCTTATATCTAGTGCGTCTACAAGGTAGAGAAAAAGGTTGATAAAGGAAAAGAAGTAATAGCTAGATAAGAATGACAAATAGCTGGCAGGATTCTTCCCCCAACTGTATTCAGAGCAGGCATGCTAATGACCACAAACCTCTCCTCGTGAGTGTAAATTCTGCCTTGGACTCCTCACCACGGTGCCCCCTGGCAGGTACAATAAAAAGTTCAGAGTGGACAGATGAGAAGAAATCTATTTACCATCTTTGATATAGAGTTTGTTCTCTGACATTATAAGAATAACCCTGATTTCCCTCACCTCGTTTTTCAAAACTAATTTAAGTAAAGAACCCACATGGTAACGCGGGAGATGCAAGAGACCAAGTTGGATCCCTGGGTTGGGAAGATCCCCCAGACAAAGAAATGGCAATTCGCTTCAGAATTCTTGCCTGGGAAATTCCATGGACAGAGCAGTCTGGTGGGCCACAGTCCATGGAGTCGCAGAGTAAGACATGACTGAGCACGCACACACTCACACACACACACACACACACACACACACACACACACATAAAATGAAAACGTATGGACAATGAAGGTAAAGTTTTTAAAAATGCAGTTTTTTTATTTTTATATAAACTAAAACACCAGAGCTTATTGATTCCTATATTAAATACATAAATTATAAAATAACCATTCATAAAACTTTACATACAATAAGTTGGTTCCAATCTCTACGGTAATACATACAGTACATGTACATTTTCAGTGTACTTCAAAGGATCATTCTGGTGAAACTCAATTTATATTTTTCTTCCATTAATAAACAAGCACTGAAACAATCAATGGAGCCATGCTAATGAGATGGAGAGAAAGAATCCCCACTGCAGCAGATGACTGAATGAAAGCTCTGAGAAACTGACTCCCCTGGCGGTATTAACACAGTAGATGCCTGGGGAGTTATGTATCCTGTGCACTGGCTCTACCATACTCTGCTACGTAAGTCCTACTGAGTCCCTGCAAAACTGGATCTTGAAGGTTCAGGTGGGCATGAACCCTTTTGGGAATGAGATTGTTAGCTGATACAAACATGGGACTTTGGACTAATGTTAATACTGTAGATTGTGCTGGATTCTGTTGCTCTTTCCAGAAGACCACTGGCATTATTAGAAGGCTAGGTGGCAGGTCTGAGTAATTGGAAAACCAATGAGTAGTTCTTTGCTTCAGTCAGAAACAGAGAGTAGTAGTAATGGACAGAAGGTAGAGAAAAAGGGGGAGAGACAAGCAAGGAGGGGAAGAATACAGATATCAGATGCTGAACAAAAACATGAGTCACCCAGCAGCCTCAGAAAACCCCTTCCCAATTCCTCAATCCTAGGACAGAAGTACATTCTGTAAGCACTCACACCATCGTACTATATACAGAATATACATGTGTATATATCTACATCACATGTTTATAAAAGTGTTTGGATTGTGATCTGCCTCATTGTGGGAAGTTATGGTTAATGGGGGAAAATAGGCACATTTTGTGACTTATCAATCAAATACAAGTGACTGCTATTATCACTGGATGCTGGGGACCTTGTTTTGGGAAACTCCTCATCCACACTAGAGTTAGTTCATGGAGGCTTGACTGTAGGCAGGTTTAGACTCCAAGTTGTTCATCTACAGCGCTCTCACCCTACAGAACTTTGATATCACAAGGATGGAAATATAAGCATGGGAAGAAAGACCTCAGTGCAAAACTACCAAGATAAAAATAGGGAACTTCACCCAACCAACTACCTGTACTTCTGAGTTTGATATACTAGGTTGAATATAGCAAATTATTATCCTTCTATTTTTGCCACATTGCCCCTTGAAGTTTTTCTTTAGCGATTTTGGCTAAACATTGGACTTAAACTCTCAATAACAAAAGCCTTATTTAGAAAGAACTAAACTGCCAAACTAAAGGCAGTAAAGGAGTGTGAATCTGCTGTGCGCAGTACTGAAATGGGATCATAGAGGATGAATTCCAGCTTCTATTATGTCTGAACCCTCCTGCCACAATGCCCGAGGCTCAGTCTTAAGACAGTGTATTATATAGAAATGACAAGGCAGTTGAACAGGATGGAAGCGTTTGGCGCTCAAGACCTTGCGCCCTACTTTCTTCCTTTTAGAAAGTGGGAGTCCACTTAAGGGGAGGATTGGGCCATCCCGGAAGGATCAACTCACAACAAACAGTCATCCAAGACTTGCTCTGATCACTGATCTCTCAAGTTATACTGAACTATTTCAGTATAGTAGATAAGTATATATATACACATTCATATATATATGACTATATATATATATGCTGTGCCATTCTTTGATAGATCAAGAAATACAATTAAATATTTAAAAAACAAAATGTCTACGCTGCCCATCTATTTTGACAGATCAAAAAATGCAGTTAAATATTTTTTAAAAATGTCTATGCTGTGCATCTATTTCGATGTAATATAACACATAAGATCCAGTTATTTTGCATCAGCACAGAACTGATGAATATTATTCTTATAATTTCCATGAAAACCTAGGAAGGTTAAAAAAACACGCTTCATTTTAAAACAATGAACTTACGAACTAAGTTGAAGACACTGAATACATAAATTACACAATGGGCTTACAAAAAAAGTTGACAATCAATAGGCAAAAAAGAACAAGTTGGCCAGATTTATTTTAAACTAAAAACCACCAAAGTAAGTCGAAATAAAATACTGTAGCAAAAATCATTTGGCAAAACTTTATTTGTTTTATTACTAGTGGAGAATATACTTGTCCTACTTCAGTGATGACCCATGAGCCCTACATCATCTCTGTCCTCCTGAAGATACATGCCACGGATGTGAGGTTTTTTTTTTTTTTTTTCCCTTTTTTAAAAATACAAAGCAAGATTTATTCTTCTACTACTAAAACTTCACTGTTGGCAAAAATTTCATTTATATGACATAAGTTAAAAGGGATTTTGTAGCTATTTTTAGCAAATTCTAGTGTTACCTAAAACAACACTTGGGTGACAGCTAATTCAGCATCTGTTGATGCTTTCTGGTTTTACAGTCAAATATAGTCTTCAATTTCTTTTCCTTTTCTTGGGAAACTTTTCCTGTTCTGAATAGTTATGCTAAATTGGGGCTTTCATTTTATCTCAAACCTTTTTTAATGTTTTCAGTTATGTTTATTTTCCAAGCGATGAAGACTTTATGAAAAGTTAAGTAAAATGTACCCTGAAGAATGCAGTTCTGGTTGTTCCTCATTCGTGGCCAAACATGTCAGGATAGCTAAGATGAAGAAATTAGGTATTAAAGACTGGAGTGGGGATCATCTGATCTCTGTAAGAAGTAGAGCCACAGTCAACCTCTCAACTGCTGAGACACTCTTTTTACTCTTGCTGATCATGACATGCAAGGAAGCATTCATCTGGATATGGTCCATTTCCTTGGATCCACAAGTGACTGGAAAATACATGTACAATTTTGCTGATGATTTTTATAATTGTGGAAATGCATAACAAAATATTTAGCCTTACTCAAAGATTTGTTAATTTTGAAGATCATCAGTAAAGTATGGTAAAAATACCATCTTTTAGCTTAAAATCTTAGAGAAATTTACTAACCTCCTTGATCTTAAGCAAAAAGAAAGAATTCCTTTTTTTCCCCTTGCATTTTCCCTAAACATATCTAAAGCTGCTTAGATGGTCATACTCATGGGGAGTCATACTCTTGTATGACTTTGTGTATGTGACACAATCCAATTTATAGCAGATAAGGTACCTGATTAAGCTACATTATTTGAATAAATATTTCTCATCACTCGAACCATAGTCAGTGCTTGAATATAAAACTTAACCTACAAGTTTTTTGGTGGGGAAAGCAAGATGAAGAGGAAGGAAGTAGGCTTGGTGGAGCAGATGGAGTATGAATTTTCTCAGATGCACCCTGGGATGGCCAATGGAAGAGAAAAGTCATCTAAAATATGGGAGGGTAATTTATCCTCTTCCATACATTCTGAGATTTGAAAGTGTTGGGTCACAAACTGTAGTAGCACCCTTTTGTACATTGCTTGCACAGTGAATGTACTCTTCATACTTAATATGGAAACTACCTGTTGAACAGAGAATCCAGCAGAAGGATGGGTACATTGTACATCCCCAGTAGGACATCTACAAGACCTCCCCCCAAATGAAAGGGATATCCATCAGACTAATTATGTGATACTCTCAGTTCACTCCAAACCTTAATTTCATGTCTGACTCTCTTATGATAAGGGAGGACTTCTGTATTATGGCATGCATATGCAGTAAGGAGAGCTAGAAGATGCTTATTGTTGAAATGACACATTCTTCTATCTTGTTAAATAGCATGAAAATGATCTATTTACTACAGGTGATTAGAGCTCCTGGTTTTGGATCGCTCAATCTTTATTGCTAGTAATTGATGGGAAAGCTTCAGTACCGCGGTGCTTAGACTGAATGAAACTGAAGCACTATTTTATTACACAGGGGACTCTTTTTCTCAACAACACAGGAAAGTCAGATATAGCAGTCATCATAATTACAAAGCACTTTGTGCTACTTTAAGCACCTCTTGTTCCAGAATTGCAAAAAAGAAAGAAAGAAAAACCTTATGAAAAAGCATTTTAACCTCATTTTGCAGATGAGGAAACTGAGGCACAGAGAGGTTAAGTGACTGGGCCAAAGATACCTGGGTCAGCGGTAAATATAAGAACAAAAAGTGGGACCCCTGCATTGTAGCCTTAATTGTACTTTCTTCAGTCACTGTTCTGGCTTTAAAAATGCCAGCGCCAAAACTGAAGAAGAAGATACTGAATCCACGTATGGAAAGACTTGTGTAGCATTTCATAGAAAGAGTTTCTGGCTCCCTACACACATTCTTAATGCATGGGAATGCTAGCCCTGTAAATAAAATCTTGACAATTTGAAACATTGAGGCTGTTTTGTTATCTACAGTAAATGAGGCTAAAATTAGCTTTTTAGGAACTTTATTTGCTCTCAGAGCTGAATCCAAGACTCAGTATTACATAACTTAGGAAAAGTACCAGTCTTCTAATTGTCTATGGTAGAAAATGACCTTCTCAGTAACAGAATGTTACTTTTATATAAAAAAGTAGAGCTACCTTGTTGCTGTCATATCTCTGGGAAAAAAAAATTGTCAGTCTAAATAACAAGAGGTCAGAATGCTCTAAGCATATCAGGATACTTCTAAAAATAATCATATTTTCACTTAATAGTCACATCTCTGTGGAAAATTCATTTGTTGATAGAAGTTTACTTATCACCTCTATTTGTATCAAATCACACGTTATTTGCAGGCAATTTTAAGCAGCCATTTGAAGACCAGTATTTTGGAAATGGAAAGATTCAGAGATGCCTCTGGCCCTATAGTCGGTGGCATTCTTAGACAGCACTGTCAGGGAGCTTGTGATCTAGAGCGTCATCTTCTTAATTTTCAATAAGAATGAGATCAGTTTGTTGTTCTTGGAAGACCACAGAAAGCCAAGGAAGCATCTGCTCTTATGCATCTTATGTTGCCTTCGCCTGGACCTTTCACACTGGTTGCCAGTTTAGTCGGGGTCACTGTGATCCACTTCTCATCTGTCATGTGTGGAATGCGTTCCACAAGCTCCACTGTTTGCAGAAAAACCGGACACTGTTTTTCTTCTCACTCACATTGCAGATGTCTCTGTTCCTGAGGTTTAAACAATAATAAAGACAGAAAAGCAAATCCCTGTAGTAAGAAACCAGACTTTTCAAATCAAACATTTTATTGTAAACAGCTCCTCATAGGTATTCCTCGTGCTTCGATCCCCACCCCCCTTATCTTTTTGTTTTGATTTTTTTTAAATGATGTTTATTTCAGGACTAGTATTTCCATGGGGTGTGGTGTTACATTAAAATGACCCCCCCTGCACAGCAGGGGTAGAATGTTTCTTTGTAACTTTGGTTCCATGCCCAAGACACATCTTTGCTTGATCTGCTGAAACTGTTTCCCTTGCTGAATTGTTTTCTTTCACACAATATATGTCTATAGTTCTTTCCTTCTGGTTTGACATAT
Organism: Capra hircus; assembly: GCF_001704415.2. Taxonomy (NCBI): domain Eukaryota; kingdom Metazoa; phylum Chordata; class Mammalia; order Artiodactyla; family Bovidae; genus Capra; species Capra hircus. The sequence goes on along the minus strand of NC_030814.1, from coordinate 51,648,843 downwards.
ACAGGTTTCATTAAATGCAGCATATATTGTAGATTTTCAACAGGGTCATGTAGGAACTGTCAAGTAAGAAACCTTGAATAATGGCTTTAAAATACACAGGTGTAGTCCTGGCTACAGGATGGGTCTTAGCTTTTGATCTCCCTTTCACTGCTGTAAACATTTCTGCCATCTTTGAAGGTTTAGAAGTATTTGCTTTTCTGCGGTCTTATCCGTGTTTTCGGTTTCTCTGTAAAACAGAGGGAGAAATGCTTTAATCATCATTTCAGTCAATAGCTGAAACAGGAAAAAAAGCACAAATTCTTTTTTTTTTAATTAACAGAAAACCCATTTTTATTCTTTATGACCTCTTGAGACAGTATAATCTTGTGTGTGTTATGTAAAGAAAGTCTCTAAACTTAATTTCTTTCCTTTAAAGTGAGAGAATAGAAGTATCTATTTCAAGGGTTGCTGCAACGTAATACATATAAAGCAATTAACAGTTCTTGTCTCATATTAAGTTATTATCAATATTGTCTTTTTCTCTGGGACTTTCTAAGCCAACACCTTCAGAAGTTCAACTAAGATATTACTTTAATTTTTTAAAATTTTATTGAAGTATAGATGATTTACAATGTTGTATTAATTTATTCTGTATAGCAAAGTGACTCAGATGTAAGTGTATGTATATCTATAATACATATACATATATATTTTATGTTCTTTCCCATTATGTTTTGTTACAGGATATTAAATATTATTTCCTATACTATATAGTAGGACCTTGTTGTTTATCCATATAATAGTTTGCCTCTGCTAATCCCAAACTCCCATTCCTTCCCTCCCCTAATTACCAACGCCCTTGGCAACCATAAGCCTGTTCTCTCTCTGAGTCTGTTTTTGTTCTGTAGCTTTGCTAATTTGCATTGTATTCTAGAATCCACATATAAGTGATATTATATGGTATTTGTCTTTTTCTTTCTGACTTACTTTGCTTAGTATGAGAATCTCTATATCCATCCATGTTGCTGCAAATGGCATTATTTCTTTTTGATGGTTGAGTGATATTCCATTGTGTATATATACCACATCTTCTTTATCCATTCATCTGTTGATGGACATTTACATTGCTTCCATATCTTGGCTATTGTAAATACTGCTGCTGTCAACACTGGGGTTCATATATTTTTTGACTTATAATTTTGTCTGGATATATGCCCAGGAGTGGGATTGTTGGATCATATGGCAACTCTATTTTTAGAGTTTTGAGGAATATTTTTACTGTTTTCCATAGTGGTTGTACCAATTTAAATCCCCACTAATAGTGTAGGCATGCATGCATACTCAGTTGCTAAGTCGTGTCCAACTCTTTGCGAACCCATGGACTGTAGCCCGCCAGGCTCCTCTGTCCATGGGATTATCCTGGCAGGAATATTGGAGTGGGTTGCCATTTCCTCCTCCAGGAATAGTGTAAGAGGGTTCCTTCTCCTCCATATCCTTTCCAAAATTTGTTATTTGTAGACTTCTTAATGATGGACATTCTCATGGGTATGAGGTGGCACCCCACTGTAGTTTTGATTTGCATTTCTCTAATAATTAGTGATGCTAAGCATCTTTTCAAGTGCCTATTTGCCATTCATTTTCTTTGAAGAAATGTCTACTTAGGTCTTCCACCCATTTTCAATTTCTTTTTTGGGAGACTATTGCTGTTAAGTTGTATGAGCTCTGTATATTTTGGAAATTAAGCCCTTGTTGGGAAAGACTGAAGGCAGGAGGAGAAGGGGACGACAGAGGATGAGATGGTTGGATGGCATCACTGACTCAATGGACATGAATTTGAGCAAGCTCCAGGAGTTGGTGATGGACAGGGAAGCCTGGTATGCTGCAGTCCATGGGGTCGCAAAGAGTCGGACACGACTGAGGGACTGAACTGAAGCCCTTGTTGCCCACATGAAATATTACTTTAAAAGCAGGTCTGTCTACACCTTTCACTGACTTACTTCTATGTCAAAATTTCTCTCCAACAACATTGTTTAATGGCAGACGGTCTCTATCCCAAAGTCCTGATCTGAGGATTCCCTGGGAATTTGGCTACACAGGTTTCCTGTTTGGCCCCAGAGTATCTCTGAAAAGAAATTTCCCTGGACTGTGCCAGTCAATACGTCTAGCCCCATCCCTCTTTAATCCCATGTATCTGGGTTTTCACTTGGGTAGAAGCTTAGGACATAATACACTCCTCCAATAAAAGCCAGAAAATGGCACAGAGGATATTTTATCATTTACTGCATAAGGACGTGAACTTTAGAGTCTGAATGGCATGGATGGAGAAAATGGAATTTCCATGAAAAAGCCATTTAACTTCTCCAAGGCTTAATTTCCCCATCTATAAAGTAAAGATACTAATTCTGTAGCAGAATTTAATGGTACTCCAGAAATGGTGACAAAGATCCAAAGTGGTGGAAAAGGAGGCATGCAGTATCTTAAGGATGTTTCCAATTCACATACAGAGGCAAATCAGAGATTCAAAGAAATTCCTGCCATAGGTGCAAGCCACAACTATTTGGAACTCATATTTGCAGAATCACTTGGTTCATTCCCAAAGGCCAGATCAGACTGAGATAAAAGAGTGACCGAGTCACAGGAGAGTGAGTAGGAAGGAAGTACAGAGATTGGGATGAGAGTATACTGTGGGAGGGAGGTGTAGGTGCCAAAGAGGCAGAGAGATTGGCGGTGCTGGCACAAATGAGGGCATACTCAGTCGCCTCAGTCATGTCGGATTCTTTGCAACCCCATGAACTGTAGCCCCCAAGTTCCTCTCTCCATGGGATTTTCCAGGCAAGAATACTAGAGTGGGCTTCCATTTCCTGCTCCAGGGGATCTTTCCTACCAGGGATTAAACCCAGATCTCCTAAACTGCAGGCAGATTCTTTACTGCCTGAGCCACCAATTCAGCCCTATAATATTCCCATGATCCTCAGTAAAGAAGAGAACTAATCTGAATGTGTATAAAGATGCATTAGGTGAGTGCATCTCTCTCTTCTCTATATATGTATACACACATAGAGTGTATTTTTATATAAAATAAGTATGTAACACAAAATAACCAAACAAATATTTTCCTATTAGTGATTTATATTCTGTTCTTAAACCAAAGACTAACTTAAATTATATATAAAGATAGCTACATTAAAAATGAAATGACTTGTGCTTCTTTCCTTTTAGCAATTATCTAAGTCAACCTCAGAAATAAATCTTAAATTCTGTTTCAAAGCACATATGCACCATTTCTCCCCATCACAACTAAAGTAAAGCCCGTCATTTGAGGAAAATCATGTTGGCTTTAAAAAGCAAATGGACTTATAGGCAATATCGCTGAATGTTAAATTTCTGTAAATTGAGTATCTGTAAAAGGAACTATGATTTTTACAGCAAAGCCAGGTTTATTCAAACTGGCATTATGAATAACTGAAGTATTATCTAATAGGTCACTATAGATGAGCAGTTTTCAGTGAGTTAAGGGTGAGTATTCTATAACTAAAACTGTAGAGAATACAAATTCACCTTTGATTCAGAAGCCCCTTCTGGATATCACAGAGCCTCAGGGATTCTTTTGAATGTTGTTGCCCTGTAGAGCTGAGCTTTGAGAGTTTATGACATGCCACCAGACTCTAAGTCAGGGAATACAGTTATGTCACTGCTGACTTAGGACTCTAGTATCCAAGTACCTGCCGCCTTGTCTGTTTCACAGAAGACAGCTCAGCATAATGTGTCAAGATCAAACAAACAAACTCATAGAGAAAGAGATTGGATTTGTGGTTACCTGAGGTGAGGAGTAGAGGGGAGGGATACTGGATGAGTAGTCAAAAGCTGTTATACAGACTACCAGTCATAAGATAAATAAGTACTAGGGATATTATGAACAACATGATAAATATAATTAATGTGATCATATGTTATATATGAAAGTTGTTAAGAGAGCAAATCCTAAGAATTCTCATTGCAATAAAAACATTTTCTATTTCTTTAATTTTGTAGATGTTCATTAAATTTACTGTGGTAGTTATTTCACAATATATATAAATCAAATAATTACGCCATACACCTTAAACTTGTACAGTGCTGTATGTCAATTATATCACAATAAACCTGAAAGGAAAAAATGAATGCACGAAGCACATGGTATCTCTTGAAACCATGTGGGGTTCCCCTTTGCTGTGCTTAGTCACTCAGTCGTGTCCGACTCTTTGCAACCTCATGGACTGTAGCCCGCCAGGCTTCTCTGTCCATAGGAGTTCTCCAGGCAAGAATACTGCAGTGAGTTGCCATGCCCTCCTCCGGGGGACCTTCCTAACCCAGGGATTGAGCCCAGGTCTCCCTCATTGCAGGCAAATTCTTTACCAACTAAGCCACCAGGGAAGCCCAAGAATATTGGAGTGGGTAGCCTATCCCTTCTCCAGGGGAACTTCCTGACCCAGAAATCGAACCGGGGTCTCCTGCATTGCAGGCGGATTCTTGACCACCTGAGCTACCAGGGAAGCACTTAAGGTAAAAAGTCCCAGTCTAATGCATGGGACTGAGCTATTTAGTCAGCAACCATTGAAAGCAGTGAGGGTACCTTCTTGGGAGCCTGCAACAGCTTCTAGATCATCCCTGACCAAAATGACTTAGGTAATTGCTAAAAGGAAAGAAGCATAAGTCATTTCATTTTAAGGTAGCTATCTTTATATATAATTTAAGTTAGTCTTTGGTTTAAGAACAGAATAGAATATAAATCATTAATAGGACAAACATTTGTATGGTTACTTGCAGTATGCTTTTGCTACTTGCTAATAAGTGAAGCCCTTTTCTTCCTTACCTCCTCCTTCCTCTGTCTCACCTGCCTTGGGCATATAAGTAGAATTAATCAGTTGCCAGTAATGTCTTATTCACTTGTATTATTTAAATCCAGATTATTATCTGAAGAGAAGAGATGAAAAGGTAACTACTCATTTTGGCTTAGTTCCTAAACTATTGTACTTGGCAGTACTAGAGGTTTTATTTTCAAACTTGTATATCTGCAAACTCAGTACATGAGATAGCCAACATTTTTTTCATAATAATAGCTAAGAGTTGCTGATTACTGAACCATGTGCCAGTCAATCTGGCAAATTCTTTATAAGCATAATCTTATTTAATTCTTTCAACACAATACCATGATGTAGTTAATATAGTCACAATCATTTCATGGAACAGGAAACCTAATTTTGTTCTAAATCTACCATGACACGCTAGTATTTGGCAGGATTGAAACTTAACAGTATATTTAACTTCAAAGCCATACATGTTAAACTACTGACTTTTTCCTGTATGCATTTTATATTATCCAGATTCATGGTACCAGGAATTTGTTACATAATTACTATTAATTATAATTATATTTTTTTCATTTGACCACTCCAAAGTGTCAATTATGTGCTACTCTAGAGGAAAAGCAAATCAAATTTTGTATATCCCTCAAAAAAATTGGGAAAAGGTATGGGGGATGAGCATACAGCAATTTTAAATCCCAAGAGCTATGTAGTAGTATACAGATCATAGAAGACACCTCTGATTGCTGATATATATACACATAAGTGATGCTCAGAATGTTTGAGGCACAACAGGGTTAAAAGTGGGCTCTGGCATGAGGCTGTCTGGATACAAATCCTAGACTTGTCCACTGTAGCTATATGGTCCTAGGAAAGTCACATGTTGTAGTTTCTCCAATTGCAAAAAAGAAAGAAATAAAAGCAATACCTCCTTGCTAGAGGGGTTTGTGGGGATTAATCTATCTGTTACTTAGAACAGCATCTAGCATGTAGCTTTTAGTCATTATTGATACCAATGTTCAAACTTACTCCTTTGCTAGCTAGTATTTACGAGTTTATGAGGTTTCATTTTTCTGCCTACATCACCACGTAGTACTTGTGTCTCACTGAACTTTACTTGCCTCGTTGACTGATTGTTATTTGGGGGTGGGAACTGCTTGTTTTCTGATGCACTGGCCATTCTGATCCTTTTCTAGAGAACTGCCAGGAGCCAGCGTGAGGAATTCCACCCGTGACAAGGTCATGCGGCAGAGCTCTGATGGCAAGGCTAACCAGACCTCAGGTTTTCCCCCTGGAATTTCCTGAGCATCCACCCATCAAAAAATAATAATCTGCCTGCTTTTCCACTCTTCTGACATTCTCTGGAAAAAGTCAATTCAGGGCTTTAGTCTTCTACATTTGCAAGAGTGTTTCAATCCAAAAACCCCTCTTGATGGCTTTTTAGCCTGCCTGCAGGACTCCTACAGCTGTGCGTGTGATTGTTGGAGGCCTCCTGACCGCAGGAGGCATAGGAAGCTTAAAACATCCTAGGAATGTAGGGGCTTCCGAGGAGTCAAAGTCACTAGAATAGGACTGATTAAAAATTTCATTTGTTGAGCCAATACTTGCTGCCAAATTTTCATATCCTTTATTTTTAGATATAGTTGGTATATAGAAAAACAAGTAGAAGACCTGGTATTAGCAACATTAGATCTTTGAGTTAAGTACCTTCTTTGTTATAACCCACTGCCCCTTTGTTCTATAGAGATGTAACTTTAGTGCTTTAAGGAGATGCAGATTAAAGAAAAACAGTTAGGGGAAACGAAATTAACATTCATTAAGGAAGAGAGCCAAAAAGTGTTAACAAGCCTCTCGGCCAGAAGATAATGTAAATCACCTGAGACCTTTTGTATACAAAAAGATACACAGAAAGAGTCTGGGCTGCTAACGCTACATAATTTTGTATTACCCATTGATCTCTATGTATAATCAAAAGTATAAAAGGCCTTGAAGGACAATAGAAGGAGAGTCAGTCGCTGGACTGGTTTCCCCCGTGTCTCCTCTTTACTCTAATATCAGGCTGAATTCCCATCTGGGGCGTGGAGGCTCACTATGTCTACTTACTTGTCCCAGCTTTTAAGATCCGTAAGAGAGAGAGCCCAAGGCGGGGCACTCTCCGATATTACCAGCGGCCTAACGTAGATGGTGCAAGCTCCCTGCCTGGAACGTTATTGGTTTTCCATGTAACCCAAGTTAATCAGCCTCTTCTCTCCACTTAATTTTCCTACTACACTATTTCTTCCTAATCTAATCTTATATTAATAAATAAATAAGTTTTCCTCGCCGACTCCGTCCACCCTTCGAATTCCCTGGATCCACCGGGGCTGGACCCCAGCAGAGAACCTTGCCCATTTTTCTTTGGATATTCTCATTCAGTTTAAGAGACTAAGTGCTCTTCTTTATGTGCTGCAAGGCTACTACTCTTCTTGTGAGATAAAGGATAATTTTCAGTCTTAAAAGAAAATCTTTTGGAGTACGGAATAAAGCCCGGGAATTGGCTCTATAAGGATACCACTTGCTGGGCATTTCTGCTTTACTTCTTTCTTGTGTCAGGTCATGCTTTCCTGTTCCACATCCAGGTAACAAAGTTGATACCCACAGAGACAGAAAGCATCTCTCTCCCATTTTTCAACTTGTTATTGAAAATGTTAAGTAACATGGGGTGGGAAAAGATCCTTGCATAATATAACTTAATAAGACAACCAAAGTAGACACAGACCGTGGTAAATGGACTTAGAACAGCAGGTAGGCCTCCTTTATTTTTAAGTAATGGTGTCAAGGTTTGTGCTTTCTGTACCTGGGTAGACATTAGAATCACCTGGTTAGCTTCTTAAAAATATAGATCAATCTTATTCTCCACTCCTCTCATCCTCTGTCTCATCTCCGTGTCTGATAATCTGTTTCATTAAATTGGTAGTAAGGCTTTGAATTCTGTATTTTTACAAAGATTGAGAATCACTGTCTACAATTCTTTTTACCTACATCCACTTACAAGAAATGGATTTGATAATATAATAATAGTGAGTCTTCATTTTTTTCTAAATTGACATTGAAAACTATCTTATTTGAAAACAAGATCCAATTTTCCTAAATATCCTGTTTTCCTGAATTCTGATGAAAATGAGCTAGGAGAAAGGGTTAAAAAAATCAGTCATTTTAACTTGTTAGATTTATAGGAGCACAATTTTCAAGCTGGAGGAGTCACTGAAAACATACTCCTGTTTCTTCAGTTTGTAGATACAGAAGTGACTCTTTGAGTGTAATGAGAGGCTTACAATGAGAATTCAGAGATCCACAGACATCACGATTTTCCAAAGCAAGACACTTAACTAGAAAAAGATTCTTGACTTTCATCATGCTTCATTTCTTTAATAATCACCCAAATAGACTGGATTGATTTCTCATTTTATGGCATTTAAGACTGGCATTTAAATACCAAATGTATTTTTTTTTAACATGAGCATACTAACATGCTAGCATTCTTCTTATCATAGAAATCTTAGAAGCACATTTTGAGAATTAAATGGAATCTTACCTGTAAGAGGCACCTTGACATCAAGGCCATAGAATGAAGGCAAGAGAGAAGAACAAGAATAGAAACAGAAACTGCAGAAGAAAAAGAAGAGGATTATGTACATCTGAACTTCTGCAGTGCCATTCAAGTTGTATAAAACCTCAGCTTTTCCATATCGCTCAAATCTGATCATTTCTCACATACACACAAAGTACCTTTTAGTTAAAAAACCGTACCTTTTAGTTAAAAATCCATACCTTTTATTCGTTCACTGGTAAAGCAATACAATGAATAACTGGTGTTCAGCTAACATCGACTGATACATTTTTGAATTCTGAGAGGGTCTTACAGGTAATTGGTCTAAGCTCTGAAATTTATAAGTGAGAAAAATAAACACAGAGCAGTTAATCAACAGACTAATTGCATATAATTTGATGGTACAGTGAAGCCTAGAGCTTAGACCTCCTGAGTCCTACTCTACTCTGTGTTATTATCTCTATTTTTAATGTGTGAGAATGTAATTAGAAAATTTAAAAATGATCAAAGCGTATGCTTTATCACTCAATGCTATCATTATTTGGTTACTATGGCAGAGCAGGAAGAATATTAATTTGCAGGGTAAACATATGATTGCTTTTCCACGGTGGGCACTCCTGAGAGGGAAATGGAACAGTATTAGTAATTACATTGGGGTACCAGGCATAACCTGGGTTTGTCCTGGGTGAGTGAGGATATGTGGTCCTCCTACAGGTATGAACTATGCTTCTACATCAGAGATAGCTTCAGACATATGAACGTATGCTGTTGCTCCAGCTTGTCATACTTCTGAGATAGATGTCTCCTTATTTGACTCATAGAAGTTAAATGGAGTCCGAGCTTCTCTCTTCACCAAGAACCTTCACCAGAGAAGCAAAAACTTGGGTGGAAAACATACCTTGTGTAGCACTGGTAGAAAACCAACTGTATACTAATTAGAAAATCTTACAGGTCAGATCAGTTTTCTCAAATACTGATTTCCCTGGGGATTTGCTCTTACAGAGTCATGAAGTCTTTTGACTTGTTATAACCCTCCAGGAGCATTCTGTTCGACATGATAGTTTTGAATAGGTCCTGTATGGCAGTCTCATATTGGGCATATTAATCTGCCTGTTTCCTTGAATGGCATTACTTACAAGGCTCTTGCTTCATGGTGGCAAAACTGCATGAACAAGTCATAAACATGGTGTGAAGAACTATGTATTAGAGACCAGTCTAATAGAATGAGGAGCAGAAACTCTTCTCTTTTTCCATTCCTTGAAGATGGGTAGTGATAGGATGTCACCTGTAGTGAGAGTGGAGGAAGGAGGGGAATGGAAGGCTTCCACTATTCCCATGAGATGGTCAGGTACCAGGGCTACCTCTCTGGGCATAAGGGATGCTTATCACTTGATTTACGATGAGAGTCTAAATTCCATGCCACATGGTGGGCAGGCTGTGGACCTCAGGGTCAGACACCTGACCTCTGCTTTTGATTTGCCATAGACGGGTTATATGATTTTGTGAAAGTTGTTTAATGTCTCCGAGCCATTGTTTCATTATCTGTATAAAAGGGGAACATAATATCTGCTGTGTCTGTCTCAACAATCAGGAGAATCAAATGAGATGATGAATTTGGCAGTGCCTCGGATAAAGTGAAGAGCAGAATGTAGGAAGCAATGTAGCTATGTTTGTTGCTATCCCCTGATTTACACTGTGTGCGTGGGAATTGAGGACAAAGAAGGAATATTGTATGTGTCCTGAGGGGGTGGTCACGTACCCCACAGGAAAGAATGAAGACTATCTCTGACATAAGTGATCGTTAGCCTTTTTACTATGCTTGTGGATAAGCAGAATTGAGGTCAAGTGAATAGAAGTTGCTTTATAAACCTCATCTCTCATTCAAACTTCTAATCAGAAATCAACTAGATTGCCTTTGAAATGGCTTAGTTTAGTACTACATACGGAATTTGCTGATTTAATACCTAAATAATCCTCATTTTCTGTTAAGCGTGTTAACCTACTATAAATATTTAGGAAGTTCAGACCTGTAGAATGAAAAGTTCACCTACTTCAGCTAGGGTGGTGACATAACTAGATATAAAAAGAATTCCTTTTTCTGTTTTCCCTAAGTTATATGGGGCTGAACTGAGTGAAGTTACTGGGGCAGAGCTGTCTTCTCTGCAGTGTCCTCCTGGAGCCACTCCAGGGCTGTTTCAGAATCAGCAGAGAGAGTGATTAGGATAAGGGCAGTTCAAAAACATGGGAAATGGAAGGCATCGGTGGTGTCCTTCGACAGCCATGGAAACTGTGGATAATCCCTGCCTTCTTTGGGCCTTTCTGCCAAACAGTAGGAAACGAGACTCAGCTTTCAGTTTATCACACTCTACCTTTCTCTCATTTAATCCCATAGAACTAAATAGCACACTTCAGAAATGAGGAAAATTCAAACTTGCAAGCTTACATAAGATATGCACTTCACATTTAGACATTTTTAAAATTATACTTTAATTTGACTTATACTTTCTTAGTGTTTCCTAATTTTCATGTAAGTGACTTCATTTTTTCCCTCATGAAACAGATGAGAGGAGGTGAGGGAGAGTGTTGCTGCGGCTGCTGCTGCTAAGTCGCTTCAGTTGTGTCCGACTCTGTGCGACCCCATAGACGGCAGCCCACCAGGCTCCCCCGCCCCTGGGATTCTCCAGGCAAGAACACTGGAGTGGGCTGCCATTTCCTTCTCCAATGCATGAAAGTGAAAAGGGAAAGTGAAGTTGCTCAGTCGTGTCCGACTCTTCACGACCCCATGGACTGCAGCCTGCCAGGCTCCTCCGCCCATGGGATTTTCCAGGCAAGAGTACTGGAGTGGGGTGCCACTGCCTTCTCCAGAGGGAGAGTGTTACCACCCCTATATTTTAGATACAGCTTAGACACCGTGGATAAAGTCACTTACCCAAGCTTAAATAAGTACATGAAGACTCAGCCTACGTAAGAATCTAGGGGTCTGATTGTTTGGCTACTGGACCTTACCAACTTCCTCTGAGAAGGACAACTATAAAAGCAATTTGGGATGAACCAAATTCTAGTCGTTATCTTGGAAATGGCGGGTGGTTTACTATTTGCTCCTTGGGTGCCCATGGAAGATACAGTAAAACAACCATGATTTTTTGCAACACAGGGGTTCAGGCAGCTTCTCCAGTCAATGAGATTGGAACTCCAGAGAATGCCTCTTGCCATCTCTGCTGTGTCCCTCCTCAGGCCCAGGGGGCTCCTGGCATCCTAGGCAGGACAATTTTGTGTTAATTACGCAATACTGCCGAACTCACTGCAGCCAAGCAGCACCCCTGTGTTAGTCTTCTCCCTTCTTCCAGAGCACACACATTTCCAAATGCCATCTTTACTCCCCAAGAGTGTTGGCTGACTAGGAGGAAGCAGTCCTTCTTTCAGACCACTGGGGAAATGACATGAGGGCAAAATTGTCCTGTGTCAATCTAAGTTTCTGAACACATTATTTCAAAAAGGAAGAGGAAAGCAGAGTAATAAAACTAGAAGAAACTTTTGGAAAAGATGTGAAGATGGGAAAGGGAAAACTGAGGAAAAAAAACACTTACAGAAAAGAACAGGAATCAAAACAAACAGCAAAAATGTATAACTGTAAGCAGATGTTTTGCCAGAACCCTGGTGCCTGACTACAGGCAGAGCTTAACTATACCTACCTACACACAACACACAATAGCTCAGAAGAAAGAAACACAGTGAGTGAAACAAATACTACTGTCTGATCTAAAAAATAAAGACTGAAATACACACTGAAGTTCACACATACCTTTTCTTCTAGGTCCTTTATTTGTCTTTTCTGGATGTCTGTTTTATCTTCTAAGTCACGAATTCTCTGAAAAAAGGGGGAAAAAACCCAAATGCTTTACAAGGTGTTAAGTTAAACAAGACCATTCACCAGCCTAAAACACAGAACTTCCCATAAAAACATTAGCATCTGGAAATGTCATGTATACATTTTTCTACATCCGGTGGGTTACTGCATATTTCAAAAATTGCTTATATTCATATTCAAAATGATTGTCATTGAGTGTATTTTAAAAATATTTGCCATCCTTTTCCTTCTGGGTCAATCTATCTCTGCAGACCTCTTCCCTGTGACAGAGGTATGGTTCTCACCCCACTGCACTTGACCGTGGTCAGTTAGACCTGTTTTGGCCAGTGGAACATGAGCTGGGCGTGAGATGTGGGAAAGTCACCTTTTTGTGGAGACAGCTGTGTGTCCCAGAGCTAGAGAGAAAGAAACACACTTTGTTAACAGTAAACCATTTGGACTAAGGTTTTTGATTGTTTATTGCCTCATTAAAAAATGGCTAAAAGTGGCTCACACAAATGCCATTAGTTGCTGTTCTACTTTTTTTTCAATCTTATTTCAAATTTGTTTCAGGGTACGATCTTCTCATAAAACCAAACTAATCAATTTTCATAAAACAAAGTTAGAGACTACACTTCAAAAAAGAATCCAAAGAAGGAACTGATAACTCAGGGGAAAAAACAAATGTTACAAGAATAGCACAAGTGATCTTGAAGATAAAAAAGGCTCAGAAACATCTTCGAAATTACCTGTAAACCATAACAAAACTTCAGTAATTTGAATAGCACAGATTTGAAATCAACATTACATAGACACTAATTTGCAAGTGACAGAGGAGAGTGAAAATGCTGGCCTAAAGCTCAACATTCAGAAAACAAAGATCATGGCATCTAGTCCCATCACTTCATGCCAAATAGATGCGGAAACAGTGGAAACAGTGACAGACTGATTATTTTGGGGCTCCAAAATCACTGCAGATGGTGACTGCAGCCATGAAATAAAAAGAGGCTTACTCCTTGGAAGGAAAATTATGACCAACCTAGACAGCATATTAAAAAGCAGAGACATTACTTTGCCGACTAAGGTCCGTCTAGTCAAGTCTATGGTTTTTCCAGTGGTCATGTATAGATGTGAGAGTTGGACTATAAAAAAGCTGAGCACCGAAGAACTGATGCTTTTGAACTGTGGTGGTGGAGAAGACTCTTGAGAGTCCCTTGGACTGCAAGGAGATCCAGCCAGTCCATCCTAAAGGAGATCAATCCTGAATGTTCACTGGAAGGACTGATGTTGAAGCTGAAACTCCAATACTTTGGCCACCTGATGCGAAGAGCTGACTCATTGGAAAAGACCCTGACTGGGAAAGATTGAGGGCAGAAGGAGAAGGGGATGACAGAGGATAAGATGGTTGGAAGACATCACTGACTCAATGGATGTGAGTTTGAGTAAACTCCGGGAGCTGGTGATGGACAGGGAGGCCTGGCGTGCTGCAGTCCCTGGGGTCGCAAAGAGTAGGACATGACTGAGCAACTGAACTGAACTGAACTGAACTGGTTTTGTAAGTGAATAAAAGTTTTCAAATTTCCTCTGGCAAATTAAAGGCCTTATATGTTCATAGCATAGGGTTACACAGTGTAGGCTTGTAATTTAGTATAATTAGTCTTTTGGGAATAATTAGAAAATGGAGAACTGGAGTCCAAGAAGAAAACAATGGAAGCTAAATGATGTGATAACATAGAAAGACCAGTTTTTACAGTGCAATGTGGGGAGACAAAAATGCAAGCTGGAACAAAGAACAGTTCAACTTGGAAACTACAGCCCCTCTCTCTGAACAGTGGTTCTCAACTAGGGGGGATTTTGCACCCCAGATGACATTTGGCAATATCTGGACATTTTTAAATTAGTTACAGTGATTTTAGTATATTCACAAAGTTGTGCAACCATCACCAATAATTACCCAGACAGTTTCAAATCACATGTGATCACCAGTCACAACTAACATCTAAGGGGCAGAGGCCAGGAATGCTCTAAATAGCCTGCAGTACACAGATCACTCCCCGCCAACTTCCACCAAGAAGAATCATCAGACCCGAAATGTCAGTCAGGCAGAGATTGAGAAATCCTGCTTTAAATGAAAAGGGGTGAGGTTTCTGCAGGAGAGGAAGGTGTGTTTTTTTAGAAGGACTGTGAAATTATATGACAATGAATGCTGATACGTGTGACAATGAATGATAAATAAATGTGTGTGATGGTGTGTTTGTGTGTATTTCCATAGTGCTGCTTATGCTACACAGTGAAAGAATAAATTTGTTAGCTATTTCTACCTTGAGTATGCAAGTATTTCCCTGATATAGTCTATTGGATGTGGAGGCAAGCCTTACATCAAGTATACCATGGGCATGAGGGATTAGTGTAGTGTCTACTCAGCCTCCAAGTCTGTGCTTGCTGGGCGCCTGCTTACATGTACAGGATTGTGCTGGATGTAATGGAGAACACAAGTAAGGTGTCACTTAGTTCTTGATTTCCAAGAACCATCACATCCAGATGGGGAGATAAAAACGGAAAACACAGGAAAAAACAGATTATGTAGAAAGGGAAAACAGAGCAAAACTAAGCATAATTCCATCACCAATCTCTAATACCTCGTACAGTGCTTCGTTGTGCAGAGGAGCTGCCTATACATATTAATTGAGTTAGGTTTGCTCCATTGTGTGCTGTGGGCTTTATTTCTTTTTCCTTCCCAGCTTTGCCCAGACTGCCATCTGATCTAACAGGAAACCCTGCAGAGTCCAAAACAGATCTCTTTTCTACCAAGTAGGAAAGTTTCTCCTGCTCTCAAGTGTACCAAGTCCCCCATCAGAACTGCGAGAGGTTACTGCCTGCTCTTCCTGCTTCTGATCTCCTGCATCCTACACCCATCTACAGCAGCCAGTGTGAACTCTTAGAACGTGAAACGGTAGGCTTCCTTGGCAGTCCCGTAGTTAAGATTCTGCACCTCCAATGCAAGGGTGTGGGTTCGATCCCTGGTCACGGAACTAAGATCCCACATGCCATGTGCCACAGCCAAGAAAATATCACACACGCACCAAACAAAGAATGTGAAATGATCACAGCAGTGCTTGAGCTTTAAGGGGCAAGGAAGAGGAAGAACGGAGAGTCAGCCGAGTTGCTCTTAGAATAAAACCCAAACTTCTTCAGGCCCAGCACGATCTAGCCCTGTCTCACCTCTGCAGATTCACCTCACAGTCGCCTTTCCTCCGCTCTGCGTCCTCCTGCCATACTGGCCTTCTCTCTGCTCCTTGAGTATCTCAAGCATTCCCACAGTAGAGGCTTAGCCCCTGCTGATCCTAACTTCTGGCCACCTTGCCAAGATCTCTGTGTGGCTGGTTCTTTGGGATTTCAACATCTTCAGACCAGCCAGTATGGAGTGGTTAAAGCTACTCCCGAGCTCTCCTTCTCACACAGTACACACACACACAGACACATGCATGTGTCTTCAGAGCACTCTCTGAAACTGCCTTGGCCGCTGCTTATTTGCCTTGTCACCCCGTCTCTCTTCACCTGCAGGACACATGAGAGAAGTGACCTTTATGTCTTCGTCCGACATCATGTTCTCAGCACCCAGCACAGGCAGGCCCTCAGTAACTGGTCTTGAACGAGTGCCTAAAAAAGTATGGTATATATATATTTTTCCAGTAATAAGTGATCCATTGTTTTCATCTGGGAGAGCATCCTGCTGGAGATAGAGCTTACACTGGGATTAGAAAACATTCGGATAAATGCAGCAGACTTTGAAGGGCATTTGGGGGTCAGTAGTCAGGCAAACTGGAGAAGGGAATGGCACCCACTCCAGTACTCTTGCCTGGAAAATCCCATGGACAGAGGAGTCTGGTAGGCTGTAGTCCATGGGGTTGCTAAGAGTCGGACACAACTGAGCGACTTCACTTTCACTTTTCACTTTCATGCATTGGAGAAGGAAATGGCAACCCACTCCAGTGTTCTTGCCTGGAGAATCCCAGGGACAGGGGAGCCTGGTAGGCTGCCATCCATGGGGTCACACAGAGTCGGACACGACTGAAGCGACTTAGCAGCAGCAGCAGCAGTCAAGCAAACGAAGGCTTACAAGTGGAAAATCACGGCCTCAAGGGTAAAGGAAGAGTTCTGCACAAATAGAGGAATGTAAGCTCTGGAGATTGTCTTAAATCCAGTTTTTAGGGGAGGGGTAGCCAGCTACTGAAGGACCTGGAGATTTCTGCATGACTAGACTCAACTGGAAAGTGGGATCATGGAAGCTTTTGAGGAAGAAGGTATCATCAGGAAAGGTGAGAAGGACAAGAAAACTCCCAGCATTTTCAGCCTGAGTGCTTTGAGATATGGTAGTTCCACTTCCAAACATCTTGTCAGCTGTCGTTCCCTTCTCCTCCTGCCTTCTATCTTTCCCAGCATCAGGGTCTTTTCAAATGAGTCAGTTCTTTGCATTAGGTGGCCAAAGTATTGGAGCTTCAGCTTCAGCATCAGTCTTTCCAATGAATATTCAGGACTTGTTTCCTTTAGGATTGACTGGTTAGATCTCTTTGCAGTCCAGGGGTCTCTCAAAAGTCTTCTCCAACACCACAGTTTAAAAGCATCAATTCTTCGGTGCTTAGCCTTCTTTATGGTCCATACATGACTACTGGAAAAACCACTGCTTTGAATATACAGATCTTTGTCAGCAAAGTAATGTCTCTGCTTTTTAGTACCCTAAGTTTGTAATAGCTTTTCTTGCAAGAAGCAAGCATCTTTTAATTCCATGGCTGAAGTCACCATCTGACTTTGATCACCATCTGATACTGTAGCCCAAGAAAATAAAGTCTGTCACTGTTTCCATTGTTTTCCCATCTACATGCCATGAAGTGATGGGACCAGATGCCATGATCTTCGTTTTTTGAATGTTGAGTTTTAAGCCAGCTTTTTCACTCTCCTCTTTCACCTTCATCGAGAGGCTCTTTCGTTCCTCTTCACTTTCTGCCATAACGGTGTCATCTGTATATCTGAGGTTATTGACATTTCTCTCGGCAATCTTGACTCTAGCTTATGATTCATCCAGCCTCACATTTCACATGATGTACTCTGCATATAAGTTAAATAAGCAGGGTGACAATATACAACCTTGACTCACTCCCTTCCCAATTTAGAACCAGTCTGTTTTTCCATGTTCAGTTCTAACTGTTGCTTCTTAATCTACATACAAGTTTCTCAGGAGGCAGGTAAGGTAGTTCGGTATTTCCATTTCTTTCAGAATTTTCCACAGTTTGAGGTGATCTACACAGTCAAAGGCTTTATAGTGTAGTCAATGAAGCAGAAGTAGATGTTTATATGGAATTCTCTTGGCTTTTCTATGATCCAATGAAAGTGAAAGTTGCTTAGTCATGTCCAACTCTTTGAGACTGCTCCTCTGTCCATGGGATTTTCCAGGCAAGAATATTGGAGTGGGTTGCCATTTCCTTCTCCAGGAGATCTTTCTGACCCAGGGATGGAACCTGGGTTTCCTGCATTGCAGGCAGAGTCTTTACCATCTGAGCCACCAGGGAGGCCCTATGGTCCAATGGATGTTGACAATTTGATCTCCATTTCTTCTGCCTTTTCTAAAGCCAGCTTGTACATATGGAGGTTCTTGGTTCATGTACTATTGAAGCCTAGCTTGGAGGATTTTGAGCATTACTTTGCTAGCATGTAAAATGAGTACAATTGTGCAGTAGTTTGAACACTCTTTGGCAATACCCGTCTTTGGGACTGGAATGAAAACTGAGCTTTTCCAGTCCTGTGGCCACCGCTGAGTTTTCCAAATTTGTTGGCATACTGAGTGCAGCACTTTAACAGCATCATCTTTTAGGATTTGAAATAGCTCAGCTGGAATTCCATCACCTCTACTAGCTTTGTTCGTGATGATGCTTTCTAAGGTCCATTTGACTTCACACTCCAAGATGTCTGGCTCTAGGTGAGTGATCACACCATTGTGGTTATCTGGGTCATCAAGATCTTTTTTGTATAGTTCTTCTGTGTCTTCTTACCACCTCTTCTTGATATCTTCTGCTTCTTTAGGTCCAGACCATTTCTGTCCTTTATTGTGTCCATCTTTGCATGAAATATTCCCTTGTATCTCTAATTTTCCTGAAGAGATCTCTAGTCTTTCCCATTCTATTGTTTTCCTCTATTTCTTTGCACTGTTCACTTAGGAAGGCGTTCTTATCTCTCCTTGCTATTCTTTAGAACTCTGCATTCAGATGGATATATCTTTCCTTTTCTCCTTGGTGAAAGGCAACAGAAACTTGAAAATACAACACATCTAACAGCTCAGACCAGATTAACTTAAACAGAACCTTCTCTTTTGGGAGTAAATACCTTAGCTGATTGAAGAGACACTTAAAAGCATTGACAAAGTTTTAATCATAAATAAATTTAGATAACTATTTCTCCACCTTAAAAATAAACACTTCTACAGTTCTATGACACACCTCCCACTTCGCTGAAATTAATTGAATGCTACTGCATTCAAAGAAATATTTATCTAGAGGACAAGTTCATTCCCTTAGAGAAGCAATGATTCTATTGAGTCTATTATTAAATGCTTTAAAAACTCTCTTCAGAGCTGAAATCCAAAACTTTATGATGGAATCTCACAAAATGCACGTGTTTATTATCTTTGGAACAAAATTGTTGCAGCGTTAACTTGGGTAATTTACTAGCCTATAAAGATCCACAAAATTCTTGGCTACAACTGAAGTGTGATAAATGTCATATTCCCCATAAACTGTTCTTACTGGTGTCATAAAATAACCCCTGTTCCTTTGCTACTCACCTTGATCTCTAAAGACCACATGATTCTCGCCTCTTGTATAGTGCATCTGGATTTCATACCAGTTGCTTATTACAGCTTATGAGTACCAAGTACACTAGCCTGGAACTTTCAGTTCTGGAATTATTACAGAATCTGCTTTTTGACCAGCACCCTAGTCTTTGCCTGCCAAGGTATGATATGAAAAAATAGTTGAAATTAAGAATGCTGGTTATAAGTTAATCCTGGGTGTTTATTCTGAGCCTTGCTGGTCTAGAAATGTCATATAAATGATATGACACATGCTGTGGAAGACATTATACCGCAACGTTTATGTGCACTGGCCTTGCAGTTGGGCTGATCTGGGTTGTAATTCCTGCTCTGTGGCTTACTATCTGTCATCTTGGGCAAATGACTTAAGCACTTTTTCCTTCAGTATCATGATCTCTTTACGTTGCAATAATAAGAATACTTACAGCTGTGGGCTGTTATGAGGATTAAATAAAATGATGGAAGGAGAGCCCTTAATTTAGTTTCTGACCTACAGCAAATGCCAGTAAATCAGAGGTGGCTTCCAGGCTTTATTGTTGCTGCTGCTGTTTATTCTGGGAATAAAGAGAAAGGCCCTTGATCCCTTTCACCCTTTTCTGATGATTCCATCAGGTTTGGTCATGGACTGGGGTGAAAAACAGCATGATCTCAGTCCTGGAAAAAGTCCCAAAGAGTCCCTTCCCAGGAAAAGGGATATGATCAGGTTCCATGAAATTCAAAGGGTATTATTTCATGACAAAGTTGTTGCAAAAACAGTAGCATGACACAGTGGTTCTGAACTGCCAATTTTCTTCAGATTAATTCATTAAGAAACCATCACCCTGCTTCTGAGTGTAGGCGTAAAACAGCAGCTATTTATTTTGCTCTCTGAAAACAGCTTCTAGCTCTCAGGATTCTTCATACCCACATCAACACTCTGTACTAAGCACTAGGTCTCATGTGCTAAGCACCACCCAACACAGATGTAGCAACTCCATCCTCACCTGATGGGCCTGCTGTAAGAGCTCCATTCTCTCCTGGAGAATCTGACAGTCGTACTCTCTGCTCTTCCTCAGCATCTGCCGCCGTAACTTTTCCACTGCCGTCCTCAGCTCCTCCTGCTGCTTTTCACTTAATAATTCACCAAATTTAATAACAGTTTCTTGCTGCAGAGCATTGTACAAGGTTGCTTCTAGTTCCTGGATTCTCTGGAAAATAGAAAACTTTGGAGTTTAGTATCTTACATGTGGTGCAGAAACATACACCTGCGTATATGGGGAGGGATGTATTATTATACTCTCACAGGATCAGAGCAACAAAATAAATGTCAAAGCTTATCCAGCTTAAATATCCTTTTGATGGTTCCCTTTATAAGATGCCATAGGGTAATCTAGCCAATATGTAAACTTCCCTGATGGAGGGGAATTTGTTTTTTTTCTTGGATCCTGTTTATTTCACATACTTTTCCTTTTCAGGAAGTCCTGACCTAGTTATAACTGTATATCTTTCTATTCTCAAAGGTAGCTGAGAATAAATTTGTTCTCTCTTTCATTTGGCAGATATTTAAAGATATCTATTGTGGCAGCATATTATTTAGAAATAAGCATTGCAAAGTGGTCCATGTTGTAATACTTGAAATTGGAGGTATTTCACACACACACACACAGTGCCACCTCTCTCCACATGACACACTTCTGAAGATGGCTTTATAGTCTCCATTTTTTTTTTCTTAAAAATTGGGAAATAGAGCCTAAGACCCTTTGGAATTGGTCTGTTTGTTAATACTCTGAGATTTGTAGTTGCTCTAGCTGTAAAATGCCTCCTTGAGGCTCTTCTTTTTTAGATGAGGAGTCTACAGCTTTGTACAGCCCAGTTTTCTTTTCTTTCACATGCTTCAGATACAGTTACCACAATCTATAATCTGATCCCCACGACTCTGACAGAGGTGAAAGGACATTGCCTGGAAAGGGATGTCCTCCAAGCTCCTGTCCTGGACTAAGTGGGTTGCCTTACCTTTTAAAAGTTAAAGATAAAGTCTTCAGTCCTGGGACACACAGACCTGGTCTAACGTTATCATGTGTAGGTAGAGGAGGCAAGGTTGAAAGGGTAGGAAGGGAGGGAAAAGTCACCTCCTTCTTTATTCTCTAAGCAGAGGGCAACTCCCTTTCCCCATCAGGCAGTGCTCAGAATCCCTTACTCAACTTGGAGGGGAAGTACCAACTCATCTTTGTTATCAGCAGGGGCTAAGTGCTTCACTCTTTTCCCAACAGCAGTTCAGGTTGCTTCCAGGAAAGCATTATAAAAACTTCTAAGTTTCCTCTTTTTGTCTTGAGTCATTACACTGTGTTATGGTGGCAGGGCAGGGTGGTGCCCACCCAGAGAGAAGAAATCCAAGCTGCAGTCCAACATTAAGAATGATGCTTTATGAATTTGTTACAGGGGAGTGGATCAAATGTGCTCCCGAGTCAGCATAATCTGGAGGAGAGAGAAAGGTAGAGCCCATTTCCCCCATACAGCCTTACTCACTGAAGCTGGATTATGGTAGTTACGGCCACAATGCCTGGAGTCAAACGTAAGCACTACCTACTCACTTTCCAAGCTGGGCCAACATCTTCCTCTCTCTAAGCCTTCATTTTCTCATATGTAATATAGAAATAATAATATTCCCTATACCTCATAGGGTTGTTGTAAGAAATAAATGAGTTGAAAATATGTATCATGTTACATACATTATTATCCTACCCTTAGATTAGGATCCCCAACAATCAGATTTGATTTACTAAATTTCTCTGTAATCAACACTGTCATCCAGTCTGTCTTTCATTTAAATATTATTTAACAACATAATTCAACTGTTTGAAAATGAATTACGATGAAATATTTATTAACTATTATAATAGTATTATAACACAAAGGGCTAGAGATGTACATTTGGTCTAAAATGAGAACTGGAATCCACTGGATAAGCGAGCTGCATGTTGTGGTCTATTCACAGACATGACATGACAAATTACACAGGATGCTTTACTACAGAGCATATAACCATCCACACTCAGAGTGTCTTGAATGTCTCTTGTACCTACCATATATGCTTGGTCGAGGGCTTGTTTCCTGTAGTCTAGCTCTTCCTCCAGATAGCCTTTGATTTTGCAGAATTGTTCCTAGAAAAAATGGCCACATTAGTAGATAGAGTCAGCTTAGTTAACAAGACTGTGATATCTAAATTGTACTGATTAATGTTTTCTCTAATTCCACTGTAAGACAAATCACTAGTCTTTGTAGGGTCAGAGATCTTGTCTTTCGGGGAAATAGTTCAACTTTTACAGTTTCACACAGGGTATGTAAAAATCAGTGGAAAGAAGCATAAAATGACAAACAATCCACATGGAATGTCTAAAAGAATTTTCATATCAATTTAAGAGTGTGCCACTGAGGACAGACTTTTTTGGTTTGTTATGGCTTCACTGCATAACATATAGATCTTGTTTCCCTGACCAGGGATCGGACAGGAGACCCCTGCAGTGGAAGTAGAGTCTTAACCAATGGACTGCCAGGGAAGTCCCTAAGGATAAATTTTTGACAAGATAAATGCTATAGATGCTAACTAATAAGCATATCTGTGTAAATATACTATGTATGAGAGTATATTTTTATGAGAATGTTATGAAATGTAATAGAGCAGAGTTGTATAATAAGAAACTTAATTCATTCAAACTCAACTGTGTATCATTAGCAAACGCAAAGCTAGATAGTAATTCAGAGAGTGGGAGCGATTCCACCCACACTGCTACTTAATGAGTAAGTGTTTGCCCTTGCTATAAAGCCACGGTGATCCAGGAGATATAAAGCTGATGTTACCTTGCTTGTCCTCAATTTCTGAGTGGTTCTCATATTGCAAGCATCCTGTCATTTGCATTGAAAAATATATCTTTGTACAGAACATAGCCCTAAGCACGAGTTAATTCTTTATTTGTACGCTTAACAAGGAACAAGCGTCTCTTCCAATGCTGAAGGTAAACTTGACTGCACCAACTTTTTTTCCCCTGTTTTTATTTTTGTTTGTGCTGGGTCTTCGTTGCTGGGTGACCTGGACTTTCTCTAGCTGCGGTGAGCGGGGGCTACTCTTCGCTGTGGTACACGGGCTTCTCACTGAGGTGGCTTCTCTTGTTGCGGAGCATAGGCTGTAGGGCACACAGGCTCCAGCAGCTGCGGCTCTTGGACTCCAGAGCACAGACTCAGTAGTTGTGGCACACGGGCTTACTTGCTCAGCAGTATGTGTCGTGTTCCTGGACCAGGGATCAAACCCGTGTCCTCTGCATTGGCAGGGATTCTTATCCACTGCACCGCCACGGAAGTTCTGCATTGATTTCAAGAGAGGATATGTCTGCATGCCATTTTGCTGTTGACTTCCAGCTGATTACATCTGAGCTCCAGTGCCTAGAACAGGGCCTATAACCATCTGATTGCCTAATAAAAACTTCTGTATTAAGTGTTCAAGGGTATTTTGAATATAGACAGTTCTTATTAAATCTTTTGATTTTAGAGCCTAACCTGTTGGTAAAATGTAAGTTCTGTGTAAAATATCAGCAAATTTTACAAATTTGCAAGCTGTCACGTGCTATAGAAATTCAAGTTGTTTTTACTATAAGATTCTCCAGCCGAACAGGAATTGCTGCCTGTTTTTTAGTAATAGTGACAACAGTAATAAGGACCAATTCCCAGGCTAGCGGATTTAAACAAAAGTTAACTGTGGCAAAATACATATAATATAAACTTTATAACCATAACCATTCTAACTGTGCAGTTCAGTAATGTTAAGAATATTCACAAGGTTATGAGACCAATCTCCAGGGTTTGTTTTATCTGCAAAATTGAAACTCTGTACCTATTAAACAACAAGTGCCCATTTCTTCCTCTTAGCTCCTGACAGCCATTATTGTGTCTTCTGTTTCTATGAGTTAGACTACTCCAGGTACCTTATGTGAGTAGAATCACACAGTACTGGTCTTTGTGTGATTGACTTACTTCACTTAGCATACGTCCTCAAAGTTCAGTCATGCTGGAGCATGCAGGAGAATGTCCTTCCTTTTTACAGGCTGAATAATATTCCATGGATGTATATACCACATTTTGCTTATCCATTCATCAACTGATACAGACACTTGGGTTGCTTCCATGTTTGAGCTATAGTGAATAATGCTGCTTTTGAACACAAAAATCTCTTCAAGAGCCCACTTTCAATTGTTATGGGTATATCCCCAAAAGTGGTGTTGTTGTATCATGTGGTAATACCATTTTGAATTTTTTGAGCTATCACTAAGCATACTGCTTTTCATAGCAGCTGTACCATTAAGACTCCCAGCAATATTGCACAGGGTTCCAATTTCTCCACATCTCCATCATTGTACATTACTATTTTGTTTTGTTTTGTTTTTAGTAGCAGCCATCTTAATGGGAGCGAGATGGCTTGGAGATTTTTAATACCAAAGTCATACCCATCATTTCTGTAAAGTTTACTATAATTATATACGGTAGAAAAATTATTTAGCCTAAGGGGGGAAAAACATATAACTGGATTTTCTTCAGCGTTAGTTTTGGAAATACTACAAAATTACAATGTGACATTTTTAGAGAACGTAACTTGAAATTGACAGGTATTTCAATTTTTCTCTGTTTTTATGATACCTCATCTTTACTCACCATGTCACTTTCCAATTCCATCATTTTCTGGTGCAGGGCAGCCTCTGCTCCTTCAATTTGCTGGATCCACTATGGAGCAAAGCAGACACAGGGTTTGACATGACTGCTTGATGTGATCTAGATGGTTCCATCTCCTGAGCTGCCGATTTTTCTGAAGTTCTTAGTCTACTAAGGGCATTTTATCTTGGTGCATTTTATCTCTTAGCTCAGAAACAAGTTTATAATTTCCCACTCATCCATTAATTCACTATTCATTCAACAAATGCCTTCACTGTTATCCACCATGTGTCAGGCAATGTGCTAGGTACCAGGGATGTGAGGGTGAATAAGAAATACATAATTTGCCCTCATTGGAGATTGCCATGAGAGGCTTTCTTGGAAATGACATTGCACTGAAGTGTAAAAATTGAGTCAGTGATGACCAGGCAAAAGTGAGGGGCAAGTTCCAAGCTGAAGGTATGTCTAACTCCCTATGACTGGAGGAAGCACAAAGAGAGAAAGAACAACAGGTGAGATGGAGAAATGGCAGTTTTTCAGTATATGAAACTGATCACAGCTACATGTTGAAGAATCATTTTGTTGAGTACAGACACATTTTAAATCACACAGAGAATTTACTTTCTTAATACTTAGAATATGTTGTTCTAAGTATTAGAACATCAACATTAGATGGCATTAATATTAGCACTGATCAACACCCTGAATAAATTCAGACTTCAAATAATATAGTGTGACCCTACCACATATATGGTTTCAGAGAATGAATTATTATAATGGGTCTTTACAAAATTAACCAACAGTTTGTCCCCCAGGGAGGCAACCGGGCAAAATAATTAAGTGTGTGGGTCCTAGAGGTCAACTTCGTTGTTGCTCAGTCGCTAAGTCATGACAGACGCTTTGCAACCCTTGAACTGCTGGGCGACCCTGTCGGCCTCCCTGTCCTTCACCATCTCCCAGGAGTCTGCACAAACTCATGTCCATTGAGTTGGTGATGCCATCTAACCATGTCATTCTCTGTCATCCCCTTCTCCTCTTGCCTTCAATCTTTCCCAGCTACCTTGGGTCTAATCCCAATCTTAGCTTTTCACAGCTGTGTGGGTTTGAAACATTACCTGGTTACTCTAAGTCTCAACTTTCTTATCTGTGAAATGAGATTAATAATAATGTGAAGCGTAAAGAAGATAATTAACCTAAGGCCCCATTCACAGTGTATTGCATCTACTAGGTACTCAACGGTATTCTAGTTTTTTTGGTTAGCATTCATTTTTATACTTCTGCACTGTTAGAAATTTGCCTCACTACTAGCTATTTTTTCTTGGTTTGTGATAAATTATGCGGTGTACTGAACATTTTTCTATGTATTAAAGCCTTGATATTCACAAGGGGCTGCCACTAACAGCTGTTTGGCTGTAAGGAGCATGGGGAAATACAAAAAGACATGGAGACTGGAGAGATGCTAGTCTCTCAGCTCTGGAACATACACAGAACTTCCCTCATGGAACAAATTTCAGTCCAAAGTCATGGGTTTCTTGTACACAGCCTCATATTGCAATTGTGTACCACCCAGTTTTATTAAAATGCTCCCTCTGGCTTGCTGCCCACTTACATTGAGAAACAAATTCTCTTGTACATCATGTTTTTAAGAGAACTGTCAAATGAAGTAGTCTCTGTCTTTCATAGAAACTTCCCCAAGTTTTCTTTGCAGTCCTAAACTAAAGTGACTTTTCCTGCAATAAAGAAAAGCCCTTTATGACCCCAACTGGATGAGATGCTCTGGTTATCACTGCCCAATAAATGTAGCAGAACTGGTGGTAAGACGGTGTTTTCTTTATTATTGTATCACAAGAACAATGTCTTCATGAATTCACTCATTCAGTAAATGCTGATTGATCTCTTACTAAATATGCTGGGCTGGGAAACTAGGAAAACAAAGAGTGAAAAACAGAATCCAGAGTTGCCTCATGGAACTCATAATCTAGTGAACAACAGCATAAATTAAAATTTAAAAAAAGGTGTTTGTGTTACAGTTGTTAAAATCCAGGGTAACAGAAGCACAGGTCAGTGTAGGAACACAGAGAAAGAAGACCTAACTAGACTTGGGTGAGTAGGAAGGCTTCCCCATGTATGGGAGGGTCTGATGATTAATATTTAGCCAGACAAGGGTAAAAAAGGGAAGAAGGGAAAGCTTGACAAAACCAATCGTATACAGGACCAAGGGGTAGAAATATGTATAGGTAGACAGAAAGAGTTAAAGAACAAATTCCAGATATTTCCCATGAAATGCTTCAGGATGTATCCCTAATACTTCGGGTCTTAAAAAAGAATACAACCACAAGGCCATTTCCACACTGCAAACTTAACATTAATTCCTTTTATCATCTGGTACCTGGTCCATATTAAAACTTCCCTAGTTGTCAGCAAAACGATGCTTTTTTCACACTTGGTTTGCTTGAATCAGATGTAAAAAAGGACTGTTTCAATATTTCTTAAGTATCTTTTTATGTTATAGAAATCTTTCTACCTCTGCCATTTTTTTTTTGATGTCATTATTTTGTTTGAGTAACTAAACTAGATTGGTGCAAGGTGAATGCTTGCTCATGGTTTCATTTAATTTACAACATGATTCTTATGCATTTATGAAATTAAAAAAAAACCATCTCAAGGAACTTATACGACAGTTCTCACTTTATCCAACTGTGTGCACCAGTTAACTAGGTGCCGATTTTCAAGGCACCCAGAATACAGCCAGTTACCAGGCTTCTTCACTTGGCTCTTTCCTTTTTCTCTCCCTTGCATTTACCACATGTAAACACAAGGGGGCAAGAGAACGCTCAGCACTGCCCGTCTGACAGTATCCAAGTTAACATTTTCTGAATGAGGCCACAGGGAGCCACCACCAAGTTACAAAATCAGTTGGAACAACTGGTTTATGTACACATCCAAGGAAAAACCCGTAGAAAGAGCCATGCTGCTCCAATTTTCCACCTCTTAACGAAAACTTCTTCCTTATTGGTTTCCCAGCTTGGTAAAATAATGGCTTCAGTAATGTAATCCAGGTTTTGCATTTTCACATAAGTATATTTTTAAGAGGCTTCGAAGTACCCACCCCAAATCAGTGTGTAGACTCTTATTTTGTATATTCTCATTCTAGCTGGATTAAGAATAAAATATTTATTAGGTATTCAATAATGCAAAATCAAGTGCAAAGAGAATGTCCTTCAACCCCAGACGTTAAGTCAGACACTGAAATGATTTGAATGTTAGTACAATTTATTACCTTTTCTGCCAGGGACAGCACAGTGCTGGCCTGAATTATAGCCACTTGCTCTTCATTTCTTAAATTCTGTGTGGGGTGAGGGGGAGAGAAAGAAAATAAGCTGAAGACGACATTTACACTGTTAGAAAATACTATCTAACTTGCCTGCCACATATACATGCATGGAACGTTCACAGTCTATCCTATTTAGTAATAATTCCTAACAAAGAGTTCATTCAAAACCTGTAAAAAGTACATTAAATGTGATGCTTTCATATCTCTCTAGTCCTGACTTGATTTTATGTTTCACTGTAAACATACTTCATTAACAGTCATAAGAAAAGAAGAAACCAAAATGAAATAAATCTTCTTCATAGCAGTTTGATATGATTTAATTGATTTTGTTCTCTGCTTTGATAATTTTTCAAGGGAAAAAAATAGCATGACTATTTCAACCTACATGCGTCATTCATCGAGTATCTCCATGAATGGTCCTCCCACTGAATTAATATGCCTTGACCCTGTCAGGAAGGTGTTTTAGAAAGAAAAAAGATCATAGTTTCCTGGTACATTTGTATGGGGCTGCCACCAACCCTACTATTTAGCAGTATTTGCAACTGCATGACTGATTAATTTTATGGCGGATGCCTCCCAGCAACAGTTAGAAGGTAATTAGCTTTAATCACCGCTGATGTCGTCGGCATGCCAACCTGAAACCTGCCCAAGAAAAGCACCTTCTGCGTTCCCACTTCTGCCACTACCTTGCAGAGACCCTTATAATCCTTAAATCGAGTGGCCTGATAAGTTGTTGATTCTCTTCTGGAATTCATAAGCTTAAGCGAACCTGGAGTCTGATTTGTCACTATGTTTTTTTAAGTTTTTTTCAATTTAGGTACGCATGTAAGAATGTATGTATTTCAAGTATAGTTGATTTACAATGTTGTGTTAGTTTCAGGTGCACAGCACAGTGACTTAGTTATATATATTCTTTTTCAGATTCTTTTCCCTTTTAGGTTATTACAAATTACTGAATAGAGTTCTCGTCACTTGCTCTTATTTTACGCATGATGCATTGGCAAGTATTTCTTGCTTCTCTTTAGACAAATTCATATTTCTACTGCACTTTATTCATTACTTACCCCATTATCACCCAAGATATCAAGCTGCTTTATGAGATCAGGGATATTCACATCCTGCAAAATCAAGGAGTTGCATTCAAGTCAAAGGCGCAAGAGTGGCTTAACCATTCTATCAGTGCCCTAACCTTAATGAGAGAGGACATTTTAAAGCCTGTACCTTCTTGAGCTGTTTTCAATCAGTCACAACTGGTTTTACATTTCCACTCTGCTTCTTATGAGCTGTGTGAACCTGGCAAAACTCCTTAACAATGCATTTTCAATTCAGCCCATTGCAAAATGGAGATAAATACTTCCTTCTCCTTCACAGGCTGATTTGAGGATAAAGAGACTGTATATAAAAGGGTCTAGGATGTATAAGAATTCAAAATTTTCTCGGTAAATTTTTTTCTCATGATTACTGAAAATTTGTTCCGACTGTGGTAGATTTCAAATGTAAAGAAAAGTAACAGTAATAAATTTAAATAACCAGCCAATTTCACTCTAATGGGATCTGACCTGGTTGAGATTTTGACAGCTGCATAGAAAACTATAGTGCAGTTTCATTTTTGGGGTATTTAGTATTAATTCCATTTATGGGAAACAGCTTATTTTTATTATATCGCCCCACCCCAGTCAGTTTGAAGCAACCGCACCATTTAAAGTGCTGTTGGGTATAAATTACATACGTTGGATTAGGTTGTCTGTGATTTATTTAAAAACAAAACATCTAAGGAAAAGACAAGGTGAAGTGCTTCTCATTTAGAGTTGAATCAAAAAATTGCTTTGGTTTACAAATTTTCATGTAGGCCAGAAGTTTAAACAACATGAGAATGGTTTACGATAGAAGTCAAGGAAGTACAATTTTCTACCTGATTTCCCCATTAGTACCACGTTCTCCTCTTCCTTATGTTCAGATAACACTATGTGTGTGTGTGTGTGTGCTAAGTCGCTTCAGTCGTGTCCGATTCTTTGTGACCCTATAGACCGAAGGCTTCCAGGCTCCTCTGTCCATGGGATTCTCCAGGCAAGAGTACTGGAGTGGGTTGCCATGCCCTCCTCCAGAGGATCTTCCCAACCCAGGGATCAAATCCAAATCTCTTTAAGTTTCCTGCATTGGCAGGCGGGTTCTTTACTACTAGCACCACCTGGGAAGCCCAGAGATAACAGTATAGCAGATCCCTATCGGCAGAAATACAAAAGTCTAGCTCAGTCTCAGAGGTAAAGAGAAGGCAACTAAAGCAGGTATATTTGGCAGTCAGAGTGGGAGCAGGAGGGGCCGTGCAGAAGGCACGAGCAGGAGGGCTCCTAGCCTTACATCTGGAACAGACAGTTGCTATGTGATTTTGTCACATGCAAGGACAATATATTTTCCAGGAGACGGAGCCACTTCCACTAGACATTAACATTTAAAATGCATTCCAATATCACTAAAAATAAAATTATATACTATGTCTAAGTGAACAACATGTTATAATCCCTAAAACCTCCCAAAAGGGAGTGTGTCAGTTGCTCAGTCGTGTCTGACTCTTTGCGACCTCCCCATGGATTGTAGCCCGCCAGGCTCCTCCGTCAGTGGGATTTCCCAGGCAAGAATACTGGAGTGGGTAGTCGTTCCCTTCTCTGGGGGATCTCCCCCCACCCCAGGAATCAAACCTGGGTTTCCTGCATTGCAGGCACATTCTTTACTATCTGAGCCACCAGGGAAACCCCAAAGGGAAATCCTACCTAAAACACTCACAACAAAAGAGATGGTGGTGAGATGATTTTTCTAGATTTCTTCTAATACTGAAATTCCAAGATAATGAATTCCACAGCCATCAGAACAGCACAACAAATATCTTTTTATCTGGCATGCTTGAAATATGTTTCTTCAAGCACTGAATTTATTTAATATTTCCCCTAGATAATCAAGGGTAATTATCTCAACACATATTTTGATTCTATATCACTCTTTTAAAAATAATCATTGCTTCCTATTATTTTTTGCTATTACCATTCATATATCTGTCACACATTTATTTGTGTACATTCTGTTAATTCTCCCATAGACGTGACTATTTTCAGTTCCTACATGGTTTGTATCAAAATGACACCCAGTGACTGAAAGACCAAACGGTGACCAGCAACCTCCCCTTTTCCAATTCCCAGATCTTCTACTGTCCACAACACACACAAGGAAACGGCTGCCTACCTTGACACCTTCTTTCATACAGTAGATCTGGAGAGCACTCACACCATCTGAGAATGGGTGAATTTGTAGATTAAATGGAGGGGATCGTCTCTCTCTTTCCTTGAAATACAGTGAAGAATATATAGGAATTGGAAAAAAAAAAAAAAAGCAACAACTGATTAATCACTAAACCAGTTGTCTGTGTTCTCTATGCTATTTCAGCAGTTTATCAATATGCCATTTGGCAAAAAAAAGAAAAAGGAAATTGAACTCAAGATGTTCATGCTTGAATATAATGGAAAATAACTGATTATCACCGTGTCATCCAGGTTTGCAAATTTTTTGATCAGGGAAATGTGGGAAGTGGAGTTCCATTTTAAACTGTATGAATATTTAGAGCTTTCAGGTGTCACAAAGAATCTTCTTCTGACCATGAAACTTTATGGCAGCTCAGGGCCTTTTGCATATTCAGTTCACTCAAGCTTGATGAGTATGATAAGTGGGCTACCAAAATGACTTACTTCTTTCCTGAAGCATACCAACTGCAAACTCTATTCAAACCTAATGTTTGATATTAGTCAAACCTAATGTGAAATATCTTCAAGAAGAAATTGCTGGCAAAATAACAAAGAAATCAAATGGGAAATTTTCTTATCCTTTACATATCAGCATACTTCAACCAAACCCTTAGCCAGATTCTGCATGATACAATCAGAATATGATTTGATTATGTTTTACTTTAAAAATATAGACTCTGAAACTTAAGTTAACTGGAGAATTTCCTAAAACAAATTACCTTGCTTCTTAGCCTTTTGCATAATGCATTATAAAAAGTTTACTTACAAATTCAAGAGTCTAACAATAAAATACTTTTGTATATAGTATATTTTGAAATATAATTTGAAATATATAGAAGAAATTTTTCTGAGTCAGAATTCAATGGAGGATAGAAATGATTATGTTAAAGAAATGAAATATTTATGAAGTTTGAAATCTACTTGCTGCTAAGTCGCTTCAGTCGCGTCCGACTCTGTGCGACCCCAGAGACGGCAGCCCACCAGGCTCCCCCGTCCCTGGGATTCTCCAGGCAAGAACACTGGAGTGGGTTGACACTTCCTTCTCCAACGCATGAAAGTGAAAGTGAAGTTGCTCAGTTGTGTCGTGACCCCATGGACTGCAGCCTACCAGGCTCCTCTGCCTATGGGATTTTCCAGGCCAGAGTATTGGAGTGGGTTGCCATAAAAATTATTCATTAGTCTTTTTCATAAAGGCAGACAGTTCTGAGTTGCATCAGTGTTTCACCACTGAATAGTCACAGGAGTTGGGCAAGTTATTTAACCTCAGTTGCCTCATCAGTCAAATCTTGGTTGTGGCTGTGAGGTCCAGGGTGTGTATGTATCTGAAATGCTTAATTCGGCACCTCACACCTAGAGTGGGATCAGTGTATGTTAATCGTCATGATTATTTTTATCATCATCATCATTTCCTTACTTCTAGTTCTAGGTTTCGAAACTCCAGCAGCTCATTCTGGTCTCTGGCATCCTGTAGTTCCTGTTGGAGACGGTGATTTTCTGCCTCTTGTTTTTCTATCTAATAAAGTAAATCCTCAAGTTAGGTGGACATTGCAAAAAAGCATCTACAACTTTGCAAAGCAAGCATGGACAGCATTCATTTACTCAGTGAATAAAGCATCTAGATCATGAAGAAAAAATCCCAAGTACATGTGAATAAAATAAATCTTTGGCTTTCCTTCTAGTTACCCTTTGGTTGAATTGTTTGGGTCATAGAGGAAAATGCTGGAGGATACTCCATTCATTGAGATCAAGTCTAGGGACACTGTGAAAAATGAATCTGTCCCATGTGGTCAGGGACAGCGTTCAAGAACTAGATTATATGATGCAAACAATGGAGACTGACACCTCTTATTTCTGGAGTTACAAGTTGCTGAAGAAATATTTTTTATAAAACAGCTCTGATCCTACACAAAACTTTGTTGAATTCTAGTTACCTTCAGAATAAAGCCAAAGTCTCAATATGGAAATAAAAAACTTTAATAATGTGCTCATCATATTTAGGTGTTATCACTGTTTGTCTACATACATACACACACTCACTCACATGCGATTACATGCACTTGGATCTAGAAACCCAGATCTACTCTATGGCCTGATTACTCCAGGAGCTCGGTCGGCCCATCTCGGCCTGAAAAGGGCTCTCCCATTTCCTTTCCTATGTGAGGAAATCCTACACTTCCATGACATCTCCTACCATAAGAGGCTTCCCCTGGCTCCTCAATCCAAAATGACACCTCTCCGTTCTGCTTTCCCACAGGGTTTTCCTGTAGGATGTCTAGTATAACCTGATGAAGTATGCCATTAAGCTTGTGTACAAACCTGCCTTGCCCTGCATATATACTGTATATATACACAGAACCCATGTACACAAGGCATCAGAACATTCTCATGGTCTGCAATCGGTTTGGCACTGCCTTCAATATTAACTGTGTGAGTGGGCCTTCTGTGCGGTAACTGTTTAAAATCTTGAATTTAGAAATAAAAAATCAAGGGCTTTTTAATCTAGAGCAAATCTTACGTTCTCAAGCTTAAACACTTGAAGTAGAGTGTTTAGTTTTATTGTCGCTTTGGTTTTCTTTTACTCTTGGAAGGCTGAGCTCAAAAATTCCCTTTATAGACCAAAGGAAATCAGACAGACAAAATGGGAGCTTTTTTTTAGATGATAAACAGTGTGATAACACTTATTACTGGGCATCTCAGAGACTACTAAAATTCTCTTTTCACTTAGCCTCCTGATATAGAAAAATAAATATGGGGGAAGTGAGATACTATATGACATTAATTTACATAGTCAACCAAGTTTTTTACACTAGATTTTTGTGGTTTAGTAAACATTCGAAAGTTTTTATTAGTTGACTATTTCCTAGAATCTTGGATTGAGATCAGAGATGGGATATTTGGGGAAATTCCTGGATCTGGTGCATAGCACTAGCCATCATATTAATGGTTCACAGGTGGCTGCAATTGAAAAACGAGGGCCAGTGTCCATAAAGTTTCTTTACAGGGATCATTAACCTTTCTGAGAGTACCAGTCCTCAATCCTGGAATACCTACCCTACGTCTATACATCAGCTCTGTCTCTTATCATGCAGAAAGTGAGACACGACCAGCAGGAAGGGAGGACAACCATCTTCTTTCCCTTACCATGCTTACCAGGGTGTTGCAGTTCATTTTTATTACTTGTCAAGGCCAGTGAATATTGGTAGAAACAATTCTAAAATAATTTTTACATAACTCTGTGTCACCCTTCAGAATTACTTCCCTTACTCACATGGTCTTTCTCTTTTTGTCAAGAATAATATAAGGTTATTTTGTAATCACTTCACGTAATCAAAGGCAAATGTTAATACCAAAGGAAAAGCCATGTTTGAATGTAAAATGATCTCTGTTGTATTTCGCTGCCCCAAATCAAAAGCCTACGTTCAGCTAACCCAAATTAATTCTATCTATTGGGCCAAAACCATGCCTCTATATCTTGATTTGTTGAACAACCTCCGGGACACGCTCCTTTATACTTTGGATGTATCTTTTGAAACGTTCTTTCATAAAATAAATACATAAATAAGCAGCCAAGATTAGCAAAAAGTTAACAGTGAGAACCCAGTCAAGGCTAGGTTGCAGCATGTCTTGGAGTCACTTCCTTGTACAAAATCATCAGTCCTATTCATAAGTGTTCTTGTAGACGGACAACCACATAGGATGTGTGTGCGTAAGGGTATATATATATGTACAGTAAATATACAGTATATATATATGCAACAAATCAATAGGTTTCAGGGATCACATCTTTCAAGTTGGCACAATGCCCAGCACAGAGCCATGCACACCACGGGCCACTCAACTGATGGTGATGGCAGTGACAGAGATGCGGTTGGGCACGCAGCAGAGGGGAGCACAGCCGGAAAAGCCTCCCCGTCCCCTAGCCCCTGTGCCACTCCTGAGAGGACCCCCTGCTGCTCCTGGATCTCTCATCAGTCTCTCCTCTGCCCCATTAGGGTGTTGTGCCCCACATACCTTTTCTAAAAGCTCCTGGTTTCTCTTAATGAAAAGTTGTTTATCTTCTACCCAGTGTGAATCCTGTTTGACAAAGAATATCGCGCAGTCAGCATTTCAGAGTGGCACGAAAGAGCATGTGTCGTCAAACCACTTTGCCAGAGCTGTCTTCTCTCCACCCGGTTTGTTTGCCTGCCAGCGACTGGTAAATGTCACTCATCCCAGCCAGCTCCTCATTCTAAGATGTTGGGGCCAAAGTTGCCAGGAAAATTTAACCCCCTTTTCACTGTCACTCGCTAACCCTATCTTTTTCAGTCTGAATAATCCAGGACCAGCCTTCTGGGGACTCAGAAGTGACCACACAGGCAAAAAGTGAAAGGGGTCAGAATGCACACAGGCTAGATACATATGGATGGAAAACATTAAAATGCAGAACCATCAATGTAGCATAGAGGCAAAGAATGCAGCTTGAGGGGCGGGTCTTGGTCTTAGCAGTTCATGATCACTCTAGGCTAAGTGTGCAGCGCTCCTCTTCCTTGGGCATTCTCTCTCTTGCCCAGCCTCATTCGCTCTTGTAGCTGGGTTCACGCTCTGGCCAGCAAAACACCAGGGACAGAAACAGAGAGCTCAACATTCGGACACAGTTTGAGAAGATCACTGTGGAGAGCCAGGCCGTGTCCTGAATGGGCACAGGGTGATCTAGTGGAAAGTCAGATTGAATTGTCTGCATCTGCAGAAGTACGAGCAACCAAATGCCTACCTGCCCTTTTTGAGCCAGAGTCGCTTCCAGATCTTCTATTTTGGCTTTATACCTTAGCACCTCAGCCTGGAGTTGTTCTTGAGCCTAGCGAAATCAAAATTCCAGAACTCAATAAGTAAAATGGTAGCTCTGCATTTTTTCTTCCCGTCATGTTCCCTGATTAGAACTCAACAATGAGAGAGAAGAAAAAATAATTTGCTACCATTGAAGAAACTTTTAAATCTATTTTTACATTCTAAATTCTCTGCATATAACTTTCAGTGGCTCCCTTTACCATCAGGTTAAAATTTAAACTTTAGTTTGGGATTCGAGAACTGGTCTTACATTTCCAATCTTTCCCCACCATTCATCAGTTCAGGGTCCACTCCTTACCGCCTAGTGATCTCGTTTCCTAAATATGCCTTGAACCTCTCCATTTCTTTCTTTCTTTGAACAAGTGCCCTTCTGGAAAGTCTTCTTGTGTTTGCCTCTCCAAAACCTTTCAAAGCCAATTTTGTGCCTTATATGTAAGTCTAAATGCAAATCTGTGTATTTATGTATGTATCTATCATATGCTGTGTGTGTGTGTGTGTGTGTGTGTGTGTGTGTGTGTGTGTGATGTGTGTGCATACGCATACACATCAGCAGTTTGGGACACTGATTTGTATGGAATGACCTTATTTCATTTAGTATAGTTATTTTTTAGATTCTCTTCTATTCTCTCTCTATATGATCCTATTATCTGTTTTTATTTTCTGGCCATACACAGTTTTTGTTTTTCATTGCTTATGATCTGGATAGCTTCTTTGGTATAAAGCTGAACAAAATCAGTGATGGTAAGGATTATTTCCTTATTGTTCACTGTGAGGAAAATATTTCTTTGAACTGTTAAATATTATATTTACCTTTATCAGGTTAAAAATTTCAAACTTAGCTTGCTAAGAAGTATTTTAACTTTGAATGAATTATTTTATGTTACCTTTAACCTATTTATTTCTTGTATTGAAACAACTGTCTTCTGTTTTCTCTGATAACTTTTTCACCTATATTAACTATTTTTGTATTTCTAATTTCTTTAAATTTATTATTCTTTTTCCCACATGTTGATTAGTTTTAGACTGTTTTGCTTAGAATAGTAAGTTTTCTTACTTTAATGGCCATAAACGTTTCTAAACCTGTATTTTGATGGGAGAGTGAGACTAAAGAGAGAACTGGTTTCTACATCATCACCTCTCCAAAAAACAAGGCATATGCTGTTATTTGCATTGACCAATCCTATGCTCATAAGAATGGGTAGTAAATACTGATAAAAGAATCCACAACTCTTATAGTACTTGGGCACAGACATGAAAGCACACACACATCCTTTCCTAATGATTGCTTATCTGTTTATTTCAATTCACCATGGGTTTTTTTTAAAAAAAGTTTGCTCTTTTAGGTATGTGTGTGTGCATGTACGTATGTATGAATGCTACCATTTAAACATATATAGTTATAATATCTATCCTTTCCCACTAACCAACTTAACATAGTTCCTACAACACTCCTCAGTACACTGTAGACCTTCTAATAAGGAAATAAGATAAAATCACTGGATGGTCACATTCATTTTTGACCCATGTAAACTAACATGTGAGGCAGTTATGGCATGGTGGTGATGACTGAACTCAGGAGGACTAGGTTCGTATCCTAGCTTTCCTATAAGCTACATATCCTGGCCTTAACATGACTAAGCTACATTTAACTTCTACTAAGCTACTATTTCCTCCCCTCTAGCAAGGAGTTAATAATAGCATCTAACTTATAGAGTTGTTTTAGGATTTTATAAGATAATGTGTATAAAATACTCAGAACAGTGCTTGAAATATAGCAAGGACTCAGTAAATGTCAAGTATTAGTACTGTGTGTGTGTGTTTTAATAGACTTATGTGAGGCAGTTGCAAGATAATGGAAAAAAAATTACTGACCTAGTAAAATATGACTTGGAATCAACAGTTTTCCATTTATTAGCTATGTGATCTTGAGCAATTCAATTAACCTCTCTGAGCCTCAAATTCCTCTATTATAAAATACCTACCTTAGAGGGCTGGCACAAGGGTTAAGTGAGATATTATCAGTGATAATTCTCAGTAAGCTGTCAATGTAACGCTGGGCACTTGTGAACTAAGAAAAGGAACTGGCTAACCATTGCTTTTGAAAGATGAATTTTTTTTTCAAGCAAGAAACTAAACAAAAATGGATTATCAAAATTCAACACTGTCTAACTTTGAAAGTGTAAGCTTTCAAATAGCATAAATGAGAACTAGGCACTCAAATGTCTTTAAAGGAACAAAAGCATTGATCTAAGCTGGTTCTAATGTTTCTAGAGCCAACGTTTGTTGACATAAAAGATAAAGCAGTTCAAAAGCTGCATTGGAGAGAAGGGTACAAGGAAAGCTATCCTACTGATACTTTTATGTCTGTGGCACTTTTATGCTACGGCTGTTGCAAGCCCATTCAGGGGACTCGCGCAGATGTATACTAACCTTGGCTTCTCTTTCAGCATCAATGATGCCTCCAGTCTGCTCCTGCAGGAGGGCATATGCTCTTTGGAGAGCCTGGTATTCTTTTGTTAATTGTCGGAATCTCAGCTCAGATTCTTCAGCTGCCAAACTCTTGAGGTTAAAAAAAAAGCCAAAAAATAATTATGTTATGTTCACGTCCTGTGTCCATGCAAATTGTTTAAAGAGAAATAAAAGTTTGCATAATTTTGGATTCTATGTAATTTTATTCTTAATTTTAAAGGATGTTACAGGCACAAACACTATAACACTTTTAAGATGCAAATTGCAGAAATATTTAAGTATTTACAAATAAAAGAAGCATTTACTTATTTATATATTTCTGATTATTGCCCATTTGGGATTGGATTACAGAAAATTTTGGACTTATACCCAGATTTTGGATGCAAATTTGAGGAGATATTAATCAGAATTTTAGTCTCAGTTCCTTGCAATATATTCATATCTAACAACTTCTTCCCCAGGTAAATTACAAAAACATAGTTTTACAGCTTTAGGTCTCAAACTTGAGAATGTAACACAATTATCAGAGAGGTTTGGGGATTCCATCCTCAAGATCCTGAGTCAAGAGTTGTGTGGTCCAGGAACTTCCACAGTAACTGAACACCCTAGATAGTTCTGCTGAAGGTGGCCTACAGAGCACACTTTGCTAAACACTGTCTTAGACTTAAATTCAAAAGTTTGTTCTTCTTACGGTTGTTGGAGGGAAGGGAGAGGGAAAGGAATAGTTAGGGAGTTTGGGATGTTCATGTACACACTGCTCTATTTTAAATGGATAACCAACAAGGACCTACTATATAGTACACAGAACTCTGCCTGGATGGAAGAGGAGTTTGGGGGAGAACAGGTACACATATATATATATGGCTGAGTCCCTTTGCTGTCCACCTAAAACTATTACAACATTATTAATGAGCTATATCCCAATATAAAATAAAAAGTTTAAATAAAAAATAAATAAAAACAAATCAGAAAAAAAGCTTGTTCTTCTAAGCTTGTCATTTGGTTCACACTTTCTCTGGATGAAGAATTTGGGAGAGTAATTATATATATCTTGAAAAAAATCTTCAAGCTACAGAGCTGAACTTCAGAGAAGTTTCTACAAGGGCTGCATAACTTAAGTGTAGCTCTTTTCCAAGAGGTAATAAAGCCAGGCAAGATCTCAAAATGGTCACTGTTATGACAGTATGTGCTTTTCATAAAGGAGATGAAAAGTGAAATGCTTTTTCTCTCCCTTCAAGGAAAGACGCAATGATATCAGAAAAGATGAGAAAAGTAAAAAAGCTTACCTCATCCAAGTCATCATCAGGAGTAGCTGGTGTTCGGTCTGTTCTAAATGAGGCCATTGATGATGTTTCTGAATCCATGGAGTCCTCATCATAGCCAATAAATGGGTCCAAAACAGGCCTCTAATGGAGGGACAGCACACATTTACCAAAAAAACTAAGTGGGGAAAGTCGACACATTACCAACACACTGTCAACTGCAGACATGCAAATGAACAGGGAACACATAGCTCCTTTAATGTTTCTTTGATAAAATAAACATATTAAGCATGAATACAACAATTCCAATAAATGTTTCTTCTATGTTATTTCACTTTGATACTTTGGAGGAAGATTAATATTTGGCTCTCTTCATAAAAACCTTGGATCCTCTCATGTTATATTGTATATCATGCTGATTTTATGTGATTTCTTCTGTTGGGTATTTAAGCTATAATCAAGAAGTTCTGAAAGTTCAGGTATCTATGAGAAGGGGATTATCAAATCCTATCATCTTAATTCCACATTCAAATTAAATGAGGCAACTGTTTTTTGTGTTTTTAAATATTATAAACATTTTCCCATATCTTCATTATTCAATGGCATCATTTTAAGTGGCTTTATAATTTTTACTTAATTACTATTTTGTATTTTTTAAAGTATAAATAATGTGATTAATATCTACTACATATATTTTGCAAAGTCCATAATTAATTTTCTTAGAAGACTTTATGATTAAAGAAATAAACATGTATTTGGGCTTTGGATACACCTTGTCATTCTATCTTTCTAGAAAGTAGGAAACATTTGTACATTTCACTGGTAGTAGATTCAAGCCCCCATTTTTTTGTACCTCAATGTGCGTTATCAAATGAGGCAATTGTTTAAAAAAATCAAACAAATTGACAAATTAAATAGCAAAACTTTGTGGATTTTAAGAGGCTATACAGATATTAGAATTGGCATTATCAATAATATTGTCCAAGTGAATAAAGAAAATATAATTTAATCAATTATAGGATGGGTATCAGATGCTAATATTATTCATGGGAGACATCAAATCATATGTCATGCATGTTCTTGAAGCATGACTCTCCAGCTTGTCAGATAACAGATAACCCTTTCTACGTCAAATCTAGTGGGTTCTCCACTCAGAAAACCTGTACTAAAGCAAACACTTTCAGCTTAAAATCCACAACACAATTATTTTTTTCAACAACACAATCACTTTTTGACTTCTAAGAACTATCAAGAGGAAAGATTTTCTTCTGGCAAATAAACCCCATGCTCTGCTACAGTTCAGGAATATCTGATTTATCATGTCTTTGCAGGAAGATGCCTTGGCAAGCCTCACTCTTCTGGCTGTGCTTGTGTGTGGCAAAAGCCTGATAACCTAGTTTCCTCATTACCTTAATTGGCTTGGAACTTCTTCTATGCTTTCTTCTACGAATGAGCTTTTCCCGGTCCTGGAAAAGAGATGAAAGGCTTTTTAGATCTTGAGTTGGTACATATTTCCCTATAGGTTTTTGTTTTGTTTTGTTTTGTTTTGAAAGACAGAGTTGTTTTTTCCCTGAGGCATGACATATTTCTATTTAAAATAAGATTATGTTTTGTAAAATTGGGCAATTTTGGATTTGATACTTAAGTATTTTCAAAGGAAGAATATTTTACAACTTTTCATGATAATCTGTGTGGATCTGAGAGCCTCACAGTCAGGAAGTACACTGTGCTCCTAATTGGCATCCTTTGTTTTATACTTGAAATGAAGTACAAAATAGCGATTCATTTTTCTCCTAAAGTAGGATTCTTCAGTTTCCTCAGATCCCTCCAGGCCAGAATACTAGCATGGGTAGCCTTGCCTTCCTCTAAAGGATCTTCCCAACCCAGGGTTTGAACCCAGGTCTCCCGCATTGCAGGCTGATTCTCTACCAGCTAAGCAACAAGGGACGCCCAGGAATACTGGAGTGGTTAGCCTATCCCTTCTTCAGCAGATCTTCCTGAACCAGGGATCAAATGGGGTCTCCCGCATTCCAGGTGGATTCTTTACCAACTGAGCTATCAGGGAAGCCCAGATATAATGACTGATTTCTTAATTCATTCTTTTTGCGAAAGGAGATACTCTGGGAATTTGGTGTCCACCTTCTAAGTATTCCATATGGTTATTGTACAAATTCAAAAGTAGAAGAAATAAGTAACACTTATGTCTGTCTGAAAGTCTGGTAGAAATGCCTCAACATCTCAAAATTCTGTAAGAAACTTAGCTTAAACCGAGGATATTCAAAGTCAAGCAAATTCTTAGACTAGTGAATCTGTGAGATTTATGAGTTATTAAGGATGTGGAACTGAAGTGAGGGGCATAGAGATTTGAAGGGCATGTTTAACAAATAACCTAGATTAAGCCAGTGGTGTTAATTTTTTCCCCACCTTTATAAACAAAAATAATTTGATCATCCAATCTCAATATATTCAATACTTTAAAAATTTATACTTAGATGACTCTCCTTAATGTCGCATATGTATTATACACTCAATATAGAAAATTTTTAAAGGGTGAACCATAAATAATTATAAGCAGAATTTATAATCCTTTTTGTCCTCAATAGCAGTAAATCATGTTGTTCAC
The DNA here is from genome assembly GCF_001704415.2 of Capra hircus. Taxonomy (NCBI): domain Eukaryota; kingdom Metazoa; phylum Chordata; class Mammalia; order Artiodactyla; family Bovidae; genus Capra; species Capra hircus. Next base: position 51,606,244 of record NC_030814.1, on the reverse strand, counting down.
ACTACTCTGGAGAATACTGTCTGAAGTTCTCCCATCACTAGTTCACCTCTGTAAGCCTTGGCTTGGTCGTGAAGTTAGAGTGATCACAGATGTCACTTGCAGAATAAAGACAGAGAGGCAAAGGGGAAAAACCAAATGCAGATACAGGTCATAGTCCAAAGCTGTTGGTAACACAGGCTTCCCTTGTGGCTCAGCTTGTAAAGAATCTGCCTGCAATGCAGCAGACCTGGGTGCAATCCCTACGTTGGGAAGACCCCCCTGGAGAAGGGAAAGGCTACCCACTTCACTATTCTAGCCTGGAGAATTAGAGTTGGACATGACTGAGTGACTTTAACGTAACATAGGTCTCAGCCAGATGCAGATGGGAGTAACAACTGCTTGACCTACTTCAGCAGGTACTGAAGTCCTCAGAACATCTGGACTGGAATTTCAGCTGTCATGTCATTGTGACATTGCTGTTCATTCGACAAATATTTATTAAACTACCAGACACTGAATCAGGTGTTGGGAAGTAAGAGGCCTATAGTCCTGTTATTGTAGGCAAAATATTTAATCTCTGAGACTCAGAATCTTGATACTAGAAGGTAAATTATAAGATATATCACACCATCAACCTACTCATATATAATACATTTGGGAATTCTTTTAATGTGCTCTGTAGCTATTATTTGAGTTATCAAATTAGTTAACAAAGGATTATAACTGAAAAGATAGAAAACAGTTAAAGGATATAAAGGAGTTTTGGAATAGTTTTTTGAACCTATTTACATATTGATCACATGAACTTGGACCTTTGGGGCTAATCCAAAATTATTAAGTGCTTCTAGCGTATGCTGATTTCTTGCCTACTTGTCCTTGAGAACAGCTTAGAGTTTACAGATTAACCAAGACCTACCCTTGTGAGCTCATCAATAATGTTCTGTTGCTCAATGACCTGAAGTTTTAGAAACTCTGTCTCTTGTTCTTCATTAGCTTGGTCGAGGTCATTTAGAGATTTTAATTTCTTCAAGGGTGGATGGGATGTGATTTTTTCTCTCTGAGTTGAAAAAAAAAGAAAGTATAGGTGGAGACTTTAAAAATCCCAAACTTCAGTGGTTAATATAAAATGTTTGTAGAAATTTTATGAGGTTCCAGCTAAACGTGAAAACTGCCTAGCTTCAATACAAAGACACACACACCAACTAATATCTTCACGTATATTTTGTCTGCTATAATAGGTGGAAATCATTGGGAATGTCTGAAGATCTCTACAGCTGGACTAGAAGTCTGTGAAAGAGCACATTAGCACATTGCCTCTCTATATAAGGCAAATGATGGCATCTATTTCTAGTTATTATGCAAGATCTTAGAAGATGTGGGTACTTACTATACTGTTCTGTAAAGAACACATTAGTAAAACTCTTGGAAGGGGGCTTCTTTCTAAAACATTTATTTAAAAAAAATTTTAGTGAATTATATTTGATTTACGATGTGTTAATTTCTTCTGTAGAGCAAAGTAACTCAGTTATACATATGTATACATATGTATTCTTTTTTCATATTCTTTTCCATTCTGGTTTATCATAGGATAATTGTGATATCACAGGATATTGAATACAGTCCCCTGTGCTGTAGGAGGGCCTTGTTGTTCATCCTGGAAGCAGGCTTCCATGGTTGAGGAGACAGGTTGGAACTCTGCTTCTCTATTTTGGAGCTTTTGGAGAGTGTGCAGATTCCTGGAAGTGCTCCTATCGTTCTGCAAAATTTAGAAACTCCATAAAATTCAGAGCCAGCAGCCTGCTCTTGATTTCTTCCTTATGGGTTCTTCCTTCCTTCTTATAAGGGAAAAATCTAAACTTTCACAAACAGCACTGTATAATATTTTAAACATAAACTGGGGAAGACCAGGAAGTCAGGTTAGTGGCATAATAAAAACAAGGAAGCTGCCCTTTTGCAGAGTGTGTGATACACACCATTTCTGAATTTTCCTTGGTAACGGCTTTTAGTTTCTCTTCCATGCGCTGCAAAGACACCATCAGTTCATCATTTCTCTTGGCGAGGCACTTGTTCCTTTCCAGAAGAGGTTTGCATTGTTTTTCGGTTTCCCGCACACGCTTTAACTGGGAAGACATAAGACAATGTGTCCCTCTGTTTAGAGTCTGAAAATAACTGCATTATAGCAACAGCCACCAAAAAAAGTGTAAACTATATGCAGGATATTTTAAACATAAACATCTAAAAATTATGTAAACAATTCCTACTACCAATAAGCAAATGAAAGTAGCACAAAAGAAAACGGGCAAAAGACAAAGGGCAAATCACACAGGATATCATAAAGGCTACTAGATATTTGGAAAGTTACTCTGCCTCATTAGTTAGAAGGAAAATAAAAATGAAAATTTTATAATAAGAATACACCTCATACCCACCAAAGTGACTAAAATGATCTATAATATTATCTTTACATGTTTATGAAGACAAGGAGAAAATGCAATTCATATATTATTGGAGGGAGTTTAATTGTCATAACAACTGTGGAAAACTGCTCGGTAACAAGTGCTGATACTGACTGCATGTATACTCTATGATCCAGTAATTCTGCCCCTTGGGATAGTCCCCCCAGACATGAACATATTTTCTCACCAGGACATGATGTAGTAGAACCATTAACAACTTTAAACTATCATAGAACAACAGATATGTCCATTAACAATAGATGAATAAATATATACATATACTTACCATATGTAATTGTATATACATATTGTACCATATATTTTTATAATAAAATATATATATACCATATACTTCTATAATGAAGAAGTGAAGTGAAGTGAAGTCGCTCAGTCGTGTCCAACTCTTGGCAACCCCATGGCCTGTAGCCTACCAGGCTCCTCCCTCCATGGGATTCTCCAGGCAAGAGTACTGGAGTGGGTTGCCATTTCCTTCTCCAGGGGATCTTCCTGACCCAGGGATCAAACCTGGGCCTCCAGCATTCCAGGCAGATGCTTTAACCTCTGAGGCACCAGGGACGAATAGGATGGAGTTGTGAACATGAATGAATTCTACATGCAACACAATGAATGACTCTCATCAATGTAACACTGAGCAAAAAGCCAGACACAAAAGGATAATTATTGTATGATTCCATTTACAACACATTTTTTTGGTGGTTATTGGATACACTGCACAGCTTGTGGTATCTTGGTTTCCTGATCAAAGATTGAACTTGGGCCCTGGCCGTAAAAGCATTGAGTCCTTAGCACTGGAACTCCAGGGAATTTCCTACAACACATTTTTAAAATGGCGATAGACATCTATAGAAAGCGAATTCAGTACCAAGGTTAACTTTAGAAGGATGGTGATCGAGGATGGTGATTGAGAGAGGTCTCAAGAAGGGGAAGTTCGGAGATGCTGGTAGTCTTCCACTTAACTCATCAGGCTAGTAGTTACATGAGTACTACACATTGGGCATATTTATTGAATTGTACCTTCATTATTTGTGCACTTTTCTTTACTATTCTGTACTATAACATCATATATACTACTATAGGGGCTTTTCAGGTGACTCAGTGGTAAAGAATCCACCTGCCAGTGCAGAAGACAAGGATTTGATCCCTGGGTCAGGGAGATCCCGAGGAGTAGGGAATGGCAACCCACTCCAGACTTCTTGCCTGGAAAATTCTATGGACAGAGCAACCTGGTGGGCTATAGGCTATGGGGTCGCAAAGAGCTGGACATGACTGAGTGAATGAACGTGGACATACTACTATAACAAAATGCCTAAAAAATAATAAAATTTGAAAAAAAATCTGCTTAGAACTCACCAATTCATTTCGTTCATCTCCAAGCAAGGTATTCCTGTCTTCTAATTTTCTTATCGTGGCATTCAACTCAGCTATTCTCTTTTGATTTCTTCGCAAATCCTACCCAAGAAAATTAAAATGGGAATTTCTTCAACAAAACTTTTCACAAAGTTTCAGAGTACTGCTCTTAAAAGTAACAGGCTTAGTTCCTTTCATTTGGCTTATGAGTTGAGAGTAAAATGTCCTCTTATTTAGAAGAGAGTAAATATTTACCTTATTCCAAACCCCCAAATTCACTGCTTGGGTTTAAGATCACGCCTGGTTGAAACTGCAAATGAATTCTATGTGGCAGATACTCCCTGGGGCCCTGACTCCTGACAAAGGAAGTGGTAGAAAGCTGGATCAGTCTATGAGACCTGTGAGCTGTGAGATCAGGGTCATGCTGTGATTACATGAGGCCCAAGGAGCATCCCTTATGGCATGGCTGCACAGTGCTTCCCACAGGTTAGAGAGGTGTCCTGTTACTACATTTAGCCAAAGAGAGTCTAGAATAGGAGGTGGGGATGGGATCTGCAAATTCCTGCATACCTTTGGAGAAAAAGGTCAGATTCAGAAGGCTGGTGCATTACCTCCATGTATGAGACACAGTAGATTAATGGACAGACTTTGCTGGTAGATTTTGCCCAGATCAGCTGGCTTCCACACTGGTGTAACAGACATGGAATCACTTCACACATAGCAATCATTGACTAATTCTGTGCTCTAGAGTCCACAGGACCATTATACACTTACATGTCCATTATCATCTTACATGTTGATAGTGCTCTACTGTTGACAAAGCAGTTCCACACACATTATATCTCTGGATTCATAGTATCCTGGAAGATTTTGCAGAACTGAGAAGATTTAGGGAGGTCTAAGTTGTTCAAGGCCTCTAACAGTAGCTCAATAACTAGCATATATTCGATGCTATGCACCAGACTCCATGCTCAGTATTTTGCATATCTTTTCTCCTAACCTCAAACTAGCTCTGTGCAGTACCACTATTGCCTCTGTTTTACAGACGAGCGAACTCTGAGCTGTCAAAGGATCTGCTAAAGTCACACAACAATTGGCAGATCCAGAATTTAAACTAAAGGGTATGACTTCAGAACATATTTTCTTGACAATTTTGCTACACTGCAGGTAGGTGTCAGTGATAGAACTAAAACTTACATCTGCTAAAATCTAGTTCAGTATTCTTTCTCCCACCTACCAGGAGAAATATATATATATCCATAAATTATTCATTACTGAGTTCTAAGTATTAGCAATACTTTGAAATCTATCTTTGTTCCTAAATAATACATTGCCATCTTTTTAGCAGATAAATACTTTGAGAGATAAAAGATATGAAAGTAAACTATAAACAAGCTGATTTCTATCACTACATTTCTAAAAATACTTTCTCATATAAAATGATGAAAATACAGGAAAATAAATATCAAACTCAACCAGACTTGAAGTTTTCAGATGACGGTTACTCATGATTTAGTCTTTTACACAGTTACACATTTTGACCCCTGTACATGATAACCATTTTTACCAGTTTCCAACTCAATTGTTCATACAAGGGAAAATTCCCAGTCTTGGAAAGAGGCAAAGTATTTTCATCTAATTGATGATTCTTAAAATACACTGATGTCGGACAGCTATCATTTGGCTAGAAAAATTCTGTGAAGAATTTTAAAAGATCTGTAATTCTCTTGTGATCAGCTAAAAGCAGTTCAGATCACTTTGTTGTCTATGAGTATAGAAAACCCTGCTCCCAAGATACTCCCTGGTTTTATAGCAGGAGATAGAATTGATTTCTCTGTAGTAAACAGGAAAAGAGCTTAAGTGAAAAGTAAAACTTAGGTACTAAATAAAAGATGACTCCTGAGTCTTTAACTTCAATTTGAATAGACTTACCGGACTGCTGCAGTGTTCAGAGCCGTCTCCTGCCCTTCCTGGGATTTCTCGTTTCGGACTGCTCATGTTACATTCAGCCTCCTTGACCAGAAAGAGCTGTTCATCCAAAGCCTCCTTCTGGAGCTGGAGCTTCTGTACATAGCCTGTTTGGGTCTCCAGTTCCTTTTCCAGAGAAAAGATGATCCTGTCCTTGGCTTTGATCTCATCCATCTGAATTAAATGACACCCAGGACATTTTATTTAACAATGCTGCAAAGAAATGCATCTTCACAATGGTATGAGCTTAGCTTCTTTCTGCTCATTGAAACAGGAAAAAAAGAATCATGAATATGACAAGTATATTTAATCCAGGAATAAGGCAAAACTGGTGTCAAGGAGGGTAATATTTTTCTTTCTAGTATATCCTGTGTAGATGCTGTGATTCAGTATATTGTTTGAAATAGTCTGAGTGGTTGGATATAGAAAGCAAAAGTTAACTCGAAGACAGGTTATTAGTGTTAATTAAAGACAGATATTAAATATTCCACTACAATGTCTCACAGGACAATGTGTGATGTTACTTCCTATTTGGGGTAACGATCTTTGAATTCCTTTTAAAAAGCAGTAACAACAATAAGCAGGTCATTTGTAACCGAAGAAGCTTCAGTATTTCTAGTAGCCTCATCATTTTCTAAGGCCAGTATGTTTGCATTCAGGTGGTGAATTTGTCCTTCCATGGTTCATATTATATGGCTCCTTTCATTCCTATCCATTTTCCAGAGCAGCCAGTTCTTAGCAACCATTTTATTACTACCATCAGAAAATTATGGTTGGGACAAGAACAGGAATGGAAAATACCTGGCAATATTAACCACTGTTTTCCCACCTGTATCTGTGGGATATATTTATTGTTAAGTCTGAGCATGGTCTCAGAAATACTTCTCAACTAAAGGCCAAAAGTATTTGGTACCCGTTGATCAGATTTCCACCAGACTAAAAACTTTCTGCCTCCTGAGTGAGGGCTAGTGAAATTATTGTCTATAAACAATCTTTGAAGAAAGCATAGCCTTTGGGTAAAGCCTTTCTTCTCATTTCATTATATTTTATGAGAATATTAAAAATGGAAATAGAGTAGGCGAGTAGACACATTTAATATAAATAATATTATGCTGTTCTCCTCTTTATAAGAGTGTCTCCTTACACATAACAAATCACTTTGTATAAATATTTCTTTGCTGTGTTCCTTAAGACCAAAATACATTTTTTAACATATCTGAGACAGAAATTGTGTTATATAATCACATTTCCCCACATGTAACTATTTGTGAGCTAACGCCTCCAAGTCATAGGATTAAATTTTAGGTCATTTTGGGGAGGTCATGGTCCTGGGATATCATCTGATAACTTGGCAAGTAATCAAACACTGTCCTGTTAATTTGGGAGTAAAAGCATTGTCTTTATTTTTATCTCCTTGTAAGAGATGAGTCTAGTATTATTCTTATCTAAGAAGCATGTTCATTTGTTAGATCTGTTATCCATGGTTTATTTACAGTTTACCAGAGCTCCAGATCTGCATGTTCCTAGTTGGTTTTGAGGTACCCTACTTAAATAAACCTGCTGGGAAATCATCTCGTCACACCCATATAATCATTCTCATCATCATAACTGAAATTTATTGATCTTTTAATACATTCAATGCATTCAGGGTCTTACATAGCTTATCTCATTTTGATACAATCCTATTATGTAGTTCTCTTATTACCGCTTCACAGGTGATGACTGAGGACCCAAAGGGTAAAAAGCTTGATCATGGCTAATAAATGATGAAGCCTGATTTAAAATACAGACTTATGACCCTCAAGCCCATGCGGTTAGGCACTGTGCTATACTTATGCCAAGATTATCCTTGCAGCATTTTCTCAAAGTGGTTTTCTGTAGACTACCAAGTAACTAGTGTCAAGGAGTCTCAACTGCATACTGGTTATAAGCATGGACTCTGGTTTCAGAATACTGAAAATCTTCCAAATTCCTAGTTCTTAAGTAGGGAGAGGGTACATATCAGAATTCCCTGGGGAAATTTTTGACACAGCATCGCTCCCATTTATCTCCCTTTCTGTCCACAAATGGAACTGGGTGTTGGGGTAAGAACAAGATTAGAAGGAAAAAATGAAGACAAGCACATCTGTATTACTGAAAAAGTTTCCCGTTTTTCTGTTTGCACTCAATTTTTGAACTAAGATTCAGAGAAACTAGATTTTACACTGTTACTCAGAGAGATACCATGCCTGTCTCTGCAATGTACCGGTGAAAAGAAGTCATGAAAAAAATTATAGCCATGGATGGGTGGATATATTAGTAGACTTACACTGAAACCATTGACAAACAAAAATATTTACTGTAAAATATTTAATTTTAAATATATTTTAAAAATATTTAATTTCATTTACCTACCTGCTGACTCGAGTTCACATCCTGATTCTTTCTTCAACAGCCATTGGTGTTTTAAAAACCAAAGGCAGGGCAGAGACCAATATTTCTGCACTGCGTTTGGTTTTTATTGTCAACCAGTACAATAGCACTAATTGCAGATAAAAAAATTTGCAAAGTTTGGCAAAGGCAACATTTACAGTCACACTGTATTTCAGTACAAAGAAAATTACATGTTTAATTTTGTCTAATATGTCCTCTGATAACCACTTTTTACATAAAACTGAAATCCTAGCGATATCGTCCAAGGGACATAATTAGAATTCTCAGAATATAAATGGTTAGACTCAATAGATACAAGAAGGAAAGCGTTTTTTAAGTTCTTTTCTAAGAAAATATTTTTAGAGAAGCACAAAGTATACTTGAATAGGTGATAGCTAATTTGATAATATATAACCCAGCTATAACTGGTGCTAAACATTCTGAATACAGATGCAAATAAACACTTCTTCTAAGACAAGGTCAATCTGCAACATTATAGCTTTCACACAGTAATTCTATTTACTTTTAAGCATAGTGAAAAGACTGATGTGGCTTTTAGTCATACATATTAAAAAAAAGCTTCAACTCAGTAGGGGTTGAAGTAAGTCTTAGAAATTGGTAATAGCAAGTAAGCTAGGTAGGAATGACAACCAATTTAAGAATTACAATGGTCCTTATTTTGAATTGCCTTCATTTACTCTGGGGAAGAAGATCTATTTGTAAAATGACTAGGGGTTTTATAGCTCTGCTTCTTGCTTTCAGACATGGTTCCTGGGGAGAAAACACGTGAATTCCTCAGTATGTTCCCAGTGGCTGCCATTTTCAGACAGCTTGAAAGCCAAAGAAAATCCCCCCGCCCCTGTAAAAACATTTTACAAATGGAAAGCCTGCAAAACATGCTGATGTTGGAAGAGTATATCATTCAGAAAATTTTTATATACACCCAAGGAAACGAGCCATTAAATAAATACCTTGCCATACGTGTGAGGCTAGAAATTTCCAATCTTTATGAGAAAGATGACTCCAAAATCTTTTACCTTTTACAATGCCAATTTTGGCCTGGGTGCATCTATTTGCCTATCGACTTATATTTTGAACAGCACTAGACAGAAGAGGGGCACTGCTTGTAATCCACTCACGAAAAAACACCTGAAAAAGCAAGCCCCACGGCTGTCTAAAGCCTGGAAAGAGAACGGTTCTGCCCTGGGTTACTAACCAGCCTCCGAATATCCCGTTCCGACTCCCACTTGATCTTGGAGATGGCTTCCTGGTGGGACTGATGCTCACTCCTGAGGTCCCCAGCCTTGATTTTATCTGCTTGGATCATGTTGCTCAGCGCCTCATCCACCTGCTTCTTGGCCGTTTTCAGGTCCGCAATCTCCTGTAAGAGCTTAAGGCGCTCGGCATCGAACAGTTTCCGGGCCTCCTCACGGGCCTCGATGGTGAGCGCTGTCCTTACTTTGTCGCTGCTGCCGTCCCGGAGCGCGCACAGCGCTGACTTGAGCCTCTGGATCTCGCCATCCCGCACCTTAACTGTCCGGGCCATTTCCTGCTCGTGCTGCTTGATGAGATTCTCCCGCACGGCCTGCAGCTCCTTCATCTTCTCCTCGTGGAGCTTGGCTTTGAGTTCCGTCACCAGGACCGTGTGCTTGCGCTGCTCCAGCTCGCGGATCCTCTTGGCTTCTTGAGTCTTCTCTCGTTCGAGTTTAGATACCTGAGAGGCGAAAGGAGGAAGGGAGGTGAGCCTCATGAGAAAGATGTGCTCCTAGGCAGGCTTGGCAGCTCAGATCCCTGGGATCTCCTAATGCTTCATCTCTTTTCAAATTCTAGCCCGCAGTGGTAGGAGGGAGGGTGCCCGCGGAAACCCACAGGCCTTTTTATGCAGGGAGGACAGCATGTGAGGGCTTCCCTGGTAGCTCAGCTGGTAAAGAGTCCGCCTAAATGCAGGAGACCCCAGTTTGATTCCTGGGTTGGGAAGATCCCCTGGAGAAGGGATAGGCTACTCCAGTATTCTTGGGCTTCCCCTGTGGCTCAGCTGATAAAAACTCGGCAGGCAATGCGGGAGACCTGGGTTTGATCTCTGGGTTGGGAAGATCCCCTGGAGAAGGGAAAGGCTATCCACTCCAGTATTCTGGTCTGGAGAATTCCATGGACTGCACAGTCCACGGGGCCGCAAAGAGTCGGACAAGGCTGTGCCACTTTAACTTTCACATTATGTGAAAGGAGGAAATACCCAAGGATGCTTCCAATACTTTGTTCAGACAAATATTTGATGTTCAGGGGCTTTACTATTTTGTGTGGTCTTCAGGCAAGCAGCACAGGCATCACCCAGAGGCTTATCAGAAATGCAGGGGATCCATCCCAGACCTATGAATGATAACCTGCAGTTTAATGCATCCCCAGGTAACTGACATATGCATTAAAATTAGGAAATTGTGCTCTAATGTTTTTCATCTTGGTGAGGAGTTCAAAATAGATCATCTGGAGATCATTCTAGACTACACATCCCTGCTGCTGCTGCTGAGTCGCTTCAGTCATGTCCGACTCTGTGAGACCCCATAGACGGCAGCCCACCAGGCTCCCCCGTCCCTGGGTTTCTCCAGGCAAGAACACTGGAGTGGGTTGCCATTTCCTTCTCCAATGCATAAAAGTGAAAAGTGAAAGTGAAGTCACTCAGTCATGTCCAACTCTTAGCGACCCCATGGACTGCAGCCCACCAGGCTCCTCCATCCATGGGATTTTCCAGGCAAGAGTACTGGAGTGGGGTGCCATTGCCTTCTCCGACACGTCCCTAGTGAGGTCTAAACTGATAACTGTGCATGTCCTAGGACACCCAGGATAGTCCATAGTTCAATATTTTGATCAGACTAAAAAACTGGTGTCTAAAGTGATAGCATAAAACATTTCCCTTTCTTTTTCTTCTCTCTTTTTTTTTTTTGAAGAGAAGATAACTGCTGCTAAGGGGGAAGTGAGGAATGAAGATGGTTGATATGTGCTCAACTTCACCTTCCTTACCATAGCAACTTGGTCCCACCCCCCAAATTTTTACAGATACACACACAGCAGTAAAAACCCCTGCAGTACAAGGACTTCTCTGTTACAGGAGGTCAGTGGCTGTTATTTCGGCTACATGGGTGTCTGTCTGCATTCTTCAATATCTCTTATCTCCCTCTCTCCCCCACCTATGTCAACACTCTGAGGAATTTAACAAAGTATTGCTTCTAATCTTTTTACTTGCAAGGAGAAAAGAAAAATTCTCCTGTGTTTTGTATTATTTCCAATGGTAATACAGGTCTTATAGCAATTGCACTGCCTTAATTTGGCTGGGAGTTCGTCTCTGATTTAGTAGGTAAGTGCGTGGCCTGGCATCTGTAGCTTAAAAAAGCCTCACTAGGCTCCTGTACTGTCCTCCTCCTCCTGTCATCTCTGCTGCCTGTCTTTGTTCCTTTGTCTCAGTCTTTTGCACACATACACACACAGGCAGTAACCTAGAAAAAGGGAAAAGCCGGGCAGCACCGGGAGGAATATCTAGGTGAGTGATACTGAGTCTTTGCCATTTGTAAAATTAGAACATTTGTAAAATAATTGCTGAGCCTTTCCAGCTAAAATATTGTAAGATCCAAACTCCTTATTGAAACAATTGTAATTATGAAGTAAAGTGTCTGAGATTTTACTTACCTTAATGGTTTACTTACCTTTAGCTAGAACAGAATTTTCTAAGTCCACATGGCATTCTATGAATATTTGATTTTAAAGGTACAACAATCATTCCCATGTAGGTTATTCTAAAAGGATTCAGGACACAAGGAGATTTGGCGAAATAAAGAGTCAGGCTTCCCCAGGACTGTTCTCGGGTCTTGCCTCCAGCCCAGCCCAGGTCCCCTCCCCAGTATCTGTTAGTGCGTATGTCCTAAAGCAGCGCTGTCCCTCACGGTGGCCATAGCCACAGCAGGCACTTGTGATACTGGCAAGTCTGAACTGAGTCTGGCCACAGATATAGAATACTCATCCCATTTCTAAGACTTAGTATGAGGTAAACATTAATATATCATTAATAATTTTTACATTGGTTGAAACCATAATATTTTGAAGTTTTTTGGCCTTGTGGCATGTGGGATCTTCCTCAAGCAGGGATCAGACCCATGCTCCCTGCATTAGAAATGTGGAGTCTTAAGCAATGGACTGCCGGGAAAGTCCAAAACTATCTATAGTATTTTGGATAAATTAGGTAAAATAAAGTATACTATTACAATTAATTTGGCTTATATTTACTTTTTAAAATTGTAGTTATAAGAAGTTTTAAAATCACATATATGGCTTGCATTATATTTCTTTTGGACAGCATTACTTCAGAGTTCTTGGAGGTTCATTTAACGAATCGAGCTTTCGTCACACTGCTGCTGACATTCTCTTAGCAAAATCTTGTTATGATCTATGTGCCAGGGCTTCTTCCTGTTGGGGGATAGAATCCCAACACTTCAGCTGCCCCTTTCAGCTCTCAGAAGACTTGGTTGGACTTTCAGGCCCCATTTTAACTCCTCGTTTGACATCTCAGGTATAGGGCAGTATTCTGTTTTCTACACACACCCTGAATCTCTACACTTTCATGCCTGCCTAAGTTTCTTCTTCCTGATCTGCCCTTTCCTCAGCTCCCTTTGGGATCCTCTCATTCCTCCTGACCTAGCTAGATGCTACCGTCTCTGGTCATATCACCCTGATCTCCCAGGACCAAGCTCGTTTCTCCTGCATTTTTCTTCTCTGTGCAGGTTGCTAACACCTCCCTGCTGGTCTCTTCCACATTTGTCTTTATGCTGTTTTCCTTTTTGTCGGCACGCCTGTCTGTCTTCACCATCTCCTCTCTTACCCCACCTTGACTGAAAACTCCTAGAAGGTCGCCAGTGAGCCTTGTTCATCTTTGTCTACCCAGTGGTCGTCAGCACAGCACAGAAGACAAAGAGCATGTGTGAAATGAAAGAGTGTAAGCCAATATGTTTCCCTGGCTAGCCTCGTAACTAGAGGCAGGAATAATATATCCTGTCACACATTGTAGAGAACATGGGCTTGCACTGTTACCCAGAGCAGCCCTCATCCATCCCTTCCCTGTATAAAACAATAAAAGAAAAATACCCCCAACATATGATGTCTGCCTGTGTTCTTTTTGATAGTTCTCCCAATGCTTCAGTAATGACAGCCTAAATCTTTCCATTTTTTTTTTTCAATGAAGTGAAGGACTTTCTAGACTATGAGTGAGCAAACAGTACCCCATGAGCCAAATCTTTCCCGCCCCCTCCCTCTTTGTGAATAGAGTTTTATTGGAACATAGCCAGGCCCATCCATTTCCATGTTGCCCATGGCTGCTTTCATGCCACAATGAAGTTGAGTAGTTTCACAGAACCTCTCTGGCCCACAAAACCTAAAATATTTACTGTTTTGTACTTCACGGAAAATGTTTGCTGATTCTTCTTTTATATAATGTAAGTTTTGAAAAGAGGGGCCTTATTTTTCACTGAGTTAGAATCTCTGATAATTTACCTTCCATCTAATTTACCTTGGGGAAATTAACTCAAGTGATAGGAAACTATCGTCTCCAATTTCAGCAGGATGTATTTATGTTCCTTAGGCATTTGGAACATTATCGTGACCTTAAGAGCAGATAGGTAATGACTTACTAGGAGAATTTTAGCAGCTCTTCTTAAAACAATGAAAAGCTGTAGTAAAGACGGATAAAGGGTAATGAATTCTGGGTTTGTATTTGGATTTCACCATCTACTCTCTCTAAGAAAGTTGCTTTATCCTGAGGATCTTTGATTACACTTTAAAAAAATACCTGTAAAAGAGATATTTTTAGGATTAAATTAGATAATGAATGGGAAAGTATCTTAAACTGTAAAGTACTGTAAAAATGTAAGGTAATATATTATATTGGATATAAGAGGAAATACTCATGATCTGAAATTATTATGTGAAGTTCTCTGCAGGTATATTAGATTGTACCAGTCTGTGATTCTGTAATTTCTCTCAAGTTATAAACAATAATCTTTTATGTGTAGACTGGAGAGGAGATGAATGAAAAAGAAAAAAAAAAAGTGAAAATACAGATGTATGGAAAATATACTCTAGCATGAAGACAAAACAAATAGGAACACACACTGGCATTTTTTCCCATCACAGCAGAGTATTCAAAAAAAAAGAAAAAATATTGAATTACTTTTGGCACTTTTTAATGGCTACTTATTTGGTTGTCATGGCAACTGTCATTTTTGGCAGTATTTCTAGGTACGGTCTTTTTTTTTTTTAACTTGAAAAGAGTTTCACTATGAAGGAGATACAAAGAATGTGACTGACATCTGGGAGGAAAAAAAGAGCCAATAAAAATTGTGTAGTAAAAACATTTTCTGAAAATTATTTATAGCTTAGATTGTACCACTAAGAAATAGATTTTAATATCTTAATGCAAATCATGAAAATGAGTATACAAAAAGATGAAGAACTACCCCTGAGTAATATGAAAAAATGTGAAGATAATACTTCGAAAGGTAAAAATTAATTAGTTGATTGAAGAGAGAATCAATTTTTACTTGTGGAAATGTTATATGGACAAAAATTTCAGCTCCATCACCAAAAATAGTACGCATTTATCGGGGGCTTAACTTACTATGTATGAATTAGGCACTTTTTTAAAGGCTTTACACCTATCAATACACTTAACATCCTAGGCAGCTCTATGATATAGATAGTATTTATTACATCTGAATTTCTGATGAGAAAAGTGGGGAACAGGCTCTACAGAAGCACAACATAAAGAAGGCTGATTGGGGTCCAGGTGGGCCAGGAGCCAGGTCAGGGCAGATCTCAGATCTCCTAGTTTGTTCTGAAGGCTTTGGCAAGCTGGGGCCCCAGCCTCAGCCTCAGTTTACTCATGTGTAAACTAGGATTGGTGATATTTTTCTCATATGATTGTTGAAAGGACTGACTTCCATAATCCAGCAAAGTCCTTTGGATAGGCTAGAACACATGGGCAATTAATAACTATTAATACATGGTAGATATTAAATATTAATTTGATGAGCATTATTACACATTAATATTTTATCATGCAATGTATACTAATACCATGAACAACATAAACCTAAATACCCATATTATGGTGCTAAGATGAGTGCTACTATTATATTATAAGACCTTAGCAACTATTTTCCTAATAGAGATGTTCAAAGATAAAATTGGGTTTCCTCAAGATGTCCTGAATTTCTTGGTGACATCTTATCTTAACTTGGAAAACATTGCTTAATGTATACAAAGAAGTTATAGGGGGTAGGGTGGGACAAGGCTAGAGGGTGAGCACTGAACAGAGATTTGAATAAAAGACTTCTTATATCACTTTTACCCCAGGGGTTTTATTAAAAAAATAATAATAACTAGGGAAATTTAATCCTGCTTCCACGGTGACAGAAGGAAGAAAATTCATGACTAGCTTTCCAGGCTTCCCATTATATTTTCTTCTTTTGTCCTAATTCTAGTGTTGCCTTTGAAAAATGCCACTGTAAATTCTGCTGCGATAAAGAGGGTGATATTTGAGCTTTACTGTGAAATCTAGGATTAAACGTTGGACTGCCTATCAAAGGTAAGGAGGGCTGAGAGGTTATCAAGACAAGACAAGCCAGCAAAAGGTTCAGCTTGGATTATCTGCATCAGATGTAGCCAGAGACCTAAACGCACAGTGGGCTGGCAGGGGTTTTCATGGGCATGAAGTAATTCTCCAACAGGAGATGTGAAGAGAGAAAGGCTGCCGCCATAGGAGTGGGGCTCATAAGGGCTTCTCCGGTAGCTCAGCTGGTAAAGAACCCTCCTGCAAAGCAGGAGTTCCCAGTTCGATTCCTGGGTTGGGAAGATCCCCTGGAGAAGGGATAGGCTACCCACATCAGTATCCTTGGGCTTCCATGGTGGCTCAGTTGGTAGGATCCACATGCAATGCGGGAGACCTGGGTTTGATCCCTGGGTTGGGAAGATCCCCTGTAGGAGTGCATGGCAACCTATTCCAGTATTCTTGCCTGGAGAATCCTGAAGGACCGAGGAGCCTGGCGGGCTGCATTCCATGGAATCCCAAAGAGTTGGACACAACCGAGCAACTAAGCACAGCACAGCCTAAGGGAGATTTTATACAACCTGGGGAAGTAATAAAAGCTTCTCTCTTTTCATTTGTTGCTTTTAGTTACTTAGGTTTCCTGAAAACAAAACTAAATTTGCAGAAAGCAAGAAGTACTGGATGCCCAGTGTGGGCCCTGAACCTGCACACTCTAGAGTACTAGCCTGAGGAGAGAGAAGGTTGGCTGGTTTTTTGAGAGCACCCTGGAGGCAACAGAGTGCCGTGGAGTAAGAAAGCACCACCTTGATCACAGCCTTAGAGAAGATGGGAGTTTCCATGTTGGCTCCTCCTCTAGCTGTGTCACTGGGAGCAAATGAATTACATAGAACTTGTGTTCTTTCTCAGTGAAATCAGAATAGTAATCAGATGCTGCCTTTGTCCCAGGCTCTCAATGAGGACTGCTTTGCAGTCTAACGGGCTGTTCTAAGGGTGGAAACTCCTTTCTGGAGCTGACTCTGCCCAAAGCAAGCATCCCAGGCCTGCCACCCTGCAGACTTGACCCTCAGAGGCCTGTCCTCTGCTCCTGCTTCATCCCCTCTGTGACTGTGGGCTTCACTGTAGCTGCAGGCTGCCTCTGAGGGAGAGAATGAAACCCTGGGGAACTGGGTGGGTGGATTTCACGTCTCACAGCAATCCCTCGTGTGCCTGCACACCCTGAGCAGCAGATCAGTGTCCACAGAGGAGACACACAGGAAAACACCATGGCTTCATGGCTCAGTGCTGGTCCAAGAAAGACAGATCTGGTGGAAATGTTTCTTCCACCCAAGCCTGGGGTGGCCCGCCTCAATCAATACTATATTGTACTTATGCCATGGGGTTTTGGGGAATGTTTTAAAAACAATCATGATAATTCACTCAACAAGTAGGACATGTCTCCCACATGTCGGGCAGCACTGTAAACACTGGGGTTCCCTTACTTAGCGGGTCCCTGAAGCAGACATGGAAGCATACATTTCATTAGAGCGGGGACAGCAGGCAAGAAACAAGCAAACAAACAAATAACATAACTTCAGACATAAGTTTCAGACTTTCACTTTCTTCATAAGTACAGAGTCCTGTGATTAAAGCACCACAGGGCGATGTGCTAGATAGAGTACATGGAATGAAGGGAACAGTGTCATGTAACTTGGTGATCAGGGAAGGGTCCAGAAGAGCTAGAGCAGATTCCTTTCCTGATTAATCTCGACTATTTTGAAAGGATCTTAGCTCTTTTATGTTATCCATAATCTGCTCATTTTATAGATGCACAAATGCAGGCCCAAAAAGGTCATCCAGCAGAGAGACCCCACCTGTGCTCTTTCCTCTCCACCATAGGCCACCATAGTTACATCCTTTTGGCCCCTATGATTGGAGTCCAGTCAAAATGACCTACATATCGCCACATTTTTTCCTATCAGTGCTTTACAAATCTTTCAGATAATTTCTACTCACCAGAAGTGGGCTGTGTCTAATATTTTAGTTTCATTTCCCTGCAGTGGAAATGCAGGCATTATGGGGGAAGGATGGGGCATATCCCCCACTCCCTCAACACACACACACACTTCATTGCTCCATTTGAAATTTGCATAATGGTATAAAAAAAAGTTCTGACATTGTCTCTTCCTCTGCCTATGGTTTTCAGTATTTTCCAGACATTCACATGTTTTAAGTATAGCACTGGCTTGGCAAAACATGTAAACAACTTAAATGCCTACTGATGAATAAATAGATACAGAAAATGGGATATATCACCTCCTATACACACACAATGAAATATTCAGCCATAGAAAGGAAGGAAATTCTGTCATTTGCAACATTATGCCAAGTGAAATAAGCCAGATAAAGACAAACACTGTATGATCACACTTACATGTGGAATTAAAGAAAAAAATAGAGCTCATAGATATAGGGAATGGATTGGTGGTTACCAGAGGCAGAATGGTTACCAGAGGAGATGGTTAAGGTGGTTAAAAAGTAAACTTCCAGTTACACGGTAAATTCTGAGGATGTAATGCACAGCATGGTGATTATAGTTAACGGTCCTCTTAACAATATTTGAAGATTGCAAAAAGAGTATATCTTAACAGTTCTCGTCACAGCAGCTGGGGGTATAGCTCAGTGGTAGAGCGCATGCTTAGCATGCATGAGGCCCTGGGTTCAATCCCCAGTATCTACATCTTCAGGGCTTCCCTTGTGGCTCAGCTGGTAAAGAATCTGCCCACAAAGCGGGAGACCTGGGTTCAATCCCTGGGTTGGGAAGATCCCCTGGTGAAGGGATAGGCTACCCACTCCAGTATTCTGGCCTGGAGAATTCCATGGACTGTACAGTCCACGGGGTCGCAAAGAGTTGGACAAGACTGACAGACTGTCACTTTCACTTTCCTCACAAGAGCAAAATCTTTGTAACTCTGTGAGGTGATGGCTATTGACAAAACTTATTGTGATAATCATTTCACAATTTATACATCTATCAAATCGTTATGCTGCACACACAAAATGAACACACTGTTATACATCAATTGTATCTCAATAGAACGGGAAAACATGTGAAAAAAGAGCACAGACTTGGGAGGAGAGGGAAGGGGACTTGAAGACCCAGCTCCGTCACCAACAAGCACGTGACTCTGAGTGAACTGCTTTATCTCACTGAGCCTCGGTTTCCGCATTTGTAAAATGTGGGTAATGACAGTGCCCACCTCAGAGAATGGTAGTGAGGGTGAAATGTGATAACTGAATTATAACACAACATATCTGATAATATCTGCTCAAAAAATACACACACATAACTTAGGAAGTAAACACGACTATTATCCCATGCGACAAAGGAAGACACAGGTATTTCATAACCTGCACAGGGTCACTCAGGTGCTAAGGGAAATAGCTGGGATTATGTGAGGAGGAAACGCAGTTCTTATCATGCGTGACAGATGGTAAACATTCAATAAAGTCCAGCATGTGTGACCCTGCTCTATCTGCAGTATTTTCTGCAAATGTCAGTGGGATGATTTGTCTTTCTGGAAAAATGAGTAATATCCCATCACTCCAAAGGTTTCCACTCTTTAACTAGTCCATTCCCCTGAGGTTAAACTGTCATTTTATCATCATCCTAGCCTTGGAGTCAAACTGAGAGTGTGAATTCACGTGTCGGCATTGTTCATGTTCTCTCTCTTAGAGCCTCGGCCTGTGGTAACACAACCGTATTTATTTTAATAAAACTGCTTTATGACTTGTTTGCCCTCTAAATTCCCTTTGCTCTTTGGGGAATGCTGCTGACAGTAGTGAGGCTTTGCTGTCGCCCCTGTGCTAGGATTATAATTAACTGCCATGGAGAGGGAGTCTGGGGGAGGGGCAGAGGGTGGACGACAAGGGCAGTGCTTTCATTTCAGAGCCTGGCTTCTAGTCTCTTGTCAGCAGAAAGGGAGATGACCCCTGACTGCTGGCTTAGACACCAGTGCCCAGCCCTGGATAAACAGGCACGATAAACAGCTCTGTCCCCAGTCAAGAGTTACCCCTTTTAAAAGGCTAGCACATGTGGGAAATGGCAGGGTTGGGATCTGCAGGGCCTCTGCCTCTTTAAAATCTCATGAGCTTGGTCTCTGTAAACCAGGGGCAGGTTATGGTTCCCAGTATCCAGATGGATAGCCTTCTTCCCAAGAAGGTAGTTTGTCATTCTGTTGTTACTACAATTAAAGCAGCCTGCCTCCCTCAAAATGCTATGTTGCCCCAGGGAAAGTTAAAACCAATGAAATGTTCATAGCTTGTCGACCTGGAAGGAATTGTGGAGTGGAGTGTTTGTCAACACGAAGTCAAAAAACCACCTCCACGGGGACTGTCTGGACTGTGTGCTGGAATTGCAGTCCTGAGCCTCATCACTCCTACTTTATCAGAATCTTTGGACTCTGGGCCCAGGGATCTCAATTTTTAATAAGTTCCCTCAGGTTATTCTAATTTCCAGTGATGCTTGAGAGACAAGAATATAGAGAAACAGATTCAGTCATCTGAATTACAGATCGACACACTGAGAAATTGAAATTTGTCCCCGAGGAGAGAAAAAGGCAATATTCTGGTTTTCTGACTCTTACACAAACATTTTTGACTTTGTTTTCGTTTGTTTTGTTTTATGACACCACATTCTTTTTAACTTTATGGAAACTGAAAAATACCCTTCACAAACTTTACATTGGGGCCTGCTTATCCAAGGTCAAGGCTTAACTGAGACAGGGGGCCAGGAGCTTTGGCCAATTCAAGCTTTTATTATTGTTCAAACCAGGAGAGATACATTTGGGAGAAAAGAACTAATTAAAAGGTAATGGTAAAGTCAAGGAAGAAGAGGCAGTAAAAAAGAGTAAGGATATATGTTATTTGTCACTTGATTAAGAACATTTCCTTACTGCACAAAGAGTTATCTCTTTAAGGCAATTTTACACTGACATGATTGTCTCTACTTTGCAAAAATGTCTCACGCCTGTCACATATTTCAAAATGATTTCCTGTCCATGACTCTGTTTGATACCCATACCACTCTAATAAGAGAAGCGTTAGCATATTCATTTAATGGATGAGACTTAGAAGCACAGAAACTTTCCTAAGTCTAATTAGCAACTGACTCAAGCATACCAGATATGGAAGGGATATTACTATGAATTATTTTTTCCAGAATTTACTATGTTCCAGGCAGCTCTCTGAGCATCTGACATGAATTTTCTCATATACTCCTCATCACTCCTTTATGTACGTGTCTAATTTAAACCTCCTCCCAGCTCTACAGGATAATACTAAGGTAAAAGGTTAGAAATCACCTTTCAGTCATTCATCTACTCATTCAACAAATATATGTTGAGCTTTTCAGTCCTGGACATTTATTTAACCTCTACTGATAGAGAGGTAAGTGAGGCTGCTGTCACAGAGATTACACTTGACTGGGGGGAAAGAAGCATTAAACAAGTCAATATCTAAATACAAAAACCGCGCTGAGATGAACCAGGAGAAGGCAGGCCTTAGGGAGTGTGTGGACCCAGGAAGTGCTCTGTTTTGGAGATTGTAGTCAGATGCTTGACTAGAGCTAACGCTTGCAGGAAGTGTGCAAGGAGCATGCTGCTGGCTGGGGAAGAAGAAGGGCAAAGGCCCACATGTGATGGGCGTGTGTCCCCTGGTTCAGTGAAGAGGCTGGAGCAGAGTGATCCGGGGACAGCAGTGGTAGGAGTTGAGTCAGATGATGGGCAGCTGGAGGGGGGAGGTCCTGATGTGGTGGGGGAAGTCCTGTGATTGAGAGAGGTGGGCAGCCTTGCAGGGTTCTGAGCAGTAGAATGGCAGGATGGACATGCTTTACAAAGATACGTCTAAATGCCTCAGGGGGAATGACTACAGGAGGCGAGGGTGGGACCCATCAAGGCCACATGCTTATTCACTGGCCCAGAGGTGGGGGTGGTGGGGAGTATGCTCTCAATTTTTACATCTGGCTTCCTGGGCAGGCAGAGCTCATGAGCAGAGTTTTCTCATTTTGTGTGTATCCTGTGCTCAAATCCCCTCTGCCACACCCAGGGAATCTCCCCAAGTGCAGGGGTTGTTGCCCCCTCTGGCAACCAGCAGACAAGAGTCCACCAAGGCAGGGCTGCAGGCGGGCCTCAGGAAGCCCCACTCACCTTGGACTTCTCCTGATGCAGCTCTATCTGGATGTCTGTGAGCTTGGTCCTGAGGTCTTCGTTGGCAGCTTGAAGGGCGACAATGAGCGCCTCGGGCTTCTCGCCCTTATTTCGCCCTTTCTTGGACATTATTCCTTTCTGAATGGAGTCTGTTGGTGTTGAGTTCCTCTCAAGCAGGGGCTGCCATGTTCCTGCGGCTTCTCCTGGGTGCGATGGCTCAGCAGCTACTGCGTGTTGCTCCTCGGGAAGGTCTCCTCAGCCTCTGCCCTGGAAGCCCTGGGGGAGGCGGAGACAGTAGTTACTGCCCGACTAAGACCTGGGCCGCGCACTCGTCAGGCGCTCAGCCTGAGCTGCCTGCGAGAGCTGCCTGCTAAGGGCTCCCGACCACTTGGCACATGAATTTAGGGCTGTCTTCCCGACAGGCTAGTCTGCTCATGTCGGTGCCCAGCTTAAAATCCTTCAAAGACCTGAGTCCATATACGAGTGTATCTTTCACATCTCAGAGTGCTCTTTACACCTGAACCTGCCCATTCTCCTAGGCTTACTTCCTCCACATCACTCACTTATATCCTGGGCATAAAGAGTGTCTTTTAATTTTCTGATTATTTCTCTCTTCCCATAGGACTTTTCATTTCCCCCCATCCTCTGCCCTGCCTCCTCTCACGGTCCTCAGCCTCACATGCCGCCACACAGTTTAGTCTGACCAACCCTCATGACTCCATCAGGTCTTAGCTGGCAAATCAGCTCCTCCTGGAAGCCCCCCACCCCACCCCACCCCAGGTAAATACAGGTCCCTGTTTTTTAAGTGTGGTCACCTCCTTTAGTCTGTTAGCTTTGTGAGGGCAGGAATGTGTTCATATTTACAACTTGCTTCTCAGAATGCATCTCAGGGACTGGACATATCCGCTATTTAATTCAGTATTTGTGAAAGGAAGTCACCTATGTGATGATCTATGGTTTCCTCACAGAGTTGACTTTAAGAAAATCCAATATATAAAAAGACCTAGAATTATACAATAGATAAACTGTAAGACACGGAGATTTACTATACTTGGTTAATTGAGTCACTCATTTATTTAGTCAATATAGGTAAAAGGTAAAGTCGCTCAGTCGTGTCCAACTCTTTGCGACCCCATGGGCTGTAGCCTACCAGGCTCCTCTGTCCATGGGATTTTCCAAGCAATAGTACTGGAGTGGATTGCCATTTCCTTCTCCAGGGGATCTTCCTGACCCAGGGATCGAACCCGGGTCTCCCACATTGTAGACAGAGGCTTAACCGACTATTTGTAAACTATAGACTTTTTAATTTTTTTAATTTGTTGGTTGCCAGGACTTCATTGCAGCATGCAGAATCACCACCTTTGTTACGGGATGCTAACTCTTAGTTGTGGTATGTGGGATCTAGTTCCTTGACCAGGGATCAAACCTGGAACCCTGCATTGGGAACACAGGGTCTTAGCCACTGGACCAATAGGGAAGTCCCTATAGGCTTCTATATGTTATGCTAAGTACAGTATGTTAAAATTGAAAATGCTAGTTTTCCCAGGCAAAAACAACAAACCTTTATCCCTACCTATCTTCATCACCATCACAATCATCTATATGATAATTGCCTTTTAAAAAACAACACTTGTTTCAAAAACATAGGCAAGAACTTCCCGTTCCTGTGGGGTGAGTGAGGAGGGCTCCCTGAGGATGGTGGCATATTCTGGAAGTCGAGGAGTGGGTAGGATGGTAACAGGTGGAGAAACAGGTGAAGCATCCTGGGTGAATGAAATGGTACATGCTGAGATACAGCAAAGAGAAAGCATAGCAACTGTTTTAGAGGAAACAGGGGCCTGACAGTTACAACCCAGGATATAGTTGATGGGCACTGATGCTGGAACACTGGCCTGGAAATGATTAAGTTCTGGGAGATCTGGGATGCCATCCTTAGAAGTTTGGCATTTTTCCCCCCTAGTAGGTAACAAGGAAGCTATTGAAGTTCTTGGCAGGTAGGTGCCCTAGCAGAGCAGTGCTTTGGTGCGGTTGTTTTGGTGGCATAGTGGGGAGACAATGAGGAAGGAGACCAGTCAGGCCACTAAATTTCCAAGATGAAGCATGATGCAGACCCAATCAGAACAGCGGTGAGAAGAAGAAGAAAAAAAGATATGTCTCGATTTACAAATCTTTAAATGTGTCCTAGGATCAAGGAGGTGAGAAAAATATAAATCCTAAGCTGTAAAACTCAGTGCAAAAAGTATGACTAGATAAAGAAGATACTAGAGAGTTTCCCATGCAACCTTCCAGAAAATTGAGCATTTTGTATCTCTAGATGCTTCAGTCCAGAACTAAGGGGAATTCCTACTGATGATCCATATGTTCCAGTAGCTGCTGCTCCGTTGAGACCCCTGCTATTCAGCCTTGAGGACCATGCTGGGATCCTGGGCTTTCTGCCATCCACCATGACCACTGGGCCATGTCTTTTAGAGACTGTCTCTAGGGAAAGGGGGTAAGGAAAGGTTAGGAAGTTAGGTCAGTCTGTTGCCAGCAGTCATGGAACTGTCCACCGTATTGTACTCTAGGGTAGATGTTGGAGGGGTCCTTCATGCTTGGTTTGCAAATGTTGCAAAATCATCAAAGTGTATGGCTGAGAGACTTCTAAGTGGTTACAACTCTTTGCTTCTAGAATTGAAATGAACTCAACAAGCATTTATTGAAAATTTGTATGACTAACACCACTAGGCACAAAGATAAGTAAGACAGTACTTAACTCCAGGCAGGTTTTGGGTGAGAACACTCCCATATATACAGTTAACAGGTATCTCCTCTAGTTTGTTCTCTAGACGTTGCTGGGCCCCCAGGCTTTGTCCAGGTTATCTCTACTGGTCCCACCTATAGGTTTTATGACCCCCTGTGTTATATTCATAGCTCTGACCATTCCCCAAACCCCAGACTTATATATTCAACTCCTTCTGCTAAATCCACCTGGATATCCTATTGGTATCTCAAACTTAACCCAACAAATACAGATGTCTTTTTTAAACTAGTCCCTCAAAAACCTTATCCTCCCCAAGTTTTCCCATATCAATAAATGGCAGAATCACATGTCCAGTTGTTCCAGATCTTAGCTTAGAAGTCATCCTTTTTTTTTTTTTTTTTAATCCCCTATTTACCTTATCCAGTCCACTAGGAAGTCTGGTTTGTTTTACCTATAAAATATGACTCACTTCATTGTCAACTTCTATCAGACCTTTATAGTGCTGTCACAACACAGGGAAAAGCTATTTGGGAAAAGCTTCCTAGCCATATTGTTGTCTTGAATGAAGAATAGGCTTTTCATTTTCTCTTTTCCCCCCAATGCAAACAAAACTTTATTAGCATCTACAATTTACTTGCTATAGTAAACAGTGCTGAGGGCTCAGAGATATATCATATAGCCCTGGAGGAGCTCACAGTTGATTGGCTCCATCAGTTAGAGTTGCAGCAGAAAAAGGTAGTCCTGCTCAACTGAGAATTTAATAATGGGACTATGTACCAAGGGGTGAGCAAAGCTAAGGAAGCCTATACAGGCTGTGGAGGTAAATATCAACTTTAAAAGGAATGAGCCATCTCAAAATGGCTCTATGTTAAAAGGGTAAGTGAAATATAGGTATGTCCCACAAACATGTCTTGTCTTGAAGCTTAGAGTGATTGAGATTTATCAGTTAGTTTGTTTAGCATCATCAGTTGGAGGGGTCTCTCCCTTGTGCCTGAATGAAACCATACTCTGTTAACCTTTTCAACATAACCTCAAGAATTTTGACCTCAAAGATCCTTAATTTCCCCTCACCATTGTGCTACCTGCAGACATCACTGCGATGGGTCTTCCAATACTTTCCACCATGGTCGACTTCATGGTGTGTGTTGGAGTGCATGTATATTGCGTGGGCTTGGGACTCTTTAGAGCTAGCCCTCTTCAACTATGCCTTAGCCCCGTAGATGTCCCAACTTTTAGAAGCCAGATGATCACCACTCCAGATTTCCTGAGCCAAGAATGGACTTTTCCAATTAGAGATACTCAAATGGGGGCCACCCAGGTGGCTCAGTTATAAAGAATCCACCTGACAATGCAGGAGCCTCAGGAGATGTGGGTTCAATTCCTGGGTCAGGAAGATCCCCTGGAGGAGGAAATGACAACCCACTCCAGTATTCTTGCCTGGAAAACTCCATGGATAGAGGAGCCTGGCAGGCTACAGCCCACGGGATCGCAAAGAGTTGGACACGAGTAAGCGACTAAACAACAGTAACCACATACTCAAATGACAGAGGCAGAAGCTTGAGAGAAACTCTGGAGTCACACAGTTGATGTATGTAGAGGAGGCTATAAAACTAGGAGGAAAAACTCCAGGGTTAGATTGCACAGGCTCTTGCATAATCGATGATTACATTTAATTTAAAATGATTTCATTATGTAGAAACGGAGAAACATGGCAGTATGTGAATGTAAGTGTAATAATAAGTTACACTGACCAGTCTGAATTTAGCACTTAAAATACTGCTCAAATCTAATGTGCACTAAAGACGTGGTGGGGAATAAAACTGTTCACAGAAAGATTAAGTAACTTGCCCAGGATGACTGAGTGGATAGCTAGTGGGGCTGAGATTCAAATCCAGGCAATTTGAAACTGAGACTCAAGGTGTCTACCCTGGGCGACTCTGCCTCATGTTTGCATTTTAGAAAGGTAACTCTGGCAGTGTGATGGAGGATGAGTTGCTAAGGAGGGAGAGACTGGAAGCAGGAAATCAGTGAGTCTGCTTCAGTGGTCCAGGTGACAGATAATGCAGTTCTAAATGGGGCCAGCCATGGGGATGAAAAAGGAAGCGGCAGCTCTGACACTGCAGATGTTGATGGAATCACATCCTACCTTTAAACATTACATTCTTCTCCCCTGTTGTAAATAACGAGGACCAGCTCTCTGTCATTGCTTACAGCAAAAATGTGAGACGCAACAGCCATATTTTACATTTTAATTTACAATCCTTTCCCCAAAATATAACATATGTGCCTGACTTAACACATTTTTAGTCTGGAAATTATTATGAAATTAAGTCCCATAAGAGCCAGATAAAAGAATAGGATTAAAAAATTAGACATGTTCAGGAGAGAAAACAATATCATAGGAATTTGAGGGTGGGGTCAACTTATAGACACCTACCTTAATGTAAACAGCTGTTCATATAAGTATGGCCCTATATAACCCTCTGAAGTGAAGTGAAGTCGCTCAGTCGTATCTGACTCTTTGCGACCCCATGGACTGTAGCCCACCAGGCTCCTCGGTCCATGGGATTTTCCAGGCATGAATACTGGAGTGGGTTGCCATTTCCTTCTCCAGGGGATCTTCCTGACCCAGGGATCGAACCCAGGTCTCCTGCATTGTAGGTAGACGCTTTACCGTCTGAACTACCAGGGAAGCCCATATAACCCTCTACTGGAGGGCAATTTTCCAAAGTCTTTTCCAGTTGCGATGAGTGCCTAGAAATCTTGCGATTCTCATATGTAATTTCACTAAAATATTTCTCTGTTGCTTTGTGCTTCCCCTTCCCCCTTTTGGACAGTTTTATTGAGATATAATTCACATATCATAAAATTCATCTACTTTTTAGCATACTCACAAGGCTGCACAAGCAATACTACAACTGATTTTAGAACTTTTCATCATACCAAAGAGAAAGCCCATACTTATTAGCAGTCATTTCCCACTCTCACAAACTCTCCCAGCCCAGGCAATCATTAACCTACTTTTTGTCTCTATAGATTTGTCTATTCTGGATATTTGTGTAAGCAGAATCATAAAATGTGTGGATTTTTTTTAGTAGCTGGCTTCTTCTACTTTAAAAGTCATCCATAATATAGCCTGTATCAATATTTTATTTCTTCTTATTGCTGAATAATATTCCATTGCATAACTAAAGCTAGATTTTATTTATTCCTCTGTCAGTTGATGGGTACTTGCGCTGCCTTTGCTTAAGCAGTTTGAGGTCAACCTTCCAGAGAGGCTGCCACATGCAGAGAGACACGGCCTCTCAAAGCAGTGTGCTCCAGAGCATAAGGGAGAGCTTGAAGACATCACTGCAGATGCATGGAATGTTTCTGGACCACCCTCAGAGCCTCTGTCATTGATAACACCTGATGCAACAGAAGATCTGGAGGAGAGACAGAAGTATTTTCATCGATGGGCCAATCTATCAGGAAGGAGGGGGAGATGGCTTCTCCACTTCAGACCACTTGAAGGCATTTTAAATGAGCCCTAGGTTTCCAGCTTTCAGCTGCTGATGGCAGTGCTGGCCCCAGGGATCATTGTGAGGTACCAAAGGTGAGAATTTTAGCTTATCCTCTGGTCCTACCCTGTCATTAATCAGGTACCTCCCACAGCCACCAAGGCTGAGTTTCCCTGCAACCAAGTTTCAGATAAAGATATCAGAAAATTTAGAGACAGGCTCTTATGAGCAGTTGCATTTTAAAATAAGGATCACTGCTTGAGAGCAAATCTTAATGAAGGAATATATTATCAATGGAAGAGTTTTGGCCATCATTCATTCATTCACTCCATAGACATTTATTGAGGAGGAAATACAGTGTAGTGTTTGAGAGTAAAGCTTCCCAAATTTTTGGTTTGGTTTTATTAAAATCTATAAGAGAGCTTTAGTGATTGGAGCTCCACTCTGGAGACTCTGATATAGTAGTTGCTGGGTAATTCTGATGCACAGGAATCTTTGAGAACTCCTGGGTAAGAGTATGGACTATGGAGTCAGACAGACTTAATTTTAAATTTCACCTGTGTGTTTAGTAGATGTGGGTCTTGGATAAATCATTAGTTCTCAGGTTCTCAATATCCCTCATCTCCAAAATGGGGTCGAGAGGTGCAGGAATACTAGAACTATGGGACTGGATTGTTTGACAATCACATGAAAGAATGTAAAAGATGCTCTCACACAGCTCATGATGCATGAGAGGTAACACTTATTGAGTGTTTTCAATTTCAACTATTGGCTAAGGTGGTGGAAACAAAATAGCCAATAGGTGCTTTTCTCAAGATGCTTAATTTGAATAAACATGACAGGGGATATTACAAATAATGATTATTCAAGTGCCACACTTATGGAAGGCCTCAAATATTAAAAAGCCATTTTTATTCTCGATCCTCTACAGACTTATTTACGCATTGGTACAAAATCCCTGAGAGAGAAACCACGGAGAGGGGGAGAGTGACATTAACATGAGCAGATGAAACTTTTTCTTTCCTCACCATGGTTTTTCCTCAGGTACCACTTCTGGAGAGTAAAAGTGGGATGCTGCGTTTGAAATAATCTTGGGATCATCTGCCCCCAGCTTTAGCCTTTTTATGTCTTTTTGAGTTTAGGGAACCTCAATATCTTTTTTTTATAACAAGATGTCCAGATTTTAAAAATGTCCATTCAGCAGAACAGGGAAGATGGAATACTACTCAGCCATAAAAAGAATGGAACCATGCCATTTCAGCAACATGGATGGACCTAGAGATTATCACAAGTAAATAAGTCAGAAAGAGAAAGGCAGATACCATTATGATATCACTTGTATATCAGATCTAAAATATGACAAAAACAGACTCACAGACATAGAGAACAGATTTGTAATTGCCCAGGGGAGGGGTAGGGAGAGATGGATTGAGAGTTTGGAATAGCATATGCAAGCTATTATATATATAATGGATGGAGGAGGAAATGGCAACCCACTCCAGTATTCTGGCCTGGAAAATTCCATGGACGGAGGAGCCTGGTGGGCTACAGCCCATGGGGTCTCAAAGAGTCGGACATGAGAGATTGAGTACATATATAAAATAGATAAATA
Source organism: Capra hircus (assembly GCF_001704415.2). Classification (NCBI taxonomy): domain Eukaryota; kingdom Metazoa; phylum Chordata; class Mammalia; order Artiodactyla; family Bovidae; genus Capra; species Capra hircus. Next base: position 51,576,442 of record NC_030814.1, on the reverse strand, counting down.
ACAGGTCCCACTTTATAGCACAGGGCAATATATTCAATATCCTGTGATAAACCAAAATGGAAAATAATAATGTATAACTGAATCCCTCTGCTGTACAACAGAAATTAACACAACATTGTAAATCAACTATATTTCAATAAAAATGGATTTTTAAAAATTTCTATTTGGAGCATTGTTGATATTAAAAACACACATTTCAAGATTAAAATCAAGAAATTGGAAACATTTATTGATATTAAATCAGTTCATCAATATTCAAATATGTTGAATCTGTGCTGCTGCTCTTTGGTTATAATCCTGGTTACACAGTCTGTCCAGGAAAGTAAAAATATCCTAGAAATCCCAATATGATGTCCAACTACATTTTCTATTTTCTCTCACATCCTAAAATACCGCCTAATTCTTTATCAGAAACGTGGTCAAGAAAGCATGGCCATTATTTATTGAGCACTGTTCTTGGTTTGTCATAGACGCAAACAATTGCAAGCATCAGTCATTCCCACCTGCCAGGGGCTTCTGGATGGTAAGGGGAGGCAAACATCTGTAGAGAGGAAACAAATTCCAGAAAGCAGTGAATGATACAGTTGGTAAATGCTATGGGAGTAGCTTAGAGCAGACTGCAAAAGCATGAAGACAACAAAGTAGGTGAGCTGAGCCTGAATGATGCTGATGTTGAATAGTGCTACCTAATTTACTGAGTTCTGACTCTGGGCCAGGCACTGTGCTAAGGTACACTCATCTTAGGTACAGGAATTTATCCCAGTCAACCCCTTCAGATATTTACTCTTATTATTTTTTTTAGGTAAGAAAACTGAGGCTCAGAAAAGTTAATTAACTTGAAAAAAATTAACACACCTAGTGAAATGGCTAAGCTGCAACTCAAACACACATCTGCCAGTCTCCAAAGCCTCTTAGCTATTATAATACATACTTGAAGAAAGGGCTGGATTCTTCCGCTCTGGTCGTGAGTAAGCTCAAGAGATGGCAAAGGCATGAAAATATCAGTGGGCACTTACAAAATAGAATTGTGGGATGTAGTGGTTAGGAGCTTGGGATCTGAAATCACACAAACTGGTTTTGAGTCACACTTCCTGGATGTCTATTCTTAAGAAATTAAACTCTCTAAACTTCTGTTACTGTAAAATGAGGAAACAAATATATCTACCTCACTGAGCTCTTGCAAGGAGTAAATGAACTATGTGTGTAAAATGATTAGAAATTATTATCATTGTTATCATTTTTTCCAGGAACTATCCAGGAAAAGCCAGCTTAGATTTCAAGGGAAGAAGAAACAATTTATCATTCCTTTGTGCTAAAAGAGACAGACCAGGAAAGGCACAGAGATCCCTGAAAAGACTAAAGCAATTCTTGCCTATGCTTTTGGCAAAATAAGATCTGCACTGGCAAGGTCAGTATTCCCAGGAGGCTCGGCTTTGCAGATGGTTCTGCCCTAAGCTATAAACTGAATAAGGTTGTTATTAATCTTGAGAGTTTCCAATAAGGCTGTTGCCTCTGAGTTATGATTTGAAAAGCAACTGTAATATAAAATTAACTGGAGTTCACGTGTATGCAACACTTCTCCATAATTAACACTTTGGTACATCCACTGCACCGAAGCCTTGCTGGTTTGGCTAAGCCCTTCCCCCACTTCTTTTCCAAAGATGATGTTTTAGAATTAGATGTTGCAATGGCAACCCACTCCGGTGTTCTTGCCTGGAGAATCTCAGGGACGGGGGAGCCTGGTGGGCTGCTGTCTTCGGGGTCGCACAGAATCGGACACGACTGAAGTGACTTAGTGGCTTAGCAGTGTTTAAAACGGATGAATTAAACTCATTTTATTCCCAGTGACCTGCAGAGACATGTTAAGCCCTTCTTTATGCAGGAAAACACATTTGTGAACCGTGCACTCATGAACCTAACACAGAAATTTAATATAAAGGAGGGGAACTGCTATATTTAAAACAGGTAATCAACAAGGACCGACTGTACAGCACAGGCAACTCTGCTCAATGTTGTCATGTGGCAGCCTGGATGGGGGGAGGTATATGAATGGCTGAGTCCCTTTGCTCTCCACCTGAAAACTATCACAGCATTGTTTATTGGCTATGTCCAATATAAAATAAACAGTTTTTTTTAAAGAAGGGGGACTGCTATTTAAGTTAGTCCAAACCTGGAGTTCTAGTTTCCTATATAAAGGGAATGTGGTGGTGTGGCTATTGGGTCAAAAGATTTTAACCCTTTATACATCTGTTAGAAGAAAATGAATCTAAAATGCTAACATTCAATACAGTATCAGTTAAGCATCTTTAGGACTGCAAGGTATCAGTCTTGTATGATTCTTTGTGTTATTTTTTCTCTTTCCTGTTCTTCCACCAATTACCCTCTTTATCACATATAATAATAGCAATTATTTTATTACTACAAATTATTTAGTCAACACATAAATTTTTCATATGAAAGAATGTAATACAACTAATACTTTGGCCACCTGATGTGAAGAGGTGACTCATATGAAAAGACCCTGATGCTGGGAAAGATTGAGGGCAGGAGGAGAAGGGGACGACAGAGGATGAGATGGTTGGATGGCATCATCGACTCAATGGACATGGGTTTGGGTGGGCTCCGGCAGCTGGTGATGGACAGGGAGGCCCGCAGTGCTGCAGTTCACTGGGTCGCAAAGAGTCGGACACAACTGAGCGACTGAACTCAACTGAATACAACTAAAAACCTATTGTTCCTGATGCATTTGTTTTTTATATCTCAGGTTTACATCTTCATATTAGAAATATACCCCCTGAAATGCAGTAAAACCATTCTCAGCACATATACAATAGACGTCTAACCTCTTTCAGAGGGGTTGTCAGGAAGGCTTGGTAGAAGTGACGGCTAAAATTAAAGGCAAAGCAAGTAGGAGGATCCTTCCAGAACTAAACTACTCTGCAGACTCTTCTAATGCAGTTCCTTGTTTGGCTTCCTTTCTCCTCCTCAACTCTCTGGTGAACTCCATCCTACTCATCTTTTAGGGGTCAGATCCAGTATCATCACATATCACTTTCCCTCACACCTCTGCACCATTCCCTGGGTGGAATAAATTACTCTCTCATTTGGGTTTCCATTTGCACTTTAAAGACACTTCTTATAGCATTCATCACTGTTCCCTTAATTTAATGATTCATCAACTCACAAGTATTTATGAAACATCTGGAGGGGGGATGTCTCTCTGGTAAGCAAGACAGACAGGGTGCCTGTTCTTCCCAGAAGAGGAATCAGCAATTTCATGCAGTCTGATAACTGCACACATGATAAGAGATGGGAATCAGGAAAGACTTGGGAAAAGTGATCTGGAACAAAGATCTGTAGGATGTGAAAGAATCAGCTAGCTAAGAGAGTACCAAAAATGCATGCTCTAGGTAGAGGGAGTACTGAATAGGAAGGTCCAGGGGTAAAAAAGAATATAAATGATGCTCTGGAGAAAAACATAGACAAGATCTTGGTGGAAAATATGGGAAAACTTCAAAGATGAACTTAGGTAGACAGGGAACAGTTGGTAGAAAAGAGTATAGATTATGTTAAAGGGTTTGGACTTCATCCCCACAGTAATGTGTAGTCACCAGAGTTTCATACAAAGGAGCGACTTATCACATTTTGGTTTTAGTGACAGAGGATGAGATGGTTGGATGGCATCATCGACTCGGTGGACATGAGTTTGAGAAACCTCTGAGAGATAGTGAAGGACGGGGAAGTCTGGCCTGCTTGCAGTCCACAGGGTTGCGAAGAGTCAGATACGAATGAGCGATTGAGCAACAAACAGTCCTTTGGCAATTGAGAATGAAATGGACTACAGGGGTAAACACAGACACTGAAAGAACATTTAGCAGGCGGTGGCCGTGATTCATTTATGCATAGTTATTCTTCAGGTGACTGAGCCCACAGGAGGGAAAAACTGCCTCATTCATCTTTGCACTCACAGTACCTGTCACAAGGACCACCACGAAGTTCGGTTTAATCAACACTGGCCCAGATTCAAGGAAAATACTGAGAATGAGGAACATATTTCACAATTTCAACCAAGACGATTTACAATAAGAGTTCTTATGGAAAATTCCTTTTGCTTTGTGAAAGCACCTGAATGACTGTTTTGATTTCAGGCAAAAGTAAAAGTTTGGTGGAAGAGTTAAGTAAACAATAAAGTTAAGTAAGTTTTCATTTAAGCCGTGTTCTGAGATTTCATGATCCTTGCTGCTATTCATCATATTCAGATAAAATCAAGTTTAATTTCATTCAGCACTGAGTAAGTTATCTTGCATTGTACTACTGTGAGTGGATTTAGAGGACTTTGAAGGATGAGTTCAGCAAAATAAGTTACTCAGTGCTATACAGTCTTAAATGCAGTGTTTTGAAAGTATTTTACAGCTACTGTAGAATGAAGAGTTCCAATGTCATTGGACATGGGGGAGAAATATCAAACCAGCAGGAAATCACTGAGTTTTTAAGGTCAGACAGAGAAACCTAGGCCTAAAGTAGGCACTTACTTCATCTGCACAGTATTAAAAAAAAAAAACTGGTATGTAAAATTAAAGAAAAATATCCAGATCACTAGAGGGAGTGAGCTTCAGAGAAAGTGTATTTATAACTGAGAGCAAGCCTTTCTATTTTAGGTATATGTGAAACACATATACCTTATGCTATCGTTTCCTTGGTGACTGCTCTCAAAGGCCACGAATTTTTAAAAAACTATCATAAAAACACCTGTGCAGAAATGAGCAGAAATTTCTGTATATAGGATAAGAAATGAATAACCTGCTATTTAAAAAGAGACAGGACAATTTCTGTATAAAGATTTATACAGACTAATATTACTTGAGTAAAAGCATGTCAAGTTTGAATATAATAAAGATTGGATATACAGTACAGTTCTACTATAATATCTTCCCTATGTTATAATATGGTATCATGTATCAATAGTATAATAAATTACAGAACATGGAAATTATTATTTTTTTATCATTTAGATTCCTATTTTGAGTTCTGTTCCTGAGGTCAATGTTTAACTATATTTTTAAAAATGATAAGATCTTAGAAGCAAGACAGTGAGGTTGGCTAATGGAAATTAGTTAATCTAGCCCCAGTGTGTAGCCATATGCTATAGGTAAATCACTGTGAAACACAGATCAGCAACTACTTCTTGAACCATAATCATGTGCAAGCTATTGTATTAACATCGAAGATAGTACAATATGTATCTGTCAAACAAGGCTGCATATGCCATGTGTCAAAGGAGGAAACACACACACACACACACACACACACACAGGAGAATCAAAGGGACGGTAGCACGAGAGCAAGGACTATGTCTGTCTGGCTCCTTGCTGAATCTCAGTGCCTAGTACAGTGGGGCCAGGCACAAAATAGACTCTGAATAAATATTTCTAATTAAATAAATGACTTCACCAGAAGAAAAGCCTTTATGATAAGGCTGGAACATGAAGGATGACTAGGAGGGATTAAGAAAAGGCAGAGAGGCAGGACAAGCGAAGGAATAAATTGCAGACTATAATATCTGGTGTGGAAGGTTTATCCTGGGGAACAAATGAATGCAAAGGAATGGTAAATTATGATGTCTTGACTGCCTAGATACTGATTTTACATTTTGTTAAAAACCTACTGAGAATCTGAGAAATATTTTTAAGAGAAGAGGAATGATGCAATTTTTCTTTAAATTAATCTTGTCATTATGTGTAAGGCAGAATGAAGTAAAGAAACTAGAGGTTAGAGGTCCAGATATGGATCCATTATCAATGTTCAGATACAAAGAGATGAAGTTTGGATTAGGATGGAAGAACAGAAGTGCCTTTTTCTCTCCAAGTCAAAGAAAGGAAAGATGGGAAAGATGAGAAAAATTCTTTCCCATCATCATTTTCTTCATCATCATGCCGTGTCTTCTCTTTATTGAGCATTTAGTACGTGCCGACGGTAAGGAGTCTGCCTGCAATGCAGCAGACCCAGGTTCAATCCCTGGGTCAGGTAGAGCCCCTGGAGAAGAGAACAGCAATCCACTCCAATATTCTTGCCTGCAGAATCCCATGGACAGAGGAGCCTGGAGGCTACAGTCTACAGGGTTGCAAAGAGTTAGACACAACTGAGTGACTAACGCTTTCACTTTTTAAAGTGCTTTACAATGCAGCGTTTTACATGCATCCTTCCATTTCAGACTTAAAACAAGACTATGAGACATATATATTTATTATTCCTTATTTATAGATGAGAGAATTAAGGTGATAGGAGGTCAAGCTTCTCACTCAAAGTCACACAGCTACGTAGGTGACATGGTCAAGATGTATTTGAGCCTGAAGTTTCTTATGGACTGAAACAACTACACTTCTCTCCAGATGATCTGTGATGTGTGAAGAGTCCCCACAAGTGCTGATTGTTGAGAAGCAGTGAGAGAGAAAAGGGAAGGTTGAAGATGACACCCAATCCTGGTGCATGGGATATTGGAAGAACGTCAGTATCATGAACAAACTCATTGGGATGAAAGGAATCATATGTGTACCCAGATATGCGGGTGTGCTGTGCTAAGTCGCATCAGTTGTGTCCAACTCTTTGCAGCCCCATGGACAGTAGCCCGCCAATCTCCTCTGTCCATGGGATCCTCCAGGCAAGAATACTGAAGTGTATTGCCATGCCCTCTTCCAGGAGATCTTTCCGACTCAGGGATTGAACCCTCATCTCTTATGCTTCCTGCATTGACAGGTGGGCTCTTTACCACTAGTGCCACCTGGTAAGCCAAGGCTTAGATATAACAAGAGCTAATATTTTCAGGTCCTTGGTATAACCCAGGTACTATGCTAAATGATACTCATTTTCTTGTTTAATCCACAATATTATAAGTATTACAGAAAAGGAAAAAGAGTCTCAGAAAAGAACTATGAATTGTGTAATATTATATAGGTAGTAAAAAGGCAAGTTAGGACATAACACGGACACCATATCCCAGAGTCTATAAATCCAGTAATGATTCTGTAGCAGAAACACTCCAGTTTGTTTTTAGAGAAATCACACTTGAGGGACAGCAGTACCGTCTTTTCATTACTGATTGGTTGATTGGTTTATCTATCTTTAAAATTTACTACACAACTTCTTTGAAAACAATTTTCAAGCACTTTATAGAAATAATAGACTTCAACAAAATAAGATTTAAGACATTTAAAATTAAGTAAATAGTACTTGTGTGAAAGTGTTAGGCACTTAGTGGTATCAGACTCCTTTGTGATCCCATGGACTGTAGCCTGCCAGGCTCCTCTGTCCATGGGCTTCTCTAGGCAAGAATATGAACTGGGTGGCCATTCCCTTCTCCAAGGGATCTTCCTGACCCAGAGATTGAGCAGGGTCTCCTGCACTGCAGGCCGATTCTTTACTATCTGAGCCACTTGCATATGCATATAAAGATACGTGCTCAAAAGGCAATAGTTTAAGTAAATAGTAAGGATGTACACACACATAGAGACTGATGTTCAAATAGCAATAGTTTTCTTTGTGTGGTACATGGTAAGAGGTCTTAATTTGAACTTAAGTATGGCTTTTCTTCTTATTATTAATTGCTTTAATATACAATCAGTTGTATGTTAAATTACACAATATAATATTGCATACTTAATATAATCCAAATGAAATAATATTTCTGAGGAAAAAAAGGAATTCAGTGAGGAAAGTGGAGCAAAGAGAAATTAAGGGTAAACAACCAGCTGAAGCTAGGGGTGAAGCTGGAATACATTGTCATGCTTTCAACACACATCACGAAAAGCTGGATTAATTCAAGCATAGCAATCTCATTTCTAAATCTGAAATGCTTCAGAGTCCAACGCCTCTCCTCTCCACTGAAGAGAGAACCAGCCATTGGGCACTGAGAGTCACAGCGCAATTTTCCACTCCGCAAATCCTGACAATGGTGATCAAACAGAAGGGGAAGAAACTGTATTCAGGGCCCCTTCTGGTGAAGAACTCTTTAAACTCACAAAGCCTTAATGTTATTCTTCCAAAATATGAACTACTATAGGAGGAAGTGTAATCTATCATTGACTTAATAACAATGTTATTTTTACCCCATATTAAACTCTGCAACATATTAACAGTATCTAAGTACTTAGAAATTTAAGCAAGATAATTTCACGTGTAAGCAATTTACATCTGAGAAACACACTTTTCCCCAGTATTTTCTTTGGCTTACTACCTACCCCATGGCACAGAAAGGAGCTACAGTTTCTCACTTAACATTTCAAAGTATTTCAATATACAACTTTGTTAGGAAAAGCAAATTCAAACGCGCAAATTGTTTTTCGGCACACAGACCCACAAGGAAGGTTGTGAGATACAGTATTTCCTCTCTGTGTGGTAAGCAATCTTTGATATTTTAAATCCTTGGAGTGCTGGCCTAAAATATTCTAGGTCATCATAGATTTTGTACAGATAATTATTATAGTTCATTCACTTACTCACCTTATACTGTGACAGAAGAGGCTGGCCACTGTGCTAGGCTATTCACGTGCATTTTATTTGTAATGCTCTGAGGTGGGTGTACAAGTCATCTAGCCCAGCCTCAGATCTGTGACTTATGAATCCTCTTTACAACTCTTCCCACTGGGAATGATTGCCATGTGGATAATGAACTGCAGGCTTGAAAAATGTAATGAGTGCTATAGGAAGAAAGCAAGCCACGCACTACCAGAGCACAGAGAAGGAGATCTAATTCCCTGGGGAGGGCCAGCACTGCCAACAGAAGGGATGGCTGAGCAGAGTCTGGAAAGATGACAGAGGATTTGTCATGTGGTTGAAGAAATGAGGAAGAGCTGAATAAATGTCATATGAGGAGATTTAGTAAGAATTACAGATATGCCAAGAATATTGCTTAACTGGAGTTAGAGGGAGGATGGAGGCGAAAGAGAGAATTTTGAAAGGGCTCATTTTTGTATCTTTACTGAGCTTATCTCTATTCTTACACCTCATTAAAACATTAAATTTTGGGGAGAAGGGTTCCTCATGCTAAGCTATAGACTGAAAAACTGTTTACCAATAATTCTACTGAAATCTTTCTATAGGTCAAGCACAGTATGAACCACTGCACATACAGTCTCTCTCTAAAACACACTCATGATGTTGATATAATTTTCCCATTGCACAAGAGAAAAAATTAAAAACTGAAAATTTGCGCAACTGTACAAAGTTTGTATGCCTATACCATTCACTGACTCAGTTGTTTCTCTAGAACCTACAATGTGTCTGACAGAATTTAAAATCAGGTCAGCCTGACTCAACAACATTCATTTTAACTAATACACAGCACTTGTCTTTCCTTTAGAATCAGAAAGGGAATATCTATTTTTTTTTCTTTTCTATAACTATTATTAGCTTTAAAATTCTCAGATGAATCAAAAACAAGTCCTGCTCTATAGAAATCAAAGCATAAGGTTGCAAACACATTTCTTATCCAGAGCATTTAAAAGATTTAACAGAAGGTTGTGTATCATTATTGTAGCAATGCACTGAGCCCTGATTGAAGTAGTCACATAGGGCATTTCACAGATAAATCCCATTTTTCAGGGTGCTTATAACCTAGCAGTTAATGTTTTTCCTGTGTGAAACAGGGTAAGACAAGGGAATGCTTTACTCCTGCAAAACAGTGCACACAAAATAGCTATTAAGTCCTAAATGATCACATGAGATAGATAATTAAGATGGTATTGGAAGCCTGAATCTAGGGCTGTGGTTGAAGAACTTCTTATAATGTTGATCTGACTGCTTCAGAGTTTAACAAAAAACAATCAATGGTAGTAATCAGCAATATTTCCCTTGTATTCATTCAGATGGACTGTCGGTGACTTAGTGAAGATGAATGACTGACCTTCATCGGCTCTGAGCTGGCAAGTACTGATGGGGGAAGATTTATTCCAAGATGTTTGACTGTAGAGCCCATGTCTTCACTCTGTCATTCAGGCCTCCCTTGGCCTGAATGGAGGGTAGTAGTGAAAATTCCACCGAATAATGCAGATGAAATATTTAGCAATGTATGCATCAAGTAAGAGCTTTTTTAAAAAGTTGGTTTATTCACCAAATGTCTATTGAACATGTAATAGCTGCTGAACACTGGTCTTGGCATTGAGTAAATAAAGGAAAACAGACATATGTCTCCAGCTCATGGAGGTAATGTATTAGTGTGGAGAGGCACACAATAAAGATAATAAGTAAGTACTCTGCTAGATTATGACAAAGTTTTATGGGAAACAATAAAAGCACGGAAGGTGATGGGAAGTGTTCAGGTGGGATCTGATTTTAGATAACAGAAAGCCTAGACAAGCATGTGCTATCTGGCTGAAGATTGGATGGGGTGAGCCACTCAGACGCCTGGGCAGAAGTGTTCCAGGAGTGCAGGGCAAGTACAGGAGCTCTGCAGTGGGCACAGACATCCAAGTTCCAGGAACTGCAGGAGGATAGCCAGGCTGGAGGGAATGAGCAAACTAGGACAGCAGCCAAGTTGAGGGCAGGCATTAATGGGAGGGCAGTGAGTGCAAACCACATTGTACTTTTTAGACCATTTTACATCGACTTGGGCTTTTACTCAGAGTGAGGTCCCACTGTAGTATTTACAGGAGGGGTGCCCTCATCTGACTTCAGTTTTAGCATCTCACTGACTCCAGTGGTTAGAGTAGAAGAATTTGCATAAGAGTGGAAGTAAGGAGATTGCCTCTGAAGCCTCTGCAAAAATCCAGCTTAAAGATGGTGGTGATTTAGGTCAGGGTGGGAGCTGTAGAGTTAGTAAGAGGGACCAGATGTAAACTGCTGTTAATCCTTTCTAAACTGGTGTTTGGTCAAAATTACAACCAATCAGTTGCTAAGCTGAGATGCAAAGTCACATAGGGTTAACTCAAGTATTAAAGAGTGCACTATATTATTTGTCTGTGAAATTTATTAAGCTCCCACTGGACTGGGAAGATCCCCTGGAGAAGGAAATGGTAACTCACTCCAATGTTCTTGCCTGGAAAATTCCATGGACAGAGGAGCCTGGTGAGCTATAGTCCACAGGGTTGCAAGGAATCTGAAGTTTCTGAGTAAACACCCTAAGAAAGGCATTATGTTAGGCACTGCAGCTATCCCCACCACTTGGAGAGCTTAAATCTATTAAGAGGACAGTACACCACAACTATAAAGTAAAAGCAGGGACAGGTTTTATTTTTTTGGGCTCCAAAATCACTGTGGACAGTGACTGCAGCCATGAAATTAAAAGATGCTTGCTCTTTGGAAAGGAAGTTATGACAAACCTAGATAGCATAATGAAAAGCAGAGATATCACTTGGCTGACAAAGGTACATATAGTCAAAGCTATGGTTCTTCCAGTAGTCATGTACGGATGTAAGAACTGGATCACAAAGAAGGCTGAGTGCCGAAGAACTAATACTTTCAAATTGTGGTGTTGGAAAAGACTCCTGAGAGTCCTTGGACTGCAAGTAGATTAAACCAGTCCATCCTAAAGAAAATCAACCCTGAATGTTCATTGGAAGGACTGATGCTTAAATTGAAGCTCCAATACTTTGGGCACCTGATGGGAAGAGCTGACTCATTGGAAAAGACCTCGATGCTGGGAAAGATTGCAGGCAAAAAGAGAAGAGGGTGGCAGAGTGTGAGATGGTTAGACAGCATCACCAACTCAATGGATATGAATTTGAGCAAACTCTGGGAGACAGTGAAGGATAGAGGAGACTGGTGTGCTGCAGTCTATGGGGTCACAAGAGACAGACATGAGTCAGCGACTAAACAATAACAATGTATCCAGTCTATAAGCTAGTATGCAATAGTTATAACATACATACCTAGATATAATGACCAACGAACTAGAGGAACTTCAAGATGTATCATTGAGTCAAAAAAGCAACATGAATGAAACACAAAGTGTAATCTCTAATAAACACACACATATACTCCTATGTGCACATGTATGTATATGAAATCACAATACATTTTGGAAAGATATGGGGGAAGGGTTCCACCTTGTTTAGGAATCAAAATGGTTTCCTACGGAATTCCTTGGCAATCCAATGTTCAGGACTATGTGTTCTCACTGCTGAGAGCCTGGGTTTAATCCCTGGTTGGGGAACTAAAATCCCACAAGTCACATGGTCTGGCCACCTCCCACAAAAACAACAAACAAAAACAAAATGGTTTCATCGCAGCACTGTTTATAATAGCCAGGACATGGAAACAACCTAGATGTCCATCAGAAGATGAATGGATAAGAAAGCTGTGGTACATATACACAATGGAGTATTACTCAGCCATTAAAAAGAATACATTTGAATCAGTTCTAATAAGGTGGATAAAACTGGAGCCGATTATACAGAGTGAAGTAAGCCAGAAAGAAAAACACCAATACAGTATACTAACACATATATGGAATTTAGAAATATGGTAATGATGACCCTGTATGCGAGACAGCAAAAGAGACACAGATGTGTAGAGCAGACTTTTGGACTCTGAGGGAGAGGGAGAGGGTGGGATGATTTGGGAGAATGGCACTGAAACATGTATACTATCATGTAAGAAACGAATCGCCAGTCTATGTTCGATGCAGGATACAGGATGCTTGGGGCTGGTGCAAGGGGATGATCCAGAGAGATGATATGGGGTGGGAGGTGGGAGGGGGGTTCAGGATTGGGAACTCATGTACACCCATGGCGGATTCATGTCAATGTATGGCAAAACCAATACAGTATTATAAAGTAAAATAAAGTAAAAATAAAAATTAAAAAAAAAAACCAAACCCAAAACCAAAATGGGATCCTACATGCTTCCTATCGTTTACTCCAAACCCTCCGGGGATGATCACTCAACCCCGTCCTTCTCAAATGTGGGTTAGTCTGCAGGCCATTCTCCAGAGCTGTGTGGCAGTGTGGCCACTGCAAGAAACACTGTGTCATCCTCTGTGTGATAAGCCCCACCCTGACGACAGCTCAGACAATGACATGCTTTAATCTGTCTCTGGGAAAGCTGAGACCCTCAGAGTGGACAGGTCAATCCTGGGTGAAAAAAAAAAAATCTCTTCTGTTTCTTTCCTGTCTCCTAGGATTTTCCTGGGGGGTTGAGGGTGCCGGAAGCCTCCTTCTGGCCTCTTTTCTCATACTCTTTTGTCACCAACTTCTGGCCCAGTGCTTCACTCCACTCAGCCTTCCAAAGAAGCGTAAACATGATAAACCACTCCTGCCAACATGCTAGCAGATAGTTTGTGTTTACAGATGCTCCCATCCCCCGGATACATGAGTTTTATTTTGAAAAGAGAACTTGGTGGCTCCCTCAGGAAGCCTTTTAAAGAGTGTAAACAATAGTCCCCAGAATAAGTAAGGGATGTTTCTGGGCAGACAGATGTCCATCCTGATTATTTCTTATGATCTGTGGAGCCTACTTTGAACTCTTCATTCACCTCTCTTTGCACACTTTGAAGAATGTGATGCTCTGCTATATTTAAAATGGATAACCAACAAGGTCTTACTATACCACACAGGGAACTCTGCTCAATGTTATGAGGCACCCTGGATGGGAGGGAAGTTTGGGGGAGAATGGATACATGTATATGTATGGCTGAGTCTCTCTGCTGAACACCTGAACTTATCACAGGATTGGTAATAGACTATACTCCAATATAAAACATAAAGTTAAAAAAAAAGAAAAGGGGTTTAGGAGATGTAAGTATTGAGGGAGATTTTATAGGAGAAAACTAGTGTTACCCAAAAACCACTGCACATAAACTCAGTTATCAAAATGATTAATATTAACTCTTGTTTATTCCTTTGTTTGCTTTTCCTACTGTTCTTTTCCCCTTGCAGTTAATCTTTAATGGGAGACTGAGCGACTTCACTTTCTTTCTAGAGTTCCTTTTGGAGAAGGAAATGGCAGCCCACTCCAGTGTCCAGTGGAGAATCCCATGGACAGAGGAGCCTGGTGGGACTGCAATCTATGGGGCTGCAAAGAGTCAGACGCAACTAAGCAACACACACACACCACACACACACACACACACACACAAATAGAACATATGTAATTATTAAAATGCAAAAGGGCATACTTTATTGAAGCAGAATGAGCTCTGACTACCATTTTGGTTTGAGTTTTAATCCTTTGTAATTCCATAATTCAAGAGTAATAATGCTCATGAAAATTTCAGATGATTCAGAAGTATGTGAAGAATGAGTGAAAAAATGTTCTTTCTTCCCACGCTATCCCCCAGAAGTAACTGTTGTCAACACTCCAGTATTTCCTTTGTCTATAGCTAGTCTCTATATTGGAGAAGGCAATGGCACCCCACTCCAGTACTCTTGCCTGGAAAACCCCATGGACGGAGGAGCCTGGTAGGCTGCAGTCCATGGGGTCGCTAAGAGTTGGGCACAACTTGAGCGACTGCACTTTCACTTTTCACTTTCATGCATTGGAGAAGGAAATGGCAACCCACTCCAGTGTTCTTGCCTGGAGAATCCCAGGGACAGGGGAGCCTGGTGGGCTGCCGTCTACGGGGTCGCACAGAGTCGGACACGACTGAAGCGACTTAGCAGCAGCAGTAGCGGCAGCAGCAGCATCTTTACTTAACTTTGCATATCTATTCTTTCTTCCCCTTAACATATTTGTTAGTTTTATTTTCATTGCTTTATTTCCCAATTGTCACCTTGCTTTAGTTCTGTTTTGCAGTTTGTGCTTCAGTTAGTTTTGTTCTGACAGATATAATTTTTGGTTTCCTTTGTTCACCAGGTCGATATACTGTACTTTATTTTTGTTGGACTGTTCTGATTTTGCTTATGGGTGTATATGCGTAACTGTACATTCTATTATTTTAATTATTATTTGGCTGATGTAACTGCCATTTGTCTGGGGTTCATCTTTGGTTTCTCATTTTTGGATATTTGTTTTAATCTCACTTAACGCCATAACAAACCACTTGTTGAATCTTCATTCCTGACTAGAGATCAAGCCTTGAACCTTTGGAGTGGGAGCACTAACTCCAAGAACCTAAACTATGACAGAACTAACCCTAATTCAGTTCAGTTCAGTTCAGTTCAGTCACTCAGTCGTGTTCGACTCTCTGAGACGCCATGAATCACAGCATGCCAGGCCTCCCTGTCCATCACCAACTCCCAGAGTTCACTCAGACTCATGTCGATCGGGTCAGGGATGCCATCCAGCCATCTCATCCTCGGTTGCCCCCTTCTCCTCCTGCCCCCAATCCCTCCCAGCATCAGAGTTTTTTTCCAGTGAGTCATGAGGTGGCCAAAGTACTGGAGTTTCAGCTTTAGCATCATTCCTTCCAAAGAACACCCAGGACTGATCTCCTTCAGAATGGACTGGTTGGATCTCCTTGCAGTCCAAGGGACTCTCAAGAGTCTTCTCCAACAGCACAGTTCAAAAGCATCAATTCTGCACTCAGCTTTCTTCGCAGTCCAACTCACATCCATACGTGACCACTGGAAAAACCAGAGCCTTGTCTAGACGGAGCTTTGTTGGCAAAGTAATGTCTCTGCTTTTCAATATTTTCTTCCAAGGAATAAGCATCTTTCAATTACATGGCTGCAATCACCATCTGCAGTAATTTCGGAGCCCCCCAAAACAAAGTCAGCTGCGATGACGCACAAGCACAGGGTGCTGTGCACCATCACATGCACAAGCGCGGGCGGCTGTGCGATGGCCCACAAGTGTGGCCGAGAGGAGCTACCCCACGTCCAAAGTCAGGGGCAGAAGCTGGGAGGACTCCATGCCCGAGGGGAGCTGTGAAGGCGCAGGAACGGCGGAGAGGAGCTACCCCATCTCTGAGGTCAGGGGCGGCAGCCAGGAGGAACTACCCCACGTCCAAGAAGCGGTGGCTGCACGGGTGCAGGAGGACCTAGAGGAGCTACTCCACGTTCAAGGTCAGGAGACACCTCTCGTCCAAGGTAAGGAGCAGAGGCTGCGCTTTGCTGGAGCAGCCGTGAAAAGATACCCCACGTCCAAGGTAAGAGAACTGACCCTGCTGCTGCTGCTGCTAAGTCACTTCAGTAGTGTCCGACTCTGTGTGACCCCATGGACTGCAGCCTACCAGGCTCCTCCACCCATGGGATTCTCCAGGCAAGAGTACTGGAGTGGAGTGCCATTGCCTTCTCCGAACTAACCCTAGGGGTATCAAATAGTGAGAACTCACACAAAGGAAACCACTTCAATAGAAGATTCCACATCACCCAACCACCAGTAGCACCCTGTGCAGGATGCCTCATATAAATAACAAACAAAGCAAAAATACAAACCCAATCATCAGCAAATAGGATTACCACCTCACTCAGCCTTGCTCATCAGAGGAAAAACAAACAAAAATTCAGCACAAATTTCACCCTATATGAAGCTTACACAAACCACTGGACCAACCTTAGGAGGGCAGAAACCAAAAGAAAGAAAGAATTCAACCTTGAACCTTGGGAAAAGGAGACCTCAAACACAATAAGTTAAAAAAGAATAATGAAAAGGCAGAGAAATACTACACAAATGAAGGAACAAACTAGAAAAACAGAAGTACAAATAAATAACGAGGAAATAGGCAAACTACCTGAAAAAGAATTCAGAATAATGATAGTAAAGATGATCAAAAACCTTGAAAATAGAATGGAGAAAATTCAAGAATCAATTAACAAAGACCTAGAAGAATTAAAGAATAAACATAAAGAGAAAAACACGATTACTGAAATTAAAAATACTCTAGAAGGAATCGATAGCAGAATATCTGAAGCAGAAGAACGAATCAGTGAGCTGGAAGATAAAATGGTGGCAATAACTTCTGAAGAGCAGAATAAAGTAAAAAGAATAAAAAGAACTGAGGATAGTCTCAGAGACCTCTGGGACAATGTCAAATGCACCAACATTCAAATTATAGGGATCTCAGTCCATGGGGTCGCTAAGAGAAGGACACGATGGAGTGACTTCACTTTCACTTTTCACTTTCATGCGTTGGAGAAAGAAATGGCAACCCACTCCAGTGTTCTTGCCTGGAGAATCCCAGGGACGGAGAAGTGTGGTGGGCTGCCATCTATGGGGTTGCACCGAGTCAGATACGACTAAAGTGATTTAGCAGCAGCAGAAGAAGAAGAGAAAAAGAAAGGGTATAAGAAAATTTTTGAAGAGATAATAGTTGAAAATTTCCCCAACATGGAAAACGAAATAGTCAATCAAGTCCAAGAGGCACAAAGAGTCCCATACAGGATAAACCCAAGGAGAAACACACCAAGACACATACTAATCAAGCTAACAAAGACTAAACACAAGGAAGGATATTAAAAGAAGCAAGGGAAAAGCAACAAGTAACATACAAGGGAAACCCCATATGCATATGCATAAGAGCTGATTGTTAAGCAGAAACTCTGCAGGCCAGAAGGGAATGGCAGGACATATTTAAAGTACTGAAAAGGGAAAATCTACAACTAAGATCATTATACCTGGCAAGGATCTCATTCAAAATTGATGGAAAAATCAAAAGCTTTTCAGAAAAGCAAAAGTTAAAGAGAAGTGAGTACCACCAAACCAGCTTTACAACAAATGTTAAAGGGACTTATATAGTTAAGAAATACAAGAGAAGGAAAAAGAGCTACAAAATCAACCCCAAACAATTAAGAAAATGGCAATAGTAACATATATATCAATAATTACTTTAAATGTAAATGGATTAAATGCTCCAACCAAAAGACACAGACTGGCTGAATAGATACAAAAACAAGATTCATACGTATGCTGTCTACAAGAAACCCACCTCAGACCTCAACACATATAGGCTAAAAGTGAGAGAATGGAAAAATATATTCCATGCAAATGGGAAGTAAAAGAAAGCTGGAGTAGCAATCCTCATATCAGACAAAATAGATCTTAAAATAAAGAAGATCACAAGAGATAAGGAAGGACATTACATAATGATCAAGGAATCAATCCAAGAGGAAGACATAATAATTGTAAATATCTATGCACCCAACAGAGGAGCACCTCAACACATAAGACAAACACTGCTAAGTCGCTTCAGTTGTGTCCGACTCTGTGAGACCCCAGAGACGGCAGCCCACCAGGCTCCCCCATCCCTGGGATTCTCCAGGCAAGAACACTGGAGTGGGTTGCCATTGCCTTCTCCAGTGCATGAAAGTGAAAAGTGAAAGTGAAGTCGCTCAGTCGTGTCGGACTCCTAGTGACCCCATGGACTGCAGCCCACCAGGCTCCTCCATCCATGGGATTTGCTAGGCAAGAGTACTGGAGAGGGTTGCCATTGCCTTCTCCAAAGACAAACACTAACAGACATAAAAGGAGAAATTGACAGTAACACAATAATAGTAGGAGACTTTAACACCCCACTCACACCAGTGGACAGATCATCAAAACAGAAAATTAATAAGGAAACACAAGTCTTAAATGATACAGTAGATGAGATAGATCTCATTGATATCTTCAGGACATTCCATCCAAATTCAGAAGAATACACCTTCTTCTCAAGTGCACATGGAACATTCCCAAGGATAGACCACATCTTGGGTCACAAATCAAACCTCAGTAAATTTAAGAAAATTGAAATCATATTAAGCATCTTCTTCAACCACAATGCCATGAGACCAGATATCCATTACAAGAAAAAACTATAAAAAACACAAACACATGGCGATTAAACAACACATTTATTTGTAATCAACAGGTTACTGAAGAAATCAAAAGGGAAATCAAAACATTTCTAGAAACAAATGACAATGAAAACATGACAACTCAAAACCTATGGGATGCAGCAAAAGCAGTTCTAAAGGGAAATTTATAGCAATACAATCCTACCTCAAGAAACAAGGACAACATCAAATAGACAACCTAACTTTACACCTAAAACAACTGGAAAAAGAAGAACAACCCCCCAAAATTAGTAGAAGAAAATAAATCATAAAGAAATAAATGAAAAAGAAATGAAAGAAACAATAGCAAAGATTAATAAAACTAAAAGCTGGTTCTTTGAGAATATAAACAGAATTGACAAACCTTTAGCCAGACTCATCAAGAAAAAAGAGAGAAGAATCAAATCAACAAAATTAGAAATGAAAAATGAGAGGTTACAACAGACAATGCAGAAATACAAAGGATTATAAGAGACTATTATGAACAAATATATGGCAATAAAATGGATAACCTGGGAGAAATGGACAGATTCTTAGAAAGGTTTAATCTTCCAAGACTGAACCAAGAAGAAATAGAAATTATGAACAACCCAATTATAAGCACTGAAATTGCAACTGTGATCAAGAATCTCCCAAAAAACAAAAGCCCAGGACCAAACAGCATCACAGAATTCTATCAAACATCTAGAGAAAAGCTAATGCTATGCTTCTAAAACTCTAAAAAAACTGCAGAGGAAGGAACACTTCCAAACTCATTCTATAAAGCTACCATCACCTTGATACCAAAACCAGACAAAGACAATATACAAAAAGAAAACTACAGGCCAATATCACTGATGAACCTGGATGCAAAAATCCTCAACAAAATTTTAGCGAACAGAATTCAGCAACACATCAAAAAGCTCATACACCATGATCAAGTTAGGTTTATTCCAGGGATGCAAGATTCTTCAATATATGCAAATCAATCAGTGTGATACACCATATTAACAAACTGAAAGATAAAAACCATATGATAATCTCAATAGATGCAGAAAAAGCCTTTGACAAAATTCATTTGTGATTAAAACTCTTCAAAAAACAGGCATAGAAGGAACCTACCTCAACATAGTAAAGGCCATATATGATAAGCCTACAACAAACATTATTCTCAATAGTGAAAAACTGAAAGCATTCCCCCTAAGATCAGGAACGAGACAGGGTGTCCACTTTCACCACTATTAGTCAACATAGTTTTGGAAGTTCTACCTATAGCATTCAGAGAAGAAAAAGAAATAAAAGGAATCCAGATGGAAAAAAAAGAAGTAAAGCTCTGACTGTTTGCAGATGACATAATACTGTACATAGAAAACTCTAAAGATAGTATCAGAAAATTACTAGAACTAATCAGTGAATTTAGCAAATTTGCAGGATACAAAATCAATACACAGAAATTACTTGCATTTCTATACAATAACAATGCAAAGTCAGAAAGAAAAATTAAAGAATCAATCCCATTCACCATTGCAACAAAAAGAATTAAATATCTAGGAATAAACCTACCTAAGAAGACAAAAGAACTATACATAGAAAATTACAAGACACTAATGAAAGAAATAAAAGATGTCATAAACTCATGGAGAGATATTCTATGTTCCTGGGTAGAAAGAATCAATATTGTGAAAATGACTATACTACTAAACATAATCTGCAGATTCAGCGTGATCCCTATCAAATTACCAATGGCATTTTTCACAGTACTAGAACAAAAGTTTTCACAATTCATATGGAAACCCAAAAGACCCTGACAGCCAAAGTAGTTTTGAGAAAGAAGAATAGAGCTGGAGGAATCAACCTTCCTGATTTCAGATTATACTACAAAGCTACAGTCATCAAGACAGTATGGCACTGGCACAAAAACAGAATTATAGACCAGCAGAACAAGATAGAAAGCCCAGAAATAAATCCATGCACCTGTGGGTACCGTATTTTTGACAAAGGAGGCAAGAATATACAATGGGGCAAAGAAAGCCTCTTCAATAAAATGGTACTGGGAAAACTGGACAGCTACATGTAAAATAATGAAATTAGAACACTCCCTAACACCATACACAAAGATAAATTCAAAATGGATTAAAGACCTAAATGTAAGACCAGAAACTATAAAACTCTTAGAGGAAAACATAGGCAGAACACTCAGTAACATAAATCAAAGTAAGATCCTCTATGACCCACCTCCTAGAGTAACAGAAATAAAAACAAAAGTAAACAAGTGGGACCTGATTAAACTTAAAAGCTTTTGCACAGCAAAGGAAACTGTAAGCAAGATGAAAAGGCAAGCCTCAGAATAGGAGAAAATAATAGCAAATGAAACAACTGACAAAGCATTAATTTCCAAAATATACTAGCAGCTCATACAACTCAATGCCAGGAAAACAAACAACCCAATCAGAAAGTGGGAAAAAGATCTAAACAGACATTTCCCCAAATTAGATATACAGATGGCTAATGAACACATGAAAAGGTGCTCAATATTGCTCATTAGAGAAATGCAAGTCAAAACTATAATGAGATATCACCTCACACTGGTCAGAATGGCCATCATCAAAAAGTCTGCAAACAATAAATGCTGGAGAGGATGTGGAGAAAAGGGAACTTCTTGCACAGTTGGTGGGAATGCAAATCGATACAGCCGCTGTGGAAGATGGTACGGAGATTTCTTAAAAAGCTAGGAATAAAACCACCAGAGCCTGGTGGGCTGCTGTCTATGGGGTTGCACAGAGTCGGACACGACTGAAGTGACTTAGCAGCAGCAGTAGCAGCATGACCCAGCAATCCCCGTCCTAGGTATATACCCTGAGGAAACCAAAATTGAAAAAGACACATGTATCCCATTGTTTGTTGCAGCATTATTTGTAATGAGCTGGAACATGGAAGCAACCTAGATGTCCATCAACAGATGAATAGATAAAGAAGCTGTGGTATATATACACAATGGAACATTACTCAGCCATAAAAAAGAACGCATTTGAGTCTGTTCTGATGAGATGGATGAACCTAGGACCTATAATACAGAGTGAAGTGAGTCAGAAAGAGAAAGATAAATATTGTATTCTAACACATATACATGGAATCAAGAAGAATGGTACTGAAGAACTTATTGACAGGCAGCAGTGGAGAAACAGACATAGAGAACAGACATGGACATGGGGAGAGGGAGAGATGTATGGAAAGAGTAACATGGAAACTTACATTACCATATGTAAAAGAGACAATGGGAATTTGCTGTATGGCTCAGGAAACTCAAACGAGGCTCTGTATCAACCTAGAGGGGTGGGATGGGGAGGGAGATGGGAGGGAGGTTCAAAAGGGAGGGGTTATATGTATACCTATGGTTGATTCATGTTGAGGTTTGACATAAAACAACAAAATTCTGTAAAGCAATTATCCTTCAAGTAAAAAAAAACTCTCCACCTTCTCCACTGTACGCAGATTAAATGTTACTGTTATTATTAACCTTCCCACCTCCTCCATGGTATACACATTAGGAAATGCTATTAATAAACCCCCCTTCTCCAGCCCTGCTCATTCTGTCACTGGGAAGATATTTGCGTGAACTGTGCTAGGCTTAAAAGGCCAAGGATTTTTAATCGTCCTTGTTCCTGGCACTGCCTAGCATTCTTTCTCTTTCTCTTCTTCTTCTTTTTTTAAACAAGTTTATAAGCTTACAAAGTGCTTGAACATACTTTATTTCATTTAACTTCACAATGAAACTCTGAGATAGATACTACCCTCCCCACTTTACAGATGACAACATTGAGGCTAGGGAGCATGAAATTGGTGCTACAACGCTGGGATGTAACCCAAGTTGTCCTCTTCTAAACTCTGTGTTCATGTATCACAACCCAAGCCTAGACTTTCTCTCCTACAGCCTCTCCCAGAAGAAGGGCGTGTTTTCCCTCTTTCTGTTCAAGGATACTGGAGGCACTGGTTGAACAAGAGGGAGCAGGGGAAGGAGCCCTGGAACTGCTTGTACTGTTCACACCTGTGGGAGGGGACTCCACGTGGGAGGCTGTGTGCACCTGTGCCTCTTAAATGAGGCACTGGGCTGGAAGATGGTGACAAAGGAGGAAGAGAGAAGAGGCCAGAAGGACTCTCTGGTCACCCTCAAACCCCCTGTACATGTATCTGTTTCTGTGTCCTTCTCTCAAGTAGAATTCTTTTTCCCCAAATAGAATGCCCCTTCCTGCCTTAGGGCCTTTACACCTCCATTCCCTCTGTTAAGGTCCTCCCTTCTTTAGAGTCTAATGATATCAAGTCAAATGTAACTGACTCAAGGATGCTGCTGTAGGTTGAATTGTGCTCCCTAAGAAAGATATGGTCAAGTCCAAATGTCCAGTACCTATGACTATGACCTTTCTTATGAAATAGCGTCACTGCAGATGTAATCAATGAGATCATGCTGGATTAGGGTGAGCCCAATTCAAGGACTAATTTCCTTTTCAAGAAAAGAAAAACTTACCCACAAACACACACATGCACACAAAGGAGAGAAGGCATAGACAGTGGAAGCTGAGACTGGCGGGACTCCCTTACAAGCTAAGGAACACCAAGTATTGGCAGCAACCCCCCACAGCTAGAAGAGACAGAACCTCCAGAAAGAGCCAACTCTACTACTAACTTGATTTCTGATTGCTGGCCTCTAGAACTGTAGGAGGATGCATGTCTGTCATCTTTGCCACCAAGTTTGTGGTCATCATGGCTGCCTCAGGAAATTACAACAGAAGCAGTCTTGGCTTTTCCAGAACAGGCCAGGCTCATCTAGTGCAGGTTTTCATAGCATAAGCTATTTTCTTCTAAATAGAATTGTATCACAGCCTGTGGTTATATATTTATTTGTTTTTTGATCAATATTTATACCTCACTAAAATGGAAGCTCTATGAAAATGGATAGTGTTGGGTTTTGATCTCTAGTGAGGGGAAAAAAAAAAGCCAGTAGTGACTAGCATAAAAACAGCATGGTATACAATGAATATTTTTATTTTTATTTTTTTTAATTTTATTTTTTATTTTTTAAATTTTAAAATCTTTAATTCTTACATGCGTTCCCAAACATGAACCCCCCTCCCACCTCCCTCCCCACAACATCTCTCTGGGTCATCCCCACGCACCAGCCCCAAGCATGCTGCACCCTGCGTCAGACATGGACTGGCGATTCAATTCTTACATGATAGTATACATGTTAGAATTCCCATTCTCCCAAATCATCCCACCCTCTCCCTCTCCCTCTGAGTCCAAAAGTCCATTATACACATCTGTGTCTTTTTTCCTGTCTTGCATACAGGGTCGTCATTGCCATCTTCCTAAATTTCATATATATGTGTTAGTATACTGTATTGGTGTTTTTCTTTCTGGCTTACTTCACTCTGTATAATTGGCTCCAGTTTCATCCATCTCATCAGAACTGATTCAAATGAATTCTTTTTAACGGCTGAGTAATACTCCATTGTGTATATGTACCACAGCTTTCTTATCCATTCATCTGCTGATGGACATCTAGGTTGTTTCCATGTCCTGGCTATTATAAACAGTGCTGAGGAAACCAGAATTGAAAGAGACACATGTACCCCAATGTACAATGAATATTTTTAAAATGAAAGATTGAATGGATTGAGGGTCGACTAGAAGAGAGAACAGCACTTGTAGTTTTGGCCTGGGAGTATGGAAAAAGCATCCATCTGAAAACAAAATGAAGCTCACTCTCTCTCTAACTCTCTCTTATTTTGCTCTCTGTCTCAGTCTTGGTCTGATTTCTTGCTCTTGTCAAGTTAGATTCACAACATTTGTCTTTTTAAAAGTCTGTGGGGACTGATAAGACTGACAAAATAGTTTGTGATAACAGGAAAAACTGTCAACACCAAGGCTGATGATAAATACAGTAAAACTGTGAAAAAATGAAAAGAAATGATTTCTTTTAAGTTAGAGACAGTGGATGCTTTTCTTTCACTGTCTTATTAAACAGTACAATAACAATTATTTGTACCATCAACTTTGTATACAATTGAAAATGGTAGATGATTTTTATTTAGTGAAAATAGAAGTCATATATATATTTTCCTATCCTTAGTGTTAGCTATTTATAAACATCATCACATACTCATACATCTTAAATAGTACAGGAAGATTATGCTGCATAATGGTTAAGGGCAAGAACTCTGCAGTTAGAATCCAAGCTTGATAACCAGCTCTAACCACTTAGTGGGTGACCTAGGACACATTACGTAACTCCTCTACTTCCCAGCTTTTAATTTCTGTCTCAAAGGGCTGTTGCATAGATGAAATAAGCTAATATATGCAAAACCATAAAATAGTAATTGGCACATAGTAAAACTCAATACATTTTAGCATTATTATTACTATTAGACATCTGACAGTTGATGAGACCATGGAAAGTAGTCATTGAAAGAATCTCATCTATTTATGTCATAGGTACAAATTATAAATCATTTTCCTTGTTCATCTTCCAGAATTAAAAAGCAATGAATAAAATAGACTGGTGAATGATGTGTGGGGTTAAGGACAGCAAAGAGATTTTGCAAACACATTTCTTTGTAATAAGAAGCGCTGAAAGCTTAATTCATCTTTTTATTTTGGTGAGGGGGTTGGGGACATAAAATATCAAAGAAATGGAACTAAAATCAATATGCCCTATTTGCATTCTTTTAAAGACATTAATTTATTTTGATGGTAATTTTTAAATTCAAATTTTTGCACTTTAGTCTTAGCCCTGTCAGGGGAAAATTTCAAAGGACTGTTAAAAACTCAGGTTAGCAGAATGATTTAAATGGTTTAAAGACTCAGAATTACAATTAATTTCACACAAATCAGATTTCAGTACAAAATCAAGTCCATCAAGCATATCTGTGGTGTTCGCTGCTTCTCAAAGAAATACTGACTTCTAACAACATTTTCAACAACTAGTTTATTAAAGAATTTTATGTCCAATTAATTAATATACTTAAACTGATAATCAGAATAGCCACATTAGAACTTAGCTTTTCTCTTGGTGTCAAATTAGGATCACTCTCATTTGATCTCAGATTTAACGTTGAGTTGTCTGCTGGCAGTTGCTAAAACTATACTGGAAAAATACTGAGCTTTAAAAAATTCCTTTAAAGTTCTATTTTGGCTAGAGAAGATTAAGTTCATTTGAGAGAGATGCCAGCAGCTTGCTTTCTTTTAGGGTGCTTCCTATCTTGACTTTGTGGTTAATTTGGGGATCACTTTCAGATTATGGGCAACTAAAATAGAAACGACTCCTTGGTGGGCTGCCTACGTCACAAGTAGTCATTACCTAAGGCCAGAAGTTCCTGAGAGAAGGTGAGACCATACAGGAAAATGAGCCAGAAAATGGATAAGCTATGCTTGTCAAAGCCACTGTTTGTCATTCTCCCCCTCTCCCTCTTTGTGGCTGACGATTTCCATCTGCAGCTTTTGCAGTCTGACCTGTAATTTAGTCTCTCCTGCCTCCCTGAATGTGCCTTCATGTTATATCTCCTTTTGAGACTGCATCTTTCTCAAGCCTTTCTTATCTCTTAGAAATTGTTCAGATGCATCCTTCTTTGTTGCTGAGAGTCAGAGTTCAACTTTGAAAAAATACAGTAAAGATGGAATCAACTGATACATGAAAGAAAAGAAAATATAGAGAACTAAACTCTTTTGACAGGCACAGAAGTCAAGTTTTACGTCCTTTCGGCCTTCTGACCAGAATAATACATGAATATGTGACTCAGAGCTTATTGAATTATGACAAAGGTTGTGTTTGTTTATGGTTCTACAACAGAGGCTAACTTGAAGGCCTAACAGAATAAAACAGTATATGCAAGCAAGTCCATTTGTTTTACTAGGTGACCATTCTTAGATACAGGGCCAGAAGGATTTTCTCCCCTCATTCTCAAATTTAGACTAAAGATGAGTATTCATGATCAAGTTTAGAATCATACCAGGCTGATGCTCAGTTTTAACACTCAGAACTCTTTTTTAAAATTATAGTTGCATTACAAAATAATATTAACTTCAGGTGTACAACATGGTGATTCAGTATTTTTATAGATTAGACTCCAAGTTATTACAAAATAATGGCTATATTTCCCTGTGTGTACAATATATTATTTATTTTATACATAGTAGTTTATACGTCTTAATCCTCTACCTTATCTTGCTCCCCCCTTCCCTCTCTCCACTGGTAACCACCAGTTTTTATCTGTAAGTATGTTTCTGTTTTATAGATAAACTCATTTCTATTATATTTTAGATTCCACATGTAAGTAATATCATATATTTGTCTTCATATGGTTTACTTCACTTAGTATGGTAATCTCTAGGTCCACTCATGTTGCTGCAAATGGCATTATTTAATTTTTTATGGTTGAGCAGTATTCCATTATGTATGTATATATATATATATAAATATATATATGAATATATGTATATATATGTGCTATATATATCAGTATATACATATATATATCACATCTTTATTCATTAATTGCTAATAGATTATTTCCACATCTTGACTATTATAAAAAATGCTGTCATGAGCTCTATTTACAATAGCTAGGACATGAAAGCAACCTAAATGTCCATCGACAGACGAATGGATAAAGAAGCTGAGGTACATATATACAATGCAGGAGACAATGGAATATTACTCAGCCATAAAAAGGAATGCACTTGAGTCAGCGCTAATGAGGTAGATGAACCTAGAGCCTATTATACAGAGTGAAGTAAGTCAGAGGAGAAAAAGTATATACTCAGAGCTTATTGAATTATGACAAACGTTGTGTTTTTTTAAGGTTCTACAACAGAGGCTAACTTGAAGGCATAGAATAAAATATTTGTATACTAACTCAAAATTCTCCAAGCCAGGCTTCAGCAATACGGGAACTGTGAACTTCCAGATGTTCAAGCTGGTTTTGGAAAAGGCAGAAGAACCAGAGATCAAATTGCCAACATCTGCTGGATCATCGAAAAAGCAAGAGAGTTCCAGAAAAACATCTATTTCTGCTTTATTGACTATGCCAAAGCCTTTGACTGCATGGATCACAATAAACTGGAAAATTCTGAAAGAGATGGAAATACCAGACCACCTGACCTGCCTCTTGAGAAACTTGTATACAGGTCAGGAAGCAACAGTTAGAACTGGATATGGAACAATAGACCGGTTCCAAATAGGAAAAAGAGTATGTTCAAGGCTGTATATTGTCACCTTGCTTATTTAACTTATATGTAGGGTACATCATGAGAAACGCTGGGCTGGAAGAATCACAAGCTGGAATCAAGATTGCTGGGAAAAATATCAATAATCTCAGATATGCAGATGATACCACCCTTATGGCAGAAAGTGAAGAAGAACTAAAGAGCCTCTTGATGAAATTAAAAGAGGAGAGTGAAAAAGTTGGCTTAAAGCTCAACATTCAGAAAACTAAGAAGGCGGCATCTGGTCTCATCAATTCATGGCAAATAGATGTGGAAATAGTGGCTGACTTTGTTTTTTGGGGCTGTAAAACTCACTGCAGATGGTGACTGCAGCCATGAAATTAAAACTTTCCTTACTCCTTGGAAGGAAAGTTATGACCAACCTAGACAGCATATTAAAAAGCAGAGACATTACTTTGTCAACAAAGGTCCATCTTGTCAAGGCTTGGTTTTTCCAGTTGTCATGTATAGATGTGAGAGTTGGACTATAAAGAAAGCTGAGTGTCAAAGAACTGATGCTTTTGAACTGTGGTGTTGGAGAAGACTCTTGAGAGTCCCTTGGACTGCAAGGAGATCCAACCAGTCCATCCTAAAGGAAATCAGTCCTGGGTGTTCACTGGAAGGACTGATGTTGAAGCTGAAACTCTAATACTTTGGCCACCTGATGGGAAGAGCTGACTCATTGGAAAAGACCTTGATGCTGGGAAAGACTGAAGGCAGGAGCAGGAGACAACAGATAAGATGGTTGGATGGTATCACTGACTCAATGGACATGAGTTTGGGTAAACTCCGGGAGTTGGTGATGGACAGGGAGGCCTGGCATGCTGCGGTCCATGGGGTTGCAAAGAGTTGGACATAACTGAGTGACTGAACTGAACTGAACCGAACATATATATATGGAATCCAGAAAGACAGTACTGATGAACCTATCTGCAGAGCAGCAATGGAGACACAGACATAGAGATGAGACTTATGGACATGGCTTGGCAGGGAGGAAGGAGAGGGATGTATGGAGAGAGTAACATGGAAACATACATTATGACATGTAAAATAGTTAGCCAATGGGAATTTGGTGTATGACTCAGGGAACTCAAACTGGGGCTCGGTGACAACCTAGTGGGGTGGGAAAAAAGAGGGAGGTGGGAGGGATGTTCAAGTGGGAGGGGACAGGGATAAACCTATGGCTGATTCATGTTGATGTTTGGTAGAAACCAACACAATACTGCAAAGCAATTATCCTTCAATTAAAAATAAATAAATTTAAAAAATAATGCTGCTATGAACACTGAGGTGCATGTATTTTTTCAAATTATAGTTTTGTCTGGGTATATGCCCAGGAAGGAGTAAGGTTGCAGGATCACATGGTAACTTTATATTTTGTTTTTCTGAAGAACTTCCATACTGTTCTCCATTGTGGCTGCACCAATTTGCATTCCCACCAACAGTGTACAAGCGTTCTCTTTTCTCCACATCAGCACTCTGGACTCACACATAATAATTTTTATACTAAATTTGCCAGTTTATAGACAGCTACTAATGCAATTAAATGCTAACACAAGCTTAAACAAAGAAAGCTTCCCTGGTGGCTCAGAGGTTAAAGCATCTACCTGCAATGCGGGAGACCTGGGTTGGATCCCTGGGTTGGGAAGATCCCCTGGAGAAGGAAATGGCAACCCACTCCAGTAATCTTGTCTGGAGAATCCCATGGATGGAGGAGCCTGGTGGGCTACAGTCCATGGGGTTGCAAAGGGTTGGACACGACTGAGCAACTTCACTTTCACTTTCAAACAAAGAAAAGCCTATACAATTGCTTGAGAGAATAAAAAACAAAAGCAAAATGGCACTAATTGCCAAGTTTTCTCAATACTTATGGAATGAGCAGAACACTGCAGGGCCCCCACCAAGCAGTTAATGATTAGGACAAGAGAGACAGACACTCAGCGTCTGGTGCACACTCTTGAGTTGTTTTACAAATACTATAATTACTACCAGACAAAAAGCTAACTGTGTGATGACCAGATGCTGCCATTGCATAAGCTGCTCCATCTTGTGCAGTACTGAATCTATGGCTAGTACAATTCGAAGAACTGGCCTCAAGAGAGTAGGACTGAGATCACTACTCACAATAATTTATATCTTTGTGGGTATCAAAATAATTGCAGCTTGCTCTGCCCATAATGTAAGTGGGCAACTAAAGGTCAGTAAAGAGACGTCACAGACCCATGTCAGCACCTTCCACTCTGAGCTTCCCTGGTGATCCAGTGGTTAAGAATCCACCTGCCAATGTAGGGGAACAAGTTCGATCCCCAGTCCAGGAAGACTCCACATGCCTCAGGGTGACTAAACATGCATGCTGCAACTACTGAAGCCTGCAGGCCCTAGAACTCATGTTCCTCAACAAAAGCAGCTATCGCAGTTAGTGGCCTGAACACCTCAACTTGAAAGTAGCTGCCACTCATTGCAACTACAGAAAGCCCACATGCAGCATTGAAGATCCAGCGCAGCCAAAAATAAAATAAAGTGCCCTATGTCAGTGTAAAGAAGTTACAGAAGATAGACCTTGCCCCTAATTCCATGGAAATGGATTGATGTTCTGACAAGTGGGGATTTCTACACAGCACTTTGCGGGAAACTACCTTCAGCCAGAAGCTCCTTTGCTTGTCACTTTAGCAAAGCTATATTGTAACTAACTTTTAACCAGGCACTCCCATGCTCTACTCATCTCCAGCCAAACACACTTTTCAAATCTTTTAATCACACAGTATCTGCCTAACTTGTCAGTTCTTTCCATAGACCAAAGAAGTAGGTATGAAGAATAAGTAATTAACAGAGGACCAGATGTCTTCCTTAGCTTCCCTTCGGTGATTTCCAGAACAAATTGTGTGACCAACCTGTGTGAGCAAGATAACATCTAGAGGAATATCACAAGATGTTGACAAGCCTGCAGGCAATGGAGGGATGCCAATGACTGTGACGCCCTATCCCAATGGTTAACAGATTATTTTCCTGTTTCCCTTTAAAAGTTTCATGGCTGTGCAGAATCTTCAGCATTTTTCAGTTCAGTTCAGTTCAGTTCAGTTGCTCAGTCGTGTCTGACTCTTTGCAATCCGATGAATCGCAGCACGCCAGGCCTCCCTGTCATCACCAACTCCCAGAGTTCACTCAGACTCACGTCCATCGAGTCAGTGATGCCATCCAGCCATCTCATCCTCTGTTGTGCCCTTCTCCTCCTGCCCCCAATCCCTCCCAGCATCAGGGTGTTTCCCGATGAGTCAACTCTTTGCATGAGGTGGCCAAAATACTGGAGTTTCAGTTTTAGCATCATTCCTTCCAAAGAAATCGCAGGGCTGTTCTCCTTCAGAATGGACTGGTTGGATCTCCTTGCAGGCCAAGGGACTCTTAAGAGTCTTCTCCAACACCACATTTCAAAAACATCAATTCTTTGGCACTCAGCCTTCTTCACAGTCCAATTCTCACATCCATACAAGACCACTGGAAAAACCATAGCCTTGACTAGATGGACCTTAGTCGGCAAAGTAATGTCTCTGCTTTTGAATATACTATCTAGGTTGGTCATAACTTTTCTTCCAAGGAGTAAGCGTCTTTTAATATCATGGCTTTTTTTTTTTCATGGTATGCTAGATCCACCATCTCTCCAGATTGCCAGCATTCTGATTAAAGTGCCTTTCCTTTCTATTGACATTTTGAGTATGTATTAATAATTGATTTTGTAAGCAGTGAGCAGCAGGACGCCCACTTGATAAGGCTCCACAAGGAAGAAGACTCTCAAGGATGCAGGCTTTTTCCCTTAGATTCAAGGTAGGTGAAATTTATGATGGTTTCTTATAGTCTGCAGTTTGGCTACAGTGGTTCCTGTATTTCTTCTCTAGACTAGAGTGCTAGAGGCCCTGGAATCCCTCCCCTGGCATTATCTAATGGAAACAGCACCTACCAACTGCAGTAGCCCTAGCCTGTGGCCTAGGCCCAGGTGTGTACTCTCCTCCCTAGCTTCTGACCTGCAAAGCAAGGCTTGTTTCTCTCTTCCCCTGTGTTATAGAAGTGGAAGGTCTATTTTTGTAGGGGTAGAGGGAAAGGAAGGGGAAAGAAAGAGAGAGAAAGCTCAGGGGATTTTTTTCTTCATTTATACTCATATAATGCACACTGATTTATAGGAATTGAGGACTTACTGGACTTTGAGACATAAATTATATAAAATAAAAACTATTTTTCTGGAAAAGTTATGCTGAATAATACATAATTATAATGTATATTTTAAAGCCACAATGGGTCCAGTATCTAAAATCTGAATATAATATTATGTTAATTTGCTTCCATTTTAAAGGAGAGACAAAATTGAAACAATATTCTACGGCGATCTTCCCAATATACAGACTGTTACTTGTCTTAACTTTTCTTATCTCAATAAAGGTTAGGTAATTACAAAAACAATGTTAAGACAACTCCCTTTGGAAGTTGGATGAAACTTAGTAAGCAGATAATGAATGCCAGCCATGCTTAAGACTTGTTTCTGCATGAAATGAGGTTTATTGAGATTGACATGCTGCATAGCTTCAGGGGATGTCACTGGTGTATGACATCCCGTGACATTTGCACAGCACTGTGCGAAGTGGTGATACAAAAATGTACGCAGCGTGGTCTTTCATTGGGCATTGTGGTCCACAAAATAATGACTACATTTCAGCATTAAAAGCTCTTTGCAAACTGGCCCAAATCTGATTTATAACCATCTCTGTAATCTGACATGTGGCTGTAAAAGACCTATTTGGTACTCATCTCATCTTCTGCTGTAACTAGCCTGCCTCTCTTGTTTTTGCTCATGGTGGTAGGATGCCCATCTAATAGAGCAGGTAATACATTCGTACCCAACTAAGACATATGGTAGGAAAAACACTAAGGCACATCAAGTTTGGGTATTGGTAAAAGAAATTAAAAGAGAATAGAGCTGGAAAGGTCACTTATTTAGTAGGATTTGCTAATGGTTTGAATAGGTGCATGATATGAGCAGAGTTGTACATTAGTAAGACAAATGGGTTTGCTAAGAAAATTATTACAATTGTTAAATAAGACAGAATCAGGATCTAGTTACACTGGATATTGAGAACAATAGATGTAGCGAGATTTTCAGGGTAAGGAAAGGTAATTGACAGACACATTCTAGGAAGATGTCTACACTGGTAAAAAGACAATTAGAGAAAGAGTCTTTTAAGAATAAAACCATGATTAAAGAGAGTGGGTAGAAAAACAAGTGAGGCAGGAATAGGGCTGAGGGGCTTGGGTAATAGAAATTAAGGAGAATTTCTTTTCCATCCATACAGTCAGCTAGTTTTCTTGAAGTCTTACCCACATAAAAATTACCTAAAATTTACAGATCAACAACAATAGCAGTAGCCAATAACAGAATAAAAATGGGATGCCAGAAACATAAATAAATACCACAGATGGCTTTATCCTAGGAACATCTGCCAAAATGTGGTGACTGTTGGGCACTGGGGACCAGAAATAGACCCTAGTGTTTGCCATGAGTAAGGTCTTACTCTTTATGAAGGCGCCTGTGTAAAATTTCAAAAGAAAACTAAAAATCAACCTGCTCTATCAGAAGAACACGAAGGCAAACACGCCTGTTTCAAACTTAACAATTCCCTGAGATGGAATCAGATGTCATCCTCCATGGGAATGTGTGGCCTGAATGTATACCATCTCTGTTTAACTACCTGTGTTAGGTAAAAACATGTTGGGTGAAAAACCAGAAGTGAGCAGAGAGAAGCAAACTCAAAAACACTTTGGAGAAACATACCTTTAACCTAAACTTCAAAGAATTACCCCAAATAAAGTTCCAAGTTTACTGAGGAGGCACAGACAACAAAATTAGAAGAACAAAGATTTAAGTGATGAAGTTCTTAGGCATACTACATAAATTATATATGCTAAAAATACTTAAAAATAAGGTAAGCGATTAAGAATACTAAGTGCTAGTTATAAAAATACAAAATTTTTACAAAATAATGTAAATAACCATATAAATAAGATTTATAAAATAACCAAAATTTAACTTAAAAAATGATTTTTAAAAAATATTTTATTGGCTGTGCTGGGTCTTTGCTGCTGTGCACAGGCTTTCTTTCGTTGCAGTAAGTGGGAGCTGCTCTCTGGCTGCAGTTCACAAGCTTCCCATTGTTGCAGAGCACGGGCTCCAGGATGCACAGGCTTCAATACTTGCAGCGCATAGGCTCCGCAGTTGTGGCTAGCAGCTCCAGAGAGTGGGCTCAGTAGCTGTGGCACAGGGGCTTCGCTGCCCAGCAGCATGTGGAAACTTCCCAGACCAGCGATCAAACCCATGTCCTCTGCAGTGGCAGGCTGATTCCTAACAATTGGACCACCAGGGAAGTTCCAAAATTGAACTTTTATAAATAAAAATAACTCAAACCTTTCCATAGAAAAGAATATAGCTGAAAACTAAGTTGGTGGTAAATATCAGGTTAACTACAAATGAAGAAACATTTAGCAAATTGGAAGGTAGAATTGAAGAAAGTTTTCAGTAGTATGAACAGAAAGTGACTGAAAAAAACATATATGAGGTTAAGACAAATGGAAACTATAGTAAGGAAGTCTAGTATATATTACATGATATCTCCAAAGCAAAGTGACAAAGAGTCGTGTCTGACTCTTTGAGACCCCATGGACTTTAACCTACCAGGTTTCTCCATCCATGGGATGTTCTAGGCAAGAATACTACAGTGGGTTGCCATTTCCTTCTCCAGGAGATCTTCCCAACCCAGGGATTGAATCTGGGTCCCCCACATAGTAGGCAGATGCATTACCATTTGAGACATATCTCCAGGAGGAGAAAACAGACAAATCTGGGGAGAAGTAATATTTGAAGAAACAACAGTAGTTTGAGAATTTAGCAAGAGTCTAGTGAAGGAAATTCAGCTGTGTGCTTGTGTTTCCTCATTGAGTCACTGCTAAAAGCTCTAATCCGGACCAAACCAAGATTCTTAGCCTATAGTTAGAACCAAGAATTAGCAACTTTCCAAGGGAAAAAAGCAGCTGCCGATCTTCAGATCACCTCTGTGGAATTTTAGTTCCTCTAGTCTTTCTTGTTTATGCAGCTCTCTAGAGCCTTTAAAATGTGACTTCTGTAACATATCCAGCTTCCCAGTTATTTTCAGTGGGAGTATGAACCTGTCACGAACTACTTCATTCTAGCAGGAAGGCAGAATTATGGAGGCTTCTTACTCTTTTACACGTATTCAGCTGGTTAGGGCATTATGAAGGGCCCATTGTAGCTAACGAAATAGAGAAAGAAGTTGGTAGCTGGGAGTGAGAATATGTAGAACCTTGTAGGCTGTAGTAAGGATGCAGTTGTAGAAGAACCGTAGGGACAAAATATGTTAAGGACCAATATCATGAATGAAGACAATTCTAAGAATAGAGCAAAACAGAGAAGGAATATGATCCTGGGTGTAAAGAGAGTATATCCTGGGATTATACTGAAGAAGAAAGCTTGGATCCAAAGACAGAGGAACAAGTTAATTCACTTTGCCATCAGACACTGTTTTCTTATTGAGTGATAAAGGCAGAGTATTTTAAAGATAAAGAGAATACCAGTTCTTTATTCTTATCCTCATGATTAGTGCAAGTAAGATGAAAAGCAGTCTATCGGAAAAGTAAGGAGAGAATCCTCTTGTTAGCAAAAGTTAGACATTACTGCCCACTCATTTTGCTTGTTCATCATTTCTATAGTCTTCTGATAACAGGAATCTCCTTCAAGGAAACATCCCTCTTTCACCCCCAGTTAATGTGATTTCAGTAGAGTCAATTGCTTTTCCCTTCTACTGTTCTACTTGCCTGGAAAAATATTGGTACATGATCCAGAACTGACCACAGCAACTGATTCTAGGATAAACACAAAAACTCAATTCCAGGACTTTGATGGAATTATTTTGCTTGAGTTGATGGAATGTTGGTCTGGGTCAGGTAGTGGCTACCTTGCCAACCCAAGAGTTAACAGAGTGCAGTAGAACCTAAGAAGAATAATACTGGGAATCAGCAGGACAGAACGCTGAGAGAGAAAACAGCACTAACAACATGCCTGTGTATAGCTCTCTCCAGACTCTCCATTTGAATGACATAATAAATCACCTTTCCTGCTTACATCAGTCTGAGCTGTGTTTCTGGCGCTTGTCAAAGAATAACTCCTGACAAATGCACTTGGCGAAATCTGAAATGGATGGAACTTATTTGCAATAAAATAGGAGCTTTACAAGGCATTAAAAAAAAGCCAATCTTAGAATCTCAAACTAGTATAAAACCTCAGAGATAAAGATACCCAGGAAAATATTTTGCTTTGCTCTAAGTTCTGTAGTCAGTTCATGGTATACCTACTACTAAAATCCATGTCTCCCATACTGTCTTCTCTTAAGAAGAGATGGGGGCTTCCCTGGTGGTCCAGTGGTTAAGAATCCACCTGCTAATGCTGGGGACACGGTTTGATCCCTGGTCCTGGAGGATCCCACATGCTGTGGGCAACGAAGCCTGGGTGCCTTAGAGCCTGTGTTCCACAAAAGAAGCTCAGCAATGAGAAACATTGGTTTGATCCCTGTCTGGGAGGATCCCACATGCCAGGGGGCAACTGGGCCCGTGTGCCACAAATACCGAAGCCCTCATTTTCTAGAGTCCATGCTCCACAAGAGAAGCCACACAATGAGAAGCCCCAGCACTGCAATGAACAGTAGTGCCCCCCAGCACTGCAACTAGAGAAACCCCGAGTGCAGCACTGAAGATCTAAAATACACGAACAGATAAGAAGAGATGGGGTTGTACTTTCCCCCTCTCTCCTTGCCTCGCCCTACTCAAGCTTTTGGTGCTACAGAGGATAAGAGGAAGTCTCCAACATCAGCGGTGGAACGAAGTAAGACGAAAGGCAAGCAGGGAGGAAGGAGTCACTCTTCCCTGGGGACTAAATTATCTGTTAATAATCCGTTAGCGTCCCCATGGAAAATCAACTAGATTCTCCATGATAACTAACAAGGCCATTTCTCAATAAAGAAGCCTGGCAGAGGTTTAGCTTCCTTAACTTCTAAACATCTTTGGCTATCAATAATCATTTGTGCTTGATATTGCTGATGACCCTGACTTTGCAGAAAGGTTCTGAGGTGGAGTTAGGAAACTTCCCTGAAGAAACATCATCTCACTGTATAGTGTGTGCAGGCAATCAGAGGCCCGCTGGAACTGTGTTTTCTCACTTCTCCAAAAAACACAGTATTTATTGGACAGAACCAGAGAGAGAAAATAGCACTAACAACATAACAGAGTGTGAATAGCAAGGCACAGTCTAATATCTGCATACACACAAATCAGCTGGGATAATTTTATCTCAATCATCTGCTATGCCCAAGATGCAAGAGTAAAATCTCTTTAAAATCCGCTCATTGGTGCTGCAAGAGAAAATATGCTTTGCTCTAAAAGATAATTGTCCTCTGATTTCTTGATTCCTTGGAATGTCTAAGTCCATTATGAATGTATAGAAAAACATGTCTTGCTCAGTTCAGTTTAGTTCAGTTGCTCAGTCATGTCCGACTCTTTGTGACCCCATGGACTGAAGCATGCCAGGCCTCCCTGTCCATCACCAAATCCCAGAGTTTACTGAAACTCATGTCCATCGAGTTGGTGATGCCATCCAACCATCTCCTTCTCCTGTCATCCCCTTTTCCTCTTGCCATCCCCTTTTCCTCTTGCCTTCTATCTTTCCCAGCATCAGGGTCTTTTCAAGTGAGTCAGTTCTTCACATCACGTGGCCAAAGTATTGGAGATTCAGCTTCAGAATCAGTCCTTACAAGGAATATTCAGGACTGATTTCCTTTAGGATGGACTGGTTGTCTTACTCAAGCTGTGTTTAAACCTCAGAGTTTTATATGAGTTCGCTATATGTGACCTCTTTTCTGCACCGTAAGCAGTGGGTTATTGGATTTAGAAGGGAATTAAAAGAGGACTGAACTCAAAGACAATGAGTGGTCGTTTGGTAAGTAAGAATATGTTTGAGGTACTGTGTGACACTTGGCAGATTCCTCTTCACTTTGGGCCTCACTCTCAGGTATGCAGAATGAGGGAGCTGGACTAAGTGAAACCTACAGTCAATTCCAGAGCAGAAATGATCTGACCCTAACCTCAGGATAGTGTGTGGTTGGGAGGTTGGTCATTAGGTTAGATAGATATAAAGCATTGGAAGAGAGCAGAAGCTCAACCTTATCCATGATTAAGGACTTGCAATTTAAAAAGACAATTCCACTTTTTACCTATCAGAAGACAACATTTTTTAAATGTACTGTTTGGGCACGGATGTGGGGAAACACTCCTAGTTTGTATTAGGGGTGTAAACCAGCACCCTTCTGAAGAGCAATAGGGCAACACAATTAATAACTGAAAATACATACACCATTTGGTTTAGACATTCTATTTCTAGGAATTTATGCTATACGTGTACTTACATATGTGAAATTACGTTTGTATGAAGGTAATCATTATAGCTTTATTTGTAGAAGCAAAATGCTAGAAACAACCTAAATACCAGTATCTATGAGAAAAAAATCTACAGTGAAATATCATGAAGCTTTTACAACTAACAGGTAACTCTGGAAGAAAAATCTTAAAATATGTTAATAAGCAAAGACTTGCAGAAGTGAATGACCTTAGCTGACTGATTTAAGAAAAGATCAAACTTGATGCTAACTTTAAAATTTTTCCTTAAAACTTGAGTATCAGGAATCATTCTAAGGCCAGCAAGCATTAACGAAGAATT
This sequence comes from Capra hircus, assembly GCF_001704415.2. Taxonomy (NCBI): domain Eukaryota; kingdom Metazoa; phylum Chordata; class Mammalia; order Artiodactyla; family Bovidae; genus Capra; species Capra hircus. Next base: position 51,537,703 of record NC_030814.1, on the reverse strand, counting down.
TCAACAAAGAATTGAGCGGCAAACTCTTTGGTCAGCATTGGCAAGGATGGAATCTGGGGACTCTGACTGAGGTTTCCACTCATGATGTCACCCCCTACCTCACCCCTCTTCTTACAGTTGCTCCCCTACCAGTGTTGTCTGTGTGTTAATACTTTCTACCTTGCAAATTTTTTCCTAACACATTCTCGTCACCTGATAAATGATAAAAATTTATAACACTTTTAATAAAGTCTCTTTTAAAAACATAATAACAATTATAATATTGAGTACCTACAATGTGCCATAGAGTATGACTGGAAATTTATATCAGTTCAGTTCAGCCGCTCAGTTGTGTCTGACTGTTTGCAGCCCCATGAATCGCAGCACACCAGGCCTCCCTGTTCATCACCATCTCCTGGAGTTCACTCAGACTCACGTCCATCGAGTCCGTGATGCCATCCAGCCATCTCATCCTGGGTCGTCCCTTCTCCTCCTGCCCCCAATCCCTCCCAGCATCAGAGTCTTTTCCAATGAGTCAACTCTTCTCATGAGGTGGCCAAAGTACCGGAGTTTCAGCTTTAGCACCAGTCCTTTCAAAGAAATCCCAGGGTTGATCTCCTTCAGAATGGACTGGTTGGATCCCCTTGCAGTCCAAGGGACTCTCAAGAGTCTTCTCCAACACCACAGTTCAAAAGCATCAATTCTTCGGCGCTCAGCCTTCTTCACAGTCCAACTCTCACATCCATACATGACCACAGGAAAAAACACAGCCTTGACTAGACGGACCTTCGTCGGCAAAGTAATGTCTCTGCTTTTGAATGTGCTATCTAGGTTGGTCATAACTTTTCTTCCAAGGAGTAAACGTCTTTTAATTTCATGGCTGCAGTCACCATCTGCAGTGATTCTGGAGCCCAAAACAATAAAGTCTGACACTGTTTCCACTCTTTCCCTATCTATTTCCCATGAAGTGATGGGACTGGATGCCATGATCTTCGTTTTCTGAATGTTGAGCTTTAGGCCAACTTTTTCGCTCTCCTCTTTCACTTTCATCAAGAGGCTTTTTAGCTCCTCTTCACTTTCTGCCATAAGGGTGGTGTCATCTGCATATCTGAGGTTATTGATATTTCTCCCGGCAATCTTGATTCCAGCTTGTGTTTCTTCTAGTCCAGCGTTTCTCATGATGTACTCTGCATAGAAGTTAAATAAGCAGGGTGACAATATACAGCCTTGACGTACTCTTTTTCCTATTTGGAACCAGTCTGTTGTTCCATGTCCAGTTCTAACTGTTGCTTCCTGACCTGCATACAGATTTCTCAAGAGGCAAGTCAGGTGGTCTGGTATTCCCATCTCTTTCAGAATTTTCCACAGTTTATTGTGATCCACACAGTCAAAGGCTTTGGCATAGTCAATAAAGCAGAAATAGATGTTTTTCTGGAACTCTCTTGCTTTTTCCATGATCCAGCGGACGTTGGCAGTTTGATCTCTGGTTCCTCGGCCTTTTCTAAAACCAGCTTGAACGTCAGGGAGTTCATGGTTTACGTATTGCTGAAGCCTGGCTTGGATAATTGTGAGCATTACTTTACTAGCCTGTGAGATGAGTGCAATTGTGCGGTAGTTTGAACATTCTTTGGCATTGCCTTTCTTTGGGATTGGAAAGAAATCTGACCTTTTCCAGTCCTGTGGCCACTGCTGAGTTTTCCAAATTTGCTGGCATATTGAGTGCAGCACTTTCACAGCATCATCTTTCAGGATTTGAAACAGCTCAATTGGAATTCCATCACATCCACTAGCTTTGTTCGTAGTGATGCTTTCTAAGGCCCACTTGACTTCACATTCCAAGATGTCTGGTTCTAGATTAGTGATCACATCATCATGACTATCTGGGTCGTGAAGATCTTTTTTGTACAGTTCTTCTGTGTATTCTTGCCACCTCTTCTTAATATCTTATGCTTCTGTTAGGTCCATACCATTTCTGTCCTTTATCGAGCCCATCTTTGCATGAAATGTTCTAGATCCTGCCATTTATCCAAAAAGCTGTAATCTACCTAAATTTAGTTTTCTTCATTTATCATATGAGAAAGCTCAGCCTCCAATTACTTAAATAATTTACTCAGAGAATGACAGTTAGTGAGGGGTTAAAATTAGTGCTTCATCTGTTCTACTGTGAATGCTTACATGTATGTGTTCATCTATAGGTTGCACCTCTAGGCCTTCTTTGAGGGCCTGTGTATGTTTTTCATACAAGAAGTGAAACAGTTTATACCTAGCGCGCGTGCTTCTGTGAGTGCTAAGTTGCTTCAGTCATGTCCAGCTCTTTGTGATCCTATGAACTGTCGCCTGCCTGGTTCCTCCATCCATGAGATTGTGAGTGACTGAACAGAAGGAGGGGGTTGCCATGCTCTCCTTTAGGGGATCTTCCTGATCCCGAGAGCAAACCGGCGTCTCATGTCTCCTGTGTTGGCAGGTGGGTTCTTTACCACTAGCACCACCTGGGAAGCCCTTATAAAAAGCATTGTCATTTAATTTATATTAATCCTCTGTCCCATGCACAGTGCTAAGTCCCAGGGAGGTGCAGTCCAGCTGTAGAGTCTTAGGACAGAAAGGGACACATTCTGTAAATGACGTTGGCTGCCCTTGATAGATAAGCAATTAGTATTGATAAATGCAGGGCTTCCCCAATGTCAGGCATTTTCTTCTCTCATGATTTTCACTGTATCTACACACATACTATGATATTATTTCATTATTTTTTCTTTCAATCAATTCATTTTTTCCCTTAAATTCTAACAATTTTAGCCTCAATCCAAGTAAAACCAAAGTTGTAGTGTGCTGGTTATATTTTTTAGTGTATGCTACGATATACAGTCAGCAAAAACAAGACCTGAAGCTGACGGTGGCTCTGATCACGAAATCCTTATTGCCAAATTCAGACTAAAACTGAAGAAAGTGGGGAAAACCACTAGACCATTCAGGTATGACCTAAATCAAATCCCTTATGATTATACAGTGGAAGTGAGAAATAGATTTAAGGGACCTGATCTGATAGACAGAGTGCTTGATGAACTATGGATGGAGGTCTGTGACATTGTACAGGAGACAGGGATCAAGACCATCCCCGAGAAAAAGAAATGCAAAAAAGCAAAATGGCTGTCTGAGAAGGCCTTACAAATAGCTGTGAAAAGAAGGGAAGTGAAAAGCAAAGGAGAAAAGGAAAGATACATGCATTTGAATGCAGAGTTCCAAAGAATAGCAAGGAGAGATAAAAAAGCCTTCCTCAGTGATCAATGGAAAGAAATAGAGAAAAACAATACAATTTGAAAGACTAGAGATCTCTTCAAGAAAATTAGAGATACCAAGGGAACATTTCATGCAAAGATGGGCTCAATAAAGGGCAGAAATGGTATGGACCTAACAGAAGCAGAAGATATTAAGAAGAGGTGGCAAGAATACACAGAAGAACTGTACAAAAAAGATCTTCACAACCCAGATAATCACAATGGTGTGATCACTCACCTAAGCCAGACATCCTGGAATGTGAAATCAAGTGGGCCTTAGGAAGCATCACTGCAAACAAAGCTAGTGGAGGTGACGGAATTCCAGTGGAGCTATTTCAAATCCTGAAAGATGACCCTGTGAAAGTGCCGCACTCAATATACCAGCAAATTTGGAAACCTCAGCAGTGGCCACAGGACTGGAAAAGGTCAGATTTCATTCCAATCCCAAAGAAAGGCAATGTCAAAGAATGCTCAAACTACCACACAATTGCATTCATCTCACACGCTAGTAAAGTGATGCTTAAAATTCTCCAAGCCAGGCTTCAGCAATACGTGAACCATAAACTTCCAGATGTTCAAGCTGGTTTTGAAAAAGGCAAAGGAACCATAGATCAAATTGCCAACATCCCCTGGATCACCAAAAAAGCAAAAAAGTTCCAGAAAAACATCTATTTCTGCTTTATTGACTATGCCAAAGACTTTGACTGTGTGGATCACAATAAACTGTGGAAAATTCTGAAAGAGATGGGAATACTAGACCACCTGACCTGCTTCTTGAGAAACCTGGATGCAGGTCAGGAAGCAACAATTAGAACTGAATATGGAACAGCATACTGGTTCCAAATAGGAAAAGGAGTACGTCAAGGCTGTATATTGTCACTCTGCTTATTTAACTTACATGCGGAGTGCATCATGAGAAACACTGGGCTGGATGAAGAACAAGCTAGAGTCAAGATTGCTGGGAGAAATATCAATAATCTCAAGTATGCAGATGACACCACCCTTATGGCAGAAAGTGAAGAAGAACTAAAGAGCCTCTTGATGAAAGTGAAAGAGGAGAGCGAAAAAGTTGGCTTAAAGCTCAACATTCAGAAAACGAAGATGATGGCATCCAGTCCCATCACTTCATGGCAAATAGATGGGGAAACAGTGGAAACAGTGGCTGACTTTGTTTTTTTGGGCTCCAAAATCACTGAAGATGATATTGCAGCCATGAAATTAACAGATGCTTACTCCTTGAAAGGAAAGTTATGACCAACCTAGACATTACTTTGTCAACAAAGGTCTGTCTAGTTAAGGCTATGGTTTTTCCAGTAGTCACGTATGGATGTGAGAGTTGGACTATAAAGAAAGCTGAATGCAGAAGAATTGATGCTTTTGAACTGTGGTGTTGGAGAAGACTCTTGAGAGTCCCTTGGACCGCAAGGAGATCCAACCAGTCCATCCTAAAGGAAATCAGTCCTGATTATTCACTGGAAAGACTGATTTTGAACCTGAAACTCCAGTACTTTGGCCACCTGATGCAAAGAGCTGGCTCATTTGAAGAGACCCCGATGCTGGGAAAGATTGAAGGCAGGTGGAAAAGGGGACGACAGAGGATGAGATGGCTGGATGGTATCACCGATTCAATGGACATGAGTTTGGGTAAACTTTGGTAGTTGGTGATGGACAGGGAGGCCTGGCATGATGTGGTCCATGGGGTTGCAAAGAGTCAGACATGACTGAGTGACTGAACAGAATTGAACTTAACAATAACTACAAGCTTTCTCAGGTGGCTCAGTGATAAAGAATCCACTTACCAATGCAAGAGACATGTGTTTGATCTTGAGTCAGGAAGATCCCCTGGAAAAGGAAATGGCAACCCACTCCAGTATTTTTCCAGGGCAAATCCCATGCACAGAGATGCCTGGCAGGCTACAGTCCATGGGCTCACAAGAGTGGAACACAACTTAGCAGCTAAACAACAATAACAACAAGAGTAAATACATTGCTAAAAAAAAAAATTCAATGCATGTCTCATCTAACCATACACTTTGAGAATGACTAGATTAATGCTAGATTAAGGCAGAGTGACAGGGTACCTCCTTTGCCCCATGAAATTCTCTCAGTCAATTTTATGATGCTGTTGCTCACAGAAATACAGTATGTAGCTACTAGAGTTTGGGTAGCAATGGTGCACATTCCCTGGTGACATATTCCACTCCAAAATAGACAGACATTTACATGCTCCAACATGCACTCTCCTTTAAATGTTCAACTCAGCCTGTTGATGTGATATGTGACAGTGGGTTTGTGATACTGAATCTGTGGTGAGTCAATGTTTGATATGAAAATCAGGTCAGAAATAGTAAGAGTCTTCTTTAGAAAAATGGAATTGGATCAAGACGTTGCTGGCAAGGAGCCATTATCTTCACCAAATGCTTCCACAGAACAGAACTTCGACTGTTCTGATGTAGGCTACATTCACTGGTATGGGGAAAGTCAGAAAAAAGCTTAAGCTTTTTATGGATGATTTCTGAGTAAGGTTTCCCAAGACATTAAGTCAGAGAGAAGGGAGATTTACATATATATTATAGAATGTGTGCTAAGTCTCATCAGTTGTGCCAAACTCTTTGTGATCCTATGGACTGTAGCCCAACAGGTTCCTCTGTCCATGGGATTTTCCAAGCAAGAATACTGGAGTGGGTTGCCATGACCTCCTCCAGGAGATCTCCCTGACACAGAGATCCAACCTGCCTCTCTTATATCTCCTGCATTGGCAGCCAGGTTCTTCACCTAGCGCCACCTGGGAAGCCTACATATTATTATACACATATCAATAAATATTTCCTTAGGAGACATTTTTGGGAGTGTGTAATTATTGAGTCAAAAATATGAAAATATTTTACACATTTAAGTACACATGGTGAAATGTGTATCTATAATAGCAAGTGGAGCCCAGCAACAAATGAGGGTTCAAGTGACAATGGAAGGATGCTGTCAATTGGAAAATAAAACAAAGAAACAAAATAAATAAATAAATAAAACAAAATAAAATAAGGAATGTGGACCAAAGAAAGATTCACATTTCTCTCAACACTTGGTTTTAGGCACTGATTCTCAAAACTTGAAAAGAATTAGTGTCTTCTGGGGGGTGGCTGAACACTCAGAAGTTAGGTTCCACCACTGTAAATTCTGAAGTAGGAGTTCTCCGGTGAGATCGGGGAGTCTTATCTTCAGTGAGCTCTCAGATGGTTTAGATGTGCAGTTCATTCCAAACCTCTGACTTAACTGATAGCTAGTTACATGCGAGGTGGGACAAGCCAGAATTATGATTACCACCACACAGATTAATTATCATCAGTTTAGTAACCCATCTGCAGGATAAATTGCTCTTAAAACTTATTTTCATTCAAACTTCTAACTCCTGTTCCTTCCATTCTAATATGAACTCCCCCTACCCTCACGTTACTATGTTGCTGAAACTAAGATACTTCTTACAATTGACATTTTTTTTTCATAAAAACATCAGTGTCACATAATATAGTGAACTGTATCTTAATCAAAGGACATTCGATTAAACGTTTGATTGAACATTTGCAGTGACCTCAAATGTCCACACCAGAGGCCATCCGTCACGGTGTTGTGGATTCCTGGATTTGAACTATGAGTATCTTGAAAGCAGAGTGTAGCCGAGGTGACTGGTTTTTGGTGACCCAGGCAACTGCCTAAGATCCCAGGTATCCCTCTTCTTTAGCAACACAGTGCTTCTTCTAAAGTGATGAAGCCCATCAGCACTCCAAAAATAGCCCATTGTGCTTCCTTTTGAAAATCAGCCTCCAAATACTGCCAATGGTTGGTATTGGTGGTGGGTGCAGAAAGGTCCGGAGAAGGCAATGGCACCCCACTCCAGTACTCTTGCCTGGAAAATCCCATGGACAGAGGAGCCTGGTAGGCTGCAGTCCATGGGGTCGCTAAAAGTTGGACACGACTGAGCAACTTCACTTTCACTTTTCACTTTCATGCATTGGAGAAGGAAATGGCAACCCACTCCAGTGTTCTTGCCTGGAGAATCCCAGGGACGGGGGAGCCTGGTGAGCTGCCATCTATGTGGTTGCACAGAGTCGGACACGACTAAAGCGACTTAGCAACAGCAGCAGCAGAAAGGTCCAAGAATAATATTTGAATCTAAAAAGAGGTATTTTGAAAAAATTGAGGAGCTTAACTGTGGCAGCAAATAAGATCTACCAAGTGAATGATATAAATAGTTTAGACTCATGGAGTTTTTCAGTGTTTAAACGACATTTTAAGACTGTGTTATGAAAATTTAATTATCTTAGGAGAGTTGAGATGATTTTAGCTTTTTGCTGAGAATGTTAAGGACGTACATAATGAAACTGTTATATGTACTTGCGTGTATATATTTGTATATGAAAATACATTTGTGTATGAAAATACAAGAGACAAAAG